>NW_023416284.1:155785442-157154593 GCF_014176215.1 Rousettus aegyptiacus | reverse complement strand
AATATAATTAGGGCTGAAAATTCAGAATAAAAAGCTGATTCTAATGTACATTTGAATAGAAATTATACATGTAAAAGATGGCAGAAATTAGATATAATAGTATATATTATAAAGAATATATAGTTATAGAAAAAAACTCTATATGAGTCATTGATGGAAAAAAACAAAACAAAAAAAACAGAAAACAAAACAAGGGCTTGGTTATATGGATTTAAAATACAATTTTTAGAAAAAAACGATCATTTGTTCTGCTTTACTTCCATTATTCACATTAAAAATATAATATTGGATTTAGTTTTTGGAGTCATATTTTATAATAGATATAGACAAACAAGCGAAGAGGATAGTTATTAGGAGAGAAATAGAATTGAAAACCATGTCATATGAGGACATAGGCTTACTATATCCTTTCCTCTGGTACATTTCCAACAGAGCTACTCACTCATGTTTGCAAGTAGATCCTTAAGAGGTATGACAAGAATTATTTCAGCCAAATACATATTATTTTCTTTCAAACCTCTGTTTGCTTCCTAATGCCAGAAATTTGAGCTGGATAATACTAAAATACACCAAGCATGCCCTTTATGTGATTCCTTAAAGTCAAACTAGAGCTACCCTAAACAACCAGTTTTGTCTTCCTTCCCCATTGTTCTCCAAAGAGAAAGATAACTCCATAGGAAAAAGTTTTCCCACTTTCTCCTCTCTAAGAGTGAAAGGAAAAAAAAAAGAGCAACAGTAGAAGGGCCCAATAGCATCCAAAGTGGCTTGTTAGATCACCTGAGAAACTTAAAATGCTATCACTTGAAAAATACATATTAAATAGTTCTATGGATCAAATTTGCACCAAGGGTTGGAAGGAATCGTGAAAAACATTTTAGCTCAATATAAGAAAGAACTTGAGGAAAAGAATGATTGGCTTACATATCCTTTCAGTTCCTGGCACAGTTCACGGCACAAAACAATGTCAAGAAATACTTGTGGATGTATTGAATGAGTAAATAAATAAATGACTCAGAAGAATAAGTAGGCTGCTTTTGTAAGTCACAGGACATAGTTAAGTAAATGATCAGATGTGGTAGATTAGTTTATTCGTTAGATGGGTCTAAATAACTGTTGATATTCCTTCAACACGAAAATCTGGGATTCTTCTTTAAGTAACTGTCCTTTCTTCTATCAATAACAATTTTTACCTTTTGTTGTTATTCCTGACCAAACCTTCATCTGGACCTAGTGTGGAGCCAATCGTAAGTATTCCTAGAACTTCTTATCTGAAACTCCTACTTGAGTTCTGTGTTCTGGTGTTGTAAGACATATAAGGAAAGATTTCTGACTTACACAATTCATAATATATTATATCAATATTTTAAGCCCAGATGTCATTAGGTGACCAGGCAGAACAAATAATGAGGCACATATTTTGTTCTTATTCTCCCTGAAAGAAAATTGCCTTGCCCCCTACTACTTTCATTCTAAGAAAACCTAGTGTAAAGAGTAAAAATGTTCTAGTTCAACAGACCTGGGTAGGAATTTTAGCTCTGCCACTTAAGAGCTACATGACCTCAGGTAAATCACTTTTTTTTTCTTCTAAAACTTTATTTATCTATAAAACTGGATGATGGTATTTTCCTTACATAAAATTTTTTAGAATATTAAATAAGATATTGGATCTTAAGTGTCTCTAATTCTTGTCATACAATAGGCTTGAAAGGCAATGTTGGTGATGTTGGTAAAGATGATTAAATACTTGTTTATTTCTTTTTTCTCTAAAAATATCAAATTCCAAGTGGTATTGCAAATGTGAAAAGAACAATCTCAAGGCATTGACTATTTTTAGTATATCTCATGAGGTTTTATCAAGTAGTTTAAACAAGCAAAAAATATGTCATTTACTTATAAAGTACCAAGATATTCAGACTATTGCCTTTGTAGGAAAGTCAGCATCTATTTAAACTATATTGAAACCTTATACTAAGTAAGCCCATAGTGAAAGGGCAACCCAAAATTATGCTAAGGAAAACATAGCTTGGCCCAAGTCCATCTAGCTGTAAATAAATTTGAACCTTTCTTGATGAACAAGAGTCAGGTTTCTTTATCATCATGGGGAAGAAGAGGTGGAGGCTATAAAAGATGTTTACATGAAACGGTTACACCAGTCTTTGATACATTAATGCATTAAGTCCTTTGACATGGAGCCTACTGTTGCCTTTACTGCTTTCTTAATAAACATATTGTGTAGAAAACCTATAATTGAAAAATTCTTTCTACCATTTGTCACTAATTTGGTTGCTTCATTTGGTGAACTATGCCAGTTTTCTATGAGGGAAATAAAGAGATCATTATATAGCAATGCTGATCTTTCTGCCTATCTAAAAATAATGAGAACCATCACACAATAAATCTGAGCATGAAGACCAGCATTGTCCCTAAAGACAGCCAAGAAGAGCAGGGCTGGCTAAGCTGTACTCTCATTGAGCTCATAAACCTCAGCACTCTAAGTACCGGGAGGTTGGACATTTATGTGTCATTGTTCAATGATGCTGAGTTTACATAGACAAAAATGCAAAAATGGTTAGCTCTGAGGTAAATGCTGTCTAGTATAGTTGTGCGACTGGCATAAAAAAAAAAAACCTTTGAAGCAGGCTACCTTCTGACATTCAATGCTGAAAATGTAGTCAAGTGCTTAATAAAGCTCTAATAGAAGCTGTAAAACTATGGCTGTTTAAAAGTGCAAATCTGGTATATCTTTCATGTATTAAAAACAGACATTCTCCTTGGCAGCTGTCAGAAGAAATGTGTCTTAGCAAATTTCCTGACTGAAATAAAGTATTCAGCATTTACTTAAAGATTTTGAAGCTATGGCCCAAATTGTAATTAGCATATTTGTTACTGGCACCGAATTCTTTCTTTCCAGGAAACAGATGTAAGAGCAAAGCTGAAAGTGATAAAAGTTTCATTCTTCATCAGTATAGAAAACCATTTAATGATACTTTTTCATTTCTACTCTTGTCATTCAAAGTATAAATTTTACCAATATTTCCTATTCATGCACAAAAACAAGCAATGGCTAAAGCTCTGAAAATGCATGCATTCATATTGTTAAGATGGCATGCAGCCATTGCTACACAATTTAATCTATATTTTGAATGCTCTAATATCATAATGCTTTTGGCTGCAGTAAACCCAACTGAAAAATTGAACTGTTGATGGCAGTTAACATTCAGATAAAGCTTAAAAGTAACAGACAGCCAAAGGGAAGAATGATATTTGGCATCAGTCGAAATCTAAGCAAAATATAATATTTTGTTCCAGATTCTTTTTAAAAGTAAAATCCTCTCAACTCAAGAGTAGTTTTGGGTCTATCCCAAGATAGACTGAAGAGACAAAGAAAGATCTATTACTTATCCAGTCACAAGAGGCTGCCTTCCTTTAATTAGACTATGAGGGACTGAGTTCTACCTGGCACTGTTAAATATACTATTCTGCTCAATCAATTAATCAATCAATCAATCAATAATTTTAGCCAAATAGCTCAGTTAGCTATTTTTATTTTTTGTTTTGGTTTTATTGGGCTTGATCAGCTGTTAGAATAAATTTACTAAGTCAGCTGGTTATACCACTGGCTCTAACTCACTATCTAGGCTTATTAGAGGACCACGATAGAGTTAAAAGCTGTAATTCTTAGTAGACCAAATAAATGTGCATGAATATCTGTACATATATCCAAGGACGTATCTCTGCCTCTTACTGTTGTTTATCTTTGAGTTTGAGTAGGAAGTTTTTCGGCTTTTTTAAACTAGTTATTCTCTTATTGGCAGAAGGTATTTACAATATTCTCACTGATGTGTTATCATTATCATCATCATTATCAACATCATCATCATCACTATATTCAGGTAAAAACAGTGAAAAATCACAGAAGAAAGCAAGGGAATAAAAAAATCTTTATTTTTATTCCTTCCCATATCACGTAAAAACAAATCAGTCAATCAGAGTTTTGTCTTCCTAACTGAATGCACACTTTTGCTCTTGAACACACGGTACGTGTCTTTGTTAAATAAATCAATGTCTAATAATTTACAATGAAAAGCTTATCAGCTTTTACTGTTTCTGAAATTGCAGCTCGACCAAATTCTTCAGTAAACTTGTAGAAACTATTTTTTCTCCTTTTTTTCTCTCTCCCTCTCTCCTACCTCCCTTTTGTTTTTTAAACAACTCCAAACATAAAAAATATCATTTTCCAAAGTATACGCTGGCATACTCATTCACCATTTATTTCTAAATCCAGGGCAGACATCCCTAAGAGTTAATCAAAGAGATGAAGGATCTTCGTTGTTATGATAATTTTGAAAGTTTAAGATAGTAAAGTTTGAGAATGAGGTGATGATGGAGTATGTAACAAGTGATTTGATATATGGAGCTCATAAATGTCTGAGAACATTCTGTTTGGGGAATATAGAAAAAATATAGCAACTCAGGGAATTAAAAAATGAAATCTAAATTACTTGGAAAGTAGGCTGGCTTACATTTCCACATTCACGAGTTTTAGATGTGGGAATTAATATCGGGTGTGGGAATAAGCCACCTCATCTGCATATCAGCGGAGCCAGTATTAGAATCACTCATTTATGTCACAAATGACTGAACATTGTGGAAAAGGAAGAATATGGCATAGCCACCAGTTTAGTGCTGGTAAATACTGGAATCTGAAGAGAGGAATTTCCCAGGCTTATCAGTTAGAAGTTGAGCCTAGTTGCTTATTAGGAAGAGAACATATAACTTAAGGTCCAAAGTAGGGCACTTTTCAGAGTGAAAAAGAGTGCTATTAATATCTATACTGAGACATCATGCATAAACTGAGCTAATCCCAGATAAACTGGATGTATGTCACCCTACTGATGGGCAGAACACTGTGAAGCAGACCTCCATGGAAAGGCTGCATTACTGGTCGTTTTAACTGCTGCTTAAGGGTTTGTGTCTCTTACTGATCAAGCTTAGAATCTGGCCCTTCCTGAGTCATTAGACTCTTTATTTAAGTGGCATTTTCTAATCTCTGTTTAGAAATTATCTTGTAACTACTGTTTTCATTAAAACTCAGGTCAAAAAATTGTGATCTCATTTCTGTCACCTACCATGTTAGACATTGCTCTGAGTCATAAGAAACTCAATGTTACAATCATAAAATGAGCAGTAATGGATTTCTGTCCCTAGTTTGACTGTAGAATACAACATCTCCCTTCCCTTTCAAGTTCTTAAAAATTTTAGGAAACAAAAGTGTTCAACCTTTATTAGTTCTAGAAGAAAGGAGGAGAAATTCCAGGTGGATTAGAAACACAGAAATTTCTGAAAAACAAACTTAGATATTATCAAATGAAAAAGAGAGGCTGAAAAGCATGATCTGTAGTTCTATCACTAGTCTGTATTCTCTGATTCTCTTATGCATGTTTTATTGTGATACCTTTCTTTAATTAAATCTAATCTATTAATTAATTCAAGAAAAATATGTTTCAATGAATGTTTTTAACGATGCAAAATAGTCTAGGAAAGATACCTATGACAGTTACGCACAACAGATAAGATATTTTGATCTTCATAATAGCTATTCTTGCCCATATTGGAAGTGAAACATCAAGATACAATTGTGTTTTAAAAGGTTTTCAAAATGTTCAAATGTTAAACAATCTTGTATGACCAATACCAGTAACACAAGGGCAAATTTTATTCTCTTTACAAGAAGAAGTTAATTTCATTATAGAGCGAACAAGATTTATTATACTTTCGGTTATCATATAGAGTCTACTCAACGTTCTGTGTTAAAAAAAACAAAAAACAAAAATGAATTTTTCCAATCCATTGCAATCTGATACTTTTGTAAAATTAAAAAAAGGAAAAAAGAAAGGAAAAAAGGAAGAAAGGAAGAAAGGAAGAAAGGAAGGAAGGAAGGAAGGAAGGAAGGAAGGAAGGAAGGAAGGAAGGAAGGAAGGAAGAGAGACTATATAATTGAAGTTTAGTTTTAGGTAGGGATTACCAAAATATTAGTAATTTACACATTATGCTTTGCATATTATTAAGATAATGATGTGTTCCTGGACATAAGTCTTTTTACGTGAAAATCATCACCAGCTACCATTAACAGAAGTAGATGGCAACTTCTTTTTTCCTTTGGTGAAGAGACACATTATGATATAATGCAATGTTGTCACTAAAGGAACTTGTATATCATTAATCCCTTCTTAGCATCAGTTTACATACAATTAAACTGGTGTTCCTTTTGGTGTCTATATCTCTCTAGTGTACTTGAGACTTTTTTTGCTAGTAGTTTTACAGCTTATGTAGAGCATTTAGTGTCAAATTGTTTTCAGATTCACATGTCATACAAAGGAAATCTTATGGCAAAATTTCTGTGAGTACAAACTAAGGAGGTAAATCTCCAAGTCTAGCTTCCTTCAGCTTCCATGTTCTTGTTCATTACCTATAAATTTTTGTAGATGTTATTCCAATATATGGATAACATCCAAATGTTACAAGAGGACTTGTGTTGAAAGAGGTTTTAAAGATGCCTTCACAGATGAGAAAATTAGGCATCTAAATGACTGCTTTGTACTTCAGACATCACAGTTAAGTGACAATGGAAGGCAGCATATTACAAATGTTGATACCATCAAAATAAGTATAACAACACATTGATGGAGAGAAGCGATAAGGTACATTTACCTAGAGAGAGTAGGGCTTCAATAGAAATCGAAATGATTATGAAGAAATTTACCCTTCAAAATAAGATCACACATGAGAGTGGTTAAAGAAATTTAATTTCACAGCAGAATGATAAATAATAATTTTAAACTGGATGAATCGTGTGACCATTTAAAAACATGTAATATCAACAATCCTTTCAAATAGCCCTTTTGAAGTTAGTAACATGACTATAAGGGTTAGGTCATCTGCTTTCTTCCGCCATATGCCCCCAAATAATCCTCTTGATTGTTCAATGGTTTATCTTGCTATCAGTTTCTATCCCCTTAGTTAGTCGATTTTCCTTTTGTTTGGGGTCTACTTTTTATGGTAATATACTTCTGTTATCTCCTCCCACTTTCTGGGAACCCTCTATTAATTCGTTTAAATCAACACTAAGTAATCGCTCTTGGTTAAGTTTGTCACAGACCTTAGTTTCAGAAAAATGAGGAAAAAATAAGATATTGCTCTGTCATGCAAGGTGATTTAGAGTTATTTTGAAATTGTTTAAGTGATATAAATAATTTTCATTCTTTTTTCACACAGACACTTATACAAAACAATATTTGACTGCCATTCTCCCTCACGAGGTTGAAAATCTGAGCAATGTCATATGAGATAAAATTATAGAGCTCCTTTTTACAAAGTTATACTTGTAAAAAACTATTATAGATACCCTGGTACTGAGGCTTGCCCAGAGATGCAAGTGACAAAGATGATTCCTGGGTAACATTTTAAACTTGGAGTAGTTTATACTTCATCAATGTACCTTCTGTACATTGTCCTTGATTTTGTACAATGACAAAGTCTCTACAAAGTGTGGTTAAGAGATTGCTATGATAATGATAAGCACTGTTGATGAAAACTATTGGAAATTACTTTTTTTTAATCTATTCTTTTCTCCACATAAGATGAAATAATTTCCTTGACTATGTTTTCCTCTGAGCTGCCATTATAACTATTGAACACGAGAACACTCTGTAGTAGTTGTGATTTGAAAAAGTCCCTCTTGCAACTGAAGTGCTACTGCTGAAAAATTTTGTCCTCATTGCTTTGTAAGCCAGTAGAAATAACTGAAAAATATAGAAAGATGGCTCTGTATCTTTCTCCTCCAGATCTTACACGGATGTGTCTAAATGAGGGGACCTAAATTTTATTCAGAATCTTAAACGCAAGGAACTCAGAAAACGATGTTACACTGCAGGAATGTACATCGCAGAAGGGTGAGGTGGAATTTGAACATACCAACCTACAGTATCTACCATAGTGAGAATACAGAAAACAAAGCCAGCTAACCCAGAGTTCTTAGAAGATAATAATATTAAGTTTTGATAGTTTCAGTCTTTAGAGTGAATAGAGGGAAACATGTTCCAGGCAAAAGAATTCATACTTAAAAGATTCACAAGTGAAAGAGGATGTCACTCACATTAAAGAGACTTTCAGAATGCTAATCGGGTAGAAAGAACCAGGAAAGGGACTAAAGATGAGGTGAGAGAGATAAGCAGAGCCAGATGGCCAAAGACCTGGTAATCATCAGCTCATTAAGAAGTGTTAACTCCTATTCTGTAAATTATGGAGATTCATCACAAAGTCTGGTAGTTCTCAGTTTCATCCTCTCCTCATTCTAACTAGGATAAGAATTTCCTCTCTTTCACTTTTAATTTCTTGTTTTGGACTAGATTTGGACAGATGCTCATGACACCAGGCCTAGTGGCAACAAACCTTGGAACACTATTATTCCTTCCAAGTACATTTTCCTGCCAAACTGGAGCAAAGGCCATGGGTCATCAGGCAGCACCTGACACTGAATTGTGCTCATTTAAAAGTTTATGAACACAAATACACTACCTTTTGCAAAATGTTAGAAGAAGGATATAAGGATGAAATGCTTTTCATATCCTCTAAGTTAGTAATAAAAATGATTTTTTTTGCAACATTTCAGCTGGTTGAAAGGTTATTAACAAGGCCACCAAATACAAGAGGGGGAAAAAAAAAGAAAAAAAAAAAACCAACCTTATTAATGTACCAGCTTCTAGGTGCACTCTTAAACAGGGGTTAAATTGGAAAATCTCTTTAAGCATCACCTAGTTACCTTTCTTCCTCTCAAGAAGAATGATTATTTGCTGTAACTGAATACCAGTGTATCTATAATTACTCTCATTTCCCCACCCTCATTGCCAAGCAGATCTTTCCTATATTTACCCTAAATTCATTCTATATAACTCAAACATGTTTTGTGTGTGTATAAATAGCAAATACTTGATTACCAGTGAATGTATAATAGTATTTCATGACCTAGCACTGTTATTATCACTTCAGCTTCCTTTTTCTCAAAAAAAATCTTACTTTCGTATCATTCCTCTAAACCCTTGTTATTCTTCTCTAATATTTCTTCATAGCTGATTTTAAGAATGCCTTTTTACATAGAGCAATATTAATGCAAATTGTTTTCTTTGATCCTGCCCTCCAAATACATGGAGAACAATGTGCATGTCAACAGAACTTAAAAAAAAATTTTCTAGGAAATATACTTATTTCCAAGGATGCTGAAAATGTTTACTCTATAGTTTTTCTCATATTATATATCATTTAATAGAAGGCACGAATAAGAAAATGCATACACCAAGAAGCTAGGTAATTTATTCCTGAGCCTCACTTTGATTGCAGCCTTATCTAAAAAGTGAATTCAGGCATATTTTCTTCCAACTATGTCTTTCTCCCCAAACTGCTGTAACCTAGGGAAAAAGTACTGATTTTTACCCTTCTGTATTCAATTCTGCATTAAAATATGAACTTTTAAACCTAAAAATTCCAGTGGAATATTGGTAAATAGCAGGAGCAACACATATCCAAGGGTGTTCACGTTTCTGGCATGTGAAGGCCCACAGAAGAGGGCTTATTTTATATTGGTCTTTTGTATTTTTACATTTGACTGATTGAGTCAATGAAAACCAGCCCTAATTGTTGCTTTATAGGCAGACTATGTTTTCCATCACTGGCACATACTGAACTAAACCTTCGGGGAGTAAAACAGGGCTGGGCTGCTGTTTTCTGTTACTCTGCAAATCAGAAAAAGATTGGTAGTTCTGATTAATCTTTTATTTTGTTTAGTTGCCTACACAACGCCCTGCCAAATTACTTTATAATAAATAATAAAAGTCACTGAGAACTGTTTATTCTCACCACCAATCCAAATAAAAGACTTTCTGTAAATGAGTTATTTCTAATAAAGCACAAAGCTAGAAGAAAAATATTCAAAAGCAAATTTGCTGCATGGTTTTATGTTAGTAGAACGCAGAAAACTTGAGAAGAAATTCAACTGATGGTGATGTGGTTTTAAAGATACTAGAAAATCTGAAGGCAGCAAAACAATTCTGAATACATATCTTCATCTTATAAAGTGACACTTAGTGGTTAAAACTTACTATTAGGGTAAACACGATGCTATTCAGATTCTCCACAACAGTAGATGTTAGAAATATAATTCATTGTGTATGTTAGAATAACATTTTTTAAATGTGCTAAAATAAAGCAAGCATTAGTCTCTACGTGAAAAAAAAAAAAAAGACTGCGTTTAATAGCAAACAGAATGCAGTGTTGCCATACACACTTTCTCAATGGGAAAATGAGTTAATGAGATCATTCTTATGCAAGAATGTGGTGAACATCAAAGTACGATTACTACTAAGCACATGTATCATTCTTTGCAAAACATAGAAATGCTTATATTTATTTTTGTTACTAATGTTTCCTTAGCACTACCAATAACTGCTCCCATTTTAATAGATGAGGAATTCAAGATGTAAAGTGATTAATTTTTTCATCCAAGATAGCAAATGAGTTCGTGGCCAGGCCAAGATTTAGCTCGTCACCAGAGTAATTCTTATATGGGACACTGCGGCTCTGCATCAATCTGTGTTCCTAGCCGGAGTGATACAGCCAACTCACTGAAACATGATGACCAAAGAATTATTAGCAAATGTGACATCTGGAAGTTGTTTCAATAGTGCAGGATGTTAAAGCAAGTGTGTGTGGGTAATTAATTGATTTAGCACATTTAAGGGAAGTTTCTTCTCAATTACAATACTTACTGGGAAATAATGGTGTACTAAAGAAATAGCCTTTTTTCCATGGCTTGAGTTACCATTATGCCATTTCTTTCTCCCACAGTGGACGACGTAGGCTCTTAAGTTGAATGTTGGAGCTATAAAATGTGTCTTAAAACACTGGTCAATAGGATATTGGATAACTTTCTGGAAATTTTCAAAAGATCTGCTCCTAATACATTAAATTATATGGCTTCAGATGTATTTAGTTATTTTGTTTAACTGTTACAGTGACTTCCCTCACCTAATAATTCAAACACCTCTTAAACTACTGAACAACCATTAGGATATGCATTGATTCTATAAGCTGCTGGTTATAAGCGTGTTTTACACAGTCAAGAATTTTTAGAACTCAAAGGCTTCCTCTATTATTTATTAAACAGCGACTTTGTTGAGAGACAAAATGGTGCATGGGATTGAGCCTGGTGGCATTAATGGCAACAAACAAAACCCAGACAAACAAAACAAAACAAAAATAATAATTACGACTGGATCCTGTGTTATTAAAAGGAGTTATTTAAGCATGCTGTGGAAGCTGATATGTTTAATTGAAGCTGAAAATAATTGGAAGATAAATGAATGGATGCTATAAAAGTTTCTAAAACTTAGCTCTGGGCGGAATTCGAATAACTTCTGGAGCAAATTGTAAAAGTCTTATTGAATAACAAGGTCAAACCTGGTTCCCGAGAAAGTATCTTATTTAGTGCTCAGCCTAATAATTAAAGGGAAATAAGAAAAAAGGATTGCACAGAATACCAGGAGCTAAATTAGTTGATTAAATGAATATTTACATGTAAACAGATTCAGAGTGAGACAAAGGAAGTGTCACCTGGAAAGGCCATATTTGTCTCATAACATTTTATCACCTTTATCCTGAAGAACTGACCACATTTCAGTCTGGACTCCCCTGCAGTCTTAATAAGCGAGTCTCTTTAGAGTTCCAGACTTGGAAGAATGGGCGTATGAAGTCAAACCAGCAAACCTCACAAAACATGATGTAAATAACTAGAATACCAATTTATTCACTCACTATGATAAATCTAACTCAATTAGAAGAGATCCTTGTGCCATTCTGCACAGAGAAGTCTCTCCTAGGTAAAAGATTAGAATTATGAAATAATTCTATTTGGATAGAATAAGAAAATCAGAATGCATATGAGCTGTACATTTTGATAACATGATTAATCTATCTCTGTGTCAAGGATGTCCCGGTTCACAGGACACTCTGTCCTTACACAAAATGTGCCTGGGTGGTTATTGCTAAGTGTATTTCCTTTTGCTTTACCTCTTTCAGATAGCTCCATACCCCTATCTCACCAGTTTCTTTTGACTGGTCAATTTAAGTATGTGTAGTCTTTCAGTGGAGTTATAATAAAGTACTTTTCTAGTTTTATATTGATTTTGTACATGTATGTAAATACTTTTTATATTGATTTAATACTTGAATACTTAATGGGACACCAATTTTCAGTGCTTTAGAAATCAAGAAATGTCAGTAGACACTAAGCATAGTATGCTTAGGGAAGGATGCCATTTATTGAGTGTGTAAAGATGGGCAGAACTGGCTGATCAGGGCCATTTATGTCTTGTTACTAAAATAGATCTTATGCCTTTTAGGAATTCAGGAGAGAGGATTAAAAATGGAAGGCTTATTTTTAAAAATGATTAACACAACCACAGAAAGAGTAAAGAGAACAAGATGGGAGGTAGCTGAGGGCATTCAAGTGCATATGTACACTGATTTTTTTAGACCCTGCTTAAAATATGCATACTCTATGAGATAAGAGATAAGAATAAAAGCCAGGAGGGACAGATAAAAGTTATGTCTTGAGGGCATTGTATAATATGCTAAAAAAAAAAATCGAGGTATCATTACAGAAATTAATGATCTTAGCAGATTTGCCTTTTAAAAGGCATCTATAGTGGAAATTCTTTTTTAAGTATATTAGAAGGATGCAAGAAAGAAGGGAAATAGACAATTTAAACTGCTGCTGTAGCAACACAAGCAATAAACGTTGATGGCCTGAACTTGAAGCAGTGGTCATGGAAAAAAGAAGACAAATTTGAAAGATGCTAAAGTATGGTGAATAGGACCTGACGTCCAAGGTTGATCAGTGATGGGTAGAGAAGGAAATAACGGATCGTTTGGGAAATTGGATTCTTAGTGATGCTTTTTATTATTGTAGAACCTATAGACTGAGCAGCACGATTTGAGTAGATACTAAGTTTGTTCAGAACTTAAGTTTTAGATACCGGTTAGGCATTCATTTGGAAGATTCAGTAGAGAGCTGGAATTTTGAATCTGGACCTCAGAACAAAGACTGAGTTGTAGGTACAGATTGAGACCCAACATTTAGATGGATGTTGAAACCATAGAACTAGATAAGAGAGTACAGATTGAGAAGATTAAAGCAGCAAGTTTTCCAGAGAAATAGTTTATATGGAATAAGAAATTTAGTGGAAGAATAGGAGTCTGCAAAATAAAACAGGTAAGAAAGACCAAAGAAAAAGAAGTAAAAGCAGAAGAGCATAGTCATGGAGAAAGTGATATATAGAAGAGATTAGTGGGAATAAAGAATAAGGACAAGTGGAAGCTACCTTTTTAGAAGATAGTTAAGGAAATGATAAAGACATGGCACTGACTGGAAACGAAGCATTTCCAGATCCCTCTTTGATGTGCTTTAGTAGTACCTGTGCAAGGCCACATTTTAGCGCATCAAGTTCCTTGAAAACAAGGATTGCATGTAATCTGGTCATGACTTTTGAGTCCATTTGATACCTTGGAAGTCCTCAGTAAATATGTGATGAAGAAGAATGCAGACCTGAGGAAGCATTCTTTAAGAGCTGAAAGAAAATAGGAAAAGGCTACATGTAACTGACAAAGAAGTAACTGACAAAGTAAAGATGTTGATTTCCTTATTGAATGGGATCCAGAACATAGTTTCAAGCTTTTACTTTTGACAAAATGCTTTTTTCCTTCCCCCAAAGAAGAAAAACAAAAACAAAAACAAACAAAGAGAAAGAGAGAGAGAGAGAGAGAGAGAGAGAGAGACTAGGATGGATTGATGCATAAATTAAATATGTAGATGTGAGGCCAAGAGCCCAAGAAATTTATTCATGATGGCCTTGCTTACTTAGTGATGTAGGATGTGTTTATTGAGTGGCTAACAAATGCTAGGCATATACATTTCCTCCTATTGATTCATTCGTCAATCTATATTCATAAGAGAAATGTTTTTAGTTTTATTTTTTTCTCTATAATGTTTGTCAGGTTTTGATGTCAGAATTATCTTGAATTCATAAAGTAGATTTGATTGCTTTCTATATTTTTTCTATGATCTGGAACAAATTATATAACACTGAGTTTACTAATTCCTTTAAAGTTTCAAATAATTCACTAGTAAAACAATCCCTGGAGAAGTTGGAGTAATTTTTTGAAATGTTTTTCATTATGCCTGTGGTTAGTATTCAATTCAGATTTTTCTAATTTTTATAAATTTTTATTGTTAGTTTATATTTTTCATGAAAATCATTTATTTCACACAGTTTAAAATATTTACTGCATACATTAGGTCTTGCATTGTAATCTCAATGCTTTGAGATTATATTTTATTTGATTTGATTTTTGTACCCTTTCTCTTTCTATTTATTGATTTTCTTTTTCTTAATAACATTTTCTAGAAGCTTATTTTTTTCTAATTTTATTGCCAATAATCCATAGGCTCATTAATTTTTTTTCTGATTTTAATCCATTAAACTTTGGTTTTAAAATATTGTTTTTTCTTTTATTTTTAGTTATGTTACTTTACTGTTTTGCTAATTCTTGTTTAATAATGTGTATGTTTAAAGTAATGAAATTTTTTCTGGATGTAAGCTTTTGCCATCAATTCCTCTATGACTGCTTTGTATTATTTTGTTTTTGCCGAGTAAGTCTTTGATCATTGTTTTATTTTTCTTCTATGTCATTGCAGCTATTGTAAAGTAATAAAGAGCTGACTTTTTCTACCCTGATTTGAAAAGCTTTAAATATGAGGATTTATCTAGTTCATTTTAAGATTGACAGAAGATGGTTGGCATTTTTCTCTGTCATTATTCCACATGTTTTATTAACATTTCTTTTAGTTATTTTAAACTCAAAAACATTTTTTATTTAGAAAATATTTAGAACACATAAAACGAAGCAACATTTATTCTTTTATCTTGTCTCTGGTATGGGATCTGTTGCTGGCTCCTCTGTTGCCCTATTGCTCTCTGAACCAATATTACTATCGCTGGTTCCTTCTGCCATACTGTCCACCCCCTCCTGCTACTTCCCTTGCCCATGGGAGTAGTTGAGCCTTTTTCATTGTTCTTTTGGATTTCTGTTGTTTTTTTCAAGATGTGTTTCCTCTGACTCCATTAGAATGTTCTCGTTTTCCTTCTTTTCTTTGGTGTTATTACCTGCTTGCTCTTCCTCAGCAGCAATACTGTTCCGACTGCATTCAGCTTGCTCTGCTGCTTCTTTCTCCGTTCCCTCTGCCTTTTGCAAGCCTGTTCCTCCACCTGTGCAATTTCAGCTGCAGTTTTTTCCATATTCATTCCCACTTTCAAACTACACAAACTTTTAAGTTCATCCTTAAATGAATCGGTACTTCCCAGGAATTTCCTTTTCTTTTCCTGGTGTTGCTCCTCTATTTGAAGCTCACCTTCTAGTTTTCACTGATGAACATTTGAGGACTACACCCATTGTTTGAGGGCCTGCATTCTAGCTGTTGTGAAAACTGACCAAATGTTTGGTACCATATTCTCACTAAGGATTTCACTGAAGAGGTGGTGGTTTCTCAGGAAATGAGTGGTGGCTGTAAACTTCATTGAAAAGCCATCATCATAATCATCTGGATTTTCAGAAGCCTGAGTGCTCATGTAAGATTCCCCTTTCTCCCTCCAGGACTGTCTTTTTTCCTTTAAAGCGGCTCCTGCAGGACTTTTTTGCGTTTTTGTATGGTATGTGGGGGAATTATGATAGACATTCATAGACTAATGGTACTCTATATTTTCTGCTCTGTATTTGTTTAAATATTCTTGTGGTTTTTCTTTCTTCCTTTTATTTTCATCGGTGCCACCACATGCCATCTCACCACATGCCACCAATAATTTTGCCAATCTTTCACAACTTTAGGTGAGGTTCGGAAGCCTTTACTTGGTCCCAGACCTTTTTGCTATACCTCATGTAGAGCATCAGCGGCTTATCTGGTGGCTTTGTGGGGTTGGGAACTGTAATACCAGAGGATGCCCAATTGTTGGTGCCGAGTTCCCTCCCAGCCTGTAGTTGTAGGCAAGATGACTGTATGGATTGTATCCCACAAACCCTGGTGTTCTGAGTATTTGTTTGCAGAAGCTGGGGTGGGAGCTGGAGTATAAGATGGTCTTTAGACATTTTGGAAGATTAGATTAAATTCTCAGTTATTTAAGAATGAATCTGAGACACTGTGGACAGAAAAACCCTATTTCTTTTATTTTTTACTTCTGCTATGTGAGTTATATCTTATGTGCTTTTTAATTTTTCTATTTATTTGAAAGTTCATTAAAATATTTAAAAGTTTATGAACATTGATTTTTAACTAATTGTTTTAATGCTAATTGTTTTAATCATTAAAAAATTAGCCTATTATAAAATTAAAAGTAAAATAATTAGGTAAATACAAAAGGCAAGAAGGAAATGATCATAATTATTATGAAATTAAAAAGTAAAATAAAATAAAAAGCAAGAAGGAACAATTCATTGTTAATAGTTTATTCAGAAATGTAGGGAAAGCTGATTATTCTTCCACATGATTTTTTCTTTTAACATGTTTCAACATGTATATATTAACTACATAATTTTGTTAAAAGGAGAAAAGTGTAGTATAAAAAAAGAACAATATCAAGACTTTGTTCCCTTGTAAAATAAAAAATCTAGTGACTTCATTATGCCTACCACCACCACTTGGTAACCTTGAAAATAAAATCTAGGATGATAAACTTCAATTTTTTTGTTATTAAATTACATTTTTGAGTTATATATAATTTTTCAAGAATAATTTTTTGATTTACTAATACTCTATAAAACAAGTAGACTTAAGGCAATATAGTTCATTGGAATAAAATGCTAGTAATAGTCCTTGAAAACCTTATTTTCTCATACTTAAAATTCAAATTAATCTCTTAGTCACTAAATGATTTTAAGTAAGTTTTTTAGGAGGAAGAAATTAGCAGTATACTTATTGTTATCTTGTAGAATTGATCATATTTTCTATCGCCTTCATTTGATATTCTTGAATCATAATTTTTTCTCTCACAGTTATTTATTTTTCCATTTTCTTCTATTTTGCAAGAGAGTCTAATTGTAATTTTGTTGCTTTGGGCCTATAGAAGAATAATTTTTTAGATTTTCAAGCTATATTTTTTCCCCTAGATTTCTCACAGCTCTCCTACCACTCATTCAAAGACAATCAATGTTGTTCATAGGTAGAGCAGGGCTTAGACTAGAACGAAGGTATAATAATTCAGCTTTGAGTTTCAAATTAAAAACTGTGTCTACAGTGAAACACTCATTTTCAAACATAGACTTCATTGAGTTTCTAAGTCCCAAAATTCTCCCTATAGTTGCCACTCTGATCACTGTGTTTTACTATAAACCAAAATAGAGAGAGGGGCATGATTTGACATAATATAATTAGTAGGAGAGAGGAAGCTTTGATAAAGAGCAAGGAACTGTTAGACTTCTAGTTCTTTTTCTCTGCATTCTTTCTCCCTGCCCTAGGGTCTGATCACACAAAGGCATGGAATGAAGTACACTAGAAATAGGCAGAAGGTTTTCAAAGAAATTCCTAAACAAAAAACCAAGGGTTTCACTTTTTAAGTAGACCGAAAAGCTGAAAAACTAAGGAAACTTCTGAACATTTCCAAAAAGGAAAATTGGCACCTTCTAGAAAAAAAAAATGGTGTCTATCAAGTGCTATAGTAAAGATCTGTCTAGGGAAGAATACCCTAGACAGATAGCCCTAAGCTAGATCACAGATTGCCATTGCCTTTGTATGGTATCCAGAGGACTGCTGGTTAGAAAAACAGTAGGGCTAAGAGAACCTTAAACCAGAAAAGGCCATATTCCAAACAAGGAAACTACAGAATGCAGAGACATCTTGAATTGAGGCTATTCCAGGGTCGAAGACTTCAGCTGGGTGTGTCGGCACAATACCCTAAAGAAACAATTGAGGATAGCAGCTACTCTGTAAACACCAATATAATATGCCCAACGACCAGATGAAATAAAAGACTTACTTTCCAGTGAGACAAGTAAGGATCTATGCAGATCAGAAGACACTTTCTGGCCTCTGTCCTTTCATGCCATGATATTTTTCCCTGAAAAGGAAGAAATAGTACCTGATAGAAAAATACTTTGTTTAAGATTTAAACTAAAGGAACTGTGTACATCAGACAAAACTAAAATTAACTAGTTTAAGAACCCTCATTTTTTAACTATAAAGGTTTTGTATCAAGATAATGGCAAACATTACAAACATTTTTGTATGTGTAAATTATTTTTTTTGCCTTAGAAACCTACATTTTAATATTCTGCTTCAGCATGTTTATTGATTTGTTTCTTTTATAATCATTGAAATTATCAGATTTTGCTAGAGCCTGCCTAGATGTGCATTTTTTAAATGAATTTCCATCTATATACTCAGATGAGAAAAATTGGAAAATAAGGAAATTTACTTCTATGTTTTTCAGTATTGTTTCTCACCCCTCAAGACTGTCAAATATGTATGTACTGAATCACTTAGGCTCTGCCATCCACATTATATTCACTTATTCTTTTTAATTTGTTCTTTTCCTTTGTAGTCTCAGAGACCTAGTTTAAATTTTCTTTATATTCCCTATTTGACTTCAATAATGCTGATTCCTTGTCTTAATATTTTTATGATGGATATTGTCTTTGGCAGAAAACTCCACGCTACCCTTTTCTGGTCTCTGTATCACAAGGTCTAGAAGCCTGGGAACTGAATTTTCTTGAATCCCTTACTAAAAGAACTCCTAGTATAGTTCAGGTTCTATTGACGTGGAGTATTCACATGAAATTTGGAACATAGAAGTCATCTCATTTCCCTGGGGATTGGTGACATACACTAGTTTTGGCAAAAGAGTATTTTTGCAATGTTCTTCACTTTTTCTTGCCATTTATCTGTCCTCGGACCATGGAGCAGCTGTGAAGTGATGTCCTGCAGGTTGAAAATATTTTTCTAAGCTAGGATTTCTTGCCAGAGACTTTTATTATAGAATTATTAAATTGTGTCACTTGGCTATCAAGTCATCCCACAATTATCTCCTTATTAGAGTCTATTATCCTCCCTTCTGCAATCTCAACCTTTTATTTTAAATCTCCTTGTCAAGGTAAATGAGGAAAGGGGACATTATTTTTCTGCTACAGTAGCAGCCTCTTATTACACACCAACAATTCACCTTTGATCACCTTGTTGGATCGCCTCTTAAAGAGGCTTCTCTTCTAACTGCCTACATCAACCCACCTTTTCTTGCCTGGTGCTTCTGCTTTTTGGGACATCTGGGTGACAAGGCAGTGGGAGTAGAGGCCAAGTCAAGACATGCTTAAGGACATTTATTAAAACAAAGCAAGGACTGATGTTTGTGAGTAGTCATGGTATAGACTTCCAGTGCCTACAGCTGGATCTCTTTCAACAGGGATTAGATGAAATCTTAGCACCATAATGTTGGGTTTGGCAATGATATGACACTTCTTTAGAAAAAAACTTCTTTTTTTCTAAAGATATCATGAAGAAAGTGAAAGACTCGCAGACTGAGAGGAGCTATTTGCAAGTCATATATCTGATAAGAGACTTGTATCCAGAATGTATAAAAAATTATTATGAGTAAATAGTAAAAGACAATTTTAAAAAAGCAAAAGATTTAAACAGACATTTCTTCAGAGAAAATATATAAATGGCTAATAAACAAATGAAAATCACTCAGCTTCGTCCATCATGCAAATGAAATGCACTGTGCAAAGCAAAAGCTCAATGAGATATAATTTAATACCCAGCAGAATGACCATGATACAAGGAAAAAAGAAAAAAGAAAAGCCAGTAACAAGTGTTGGTGAGGATGTAGAGGAATTGGAAACCTTAATAAAATTGGAAACGTAAAATGATGCATCACTTTGAAAACCACTTTGAAAGTTATTCAAAATATTAACATAGAGTTACCCTATGACCCAGTGATTTCACTCTTAGGTCTCTACTCAAAAGAAATGAAAATATTCATGCAAAAAGTTGTGCACAAATACTCCTATATACATTATTCATAATAGAAAAAAATGGGAAATGTCCATCAACTGATGACTAGATACATCACACTTTCTATGGTGTATCCACTCAACAGAATATCACTCGACAGTAAAAAGAAATGAGGTACCGATACATGCCACAACAGGGATGAAAGGTGCCAGTCACAAATGACCACACATCACATGGCTCCATGTACATGAAATGCTCAGAACAGGCAAATGTGTAGAGAAAAAAAGATTAGTGGTTGTGTAGGACTCGGAGTAGGAAGTGGGAATAGGAGGAACTGCTAATGGGTGCAAGATATTTTTTGAAGTGATAAAAAAGTTTTAAAATTATATTATGTTGTTGATTGCAAAACTGTAGTATATTAAAACCATTAATTGCTCTATACTCTTTAATGGGCTGAATAATGTGGTATATAAATTATATATCAATAAAGCTATTGTTTAAATGTTTATTTTAGCATTACAGGAAAGAGCCACAGATGCACTCTCCCTGCCAAGCGCCTGGTGCTACTTCAGATCCATCCGGATATTATTCACTACTCTTTTGGAAGAGGCCTGACCCTTTCTGCCAAGCAACTAGCAGAATTATCTTTCAGACAATAGCTCAAAAATCATCATTCATGAGGCAGTTGATGAAAGATGACATTTTGTAAAAAAGATGAGATATTTTTGGTTAACGTAAAGTGGGTAAAAGTGTGAGTTGTAACAAAATCAGTGTACGAAGGTTTAAAATATTTGGATAGATGTTTGGATGAGGAAAGAAGAAATGACCATGGCCTCTGGCTTTCCAAGGGTTATGGGTGGAAGCTTGACTTTCCTCTCACTCGTCGAGCCAGATTGCTCTGTTTCTGAGGTCTAGGAATGAATTAGCTAATAACTTACGTGTGTTGCAGCAGAGATTATAGCTTCCAAAAATTAAAAAGATCAATCAATATGTTCAGATTAGAGCGATTTGAAATTTGGCATGTGTTAGATTTTCATATAGATATAGATATAGATGTAGATGATATAGATAGATATAGATATAGATATAGATATAGATGATATAGATAGATATAGATATAGATGATATAGATAGATATAGATGTAGATGTAGATGTAGATGATATAGATATAGATATAGATGATATAGATATAGATATAGATATAGATGTAGATGATATAGATGTAGATATAGATATAGGCATGGAAGTAGATATAGATATGGATATAGATAAGATATAGATATAGATATAGATATAGATATAGATATAGGTATAGATATAGTTATGGCAGTGAATGCAAGAGAATCAAGAGTCAGTAGATAATCACTTTTGCAAACCATGAGTTAGATAATTGTATTTTAAACTTCCACAATTCACTTAACTTTCTTCTCCTGTTCTCTCATGGAATCGGTTGTGATTTCACAAGTTCCTTCACATAAAAAATTCCGTTACATATCTGTGGTCATTCCTTTGCCAAATACATCTGTCCTGCCTTTTCCTAAATACTCCTATCTTTGATCAAGGGTTTTCTCCTCTGATGGAGAATCAGCTGTTTTACCCACCTTTTTTTACTTTAGCCACTCTAATTAGGATGACCCTTGACCTCCATGCTCACTGCTGCCCCCTCTCCTCAGCAATCTGCTTATCTTCAGGCTCAAGGGATTCAGACCAGTGAAAATTTCAAACAAGCACATCTTCCCAAGTACTTGTTTTGAACCTAATCAGTGAAAAATACTTAATTCCCCTTTAAATGTCTTCTATCTGACTCTACTAGAGTTGAACATTGGGAGAAGTCTTTAAAATACTGTTTGAAGATATTTTGTGTTTAACTAGAATACAATATTTCAAGATAGAAATCAATTTTCAGAATGCAAGGGAACTTCTACTTAAATAAGAAATGAAGACTTTCTAGATCAGACTGTCTTGCCTTTTCCACAAGTCTCTGTTGCTGTTTTAGGCTGCTGTTGAATATACATTAAAATTTTTGTGATATAGAAAAGTTCTGATTTTTATGCAAGATGTGTATTTTTAGACCAAAGCTATGTTTTCTGAAGAAGCTAAAATTAAACATAAGCCCCCAACCCCTGAGGACTGATTTCTTTCTGAGTGCCACCATCTTCTCTACATGAGGAATTCATATTCTTCTAGTAATAATACTTTGATCCTATATTGATCGAGCTAATAACCTTGGCCTTGTTACTCTAAGAATGTTGCCTTAAGCACCTTGCAAAGCTTCTCTACACTGACTGTCAATAAATGATATCTCTGCCCTACTTGATTCCCTAAAGTTAGGATCATGGGGGGGAATTAACAACAGCCAACCTCCTCTCTAAGTGCTTTACTTATAACTAACTCTTTCAATCTTCACAATACGGCTATGAGAAAACGTACAATTTTAAACCCTATTTTATAGATAAAACACTGAGGCACAGAGAGGTTAAATAATCTGCCCAAATGTACCTAGTAGATAACAGGTGGGATAGAGACAAGCATTCTGGCTCTACTCGCTTTCAATGCTAGGGTGGTAGAAGTGGAAATTTGGGTTATTAAATATGACAAACCCTGGAGACTGGCAAATTATGAGAACTGAGAACACCGAGAAAGCCAGTGTTTCTTCTTTGGAAATGGGAATAATAAAGAGAACACTAAAATGGGGTGAAAATATCTTATGAGAAAGGAAAAAAAAATGACAATAGCTTGATCCTTAAGTATTCTATTTCTCTTTTCAGTAGTAGACATTCAATTAAATCGATGAATAGAGGAAGAGAGGGAAAAGGAGAATATTTCAAAGAATATGGTTAAATTATCACAGCTTGACTGAATCTTAAAAATCAAAAAGTATGCCAGAATAGCAGGTATTTGAGACTTACTGTTAGAAACAATTTTATTTTAAACACATGTGCTTTCTTAATGATACCGTTAGCTTGGTGTCTGTGCAGCCTGCCATCAGCAGGAAGCGCTGATTTGCTTAATTTTATTAAGCCTGTAAGAAAGGTAAATCTGTCTCCTGAACTTAAAGGGCCTCTGCTCCAAAGTAAGTTTGACATTGGCCAATAATCACCCTAACATTCCTGTGGCTTTGGCTGCTATGGAAGCTGCTCAGCGCCACCAAGAGAAGAACCTGAGTGAGAAAGCGTCATTTTAGCCATGGCCCATCCTCTTGGTGCTAGGAAGGGCCAACATCCTTGAAACAACACGAGCAGAAATGCTACACGCTGTGCTCCACCATGGTGGGTGTGCTTGGGGAGGGGCTGGAAAAATTCTTGAGGCCAGCAGTGGCAGAGTTCTAATGTGCTTCCTGAAGCATGTCTGAATCAGAAGGAGTTACTTGTGAGAATGGCCTTTGAAAACAGCATGCATTACAAAAGTGAACTATGCAAACAAACTGGATAACCAAGGAGTAGGAATTATAAATTCTGGTCCTTAGTAAATGGTTCCTAAACCATTTACTAAGTTGCCCTTGGAAACTTGTTTCTGTGATGGGTGGCCATCCCAATTTGCAGAAAGCCTGAGTTTACCTTTTGGTCCCAGGGTCATGTTCAGTTGCACATGTCCAAATACTTTAATTTTTTTTCAAGAATTATTGTTAGTAGTCGTATAAAAATAAGTCCAGATAGGTCTGGTAGATCTCTGCTTTTACTTTTGGCTCCTGCTCATTTCTTACTGGCATATGAGACACAAATGCACTGAAAGATGACCAACAATAGCTTCTCTCTCCCTTTTTACTTATTTTTTATCCTTTCCAGATTCAAGGAGAATGTGCAGGATATTCAGGTATGAGAAGCCAACTCCTTTTGTCTTGGTGGTAGTGGAAGGAGTATTAGATGCTGTTCCCTTACCAGCCGCTTGGTGTAATAGCCAGTTGTATTGCAGCCTCTGGGGCCTGTAAGATTTATAAAACCACCAGGATCTAGAAGGAAGGGTCATTGAACTATATCTATGTCTATATGTAGGTATAGAGGTAGATACATATCTACCTCTCTCTCTCTCTCTCTCTCTCTCTCTCTCTCTCTCTCTCTCTCTCTCTCTCTCTTTCTCTCTCTCTCCCTCTGTGTGTGTATATATATAATCACTTGTGTGTAGAAAATAGAGATTGGGCACTTCAGTCTTAAAATATATAGAACGTAGTTTGAATGCTCTTGTTACAGTGATGTCATCTACCAATGTAGATCTATAGCTATTTATCATATTGTTTGTTAATACTCTGAATTTTGTAATAAATTCTTCTGTCATCAATGTACTAACAAATGAAAGTGCACATTTAATTTTTTAGAAACCTACTAAGTTTTTCATTCATCACAAAGGCCATAATAATATTGCTGACCAGATGAAAACTAGAAGACAAAAATCTGCTAGGAAGTTAGCAGCTCAACCAAAAATTGTTATTTTAGAAAGACTTTCCAAAAGAACAATTTTACATATGCAAACACAAAAGGTGTTTTTACATATCATTCTTTCAAGCATGAATTTTCATTTACATCAATTGATTGTTGGTGTAAGTTAATGTTGCTCATTTTCAATTTCAATTTTTTTGTGCATGCATAAAGCAGGAATAGCAGAAAATGCTCAGGCTTCATTAGCAGCAGAACTCAGCTTTAAAGCATGCCAGTTTTGATTCAGCAGATGCTTCAAGATTAAAATCAATTAATTCTAATAACATCTTTTTTCTTTTTTTCCATATGATTTCTGAAATCAAAGTAAAGCTTTTGAAATTTATTCTCTCAAGTATGAGATACCTGATAACATTGTGAGTGTTAAAAGTGCAACATTGAAGTCATATTTATTATTGTACTGGTAGTATCAATAGAAAATTTTACCATGATAATGACAATGTTAAGAAACCTATGGAAGAGAAATGTGTATGGAATTGGTTGTGGTGTACACATAATTCATAATTTCATCCAAACAAGCAGTAATATTCTACCAATTGAAATAGAAGTGATGGCTGTCAAAATCTACAAGTATTTTTATATGTATATAATTGGAATAACTAAACTGTCATGATAAAAGTAACACTGAATAAAAAATGTTTTCAGCATGGCGGTATACTTTTCCTTTCTTTGCAGCTTCTGAACAGTAAGATTCTAGGAACGTTTGAGCCTTTGAATAACTATCTTATAAATCAACCTTAATGTCCTATAATGATATTGATCTTTTTGTTAATGATTTCTCTAAATTTTGGTTGCATTTTGTTCAATCTGTTGTAAATGTTTAAGCAAAGTATTCACCAAATGCTGTGGCAACAAAAGCAACTTTAGGTTGCAGCTTTTAGCGAATTGAAATTGTTGAAGACACTATCTTGCAAACAGGAAGACATTTATTTGTCGCTACAAAAGCAACGCAGAGCTGAACAATTAAAGGATGAGATCCTAGACAGTGTATAAAACTTAATTTTGAAATTGCATAACAGCTTTGGAACATCTGACTTGTGGGAAGAATTAGTTGATAAATCTCCTATTTTTAATTAAATAAATTTATATCCTGTATTTGAATGGAATAAAATTGAGAAAGCCTACAATTTTGCAACATTTAAATTTGGTGGAACTTTCAGGGAAATCATACATAGAGACAACTTATTTGACAAATGTTGTCTTATAAAAATATTTGTTGAAGGGAGTTACTCTAAATGGAAGCACAATGCCTGTGAAAATATTTGGGCTGAAATATTTACCCACTTCAGTATAAAATAAATTAGAATTGAGAATATAATTTATCTAGCAGAATTTATTTGGAGATGACCAACTCCAAATTGGAAAGAATTTAGAAATAATATTTTCTTCTTTTGCAAAGAAATATTTAATAAAGGTGTCCATTATTTCACATTTTTAAACGTAAGATTCTAATTCAAAGATATTGCTGAGGATTTTATGGAAAAAATTAAAATAGTAAGTCCATATCTTAAAAAACACATTCTTCTGATTCTGGACATAGCGTTGGAGACAGATTTAGCTAAGTAACTAAAGTCTGTGAGTATGTGCCAAGAATATTCCTTTTCTAATAGTTTATATAATCAATATAATCTTTTAAACTTCTTTAATATGTACAAATATACATTAGTTTTATATTTAAGAAACAACTTCAATTTGGAAAGTAATTTTTGAATAGAATTATTTTGTAGGTTGTCTATGAACATAATATGACAAAATTTCAGACAATAACATTTACAAAGAACAAAAATTTCCAAAATTATATAAATTTACTTTTAGTCCTCTCTTTTATTTTCAAATGTCTCCCATAAATTTTATGGCCATTCTTCTTTGGGGCATTCAAATCAGTTTCTGAAGTCTGAGCAAAAGCTATAATTTTTCTTCTTGGAGATGCTGGTATTTAATGTAAATCTAATGTTCATATTAAACTCTTTTTAAGAGAATATTATGACCATGGAAGAGCTCCTAAAATTCCCAGAGAGAAGATATAATCACTTTAAGCCAAGAATTCAGAGGCCTCAACACTGTGACAGAGGCATAGTCACCATAGCAAATACAGCAGTTGGTCAGTATAAATTCTTGATGGCTGTTAAGTATGTTTGGGTGAAATTTATGAGGTGCTGTTTCTCCACTTCCTGTTCGTTTTTTTCTTTTCTTTTCTTTTTTTTTTAGGACAGGTCACCAGTGCCCCAGCTGCTGCCTTTCAGTGGCTGAAATGTAGTCCTGAGTGGCAGTGAAATTATGACGCTATTGGGCAGTGATATATAGTAGTGAACACAGGGGTGATGAATCAAAGTCTGAGATTTTTTTCTTCCTATATCAGATTACAAATCACTTCACAGAATTTGAAGACTACTCATTTCTCAGTGGCCTTGTGAAGTTCCCAGAAGAAAACTATCTTTTCATTTGTACAACTGTTTATAATAATTGAGGCTATAATTTGATCCTTATTTCATATTTTAATGTAAAGAATGAAGCAAATTTATTTTATACGGTAAAGAGCAAGCACAAGGTTTTCTATATAGCTCTTCCCTGTGCCTGGTGGGACAAAGTGGGACATGGGCTAGGTTACTTGCCATGTTTCCTGAGTAAACACGATGCCCCTTTAAAATCATGGTGAAAATGCTAACTCCAAATCTATCACTTGATTTTGGAAGAAAGTTCACTCATCACTTTAATTCTAGCATTCCCACCAAGTAGCATAGGTATTAGCTGACAAAATCTTCCCACCTCAAGTGTAACCACACCATGATTACAGTGTGTCACAGGGCCAGAGGCATGAATGTGCCCCAGAGTTTCGGCTTTGCCTAGACTGAACTCAGTCATGGGCCATGAATGAGTCACATACTTCTTCTACCTTAAGGTGAAATTTTCTTGGGCCTGTGAAAAGGAGAATATTGGAATTAAAAATATTTTCACTTATTATGTAATATACAATGCCTCTTTGATTTTCTATCCTCATGTTGCTAATCAAAATAATATAAAACAATATATGCAAGCAATTATATATGTTACTGCCCTGGAATAAAAATTTGACAATGACAGCTTCTGAGGTTATTAATTAAAATGATAATGATAGTGGTAAATAATAGTAATAATAATAACAGCAGTAACACTAATATATACCAGGTACCATGTTCAGCACTTCACATATTATTTAATTTTCACAACTGACTCTTCAATATCAATATTATTATTATTCCTATTTTACAGAAGATGCAACTATAGCACAGAGTGGTTAAATCATTTGTTCGAAATCACACTTCTACTAAGAACAGAGAATTGAATCAAGCTGCCTAGATCCCAAGTCATGCTCATAACGACAAGCTCTACAGCCTTGTGTTACATCAGGTTTGCATCCCTGGAAGAAAAACTACTTTAATATGATAAACTACCTTTTAAATGCTTTAATTAGGTATGCTAACTTTTTATTAATGTTTTCTCATTGTAGATAAGTGATATTGTTCTCATTTTTTATGTTTTGCTTTTGTGTGTGGTTGTGCATGTATATGATAATTTGTTTTCTTTTTTATTTTCTATTTTTGCTAGGTTTTATTAGTCTTTTACCTTCATAAAATAACTCAGAAGTTTTCCATATTTGTTGTGTCCCAGAACAAATAAAAAAAGCATTTAACCTTCAAAAGACTGAAAAAAACAGTATAAAACTCTTTGAATCTGAAACTTTTTTTAGAGTCAAGTACATAGCTGTACAAAGAGTCCTCTTACAATTTTTAAATATCTTTTATATCCATTCATTCTAGAGAAATTTATTAAATCCTGCCCTACCAAGGGGGTATTAGATTATGGATATACTAAGTTATGGATAAATAAAATGAGCAAAATGAAGCCCTGATAATTAAAAAACTTATTACGAATTCATTTTTTATTATGTCCCCTTTTTAATTTCTAACATTATTTGTGTCGATGTTTTTAATTTCTTAACTAGAATTTAAACAAAATTTTGTGTATTTTTTTATTTCACTTTTCCTCAAAAATCAGTTCTCAGACTCATTTATTCATTGTATTTTGTATACTTTTGTATTTTTATAATTATATATTTTAGAAGGAACATAGAAAAAATTCCTTTTTCCTACTTTCTAAATAATTGACTGAGGTTGTTATTTATTTTCTCCTAAGACAGAAGATATTTTTAAATTTCAAACTTTTTAGCAGAATGCTTAATTGTCACTTTTTAAACAATACAATCCCAAAAGTCTACACAATTATCCGAATATAGCTTTGGTTCCATCCTATATATCTTTATAATAATATCCTTATTTTTATTAAAATTATATTGCACTTATATTTTTCCTTTTATTGTCTCAGTTGTATGACAAATATTTAAATGTATATCAAGATAATAACATTTATGTTACTAATTTTGTTTATAAATTTGGATATGTCTACATAATGATGAAATATTATCTAAAAATTTCTATTACTTAGAATTTGTTGAGAACTCTAGTATGTTTCATGATCATGTAAATATGGTACATGTTTGTACCATTCAGTGGTTTATACTTCTCAACCAATTAGCATTATTTAATCAAATCCTTTGTCATTAATTCTTTTTATCTCATTTGACCCAAACTCATAGATAGCAATATTAATTATAGCACTATAGGTTTTTAGGGGGTCCATTTATTATTGAAGTATCACTATTAGTCTTCATTGTAATTTCTTTTCTCAAAAAGGTATCATCCTTGTCTCTTTAGTTTGATTTGCCGTTAATTTTATTTTGTTGTATTTTAATATAGCCATATCTAATGTCTATTTTTTTTTGCCATCTAAACTGTTATTATCAAATACTAAGTTAACTTTTTGTAGCATTTTGTTTTTCATACAGCTCTTGTAAGCAGCATATAGTTAAATCAATAATATAAAAGCAAATTTCAGAAAAATTAAACAAATTGCCTTATTTTTATTAAAGGAGGTAAAATAACATGTTATTCGTGAGGTTTGTTTCTCTGTTATCTTAATAGATTACATTCTTTTAGTTCTTTAAAACTTTTTTTTTCAATTTTCCTGTTTTTTTTGTGGCATGTTTGTTTGTTTGTTTTTATCTTCCAGTAAAATTCTATGACTGTTTAAGTTTTTCAAATCAACTCAACTAAATATTTGTTAAAAAAAAATTAAAGCAGGAAAGAAAATATATAATTTTTGATTTTGGAATTTGGGGTTTTTATTCTTTTATCCTCTTATACTCAGTTATGCATTTTAATAAATTTAATCAAGAATTATAGATTTCCGTAAATATTGTGAAATGTTAATGTTTGTGGCATTTGGACTTGAGTTTTTAATTATAGTTGTAATTATTCCGTCTGAATTTTCTTTACTTAAATAACTGCAGTGTTTACTGCAATTTTTTTTTCCTTTAATGCTATGAGTGTTTTGCTCATTAGTGTAACTGGAATATATTCTTAAAAAATATCACCAGAAACATTTATAGGTGGTTTATTTTCTTTGTTCTTTTTACATTTGAGGATCTTTTTCTGTAACTTCTACATTTTGAATGTGCATTAAATTATTCAAACATAATCTCCATAAAATTATTTCCTTTAATTCTGATATTTAGTGTTATGGGGAATTTTTAGATCAGCTCAGTTTCTGTAAATTGTAGATAACCTGTTCTTTTATCTGTTCAGATTTTTAAAATTATTTAATCTTAAAAAATTTAAGTGTTGCCACCATGTATCTAAGATATGAGTACCTTGTTTTTTGGGTTTTGTTCTTTTTGTCTTGGGTAAAAACCTGTTCTTTTCAATTCAGAATATCTCTTAAATTATATGTTTAATGCTTTTGGTTCTACTTGCTTTTATTCCTTCTTAAATTGAATATATTGAGTCTACATTTTATATACTCTATATCACTTTGTCTCTTTTTCTTGTTCTCATTATTTTGTGTTATCCTTACATGATGGAAATTTTTCTCAAATTTGCTTCTATGTTATTGATTCAATTTTCAGCTTTCATGATTTTAGTTTTAACTGCCTTCAAATAACTTTGAGCTTCTATTAGTATGTTGATATTTTTATTGTTTGTTTAAATTATTAAATATTTTTTATACTCGAGTTTAAACTTCATATCGACTAGATAAAAATTACTTACTTCCTGACAAATTTTTATGGGTCCTTTCTTCCAACATAAAAATACCATTTTGCTAAAAAAATCAAAGCAATATATATATTTCCATTTCCTTAAGAGTCCTTAGGGTAATAATTAATCTCTGGTTCTGTGAATATGGGGAGGAGAATTTAGAAATCCAAGTGATTTTGACTGTGCATCAGAATTAAATGGAGAGTTCTTAAAAAATTAGCTTCTATGCCCCTACTCATTGGCTTCCTAACAGGGTAGGTCTATGGTTGGGCCCAGCCATACTTCTTGAGTTTTTTGTTTGTTTGTTTGTTTTTTGTTTTGCATTTTTGTTTGTTTCTTTTCACAGATCTGCAGATTTTGCTTATAATTAGTTAAGTTTGATAACCACTGGAGTAAATAATATTAAGCTCCTCATAGAAGAAATACACTTGGAAAACCAGATCCTCCCATCTCTATCCTACATGTAACCTCCTCAAAGAAAGTTTTATTTACCTCAGGTTTAGAATAAAAATATACTTCAGCCCACCATCACTCTAAAACTAGTGATACAGGTTCCTTAACTCCCAGAAAATAAATTAGCTGTCACCTTGCACTAGACTCAACAACCACTTTTTCTTCTACATTAGCACTGACTTCTTGTGCTCCTGAGATACTGCAATAATACAACAGCTACCTTCTATTGAACATTTAGTCTTCATACACATTCTCCCATTTAAACATCCTAATAACTCTAAGGAGATATGTAGCAAAATCCTCATTTTGAGGATGAGTTAAAAGAGGTTATGTAGTACATTCAAGATCACACAACTGGTGAAGCCGGAATAAGAAGACTGATCATTTAAGTTCAAAATATAGCCTCTTATCTACTGTGCCACCACACATTTATATGATGCTCTGAAGAATAAATAAGACATTACGCTACATCTCTCATGGTTTTCTTTTTTTCTTTCTTCACTCTAGCAAGAACATCATCTACTGGACCCCTGGCAGTTTGGTAAGAGTGTGCTTTATGGAAAGAAGCCAATATTCAATATCGAAGAAAATGAAGGAATGGGTGCCTACCTACAAAGATGCAGATGCTCTTCAAATAAGAAGTCAGTTTTCAAGAGCAAACAAAAGGTTATTAAAGTGTAACCAACTTCGAAAGATTTTGGAGAAGAAAATCATAACACGTGAATAGATTATGCTCTTTATCTTTCATGCAAATATTTGGCACTGGGAAAGAGGCCAAGTGTAACATCTGTAAACAGTTTGGTACTGTCCATTGTGCTCTCAATCAACGGCACCATTTGAAAGTTTGTCCTGTTGTCACTCATCTCGATCCTTTAGGAAGATTTTTCTTCAGATGCATAAAACTGGTGAGAGATCAGGTCACAGTGGGCATTTTCTCTCATGAGACAAATATTTTATATACCCAACAAAACTCATGATATCAGTAATTAATAGATTTAGAACACTGATAGAATAAAATAAAGATGAAATAGAAATTTTGCCGAAGCAACTAGTAAAAAAAATTTAAATCAAACATGCTATTTGACAGTATGAGCACAATATAGAAATTAATGTCTAAATTAAAAAAAAAAATTTCTTCTGAAGTCAATTTTTAAAAAGCCACTCAGTTGTATGATTGCATCCTTTTCTAAGAAGAGAGGACAAAATTAACTTGAGATGATTTAAGTCACAATGGTGTATCAACTCATATCTCTTGTTTAATAAGTAAAATGAAATGATGTCAACCAAATTATATACATTTTTGTAAACCTTTTTAACTAGTTATTCTGGTGTCTAGTCAAAATAATTATAGTCCAAAAAATGTCATGATACCACAAATTTACTTTGACATGCTTTGGTTAATTTTATTTTCCCTATTATACCCAGGATGATTGTATGTCCCCAAATTTTAAGCATAACTTGGTAAAGTCAGAAGTTACATAAAAACCTGTAAACATGAATGCATGGAGTCTTTCAGTGTGATTTCTGGAACAGATTAATGGGGAACAAGTATGCATATTTTGAAAGATGACTCCCCAGTTGGTTCTGATGAGCTCATAGGTTTAAGACTCTCTGATCCAGTTGGACATTTTTATTTACAACTGAGAAAATGAAAGGACAGACAACTTAGGTAAAATCAAACCACATATTAGTGCCAGAGGGAGGTTCTAAAGCAGACAAGTTTCCAATGTCCATTTCCATATTCAGGTGGACATCAGCTTCTCGGATTCCCAGAGCAGAGCTCAGGTCATTCATCATCAAGGAACTATCTGCCCACATAATGCTTTGAGAGAAAGTCCCTGTTACTTGCAAATATGCCCTCCATAAGCCTTTCCTCTGGATCTCTGGGGTTAATGCTGTAAAGACTGTTGCTAAAGTGAAAAAATGCTCGGAGTCCTTAAATTATTTTTATTTTAACTCAACGTAATGGTTTTCCATGTTAATTGGATATTACTCACCAAGAATTCACCAAAGAACTGAATTTACAAGAGGTTGACTGGGCAATAAAACAATGTCAAAAGTCAAGAAGATCAGAATTCAAGTCCTAATTATGCTTCTTGCTAGCTGTTCAAATTGTGAAATTTTCCTATCTTCTCTAAATGGGAAGAAAAATACACCTCAAGGTGTTATAAGTAGTAAATAAGGTAAAGGAATTTCCTAGCACATGATAATTCATTGTAGTTATTATTCTTTTGAGATTCGAGCTAGTTATCCTATAACTACCCTAGTTCTATCTAGGCCTCAAAATTCAGAGTTCATTGTTAGAGATGACTTCTTTTGCATTAAGAATTATCATCTCTAGTTATCAACATTTTTTTTAAAGCAAAACCTCCTAATGCCTCAATATATTAAGTTCTAATAAATTACAACTTTTGTGTAACTTATCTACTTTAAATACTTCCAAGATGAGAAGAGCCAGAGTAGCATGCACTCACTCTGGAGTTTGTGAAGAGCCAGCGTGTAGATACAGGAGACACAATGTGAAGAAAAGGATAAGGCAGTTGATGAGTGTGGTTTGTGCAGGAGGGCGTCTCTAGATATTTACCAATGGAGGTTTAAAGGCTCTAGTGGAAAATAGGGGTGGAGGAAGGACAGAAGAAAAAATTGGCAAAAACAGTTCTCTAAAAAAGGTTGAGTAAGTGCTTAAACTACTCACCCAAAGAAGAAGACGTTTTCCAATTTCTGGAATGTTACTGCATTCTGAGCTTCAAGTCATACCTAAGAAGTACCTGGGTACCCAATACCTAAACTCTCTTTAGGATTGAAACAGCAAAGCTCTGTGATGGCTGACAGGCATGAGAACTGTCTTTAAATATGTGAACATCTCTTTTGTAAATGCCCACTATGTTTAATCTATGTCCCCAGAGAAAAGGCAACAATCAATGTATTCATGTTACAGTCATTTCCTCAAAATATTTCTTGAGCCTCTTTTGTGCAGAGTGTAGTAGGAAGGAAGTATACTTGATGGTTAAGCCTTCAGGCTCTACAGTTAGACTACCTGGGTTATAATCCCAAATCTATTGCTATTATCCTTGTGATCATGGCCACATTAATTAGTCTGTTCATAACTCAGTTTATTGAACTATAAAATAGTAATAATAACAGTACTACTCGTTCGAATCGCTGTGAGGATTAAATAAAATATTACCTACAAGACTGTGATAGCCAGTATATATTTTTGTTGTTATTAGTTTTTTCTACATGTGGAGCACTATGCTAACAGTAGGGGGTTTTAGAATAAATAAGACACAGAGCCTCATTCAGTTCAAGTCTACTGCAAATTCTGACTTGAATCTAAGTTGTGTCTATCCACGGAATTTAGAGCTGACTAATCAGTTGGTGAGATGCTCTCAGAAATCCATTTGTAGGAATAACTCAGGAGCTTCCAATGTCAAAGACTTAGAAATTTTAGGAAAGGAGACTTCTGAGTGCAGTGTAGTATCTGTCATTTGCACTAATTCTTGCACTCAGCTAGTTTTGGAGTCAAATCTGTCTTGTAAATGGAAATGAGGCTCGACAGTAAACTAAAAGCCCAAGAACAGCACTCGGTTGGGGAGGGATGGTATGGGCCACGAAAGCAGCAACGAAGTTTACTCCAAAACATCAGAGTGACAAACTCTCTCCTCTTGTTCTATAGATCACTGCACAGCTCGCGGGTGCCTCCGCTCCTGCCAGCCCAAGGGTACAGGGTGGATGGTGGCAAGTTACCATTATGAGACAACAATACCTGGCAGAAGAGACAGTATCTACCTGACAATTTGCTTGACTGTTGATCTGACCTCTTTGTCAGTACTCATGAATCCTTTTCTAGGATAGTCAGAAATACATGAGGTTGTGGAAGGCATTTTCTAAAAATTCAGGTTCTTATGTGAGCAAGTGTGGGGAATCAGCCACTGGAATATGGATATTGCTTTAAATGAGACCCCATTTGAATCTATGCACTGGTATATATTGTCTTGGGTAACTTGGTTTATACTAAGAGATAATATACTGATTAGAGAGGTTTCAAAATAGCATGTAGCATCAATAACCGAAGCTGGTCAAGCAGAGTCTGAAGAGGTCCTCAGCGAAGATATATTAGACAGAAGTTTAGTTTAAAGTATAGGAATAAATGACCTCTTAAGATCCTTTCTAATTCTGAAATTCTTGGACTCCCTAAAATTGTTTAGAATTTTAGAGAAAATTTTTTTCTATTCCCAGACTGCCTGCTTTCTTTACAGATATGTTAATGAATGCATTGTTAATTCACCCATAAATAGAGTTTCCTGGCATTACAATAATGGCTATTAGGATATGAGATGCTCTGTGATAGGACCAGATCTCATTCACCTTTTCATCCCCAACAATGAGGACCATGCCTGGAACTTGTGGGCACAGAAATGAATGAAAGTGTCTTGGCTCTTATATTTTATTTTATTCTGAATCCTTATGTTAATGGTTTTGCTGTTTGGCTTTTAGCAATATTATTAAGCTCAGAAAATATTTTTAAAAGCGAGATATAAATACTAAAGAAATAAGTAAGTATTGCCTGATGGTTAATATATAGAAACCTTGCCACATATACTGTTGACCCTTGTATATTATTTTGCATATATTGGGCAAGAATATACACATGTATTTTTTAATGTAGCTCAAATATTTAGGCAATCTGACATCTATAAGTTGCTTCCATTTAATACAATGATGATTAAAATAATTTATTATACAAATTATTCTCTCCTTATCTGTAGCTGCTTAGTGGCATGATGTATTAGCAAGAGACTTACAGTGTTAATTATTCCAAGGACACTTTTTGGAGGGAGGAAGGAAGGTGGTAAACATTTTAATATTGATCAAAGTTTTAAGCTAAATGCATGAAGCTTTGATATTAAGTCTTCTGGCATCATCCTACAAGCACAAAGATTCCTGATCCTCAGAATTGGAAAATCTGGATCCCCAGGCCTCTCAACCTTCTAAACAGATGAAATTACTTTGGAGAATGCATGTAACTTTTTTAGGCTTCAGTTTCCACATTTACAAAGTGAGTATATTTAACTGGATGGCTGTTAATGAACTTTTTAGTGCTAGCATTTTTATATCACTACAGTTCTATCTTTTATTGTCTGCATTATTTAATTATTTTTCTGAAGGCATCCATGTCAATGAAATTCTTTTACATATGTATAAGATTTTTTCTCCTGAATAATGATAACTTGATAGTTTATTGCTTGGAAAAAAAACAACAAAAGAGAGGAAAATGTAAAGAGAAGCAAATGATCACAGGAGAGACTGAGTGAATGCAGAGGTAGTAATGCTTGCATGGTATTTTATCCTTTGGGTTTAAAAGAGAAATTAATCATTTTCTCTTGGAATGCTCATTTCAAACACATGTGAATTGTGACCAAATTTTATCTCCTGCCACTGACTCCACTGGGAAGCTTCTGGCGATAAATCTCCCTGTCAGTATACACTGTCTCCCAGAATTACAAACATGTCGGAATGAAAAAATCTGGGCATACTGGAAATAATGTAGATAGGTCAGGGTCATGCTACGAAGCAGTTTTGTATTCTACTGAATAGAAATGGCAAGGTATATGCTTGAAATCAGAGGCCATGTTTTGGAGATATGATGAAAGCCACTTCAAATCTACCAAGAGTGTGGAGCAATTACCTTTGAAAATTTTGTATATTTTGATTATTCTGATTTTGGATTAAAAAGAGGGGTATGTGCAAACCTTCATGTGAAGAGTTAAGATTTTTGAAGAACATTAGAGGGTCCACTAGGCACTAAGGGCCTAATATCTTGGGCCACAGACTGGGAACCACGGGATTAACCCTGACTATTTTTCTGCAGTCCCATGCAGAGAAAATTTTCTTTGCTGTACATGGCTGGATGCCAGGCTACTATTCAGGGTGAAAATGAAGTTTCTCGAAAAGGATCATGTCCTATGATGGCTTTGAGTCCCACATTATTTATATCTACTTGGCAAATGTTATTAAATAATAGTGATGAACTTCCTCTGTCGAGAAAGGGGAAAGGAGGAATATCTATATGTGTGTGGCACAAGAGAGTAAACACACAAGATTGGTACAAAAACAGACTATGCAGAGATGTGCTCTAGGTCACAGGTGTAACTAGAGAACCCTCTCATGAAGTCAGGGAAAAAAGTAGCTTAGGTTGACTTTTTGAATTTATTATAAAGTATTTAAAGCACTAAAAGGTGTAAAAAATAATACAGTAATCACTCATGGAGCCATCACTTATTTTAGAAATAAGATGTTACTAATGCAGTTAAAATTGATACATAACTCTTTCCAAAAGCATTCTCCTTCATGCTCTCAGAGTACATGTGTGTGTGTGTGTATATATATATTCATATATATATGCATATATATATATACAGATTTATGTATATATAAACATATGTGTGTCTTCTTAAATAATTATTCAGGGCATATTCTTAAACAATATATAATATTCATTGCAAAATTTTAAGCTATATATGAAGTTATGATTTTTAGTATTTTCTACAACCTGCTTTTAGAAAAAACTCTTTGCCCAATACTGTTTGTAAGAACCCTATATATTCATCCATGTTCTTTTAATTCATCTCTTTTTCTACCATATTTCACTGTGTGAATATATAGCAATTCATCTATTTATTCTCTCGTTGAGGAACATTTGGGTTGTTGTTAATTTATTATCATTGCAAATAATATTTCTCTGAGCATATAAGTGTATTTTTTTAGTTTTTTCAAAAATATACCTAGGAATAGGTTTGCTGGGTGTCAGAATATGTATATGTCCTTATGTCATTAGAATTTGCCAAATCACTTTCCAAAATATCTGTAGCATTTACATTTACTGTCATTACTGACTTAGTTCTATTTGCCCATATTCTGGATTTCTTTCGGATATATTATTATCATCTCATTTAGTCAAGATATTGGCTGCAGGTTTTTTACTTTGCTCTTCTGCTTCCTCTTTATGTTTTTAAAGGGGCTTGAGGACATTTTATAATCAAATTACCACCATAGTCTACTAGAAGCCAAAATTTTGCTCAAACCAAACTTTTAAGAAGTAAACTTTTTATGCCTTTCAAAATTTTGTTTTATTGGGAAGGCAAAATTGAAAAAAAAAATAAGACAGTGATTATATTATTACATATATCAAAAAAGCATAATATAATAATCATCTCATGATTTTAGAAAGTATATATAAAGAAGAAATGTTGTTATAATTAAAGCTAGTTTTATTTAGCCTAGTTTCATAACTCATCTATTCATCTCTAAATATGAGAAATCCACAAAGTAGGTTTTGTCTATGAGAATAATATTTCAATTGGACAAATAAAATTTAAAAAAATGTGCAGTTATAATTTGAGGGCCTGAAAGTCTCCAGTAACTAGATAATTCATTCGTAGAAACTAAAATTACACATATGTTAAGGTAACAACTAGTTTAAAAGGTGTTTATAACTAGGCCCAGTACATAATAGTATATCAAATATATATTAAATGCATGAATGAGGAATTTTTTATCATATTTTATTTTTTTAACTATGATACATACAACAACTATGATTATTTTGTAAATGGGAAGTCACAGATCTGATAGTTCAGAAACTTACTATTTCTTCCTGATGTACTAGTATTATGCTATTGAAAGAGATCAAAGTTTAGCCTCACTGGAACTCCCTTTTGAGACACTGATTTTAAGCTGTTTGTTAAAAAAAAAACAAGACTCAGAAAGAAACTGTGACTCTCCCCTCTTTTCCGCCCAAGAGATTTAGATAGAAAAATCTTCTTCACAAAGAATGTCAGGATGCTTAGTCTACTTTGAATTAAGTATGGAAAATAAGAGGGCTTCAGGCAGGGGCCCATTAAATAGATGTCCATTGTATCCCATTGTTTCTGAGCTGTCCAGCAAGAATTTGCCTGCTCTGTGCGTTGTACTCTTCCTCAACTACCTGTAAATCACCCGTTCTCACTTCTCCTTTGTCCAAATGTCACATCTACCAAATTTTGCCTCACTGTCTTTTGAATTTTTATGCTCATATGAATTCCTGATGCACATGTATTAAAATTTGATTTTCACCTGTTAATTTGCCTCTGTTAATTTGATTATTAGCTCAGCTAGAATTTAGAAGGTAGGAGGAAAAGTATTTTGTTTTAGCCCCCACACTTATAACCCTTGCCAGATGAAAGATGACACTTTCATGTGACCTCATAGTCGGAGGTTGTAACTATGGATAAGGGAATCAAATGCAATAACACAGCTTTTCGTTCAACAAAACTTTTCTATAAAAGAGATTTTAATTCAACCAAGCGCAAATACTAAATAATCTTCTATTTGAAAAATCTCATTTTAACGGTAACACTAAAGAATGAAAAAATAGGACATTTTAAAAATCAATTTGTAATGTATTAATTACTATTGTTTATTCACTTATTTACCTAATACAAATTAATGCTTGAATAGTTGTTTTTTCTACGACAAATTGTATGTTTTTTGTTTGTAGAAATTCTTGCATTGTACAAGTGTTTTGCTGAAAATGATTCTCTTTTCCATTCTTGGAGATTCTAAGCACACTAACTTATCAAATACTACCAGAATTTCCTCAGTAAAGAAATTTGTTCATTCTTATTTAACACACTATTTCCTCAATTTAACCACAGAATTATTTATTCATGCAACAGGTTATTAAGCTCTTGCATGACTTGTGTGCCAGGAAATATAGTTTGAGAAACGCTGCTCAATTCATAAGCCCTTCTGTAAAGAGTCATGCTTAAATTCAGACATATCAGCTGCAGGAATATTTGGCACCAATGAAAACTTTATAGAAGGTCTCTTTGCAATAAGAAAGTAATAAATACTTGCTGTAGTTAATAGAAGTTTATTTTTCTAATCTGATCTCCTGTTTTATTTTTTATCTAAAAGAATAAAAATATTTTATAATAAGATCCCATGATTTTTCAATAACATAATATGAAAGATTAACATGAAAACCAATGGTTATCATTTTCCTAAAATGAAGGAAGTATTTTATTCTTTCTCAGGCATAAAATTTGTACTGCCTATTTTGAAATACCTTGAGGCATGACAGTATATTTATAGAACGACAGGATGAAAAGGAATGGCTAAAATCTCATATTACATTTGGCTATAATGTCCAGAGGTTAGGTCCAATAGATTATCCATCCAGGTTCAATTACACAAGGCGAGCTTAGCTTTCAAGAGCTAGAACCTTGAATCGTTGAAAAGCAATCATCACTATGAGACTGAAAATAAAGTAGTAGAATGTGTTAGCAGGTGAGGGGAGCACTGTGGGGAATTGATTCATTTATTCATTTAGTCATCAATATTCACAGTCCTTGATCTCAAGCAGCTTATCATCTCTCACACATGTAAATAGATAGCCACAACAAAAAGTGATGTAGTCACATTGTACAGGAATATAAGAATAGCATCTAACATGAGTGAGAGTAGAGAAATAGAGGCTAGTGTTTATGATGAAAGAAGTGCCAACCAGGGCCTTTTTGTTCCTCATTCACTGCCTCATTCTGACCCTACTCTGCTCTGTACCTCAGGAAGGCTCACCTCAGCAGGCTCTTCCTCCCCTCCTGAGTCAGCTGATCTAGATGCTATGGACAGTGGTTGGTACTGATGAGGGAAACAGGGAGGCAGGCTATTTTTGTTACCCCAGTTCCTATCAGGCAAACTTTGCCAGGATTCCAGCTTCCTCCGGTTCACTTCAGTAATGCCATCTTCTCCCTTTGTCTCTCATGCTTAGATATCATTTTCTGCTTTTCCTACTCTCAACGTTGACCCTGTCTGCCTGGTTGGATTCTTAAACCATTTCTTCAAATGCAAAGTAAATTTCCTGTGCTAATTGCCTGTGTTTTAAATAACTCAGAAAGGGGTTGTATCTGTTTTATTCTTTGGATCCTGATATAGAAGTCTTCCTAAAGCAGGTAAAATATCAACTGAGTCTTTTAAGGTTATTAGGCATTATCTAAGGAAATAAGAGAAGCAGAAAATTTGTTCTAATTTAATGATGAGAATATAAATTGGAGCATAGTTAATTCAGCTTTTAAAACCAGGTAGTGTTTAGTATATTATAGGGGCTTCATTGTTTTCCCTAAATTCTGCTCTGAAGAGCCCAAATAGCTTATTCTAAAAGCAAGTTTTATTTTTAAAATTAACAGTAGAAACCTATTTTCAATTCCTGGTTATTCTTTTGAGCAAGATGGCAAATGCATTTTTTTTTTTTTTTTTGGTATTAAACAAACTAAATTCACCTTATCCTAATTGTACATTTCTGTAGGTATAGGAAGTGAGAAAGAAGAAACTGGTTGATATATTTTTCTGTCAGTTAATCTCATTAAAAATAAACTCAATTAATTAAAGACATTCCAAAGATATTTAACTTTAAAGGGAGGACATTTTTTCAATGGCTTAACTTATTTCCTATCCGAGAGGTCTTGGAACTCTTATGAAAAATTTTCCCCTTCTTCTCCTTCTTGGTAAATTGTGTTCAATTTACTAAGAGATAAGATGTGGAAACATCTGTAAAACCAGAAAAGTTGTCCTCTTATACATATTTTCCAAGATAATGGAAAACTTTATCTCCATAATAAAAGAGATCATATAAGTACTTCAAGCAGGACAAATAAATTTCCAAAAGTAATGATATCCTAACACATTTTAAATAACATTTTAATAACAGGCTCTTTCTAACATGTAGCACATATATTCAACTTACCATGCATCCAGTTATGTCTCTTTAGTGATAAATTACTGTTGGGAATATCCTGTCATAGTCAGTGCTACTCTACCAATAAAATTGCTCTTTCCATCAGTACTCACAGAAAGGCAGCATTCCTATCAGGGAAAAACCATAACCTCTGAAGCCAAAAGAAATTTAATCTAGAATCATGGTTTCCTTTACTTATTTGATGTGTGATCTTAGGCAAGTTTTGTAATTTCTCGAACTCTTTTTTTTGTGTGTGTGAAATAATAATAATGACTACCTTCTGGAGTTTTGTAAGGATTACATAATGAAATATAAAACATAATTGGCAATAAGTGCTAGTGTCCTTCGTTCTTCTACCACATCTGCAAGTAAAGTGTGTCAGCATGTGATAAATGTTAGCAAGTCCAAGTATGTTTCCAAGGCAGAATGGATATTAACGAGGAATGAAAAAATAGTATTAGCCTGTGTTTAATTATGTCAGATGAGGGAGTCGTTTGTTCAATGATTGTTAGATTATTTATATGCTCATTAATATTTATCAATTATCTACTATATGTCAACGTTATGCTTGGTTCTAGGATTTAAAAAGGAATAAGACATAGTTCTCAAGGAGTGCATGATCCAGAGGAAGAAGAGAAATAAAATATTGGATCTGGACTGAGTTTGGGGAGTGCAGGGAGACTTTCTGGAGATGTTATCCAGAATTATTCATGTAAAGACTAAAGAGAAGAAAACTTTATGAAAGGAACAGAATATGCAAAAGCTCCAAGATGGGGCAATGAAATACTATACTTAATTTTCATGTGAAGTTGTGTAAACAGCTGTAACTTTCTTGACAGTTATTGGTGTAACCTTTTCCAAATCTTTCCAAACTTGCTATTTTAAATAATTTTTCATAGATGTTTTCTAATTTATATATATTCCTCTGAAAACGAGGTAAAAAATATGTCTAAAAATCTAGTGAGATAGCCGTTACAGTGAGAATTCTCTTCGTTTAAAAATTACCATATCGTTGGCTGATATTCAATTTATATTCAATTGCATCCTCATTTATTTTGTTGTGTGTGCCTATATTTTGCAAACTGGTAGATAAATAGCCTGATTTGTTTCAAAGCTGTTTTTTTTTTTGTTTGTTGTTTGTTTGTTTGTTTGTTGGCCAGCAGAGCTTAAATAAATAGAAATAACATTGAAAATCTAGAAAATTTATGTAAAATATAAATTTAAAATTTCTTGTGAATAGTCAAATGATCTGGCAATGCTGGATCCACATTCTTACATGATCAAACTGGCAGAAGCTGATGGAGCTTGACCTCTTCAAGTTGGGCTGGTTTGCCATAACCACTGGCACTTACGGGCTACAAACCCTGGACCTTATGCCCTTCAGACTTCACTTATTTACAAACATATCTGCCTGGTTTCATGAGGCATTTAATTCTATAACCCTAGCCTAAATTTTTCTAGTTTTATTCAGATTTTTTAATCTTTTTTTGTTCTTTGATTTACTATCTCGTATTTATCTCTAATGACTCTATTCTGTTTTTATCAGGCTCTTTCCAGTGAAATAAAGTTATGTTTGTTTTTAATATTTAAAGATTAACTCAAATAATAGGGTTAATAATAAATAGCTTTTATGTTTTAAATGAACTTGTTTTAATGGGTGTTTTGCTTATACTAAAAAATACGAAATGGGTCTGAGATTACATATCAGGTAATGTATCAACACAAATGGACTTTTTACACAGTGTAAAGCTTTTCAGAAGTATCGTGTCGCATGAATTGTAATTTCTCCCAAGACACTATTACTACTTGCTACACACAATGAAACCAAGGGTTTGGTTGGGATAAGCAATATCAACTCAAAAATGTCTATATATTTTGAGTGAGAAATGGTCTTAGTTTAGGCTCAACTGGTTGATAGAATATTTGACCACATGACTCTTCTAACTGAATATTTAAGTATGAGAATTTTAAGATTTATAAAGCATATGCAATCTAACTAAAACACCAAGTGAAACAAAATTTTAAAACATACAAGGAAAAAATATATGTAAACCTAATTTTCTCATCTAATATGTTAGCTATATAGTCATATACTATATATACAACATTACGTGTGTGTGTGTGTGTGTGTGTGTGTGTGTGTGTGTGTGTGTAACTTAAAAGATGCTGTGCGATTGATTGCTTCATTTGACCTTGGTAACCATAGTTGGTTGGGGGGATATTATGATCTGCCTATAGTGGGTAAGAAAATTAGGGCTCATTTAAGCAATCTGTCAAAATTCAAGTAGAGAATAAGCAGATCTGTAAACTAAATCCTAGGTTTCTGAATATAAGTTAATTCATTTATACATTAATATATATTGTATATATACTTTAGGAAGGTTTTCTGCTAAATTCTGAAGGTACAGTAATGAATAAAACAGTTCCTGTCCTCAAGGAGCTCACAGATGCACAAATAAATATAATACAGTGTGGCTAGCAAAATAATACAGATATTTACAGTGCATAATAGAATACTTTTGAAGTCACCTAAGGTTGCCTTGGGGTGAGAAGGCCTTGTCAAGGAGTATGCTTTCAAGAAGGCAGTACCTATATGAAGACTTAAGGGGAAAAGGAATCATATGAAACTTCAAAAGACAAGTAGAAGTGATCTGGGTAAAATGGGAATGAGAAATGGTACACAGAGGGCAGAAGGATCAGAATAAGAGAGAATATGGAGGGAAGGAGCAGGACATTGCAAGCAGTCACAAGAGTGTTTGGCATGCTTTCATTACCTCCTACAAATTTTGATAAATTGTGTTTTTATTTTCATTTAATTCAAATTGTTTTTGATATTTAAATGTATTTATATATTTTTAATAAAAATTGTTTATATGTAAGCTATACAAGATAATAATTTGATTTTCATAGTGAAATTAGTCAATTAATTGAGCTAATTAACATATCATCTCTCCTCATATACTTACTTGTGTATGTGTGTAATAAGTGTACCTTAAATCTACTCTCTTCACATATTTTCAGTGTTCAAAATATTTAAAAAGGTCTTTTGCTATTAGTTATTTGATCCATGTGTTATTTAGAAGTGTGCTATTTAATCTCCATGTATTTTGGAATTTTCCAGTTATCTTTCTGTTATTGATTTCTAACTTAATTCCAGTGTTATCTGAAAGCAGATATTGTATGATTTGTGTTCTTTTAAATTTGTTGAGATATGTTTTATGGCCCAGATTGTGGTCTATCTTGGTGAATCCATGTGTGCTTGAGAAGAATGTGTATTCTGTTGTTTTTGGATAAAGTAGTCTCTAGATGTCAATTATGTCCAATAGGTTTCAGGTGATGCTGAATTTAACAGCGTCCTAAAGATATGGAGGATCCTCCATTTCTGAGAGAAGAGTGCTGAAGATTTCAACTATGATAGTGAAGTCACTATTTCTCCTTGTAGTTCTGTCAGTTTGTGCCTCACGAAATTTGACCTTCTGTTGTTAGGGACATGCATGTTAAGAACTGTGATGTCTTCTTGAAAAAGTGAACCCTTTATCATTATGTAATGTCTTTCTTTATCCCTGATAGATCGTACTTTGAAAACTGCTGTCTTAAATTAATATAGCTACTCTTGCTTTCCTTTGATTAGTATTAGTATAGTATATTTTTCTCTATTTACTTTTAATCTATATGCCTTTATATTTAAAGTGGACAACTTTATAGACAACATAGATTTGGGTCATGTTTTTTAATCTACTCTGACAATCTTTGTCTTTAATTGGTGTATCTAGACCATTGATGGGCAAAGCGATTATTAATAGAGTTGGATTAATATCTACCATATTTGTTACTGTTTTCTATCTGTTCCTCCTGTTCTTTGTTCCTTTTTGTTGTCTTCTCTTTTCCTGCCTTTTGTCATTATAATTGAGCATTTTACATGATTTCATTTTCTCTTTTTTTCATAGTATATTGGTTATTTATATATGGTTATATATATATTTTTTTTTTATTTAACTTTTTAAAGTTGTGGCCTTAGAGTTTCCAATATACATTTACAGCTAAGCCAAGTCTATTTTCCAATAACTCTATACTGCTCCATGAATAATATGATTACTTTATAAGAGCAAAATAATAAATAATTCTAATTTCTTCCTATTTTGTTATTGCTGTCATTCAATTCACTTACATAAGAGCATACATAAGTGCACGTGCACATACACACATACACACATACATACACCCCATTAGAGTGGCTAAAATAAAAAGAATAACCAATTTGTTAATGAGAATGCACAGCAACAGAAACATCCATAAATTGTTGGTAGCAGTGTAAAATGGTACTATCACTTTGGAAACCACTTTGCAGTTTCTTAAAAAGCTATGTATAAACCTCCTGTAATGATTAAACAATTACACTTCTTTTTATAATAAAAGCATATATTCAAAGACTTGTACACAAATGTTCATAGCAGCTTTATCCCAAAATAAACATAAGTTCATAGCAGTAATAATCCTAAACTAGAAACAACTCAAATGTCCATTAACTGGTAAATGAATAAACAAATTGTAACATGAGAATGCACAAGGAAACTTTGGAGATAATGGAAATAGTCATTATTTTGATCATGATGATGGTTTCACAAGTTTACATTTGTTAAAATTCATCAAGTATGTGTAATTTCACTGCATTTATAACTCAATAACGTTATAAAAAATAAACATGAAAATTAAAACCTCACAGATATTCCCAGAGTTCACTAGACCAACCAGAAGCCTGTGAGGTATGCCTATAAGGTTTGTTCAGATCTCAAACTTTTATTAATTACTTACAATATGCCTAGCATAATTCTGGGTTCAGCGGATACATGGCTATGAATATAACAGAAAGCTAATTTAGCCTCAAGGAGCTCATAATTTTTAGACAATAACAAATTAATGGTCATAAAAATCAATTCAGTTGATAGCAAATAGCATTTTTAAAGATGAACTAAAATAGACTATAGAGTACTAGAATAGATTAGTGTCCATCATATGCAGCAGAGTAGATTATGTTTGCTGCATTAATATGTGAACGGTACTTATATAGATGATAGTCAAAATGTAGTACCACTAGGGCTAGTAGAGGAGACGTGAGTGTAAAAAATAGAAAGTGAAACAGGTCAAATAACAGAAGTACACACAAAAAAAGGAAGATGTAATAATAATGACTAGGTAAAGAAACCAGGAAGATAACACTATAATTTTTTTATTTCAAGGAGGACAGAGTGAAAGGTTAGTAAAAGAACATAGGAAAAGAGTTGAAGGAGAGACTTGAGCTTTTGAATATGATGGAGTAGTTCATATCAAATCAATCTTCCCACTAAAAATAACTACAAAGATGTATAAATAATTCTATTGAAAACTCTTAATATTATCTAGAACAATTGAGGCAGACTGATTTTGAGGAGCAAAAATTCTGGAGAGAAGGAAAACAAATTGAGATGAGTCCAGCATTCACTATCACTTTTCCCCCTTTGGTTATTTGTGGTTCAATAAGCAGTGATCTAAAAGTCCATGTCTAAAGTGGTAGTTCCTACCTTTCCTCTGTCTCACAGGTTTAGGCGACACAGAGTTCAAGGCTACCAAGGAAGCCAGGTCTTGAGACTCCAAATCCTAGAAGTAAAACAAACAAACAAATAAACAAAGAAGCAAACAAAAAATTGGTAAATGAGTCTGACGTTCTATAGATTATTGTTTTAAGAAATTTTATTTCTAAGTTTTTTCAAGGCAAGACAGCCAAGTTGACTGGAACAGGTAAAAGGCTAAAACTCAAATATGAGATTTTTTGTCTTAGCAAGGAGGCACAAAGAGAGAAGACCCTGGTAAACACTAGGTTTTCACAAATCTGAGAGGTTAAAAGTGAGAACGCTCATTATCTTTGAGAGAGTAATGATTGGGAAGGGGAGCCAAGAAGACTTTTGGAGTGCTGGCAATGATACTTTTTGATCTGGAAGTACTTACATTAACATGGTTATTTTGTAAAAAGTCACAAATACATTTGTGATATGCATCCACTTATGTGCATATGTTAACTTTCAAAGATATGGAAAATGAGCATCTCTTGCCTTAAAAAAGATGTACTATCGTTCAGATAGTAATAAAGAGGAATGTTTCACCACATTCCTCATTGAAGAATATAAAGCATATTTGATCTGATTTGTCAGGGAAAAAGAGTTTGAAAAAAATGAAAATTATAGATAAAAGTGATTATTGTTATATTTCTCCCTTCCATAGTAATTGCACTGTTTTTATTTGATATATTCAACTAGAGAGTATCCAATGTAGGGGAATTAATCGAGGGGAAAAAAAAACCAGAAGAAGGCACCACACTGACTATCCATTTTAAGTATTGTATTTATAGAAAAACATAAATGTCATTTAAAATAATTGTGGTCTCTAAGGATGGAGAAAGGTCAGAAGATTAACACACTCTAGAAGGAAAAGCCAAAGCTTAAAATTAGCCAGATCTTTGAGTGGGCCAGATCTGTATGAGAATGTGGTATCCTCCAAGGAAATTTTTTATTGCAACATATATTTTATTAGAACCCTAATTGTTTTCAGTCTCTAGCAGAGCAGTAATGGCATGACAATGTTTTTATATTTCTTTAAGAAGGTTTTTTTTTTCTCCTGGATTTCTCTTGGAGAGCTGTCTTTAACATTTGGTTTACTTTTATAGTGGCAATATTTTTTCCATTGTTTTGCATGCTAAGACAGCAATTGATTAGTATAGAATCCTTGGGCCAAGTTCTGCCCTAGGATATGTATATGACCCCCACTAACTTCAAATAGAGTTGCATGCACACATCCTCTAGTGGAATTTGGCTTTCTTCCATGGTAGTCAATGAGAGTCATTGAAGTCAATGGGAGCCATACATGGATAACTGACAGCTAAATTTGGCCATTAGGAATTGAAAATCCTCTGAATGTGTTCTTTGGGAAAAAAAATATCAAAAGCTAAGATTTATGGTAAGTCATAATTCCTGGAATTGGGGATTTTTACCAACCAGTTGAAATCTTACACTATGTATCTATAAAAGTACTCCAATGACAGAAATTAAGAAAGGTTTATAATTTATTTGTTATATAATCTTTTGTTCATATAATAATAATTGAAACCAGAAAATAAGGAGACACTTATTTCCAGGTGATTTCATAAAAAGCACATTAATTATAAAATGTAATGCTACATTTTTATCTTCTTTAATGAACATCTTCATATGTAAAAATATCAATTTATTGAACTCCTAAAAGTTTGTGACCAAAAAAGGAGTACTTATTTTGGAGTCAATTTTATAATGTTGATTCAGAAATGAATAAAATATAAGCTCTCATCCCTTCCCATTCCTCTGCTTTCATATCACCTGAGGGGAAGCTAGAGCTTTGTCTCCATAGAGTTCATAGTTGTCTGTGGTGTTTATTTATTTAGGGACATTCTGAAAAGAATTCTATGAGGAATTGACTTGATCTGGATTTGGGCTTATTTTATTAACATACCATCTCTTGTACACAAGGGTAATATCTTCCTGAAGGTAGTAGTTATTCTCCTGGCCCAGATTTACATGACTTTTTTTCTCAAATTCTCATTATATAAAATTTCAAATATTCAAAAAATATATACAATGCACTTCTATAGCCTCCACCTTCTTCTATAATAGTCTATATTTCCTCATTTTTTCTCTTTCTTCCTTCTCTCCCTCTTTTCCTTTCTTTCTTCCCTTTCTTATTTTCTTTCCTTTTTTTCCCTCTTTCTGTTAATTCTCCGATGAGCCATTTGAAGGCAAGATGATATCATCTACTAAGAACAAGGATGTTCTCCTACATAACTACATTCCTGTTATTACATTTAAAAATTTAACATTAATTCTCTAACATTATAATGAGTCAATATTCACCATTTCCAAATTGCCCTCACAATGTCTAATGGCTATTTTAGGAACTGGGATTCAATTAATATTCATATATGACTTTTGATTATTATGTCTGTATAACATACAGTTATCTTCTTAACTTGATTAAATTTAATTTAAATTGCTGTGGCAAGAATTCTTCAAAGGTGATACTAAATTATTTATATAACATCACATTAGGAAATATATCATGTAATCAGTAATGGTATAAAGTTTTATCACATGGTTATGACGATGACTACCAGAACCTTTATAGAAAAATTATATATATATATATATTCTTCAACTAATCTGTTCAAGTAATCTGTTGGACAGCACTTGGCACAGTGAGACTATCTTGCCCCCAGCAGACTTTCAAACAATGGTTTTAGTATCCTTTGGTGAGCTCGTCTGTAACATATATTTCTTTGGGTTTTTCATGATGAGGAGCCTCTCTTAAAGGGCAAAGAATAATGATTTTTAATTTCCTGAAATATGAAACAGATTTTAAATTAGTTTTTAAAGATAAAGATATAATAGTTTTCAAGTAAATTCATATGCTATATATTCAATAGAGATATTTACTATTTATAATTATACTATGTGTTAGTACTACTTAGCACTAGTACTTTAGTACTGTAAGAAATGTAAAAAATATGAACATATTAGCATTGACTTTAAACTTAATGACTATGAGTTTGAAGCCTCAGTCAAGATTAGTTTTTTCTCGCTAATAAAATAATATTTTTTTATTTGTGTGGTATGTGCAGGCATAATGAAAGTAGTTTAAGTGAAGACAGACTATAGTAGATACATCCTAGGAGATGTCATTTACTCATGTCATTTACTCTTTCTGAAATAACTGGATAAATAATTGTATAAGGAATTAATTTAGAGTAACATTCAAATAGATGTTCATTGCCCCAGATTGTTTTTTCTTCCAACTAAAACCTTCAAAAACTGATAGCATTGTCAATAGCCACATGGACTCTAAATACATAGAGCCAGCCAACTTAGATTTTTGTTTGAGGGCGTAATGCCCTCAAAGACCATCTACATCATAGCAATGGCAGAATTTCCTTCTTTCTAATGACTAAATAACTAAACTTTAACAAATTACTTATCCTTTTTGAATCTCCGTGGTTTTCTTGTCAGTAAAAAAAAAGTTATACTTGATATAGAATAAATCTTTCAGCTTTAATATAATTTCTACTTTAGGTATCTACTAAAATTCTTAAAACTATAATTTCAACATGTATTTTATATTCCAGAATCAAGACATTCTACTTGGGAAAAAAGTATATATCTATGATATCAACAATTTGGATTGTTGTAGATTCAACAAAATGAATTAATTGAAGATAAAGGCTTTTTAACATAAAAATTTTGTGATAGTGTTAAAAAGAACATATCTTGTGGCAGCATCAACATAGTCAGTCTGTTGTCTCTGTTGGTAATTGTCAGAAAGCAAATGGGAAGCATTTAAAGTAAAATTGATATGAACAATCAACTTAATTAATAGATGTATCTTCCAGTATTCCTCTGTGTTTAAAGTCTATATCATGGATAAATCACATAAGTTTTTTGATTCTCATTTGTAAAACAAGGATAGCAACACTGCCTGGAAGTGAATATTGAAATACATTCTCCCTTTATAATTCTAATAAATGTCAGATATATAATTATAAAATATAAGTTAATTATTGGTTTAATCTATGGGCTATAATAGTAAAATAATCTGTAATATATAGCAATAACCTTTTTCTACTTGATGACACAGTTAGAATTCACATTCTACTTCTTATTGCTCTTTTCAGTGGTGTATCAACATGGCATTGATGGTATTCTTGTGGATCAGATTGATGGGATATGACCATGTATTATTTGTATCTACCCATTGTCTCTTCTAGAGTTAGTAACACCCTTCCTCTGGGGAACTGACTTTCCTCCACACCATATGGTTCTGATAAACCAGTCAGTCAGATATATACGTTCCAATACCATCCTTAAACTATAGAGATGAGCCCATGTTTCAAGTTAGACCAAACAATTTTCTCTAAGGAGCGAGACAGGAGAATGTAGTAAATATTTAAGGCTTTGAAGGCCATATGGTCTCTGTCACAACTACTCGGCTCTGCCCTTGTAGTGCAAAAGCAACCATAAACAGTACATAATGGATGGGTGTGGTTATATTCCAATAAAACTTTATTTACAAATATAGGCAGAAATCTAGGAATTGGCCTACAGACTTGATGTTCTAGAGAGAAATGATTCATGAACTGCTCTGAGCTTGAAATTTTCCTGGATTATCAAGAATTAGCTTTGCAAATTCTATTATTATTATTATTATTATTTATTTTTTTGTAAATCTCAGTTTTATTGAGGTGCAAGTGGCATGTAAAATATTTAGATTGTACATTTTGATATACACCCCCATTGTGGAAGAGTTCCTCCCATCTATTTAATACATCTATTACATTACATATTTATCTTTTTTTAATGAAAACATTTAAGTTCTATTCTCTTAACAAATTTCAATAATATAATACAGTGTTTTCAACTATAATTACCATGTTTTACATTAGATATTTAGATCTTATGCATCTTATAGTTGAAAGTTTCAACCCATTTTCAACCTCTCTCTATTTTCTCCAATCTTCAGCCCCTGGCAACCATGTTTGTACACTCTGTTTCTATGATTTTGATATTTTTAAAAAAGATTTCACATATAAGTCATACAAGATAGTGTTTGTCTTTCTCTGTCTAGCTTATTTCATCTAGCATAATGTCCTCAAAGTCCATCTACATCATACCAATGGCAGAATTTCCTTCTTTCTAATGACTGAATAATATTTCATTGTATATATAACTATATCAATCTGTTCGCAAACACTTAGATTGCTTCCATATCTTGGCTATTATAAATAATGCTGTAATGAACATGAGAGTTCAAATATATATTTTTATATCTTGTTTTCATTTTCTTTGGATATATACCTAGAAGGGGGATTGCTTGATCATATAGTAGTTCTAATTTTTTAAAATTTTAAAGGAACTCCACACTGTTTTCCATAATAACCATATCAATATACATTCTCACCAACAGTGCATAAGGCTTCTTTTTTCCATATCCTCATCAAAACTTATCTCATCTTTTTGATGATAGCCATTCTAACAGGTATGAGGGATGCATCTTACAGTGATTTTGTTAATAATTTCCCTTGCTGTGCAGAGCTTTTTAGTTTAATGTAGTCCTGTTGTTTATTTTTCCTTTTGTTGCTTTTGCTGTTGGTGTCAAATCCAAAAAATCATTGCCAAGACTGATGTCAAGAACTTTGCTTCCTTTGTTTTCTTCTAGGAGTTTTATGGTTTCAGGTATTATGTTCAAGTATTTAATCCATTTTGAGTTGATTTTTTTTTTTTTTTTGCATGGTGTAAGTTATTGGTCCTTTTATTCTTTTGCATGTGGCTATGCAGTTTCTCTGATACCTTTTATTGAAGAGACTGTCCTTTCACCATTGTGTATTATTGGCTCTTTTGTTGTAGCTTCATTGACTATGTAGGTACGAGTTAATTTCTGTGCTATCTATTCTGTTCCATCAATCTGTGTCTATTTTTATGCCAATATCATACTCTTTTGATTACTATAGTTTGAAATTAAGAAGTCAGATTCCCCAGCTTTGTTATTTTTCTCAATATTTCTTTGAATATTTGGGGTCATATGACGTTCCATACAAATTTTAGGCTAGTTTTAATTCCATTTCTGTGAAAATGTCACTGGAATTTTGATAGGCACTACATTGAATCTGTATATTGTTTTGGGTAGTATGGACAGTTTGACAATATTAATTCTTATAATCCATGAACATGGAATATCTTTCCATTTATTTGTGTCTTTTTCATTTTTTCCCATCAACTTATAGCTTTCAGTGTAGAGGTTTTTTACATCCTTGATTAAATTTATTCCTGTTTTTTTTTTTTTTAATGAAGTTATAAATGGCTACTTTTCTTATATTCTTTTTCTAATAGTTTGTTATTAGCATATAGAAACACAACTTTTTTTTTATATTAATTTTGTATCCTACAATTTTAGTGCATTGATTAGTACTAATAGATTTTTGGTGGAGTCTTTAAGGTTTTCTATATATAAGATCACATCATCTTCAAATAGACAGTTTTACTTCTTTTTCTTGCCTAATTCTCTGGCTAGCACTTTCAGTATTGTGTTGAATAAAAGTGGTGAATGGGAGAATACTTGTCTTGCTTCTAATCTTTAAGGAAAATATTTGAGATTTTCACCATTAGTGCGACGTTAGCTGTGGGCTTGGTATATGTAACTTTTATAATGTTGAGGTATTTTTCCTGTATATCCAGTTTGCTAAGAGTTTTTATCATGAATGAATGTTGAATTTTGTCAAATGCCTTTTGTATATCTATAGAGATGATTTGTTTTTAAAAAATTAATTCTAAATTTTGTTAATGTGGTGTATCACATTCATTGATCTGGTGATTTTGAGCCATTTTTGCATCCCTGGAATAAAACCTCCTTCATCATGGTATAGAATTCTTTTAACATACTATTGAATTTGATTTGCAACTAATTTGTTGACGATTTATGTACTTATATCTATCAGGGATATTACTCCATAATTTTCCTTTTTTCGTGATATTCTTGTTTTGTTACCAGGTCTTCTTATGTGGGTCGTATAAAATAAGTTTGAAAATGTTCACTCCTTTTTGAAAGAGTTTGAGAAAGATTGATATTCATTCTTTTTAATTAATTATTTTTTTTTACCCCTATCGACCTCCTCCATCCCCCACTTCCTGCTGGTAACCACTAATCCATCATCCATGTCCATAAGTCTCTGTTTATTTGTCATGTTTGTTTGTTGCGTTCTGTTTTATATCCCACATTTGAGTGAAATCATATGGTTCTCAACTTTTTCTGTCTGACTTATTTCGCTTAGTATGATAATCTCAGGATCCAATCATATTGTCACAAATGGCAGTATTTCATCTTTTCTTATGGCTGAGTAATATTCCCTTATATATATGTACCACATCTTTATCCAATTATCTAGTAAAGGATACTTTGGTTGTTTCCATGCCTTGGCCACCAAAAATAATGCTGTTGTGAACAGTGGAGTGCATATATCTTTGCGTATAAATATGTTCAGGTTTTTTGGGTAAATATCCAGAAGAGGGATTGCTGGAATATATCGTAATTCTATCCTTAGTTTTCTGAGAAAACTCCATACTGTTTTCCATATTTATATTTTCACCAGCAGTGTTTTAGGGTTTATTCATTCTTTTCAAATAATTATTAGAATTCACTGGTGAAGCCATCTGGTCCTGGACTTTTCTTTGTTGGGAGGTCTTAGATTACTGATTCACACATCTTACTAGAAACTTGTCCATATTTTTCTTTCTTTATGATTCGGTCTTTGTAGGTTATATATTTCTAAGTATTTATCCATTCTTATAGATTGTTTAATTCCTAGCATATAATTGTTCTTAGTAGTCTTTTATAATCAATGTATTTCCGTGGTATTTGTTGTAATGTCTCATCTTTTATTTCTAGTTTTATTTACTTGAGTCTTCTTTTTTTCTTGGTAAACCCAACTAAAAATTTGTATATTTTATTTATTTGGCTTTTTTAAAATTCTATTTTATTTCTTTTTCTCTGAAATGTATTAAAAAGCACAAGGAGTTGGCTAAGTTTTAAAAATAGGAGAAATGTGCAGTTTCTTCAATGTTTTTTTTATAATTGTTTTCCTGTTAAATAGAAGGGAATGAGCAGGAGGAAAGCAGGGGAAAGGGCAGGACATAAGTATAAACATAAACTATTTAAGGTTTTGTTGATTGGGTTTATAGAGACAGAGGATGCATCTAAGAACGCTATTCAAAGAACATTTGGAAGTAACAAGAAGAAAGATACCAAGAGGCAAGCTGTCACATTTTTATTATGATTCAACTGAAAACATTTCAAATTTTCATTGTGATTTCTTCTTTGATCCATGGATTACAAGTTTGTTGCTTAATTTTTAAACTTTTGAAAACTTTTATTTATATATATTTTTAATTGATTTCTAGTTTAATCACACTGTAGTTGAAGAATATATGATTTTTTTTAGCTTATCATATTACCTATTTTGGCAAATATTCCTGGTAAACTTTTAAAGAATATATATTCTGTAGTTTAATCCAGTGCTTAAATGTTTTATATATCTCCTAAGATAAGAAAGAAGAAGATAGCAGACCGACAGACAGACAGACAGAAAAGAAGTAAGAAAGAAAGCTCACGCACATGAGAGCAAGAATGAGAGAAAAATAAAATATATAGATACAGACAGATATAGATAGATATAGATATAGTTGTCTACTAAGAGTCTTACAAATATAACATTATGATAGAAAGGTTTTATTTCTCCTTTTATAGACTTTCAGGTTGTTACTAGATGTATACAATTTTAAGATTATTGTTTTTCTTGGTGAATTAACATTTTTCTCAGCATGCAACATCTTCATGTCTAGTAATTCTTTCTGCGTTAAGTCTACTTTCTCTCATATTAGTATAGCTACTTGTCAGTTGGTATTTGAAAATGTGCCTTTATATCCTTATACTTTTAACCTCTTCTTATATTTGAAATGGTTTTCGTAGGCATCATTTATATTATTATTCAATCTGAAAATATTTGTCTTTAAAATGGAATATTTACTCCATTTACAGTTAATATAATTACTCAAATATTTGAATTTAAAATCTCACCAAATGTTTTAGTATTTATTTTCTATTTTCCCTTTATTTTCTTCCTTTTTATGTCTTATCTCTCCTTACTTTGTGAATTATGTTTGATTTTATCATTCTTAGCAGTTAACACCAGAAATTAGAAAATGTAAAAATCTACATTTAATTAGTACTTTTGTCATTTTCCAGACAATGTGGATTTTTTCTCATTTACTCCCCCCCCCCATCCTTTGTGCTAACAATGACTTGCATTTTATTATTACATATATTTTCCATCTTACACAGAAGTAGTATTATTAAAATTATGTATATGGTAGTTGTTGCTGTTTTAAATAGTCAATATTCATTTTGACATATTCCTCATATTTACCCTTTCCTGTGCTTTTATTTTTCTGTTTTATGATGATTATATCTGCAATCATTTATTTTCACTGAAATACTACCTGTAATATTTCTCTTACTGTGTGTCAGAATGTGGTCAATTCTCAGTTTTTGTCTAGTCTATCTTTATTTCACCTTAGTTTTTTAAAAGAATCTTTTAAATGAATAAAGAATTCTAGAATATAAGTTATTTTCTTTCAACATTTAAGATGTAATTATTTTAGTTTTGGGCTTCTATTTGTTTCTATTATAAAGTCAGCTATTGGTCTTTTTGTTATTCCTGTCTTTGCCTGCTTTTAAGATAGTCCCTGGTCCTTGGTTTTCAGTGTATTACTATACTATTCTTGGATGTGGTTATTATTATAGTTATCTTGTTTTGAATTTTTGAACTATGTTTGATTATAGTCAAATTTTCAGCCAATATTTGTTTAGATCATCTTCTTCATTTTTTTTTTCCTACTTTCTCTGTAATTCCAGTTACGTTACACCTTTTTACAATGTCTCGTGTCTCTGATGCTCTGCTATGTTTTCCCAGTTTTGTTTTGTTTTGTTTTTTTAGCTCTCTATATTTTAATCTGGCAGTTTTCTACTAAGTTATATTATAGTTCATTCACCCTCCTCTTTGTTGTGTCTAATTTGCTATTAAACACATTATTAAAATCTTAATTTCAGTTATTGTATTTTGCCTCAGGGTGATATTGCTGTAGCTCCCTTTCTTTGAGATATTGGCCCCTCATTTCCTGGCTGACCTTGTAACCCTGAACTCCAATTTCTGTTTTCCTGGCAGAGAGAGACTGTTTTAAGCTCTAAACAGCCACATGCAGCTCTATACCCTACAATCTGAATCAGCAAGTGCTCAAGAGAAAAAAAAATAGTGGCTTCCCTGTAGGATTCATCTAAACTCACTTCCCTTCTCTCCAGGATATTGGCCCTTGCTGACATAGATCTTCTCAACTGCCTTCCAATGGCTAAAGGGCATGGAAGCAAGGCTTAGTGTCTGTTTCGTTCAATCTTTAAAGTCTTTCTTGGGAGAAAGAATTATCTAATAAAAACTTCTCATAATAATCATAGTATGAAGGTAGCATTTACATTTTAGAGGTGGAACTGTTTAACTTAAATGAATCTCTAATGAATGAGATTTGGAGAACACAGAGGAAAATATTTCTTGGTTAAGTAGATCTCTAACATTTTAGTATACTCTATGTCTCCAACCACTTTATGCACTCAGACTTGGTTTACCTTTAGGTAGTCTAGAAAAAAAGCGAAACAGATGAAGTCAACATCATTTAGTAGCATCTATGCTTATATCCTATCCTTATTTTTCAAGTAGTTTTGTATATTTCCCATGATTAAAAAAAAAAAATTTTAAGAAAAAAAGAAAGCAGGCCAGAGCAAATAAATAGTTATTGTTAACATAATGCACTTTAAATTTTCAAAGCTCGAATCCTATTCATAGTTTTGATGGATCTCCTTTCTAAGACTTTTCTTTTAATTCAGATTCTCTCAATTTTGATGCTAGGCAAGAATCCTCCAGTCTTGTGTTCTTGATTCATAGATCAAAAGAGAAATGTATAACTTCTGTTTATTACAGTATTAGTTTTCATCCAACACCCCAACCAAAGGAACTTTATTTAGTTCCAAAGAGCTATTTTCCTAGCTATAAACATATGTTTTGAAAATACATCCCTTTCCAGGCCTTTGTTGCCCAAGCACATAAATGGCTGCTGCAGACAGTGCTATAAAAGAATTAGAGCCTGGGGCAGGCAATTACAGTATAAGGTGATCTTGTTATTTTTTTTTCTTTTTTAGTGCCTTGAGAATTATTTCAACTTCTTTTTGCAGTTATAAGACTGCTTAAATGTATAGAAAAAGAGATCTTGTAACTCAAAGGATTTTGGATCTTAAACTTTTGTATTTGATTACATTTGAATGTAATTATGGAGACTTGTAATGTAATATTTTCTTTCTACTGGATGAAAATTACAGATATGTAATATGGGTTTACTTACCTGATTGCACATTAACTCTAATACTTTCAAATAGCCTGCGGCATGGGCAAAAATAAAAAGACTGTTGTTTGGCTTGGAACGAAGTCAGGTATATCATTGGTTAAACACTGTCTGGTTCCTACAAAGATGCAGCTTTAATGTAGAAATGGTGCAATATGTATGGTTTGCTAAAGAGAGAGAAGGAGAGAGAGAGAATCTTAATATCTAAGGAAGAGATGGTCCATAAAAAATTTTCAGGTCTCTGATGTAGTCAGGAAAATTTTGATTTGTGAAGATTTTTCTTCACTTAACCTCAAGTAGAATATAAATAAATAATATAAAAAGCCAAGCCTATGACATTTTTAGCTAAACCTTACAAGCTTGAGAATTTTCCAAAGAATAAAAAACTCAACTCATTATGGAAAAGGAAAGCCAGTACTGGAATAGTCCTAAAATTATCTCCAGGACCAAAATTTAGAAACTTTAGAATTTAGGAAGTTCTCTTGGTGGTAAAACAATCTGTAGTCATTATAGTATTAGAACAAGAAATAGAATAAATAATAATTGCATGTAGAAAACACTTAAATGCTCTTATGTGTCATAAGCAAATTTTTTATTCGTATTTACTGTGTACAAAGAACTAGGTTAAGTTTTCTGGAAAATTAAAATTTGAGAGGAAAATATGACTCCTATCTTCTAGTGCCCACAATGTAGAGGAGAAAGCATATACATAAGTAATGTTCAAAGAAGAGCCTGTGATGAGCATTGCAACCAAGACACGTAATCAGCAATGAGAACATGGTCTGTGGGTTCCAATTCTCTTTATGTTTTAATATATTTTGAGATTACAAAATAATTCACTGTTTTGTAGCTCATTTCTTACACCATTATCCAGCATCTGATTGGTAAATACCTCTTTCTACTAAGATTCCTTGAGTTGAGTTTGAATTGAGGATTGATTTATATATAAGCAATAAGAAGATTATTCATTATACTTCAAAGCCAAAAGTAAATTTCTCTCCCTGCTCTTAATTCCTTCTTTCTTGTTTGGCATTTGTCACTATTTATCTTTATTATTTACCTTCTACTTGAAGCTTATTTCTACGGTTAAGGTTCAGAATGCTATTCCTTAGGAAAGGGTTAACATGCCATCAATACCTAGACAGCAATGTGAGTTCTGAAGAATGACATGGAAGCATGTTGAATATCACTCAGAAATCTTTCTAAAAAAGAGCTCTACAGGACACGAGCTCTTTGTACATTATGACATAAAAGAGGAAGGAAGCCCCTGTCACTCATTTTTTCTTATCACTTATCTTCATATTCAGATTTGCATCTGCATTTTTGTAATAATATTAACTGTTCTGGTAAGAACTTACTACCTCAAAGAAATATAGGATTAAAAACACATATCTATCAGTTCAGCCAAAGACCAAAACTTCACTACATGAATATAATTTTAATTTAGCAGTGAGGATAATGTTTAGCATTTTTGTTTTATAGCAGATCTTTGTGTTCTAACTATAATCTTCCTCCTTTGGGCTCTCTTCTCCAAAAACAAAGTTAAAAGCATCAATAAAAACACACATAGACATATTTAGAATATCTGTATACTTGGCTTGTACATAACAACTATATTTACAAAAATAAAACATATAAGAACAATTTTAATATTTCAAACTTCTGAATAATTCAATAAATTAACATTTGAGAATATCCATATATTAACTTTGAATTTAAGAAGAACAGTACTTAAATATTTTATATCAATAAATAACATTTTTTTATAAATGGTTTTGCCAATGTTGATGAAATTATACTCAAGATCGGAGTTTTAAATGAAAAATTTTTTTCTTTTATCCCATCATATTTGTTATTATATCAGTATTTACTGAACCATACGTATTATGAAGAAGACAACTGTGGGACACTGGGAGATCATCCACTATCGACTCAAAAATCTAAGAACTCTAGAGAAGAAAGACAAGAACTGAAAATACTTTCCCTTCCTCTAGGCATTTACCTTGATAATTTATAACATCATTAATTTTACAGCTAAGTTCCTGGAGCTATTTTTTGAGTTGTTTGAAAGATAAAGAGATGTTAAATCAAATCCATCTAAATTTCTTGCTGACTTATTCATTAAATGGTGTTTATATTAGTGGAAGCGAGCATAGCTCTAATGGTTCGAGTCCATTCACCTGGTGAGATGACTAGAGGACAACAAGGTCATGGAGCAAGCACATGGTTTTCAACTGTAAAGTCCTCTTATGTTGCATTTTAATTTTAACATTGCCTGAGTTTGAGAGCACCTGACAAAATTGAAGTAACTTGATGGCTTTTGTCATTAACTACAGCAATAATTAACTTTGTACATTATGACATCAAAGGACAGTTAGTCTTCACTTTCAACCAAAAGAACAAGATTGGATGTATTTTCCTATTGTCTCAACTTTTAATTTTCTAAAACTTAATATTAATTTTGTATCAGGGCATGTTTAACTGCAAGTAATAGATTATGTTGGGGAAAGATAAAAGGATTCTGGCAATCCTAGAGCTAGTACAGTGATTTGAGTTCTATTTTTTCCCTTAACTTTTTCAGCATTTTGGCTCTTTATCCTTCCTCTAAAAGTTTAATTCATGGTCCAAAGTTTGTTGCAGCGGCTTCATGCGTCGTGGTTTCACACACCAGGAAGAAATAAAAAGGACAGAAAGGGGGCATTTTTCCAAATATTTTTTTAATATATCCGGGAAATAGATCTTTTCTCATTGCCGTGAGAATTCTTTGCACAACATTTTTATCTCATTTTCAGAATTAGGTAATGTGACCACCCCTAGATATTCATGAAAATGTATGTTTTTCTCGACTGTTTGAGATCAAACAGGATTTACTGCTTGAAAGCAGGGGAGGGGTTTCTGTTGTTAGAGCACACATTAGACAGATTGATACCTAAACAAAATTTCTGTTATCAAGATATTCACGTTATGTGTGCGGAAAAGTTAGAATAGTTTGACTAGATCACTAACAGTATCTAACACAGGTACCAGTTAAGGAGTAGAATTCTATGAGATACTAAGCTGGGGAATCTTATCAATTAAAATTAAATTAAAACAAAGTATACAATTCTCTCCCTGGAGTACAGTGTCCTTCTGTCCTAAAGTCTTGCCGCAGTAATACTTGTTTACTGTCCACTTTTGCAAATATCAACATAATTCATTTGGCAAGGATTTAATATGATATAAAAAACTTTGCAAGAAATTAAAATATAAATAGAATACAAAAAGAAGTCAAAGTTGTTTTCTAGTTTCCAATAGATTGTGATTTTAATATGGGAAAAAGTTTTAGAAAATATTTATCCTATTGGAAATAGCAGGTAAGATGACAAATACTAGAATAAGGTAAATATTGGAAATAGCAGTTCCTCAACCTTCTTTTGACAAAATATGGAAAGCTGCTTCTATGTGACCTCAATAGTTTAGAAACAAAGTAAAAGTTCTCCCACTCCAATGGTATTAAACCAATCAAACTATTAGCCCATTTTCCTCTATAAGAAGTAAAGTTCAGCAACGAATTACAGATAAAAATTTCAGCAATAAGAAATACGTATGTATATTTGTTCTTTGGGAGAAAGTTATTTAGTGCTTAGAATTTGATTATTATTTTAACATATACTGAATATTCAGATATACATCTAATAGTCTGTGGTTGATTTAATACTTTAGAATGTTATATATAGATAGGGTGCATAAGCTTTTAAGATAATTTTTTTTTAATCAGAATTTATTCCTTCCATTTTATTAAAAAAAAACTTTACCAGAGCTTTGAAAAGATCACATTGGCCTCCAGTTTATAGATGTATATTGTGCTGTTTTGTCTTAAGACAGTAGTCAAGGACAAAGTTCAATTATTATCCTCCTCTGTATAATAAGATACACAGTGTACTAAATTGACAGAGCAAAGCAATCTCAAGTAATCAATTCTTTATTTTTCTATTCTGTGCCTAGATTTAAAATATATAGTACATACACTTAGGAAAATGATAGTTACAATAAGATCTAATGTGTTTCCTGTGTAGTTCAATTTAGAATAGGATGGGATATTTTTAATGCATAAAATGAGTATATCTCTATAAAAACAATCATTTTAAAATTATATTCATATTTAAAATTAAATTTTTAATTTTCTCATGAAGTCCTCATCCCACCTAATTAAAATATATTTTAATTCTGCTTGTCATTAACAATTTTATTAAGCTGCAAAGTTTCAAACATCTATATTGCCAAAAATGTGGTCAAGTATACAAAGGGAAAATCCAAATCAGAGAATTTTACTGTTTTTACAACACAAAATGTCATAAATTCTGTTGTCAATTTTTTTGCTCCTAGATAGATAGCAAAGATTTGTCTTTGACTGAAATATAATCTATGGCTCCATCGCAGCTGTCGATTGGTTATTACATTGCATTCTTATCTTCTCTGGTAATCCTGGCATTGAATCTAAAACAAGTAAAAGGTATATTTTCTATGCATACGTAATCAATGTCCATGTATTCACTCAACAAACCTCACATTCATATCACTGTCAAATGCCACATATTGTGGATACAAAGACAAAGCATGGTCTCTGCTCTCAGGTTACCTATATTCTAAGTTGGGCCAATGACATCAGATAATTGATTAGAATACAGCGTAATAAGTACTATGATAGAAGTTAGATGTACATTCCTGTAGAAGACGAACAAAGTAATTGCATGAGTCAAAGGCCCTCATTTTATGTAAAATGGTACTTGTGAAAAGGTATTAACTATTTGGCACTGAGGTAGTTTAAATTGTTGACATTTAGGATGACACTTATCTAAGAAAAAGGGTAGTCAACTTCTATTAGGATGAAGGTGAGAGACGTGAGTTTTAGGGGTTATATACAAACAAGCATATTGACAGAGAATTAGACATAGCTTTTCCCAGAGAGTCATATGTGAATTCTTATATAGATATAATCTAAGGCAAAATACCTCTGGAGATTTTGGAGAAGATTCACAGAGTATTCGAGTGTTTCTTCACGATTGATTCAATACATTACACAGCTGGCAAAGCAGAGGACTTTTGTCGGGGGAAGGAAGAGGGGACATTAATAACAAAGCGGAATCTAAGCACGTTGGAGCATAGTTTTGATCTCAACATACATGTACATGGCTGGTTTTTGAAATTTTAAAAATGTAACCTGTTCCTGCCAATAAGAAGTAAATGCATATCTTGTATTAACGAAAGTAAGTTAACTCTGTTGACCCACTAAATTCTTATATTCTGCTGCTGTTTTCAAAATATCACATAAAATTGTTAGAAACCAAAAATTTTAATTGACAGTGCGTTCACACATTATTTTTACAGAATAAATTTTTTTCAGATTTCTAAAATTAAATCTTATTTTTTTATAAGACTGGTATTTTGAATCACTCTATTTTTCTCCCCTGCAATGGTTGGGATTTAGGCATGGGTTCTGTTTCCCACTTTCATCCCAGTCTGCTGTTATTCTTCTAGTTTCCATTCTCCTACAGTGTTTGGGTCCTATTGTCATTCTGAGTATTGCGGCATTACATTCCCTTCCTGACCTGGGACTCTACACTCTACCAATGATGACTTTTCTTTGAGAATGGGAGTATAAGGCTAAAGGCAAACTGAGAAATATGAGTACAGCCCTTACGTGTGCCATCCCATCTGCACAAGATGGGGACATGTAAGATGCAGTCATAACTGTTATCAGTGATGAAAAGCAATAAGTTTTTACAATTATTAAGTAATAAACTTTAATGTGGTTTCTCATGGAAGAATAACAACGAAGTCATTGACTGATGTTGGTCTCTGAACTAGTTAGTGTTCAGGAAACTGCACTAAGTGGTACCTAATGATCCTAGGGAGTTAACAATCCCCCAAATGTAGATAATTTATTCTCTGAGGTTATTGTTCTCAAACGTTTTGAGAATTAAAACATTTTTTCCCATTTATTTATCCATAATCATAATTTGGTGTGATCTCCTTTGCTCTCCTATGATGCTCGGTGACCTGGAAATGAACAAGGAGATAAAATAAGGTGTCTTATGATGGCAAGTAAGCAAGTAAACATAATAGAGCTGACGCCAGTTACCCAGATAGCCATGGCAGAGAGAATGAGTCAGGAATGCTGTGGAAGTGCTGGGCAGAGATGCAGAATATAGTAACTTAAGCACTGAGGGTAGTTGAAGTCGAAGGAACAAGCTCTTTTAGGTGGGCAAGCTTGTTTAGGTGAGTTCCCATGTTCCACATCCCTAGAGCAGGTCAACAGAGTAAAGAAGCTTCTTCCCATAAGCCGACGAATAAAAGCTATCTGTGTGGCCATTCTGAAATTGAGATTTTGTTTCAACTGGGTAGACATTATCCTGGTGGCTTTGGCCTCTAGATGAATGCAGCAGAATATCCTTGAATAGCTATCTATTTATTTTATCATTTGCCACACAGTGCGTATTACAATTGTATGAGAAAATCTTTTCTGGTTAAAATGAATGCTTACAAAGCAGCATTTTATATCTTTTCCCATCTGTGAGGAATTTGTCACATCTTGATATAAAATCCCTTGTTGCCCTAAAGTTTTCAAGACCAAACACATTATAGTTCTAAGGGCATGTTTGTTCTTGTCCATCATTTTTTTTTTTCACTTTTAAAACCATGTTTATTTATTTTTGTATCAGAATATGTATGACTTTGTTCTGACTTCCTTTTTTCTTCTCCCAAGATAGTCTGAAGAATCAGATATTGGATCTCAAGAGGTTTCCTCCAACTATTTTAGGAATGCAAGAAGAAAATGTTTGGCTAGCTCTCTTTTGTTGATTTGCCCCAGCAAGTAGGCTTGGTAAGAATTGCACCTCACAATTCCAACTGGAAGATAGGTCTGTAGGATTATGGAGATCTGTATGACCAAATATATTCTACACCAAGAATCATAAATATCCTATATGTAGGAGTTTGATGGTGCCACATAATTATAAGTTTCTTACTTGTCCTTACTTATAACTTCTCTCCCATTTTTGTCTGCTGCATTTGTATTCTGTGAAACTTCAAAATGTTATCAAAACCATTTTCATAAAGTGACACAGTCATTTAGTACTGCAGGAGAAAAACATTTCATATTTTATTTCTGGAATGTGATTTGCTGAGAAATTATCACCTTGGCCATTTCTTTTCACTTTGGTCATGGAGTTTGACCAGACAGAGAGGTAAGAGTGCTAGCAAGATCTCTTACAGTTAAAATGTAGGACCCTTCCACACATGGATTTACTCATTATATCCAGGCCTTAAACTTATTATTACATATTATTAAATTGAAAGATTTCTAAGCAAAATGTTTAAAAATAGATATTTAGGAGTATTTAAAACATGTTTTAAACTCATAAAACTGACAAATTTCATATTGGGAAAGAGGCATTGAGCTCATCCTCCAAACACAGGACAGAAGCCCCTTATACATAGAGCAGAGTAAACATTATCTTTTAAATACCTGTGGTCTTTAGGCAGCTTATTCTAGTCGAATGGCAGCTAATTATTTAAAGAGCTCCACTGAATGAACCAGAAGATGTTTCCTTAAAGTTTTACTTGTTGGTTCTGGTCTGGCCTTTTAAAGTATAACAAAATTGTATGTCATCCTTATCATCTTTCCCCATAGCATGTCCAAGATATAAATACTTAATTTTTTTTGTTTGTTTGGCTTGTAGATACTCAAGACTTTTAGTTCTCAGGTTGCACTGTGAGGTATCAATATTCTTCATAAGATGGAATGCTCCTAATTAAACATTTGGTGGGGATTTCTGGGTGTTTGTAACAATCTTATACGTGATACTCCACTTGAGAAAACTATTTCACACACTGAGTAATAGGATAATAGCATATCAGAATTCTATTGGTATAAAATGCTTCATAGCTATGGTATATATTTTCTCTAAAACCACACACTTCTCATGTTAAAAAATATATACTCTTTGTAACCAATCAATTCTACTTCTGGGACTATAACCAAGGAAATACTCTAAAATATCAAATTAAAATTTAATGCATGAAAAGTATAATTTTAAGCACTAAATATATAAATAAACTATTTAATTATTTAATGACAGGAAATATTAACATAAATCCATTTGTGGACTGGAAATTCATTCCACTGATATTATGCAACCATAATTCTTTCTTTCCTTTATGTAGCGTTTGGCTTGACGTGCTTTATGGCTTTCATTGATTTCTGTCGTTATTTATTTCTTTATTGATTTGTATGTGGTCTTCTTAGGTTCCTTTACTATTACTTCCTCTACGTCCATTTCCTTGCCTCATTCGATTCCTTAATTTCCTTCCTTCCTTCCTTCCTTCCTTCCTTCCTTCCTTCTTTTGTTCCTTCTTTCTTTCCTTCTTATAGCAAAGGAAAGATAAGAAAGTGATATAGAGAGAAAGAGAATGGATAGCGAAAGGCAGAGGCGGAGTGTGTGGTAGAAAGGACAAAGAGAAAGCTGATTTCAACAGCTGCTTTGCTTATCTGAATGTTTTAACTTGACTCGTATTCACGTCCCAGGTGACCAGCTAATAAAAATAATTTAAGCTTTAACAAAACAAGGGTAATTTATAATGTGAAACTATAGTCTGGCACTTGTATCAGCACCAGAAACAAGGTTTCTGAAAATTCCTTAGGGGAATGAAACTACCAGGGACGTGCAATTTAATAACAACTTTCTTTCTAGTCAACGGCCCCATTCCCATCCCTACCCCCAACGGCCAACTAACTCAAAGTCAACATTGAACCTTGAAACAAACATGAAATTCTCTGCTTCACTGTTGGATTCTCCACATTGTTTTTAAAACAAACTTAATATCATTTTTTCTCTTTACGTGAAAATATTTTTGAAATTTAGTTCTAAGTATTAATCGTTTTCCACTAAATAATTATCACCAGAGATCTATAATTATTCAAGAGACCCAGTTTAAGAAGAAGTAATCCCTTTTTGAACTAGAATAGATCTATTATACACTTCAAAATTATATTTTTCTTGGAAACATGGCCTCTTGAAATAGAAGTATCTCAGAAAAAGGGCAGATTTTAATATTTTTCATCCTCATTGAATTAGAGCAGAAATTACTTTGCTAAATGGAAAGCTACTGTTGTATAACATATTGCACAAATGAATATACACATGGAGATTAATCAAAAAAGGGGGGGCACGACATCATAGCAGTGTCATACTTAAAATGAACCTAACATTTTTATTCTGCCTTCAGATTGTTTTGTTTTAATGGCTTCCAGCTATTATACAGTATAAAGGCTCAAAGGGAAAAAAAGATTTTAACCGTCAGGACAACATCTATAAGGAAGCAGTTTAAAAGTGCTGATTAAGCAAATGTTGTTGGATCAGTCTGTCTACTTCACATTTGTGTTAAATATTGTGGAACAAATATTTAACTATTGAAATGATTGTCTAAACATTACCTAAAACCTGGATAAATCCTGGGCATATCTGAGGGTGCATTTTAAATGACAAGCATAGCTCACTTAGAATTCCTGGTAAAGTTGCTAGAGAAATTAACTCTGGTATTAGAAGACAATAAGTTTAACCAATCATTAAAATCTCAAAATCACATGAGTCCTGGGAGGCATATAGGTTTATACTGGTAAGCAGCTTGCCTTTCTCTGCAACTCCAATTGCTGAATTTAGAGTGAGAAACGAGGGATCAAGAATGTTTCTGTCACATAATTACTTTGTGACCTTTATTAAATCATTTAAGTTTCTGACCCTCAGCTTTCTCATTGATGAAATGAAAGTCAATAATAATTGGACCATCTAATTCATGGGGGCTGTTTTTAGTATCAAATGAGATAATGAATGTTTAAACATTTTATAGTTATATACAATAGCAATAATGAGTTTGCTATGTTAAGGGAAAATTTGTTTGCATTTGTATATGTTATGGATATGAAGAAAATTAGATTTCTGATTTGGAGTTGGAACACCTGGGTTCATATCCAAGCATTAACAGTAACTGGGTGCATTAGTTACAAGGAGCAATTTAATGAATTTAGGCCTCTATTCTTATATACTTATTCTGAAGTTAATAATACTTGCCTAAGACATCATCTAAAGATCATATTACATCATATAAATAAAATCACTATACAACATCACTGTTACTATTGTCATTATCTTTCAAAAACTCTCTTTTGAGAATCAAAGATTAAGATAATTTCTGCCTGACATAGACCTCAATAAACTAGATTTGGCCTCACACTTTCCTTTCTTTGTTGAAATGACTTCTCCGGGCAAATTCATTCCCTTTGGAAGCTGTGAATCTTCTCCCAAGAACTTTGTGTTTTAAATTCTTTTACTTTATATGTGGTGGTATAATCAACTTAAGATAATTTTACCAAATTCTCAGGAATTATTTAAGAAAACACTAGTAGCTGACAAAATTATTATATTAATGGACTAAAGACTCAAACGAGAATTGGCAGAGAAGAAACTATGGGAACAGAGTGTGCTCCTGGGATGCCATCCCCAAAACAGCTTGATGCAAGAACCCCGGGTAAGGGCAGGGGAGTGAGGCAAACTGAGTTCTAGCTTGGGTTTGACACTAGTTCACTGGGCTTCTCTATTTGTAAACTGAGAGGATTAGAGTAAATAATACATAAGACCTTTCCTGCTTTGACATTTTCTTTAATTCTTAAAGTCTAAGGAGTTTGTGGATGCTCAGGGATAAAAGAACCCTGGCCATGATCATATTTATCAGTGTAGTTCAGCCAGAAGGCAGAACTATTTGATTGGGAGCTAAAAGTGTTGTGGCTGCTGTTTGATATTGTTTTAGTTCTGACTGGAAACTTACTTTTCAATACTGCTTGGAAAGTTACAGATCTCTATTTAATAATATCCTCATGGTGAGAAAAAGCTCATGCGGGTTCCGAAGAGGCCCCACTTTGTTCTAGAAAGTAATGTAAGTTCTGTCAGAATCTGGTTCAATAAGTATCAATTAGTGAAGATAAAATAGGGGTCCTCCACTTCATATCATTTGGAATGTGAAAGTTTTATTTTACAATGTTTATCTAAACTAAATTATTCCAAATCTTTGAAATATATATCTCAAAGATTTGGAATAATTTATTAAAAATTCAATAGCAGATATGCAAGAGTGAAATTCAGCAAATAGCTTTTATTACTCCTTGATGTTATAAAAGGGGTTGAATGCTGGATATTTGTCATCTCAATACCTCGATTCTTAAGTCACACCAATCTGTTAGAAACATTTTAAAATAAAATATGTTAAGTAAGAAATCTGTAAAAGGAATATGCATTTTTGTATTTATAATTTTTAAATACTTTCATAGAGTTTATTTTTAAAATTTAAATTTTAACTTAATATCTATTATCTTATTTGATTGATCTCAAAGACCCTTTACTTAAAGTTGGATCATCTAATATGCAACAATATGCTATTATTTCACTTTTTGCATAGTTTATAGGAATAGACAATGATGCTTTTAGTTGCCTAATTTAGAGAAACATTTAAAATTTCAGAACTACATATTGGCTGTAAAAAATATATGAAATCAAAATTTCAAATAAAGTAAGCTTTCTGAGTTAATACTTATGTATTTAATTTCAAATCTTGGCTTTTTGGAAAAATATGTTATAATATGTTAGAAAAAACATAGTATTAGTTATTATTGCGAATGAATTATATAAATTATATCTTTCGTCTAACTCTTTCATCTTTTTATTAGGTACCATGTCTAAGATAAAATCATATTTGAGGAATGATTTAGAAGATAGAGATAAATCACCATGTAAGTTTACTTTACCTATAGATAATATCTATTAGTGTCTAAACATGTTCTATTTTTTTTTAATCTGATGGTCTTAAATCCTAACAAAATACCTGAAAAAAATATTTCTCAGCACTAAATTTATTTGTTCTATTTAGTATATTTCTAGAATTGTTCTCAGTTACCATATAAGAAGAAAAGTAATTCTAGCAATTTAAACAATTTATTAAGTGTTCTGTTATACCAGTTTCTTCAGCCTCAGCTGTTCAAGGGAAAATTTGAGGCATGGAGCTGGAGAAAATGTGAAGCAGAGAGGCTTCAAGAGTGAGTCTCTCCCATGAAATAGCAAATCTCCAAACATTATAGTAATAATAGTAATTCTCAATTAACCACTGTTAAGTAAAGTTTTAGGGAAGTATCATGAAAAGCATTGCCTCATTTTCGGTCCCTCATAAACACCAAAAAAAAAAAAAAAAGTGTTGAAACTTTATCAATTTAAGCAATTATTTTTTTGCTCAGTGTCTTCTTAAAATGAATAACATTATGTGTATATATAAATATATATATATATATACACATACACACACACGCATATGCATACATACCTATACAGATTTCTAGGCAAATACTTTGACAACTGAGACACAGAAATTAAAGGATAAAACATTTAATTCAGAATGTGTGGACATTGGTTATATACTTATTGAGATATAATAATGGTATTGCTTTTTAAGCTTTAAAGGTTTTGCTCTCTTTTATTTTATGTTAGGAAAAGTTCTTGGCTGTAAGCAGGACCATTTGTATCGGGCCACAGATTTCTTTCCAAAAGGTTTTTCGACAAAAGAAAAAGAGAAATATTTTTTGGCAAGTGACCCTCTTGCTCCCACAGGCCTGTGAAGAAGGGCAAATATAAAGAGCATTTTACCTTAATGCCATACATAATACATTTAAGTCAAGACCCACATATTAATGTACAGTCTTTGCCTTTTTAGAAGTCTTATGCCATAACATGTTATAGAAAATTATTGTTCTGATATTATAGAGAATGAATATGCAATAAATTAAAGACTTACTTTCCGACACGCTCAATCTCTTGATAATTGAGATATAAATAAACACATGTCTTTGACATGATCATTGGAAATCAAATTCTTAATTCTGTTTTGAAAACCAATGAGTCATTTTGTTGAATTGTGTCAGTGGGATAAAGGGCTTTTTACCAGAATCTTCTTCAGATTACTCAGTAGCATCATCTCGAAAATATAACACTACTTCTTTTAGATATTTTGTACTAGGCTTTTTAATCCAATAAGATTAATCACATAAGCACTTAGGCTATTATTGAAAATAATTGTGAATATGATCAAATTCATCTGAGTTGCATTATATTCTCTTTTGATTCTAAATGAGCAGGATTTATATATTAATTGTTGTTCACTTAATCTAGTTTAACCACCTTATTAGGTATTTTAACTCCATTATAGTCCATTCTACTAGTCCATTACCCTTTATTGTAGGTTTTGTTCAGCATTAGATATGATAGTGGTCTTGTTATAAATTCCATTTTACTTCAGGTGACTGGACTAGCAACTGATGGCTATCAAATACTTCCCCCACCACACACCCCTCTCCCCTCTTCCATTTCTCTCCCTCCTCTTTTCTCTTTGAAAAGTATGTTATGGTATTGCTGGGACAAAAACACATATAAAATAAATGATTATTATAATGTTATAAGAAATAAAAGAAGAAAAATATAAGTATGTTTGTTATCAGTTTTATAAGAATTTGTGTTAGATGAAAGCTTGAATTGTTTCCTAGAAAATGTATGTAATTTGAATAATGGATTACATTAAAAAAGAGAGCTAAACTAATCCTAGGAAAGTGTGTGTGGTGGGGGGATTGTAAAATTGAGAGGCAGATTACAGAGTAGAATGAGGATGGTGAGGAAACTGGTTTGGTTCAAGCCAGGCCTTTGTGTTTAAGAGGTTTTAGATGGACAGAGAGAGAGTGCAAATCATAGCAGCTTTCTGAATGCCCGACTTTATACTTAGTGAATATTAACTCAACTGCTTAGTGCTTCTGTTGTTGGCAACTGGTGTTGTGTGGTCTGGAGTATGTCAATTATGCTTCTGTGTCACTTCTTTAGAGAAACTACACATCTTCCAACCCATAGAGTCTGGTAGGGCTATAAACATTAAAATGTGTCAGCAGCCATAGGAATGAGCATATCGCTGAGGCTGTACCAATTATTGTTCTGAATTATTTTGTATACAATCATAGTTCCAACGATAGCACGTACATCAATTAGAGAAAGACCAAGTATTTTTCAGGGACTATTACATAGACACTGGAAGAAAGAACCACTCTTAGTAGGAAAATAAAAGTCTTGTTCTGCCAGGGTCCATCTTGCTTACCATATGGAAAAAGCCAGCCTACGGAGTGGAGCAAGGCAAAGCAGGAGAGAAGGGAGATGGAGAGAGTAACACAGCCCTGGTGCCTGCATCTGAGTTCCCAGTTCCAGTGGTGATTTGCGGGCAACAAGTTCTCCTTTGATTTCCTAATTACAGGAAGACTTTATTTTAAGCCAATTTTAGTTTAAGCCAACTGACTTGGGAGTCTGTCACTTACAACCAACAGAATCTTGATTGGTGCTATTATTTAACCACTGCGAGAGGATTGAAATATCAATAGAAGCACAAACACTGATCATCACTAGGTAGTACTTTTATTAGTATTCAGATATTCGTATCCCACAAATAAGAATGTAAGTTCAAGTGGGGTTGGTAGACATGAACTAATTTAAAGCAATCAGTTTCATGTCACTTGGAGTGCCTTTGATATAGTAATGGAGTAAAAGTAAAGGAACTTAAAACGAAGGAGCCCTCCATTTTGCTAATGTAGTATGTAAATGAATCTAAGACAACTTAGCCTATTTACATTATCATCTTCAGTCTTACATTGTCATTTGAGAAACTATATGTTTAATAAAGCTTTAGGTTTTAGAAAATTTTTAAAAAATGACCTTTTAAAAAATGAAAGTATGCCATAAATTAGCCATGTAGGTTGTTATTTAAAATCAAATTCTACCTCCTCACTTCTCGACTCTGTATACACACTATCGACACACAGGATAATTCCAATGAGTCCAGTGGGGAGGTGGAAAATATCAGCCAGTCTGGCTTTTTTGGCATCAAATAAACAGAATAACTGTTGATGGGACAAACTTTTCTCTTTTTAATGAATAGTTGTGTCATTAATGTAATAGCTAAATAAGAGATTGGGCAATTTCCAATGACAAGAAAATATAAAAGCCCACATTAGAGGGGCTTTAGGTACGTTGTGTATAATGTATACCTGTTTTTGAGAACAAATTTCAAACTCTACTTCTTACCGATGTGCGAACATGTACTAAATAGCTTAGGAAACATTTAAATCAAAGCTGGAAAAAAGCCTCCTCATTGCTAATGTACAATTAAATTATGCAGTCCCCGCGTTGTTGTAATCACAATGCAATTTGATACCAAGTGTGGAAAGATCTACTTTGGGGGATGGGGGTTTGAGAGCTGTCAGGGGACTTGCTCCTCTGGCAGTGATTAACAGTTCCGTAATGAGGGCCTGTTGTGTGGGGGTGAGAATCCAAACACTGTATCAAATGCTGAGCTGCTCTTTTTGTGACCCCAAAGTACACAGCGGTCCTAGAGCTGAGCGAGAAGGAAAGAGAGTGAAAGAGAGGCTAAAAGAGCATGAGCAAAGATTCCAAAATTCTTACCTTTACCCAAAGACAGAAGATTCTTCTCTGCTGTTGTCAGCCCATGCCCTGTCCCCTCTCCCTCCACAAAGAAACTCAGGTAGCACTATCTGATAGTAATAACCAAATAACCCAAACAAACAAACGAAAATAATACACAATAAATTTAAGACTACAGGTTCAGGAGTTGTTGAATCTACTAACAAAATGTCTTTTTTAGCTAAAAAAAAAAAAAAAAGGCAACTTGAAAAAGAAATGCCTTACTTAAATCTGGTTTTAAAAATTGCTTCACAAGATATTCTACTATCACATAAACTTTCTCATTTACTAGTCAGTTTTGTGCCTTAAAAAGTGATCTCTTAACTCAGCTTTGTATAAAATAAAGTGAAAAAGAAACTAACTCCTCCAGAAATTATGAAGAAAAAAAAAAGCAAACTGCAAGCTTCAGTGTCTTTATATTTGTTGGCTTGAGGTCGATCTGTTATGAGATGTCTTGAATATTGTGTCCATAATGGCCATTTTTTTTTTTTTAACTATATATCCAGAGCTGTGTTGTTCATAAAGAGACAGAAATATCTGGGCACAAATTCCCTATCTGTCAATTACTGTGACAGGGGAAGTTATTTAATCTTAGTTTTAGTAATAACATTTTAATAATACCTTCCTCTGAAGTTATTATAAAGATTGTATAAGGTTGCATAGTGTCTAACACATAAGAAATCATGAATAGATGTTAGGATCATTTCTTTCCTTGTTTTTGTCCTATTCAACTTAGAGCTTTATGAATCTTATCAATTTGGCTAATTTTGAAGTAAAACAACACTTTTCAAAATACATTACCTTTTAGGATGTTGAACAGTTTATTTACAACTGTATTTTGATGTATTTCAAATTTTAAGTAAACAATGAGTGCCTAAGTTAATTGCAGCCTCAGCAATAACAAAAAAAGAATAAATAATTTTGGGGTTGTCTTCATCATAAGTTCTTTTGTTAAAACATCTGTCTATAAACAAAGTTCAGTGTAAATTTTAACTTAACATAAAATATTAATGAATAAAGTACAAGACTCACATGGATGTGTAAACCCCAGAACACATCCAAAGTGGATTTTGGCTAAAAGTATCTGGACAGTTGCCTTGGTAATTCAAAGCCAAAGCAAAGAGATGTTGGGCCAGAGGAAGCCTAAGTACATAAACATGAAACTACTGAACTCTGAGGAAATTAGTGAAGGAGTTAAATACTGATCCAGGAGCTCTCTGTCCATTTTTATCAGGGGGATGTTCTGTTGCTCAAAGCAGGCATCCGGTTTTCACGTTTTTCAGGAAAGCCTAAAGCTGGTGAGGGCTGTTGATATTGAAGGAGAGTAGGCATGCGTGCAGGCAGAAAATATATGGGAAATTTTGTATATTCTCTTCAATTTTGTTGTGAACTGAAAACTGCTCTAAAAAATAAAGTCCTAATTAAAAAAAAAAAAACCTAAACGTATGCAGAAGGTAAGACAAACGTGCATATTCAACTACTGGCTTCCTTTCCCTCTTATAAAATGTTCTTGTATAAATTAAATAAACCTTATTACATTTTATGTAAATAAGATATTTTTTTTAAAGTGGAGTAAATAAACCTATCTTGAAAAGGAAGTTTAAATTTTTTTTTGTAGTAAATAGATTTCTTCTGTTCACACTCTATTCTGAGGTTTTTAATATCAGGTCCACAGACCAGTTGGTCTGTGCATAGAATTCAGATTTATAATAGGAAAAAAAAAATTATGTTTTGTTTTTACTATCTTCTAACTGAAATTTAGTGCTTTTTTGAATTGCTAATGTGGTATATCACAACTTTCTTTATAGCATATTATGGTTGTTGCAGATATATTGAAATATCACTTGTGGTCATCATTACTTTGCAGTTATGATAGTTATTAGACTGCCAATGGGCTCCACGGCACAATATTAGGATAAGGACTCCTGCAGTAAGCCCATATATTTGTCTCTGTTTGAATTCATAAAGTATGTGTAAACTTTGTGTATGTATCTGGTTGATAAAAGAAAGGAGCTTCTCTATGCCCTCGTCAACATATTCTAAACTAACCATTTAACAACACATACGAATTGTTTTCTATATAGCAATATCTTTCAATAACAAAGTGAAGATCCTGAGGCTTGCAGCTGTTTCTTCATTTAAAGCCCAATAGGACTTGATTATATAATAATGGTGATAGTTTCCCTAAGCACACTTGCCTATTAATTCTGCTCCTCTAAAATCCTTCTTTCTCATGAAGTACGCTCTAGCCTATTGACCGAAATTTGGAAAAGAAGAATGAAGAAATTAGATAAGCATGCCAAACCAAAGTTGTCTTCATGATCTATAAAAGGGAGGTAAATGAGAAACTTTGTCTTAGGTTAACTTCGTCAAGTAGATGAAAATACATAAATAAGATTATCTAGTGAGAATACATACTTAACAAAGCATTATCTCATACAAATTAAACGCTATCACATTGAAGTAAAACTGTCCTACTCAATCATTCACTACTAAGTTAAATGTGTTATAACTTTAGTCATGAAATTGATATATTTAGTGTTGACTTTCATTGTATCAATAAATATATTTTCACATCCAATCACTACCTAATTATGAGCTTAAATACACAGTAAATGCCACATCCCTACCACTTTGTGAGTAAACTACTTTCAGAACTTTATATCAGAAGGAAACAGCATTTTCAGCAGACAAATTATTATTGCTAGTGTTTCCATTTTTGTTAGGAGGGTCGTTTGCCAGGGAATGAAGAGAACTGACTGAGAATTTCAAGATTGGCTTTATTTCCAAATAAGTGTCAAATCACTAACTCACTCATCTGTGATAAAGAGATTAGTTCCACCAAGGCTTATTAAAGCTCCAAAATTGTACAATTTCTATGACATTCAAAATAAGGGTACCCACAAGTCTTTGTTAGAACTCTCCACTTCCATGAAGCATGTTGATTTTTTTAAAAAAGCAGCTAATAAAAACATTTTCTTTTCAATCTTGTATAAGATCGGTCTTACTCAATGTTATATGAACCTTTCCTTACATTTTGATCCCTAAGAGGAAAGTTTTTCTTCATAAAGAACTGACAGGCAGTGTGGTAAAACTAATGCTGCTGCTGGTCCTTCTCTGGAGTCCAGTTTAGCTACACTTCTTATTTTTCTTGAGGACCTTTGAGATTGGCCCTGGAAGCATTTTTATTTCCTCTATTAAATGAGGAGAAAAAGTATAGTGGAAAGCATGGCTGGGATTTGTTTTTCTATTTCAATCCACCTAATAATATAATCATGTATAAACAATTTTTTGCTATTTCTTCTGAGTCAACTCTCTGGAAAATAGATATGCATTATCAGTTGGTAAGCTCTAGGAGTAAAAAAGACAGGCTTAAAATCAAGAGTCATTTGAGTAAATTTATAACATTGAATTACTGTGATGCAGCCTTTTAAGTAGTTACTTGTCTGAGTTTCTAATACTGAATGCCACAAATTCTACAAATCAAAGAAATGCTATAGATTTTTATTCTGCTCAACATATTACTGAGGATATCGAAGAAAACAAGCAAGTGGAAAAACTTAGTTATGATGAAGAATATCTATAAGGAGCAATATACTGGGCTGAGTTTTCAAACACATAGGGATTCTGATGCCTTGAAAAAAATAAAGTAACATTCTGCAATTAGAGTATCATGAAATATCCTGCCTTTAATAATTTCCGCATGCTATAAATGATGCAGCAGCTCATTCATTTTTTCAGTCATGAGGTCTCGTCACAGACTCTAGGCACTGGGATAGAGAAATGAACAAGACAGACAAAATCTCTGCCTTCACAAGCTTTATAGTATTATGGTAGAAAATGACAGGCATAAATTAATAAATATTTAATATGACAGGTAATAATAAGTGCAATAAAAAAGTAAGAATCCCAGGATAATAGAGAGAAGTGGACCGAGATGATGGAGGGGGAAACATTCACGCAAATAGATGAACAAAATTAGGGAGGGAATCATGGGGAAATCAAGGAATAAGAGAAGTGAAATTTCAGAAAAGATACGAGAACATGCAAAGGTCCTGAGGCCTGTTCAAGGAAAGGTCAATGTGTCAGAGAAAGAGCAGTCTGAGCAAGTGGAGTGGGGTAGGAGACAGGCCTGAGAAAAGGAAGGGACAGGCAATTGAGAGTTTTCGAGGCCATACTCTGGTGTTTGACTTTATTCTAAATGTGATGGGAAGCCGATAGAGGGTTTTGAAAAGGGGATTCACACTATTGTGTTCATGTTATTAACTGACTGCTGGGTTTGAAATATAGTTTATATTTTCAAAAAGAAGTTATACATCTATAATTTATACTATCATTAGAAAAAGCAATATAACGTTCCCAGCAGCAATTTTTACTTAATTGGTATCAATCATAAAAGTATTTCTAAATTATATAAAAAAATGTAGCATATGTCAATGGATTGAGACATTGGTGATATTTTAATTTCATCATTCAATTCTTTTCTCTTTTGTTTCTTTAAACTGGTTTCATAAAATAGTAATAAAGTGTATTCTCTTCTATAATACAAATAATAGTAAATTATTTGTTGTAATTACCAGTATTATGAAATACTTAGTTAAAAAATGGCTTTACAATTATTGTAAAAATTCCAAAATTTTCCTAGCTTTAATAGTCTTGGAAATTTTATTATGTAGACTGTTGGAAATGAATGAAGTCAGAAGATCAAATGGTAAAAAGGATTTCTGATTTTATTAGTTTATCGGATCTCTTCTGATTACTCAGTATGTGCCAAACATGGGGCTAAATTTGGGAGGTTTAAATCAAGATATTGTTTTTTGCCTTAGGGTACTCACGATCTATAAACACAACTTGTAGTGGGTGCAGTTAAAGTAAAAGTTTTATTAAAATGTGTGCAAAACAATAAAGTTTCCTTCCTGGTTCTGTTTCCAGTAATTTAAATCAGTTTGCCTATCAAACAAATGAGAGTGCGGTTCAAATCTTGCCATGTGGCAGGAAGCATTGGTGAGGAGGAGTGGCAAAAGGGTGTCCAAGTTATGTCAAAGAATCTTGTGGGTTTCAGTACAGGACAACACATAACCTAGATCCTCTATGATGCAGTGTGAGATCACGAAAACATTATTTTCAGAGTCAGACTTACTGTTTTCCGTCTATGAAGTATTTGAATTTGGGCAGATTTGAGGCCTTTGACCAGTGTGGAAAGTGACAATAACAATAAATTCCTTGCCAGGTTGTTATGAAGTGTACATAAGTTACTACAGTTCAGGTGCCTAACACTGCACTTGCCTCATAGTTGCTTAGCTTCCCGTCTAGCCAAACAGTAACAACAAGCTACTTCCTGTGGCACCAACCTAGTTTAACAGTAGACTGCTCTATAGCTATTTGCATGTTCACAGAATTGCAGTGAATTCTAGATCTTGGATACATGATTTGCCCTTCTCATATGGGTGTTAGGGGGATTAATTAATTAATGCTTCTAAGGCACTTTATGATATGATTCATAGGTTAAAGGCACTTGTGAAAGCAAAGTTCCATTATTAAATGTTACCACCTGCAGGCTGCATCGCTTCCCTTCAGAAACACTGAGTGAAAGAAGAGATGCCCTTTATGAAAGCAATTTTTCTCATGGTTTTCTTCTGCCACCACTAGAAGAAAAATGCAGTATTTCAATGAGAATTATTACCACATTGCTGGTTTTTTGAAGGATTTCCAGAAGAAATACCACAAAAATACTTTACTTTAAGGGTGTTCAGACTAAAATTCTTATATTTTGAACATTTATCAACACAACTCATAATGGTATTATATAGTCTGTTTTTGTTGTTGCTGCTCTAGACAGAGAACCATGTGGAAATAGAATTGTTTTTATTTGATAGAGGATGGGGTGTGATTAGTCAACTAACATTAAAAGCAAATTCCTCTGAAAAATTCTGAAAAAAAAAAGCGATATAGAATTCTCATTTATGAGGTGAGAAAAAAATCACTCGAAAGATCAAATAAAGCAATATCACTTTAATAAATAACATATAAGCATAAATTTCCCAAAGGATATTTAGTTACTTTTTGAAATCAGATGGTGGTAACAAATTTTATATCTTCCTTCTAGAAGGCCTCTTTCCTATAAAAATGGCATTATTACCTTGATATTTGAATAAAAGTTATTTCTCTGAATAATAAAATGCTTCATTAATTTGGGCACAAACAGTATGTTAAAGTAATGGAAGCCATTGGTTTGGTTGAGCATCTACTATGTGTCCTCCACTGAGCTTGGCAGTAGGAACTTCAATAAGCAAGTGAGTGACAGTAAGTGGAAAGAGTATTGCCTGTAGATACCAGAATTCACACACTTGCTCTGGCCCTTAGCTGCTATATGAGGTTGGACAAATTGCTTATCTTTTATCTTCAACTTCATAGCGTGAAACATGGAGACAATAATACCACCCCTTCTATTTGTTGGAAGAATTAGTATAAAGTTAATTTTATATAGAAACTGATCCAAACTAGTAGTAATGATGATGCTGCTGAAGGTGAAAAAGGTATGGTTACTCAGGTGCTTATAATTCGTGTTGCAAACCCAAAAGCAAATTTAAAAATTAGGGGTTATACAAGTTAATATGTTGTGAAATGTTAAATTAATTTTATAGCTATGATTATAGATTTAAAATTTTGTGATTAGTAATAATTAAGTTTTACAAAACCAAATTTTCAACATGCTCACTTTTAGTACTTTTTTTTTATTCAACAGGCAATATCTATTAAATTTATTATAAAATCTGGGTATTTAGTTGATATTGGTTGATTGGTTGGATTTTCGTTTTCTTTTGTTACCTTCATTATCGTGTCAGTAATCTGAATAATAGTGATAATGTATGATATTAAGCTGATTCTTCTCCAAAATTGGGGTCCAATATTTTAACTCCAGCTACCAAGTTCACCAAGACTAACTTTTGAATATTAACTGAAATAATGGGTCTGGGTTAAATTTCTCTTCTATGCTATCAATGAGAAGTGATACTTCAAGTACAGCATATTCATTCTCCCCCATGTAGAAACATGAAATATTGCAGATCTTTCAGTGTAACTGTGATTCCAAGTTACCCATCTTTGGTCTGTTTTCTTTAAATGAGATAGCTATGTGTGCATGTGTGTGTGTGTGTGTGTGTGTGTGTGTGTACGTGCGCACGTTTTCATGTGAGTAACAAATTGGCTACCTGGATTTTGGCATCTATAGTCAATTAAACAAGCAAAACACATGTCTTAATTTCTCTCTGTATTCATGTTACTAAAAATTTCTCTTCAGAATCTGAAGTTCAAGCTTCCTTCTCTAACCCCAGCCTAGTTAGTGCTGCCACCTACAGGAAGATATGGTGGTAAAACAAGAGGCCTTCATGTGGATCTTAGAAATGCACCTTCTTCCTTTTGTTCCTACCTCTTTAAGCCACTGCTAACAAACACAAAAAGTAAATGCACACATACATGCACACATAACACACCCCCTCTCCAAAGTTTTCACACCCAGGTGTCCATGTCCAGATGGCATAAAGTGATTTAACTCTATTAAAATCAGCATCCTGTGTTATAATTGTTTATTCTCTCCTTTAACCTGTTCTCTGAAAGTAAAAACTGATTGTCTCTTGTCTGTTGTATGTCTGGATTGGATTTTTATGTCTACTTTTACTCAGACCGAAATACCAGTCTGGATACTCATATTGTAATTATATAGCAAGGGGGAAAGGTTGAGTGATGTGTTGAATAAAGCATTGGCTTTTTGCCAGAGAGATACAGGTTTCAATCTGACCTACAGTTCTATACAAAAGTAATAGTCTGAGTCTTGTCCCTATGGGACAGTAGTCTATGTCAGAAAAACTTGTGTATATAATTCAACACAGTAGGCAGTCTTGCTAAATTGAGAGCTGGGACTTTATTTGCAAAGAGGATCAAATACTTTCCCACTTAGAGAGTGAGAAATTTCTTGCTAAGGGTTCAATTAATTAAAAAGATTCACATCCAAGTTGTGCCTGTCACAGAGGAACAATGATGTCCATTTTCAAAGCCAACTTATGAATGTCTATATTTTTGTTGTCTTCACATCATACAATTGATCTGGCTATACTTCTAGTAATGAAGTAGAGCAATTTTCCCCCAAACCCTTAAGCTGACATTGCCATCAAAAACATTTAATTTCTACAACTGCATCCAATGATAGGCCAGGGTGTTGAATGTGTCAACTCAGATGCCTGTTCAGTTAAATTATTGATAGATTCCTGGAGAACTCTGCTGAAAAGACGTCTAAGGTAAAGCTGGAGCTTAACAGAAAATTGTGCTCCGATTAAAATATTGACTTCCACATATGGGATCTGTGGAGGTGGTCCTGTGTATATTGCCTATTTTGCTATCTCTGGATAAATAGTTTAGAAAGGGTTAGCCTAAAAATTCATTCCCCCACTAAAGGCTACAGGAAATACAGAAATATTAAAAAATGGTGACATAAACTTAAACGTAGAACACATTTCCATCATATATGGATGAGAAAGCAATGGTAACTGGCAGAGTGTTGAATAAAAACAAAACCGTGAGCTTTATCCATTTAGGTGGGTTAAGGAAAGTTGGAAGTGGGAGAGTATGGAGCAAGAATATGGAACCACATTCCTATTTAAGCCCTGTTAGCAGAATTGCCAGCACCCTAGCATGGTTTATGTATTCACAGTGGCAGACCCTTGTAAGATTATTGCCTTGGCTGAGAAGCAAATATTTGAGTCTCCATGTCTCTTTGGTACTGGTATTTTACGGCTTATGATTTGACAGAACTTTATCTAGGCCTCTGATACCATTGTATCTTCCAGTTCTGTACTCACTGGGTCTTGGCAGTGTACTCAAGTCTTTAGCTACCTTTCCAGTGATCCAGATGGTCCCTGAACTTGGTTTTTCTCTCTGAATCTTTATTCTAATGCTTTGCATGGTTCCAGTTCCCTGTACATTATCAGTACAGCATGTGACAAATTGGAAAGAGAATTATACTAGCAAAGGAAAGAATTGAGGAAAGAGGTAGGAACAAATAGATGAGCTTGGAGAAGGTGACAAGGACAAATGAGAAGTAAAATCTCAGAGGCAGTGTTCTGTGTGGTCCAAAAAAAAAAAAAAAGTCCAAGAATACAATTACAGAAAGCTTTGGTCAGATCCATTGTGGGAAATAGAGAATATAAAAAATCATTTTCTCAAGGAACTCAGAAACTTGGTGCCTTAATGAACTGTCAGAGGAAATTCTGGGGAAAATAGAGATATGGCATCAGGGAACAGTGAGGGAAGGAAAAGGAAGGCATGATCAGGGAGCCAGGAAGGAAAGACACAGTCACATTTGGTAATGTGCCATGCTAATTCTAGGCTGCAGTTCCCTGGGGGGTCTGGTAACTCTTAATGCCACCCACTCCTGGGTCTCTAGATGACTGTTTTAGCGGCAATTAAAACAGGAGTGAGTGAGTGAGTGTGTGTGTGTGTGTGTGTTTTAATAAAGTAAGCTTATGTGAAATTGTTTAAGGGAAAAAGCCATCCCCAGAGCAACATAGATTTTAATCCCAGGGCTTTTCTTTCTTCCCCTAGAAAAATAAAATAAAAGACTCTGAGTATAAGATCCTGTTTGAGAATGTCTGGTTTAAGCCCTGCTGTTAGGACCTCACACTTTTAGAAATTAACTGGGGCAATCAACATGCCAGAAAGTAGCAGAACAAAGCTCTGGCAGCTTTAGTTAAATCCTAAATGTGACAGTCCTTCTTAAATTCGCTGTTTCTTGCTTAATACATATATTCATAAAAGTACCAGAATCTTACCCATTCCTCTAACCATAAATTTCTGAAGGGTCAGAAAGAATGGAATATTCTCCTAAAACCTGCAAACAGCATAGGTATGTCTTGATGGATAAAGCACCCAGTAAACAAGAGACATTCCTTAAAATAGTTCTAAAGAGGCCAATTTATTTTCTCCTTTAAAGAACTTCTTAGTAGAAATCAAACTAAAAAGTAATCTAGCAGTTTAAATATTTCATAAATGAAGGGAGTATTATAGATTGTTTTTCTATTAAATTGACTTCCAAGAAATGGTCTACTTACATTGTTATTGTAGGTCATTTTGGGATTGAAACTTCTTTTTAAATGATATAGAAAAAATGCTGTATACCATTGTCTCCTAACAACTCACAAATCTCAACAGAGTTGGTATCTTCAACCAGAGGAACAGAGAGTACGAAAAAATCACACTAATTACAGAAAAAAAAATCTTTTAAGTTGTTTACACATATTTTCAACTAATCTAAAACTTCCTAGAATGAGATACAGAAAAAAATGCTTGGAATAAAATCTGAGGCCATCCACAGTTTGACTGAGAAGAGAGTCCCCAAATTAGTGTGTTATCATTCATCAAATTCTAGGGTTCCCAGGTCAAATACAGAGCAACACCCCAATTTCCAGAAATCACAAGACCCAACAGAGCCTTGAAGACTCACTTGATGCTTGTCCTGCATCACATACCTGGCAGGCAGAATATAAATACCTTAAAACTTTATTCTCAAAGGAAGAAGTGAAATATCAAGATTAGGTCCCATTCTTTGCAAAGAGAGAAGGAACCAGCAGAGAAGAAAAAGTCTCTCATGTGCTCTTTCAGAGGAAGGAGAAGGAGCTCATAAAGTTCATATTAAGGAAAGCTCAGTTGAACCATTTTATACTAAATCATATAGTTTACAAATGTCACCAAATGTAAAAGTTAGATACATGTGGCATCCTGGAAACCACATCAAGGTAAGATCTTTACAAAAACCAAAGAGATTACTGTGTTGAATAAGTAATGATTATAGTGGGTAGTTGGTTAGAATTTTAATTGTGGCAAAATAAGGAAAGCTTAGGGGAGAGGGGAAGCTTCTAAATCAGGGTAAATTTCCTATTTTATTTGCTAAGACCAAAGTAGAGTAAAGCTAAAATAAATTTCAAAATTTAAAACTAAATTTTCCTTTCTCTGTTACCGCAGAAAAGAGAATGTATTTGGAACTATCTTTTGACCAATGGAAATTGATAGCATTGTTACTTTGGATAGAAATAGCCTAGCTTTCTTTTGTATTCATGGTGACTTATACTGTGAAGATACCAGATATTTAGGCTACTCTTATACTCAGAGAAGTCCAGGTTGGCCTTGGGTGTAATTAATTATTTGAACAATTGTTTTAAACTTCTGCTGTTTTCTATGGTAATTGCCGAGCGCAGAAGCAGGAAAGAACTACATGATCCCCAGAGGGCACTGTGAGTGGCGTTTACAAGGGGTCATGGCACTGCTCTGTCTTGCGCACTAAAACAAGCATTGAGTTCTTTCCAAGGTCCTCTTCCTCCTGGTTATTTTATTTCTGTGGTTCTGACTACCTCTTTAATGATAATTTCATGCCCCATATTTCACCACTAGCTCTTTGACTTTTGCTATCTACTTGTCTACCTACTGGTTTTGAGAAACTTAGTTTTTTTTTTTTTTTTTTTTTTTATGTTGGCTTTTCATGCACTCAGTATCTGCCTTGGTTTTGCCATTTTTACCTTCTATCCAAGTAACCTCAATGATTTTGGTTGGGAAATTATCCCAAACTTTCGTAGTACTTGAAACAATGAAGCTATCTGTAGAAGCAAAACTTTTAGAGAAAGTGCCCCTTCAATTCATGCCTCTGCATTTCAAAAGTGGACATTGAAATCAGTAAATTGACTAGCATTTTGAGAAATTTCCCTTTAAAGAAATTATAGTTTTTTTTCTGTTCTGGAAACTTATGGTTCCCCAATTTAGGCATATTGCTTAACAGAAAAGATTCATCTTAGCACAGATGGCTATTTATTCACTATTGGTACTTATCATAAAGATGGCCCAAATTCAAAAACAACAACCACGACATTAAGAAAACATTCTCAGTCATAGAGAATGAGAAGAAATTGAGGATAAGGTTACTACTTAGATTTCTAATGAATATACAAATTATAATGGAAACTTGCAGAAAGGATTTTAATACTGCCTCAATATAATTGAAGATTGCTTTATTGAAAAAGCGAAAAGTGTAGATAAATCTTTTTGCACATTGATGATAAAATCAAGATTAAAAGTTAAAGTATAATGTATATGTTTATTACATACAGTAGTCTCCTCTTATCCATTCACAGTTTTGCTTTCCACAGTTTCAGTTACCCATAGTCGATGACAGTTTTAAAATATTAAATTGAAAATTCCAGAACTAAAATTTTATGTTTTAAGTTGTGCATTGTTTTGAGCAGAACAATGAAACCTCATGCTGTCCAGCTCCATCCTGTAGATGTTGTTAATTATCTCTTTATGCAATGTATCCAGGCTACATACTCTCTGCGCATTAGTCACTTAGTAGCCAGCTTGGTATTCAGATGGACTGTTGTGGTATCACAATGCTTTTGTCTAAGCACTCGTAGGAACCCCAAAGCGCAAGAAAGTGATGCTAGCAATTTGAATAGGGAAAAGCAATAAAGTGCTTCTCTTATGTGAAACAGGTAAAAGTTATCAAAATAGAAAGAAAAAAACTCATATGCTAATGTTGCTAAGATCTACGGTAATAATAACTCTTATATCTGTAAAGCTGTGAAGAAAGAGAAAAAAAACTGTGCTAGTTTGCTATCGCACCTCAAAGTGCAAAAGTTACAGCCTCAGTGTGTGATAAGTGCTTAGTTAAGATGGAAAAGGTATTAAGTGTGTGGGTGGACGACATGAACACAAAATGAGTTCCAATTGACCACAACGTGTTGCAGCAGAAAGCATTGAGCGTATGCAGAAACTTTAGCAAAGGATCTGAAACGATGCCTCCATGTCATTTGCTGTCAGTAAGGGATAGTAACACAGTTTTAGAATCAGGTTAAGCATTTTATTATCTCACATCATCATGAGATGAAGGGTGAGTATAATACAATTAGATTTTTCAAGGCAGAGAGAGACCACATTCATGTAACTTTTATTACATTATATTGTCATAACTATTTTATTTATCATAAATCGTTGTTAATCTCTTACTGTGCCAATTTATAAATTAAACTTTATTATAGGTATGCATGTATAGGAAAAATATGTAGTATATACAGGGTGCAGTACTATCCACGGTTTCAGGCATCTGTTGGGGGTCTTGGAACATATCTCCATGGATAATTGCTACTGTAATTAATGTATACATTTAGCATTTATGTAAAGTTCTCAATGATCTTGTCATGTACTTACTCCAGACAAAATTATATTATATATGGTAGAAGAGAGCGTTGTTAAAAAACATTTTTGTAATCTGTTATTTGTCTATGTGTTGTTGAAATGTGGCTTGTTTATGAAGCCAACGCAGCTTGCATTTTACATGATTATCTTCTGTTTCCTTTCAATGAGTAATTAATTAATCCCTCAACTCCACGTCTCACTTCAGTTTTAGAGGGCCCTGTGACTATAAATTAACTTTCCTTTCAAAACAGTTAACAACAAAAAAAAGACAATCCTTTAAATTTGCTGATAAAGTTTTGAGTGAATGTATTTCCATCTACTTGCATTTCTAATTTTTAAGACAGTATTATTAACTTTTCATACTATGACCACCACCACCTTATCTGACATTTGAGGATGTATCTTAGTATATCCCATTTTAATTCTACCTCTAATACATATTACCTAAATAATTTTTTAAAGATTTATTTAAATAACTTCCAGTGGTTTTTCAGAGAAGTCACAACTCCTTAATACAATCTAAAAGATTTTCTGTTCTGTCTCCTTAAATTTATCCAGCCTCGTTGTGAATTTTTCTGCTCTTGCTCTCTTCATAATGCTTCTTATGCCTTTTTCCTTTTCCTTGGAGGCTGTGCTCCTGTGTACCTCAAGGTTATTGTCTGTGCTGTTTCCTTTGTTTTTCTTTGCCCTTCACAGTGCCCCTCCTATGCTTGATCACTTCCTACTCACTCTGAGTCAGACGCCTCTGCTATATCAGCTCTTTTAATTAATTTATTTATTAAATAATTTATTTATTTTTATTTTTATTTTTTTAGGTGAGGCAACCCTTGGTTGACCTCACATATTGCAAGGACCTTGTCAGCTTGCAATCCTTTATTTTTTATTTTTTTATTTTTTACACTTACAGCACCTGGTCTTCCTAGGTGGTTTCTCATCCAAGTACTAACCAGGCCTGACCCTGCTTAGCTTCTGAGATCAGACGGGGTCGGGCTTGTTCAGAGCTCTTTTTTTTTTTTTAGACAGCATAAATATTTTAAGTAAAAATTATTAGAATAATATCTTCCTCCTGTCCTATAATGTAAGGGCAATGACCATGTTGATTCTGTGCGATTCTCTGTATTCAGTGCATCATAAGTAGTAAGGACTCAATAGATATTAGTTCCATATGCAAATAAGCAAATAGTCGAAGGAATAAATAAAAGAATTGAAATTCATCATCTATCTGTTAATAGAAATATTTCCTTTTTCCCAGTGTTTTTATCTTCTATGTTAAAGTAAAGTAGGAGCTGGAGGCAAGATGTAATTTGTGTCAAAATGAGGTGGTAATAGGTACTTATTGAAAAGAAATAGAGAACCTACTTGCCCTTCACCAGTAGGTCCCTAAGGGAAATATGAGTATAGAAGATAAGGTCAAACAAGGATTTTGACCTAAGATTTTGGTAAAAACTTTGGAAACAAAATAAAACAAACAGGCTATAAGCAAGGGAAGCTCCTTTGAAATTAGGCTACACTGGTCTAAGTGGCCTAAAATGAAAGCTAGCCAAGGCGAGGAGAGAAAAAAAAAAAAAAAAAGCTAGCCAAAAGCCTTGATTTCCCTTCCTCCTCCAATCCCTTTGGGTCTTGGACCTTCTTAATCCAGTGCCAGAAAAGATCAGTCATGATCTCTGAGGCATCAAGAAGAGAACTGATGAGCAAAATATTCTGATCAGGCACAAAAGTCTGAGAGAATTTGCCACTAAGTCTAAAAGGAGGGGAGGGGCTAGAAATGCAGCTCCTAGTTGGGAACTAAACTTTGAGAAACCATCGCTCTAGTCTTAAGTCTCTTTGAATAATAGAGATCTGATTCATCTCCATTTTTCATAGGATTCTCCAAAGGTCTGTATGGTTGTTTTTCAACACTCATAATATGCGAAAGAATAAGAATGTTGTTAGTACTTTTAAATTCTATACTACTATATATTTTCTTTTTATATATATATAAGAATTTGTATATTTCTTTTAAATGGATTTATTTTTATATTAAGAAGCTTTCGAGTGTGTTTGCTGGCTCAGATAAGTGGTTCTATGTGATAACTTGGCTCTAATATTTTCAGTTAAGGTCTGTCTTCATCTGTTTCTTTATCCAATGAATACTTACTGAGTTCCCCTTTTGTCCTATAGGTACTTCCATGCCAGTTGTGACTAAGACAATACCCTGCTTTTACAACCTTATGCAGCTTAACTTTCAGGCATAGAGACAGAGAGTAAACAAACAAATAGGTGTCAAGAAGTAATAAGTACTAAGAAACAATAAAGGCGTGCAAAAAAAGGGTAAAACATAACTAGGGGTGACTGTGTAGGATTCTAGTCAAAGTATTCAGGAAAAACCTGTTTCATGAGACAATGTTTGAGAAGAGGCTTGAATGAAGCGAGGAAATAAGTGAGTGAAAACCTGGGGAATAGCATTCTAAACAGAGGGAATAACAAATACAAAGTCCAGAGGGCAAAAGCAAGTATGGCAGGTTCAAGGAATATAAAGTAGGCCAGCATAGTCCGAGTGAAGAGTAGTATGTAGGAGACCACACTGAGGTGTTAAACAGAGACCAGATTATGCACAACCCTGTAGGCTTACAGATTTTATCTGCATGTGCTGGGATGGATAGTTTATAGCAGGAAAATAACATGATTTGAATTATATTCTTAGAAACTTTCTCTGGCTCTAGAGAGGAGAATGTACTGACAGGGAGCAAAAGCAGGAACAGAGATCAGTTATGAGACTATTGTAAAGAGGATTCAAGAATGTTCTCTAGGTTTTTGGCCCAAGCACCTGATCAATGGTGGAGCTTTTTACAAAGTTTAGAAACACTGACATTGGCTGGCGTAGGAATCCAAGGACTCTATTTTAGACCTGTTAACTTTGAATCCCTTATTAGACAGCCAAAAGGACACACTGAGTAGGTGGTTAATTATATAAGACAAGAGTACAGGGGAGAAGTCAAAACAGAAGATATAAATTTAGAAATCATCAGCATATAGATGGTATTTGAAAGCATGAATCTGGATAAGATCACCTAGAAATGACTGTAAAGAAAACAGTCTTTTGAAAAGTGAGCTATGGATACTCCAATATCAAATCTGCTATGTAGACAGTCCGGGAAACTAAGAAAGGAAACATTTCAAAAGGGACAGATCAACCATGTAAATCCACTATGTTAAATGTTGTCAAGAAGTCAAGGAAGAAAAGGTTGAAAATTGACCATTTGATCTGGTAAATTAGAGGTTGGTGACCTTGACAAGATTGATTTCAGTGTAGTGCTAGGAATAAAAACTATACCGGAGATGCATTTGAGAGAAAATGAGGGGTGAAGTGTGAACAGAAACTAAAATAAGTTTTTAGGGAAATTGTGCCATAAAGGGCTGCATTTTAGAGAAATAAGCCACAAGCTAGATGGAAGCCTGAGGATATAGGAGGATTGTTTTACTGTCAAGATTAGAAATATTACAACATGTTTGCATACTGATAGAAATGATTCGGTAGAGAGGGAAAATTAATGATTCAGGAGAGAGAAGGAGAACCTAGAGCAAAGATCTTTAGTAAGTGAGATGGGAAGGGATTCAGTGCACAAATGGGGTGATTGGCTTAGCATAAGAACACAGAAAACTCACAGGGAGGTCCTGAAGTGTATAAGATCCTAGATTTGATGATGGAAAGATAAGGAATGGATCTTACGATTGATTCTTTTCTTTTTTTAATGTAAAATTTAAAAGTAAGACTTTCATTTGAGAGTGAGAGTAGAGTGTAGGGGTAGAAGATATTACATATGGATCTGAAGAGAGAGGAAAAGGTATGCAGCAATCAGAGAGTTGAGGTGATTGTACAGGAGACACAGTCCCACCAGGCAATGCTGAGGCCCATTGTTTGGGACACCTTCTCTGTCATACCTCACATTCAGTGGGTGTACTTTTCTATTCCAGACATTGCTGAAAATCCAGTGGCACAAGGATGTATTTTGACACCACTTTCCTTAGCAACACCACCTATATCTCATTCTCTGTCTCAGGGCTCCTCTGCGGCCAGTGTGTGGACTCCCCCATGTGATCCTGAGAGTTCAAGGGAGTTTTAACCCCACCCCCACCCCGTGATACAAACCTTGATCTTGGGAAATGGAAGTGGTGTAAACATGCCCCTCTTCAGTTCCTCCAGCAACGTGGAAGTGCTTTCTTCAGCGGATTTCCAGTAAAATAGAGTCCCAGAGGTGGTCACCTAAAGAACAGGCAATATAGCACCTTTCTCTCCTCCCTGTTTCACTTTTCCCAGTACCCTACCCCCGTTCCTCGAGATCATTTGCCAACATAAGCTACCTGTACAAAAGCTCTCGTCCTGGGCTCTGCTTTCCAGGGAACCCAAGTCAAGTCACTGCAATGTTGTGATTTATAATAAATATATATTTTGGTGTTTATCCAAGAACTCTGGCTCACAGCTCCCAAAACTCTTGGAATTTCCTGAGAGATAAGAGCAATGGGACCATCTTTTGTTACAATATTTGTCTTCTGTCCTAAGTTTCTGAAATCCTGAAATCACTCCAAAGAAAAAAGGTAAAATGGGTATCTTTTTATTCATAACAAGTCCCTTTCAACCACACTGGAGTTTATGTTAATGAGGTGACTTTTGGAAAGCTCCTAGGTAATTTAAGGGTGGAGGCTGGTTGCAGGGGGAACCAACATGTGATTGGAGTATTGGAACTATCAGCGCCCCATCCCTACACCTCCAGGGAAGGGAGAGAGGCTGGGGATTTGGTTAAATCACCAGTGGCCAATGATTTAATTAATCACATCTACACAATGAAGCCTTCATACAAACTCCTGAACTACAGACTTTAGAGAGCTTCCAAGTTGGCACACTCCGAACTCCTAGGGGACAGAAGCTCCTGTGTTCAGGACCCTTTCAGACCTCGCCCTATATATTTCTTCTTCTGGCAGTTCATGTGTATATTTTAAAATTCTTTGTAACAATCTAGTAATCTAGTAAGTAAACTGGTTTCCTAAGTTTTGTGAACCACTCTAGCAAATTAATAGAACTCAAGTTTGGTGTTGTGGGAACCTCTGATTTATAGCCTGTCAAGATAAAGCACAGGGAACAATCTAGGCTTGTGACTGGCATCTGAGGTGGAGTCTTATGGAACTGAGCTCTTAACTTGTAGGATCTGATGTTATCTCCAGGTAGATGTTAGAATGGATTTAGATTTATAAGTCCTCTAGTCATCGTCCAGTGAGATTTGGAGAATTGCTTTGTGAAATTAGAAAACACACACAGGAGTCACCTACCATCAGAAAGATACACACTAAGTTGTTTCCTCCACAACTGGCAGCGTCTTATACTTAACCTTTTGTCACTTTTTCCTTGGTTATTCTTCTAACCAACTACAAGGCATTGGAGAAAGTTGGGCAGGTTTAAGGATATAGACTTCAGTCATATAAATACAAAGGTCTTCTCTGGAGAACACTGACAGGTTCTTCTAGAGACCAGTTATTTATCCTCTCAAATTAGCTAGCCACATGCTTTACCTAAGCAAGCTAGTCAAGTTGGAAAATGAAAGAAATATCTAAAAAATTAAAATTATAAGAAAAGTCCCAATGACAGCATATCCATTTCCACCAGAATGATAGATAACTATGCAAACCCTGAGAAAGCAGGGAAATTTGTTGTAGATGCCTGAATCCTCTTTCAGCTCTTCTCCCTGGAGCCTATCTCTCCATCTCCCTGGGACAGCGTTCTGCTGTTCTTGGCCTTCTCCTCTCAACCAGCTCCAGAGAGCAGTTCACCAGAGAGCAGGAGAAGTGCTTCTTGGCTAACAACCTTTTCAGGTGGTTGGCCTCCAACCTGGACTATTGGGAAGGGCGCCTAGGAATGATCTTCCTGATTATTTTCCCAAGCAGCTGGTCTCTTCTCACTACCCATCTTGGGGGAGTTGAGAGGAAGCAGTCAGAACAAAGAGGAACAACAGAGAACACTGTCAGGTGGAAGATCAGCAGATCCCACTGTTAAACAAGTACAATTCCTCTCCAGGGCTCGGTCGACTCTTTCCTTGGATCTGCCCACTAAAGGCCAAACTATCTTTTTGGTTAGCTGGCTTGCTTCGTGATTCTTGGAAATGCATCTGTATCTTTCATAAAACATTACAGGGAACATCCAGAACATTCATAACATGTTCATAAATATAAATCTCTAAATGAAATTATTTTTTTCCTTGGATGAAATGAACTTGATGAAAAAAAAAAAAAAAAAGCATTTGGCATTCCTCAAACAGCTTTGGATTATGTGCTGTTTAAGTAACTGTCAGTTCACTGCTGGGTTCATTGACACTTGGTTCTTTAATGGTGCTTATAGTGAATAATGCTGTCTGCACAGAGAGGGTAAAGAAAACAGTGGTATGAAATTCAAACCGTTGTCTGGTGGATGTGAGAATGAATATTCCTGATATACTTATTAAATTTGAAGCCTAAATTCTCTTCACATGCAATCAACAAGAAGTCAAAATAATTATTTTACCCAAATACTGTGTATACAGGTTCAATCTATTTTCATAAAAGAAAAAAAAAATTAACAGATGGCTAGAAAAAGTAGTTTAAGGCATCAAAAACAGCTGAATAAACTTTGAATAGTCTGGGGTGAAAGAGAGAGGGGGAGAGAGTGAAAGAGGGGGAGAGAGACGAGAAATACGCTTACTGTTTAACATTCTAGCCCATTATATATTTATATGCATTGAAGATTCATTGAATTATGTTACATAATATATTTTAACACGTATTCGCTGATTTTTAAATGAGGAAAAATAATTCAAAGGGAGATATAAACCATTCAATCATAATCATACATATAATACATATATAATATACATAATGTATGATACATATAATACAATATTAAATATATAATAATTATTAAAATCATTATTTTCTTTTTAATAAACATTTTCTTTTGTAAATAAATTTTACTATGTGTTAAAGAAATAATGTTGCTGTATTAACCTTACCACAAGGGAGAACAAACAATATCCAGGGAAGAATATTTCTGTATTAAAGACTATATAATAATAATGATAATAACAGGAAGAAGAAAAAGGAGAAGGAAAAGAAGGTGTCTACTGAATTATAACAGCAATCTGGATTTGTTAAAAGTATGGAGAATCTGTCCAGAATGAAATTTTTCTGCAAATTATGACCTCAAAACAGACAAACTGCACAAATGTCATGTATGGCACACAAGTGTGGGTTTCAGGAGGTCCGAATCTCATCCCTGTTCAAACATCAACTTATTTTTGTGACTGGACAAAATTGTTTAACCTTTCTGGGCATTGGTTTCATCAACTCTAAAATGAATAGATTGAACCACAAAATATCTCTGTTTTCTTCAGCTCTAACATTTAGTGATTCTAACAGAAAGAATCAGCCTTATTCATATCATGTGCTACATCTTAAAAGGAACAAAACACTTGTCCTCTTCCCTATCCTTTTCTTCCCATTTCTCTTCCTCCATCCCCAAATGCCTTCCCCACCACATGATTGTTACAGGAAATGATACTGAAAGAGCGACCCATTAGTGGCTCTTAACACTTTACCTAAAATTAGTTTGAACTACTAGTTGCATGAATAAAACACAGATTTAGTGAGAGGCATGTATCCCCAGCATGCTCTACCCAGTGAATTGCTACCTGGGGTCAGAACAGTGCGAGGGTCCAGAGTAGGAACCTGAGACATACAAACATCTAAACGAAAATGAGACAAAGAAACTGAACACATCACCATTTTATCATTGGTAGCAACCATTATGACCATTTATTAGATTTCTTTAGCCAAAGGAATATGTTTTAAAGAGGTCTCTCACTCCCAGTTTCACTTTTACTCCTTTTGTCCATTGTTAATTGGAAAAATAAAAAGATCTTAATTGAAATTAAGAGCTTCCTCTCATGTTTCCTCTATTATTTATAGAAAGTTCTAGTACTTTCCTTGGACATAGGCCAGCTAAAATTGCTATTAATATTAAAAATATATCATTTAGTTCATGTAACCTACAACTCACCGAATATTTATATTCGTTAATATTTATATTTAGAAAAAAAACAATTTCCCAAGCATTGCAATTGCTTATTTAACACCGTAAATATATGAATACCTCTGACTCTTAATTATTATAGTCATTGAAGTACATGATTTAATCTGACATTAATTATTTCTTTAACTTTAATATATTTATCATTATTCAGCTATACATGAGTCCACAAAATGATTTTTGTTGATGCGTTACAGAGGCCTCCATGTACCTAAATTCTTTCACATTCTTATTCCAAGATAATGTTACTTTACGGTCTTAAGCACCACTTAGGCCTAAATTTTTAAAAGAATGCTTTTAATTTGTTTGTTTGTTTTTCGGCCGTGACATCAAACTATTTTAAGTTGATAAGATGAGGGTGTCTATAGCTTATACTCTTCTAAAATTTGGTTCTTTCTTAATAAATCCAATACATAAAATTTACACTTATAGAAAAAATAGGAAGTAATTTAGGCATATCACAAAAGAGGCATTTAGTTTATAATAAAATTTTCTAAAAGAATCTTTTAAATAGCAATGTTACTCAATTTATAGTAAGCTGCTTTAATACTTTTTCAAAAACCATTTATTGCACAAAATAAGAATTTTTAAAAAATATTTTGAGTTACTATTATTTCTAAGCTTAAGTACCACTAACAACAAACAAAATGTTTTAGTCACATAGTAGGAAAAAAATTACAAATAACTCTTACTAATGAATAATATGCTTGTTGAGTATGTAGGAATCACAGGACTGTCCAAACTATAGGAATAAAGAAATGAACTAATTCCAGCTGAGTTCCATTCTAATTTTAGCATATTTATTCCACCAAATCTGTTTAATTAACACATCTCTTGGCAGTTTATCTTGTATGAACATTTGTTAATTTTTACTGGATTCCATATGTAAAATTCCAAGTGATAGATTAAATGTGTTAATTGTATGAAAATGTATCTATTAAATCTAGCTTTCTCTTTACTTTCTCCACTCTTCACTTTTTTAAAGAAATATGTTAGGAAAAGGAAGTTTTCCAGAGTATTTTTGAAACAGAATTTATAATACCGTTTGTGACTTTGTGGAAGGTCCTCATCCCAAAAATATCTGTCATCTTCTTTACCCTATTACGCTTTGAGTAGAAAAGAATAAGTACATTAGGGTCTTCATGTAAACATGGATTCACATTTCCCATGAAAGTGATAAGGAAAGAGACAATTCCCCCACTGCTTAAATATGCCCAAAACCTGAAAACAGGTTTGCCTTATCATTCTCCTTCTTATACAGCACACCCTGTAGCCTTCTATTTGGCCTATTGGAATACTTATATAGAGCCACATGTAGTTCTAAAATTCTTCCTAGTCTTCTATCACGCCCCTCCTTCCTTCCTGTCTCTCTAAAGTTTTCCAGAGATTCAGGGCAGACATCCCTATTGACCCAATGGCACAGCCAGCCCTGGCCACGTGCAAATTAAAAAATCTGCTAATTTGAAAGATAACCCCCTATTCTGGATCTTCACACTGGCACCTCTCTTTTCCTGTTTTTCCAGACAAACCGGGAAAGATATATACAATATTACCAAGCCAAACCATTATAGAGGTTGCAAAGTTTTATTTCCTGTGAAGAACTAAGCTTTAATTAGCTAAAAAGGAAGTGAACAGAAGAATGATAAGTAAAAGTTGGTCTCTGTCTTTCTAGTGAGATTATCCTCAGTACTTCTGAACTTTATTATCCAAACAATGAGGGAATGGCGTGACTTGGAGCCTCCGATAATTTCATACTCATTATTGCTCATGTAAAGCTGTGAACAGGCTGTCAGCTATTGCAGTGACTTTAGACTAAAGGGAAGCAAATCTCAAAAGGTTTGTGATTTGGAGGAAGTTCAGATATGCTTCCAGAATTTGGCTGCTTGTCCGAAGCTTATCCGAACTATCTGAACCTTTTAAATCTTCAAAATTGGCCTGGACATTTCTGGCTCTTTCTTACTGGACCTGGCTTGGAACTGCATGTGGATGGCCTCTTATAAAAACTTCTGGCACCTCTGGTTCTAATACTGTTTACAAACTGCAAACAAATTAACAAAGAAAAATGTGCTTTAATTGTTTTTAGCACATCAGTAAGAGTTTGGGTTTTTTGTAAAAATGTTCTTTTTTAAAAGAAAATATTAAGATGCTTTATTGGTCCTTTTATAATAATTTGACAATATAAACTAGAATAATCAGTTGTCTCAGTTTGTCAAGGACTGAGAGGTTTATTTAGATGTGGGACTTTTTTCAGTTCCAAAATAGGGAAGGTTCCAGGTAAACTAGGACAAGTTAGTTACCCTACTATGCACATTTCAACAGCAGACCAAATACTGGCTGAAGTCCGAAGTAGAATGTAATGAATAACATATCTGTTAATTTTCTTTTAGTTTATACATTTATTTGTGGTGTTAATTATTATATAATCAGAGCCTTGACTTTAGCCAAAGACTTTAAAAGATAACCTTTTTTTTTTTTTTTTCCTACTGGTTCTGTGGCATGAGATGCAACCCCATTTGATTTGCTAGTGACTACAATAAAGGCATAATCTTACACATGAACAAATAATGATGTTTGGAAAACAAGAATAAATAAGAAATTTTGGATTTTTATTCTGTGTCATGACCATGAACTAAAATTTCGTCTTAATAAAATTAAAAAATGAAACAGAAATTATAATTAAATAATTACTCCAGGAGGTGTTTTAAGACAGTTTCAGTTAAAAAAAAAAAAAAGCTGCTAAACTGCTTATAATCACTGTGCCCTACTCACCTGTCCTTCCTCCCTCTTCCTCTCCCGCTACCTGCACACTCGCTTTCCACATGTTTTATTTTTAAACTCCAGAATTTGGGTATGTTCATGATACAACAGAGGAATTAATTTTCCATAATGATAACATTTTCCCTTTAATAATCTTTTGATTCTCTGGTTCTTAAATATTTCAGATTTTTTTAAATCTCTTAAAAGTAACATTTTGCTTTTCTTTCATGTTCAGTCTCTTCTTTAAGGAGATTAGAAAAACTCTCTGGTTTTGAAACAGACTTCCTCTTAGTATGAGAATTGTAATGTTGGAGACTTGTGAGTCCTAAAGTAGACTTGACCCTTTTCTCCCATTGGGCTTTGTAACTCACATGTTACCACAACTGGTGGTAGGCTACCTAGTTTTCAGAGTTCTCTCAGTTATATATAAATTAGACCTTTTCCAACACCTCATGATCTAGCCAGGAGAAAAAAAAAAGCCTCAAACTCAACCCACAATAAAATAAAAAGCACAAATCATTAATATAGTCACTCCAAAATTTGTCAAGTAATATCTAAGCAGTTGAACAGTAATTTCTTTTTATTTCCATATAGTGACTCAGTCTCATAATGACCTTTGAGATATATCATGATTAAGTTTTGTTTAGTAATCTATTATTAAGAATCTCTCTCTCTCTCTCTCTCTCTCTCTCATACACACACACACACACACACACACACACACACACACACACAGAGTCTATCTCAACACATAATGAATAAAACATAGTTCAATGAGCCAGGTTTTGAGGCTCTTTTCTCAGTTCTCCCTTTAAATATTCATTTATTTGATTTTTTTCATCCTCATCTGTGGAAATGACAATGAGTCTATCTTTTGTTTTTTATATTCCCACAATCATTTCCACTATAGTGGTACCTCATACCATCTATCCGTCACCTTGTGGAAGTTCTGAAATGTAAATCCAGTTGCTTCTCCACTTTTGCCATTGCTGACTTACAATATCATTTTCTAAATTCTTCCAAGTCTGTTACCCCTCAGCCATCTGTTTCCTAGACTTCTAAATGCTTTTTCTCTCATTGCCTGCATTCTATGTCTTTGTGGATCATTTCATTGTCCTTTGAGTGAGTTTTCTGGTGCATTTAATTTACTATTTTTAAACTCGAGTTTCAATTTAATCCTTCTGAATCTCAGTTTTTTAATCTTTAAATTGAGAATGTTAAATACATTTTCTTCGAGATCACTTCCAAATATTTTGGTGCTATACACTCTAAATAATATGTTGCAAAAAACTATTAAGCAATTAAATTGACCTTAAAGTTAACATTGCATTCACTGGATCCTATATCCTAAATCATATTGCCTATAGAATGAAGTTTTAGTCCATAATTTAAAGGCTTGTGTAACCTGAGTCAATCTCCTTTTAAAAACAACAACCAAAAAAATTTTTCTTCAATCTGTTTGTAATTTCAATCTCTGTAAGGCAATGTAGTTATTTTAATCAATTACTTAATGTCATAACACTACTCTATTTCTAAATCCTAGCTTAGTTCTTGGTCTTTACATGTATGTTGAATTCAATAATGAATGATACAGGCCATTGTTCAAGGTCATGGGTTCCACCAGATAGAGGATATAGTCCTAAAATGGGTATGTCAGTGACCTAAAGAAATTAATGCACCTCCAAAAGAAATTATCTGCATAGCTGTTTATAAAGTAGAAGGGCTTGGAAAATATTTCTTAGATTAAAACCTTATATATTCAGTTTTTGTATTGTCAGACTGGTGGAGAGTAGTAGGGAAAAAAGGATGAAATACACATGATTTAGTCATAAATATCCGCTGTTGCCTACATTTCTATAGCCCCATCCTATTTCATATTCACATAGAAGGCAGGAGAAATAATCAGGGATACTAACTACGCATACTCCTCTTGACTGTCCTAGATTGCTCTCTCTCTGTACTCCTGTAGGGCCTATAAAGAATCAGGGTTAGGAGGAAAAGTAAACCTGATTTGCTACCAAATGGGACATTGTCTGCACCTTAGCCCCTAGCTCAGGGTCTGCTACTTTGAGCAGGGCTCGGCCATGTTCAAATGCTGCATTTGTGTGGCCTACCCAGAGGGTTAGAAGCACTGGGTATTTCATTGGACTTGAGGGAGAGATGACCAAAACTAAACTGTGTAATGACTGGTGCATTATTCATGGCTTGGGCTTATATCCAAGACTATTGTCAAGCAAGTTCAACTAAACTTGTTATTGCATTTAGAATGACTCTTTGCTTAGCTATGTTATACAGACCTTAAACACTCTCAACCATGAAAAAGTGCTGCTTTTCCACTGGATAAAATGGCCAGGTATATCAAGTAAGCTCTCCAACCCTTAACTGACAACGGCAACAAGTCATGCCAATCATTCAGTACCTCCTCATCTCTATCTCAAGTAACCTTGTGGATGAGGGCTGGCATAAACTTTTGCCTTTCAAACATTTCAGATACTGTTTCTTGCTTTTTGGCAAGAACTCTCACTGATTCTGGAAGAAGACCAAGATATATCATGTTGTTGCTTTTTTAATTCTGACTTTGCTTTGCTTTTGACAAAACTCTGCTTGATTTGCTGAGTGGGATGGGAGGAGAATTTCCCTTTTCTTCTCATTTTCCCATCTCACTGGGGGCTGAAGATGATGTCAGGAATGCTATTAGGTAGCACCTTTTGAGATAGCATGCTAGACACACGGTAGTCAGATTCATGTCACTTGTACCTCAGTTAATGGGCTTCTTATGGTAAACATGTACACATAGACTTTTTGGCTCATTTCCTAAATACCATTTGGAGGAAGGGAAAATCCCCCAGTCCTATTTTGTTTAGGCAGGGATATTATTTAGAAAATGCAGCACACCATTCATTTAATACCATTCATCAAGGTATCAAAACTGAAACATCATACATTAATTTACAATTTCACACTGAGCAAAGGTCTCCTAGGGAGCATTGTGACAGCAGGCAGCCCTCCTAGGTGGTTTTCTTGTCACCTGTATAAAGCTGCGGTCACCCACTAACTCACACTGAAAACCTGAGAACCAACCTTCACACGGCCACAGTAATGTCTCTGAGGGCCCTAAATAGGCAATTTTTTACCTTAGGTGGTTTCATTTGTCTTTCTTGGGCAATCTCAGATTCGATTGATTCTAAGGCTGGATTAAGTTGTATTACTCAGGAAATAAAGATGCCCCTATTTCCTTGTACGCTCATTCCCCCAGAAAAATATTTTCTTAATGGTACAGGGAGAAAAAAAGAAAAGGGATAGTGCCTCCACATCCAGATTTGTAAGATCAGAAGTAGCTGTGTGCTTCCTAAAGCATAGTGTTAGGGCTTGTTCTTTGACACCTGATGACTGAATTTAACTCCAGCTTCCTTTTATTTTTCTTAATTACTACAGAGGATGTCATTTTATTTTTGATATTTGTTGATACATTAAGTTTAAATAGTATTATTATTTTAGTAGTAAAAAGATAGTACAAGTAAGCCTTTCCTTTAAACACATAGTAAGGAGGGAAAGAACTAGTGGGTTTTTAAGCGTTAAAAAGGTGAGTCAAGTAGCAAGATTACCAGAAAAGAAAAAAATACAAAAAATGCAAAAATCCCCAGAACTGGAAGAGAAGAAGGGAATAAGGCTAAGGACTGATGATATGTTCATTGTATTTCAAAATGACAAAGCAATTTGCCTAGAAACACTTTGTACCCAATAAGAAATTAAAGTGTGCAACAGATGGGCTGACTGCCTAATGTTAGGACTTCACAGGCCTTTTTAATCATTAATATTAATAATTAAATGTCAGTTCAAAAGGATGTACAATACTTCTAATTGCTTTCCTAATATATTGAAGTTTAGATAAATAGAATAAAATTACAGATGAGAAACATCCTTGTATAAGTCTATCCCTTCAGCTCCATTAGACAAACACTTATATCAAGAAAAAAAAAAAGAAATAAAAGTAAAAGAAAGGAACCTGAAAAGAGGTAGAAATTTCCAAACTTTTGCTTAGAGTCCTTGAATTTTAAAAAGATATGTTCGGTCATAAATACTATTTGAGAGGTAGGTTGACCAGCTGTTCTCCATCTCCACTGAGGTAGTATAAGAAAAAATAAACTAGGAAAATGATTTAAATTAAATAGATAAGAGATTTATCTTGCAGCAAGGGCTGTGAACAAACTAGAATAAAATAATTAAAAGCCCTTCTAGTGATCTCCGAAATTGATCTTAACCTTGTTTTGTTTGCATTTGTCTGGGAATGTTAAGGTAGGATGGGATTATCTATGTAACTTCTTGAGGTTTTTCAGTGAGAGAACTTAAAATTCTGTTTTATATACTATGTAGACTTTTTCATTGAGACATAGTTTGACTATTCTCTCTATAACGAATGCAAATTATAACAACTGTTATAATAACCGTTAAATGTAAAGTTCCCAATTTACCAACTCCTCTAGCCAAAATCCTCTATTTTAAAGGAAAATAAAACTATCCTTCTGGTTTCTGCAAATGCTTGCAAACCTCATTTACAACCCCCTCATCAGATGGTCTCACATTCCTCTCTAACTTCTCTCACTGTCCTAACCTCAGGTTTTCAAATTATTTCTTTTTGTCTTGAGAGGTAGTAATATGATTTACAAACAAAACAATTATCACAGCTGATATGTCTGTAAAGATCCTGATTCTAAAAGAAAACTCTAAAAAGGAAACCATCAATTAAAGTATATAATATAAATTAATACCACTTTAATATTTTTGTATTGGGTATCAATGCTTCCTACTATAACAATCATTCATGACACTTGAAGAACTCATTAAGAACACAGGTTCCAGGACACCATTACTGGGAGACCTTCATTCCAGAAGTCTGGGCTGGAACTGTGATCCCCCAGGTTTGGGAACTGCAACATTTCACTAGTCTAGCATATGCTGTAGATTTTAAATCAGTAGTTAGCAACAATACAGAAAAAAATCCAGTTAAGATAAAAAGTTTTAAAAATTGTCCTTCTTGACCTTTCTTCTACTTTCAAAAGCATGAATTAGATGCTTATAAAGTGAGAGAAACCTTCTGCTATGGGATTAGCCAGTAGACCAATCAACAATCAATTGGCCTGTTTTCCTTCTTTTCCTGTTTGCATTCCAGGCATATTCATGTGATTAAGTACAATTTGAACTCTGGCTGGGAAGTAAGGTAATGGCAGGGCATGAAGAGAAATAAGTCACCTCAACACAGAGTCTGTTGTAGAATATAGAAACGCAGATGTTTATTTGCTTGTTTGAGTTAAAGGAAAGCATTAAGCTTCTGATTCCTTCAAGTCTAAATGCAGACTAAACAGTCCTTGATCATCGTGTTAATTCATGCAGTACAAAAGTTCATATTTTGTTGCTCTTCTGTTAAAAAATTTTGTTTTCTGTATTTTAGGAGATTCTACAGTTGCACTGACTGTTAGTTGTGGGCACTTATAGATGAGGCTTGATGGTTCCTAACAACAACAAAAAGATGCAAGAAGAAACAGAAACCTGAGATTTGACAAAAGATGCTAAACAATAAGTAAACAGGGTCAGAGAATTTTCCCAGCTTCAGGAATTGGGTATGGATGTAGTGAGATAAAATTTAGTGTTGATCCTTAGGCAAGAATTACAGCTAAGATCTCTTGGTTTATAGGCAGCAAGGTCATGGTCACTGGCATGGGGTTCAGGGTTCTTGTGTTTCTAACCCCAAGACTGGCAGGGGAGAAGTGACACGAAGAAGGGCTGGCAAAACCCTTGTTAGGTCTTGGATTTTAGGGCTCTGGATTCTGGATATAGTTGGCAGAGAGCCCAGTGACCAACACAAAGACACCTGAAGAGCACACTTCAGCAAAATAGAGGAAATGTGAGCCAGGAGATTTTTTTTTTTTTCTGGATATATTAAAATAGAGGATAGGATGGTCTCTTGGTCAAAAAACAAAACACAACAAACAAACAAACAAACAAGCCAGTGAGCCAAACTGGGAAAGATGAGGCTGTGGAATGAGTCAGGTGCTGAAGAGACAAGGTGTCACGTGTACCTTAACATTCTTTAGCATACTGGACCAATGATATTTCTATCTCTGTTGGATTTTTAAATGTTAGAAAAGAATTGTAAATTCAGCTTGAAATTTGAAGAGAAAGGAAGAGTCAGACCAGACTGAACCAATATAAAAAGAACTATCTGTGCTTTATCATTTAGAGCTAACAGAGTGAATTACATTTTCACCAATGAATTTATGTATAGTCCTAACTATCTCTTCTTAACCATAACTATATACACCCCTTGCCAAGTTTATACAGGAGAAACTCCAGAATCCTCAATTGGCATTCAGATATTTCTAGATTATGATTCCAGTCCTTTCTCTTATATCATCTTTGCATGGATCCTATGCTCTGGCTACCCAAGTTCATTCTCCACTTTCTGAACAAATTTCACAATTTCACAACTTTGCTTCAGCTGTTCTATTTACCAAAATATCCCATTTTCTCCCTGTTTAAGTGCATTTTATGCAACTCAAATAGTAACAGCCTTCCATGATCACCCATCAGCTTTTTCTTCAGTGTATTTTGATTTGTTCAGTTAATTATGTCTTGCAATTAATTTTGACCAAGACTGAGGCTTTGACCAAGCCAACCAGAAACTGAGCTCCTTTTATGAAGAGATTATTTTTTGTTCATTGTTATAATCCCTAGTGTCTAGTACAGAGTTTTGCACATGGCAAGGACTCAATAGACATTTTAAATTAAATAACCATCTGTCTAGTATAAATGTAAAATTTGTATCGTAATTTTATTTAGTATTTAAGGAAAGGCGCAGAACTCTTATTTGAAATTCAAGAAGAATACCTTATTCTATAATAAATTACAACCTTGTTCCCTAATGAAATATGTTCTGTGGATTAAATCTTAATCCATATTTTTATTATAACATATTAGTTATAATTTTGAAAAATATGCTTAAATAATAATTCATTTACTTAAAGAAAAAGTTACCCATTCCAAATGTAGCAGTCCATTCTAATTTTCTAATGCATGGTAGGTAAACTGCCTAAACTCCTAATTAAATAACAGAGGGTCAAATATTAGAATAATCCTTTGCCTCTTTTTCTATGAAAGTTTCATTTTTCTCCTTTTATTTTTAGTCTAACTTCCATGCTTGAAGTACACTTTAGAATATTTAACTTCATTACCTTTGGTTAAAGCACTCTGGAGGCAGTGAGGCCAACCTCTTAGGAGGTATAAAAGAGCATTTTAAGTTTAACCAAAGCTATATCATTAGTCAACAGAGGCTGAACATTAATGAGCTCTAAAGAGATCCAGGTCTAGTCCCTGCTGGATGGTGCTGTGGTGCCTGGATAACAACTGAATGATAGAGTGTCTTGGTGACAATGGAACTTCTTCACCCTAGGGATAAGAAAACACCATTAAAAGCAAATAGCATCAATTAGAATCTTCTCCTCATTCAGGTTTTTCCTGAAGATAAATTTTCTTTCATTTTGTAATAGATTATAAATCCATCATCTGAATTCAACTTGCAATTGCGTTGTGAAATTGAGATGAGATAGATAACTCAGGTTCCCTATTCACTGGGGTCTGCACAAAAGAGTGATTTAGAGAGGATATATGCAGAGCATTTTTAAAATGGCCACAAAATCATTTATTTATGTTTTTAAAATATATTCTCTTTGGAGAATTCTGCTCAACTTGAAGGCAACAGCTGTTTCAGGGAGATTTTTCTTGCTCAGATCTTCCAGCTGGGTTGAACAATATCTTGGGAAGATAAAGTTATTCTTCTCAGGTTGGTAGATTTTCCAGAACGTCTAAGCAAGAGAAGTATAAGAAGAGGTATTCTGCTTATCGTTTATCCCGGAGTAGAAACTGGGAGAAAGTAAAGAATTGCTTAAAAAATTTAAATACTAAATCCATTAGCTATAAGAAGCTATATATATCACTAAACAAATAGTTCATAGTAAAGATAATTTGAATATCTACGTGGAAGATGCTAATGTGCAATGCAATTTTTTCAAAGCAAGTCATCTATTTAAAAATATGTAGTGATTTAGAGATAAATATTAAATATTAACAGTGTGTTAAGCAATTTGCCTATGTTTTTAAATTTAATCTTCGTGGTAATCCTGGGAGATAAATATTAATTACCCAGGAGAAAGAGAGTGAGCCTTAGGGAAGTAAAGCACTTTGACCAAGGCCTTACTCTTTAATATGTGTGTGGAAACTGAGTTCACTTTCCTTGAACCTGAGTTCCTTACACAATTACAATACTGTCTTTGTAGGAAAAATAGCCTTTAGAATTATTGACTTATTCTATATTTTCTTCCATATTTATGAGAATGCAAAATCACATTAGAGCAGATCTTCTCAGACTCAACCACTATGTGGAAAAGAATTAAACACAAATTAATTCTGTGAACAGAGAGCTATAATTAAATCTCCCATTCATGTTTTCTAGTAAGTGTTTTTTTTTTTTTTTTAATTTGTGATCATACTTAACATAATCTTGGTGTTCATTCTGAGCCAGTTCTTTAGCATCCTGTTTGATTAAAAGGCAAATGAAAAGGCAAAGCTTATTAATTACTTGTTTCTTAAATTTTTTTCTTCTTTCGGCTTCTGAAACAGCACGCTCTTCCTTCCTCATCGGCCATTCTTTCTCCATGCTCTCACTAGTTCCTTCTTATCTCCCTGATATTTTAACAAACAGGCTTAATCCTCTAACTTCTGTATTTATCCTCACTCCTTGGCAAGCTTCTGAGTCTGGATAGTCCCAAACAATCGTTTCCATCTATGAACTCCCACCCTCTATTTTTTATACCCATAACACAGCTGCTTTCTCAAGATCTCCATGTATGTGTAGGCATCTCAAACATAAGTTGTCAAAAGACGAATTTCTGATTCTTCTTCATCAAAATATTCTACTATCAGTTTTTATTTAGTAACAGATTATTACCATCCTTCTAGTTTTCAGGCCAAACATTACAAGCATCTTTAATTTCTCCTTTCTTTGGCACTCCACATCAAATCTTTGAATGAATCTTCTCATCTTTACCATCAAAATATGACCAAATTTTGTGACTTTCTTTGACCTAAGCCAGCATTTATGACAAGGATTTTTTTTCAATAACTTTCTAATTGGTCTCCCTACTTCTTCTACTCTTGCCCCTCCCAATTAATCCTCACAAAGCAGTCAAAATAGGTATTTTGAAATACAAAACTTTATTTTTTATGTATTCCTTTGCTCTAACTCCTTCAATGATGCCTCATGTCATTCATTCTAAAAATGGCCCACAAGGTTTTCTAAGTCCTGGCTCCCTATGATGCTTGCTTCTTTACTCTTCCCACATTTTGCTGTACCTTGACTATTCCAAACCCAGGCCTGTCTTAGTGCCTTCAATTTGCTGTTTCTCAGATCTCTACATAGCTCACTCCTTCAGGTTTTATGCTGTAATGTCCCTTCATCACTAAAGCCTTTCTAGACAACTGTGTGTAAAAGAGCAATCCTCCCTGACTTCAGCACTCCCTGGCACCTTACCTGGCTTCATTTTCACTCTTTACAGTTTCATACCTGACATGTTATACATACATTTGTACATTGAATGTATCTTCCAACCAGAAGCTAACTGGAGACAGAGACTTTTTCTACTTTTCGGTACTCTTTTCCCAGCTCTTGGGACAGTGCCTGCCATGAACAAGATGCTCAGTAAATATTTATAAAATGAATAAATGAAGAGTGCACAGTGAGATAAACAGGAGATCAGAATATCTTAAAGTCTTTATTGGGAGTGGCAAGGATTCTCACATGGCCAGAAAATGTAAACAACTTAGAATATTTGGGACACAAAGGAATAGTGTGTCAAAAGAACAGTTGAAAACAAAGACCAAGTATTTTATGTGGCTTCATTTTAGAACGATAACCTCAAACTTAGGATCTCAGATAAAATCATAAACAAAATAACTCGGTTCATCCATTAATAACTATTACACAAAAATAGCAAGATAATGAAATCTTTCGGTCCACTGGATGTTACAATTGAAAAGACACCATTTTAGCTTTATAGATCTTTAATAAACTTAACTATTGCTCATGACAATAAACCTTTAGTAAATATCTCACAAACAAACTGAAATAGTCCAAAAGTTTCACAGTAAAACTATAACTGGGAGCCTTTTTAGATGACTTCCAAAATTTTGAACAGGGGCCAAGTATCAAATCAAATTTTGTCCTTAATAAGTTTGAGATTCTGGATGGAGTGTCACACAACTCCTTGGAACCATGTTTCCTATTCATAAAACAAGTATAGATAGCAATTTGTACATCACATGGTTGTTATAAAGATAAAATAAAATACATCTATTAAGACAGTTTGGGGTCATAGAGGGAAATAATCAAGATTCCTAGATTTTATCCCTTGGTCCCCATGTACATGGTTGTGGACTTAGAGAAGACAATTGACTTTGTGGGTTTCAGCTCCATTATCTATAAAATAAAATGATATGGCTAACTTGATCCCCGAGATCTTCAAATTCTAAGATATGCTACAAAATCTTTGAAAACTACATAGTAAACATGTGACTATGAGGTACTCATACCAAGAGCTGCTATAAAAATGACACTAATATCCTCTGTACATATTCAAAGACAGTTTCTACAATGCTAAACTGACCCTGCCCGCAATCTCTGCTCCAAGGTTATCTACAGCAATCAAGCTGTGCCGGTCACCCATCCACTCATCAGTTTAAGAATAATACTTAGTATGAATTTTAAGATGGCGAAACCAGAAACTCAGCTTATGTTCACTAATATAGTCCTTATGTGTACAGCCCAGCTCTATTAGAAGTATATAACTCTTTATTTTCCCAGGCCACTAGAATTTTATTCAGCAAATTGTTAAGTCAGTGATAGATAACAACAGCTCCTTAAAACTTTATAATTAAACAATAGTTTTAAATACAGGAGATAAAAGCTTTTTATTTAATAGCAAATAAATCAGTTTATGACTCAGTTTTCTTATTTAAAAAAAGATAATTTGTCATGCCTTATAGAAAGATTGTAAAGAGACAAATACTTCAAAGTTAACTTTGTGTTTTGAAGAGTAATAATATAAGTGATCTTTTATCTCATATTTTAGCAACTATAAAACTCTTTGAAATGTCTCCAAAAAGTGATAATTGAAGCTCATTACTACTCTAGGTTATTGTATGAGCCTGAAGAACACTATGATAATAAAAGGGAAAATAACATGATCAGCAGGGTTGGCAGTACATGCATTTTATCCTTCCCCAATCATTAAAAATGTGGCTTTCTTAGGCAAAACAAAGGACCTTTCAAACATATATCCAGTTTGTCATCTTAGATACAGTTTTCTTAAGTTAAGCACATTTCAAACCATAGAACAATAAAACTCAGGATTTAGTCTTTATGATTTGCCTATTTATCTCATTGAAATGATCAGTGAAGATGCTAATTTTGGAAATACAATGAATTCTACATTATATAGTAAAGTCTAGATATTAATGTCTATTAAGATGGGCATTGATTATTACAGTTTCTAGCATCACCTGCTGTGAGGTTTTACAAAGGCCAGGAGGAGTAACAGATAATTCCCTTCTTATCCTCATCTCTGAAAGTTATTTTATGGCTATTAAATAATAGTGAATAATTAGTTCTACAATATGACTATAGCCTTTAATTAGCCAAATGATTTGAGCACACTCTCTAAAAACAATGACCCTTGAAATAGAATAAAGTTATTTTCTTTTCATTGTTATAAATCATCTGAGATTTAAAGTTATTTCTTTTGTAATTACATATGAAAAAGGAAACCTTTTTGTTTTGGGACAAATCTCCTCAAATGGAGAACAATAACATCACAAACCTTTTAGGAAATACTCAGAATGGAATCATAAAAGTTGTTTTTTGTTTGCTTCCTGTTCAAGAATTGAAATCTTTAATTAACTGTCATGTTTATTGAGTGGCATGTGGCTTGCCTTCCGCACCGGTCACCCCTCCCTTCTGTCTCCTTCTCCCTTCGCAACCCACCTTCCAGACTTTCACCACCTTTCTCCTGTGTTAATTTGCACACCTCACCTGCTCCCCTGTAATTGACCGTTGCTATGTGTGTGGTATATCGAGGAGCAGGGAAAGAATAATGAGAGGAATGAACGTGTCAGCTTCCTTTGCATGATACACAACCGTTGGAGCTAGATTTCTCCCTTTTCCTTGAATTAGTGAAAATACGTAAGTAATAATCTTGCCTAGCACTTTGAATATCATCCAGAGAACCCAAAGTATTTCATAAATATGATACTCTTGACACTGAGTGCCACTCATTATTTTCTTTCAGGAAAGGCAAAGCAATTCCCATCCTAGAGCCCCACCTCTGAGAACATTAGGTGCTAGACCCTTTGACTCCCACATCTGGGAATGTGAACTGAGAAATCACTACCACTCAGGCTCTGGAAGTATCCTGGACTCAAAATGTCTGCGTGATTAAGCGGGTGAGCAGCAGACACCAACACCACCCTCCCCAGGCATTTCCCCTGATTAGCCTAAAATCCAGCCCATATTCTTAATGTGACTATTCTGGTCTGTGGGTTCATATTAGGTTCACAGATGAAAATAAGCAAAATCAACATTGAAAACCCCACTTGTGAGCAGGAAGAAGTCTATTTTCACCTTTAGAACTGTCTTTTGTTGTTGCAGTTACCAAATGGGTGACTTGGAAATTTAATGATATTAAAGTATCTTAAATGAATATTGCATATAAATCTTAAAATTAATATTAACTTCCACTAACATACTTTTTATTATATTGTAATTTTTGGAAAAAATATCTCAAAGTAACATAGTTGATATCACCTATTTGCTAGTAATAAGTGGAGGGTCACCTCCGAAATTCCCAAACTGTTGTATTTGACAACCTTATCCTTTATTAGAAATGGCCGGTCATCTCTACATCAGCCAAATATTATGTCCTGGATGTTTACAATTATAACCAAAATTCAGATTCAGAGCCTACACTCTTAACCAATCATCTTTGATATTATCTGTGACATCTTGAGGATATTTGAAATACCTCCTTGTAAAAAAGTATTTCCATGAATATTTGAAAATCATAGAGCTAGAATATCTTTTTCAAAAACAAAGAAATACAACAAGCAGTTATACATTAACAGTGGCTGATATTTTGACTATTTAGAGAGATTTTAATTTTTTACTTACTTGAAGTGAACTACTAATTAATCTAGATGGAAAAAATACATTTATTTTAAAAGTAAGGCATAGTGACGTGACATTACAGGGACTCTTTAGAGTAAAGGAAAATAAACAAAATTGTTCTTTAACATATTAGAGATTTATAAAGTCTCATTGCTCTATTCCACGATCACTAGAACTTTTGAAAATGAATGTGGTCATTAACCATCTGGTTACTACAACGTTAACTGAAAAAGGTCTCCAAAACTCCAAAACTGGATTCAACTCCTAATGCTAGTTTATTGCTCCACTGGCACTAACATGCTTAAACTCAAGGGAAGGCGGTGCTGCACTGTGGTGCGGCATAGCAAACACCTGGAATATATTCTCCAGAGTGAAAACAGCAGGGAACTGACCAGAAATAACCTCTCTCATATTATTGCTTCAATTAGACCAAAACAACTTTCCCTTTGAAAACTTAATAATAAACACTGCAGGTCATTCACTTGTTCTGAGCCCCTTTGGGAGAGAGGAGCAGATGTATCCCCTTAGCCAGCCCCCTTGCTGTCATAGAGACAAGAGGCACAAATCAGGACAGATATTGATTTTAATTGAAACCAACAGCACCTACATGCCATATTAATTTTCACATCTTCCTGCAAAAAGAAAAAAAATTTAAAGGTTGGTTTTGGTTCCATCAGGTCGATTAGAGAGAGTGATATAACTAATGCATTCATAGATTGAACAATACCTAAGTAAACTCAGGTATCTCTAAAAGGCTTTTGCATACCAAAAACATAGAAAAAAACCTCCTTAGTACATTAGATTCTTGTTTATAATCAGTGAATGGGTATTTTTTTAATAAATTGCACCAGAGTCTCAAATGGTGCCACAGATATAGAGAGAACACGCAGTGGAAAAAAAAAAAGAAAAATTATATAAACCCAGATGGTTTTCTTCTCTTGATTAGAATTGCCAAATGAATTTTTTTCTGCACAAAACAAAATTGACTTTCAAACCTGACTTCTTTACCCTCACTAGATCCTCACCATTCTTTAAACACCAACATAATGCCATTGTCTTTATGAGAACACAGATTTTTTTCCCCCAAGTTCTATCTTTCCCTATGATACATTATTTTCACACATTTTGGGAAGTACAATATATTCTATACTATTTCTATTGTATACGAAATTTAGTTGGCTGTTGACTCTACTCAGAAGTAGTTTTTAGACTTGCCTGGTCTTCAAATTCTGACATGCTATATCAGCAAGTTTAGAGGCTCAGGAGTCTGTATTTATAACCAACTCTCCACACTTGGAGAGTGTTCTCATAAAGACAATGGCATTACGTTGGTGTTCTGATACACTGACCTGGCATCTTTGAGCCTAGGTAATAATGACGCTTAAACAGATAGGGACTAAAAGGGAGTAATGTGAATGTTAATTCATTTTTCCATTAGTGGCAAAACAAACAAGCTGGTAAAACCACAATCACAGATCTCACAGAATGGTATTTGTGTGGGATTTAGTTTTGTTTGTTCAGCCATCCAACTAATATTTACGGAAAACTATTGCTTGAAGAGTAATGTGCTGGATATCGAGAGAGAAAATGTTAAATGAGACAGAGAAGGATTTTTATTCCAGGTTACTTAGATGGGTCTATAGTTGTGTGTGTGTGTGTGTGTGTGTGTGTGTGTGTGTGTGTGCGCGCGCGCGCATACATTTGTGTGTGTGTGTATGCTTATTTACAAGGTTTATCTGAGAGAAGAGAAAAAAAATGACACAAGAATAAAATGAGTTATTTAGCAGGATAAGAAAATGATATCTATCAACTCTTTTCCTCTTCTCTACCATAGAAAAAAAAATCCATATTTTCAATTTTTGCTTATATAGATTTTTTAATCATTTCTATAGACAAAGGGCTGTTTTAATAAACACTGATATATCCATACTCTTATCATTGAAATATTTTTGCATTTATTATAGAGAAAGATATTTATGCTAAATTATAGACAAAAAACAGATTTCAAAATACTAGGTATACTATAATACATTTTTGTGATAATAATTATTTCTATACTAGAAAAAAAGATTCCATCTAGTGAGATTACAGATTATTTGTACTCTTCCCTTTTGTTGGTCTATATTTGCTAAATTTGCTACAACAACCACATGTTACTATTTACATATTACTTTAATAATAGGTAAAAAGGTATTGCCAAGTTATTATTACATAATAACTAGAAACTCATGAAACAAGCAGGGTGACAGAAAATAAGAGCAAAAGAAGAACATTTTAGAAGGTTAACTTTTGGGGATCTTTAACCTTCCTTTTTTATTCCGTACTCTCAGCCTTTGTGGAGAGAGTTTTAGGACAGTATTGTCATTTAGGGAAAAGACCCAAAGTTAGAAAATATGACTGAGGCTAAGACAAATCTTAGATACAGACCTGGGACTAGTCTATCTCCACCAAGTGTTCAAGGAATTATACAAAATCTTACTTGAAAATCTTGGGCAAAGTACATAATAACTAACAGTCCCTGTGTTTACAAATATCAATAATTAGAAATAGGAAATATCTACCTCTACCTGTACTATATTTCAAAATTGGAAAGGTCAGTCGTAATTTACAAATGTGTGGAATTTTTTAGAAAACATTAAGAATGGTCCTAGTAACTTTTTATCATAATTGTTTATTTTATTTCTACCTCTTTAACATTTTAAGTGACTAATCATCCCAGAATATACAGTAGAATTAAGAAAATATACATAAAACTAAACAAACAAACAAACAGGAGTAAGGTAAAAAGCAAAGAGAAATGATACTAAACTCAAAGGCTTTAATGTTAGTGAGCTTGAATAAAGGCAAATGAAAAGAGAAATGATGATGACGACAGAACAGTAACCACAATTTACTGAACATTTGCTAAATGATGGGCACTGATGAGATCCTCAATTTGAACACAACCTTAAAAGGTAGTTAATAATAATCACATGTACCTGTGAGGAAATAGAATTCAGAAAGATTAAGTGCATCGCTCAAGGCCATTTCAGATTATACTCCATATACCATGTTGCTCCTAAAATGTTTAGAAAATTACTATGCATTCATTTTTTTTTTCATTCATTCAATCATTGAACAAACCAGTGGAAAACAAACAGATGAAAATCCCTGCCCTCATGGCCTTTCTAATTGGAAGAGATAGCAAAAGAATACAGGTGGGTAAATGATGTAATGTGGTGGATAATGGTAAATGCTATAAAGGAGAAAAAGGAGGGAAGAATCCTAGTTAATGTTGATGAAGAGCAAGGCACCTCTTGGAAAACTTTGTCTTACAAAAATCGGGGTACCTTTTAATAACATTTTGAGAGGTATTGATAATTACAATATCTTGATTTTCAAAGCAAGATATACGCAATCTTTTTTAGAGGGAGTGGGGCTAGGGAAAGCTGTTTTCTAATCTAAAATAGGCTGCATGTGATCTGATAGTCCTTTTCTATTTTTCAGTCTTTAGAGTAGAGTGTCCTCAGGAGGACTTTTTTTTTTTTTTTTTGTTCTCTCACTTCACTGATTTTAAGTCAGTTTTGGGAGCTTGGCAAGATTTGTTTCAGCCAAAGCTTCCTTGTTCTCTAAACAGATTTTCCCAAGCTTGAGTTTAAAAGACCCCCTGGAGAAGCACTACAAGACAAACACTAATTAGCGTAACAATTTATTAAGGAAGATCTTTGATCTTTTCTCACCTACCCAGTTGCCTAGTACTGCTTTGTCTCCACAATTATAAAATGTGTTTACATAACTAATTAACACAACAGATTGAGTTTTATTGGGTACATGATAATAAATGGTCCAAATGGTTGATCTCAAGATAAAGGAGGAAGTGTTCGGAATTAGCACTCCCTTAGATATCCAAATGAAAGTATCTGTTGTCGAGTTTCCATAAAACAAAAGTTCTGAATGTTCGCAAATAGGACATTCTATTATGGTAAGCTTCAGAATTTGAACTCTCATTACAGAGTGTTTTATTTAAAAAAAAATATATGTAAATATAGCAAATTCTGAGCTATTTTCAGAGACGGAACAAGCTTTTAAAAATCTCATGTTTATTTTCCTCCTGTAAATTCTCCTATTTGTAACATAAACAAATTTTAGATAAAGTATTTTGCATAAAGAAAGTTTGACTTTTGCTTTGTCAAGCTCACATCTAAGCTGTGAGGAGTTGATAGCTGTAAATAAAAACAATTGTGGAGATTATAAAGTTTAAAATGCTTTTTTTGTTATAAAACAAAATTCTAATATTATCCGCAGTCATGTTAACTTATAATTTTAAATTAGAATCTTCCCCTTTGTTTTTTATTTAGCACCTTCTACTGTATATTTTGAATTCTAAAAATAGTTTTTCTTAGAAGAATCACATATTTCCAAAGGCAAGTGAATGTCTACATCAAAAGGTTTGAGTCAGGGTCAAAAGTCCAAAAATCTTTTCCTCTCCCAAGAGCAGGTAAGATATACACGTTTTTCTCCTGTCCCTGATTTTCGAATTTGAAATTCATTCTTCTAGGAGGTTATTGTTTGTGCACGCTTAGAAAAACTCAACTTTCTGGGGTGAGGGGAAGATAGAGACTTGTGATTACAAAACAGTTTGACAACTTAAGTGCAAACGAATAAGAAACATGTGGATTAAATTTCCCTTGAAACACACATGATTTTTAAAAATTAAGAGGAAAGCAGCTTGGCCACAAGCATTTTAGTTTTCGCCAAACCAAAGATTTCAAAAATAATCCAGATTGTGGTTAGGTTCTCTCCCCCACAGTCAGTTCTCAATTTCTGTATGTTGATATCTAAACATTCAAATCAAAATTTAATATATAGATATATAAATATATAACTATGTGTATTTTTGCAATTTTTACTTCCATATTATTTTAGGATATCAAAATGATTGTGAACGAATTGAATCAGGTATGAGAAGAGATTCTTCATTAGAGGTGCACATTCCCAAGATAAACGGCAACAAATATATTCTAAAGAATATGAACATCTCACACCTTGTGAGAAACAAATGCATTCAGGGAAAATACTAATATGTATTTTAAGATAGTCAAGAAAGTGAAGGTCCTTTTAGGCCACTAGGAAACTTAGAGCAGGGCATACCTTTAATCCACCAGTTTTTTAATACGATCAGTAATCTGATCAATATCGCTAAATGAAAAATACCTGCAGGAATACAAAGTTTCATCTGTATTTACAGAAGATATGTGATCCTGATATTGAGCATTTTCTCTTGTAATTATAAAGTATTTCCCTCTTACAAAAGAATCCAGATAGTATAAAATATTTTGTTTACGGACAATGACAGTGCAATGTCAATATATCCTTAAATTTCCTATCTGCATGAGGCTTTTGGATTCTCATACAGTTAATATTTTAAAAATCTGTTGATTATATAGACATAGAAAAGGAGGAAGGAAACAGGAAGAAAGGAAGGAAGGAAGGAAGGAAGGAAGGAAGGAAGGAAGGAAGGGAAGACTGAACTCCTTTATTTCCTTTAAAGGTAATATTTGGAGAGTAGGGTCACTAAAGCACTAAATAAGTATCTTTGGGATCTTTCGGGACCAAACTGTAATGTTAGCAAAACTTAATAATGACGACATAAAATAAAACCATTACTATGGTTTTATTGTGCTGTTTCAGACACTGTGGTAGGTCCTTCACATGCATTATCTATTTTCATGTCAACACGAACGCACTACAACATGAAAATTATAAGTTAATTAACTCACCTATAGTTACTGGACCTGATTCAGGTCAGGTCCTTCTCATTCTTGGAGCTCAAGCATTTAATCACTTTTTCTCCTCCCCTAACGGGTTCAATAGGGAGCTTCCTTCAATCCAAGACTTATTTGTTATTTCACAACCTTCATTATCAATTAGGAAATCACTATCTAAACCAGTTACTGAATTCAATAACATGTCCTTTCTGAAAGTTCAGTAGAATCTCATCACACTTTAAATGTGAGCATATTTTTAAATTAGACAAATGCTTTTCTAATTATTTATTCACAATTTGTTCTGGTTTTATAAATAGTTATTTATAACTATTAATGAATTAAGTAGCCTCACATTATGTTTTTATGTAATAGAACTTTTTTACAGAGAACTTAAAAGATTTTGTCATATACAGTTAAAAAAAAATCCTCAGAAACCTCAGAAAAGTTTATTATTTTCTTATGAGTGATATAGATTATTAATTTCCAATTGAAGATAAAAGAAAATATAAATATATTCTCAGATATTTACCATGTTTGAACAAGTTAATAACTTTCAAATGTCTCTAAAATCAATAAATGACACCTCTCCTTCACAGTTAAATTGGTTTTAGTAATAATTAATTACTAGGTCAGTTTTTAGTTCAACTATTTGCTGTTCTAACTTCCAAAACTGTTCTAATTTTCATAGTCCAAATTTTTAGCAAGCAGTTATTATTTAAGAGAACAAATATATCTCTTGAAAAAAATATTTTAGGTTAGAATCGTTTTAAATAACATGATCTTTGATTACATTCCTAGTCCCTGAATATGGTCATTTATTTTTTCTCCCTGAAATATTTAAGACAGCCAAATTAGTTTATGGAAACTATACTTTACTAGAAAATTTGGTGAATGAAAAATAATCACTTAAACTCATTGATTTAACATTTATTAAGCATTATTATTTTGAAGGCATTGTCTTTTGCCTTTAAGGAAACTGAAAATAAACCCAACCAGCCTCGTATTATTATGTGTGATATAAGGATACATTCCCTGAAATAAAGAAAGCATTCCTTTCCCGAGATCTTATGTCCTCACTATAGTGTGAAACTTTAGGGCAGCTCTTAACCAGGTGAGAGTATCTATTAACTAATAGCCTCGAATGTTCCATTTGCTGTTGCTCCTTACCAAAGTTGAACCTGTTGAACCTAGGTTCAAACATCAGAAAAGAATTGTTGGTTAAGTAAATGTCAGAGGAAGAACCAGGAAGTGTATTTGCTTGGAAGTTAAAATCATTTTGAAACATTTCTCATACTTTTGACTTAATTTATTCAATAAATATCTATTGCATACCTCTGTTTTAGGCACTTGGGTATTAGAGATAAATAAGACCAACAAGTCACTACTATCAAGTAGCTTACATTCCAAAAACACTTAGCCTCCCTGTTTCTACCACATTTGCCTTGGACATTGCCATGGAGACAGAAGAGAACCTGGGGTTCACCTGGAAACTTTGTAATGTGACTTTTTTATGTTACCAAGTATAGCATCCATGTAATAATTCAAAATAAAAACACTTGAAAATAAACTATATGATATTAAATCATCATTGAATTTTCTCTGAAGGACCCACAACAACTGAAAGTAACTTGGGAAAGACACATTCTTCTTCCTTCTGGCAATGTGAAAGATAAACCCCTTCAGGGTTGCCACCTGTGGGGTATGGGATGACCGGCCCCCTTCTTCTACCCTCAGACCACAAGGCTCATTCTTGCCATAATGAAGAGGCTGATTGATGGAATCATCTTCCCCACTGCTGACACTCTTATCTTTCTTAGCTTAGTAGTTACAGACATGACCTGCTCCCTACCAGCTGGGCCCGTGTGAGGGGCCCGTCCATCACTCTGTTTCTCCACTCCATCTGTTCTCCCCTCCTCCTCCAAATTTCAGCCCATATGCCTACTGGCAGCAACCAATATGTCTGTCTGTCAGTAGCTCTGTAATGAGACCAATTTATAAGGTCACATAATCCTGACTTTTCAGGAAGAAAAAAAATCCCATGCCCTAGTTATTGAGAGAAAGTCACCTTCGCCTCTAGTTCTCATGACTGTGGGAGGTCACATATGAACCACTAAAAGTAATTTAGAATTAATTTCAAGTGGTCTTTTTTTTCTACCACATTTCCTTAAAAAGATACCCCTCCTCGCCCTGTTTTGTTTTATTTGCTAGCATACTAAGCTAGAAACTGCAAAATGAAAATATTGAACTTTAGGGAGGAAACTAAGCTCTAGAAACAACTTAGCTTATTCTATCAAATAAGTGAACACTCTAGTTCGATTCCGGTCCTTTTTGTGGTTATCAGCACACCCTCCATCTCACTCGCATAGGAAGTTTATATACAGGAGTTCCAAGGACCTGTCAGTAAGAGTTGTACATCTGTAGGGCACAACAGAATTTCCCCAGGAACATTTTGTGCCTTCAGCTGACTAGTGCAAATTAAATTCTGTGTCAGTTTTGCCCAGAGGCTAAGAGTACCTCATTACATTTTATTGAATTCAAATAACTGCAATCAAAATATTTATAAGCGAAGTGCAACCAGTGAGTCTTTTTTTATGACATAAGCTGTCATGGGCAGTATATTACATTTCTCTCCTATAAAGCATGACACCTTCTACCACTCAATTCCCTAGAGACTATATGCTCAACAACTGTTAATTATCATATGTGGATCCTGCTCTACATTTAACAGGAACAGACGAAGACGAACATGGAAGTCAATTTTTTCGAAGCATTTCAGGACATCTAAACAATGAAAATTATCAGATTTTGCTTTTTCATCATTTAGGGATTCACGCTGCCTGGTCAAAAAGCCCCTGCAGGGTAGAGTCTCTGAGCTGCCTGGCAGTGAACTCTCTTTCTTCTCAATGGAAAGAAGTTTTTCCTTTGGGATCCAGTTTTAAGTCATCGGTACTATCGGCCCATGAATCCTGAACCAGTTCTGGAATTTAAGACCTGGGGTCACTGGTCTGATTTATAATAACCTAGGGAGTTATTTCACTCTGGATTGGGGATTTTACTTGTGCTCAGCACTGATTATGGACATTATTTTTCTGTATGTTGCCTCACCTAATATTGTAACTGGAATCTGAAGGATCATTTGAATCTTACACAGATAACTGGCTTCTTGTCACCAGGAACCATCAGTCTCCACTGTAACAGTTTGGAACCCACCAAAACTTCCTCGTAATTGGTGGGTTTTGTTTAAGATCTTCTAAGCCTGAAACCTACATGAAGCAGCCTGCACTCATTGCTCAGTTCTGCTGCAGGGTTCAGAGTTGATTTCCTGGCTACTATCACTCTTCCTACCTCCACCCTTCACCCTTACCTCCCCCTTTCCATCACCAATTTAACTCTGAACTAAAAAGTGGGTAGAGAAGCAATCAGTGAAATGAATACCAAATTTTGCCATGCCTCGAAGTTTAAAAATTTTAACTCAGCTTATTGCTGACACATTTCTATATTCCTGACTTCTTGAACCACAACTTCTTGCTGGTAAAAATCTTAGTTACCTCTTCAATAACTAAGTTTAATTCTAGTATTAAATGTTGATTATGTGGCTGGTCATAATTCTCTATAGCAGCAAATAAAATATTCGGTCTTATGTAGAGTTGTGCGCAGATGAGGTAGAAAAATTGCATGTCCTTAATGTACTAATCCTGTCTCTCTAGGAACTTCCTTTTGCAATTGACATTTATTATTTTGTATACAATATAACACAACCTAGAACTGGTATCTTCAAAGTCTGGACTTTTTTCAGTAGCTAATATATTTAATAATAATTAAATACACTTTACCTAAAGCTAAATATTTTGTTTCCTATGTTAAAGTATAAGTCCAGCATATAAGTATATTTTTTTCTGACAATGAATATGACCAGGCTTTGAGATTTTGTTTTAATTTAATAAAAATAGCTTATTGTCCTTCGTATATGTCATTTTGCAGGCTTAATATTAAAAAATAGGATTTTTTAAAATGGTGACAGACCTATGGATGTATGTAGATCTGTCTACATTCTTTCACCTAATTTCTCTTTTAATTGGCATTTGTGGAACAACTAGCTGAGTTCGTTTTTTTAGACTACAGCTAAAAAGCAAAATTGGTCAGCCTGACATAGATTTTCAAACAAATACATAGCATACGTATTCTAGTCAATAAAGTTTGAGTGTATTTAAATCTCATCATATCATTAATAAAAATGGGACTAATTTATATTTTAACATTATTCATCATTGTGGTGTAAAGAATTTAGAAATAAAACCTCTAGAGACAAATTGGTGATTACATATTTAAAAATTGCTTTGCATCTATACTTTTGTTTAATTTAGAGGCTGCAGAAAATTAACAGAGTTGTAAAAAATTGACCTATAGCCTTTTGGGTCTAACACTGAATAACTGAAGTATTTAGATATATGTAGGCCAAAGCAATAGATGAAAATGGTATTCCATAAACATAAAAGTGGTTGGTTGGTTTCACCATAACATGGGGACAGAGCAGCCTACTTTCCTGAACCACAGCAGAAGTCAGGAATTTTTTTTCTAGAGGAAAAGGAGGGATCTAGAAAAGATAGATATGTGAGAGCTCATAAAAGAAAAGGGGAAAAAAGTGGGGTTCATTTATGAGAGTGAAAGCCGTGCAGGGCCTTTGGAAAGCAGAGTGCTGGGACACAGAGCAGACAGCCAGGGTCAGATTAGCAGAGGCCCAGATCAGGAAGGTCTGGCTAAACAGTTTGGAGTTTATCCTAAGGGCAATAGCTTTTTAAAAGAGGATTAACATGATAGTGTTACAAGCTAAGTAGGCGCCTCTAGTTGCAATATGAAGGGTAGAGGGATCTGGGGAGGGAATGGAGGTGGAAGAACAAGCGTGATAATATAGTCTTGGGAAACAAACGTTGAGGACCTGAAGCAGTGTGAAGGAAGAAAGGGAACCCATTTAAAACTGTTATGGAGTTGGACTTATGAGGACGTGGTGACTGACTGGATTTGGGTGTTTAGAAGAAGCAAGAGGCAGAGAGGGATCAGAATTTCTCTTTTGAGTAAATGGGTTACTCTGGAGGAAGAACAGGTTTGAGGAGGAAATATGCTAAATTATCTTGGGAAGTGTTGATTTGCAGTGTCTATGGGACATGGATGAGAAGTTTAGTATGCAGCTGAAGCTCTGAGAGAGTAGTCTAGAAAACAGGACTCAAAACACACTTCCCTGAATGAGTTAGGACCCTTTCTTTTACTAATATGTCAGGTAATAATCCTGATCAACCTAAGGAAGGGTTTCCCAGGTTTGGGGTTGAACTGAAACAAATGTCCTAAAGATCATTTTCCTAGTTTGATACAAAAGGCACCATCTAGGGTACCTATCGTTTCTTGAGCCACATGTTTATAAAATCGCTCATGCTGTTAGGCAGCTAGAAAATGTCTTGGGGTGGACTAGGTCAAACTCTCTCCATGGAAAGTTTTCTGAGGTGAGCAACCTGCATCAGGCCAACCTCATTCATGAAGTGTTCTCTGGAAGTTACCCTTCTATCCATCTATACCAGAACATTAGCAGTCAAACTTTCATGTATGTACTTCCTCTCTTCTTTACCTCAGACGAGTAAATTGCAAGACGCCAGACATCAGGGACTGCAATATCTAGTTCAGTATTTCTGCCCTTTCTTTCTATAGTTTCCTCACATGTAGACTCCCCACATTTAGTTATTTATTATCTCCTTTTCCATGTTAGCATGGGCTGCAAGCAGAAAAAAACACTGGAGCCTTCAATTTCCATCCAGAGGAACTCACCAAGTACAATCTAAGCAGTCTCCTTGTCAGTTGCTTCAAGACACAATGCTTCAGGCCTGGCCTTTGGGCTCTCAAGCTGTGCTTAGATCCAAGTTCTTCTCATTGACACTCTTATACAAATGATTTAATTTTTCCTGGCAAGAGCCCAAGGTACACTTGTCCCATTACCACAGTTTGCAAGGCCAGAGATGTAATTTTATCCATTTCCAAGTTTCTATTCAATCCTCTAGTTTCTTTTGTTTTAACCAATCTTTGGACTGAATCTTGGAATCTGTGCTCCACTCTAGTTCCTCCATGAGATTTTGAAGCTTTGTTACTTACAGATACATATAGTCCTTTGACTTTCTGCATTTTTAGGAATCAACGTGACCAACGATACCATCAGCAATCCTGCTATTCACCAATATTTATTCCTTCTCTACTCTGGGATGTTTGGAATTCACTGCTTTCTCTCAGCACTTGTGACTTATCTAGCGAAATGTGATTGGAAGTGACAGTTATGAGTCCAGATTTTGGAAACTCCATTTGTTTGGATTCCTGAGTGAAGATTATTTGGAGCAAATCAACACATCCTAAGCCCCATCCATCTTCAATAGAAATGTAGCATGAGTAAGAAAAAAAAACTTTTATTTTTTTAATCCAAAGAGATTTTTTTTTTTGATTGTTAGTTACCATAGTGTAAACTGGCCTATCCTGATGAACAAAATCATCTTCCTCTCTTTGCTGTCCTTGGGCACCCCTACTCCTATGTGTTAATTGGCTATTTATTACCTCTGGGGCTGCTGATTACTATTGCCAGGCTGACAGTCGCTGTATACCTTGCCTTGCTTCCTTGACTAAATCTCGAACAGAAGATTTTACTTAGAGCAAAAGAAGAGTTTTCTTGAAATAAGACTTACAAAGGCTATAGCTCTAAATGTTAGAAAAGAAGAGATGGAAATTTTATACCTGGTGAATGCTTAAAAATAGGATATAGATTGAATTAATCTCGAATTACTTAAAGCAATTCTGCCTGAAAGCAAATGGGTAGACCAGGGTTGATTACAAACTAAAATTCTCTTATTTAACAAGAGTCCTGCTGAATAGTGAATCTCTACCATAATGGCTTGTCATTGTGAAAACAGTAAACAAAAATTTTCTAGACATTACAGAAAAAATTGTGCTATTTTTAATGAGATAATCAGTGTTTTGATGTTTCTTTTAATAAGATGAATGTTAAATTATATAATAAATTAAAATTGGTATATCACAGACTACAAAGGTATATTTGCGTGCATGCCTCAGGGAATCATGGGAAACATGTGGCATCCCGGGGAGCCCACTTTGCATTAGAGCCACGACATCCTCTACATCAGGAAGGCTTCAGGACTCCTGCCAAGGACATTGGCACCTTGAATTCACAGGAAAAAAAAAAATGCTGATATATCTTCTAATGCCACTTCCTGGTAGGACAGCAATGGCAAATACTACTAATCATGGTCCAATCGCTGGACTACTTCCCTTCAGTGAAAAAATATAGACCAACTTTTTAAAAAACTCTATTAAATTATAAATTATATTTTTAAAATGTACAGATTTAAAGGTACATTTCAAAGTATGTGCTTGTGTGGTTATCACCCCATTAAGGACACAGAACTGTTCCACCCCAGAAAGTTCCCTCATACGCTTTTGCAGTCAATGCCCCCCACCCATTATTTTGTTTCTATCATCATAATCTTTCCTTTCTATAACTTTATATGTAGTCATATGGTACTCAAAACTGCATGTGGCTTCTTTCTCTCAACGTTACGTTTCTGAGATTCATCCATGATGTTGAGTAGTATATCAGTAGTTCATAGTATTCCTTAAGTAAATGGTTTGGATGTACAAATTTTTAAAATTTACTCACCTGCTAATGACGTTAGAGACGATTCTCTATTTGGGTATTAGAAATAAATATCCAGAAGTAGAATTTCTGAGTCATAGGATGAATTTTTGTTTAACTTTTTAAGAAGTTTCCAAACTATTTTCCAAAATGACTATATAATGTTATACTCTTATGAACAATATATGAGAGTACCACTTTATGTTAGTTTTAATTTGTATTTCCATGTTGACTAATGATCCTGAGCAACATTTTATGTATTATTGTGTATCTGTATGTCTATGTATGTCTGTGTGTTTATGTGTGTTAAGTGTCTTCCAACTCTTTTGCTCATTTAAAAAATCTGGTTGTTTGTCTTTTTATTAATGAGTTGTAGAAATATTTTTAATATGTTCTGCATGCAAGTTCTTTTTCAGATACATACATTGTGATTATTTTCTCCTAGCCTGTGGCTTACTTTTTTGTTTCATTAATGATTTCTAATAAAGACCAATAATTTTAAATTTATATTAAATCAAATTTATAGTTTTTATTTAAAAAATTATTTTTGGTGTCCTAAAAAACTTTGTTTGCTCCAAAGTAAAGAGATAATTGTCATGAACAATACTTATCTATGTTTCCTTTCAGAAGTTTTATAGTTTTAGGTCTACACTATGTTTCTAGTTAGCTTTTATGAAAAATGAAAGATAGAAGTTAAAGTTCTTTATTTAGATGAATATTTAGTTATTCTAGCACCATTTGTTGAGAAAGATAATTATTTCAACATTGAATAATCTTGATGCTTATTCAAAAATCAATTAACTGTGTACAACTTTGTTTTCAGACTTTTTAAAATCCTGTTTTATTGATCTATTTCTATGCCAATACCACACCATCTTATTTGGATCTATAGTATGTCTTGAAATAAGAAGGTATAAATCCTCCAACTTCGTCCTTTTCTTACATAGTTGTATATTGTCTAAATTCTTTTAATTTTCATATGATTTTTGATATCAGTATATTAATTTCTATCAAAAAAATCCTGCTGGGGTTTTGGAAGGAAATCCATTGAATCAAGAGCTGACCTCTTAAAAACACTGAGCCTTTCTTAAAAACACTGAACCTTTTTAATTTTATTTCAATTAGTTAAATCTTTAATTTCTCCTAGCTATGTGTCATGGCTTTGGAAGTAAAAAGAATTTTGAAAAACTTATATCAATACATTTTACAACTTTAATAGAATGGACAAATTGTTACAAAAAAAGTTTCAAAACTTGACACAAAAAGAAATTTTAAAAATATAAAGACACTGCATCAATGAAAGAAACTTTAAATTCATAATCACAAAGCCTCCTCCACGAGATTCCAAGAAGTCCTCGACAGCTCTGTATTAAATGTCTGATTGTTCATTCTAAAATTCACGTGGAACCTCAAGAGACCTCTTAAGATTTCATATGAATAGCCAAAACAATCCTGAAAAAGAACAAAGTTAGAGGTCTCCAACTTCTTGATTTCAAAATTTACTGCAAAGCTAACGTAATTAAAACAGCATAGTACTAGCATAAAGATAGACATATAGACTATTGGAATAGACTAAAGAACCCAGAAATAAACCCTTGCTTATAGAGAAAATAATTTTTTCAACAAATGATGTTGGAGAAACTGGGTATTCATGTGCAAAAAAATGAAGATGGACCATTATCTTATATCATATACAAAAATTAACTCAAAATGGACCAAAGTTCTACACATAAGAGTTAAAACTATAAAACTCTTAGAAAGAAACAAGTGAAATCGTCATCACATTGGATTTGGCAATGATGTCTTGTATATGACACCAAAAGCACAGGAAATCAAAGAAAAACAGATAACTCGGACTACATCAAAATTAACTTTTGTGTATCATAGGACACTATCAAGAGAGGAAAAATACAACCCATAGAATGGGAGAAAATATTTGCAAATCTTATATGACAAGGGGTTAATATCTGAAATACATAAAAATTTCTTGCAATGCAACAAAAAGCAAACCGAGTAACAAATGGCTAAAAGATTTGAATAGATATTTCTCCAATGAAGCTATACAAATGACTGATAGGCACATGAAAAGTTGCTCGATATTATTAATTATTAGGGAAATGCAAATTAGAATCAAATGAGGTACCACTTCTCACTCACTAGGATGGCTATTATTAGCAAAACAAAACAAAACAAAATAACAAGTGTTGGTGAGGATGTGGAGAAATTGGAACTCTTGTGCACTGCTAGTGAGACTAAAATTGTGCAGTTACTAAGAAAAACAATGTGGCAATTCCTTCAAGAATTAAAAATAGAATTACTATATGAGCCAGCAATTTCACAGTAGGCTTATATTCAAAAAATTGAAAGCAGATACATGAACAGATATTTGTATACTCATGTTCATAGTAGCACTGAACTACTACTATTCAGCCTTTAAAAGGGAGGAAATTCTGACACATGCTATAACTAGATGAACCTTGAAGACATTATGCTGAATGAAATAAACCAGTCAGAAAAGGGTAAATGCTGTATGATTCCTCTTGTATGACACACCTAGGGCAGTCAAATTCATAGTGACAGAAAGCAGAATGATAATTTCCAGGGAAGGACTGGGAGAAGGAAGTGGAGGAAGTTATTGAAAGAGTATGGAGTTTCAGTTTGGGAAAAATAAAGTTCTGGAGAGGAACGGTGGTGACAGTTGAACAAAAATATAAATGTACTTAACCCACTGAGCTGTACACTTAAAAATGGTCCAAATGGCAAATTCATGTTGTATATACATTTAATAAAACATGTGCGACAGATTTCACCAGTGAAGTCTATCAAGTTGGGAAATTTCTTGGTAGGGAGAATTTTAATTATTAATTCGATGTCCTTAATAAATATAGATCCATTTAAATTTTCTATTTCTTTATGTGTCAGCTTTGGGGTGTTGTGTTTTTCAAATAATTGTACATAAAAATTGTTGTATTTATAGCATAAAGTTGATCAAAATATCCTATTATACTTGTAATTTCTCTAAGATCTGTAGGGATACACTTTCGTTCCCGATATTGGTAATTTATGTCCTCTCTTTATTTATTTATTTATTTTTTTGGATCAGCTAGAATTTCTGCTTTTTATTATTTCTTTTCTTCTATTATTTTTCTAACTTCTTACAGTGGAAGGTTAGCTAATTTATTTAATCCTAATTTCTTATTTAATTATAAACACTTAATGTCATAAATTTTTTCCCCCTAAGGACTGTTTTAGCTCCACCTCATAAATTTTGATAGGTTGTATGTAATTTCATTTTTTTGAAAGTATTAATACCAGTTTTATGATCCAATATGTGATCCATTTTACCAAATATTCCTTATACCAGGGATCCCCAACTCCAAGGACTTGGACCAGTACCAGTCTGTGGCCTGTAGTAACCAGCTGCATAGCAGGAGTTGAGTGGCAGGACAGTGAGTGAAGCTTCATCTGTATTTGCTGCCGCTCCCCATCACTATCATCACCCTCAGCTCCACCTGGGATCATCTGGCATTAGATTCTCATAGGAGCACCAGTCCCTGGCACCAAAAAGATTGAGGACAGCTTCTCTATACACTTGAAAAGATTGTTTATTCTGCATTTGTTAGGTATAGTGTTCTGTAAGTGAAAATTTATAGATCAATAAAGATCAACTTGTTTGATTGTGTTTTTCAAATCTATACACATACTGTTTTTGTTAACATGAACTCCTAATAATTGAAAGATTACACTCAAATTTGTCTATTTTCTTTTGAAGTTCTGCTTTTTTTGTTTCTTATTTTAGCTTTATGGTTATAAATTTTTTCTGACATCTTTTATTTACAATCTACGAGGATATTATCTCTGTAAGAATTTTTGTCATTAAAAAATAAACTCTATTTCCATTGTAAACTTCTCTTGAGACTGCTTTGCTTGATTTTAATATTGTAAATAACTTGCTTATTCTTAATGTTTTATGATATATTATTTTCTAACCTTTTACTTACATCCAGTATTTGCCTTGGTTTTCTTTCTTTAACCAGTTCGACAACTTCTGTCTTTTAATAGGAGTGTTTAGTCCATTTATATTTAATGTGTAGCAAAGTCTGATACATTATTTGTTTTCTATTTGTGCCCTTTGTTTTTGTGTCATTTTTTCTTTTTTCTGTTATTTTACATTTATTATTTCCAAGAATTATTACATTCTCTCTTTTATTGCCTTTTAAACTATACTTCAAAGCTATTTTTTTTTTTTAGTGACTGCTCTAGGACTATGATATGCATTCTTATCACAGTTTGCCTCAAATTTAAGTTATATCACTTTCATTTAATGTAAAAACCTCTTTATTCTGTTTATATGCTTTCTTGCACTTTATTTTTTATTTATCATATACTTACTTTTACATTTACTCTACAATGTATTGTTATTATTTTATTTTAAATAGTTGACTTTTTAAAAATTAAGAAAAGAAAAAATTTATATTTACTCATATTACTATTTCCAGTCATCTTTATTGCTTCCTATAGATTCTAACTTTCTTCTCTTATCATTTCCTTTTACCTGAGCATATCTCCCTAGCATATCTTATAGTTTGGGTCTACTGGAAACAAAATTGCTCAGATTTTATCTAAAAATGCCTTTAATTATTAACCTTCATTTTTTGAAAAATATTTTTACTAAATATGTAATTGACAGTTCTCTTTTTTTGTCTATTTAAATATGCTATTCCACTTTTGTCTAGCTTCCATTGTTTCTAATAAAAAGACTGACATTGTTCTTATCACTGTTTACTTCTGGGTAATATGACTTCTTTTCTGGCTACTTTGGAGATTTTATGTCTAAAATACAGCATTTTGACAATTTTGTGCTTAGAAGTGGTTTCCTTGGTAATTATTCTGCTTGTGGTTCACTGAACATCTAGGATCTGTGGGTTTTATGTTTTATCAAATTAGCAGATTTGCAGCCAATAATTCCTTAGTTTTTCTGGCACATACTCTTTCCTCTTCTTCTGGGAATTCTTAATATTCTTCAACTGTTAAATATGTCATTGAAAGCTTTTTTTTTTTTTTTAATCTTTTCTTCGGCTTCAGCTTGGATGATTTCTATTTGACCTGCTTCAATTCAGTCATCCTATTTTGTTCAATTCTTTCTTAGTCCCATTCAGAATTTGTTATATTTTAGTATTGTATTTCTTATTCTAGCATTTCTACTTGGTTATTTGTTTCCTACGAAATTCTCTAACATCCCCAATTACCTATCTTTTTTACCATATTATTTATCTTTCCTATAGATTCTTTAATACATTTGTCATAATTATTCTAAATTTATTTCCTAATTATTTTAACATTTAGTTTATTTGGAGTATCTTAGTCTTGATTTTTTTTTCCTTGACCACAAGTCATATTTTCAAATTTCTTTGCATGTCATAATATCGTATGTTGGATGTTGTGTCTAAAAGAACTGTAGATGTTGTAGTAGATTTAAAAGAAGATATTACACACCTATGCACACATATTATGCAATATTATTTTATAATATATATCATATTATTCTATTATATATCATATATATTTTCCTAATAATGAACATTATTTCTTATGTTTGACAGGAAGGTGGAAAGGCTTATCAATTTGATTTAATCATGGATTTAGCTACTTTGGGACTGGGCTGTGGCTTTAATTCTTCCAGTAAGACCTTAGAATTTGAGCACTACAAGTCTAACATGCTATCTCTTTGCTTTCTGTTCTAGCTCCAGCCTCCTGCACAGCTCCTGGGATGACTGTTGTTGATCTTATCAGACATTGAATCAGGTGGGGTTTTGGTTGAAGATTTGGTTAGACTTAATGTTCCTCTAGCATCAGATACTTTCAAAGTGAGTTCAGGCCTCCTCTATCCAGGACTGCACACTGGGACTCAAGACTATCACATTTCGAATCTGCAAGACCTTGAATCAGCTTAACCTCCAAATTTCAAGAAGGCCAGACTACTAGAACTGGAGATTGAGATTTCAAGACTATTAGATGTTAAACATGAGACTGAGAAGGAGAGTTTGCAGTGTATAAAATTGTTGGGCTTGTGAAACCACAAGCTTTCTAGATCACAAGACTTCAAAACTAAAGGACTGCAAGACTGCAAAATCACCAAGACTGCAAGTCTGAGTGAGAGATTGTTACTTGGCAGAATGATCTCTATATTTGGAGCTTCTCCAGATTAAAACCCGATAGGTCAGATCCTAGAATTAGAAAAAGGTTGTCAGTTTTCTTATTTGAGAAAGGATCATCATTCATTCACTGGCAAGCTCGCTTCTCTAGCTGCTTCCACCCTTGGGAATCTTCTGTTCTTTCCTCACCTATCTTTTTGCAGTTTTGACTAAATTTTAGTAGTTTTAGATTTCTTTATGTTCAGAATGCTTCATTATTAGAGATTTATTGTTGTTTTGTGACAATGAAGATCTTTCACATCCTTCTATGTTTTAACTGGAAGCAGATCTTCACTGAAGCTATTGAAGGAGGTGGGAGACATTGAGGAAGTGTGTTGATAGTTTCGATTCCCACCATTGTCTACTTTTCCCACCCTGTTATGTTCCCTTGCCCTTTGACTTCTATTAGTTTTAGCCAATAAGTAGGAATTGGGATATTTATTCCCCTGGCTGTCTCCCTGCTGAGTTGCCAAAGGCTAGACAAGTTTATCAAATGTCAGAGTTCCTGTCGCACAGACATTTCAACATTACCCTTTCTCCCTCTATGTTCTGAGAGCAACTCCCTTCTTCACCCCAGGGGATGGTAACAGCTTTCTACTGTTACTGACTCCAGGGTACTGAGCTCTCTCTTGTGGTTTCCTATACCTTGCCTACACCTTTGTAAGTCCCTCACATTACCCGATTTGATAGTGCCACTTGTGTCTGCTGAGAATCTGACACAGGGAGTTTTCAGTATCTTAGAGTTTGAACTGCTAAGATACATGGTGAGGGAAAAAACAGACTCATCAAAGTGGAACCTGGAATTTGGCAATAGATATGACTTTTGAAAACCAGTGTTGTAGAAATGACAAAAGCACATACGGGTAATGTCAGTATAGTTCAACTGAAGTTTCAGTTTGCTCCTGACTTGTGCCCAGCAGTGTACTAAATGATGACATAAAATTCTGATGTCTGCTCTCAGGAAACTGAAAATCTAGAAGAGATAGCCTTCAAGCAAATATCACATGCAGTGTACTACATACACGCAAAGAATGACACTTGCATTACAATCGATTACACGTGAGAATTATCCAAGGGTCTTTTGGAGCACTGTCCACAGACCAAACTTTGAAGACTCTTGGGCTTGATAACATTTCTTTCAGTCTTATTGTTTAATGGTTAGAAACTCTGAGGTAGAACTGGATTTATACCCCTTCCTACCTGCAAATTGGACTCAGTTTAAGAGGTATAGCAGATGGGCAAATCCCAACTATCATACTTTTAAGTCAACCTTGAAAATAAGTACAAACAGTTCACCAGCACACATTCATTTTTCTGACTGGTCCCAGGAGGTACACAGGTGGGAAAATGAGTGGGATCGGAACTCTTTTCTACTCACCCAGCATAAATTATTACTTTCCATTTGAGAATGGTTATTTGCAAGGTTGCAGTAAATCTTACAAATGAATGTTTGTAAGGCAGCAAAGAGCTGGTTCTCTTATTTTTTCAAAAGGAATGGGGGAAGGGAGCCTAGGAAAATCATATCTAACTTCCCAGATTAAAAGGCAGAAGAACTTCATAGCTTCAGCTCCCAAAATAGTGGGAGAGAAAGGCAAAAAAAAAAAAAAAAAAAAAAGTTAGGCATGCTGATTGCATTGTTACAACTTAAATTGTACTCAGATGCGAACTCTGACGTGCCAAAAACAGTGAAGGCCCAGCCTGAAAGATCAGAAAAGTGACATCTGGTATTGGATGCCCCAGCAGACATGACTAATACCATTGGTATTGTGTAGATTCTGCCTTCACTAATTTAATATTCAAATCTGAGGGTCAGCCCCACAGTGCTCTGCAATAACAGAAGATGTAGGCTTCTCAGACATCACCTTCTTGCCCCCAACACGGCTATTTAAAGAGGCCGAATGTCTATCTTGCGGGCTGACCAGGACAAGCTCTGTTATTTCCACATGTTCGTTAAGATCCTTTTGTTTCAGGGCTCTCACACATGCTTGAGGGAGCCTTGAGAACTCATCCATAACTTGTAATAAATAAATAACCTCCTCATAGTTTGCCCCTTGGATATTTGCTTTATGCCAGAACATTCTAGTTTTACACATACACACACATGCAAATGTATTTCTCTACTGAAAATAAAAACCTGATGTCCCCCCATAACTTTTATTGCTGACATTCAAGAATATCTCATTGACTTGAGGCTGGGGCAATTCTGACTAAATCAACAGAGTTACCCTGTATTGCACGTGGATATTTCCAATTGTCAAATTTATCAGCTTCGCAAAGAGTACTTACTGAATACAAAGTATGTGCTAGGTTCAGTGGTAGCTACAAAGATGAATTTTAAAATGCCATAAAGTAACTGTGTAAATTATCATTTAGTCATGCTTTCATGATTTAAAAGGCAAATCAAAACTTTTGATTGGATCTGGGCCTTCCTGGCAACCTCCTGGTGCTATTAAACAATATTGGAGATTTTAATTTGAGGATATATAATAATGAGAACTACTGTTTATTGATTGTTCCCAATAGGTAAAGCATTACGCTAGGCCCTTCATATACAATTCTCAAAAATGTTACAAGATAGGTATAAAAATCATTCCTGTTTTGTAGATAAAGAAACAGATTCAGAGAAATGAAGCAGCCTATATAAAATCGTACAGCTTAGTAAGAATTGAGTAAGAATTCAATTTTAAGTCTACCTGCCTACAAAACTCATACATTTTTCTCTATTTTTTTGTTTCATTATAATCTTGTATGTAGGAACAGGAGTACTTAATCCTTCAAGATTCTGAAATATTAACCCTCTCACCTAGATGGGAATGTAAGAATTCCCAAGGTTGTAGCACTGTATTTTCTGTAATGTCATGAAAAGAAACACTTCATTTTCATTTTCAAAATATAAAATTCTACTTTATAATTCAACTAATAATCATAGTCTTTCCTTTCCCCACTGCATACCTTTCCCAAATGGCCAGAATTCATCCTTTGTCTTGAGTCACTGCACTTGCCATATTGTCTTGCAATAGCTTATGTTTTTGTTTTGTTTTGTTTTCATTTCTTTCTTTCTTTCTTTTTTTTAAATTAAGTTTATTGGGGCAACATTGGTTAATACAATTATATAATTTTCAGGTATACATTGTAATTTGACATCTGTATATTCTATTGTGTTTACCACCCAAAGTCTAGTTTCCTTCAGCTACTATATATTTGATCCCCTTTGCCCACTTCACCCTCCCTACCCCTCTATATTTGACCCTCTCTTCCTTCCTTTTCCTTCCTTCACCACCCCCTACCCTCTTGTAACCACTCATCCATTGTCCATGTCCCTGAGTCTCTGTTCGTCCTGTTCATTTTGTTGCTTTTAGATTTATATCTCACATATAAGTGATATCATGTGATTTTCAACTTTTTCTGTCTTATTTCACTTAGCATGATTATCTTGAGGTCTGTCCATGTTTTTGCAAATGGCAGTATTTCATCTCTTCTTATGACTAAGTAATATTCCATTGTATATATATACCACAGCTTCTTTAGCCAATCATCTATCACGTCGTAACAGCCTATTTTATTATTATTTTTTTTGGTGATGTATGTAGTCTTTCACCCAAAAGTTTCTTTCATTCAGTTTCCTTGAATTCTTCTGTAATTTAGAAGATAATTTTTTATCTCCATGATTCCTGAGGAAAATGCAAATACCCCTCAAAGAGTTAACTTATTAAGTTGACAGTTCTTAACATGTTAGTACAGTTTAGATTTTCTGAATCGCCAGTCACCTCAGCGAGAACCTGAGAGATCTGGCTAATTAAACTTAGAAAGAGAATCCAGAAAGCTGTGGGTCATGAGAATGAAGGTCACTTGGAAAAGCTCAGTAAGTGCCATAGAAACTCTTTTGAGTATCCTGGATACACAGGAGACAGTGTGAGAACACTATGGAGAAATGGAAAGACACTGGCTAAGTAAGCAAAAGAATACAGAAGGAGAAAAATTGAGACAAATTTTAAGAAATTGCATTTTTTCTTACAGATAATTTCTATCCTCTCTTCTTTGTTCGACAAAATTTATATTGTATTAATTCTTGTGAACCTGAATTTAGTACTTTTTTCAGAGATAGTTTTCCTTTTAATTTTTTTCCTGAAATAAGAAGTGTTAACTTCCCAAGATGCATCTAGAGACAGTGATACAACACATGCAACTCAGGGAATTCAAAGCATTCTCCTGGGTGAGGATCCCCAACAGCTCCAGTCACAGTCAAGACTTTGGGCAGCCCTGGCATGCAGGCTGACCACAGCGACAGACCATACCACACTGGGAGAATCTGCCCAGGAGAACAATGAGTTCTCCACTCAGAAACGAGGCTAAGGGGAGACTGGGCTATGTTTTAAGTGAGTGTTAGAGGAGAAATTAGATGGAGGGGTTAGCAGATTGAAGGTTAGCTTTTAAGTTTGCACTGAAGAGTCAGTTAGCAATGGTTACAAAAGGAAATTAAAAGCCTGGAAGCAGTTGCGGTTTTTGTTATTTCTGAAGTTACGAAACACATCAATATTGCACAGGCTTGTGTTTAATGTGGTGTAACAATGTGACAGCCTTTGTGGATAGGATTTGGAACCCTTTGAATGGCTTCCATGAACAAATCAGCATTCTCTGTATTACTGTGATCCTGAAGTTAGTTGAATGTGCCCATTTTTCTGTCTCTTAAAGGGCACAGTCTTATACTTGTCATAAAGTTCACTCAAGCAACGTATTTGGGGATTTGAGTGAAGAAAGAAAGACCTGGCTGGAAAGGAGGCTGTGAAGTTGAAGAAGGGAAGAATCCAGAACAGAATTGTCAAGTGACAGTTAAAAGCAACAAAGTGACTGCTGATAATACTTGTGATGAAATTGCCACTCTAATCCAAACTCATACCGATAATATTACCATATATTCATACTTAAACATTTAAATATAGAGTATGCTGTCAATGATGGTACAAGGAGGAAAGCTTCTTCACAAACTTGGTTAAACTGAATATCCTAAAAAAAGAATCAATCTCTCAAACACATTCAATTAACAGGTGAGTGTCATAAGACTACTTTAAGTGGTAGAATAGAGCTTGTACTAACATTTATGAAGTTTGTATCATTTATTTTTGTGTGTCAGAAACTCATCTAAATTTTTAAATTATAATTACTTATATAATTATCACAACGACCATATGGGGTAGAAGTTATCCTCATTTGACAGAGGCAAAATGGAGAGCAAGAGAGGAACAATAACTTGTCCACATTCCCATAGCTAGAAAGTTATGAATACAAAATTCCTTCCCTGGCAGAGGGATACCAGTTCCCATACACTTAGCCATCACCCCTACTAATACCTGCCTCATACTTATTATTTAAAAAGAACCCATTCTTAACATTAAAGAAAAATAAATGAATGTCTACATTACTACACCATCCATGTATTTGTTGGATGACAAACTTTACCATTATAAACAGCTTTTATAATTAAATAATAATTTTCAAATAAACTCATATTTTGTTATCTATTACATTCTAAAACCCCTCCTTGCACAGGGAGTATATGGTTTCCCAGAGTCCTTGCACTAACCCAAAGCTCGCCAGGCCCCAGCTCTACATTAGGAGGACAAACATGACTCAAGTCAAGAGCTGGACTTCTGACGATATCCCTAGTCCTCCCTTCTCAGACATTCTACTATTTTATGCTTTCTGATGCTCAGCAAGTGATGTTTTCTTCATCTCCTCAAATTTGCTAGGACTTTGCATTTTCTTAATAATCCAGAAGATAAACCCCTTTCAGCAGTTTTGGATGCCATAAAAGACAGGGTAAACCAAGAATGTGTGGAACAATGAAAGAGGTAGGTATATTCTGAGGAAAGCTTTATTAGTCTGTGTCAGCATTATATTTATTTTCATTCTCTTTTGGAAGTAATTTTAAAAAGGAACTTTTATTTTAAAAAAGAATGAACATATATCTCCTTGGAGAATGGCTCAGATCATATAATTTAAATGTATTATAGTGTTTCCTCAGTGGGAAAATAACATTCTTGTGTGTACCAAATCTAAAAGAATTTGGTTTTAGTCTAATAAAAATCATGTATAACTAACCCCAATTTTTTTCTATATAAATGTTAGTTTCTTTGTTTCTTATTGGCGTGTGGGAGGCAGATAAATTTCTAAGGCATATTCTGAGGACAACCAAAGAGGAATACTTTAAAATATATTTATTAGTTGAATTATTTTCCGCATACCTAAAACATATCTGCTGAAGATAAATAGTAAGAAAAATGTTAAAGCTTATTCATTTTCCCAACAAGTGTTTGCTAATAGATTTTTTATAAGATCATATATAAAACTATATTTTTCATTATATAAAAAATTGGTGACTTTCATTTTTCCATCCAGTACAATGTGCCATCTTTCCAAAGAGATGATAAAACATTACCAGCCTATTACTAAGCCCTTTTAAATAGACCTCTCTTTCACCATCTGCTCAGTGTAAAAGAGTTTCTACAGCTACTTGTCTTTGTATAAACATTTCTTTATTAAATAAGTATGCTATGTTTTTCATTAGTAAAGGAGATGGACTATCATTGGTTTTCTATTAGGTCATTAAAAAATGAGAGCTCAAAGCCAGTTCAGTATCAGCAGAAGGTAGAATCAATTTTAATCAATTTGAATTGCTGCAAATATTTAGTCTATTGATTCATTAATTTTTAAAAAAAGAAATATAATGATGTCAAGGAGAGTTTACAATTTGACAGAGAAAGCGACAGTTAAAAAATTATCATCAAGGGCGAGGAAAAACAAAAGAAACAGAGGAGCTGGCAGAGGGCTTTCCTACTAGTCAGCTGCTTGGATATCTATGATGTCCTACAGTGACAACTGAAACGATTGATGACACTGGAGAGACTGGAGAGAGAAGGTGACAGGAAACATTATTGAAGAGGACTAGACGGGAAAACTTTAAGTGACCTACCTCAAGAATAGCATGAGAAAAACGAAATAGCATTAATACTTAGTTCTCAGAGGAGGAGAAATAGCTCCATTTTTACCAATGTTTTTCTAATCTATGTGCAAAGTGCTCCGAGAATTTGTCAAAAAGAACTATAATAGAGTAATATCTTTACTTATTAATAAAATAAAGACTTCAATTCTAAGGTAACTTGTCTTACCATGGTTTAAAAAATCTTGTCACATTCAGGAAACCACATGTGGTTTAAGTAGATTCCCATATGACATTTAGGTTTTGGTTAATAACCCCATCCAAGTCTACCTGACATTCCTACAGACTGTACCTGCACCAGAGTAGAGTGTCCTCCATAAATCCAGTCTTCAGTATAAATTTAAAGCAAAGACATAGAAAATGGTAAGACATGCAACACAGCATAGAAACCTTAAAGGCTGAAAGCTAGTCTAAGTTCCGTCGCTAACATTTATTGCTTGTGTAACTTTGGCAAAGCTATTTAAAATCTCTGTGACTAAGATTGTTTATCATTAACAATGAGAAAAAATAATGTCTTCAGGTTTCAAGGTAATACTGTATATCAAGCACTTGGCCCTTTATACAGCATCGGGTACACGCGGATCAGCAAATGGCAGCTGCTACTGCCCTTCTAGTTTAATTAGCCCTGGTACCGAAATAAAATTGGCATCTATGAGATCACTTAAATTACCTAATTAGATCATAGTCTTAAGCAGGACTGGCTACATAATTTACAGGGCCCAGTGCAAAATGAAAATGTGGGGCCTCCTGTTCAAAAACTGTTAAGACTCAAGCCTGCAGTAACAGAATGTTAAACCAAACACAGAGCCCTGTCCAGGCCACATGCCCTTGAAGCTGCTCTTTCTAAGAGACACTTGAAAATTTAAAGCTTTGCTTCTAGAACACGGATAGATAGGTAACCAGCATACATCGGTAACCCATATTTCTTTCTTCAGTAGACCTAATATTAGTATCAATACTAACAATCATATGTATTACAAAGGAAAATTATCAGCCAGTTTTTCTCTTCTAGTTCTGTTTAGTGGTTTGGGTCATACTTCCCAAAGAAACACATTTAAGACCCGAGTTCTGATGAAAAAAAGCTTCCATCAACCCTTCTTCATTTTGTAGTTCAATCGACCCTTGGAAGCAGAAAATGAATTAGACAAAACAAAATAAACTTAAAAAAACCTAAGGCATTCTGGACAGTGATCAGAGAGGAAAATGTGTTAACAAATGTAGTTCTGTTTAGGACCGCAAAATGAGAATACAACTTTCATTAATACTCTGGGCTGAATTCAAGCTTTTGTCTGATTGATATGGAGAATCCCAACTGTGAGGTTGGGAAAGAAACTGAAATTTATGCACACTAGTATTTTTCACAGTTATGTTCGTGACTCCAGAGGCTGAGGCAGATTTAATAAATCAAATTAATAAATAAGCTAAAGAAGCAGTCTGTGATCGGTTCTTCATGCAAAGTTTCCACTGTTGTCCAAGATTTTTCCACGTGCACAGCAAGGACAGAAGATGGCTCTCTTGTTACCCATTATTTGAAGGAAATGTCTAGCTTTGATAATGATGTAATATGGCTTTTACCCTTGAACTTCATAGACGACTATTTAATCTTTGCCAATGTCCCCTTATGAGCAAAGACGTATTTTCCACTTTTAATGCTGGTTGAATAGCTTGTGAATACTTTACAAGGGATATGTCACTGCTTTGGTTTGGGGGTTTTATGTGATAAATAACTTCAGCTGTGAGAGAGCCTGCGAAATAACTGTGCCACTTGGGGAATCATTTTTATCTTTGAAAAAGAGAGAGAGGGAGAGGAGGAGAGACAGAGAGAAAGAAGAAAGAAATGCCTGGTACTCCTGAGTCCAGCAAAAGTAAACTGAGAGAAATAAAATGCTCAATTAAGGCTTTTAAAATATGGCCATTAAAAGTTTTTAAATTTTATGGAATCATAATATCATATAATTTTGAACTGAGAGGGATCAAAGAAATCATAGGCCAAAGTTTTATTTTATAGGTAAGGAAATTAAGCCCAGAGAAGTTAATTTACTTACTAAACACTGCTAGTTTACACACACATTCCAGCTTTTTTGCTGCATTCCTGTACTTTTCCTACATGACCTCCCTATAGAGTTCATTTCAGGAAAAGCTTTAAACAGAACCTTCTCTCCCAGAAAATTATGTCCAAGCAGGTTTATAAACATTTGCTATCTCTCATGATAGCTCACTCATTCATTTATTCATTAAAAAAATAAATTAGATAAGTCTTGCAAACATTGTATCCCAAGTCCATGTTACATTTGGGAGTAAAACAGAGACTCTGCTCCTTATTGTAAGAGATGAAAAACGATGGCAAAAAAATAGAGATATAAAAATGAAATACGACAATCATTAACTAGGAAAGCCCATCAGTTTGGAAAGAAATACAGTACATATGGCAATGCACAGTAACCGACACAGTTAATGAGAGAGAGAACTTATTATAGATTAGAGACACGTTAAGAAGGCTCTCACTTTTCAAAGTGTAAATGCAGGTTATGTTTGCCATCCTGATTCAGAATGTGGATCCTGGAGCCAGATCATCTGCTTTCAAATTCCAGCTCTGTTGTTTGATAACTCTAAACTTTTAAACAAGTTAAGATAGTAGAGCTGTTATGAGAATTAAAAGAATTGATCAATTTGATGGCATTTAGAAGAGTGGCTGGCACAGAGTAAGTATAAGATTATTATAAAGTTATAGAACCTGAACTTACCCATTGTAATTACTTATACTTGCTCCATAATTGATTGCATGGTATTTTAGCTAGCTTCAAAATATATGAATAATAGTATTTAAATCATATTATCTTAAACTAAGGGATAAATACCAAATTTTTTAAAAGATAAAAATCTTAACTTTTCTTTATAATTCCTTATAGTATATTTGTCAGTCGTAGGTGATGAGTACTCTATTCAGTATTATTTTCTCAAAAAGAAAAGGCAACACACAAGATCAAAGTGTCTTTCATATTTTTATAATATGAAAGATGGTGCATAGGGTTTATTTGATAGTAAAACACTCAGAGAGTGAAGGACATCAAAAGCCACTGTGCACCACTTCTCTGTGTGCCTGCATCCAGGTCAGATAAACAGGAAACAAGAACATGGCAACTAAAAGTCAACTTTCTTGAATCCCAGTGCTGCCTCTACCAGTTCTTTGCATGCTCTATCATAGGCAAGTTGCTTAAACTATCTGGGCCTTAGTTTCATCATCCTGAAATTGGGGGTGATAATGTGAGTGCATGTTTATTGTGAAGGTGATACGAAAGGAGGTATGTGAGGTTATCAATCTGTGACAAACCATAAAGCAGTATAATCACTTAGTATATTCAAATTAATTTCTGAGTACTCATTTTCTAGGCTTAGCACTGAGGTGAAAATTTTAGGTTAACAAGAGACAGACAGAGACAGGAAAAGAGAGAAGAGAAAGAGAAACACCAATCTTTTTACATTTTTATTGCTTTTCAGTTACATCCCTACCCCTTTCTTCTAAAAAAAAAAAATCAGGAAATGATTAGATAATATTATTTACATTTTGATTGAGATTGATTCACACTGCTTTGTTATCTCTTTGAATAGTTTGCATTATAACACTAATGTGTTACCTCCCTTACTTATTTGGCATTTAATCTCCATTTAAAAGCATTAGTTACTTTAAAGTAAAGCCAGGGTGAGATCTGTTTCAACATTTTGGAGTGTGAAGGCTTAATTCAGAAAAGACTTCAAATGTACTTGGAGTGTAGGAGTGAGGAGGGAAGAAGTGTCAATTCCTTCTCCCCATCTTTACACTTCTTTCCTTTAGTCTTAATGTCTCTGAATATTCTGGCCAAACACTTTCTCTGAGCTGGCAATCAAATCCTTTTTCATGATGCTCTCTCTCCTCCCCTGTGCTCACCTTTTTGAGGCAGATACTTCTCTTTATAAGATGCATGGCTTCCCCACAAAGTTTCTAATGGTGAAAATCTTCTGAACTTAAGGCACCCAATCCAGAACGAACCTATGTAGATAACAAACGGCTATCTTATTTTGGAAGATGAAAACCTGAAATGGGATTGTGAAAGGAAAGAGAAGGAGAAGTTTTTTTTGGCAAAATTAGAGTAGATGGGGGTCTCATACTTGGAGCAGAGAGCAGGCAGTGAAATTGTGATAATGTGACGGCATAAGTTTATTTTAATACTATGTCATACTGCGATAAGAAAAAGAACCAAACACCTTGAAACAGTCTCTAATACTTAGCCCCAAAGTTGTATCGGGGTATTGAGATGGAATGTTCTACATCTTGTGGCTTCTTCCCACCAGTGAGTGTAATCTTAAGGGAAATATCTATATTGAATCACTCGTTTCTGAAGAAGAAACATCAAAATGTTGGGAGTTCATTGTTTAGGTGTTAATGACGTTTTGGCTGAGATGAGGGAAATAAATTCATTATAAGTGACAATGAAAATAAATCTTCTATGGGACAAAGAAACTGATTGCCCAGCTCTACCTTTTGAGTAACAGAGATTTTGTGCGACTTGGCTTAGTAGCATGATCTCCAAACGTCTCTAAAGAGAAGTTATCAGGACTATCCTGGTAATCTTACTACTCCTCACTCAGACCTCCATACATGGCAGTCAGAAATTCTATTTGGTTTGCTTGTCGTTGGTTGGTTGGTTGGTTGGTTGCTTGCTTGCTTGCTTTGGTTGGACATTTTCTTCTTTATTTTTCTAATTTTTGAGACCACATTAAGAATTTTTACCTAGTTGAGATTTTTGTGTTGTTACTACACTGTTTGTTTTTGATGTTTAGTTGTTTACTTCGTTCTGAGTTTCTGCAGGTTTATTTGATTGCATTTCACATTTATTTTCCATCTAAAAAAGGAAATAGTAAGTAGTAGTCCGGGGGAGATCAGCCTTTCTCCAAGGACAGAGGATAGATATACTCTTTTCCTCTTGGTTGGTACAGGACATTACTGAGCCACCTTACAGATCTCTGGTGATGATCCTAAAGAAGATTTTTAATCTCAAAATCAAAATGAGAAAATAAACAGTATTTGCTAAAGAGTACTCATTTTAGAAGTCAAAACAAATCGAAGTCAAATTACCAATGGAAAATAGTATAATTATCTCCCAAAAGAAGGATAAAAAATTTAAGAGAATTCAATATTCTTCAAAGATAATTAAGGGCATCTATGAGAGAATTTGATATTAAAACTGCATAGCCTTCAATAAATACCATTTTCCTGACAATCTTCCTAAGAGATGACATAATAGGTAGTTTAATCAAGGTGTTTAAGTCCAATATATCAAGTTTAATGTTCAAGAAAAAGCAGATTAGCTTGAAAAGGGGAAGATTAGTCAGGAAAAATATATATTAACCTAGTTTCTTTTCATTCTTCACCTTTAAGAGATTCAAGAGGTAAAATAAATTGCCCAAGGCCTGGAAACTAGCAAATAAGTAATTGGATCCAGTGTCAAAACTTGGTTCATATAATTCCAAACCAATGCTCTTTCTACAATGCCATAATGCTGGTGGAAAAAGGCTTTGTAAATCTGTTTAAATCCTGCTTTAAGAACAAAGTACCATTAAGACATATTGGAAATTACCAATCTGAGGCTCTAATGTAATTTACATACTTTTTCTAAGCAAACCTCTCACTCATTGCTCGAGGGACTGACAACCCAACAAATAACTCTGTTCGTTGATCATCCTGTCCAACTGACTTTCCTATCATTAAGATTAGATTTATTCCCAGATCCCTCTACTGTCCACTTCAAATCTCTTCAGCCTCATCTTTTTTTCCTAGCCACTCTAGTCCACCATTGAAACACAAACTTTTTATCAGCTTCACATTAGCGCTTCTATCTACTGCCTCATACAAAGTCTGTGTTTCTTGTTTCTTACGCTCAGCTTATAACAAGACCTAAAGTAGTTTTAGAGACATATTCTCTTTCTTGATGGAATGGGCTGCTTAGCTTGATTCTATAGTCAAGTGAAATTTAATCTTGTCAGCATTATCCAGATTAGTATCAGATCAATGTATTATAGAAATCTACCACAGATTTTAAACAGTACAAATAAAATATTGAGAACTAACTGGTAAGATAAAAACTTGGATATGTTATACAAATTACAATCATTTATTTAAATTATTTTGACTTTATGCCTCTTACTTAGCAATAATGACAATGCATGTCATCAAATACACATCGGTTTAACTTTATCAGTTTTGTTTGTTTCGGCCATTGATTCCATAATGTATATAATACATTATGCTGAGAGGGCACTACCAGAGAACTATCTGAATAAAGTGAAGGGTTAAAATACAGTTGTTTGGCTAAATAATTTATTCTAATTTTCTAGTGTTCCAGTTACCATTGCTATATAACTAACCACCCAAAACTTGATAAAAACAACCATTATGTTATGCTCGCAAATCCTGTAGTTTAAAAATTCAGACTGGGAATAGAAGTAATGGCTGGCCTTTCCTGTACAATGTCTGGGGTCTCTTCTGGGAGGAGTTTAAGACTGAAGATGATTCAACAGCTAGGATTAAAATTATCTGGAGGCACCTTCATTCCCATGTCAGCTTGACTGTCAACCAGAACACCTGCATGCAGTCTCTTCATATAGTCTCTGTCTGTGGGCTAATGTGGGCTTACTCATGGAATGGTGGCTATACGCCAAGACCAGGTGTCCCAGACAGCAAAGGGGAGATATATGGCATTTTTGTGATTTAGCCTCAAAGTCAGTTAGTGTCATTTTCCTCATACTCTATTAGTTGAGACAGTCTAATGGTCTGTCAGGTACAAGAAGGGGGCATTTGGACTTGACCACTCATATCAAGATTTTCAGAGCACTTAGAAAGGTGATATGACTTCTGTTTAACTGCCTTTGTTAAGAGAGCATGCAGGCCACTTTGGAAAATACATTATGTCACAGTCTAAATTCTGGCTGTAAAAATTTACGTTCTTCCTATGCTCCCACATGCAAGATCCACTCATTCTCTTCCTGAGACTTCTAAGTCTCATTTTATTGTGGCATCTATAAGGTCTAGCATTTCCTCATTTAAATCAGGTCCAGGTGCAAATGAGTTTCCTTTGGTGCAGTTCCTCTAATACAGTTCTTTCAGTAACACTCATCTTGATGTGAAGACATGAAGACTACAAGTCAAGTCATCTACTTCCCAAATACACAATACTTAATAATGGGATAAACATAGACTGGCTTTTTCATACACTCCCATTCAAATAGGGGTGAACCAGGAGACACACATCAGTCACAGATTCATCGAAAGTATGTTTACTTCACCTCTTTCAAGTAATTTCATGTGTATAAATACCAGAATAGTACTAATTTTGATAATATACCAACATTATATGAACACATTTTTAAAAAACAGACTTAATTTACTTTATTTCTCTTGCATAAAATTATGTGGTGGCCACTGCTGGAGCCTGGGTCCTCTGCACAGAAACTCTACAAGATGGTCAGTGAATTCCTGATAGGGAGACTTGGTGAACACGGTCTCTTTCCAGAGATGGGGGAGTTGGGGAGTGAGAGAACTGTAAGTCTTAGAGATGGCATCAAATGTGGCCTTGGCCAAGTTGCCCAGGGTGGCAGTGCAGCCCCTGGCTGAGTGTAGCAGTCATCAATGCCAGTCATCATCAATAGCTTCTTGGGCACAAGGGCTGAGACAATGCTAGTGTCCCTGGGGGCAGGAATGAGATGCACCAGCACAGGGCCAGAGCAGGCCAGTCACCTTGCAAGGGGCGTTGTGGGGTCTGTCGATTGTGTTCCCCCAGTAGCCTTGCCACATAGGGACAATGGAGATCTTGGCTGCGATGATAGCCTCAGGGATGGCAGTGGCTACCTCCTTGGAACACTTGACACCCAAACTGACATGTCCATTTGTCTCCTTGATGGCGACAAATGCCTTGAACTGAGTTCTCTGGCCAGCATGGATCTGCTTTTGCATGGGCATAATCTTCAAAACCTTGTCCTTGAGAGACGCCCTAAGAAAAAGTCAATGATCTCAGATTTCTTGATTGGCAAGGAGAAGTCTCCCCCAGAGACTTGCTCTTCATGTCCTTGACCAAGTGGCCCAACTTGGTGACAGGAATCCACTCCCTGTCCTCGGCCTTGCCTCCGGGAGCTCCGCGGCCTGGACTCCAGCCTTGAACCGGTACACGCCCTCCACCGCAGATGCCGCTGCCAAATCCTCCATGGAAACAGCAGTGGCCTCCAATCCCAGGGCACCCGCGTCATCTGCTATTTGGTGTTTTCTTGGAGAAGTGTATGAACGCTTAACTTAAATACTAGCATTTTGATTATATAAGCCAGAAAGTAAATATAGCAAATAATTTCTATATTCTTTAAGTTATCATTTCACATATTCATCATGTTAGCACAAAATGTTTTATTGTGCTATCCTTAAAATATCTTTCTCATAGATTCCATCAATTGTATAACCATGTAACTTAATAATATACTTATAAATGGAATATACATTTCTTGAATGTATTCTTTTCTAATCTAAGTACATTTGAAAATGTTGGAATACCTTTAGACGATGTCTCACTATGGCAGGCTGAAGGCTGTGGTGGCCCCTATGATTCCTACTCTAACTCCTGGGACAGTGAAGAAAATAGATTTTACTCTAGTGATTAGGTTACATGATGTGGTACAGTTGCATTGAAGAAAAGAAGATTGTCTAAGTGAGCCTAACCAAATCACATGAGCTTTCTATAAACAGAGAATATTTTCTGGATGATAGAAGGAAAGGAAAAAGACAAGCTTCGGCTGGCATGGAAGAAAGCAGGCATCCTTGTTTTGAACTGTATAGGGAGGTCATCTGGAAAGGACCTGAGAAGAACCTCTAGGAGCTGAGAGCATCCAGAAAGGAAATGGTAACTAACTACATTTCAATACGAAGGGAACTACATTGTTATACAATCAACTAAAATTTCGAGGGACTGAATTCTGCAATAATAAAAATGAACTTAGAAGAGGATTTTTATTCCCCCACAGAGCCTCCAGGCAAAAACTAAGCCTGACCAACACCTTGATTTCAGATGTGTGATACTCTGAGAACTCAGCCGTGCCCTACAGTCTTCTGATCTACAGAAACATGAGATAATAAATAGATGCTGTTATAAGCTGTTAAGTTTGTGGTAATTTGCTATGAAGCAATAGAAACTAATACAGCCACCCAGGAAATGGGAGTTTTAACTGAGCAAAGAGTTAATAAGTAAAGGAGATGAAATGAATAAAGCAGAATGCGCACTGAACTGACTCTCCTTCCCTGACTCTCATTCCTTCTTTAATACGTGTACAGTTAAATTCCTTCAGAATGTGCCTGTGGGAGAGAATGGGCTGCATTGAGCAACATACTCATGGGCTCAATCAGACCCAGCCAGAGTCAAAGGTTGGCTCTTCCTATGACAGCAAGCCAGTTATTTAACATCTCTGGGTCTCCATTTCTCCAAGCGTAACTGGAGAAAGCATCTCCGTCAATGTGTATTTAGAAGGAATAAATGTGGTGACACATAATAAACATTCAAATATTAATTTACTTGAAGGCATTCTGTAGAAGTTTTAACCATACATCATTTAACACAATACAGACTCTCAGGGAGACCAGGATTCCGAAGGCATATGTGGAACATCATTGTTGTGATGTTGTCCTTCATTTTTATTTTTTGGAATTCCACTTGCTTAAAACACTCTGGAATGACTAGGAGAAAGTCTTCCCAAAGAACCCTTGAAATACATAGTGATAAGGTTGAGTTTCTGGGAAAAGTTGCCCATGTTTGGTGGGTAGTTAGAAAAGTTATCTGACTATTTGACCTGAATAAAGTGTCATGATGGTATTTGCTAAGACTAGATTTTTTAGAACACGATTTCAGAAGGTTTTTTTTTAGTTCGCTTGTTTTTAACAAGAAATTTTTGTTATTATGTTGTTGGTGGTAGTTCTTTGGATTTTAAATAAACACGATATGTTGTATTATAACTCTCCTTCCCATGTACTAACTGTTAGAGAAATGCTGGCACAGTGTTATAAGTCAGATAAAGAAGAGATCATCGACCAAAGGGAAATGCTAGACTTTAATGGTCTGATTAGCTCCTCTAGTTTAGATGACCTTAGATTATCTTATCTGTGAAAATAAAAGTTATATCTTTTGGCATAAAATAAAAAAGAATAAGAGAAACATGAAAAGTGTAAATTGAACTTTTGCCTCGTGTTACATCTCTGGTGTTTACTAAAATCAATTTATTTCTGTTTGTTTTACTGTCTATCTGCTGAAAATATATCTGAATCCAATGAAAATGTAAAACATGTGATTTAAAATAGTTTGAAAAAGGAAAAAGGAAGCGTGCTGTTAAATGTTAAAACAGGTTCTGTGGTAAATTGTATACATGCACCACATCAAAAGTAAATTGAAGTTAAAATAAATAATGTTACACTGAGAGTTGAAAGAATATAGCAAATCATAAAGATGCTTGTATACTAATTGAGAGTATTTTAATTGTTAAAAGATTTAGAGGAATAAACATCGTAGATGGGAACATAGTGCTGAAAGATCAGGGCCGGCTCTGTTTTTCCTTTCTAGTGGCTTGGCACGGTGGCTGTGCTGAGCTCCGGCCTTGCCTTCAGAAACAGAAGCGATGCTGTTCAGAGGATTAATCAATGGCCCATACAAAGAAGGGCCAGGGACATACACATCCACAGTCCCGAAAGCTGGTACAGAAAACTTGCGCCCTCCATCCTTGCCATGCTGCATCTCCATAAAGATGGCAGTTCCTGGCAAGTGTGCCCGGTAGTGCTAGAGATGGTTTGTTTCTGTCTCCCATGTCTATGCTCCTACTCATCTCCCCTCTCTTCGTTCTGTTGCAATGAATCAAAATTTGTATAATAAAGCAGTATAATGACCAATATTATTTCTTCCAATCTGGTCTCTTTCTTATTTATGTTGATCTACATTATATAGCTTATATGGCTCAAGAAAAGAAGTTTTTATAAAAGAAAACCTTTAATTGTGTATCTATCTCTTTCCATTTCTCTTGAATTCATATCAATTGACTTGAGATGCTTTTTTACAATATAATCTACTAATTTCTGAATTGTGTATAAAACCTTTCCCAGATTAGATAGAGATATATTAACATTGGTCAGACTTTGGGTTTTGGGGAAACAAAAATGTTTAAGTTTGTGTGTATCTTCCAAATTCATATGATATTAATTTTGGATTCATATTATTTTTATTTTGTTTAAGTTTGTGCGTATCTTCCAAATTCATATGATATTAATTTTGGATTCATATTATTTTTATTTTTTTCTTCAAAGTTTTCTTCATCCTCACTTTCAAGGGGCACATTCATTGTTAAATATAGTTGAGGATGATACCAGGTAAAGAAAAAAATAAAGTATTTCATATGTAAGTGGAAAATCTATTAAATAAATAAACATCATCTAACATTTCTAACATCTACCTATAGCATGCCAAGAATTATTCCAGGTTTTACATATAATACCATATTTAGCCCTTAAAATAACATTGTAAGATAAATATTAGTATCTCTATCTTATAAATATGGAAAATGAAATGTAGAGATGTTAGTTCGCACTCACTCTTTTTTCTTAAAAATATATATGTTTTGAATACTCTATACCATACAAAGGTAAGGCTTTGGAGGATAGAATAATAAGCAAAAATCCTCATGGTCCATTCTCTAATTAGATTCCCAAAGATAACCAATAACAATATTGAAGTTATTAGGTACCAGTTCTAATATTCAAGTCCAGGTCCTCTTGATGCCAGAGCCAGGCTTTTAATCAGACTTTCTCACTAAAGAAGAATAAAATTGGTGTCAGAAACCAATTCGGCTTTTCAATATGACCCCCAATTATTCCAGATATAATAGATCCCAAGAGGGCAAACTCGTCTTAGATCCTTAGGAACGCTAGTTCAAAATCAAGTTTAATGGTTGGTCATTATCCAATGAAGTGATTGTTTGAGTTCCAAGAATATCTTTGGTCAAACATTTAGTTACCAAGTAAAGAGGTCCAGCAGTACATAGATTCTCAGTACGGTCAGTAATTATGAGTGCTACTGGTGAAAACACTTGCTACTGTTAATTTTATATAAATAATTATTTTAGTCTTATTTTTGTTGACTTTATATTTTAAAAGAGTCTTTACAAGATTTTTAATAGGACTATAGATCTAGAACTTTTGTGTGACTCGTGTCTTCTTTTGCATCACTTATTTTCCTGCCAAATAAATCAATGTCATACATAAGTCTTAGTTTAATTTAATAAAATATGTCAAGAACTAATTTATCATTTCTCCTGCATTCCAGAACAAGTTCAGGTTAGGTAAATAATTCCATCCCAGTTGTGAAACACACTGGTCAAAAATCAGGAGATTCACTCATTTTCGGGTGATCTAATCACTTAGCCATCTATTCATAAGCCGGTGAAAGAGAAAGGAAGGAAGGAAGGAAGGAAGGAAGGAAGGAAGGAAGGAAGGAAGGAAGGAAGGAAGGAGGGAAGGAGGGAAGGAGGGAAGGAGGGAAGGAGGGAAGGAGGGAAGGAGGGAAGGAGGGAAGGAGGGAAGGAGGGAAGGTGGGAAGGAGGGAAGGTGGGAAGGAGGGAAGGAAGGAAGGAAGAAAGGAAGGAAGGATCATAAAAAGAAAAAAGAAAAACTATACACACGCCTAAAAGTAGATCACAAAGAGAAGCCAGGAGGACCCAACTTTGAATCTCAAGGCCCACTATTTTCTGTTCCTAATAAAGAACTAATGCTCTTACATGCCAACACTTCCTAGAGGCCCAAATGATCACTCTTTGTCCAAAAGAGGATTTATTAGTGCTGAGTCTTGCAGACCCAACCCCCTACTAACTTCCATTGATAATAGGTATTCTTATATTTCCTTGGAGATAAACTAAAAATAGCATTGAGGGAACTTAGAAAATATTTATGCATACAGTCTTGATTCCAGAACTTGAATGGTTTTGTCTGATTATTGAAAAGACTAAACATTCTGGAATGAAATTTTGGTGGTTATATGCATGTCAATTTACTTGCTGCAAATAAGCCAAATGTGTATTGCAAGGACTGTATATATCATATACTGGTTCAGCATGCTTTCCCTCCCAGAATGCCAAGAAATGTTGCTCTAGTCTCCACTGGCCCTCTCCCTCTAAGCCATATCAACTACATTAACCTGTGTCAGTAGATATGACATTACTTCAGTGTCAAATTCCGTAGTGCACTGGGAGTGCCTACAGAGCCAGGTTTGAACATCATGAAATACATGCCTCTCTTTACTAATGAAAATGGAGCCACATTTTCCTGTTCTTTCAGCCAGATGGGGTTATGATTGGTGTGTGCTTGCCTTTTACATTACTATTTGATTCCATAATACGAAACACATGAAACAATTTTAGTTTATTAGTTCTTCAGTTGCCAACATGGCTTTGGTACAACTAATAAAATAAATAAAAATATTTCCCCTGTGTGTGTTTTTTTTCCTTATAAAATACACTTGTTACATAAAGGATAAGCACATACCAGTCAAAACTTGATCTGGCATAAGCAATGTTGTCTTGCTTTTTCTTATTTCATAGAAAACAAAGGAGACATATTTATTAGTTTCCTAATAGTGTGGTTGGCTCACACTGGCTTATCCCTATACATCAGATATTGGAGGCATTTATTTAGAAAGAAATGGTTTATGCTGGCGTCTTGGTAAAATTTCAAAACCTAGTCACTAATGAAAATACATTTCCAGGGAAGGCATATAATGGAGGAAGTGAAAAGAATAAAATACCATATGTCCTTTTGGTGCCCATGGTTATTCAGCCATGGTCTCCCTCAGGGTCAACCCCTAAAATAGCGCTATTGGTCCTGGGCCTTCTCAGCTACACCAAGTTCAAAGTGAACCACACAAGCATGTATAAGGCTAAAGGTCTGCCATTCATTGAAGCTAGGCTCAAATTTTGAGATTGAGTTGAGATGTCACCTTTCGAGACAACTTGAATGTAAGTCATACTGCCTTGAAACCTGCCATTAGTCATTAGTCTACATTAGTTCTTATCATTTGGAACATTCAGAAGCCAGTTCTTAAATATTTCCCTTCAGTATATAAATGCTCAACAAAGCAATCACTTATACAACAGATCTGTAATAGAAACTGGTTTTCTTCTTAGCTATCTTGCTGAAGAAGTACCTTTGAGCAAAGGACAATGAGGGACCACTTTACCTCTGCTAAGACATCACATTTCCACGAGCTGAGGTTGATTGTCCACCAAGCTCATGAAATCTATCAAGATTTTGTTTCTTCATTTTCTATTTTCAGTATTCAGAGACCCTGAAAGATGAAGAGAACAGGGAGTTCCATGCTCATTGGAGACTTACTGCAGACAAAAAATGAACATTTTAGAAATGACTCTTTCCCTAAAACAGTGCTTTGTTGCAAAGAAGAGGCTAAACTACATAAGACTTGAATTATACTGCATAAGACTTGAATTTAATTAAATGGTTGCAAGAAATACTTTATAAAGCTAACTTCACCAGTCATTTTTTAGAAGAATAAAACCTGTCCATGTTGTTTCAATAAATTTTGGTAAAGAAAATTCCATTTGCTTAAACTTTTCCATTCCCTGGTTTGATCATTTTCTATCATTTTATCCTAAGAAATACAGAAGGAAAAAACAAAAGCATTCTTCTACCTGGACCTTATAAAATCTAAATATCATATAAGCATGAACATCTGTCTTAAAGGAAAAAAATAAGAACATGTATTCTGTAAAGAAGCCAAAAAGATATTTTTGTTATTCTTTTCAGATTTATAATTGGTAATGATATGGAATACGTGAAAAATGATTAAGCAATGTAAGGAAAATGCAGTTTGTTAGGATAATAGAATATTATGCAATATATATATGTGTGTATATATATATATTTACATATGTATTTAATTATTTATTTATGAGAATAAAGCAAGAGATAGAAAAGCCAGAATGTATCTGGATGAAATATCTTAGAATGAAACAGTTCCTTCCAATAGATTTTAAGATAAAGAAGGGAGAAAATTGATTCGAATCATTTTCCCACTGCTTTATGGGGTAAAATTATAAAATAAGTTTGATAAGCAGTGAGGATTACCTTTAATATCTCATAGCTTCAGAGTCTAGGTCAACTGGGAGAGACTAGAAGTGTTATACATAGGGAGAGCAATGTAATATATGCCCAGTGCTTAGAAAACTGCTCTGTCTCTCATAGACAGCTAACAACAGCATTAACTATGTTCTTCTCTTTCTATATCAGGGTTAAGGTCATTTTTAGGGCACAGTGAGGAAATGTGGAGGCCAATGCTGTCCGCACCACACCTGGGCTGTGAGAAACAGGGGGTTTCAATTTCCAGTCTGCGGATACCACACAGCCTTACCCTTACCTGCCTGTCCTCACCCCAGTACACAACAGATATAAAAATAAAATCGAACATTTCAGAGTAGTGGACTAAGCAAGATCAAGGGCAGATATTCCTGGAATGCATTAAGACCTTCAGAAAAAGATAAGCAATAAAGGCAGAACTTTATTATTTAGCTATAGTCTCAGTCTCCCATGTTCAGTTTTTCGGAGGGGTGTTAAAGCATTGAGAGGTGAATGTGTACAAACTGAAATTCAGTTATCCTTTTCATATGTATGGGGGGCAGAAATCTTAAGTCATTTATAAATATACAAGTCATTGAGGAATAAATTTGCAAGCATAAGTAGTTTCTTATCATCTATAGTTCATTTCCTTTATTAATGGCACAGTCAGTCACTCTCCTGGAATACAAGATAGAAGCAATGAAATTGCTATTGGAAGGAAAGCAAACAGAAGAAAGTGTTTTGCTTTAGAGTTCTAGAGCTAGTGAACTTTCATGTCAAAGAAAAGAAATTCAATATCCTAAATCATAACTATGAAAACAGCATTAATAAAAGCTAACTTTAATTTAACATTTATTCTATGCTGTGAGCTACTTTGTATTCTTTACCTAGAGTAGATTGTCAATCTTTATTGCAAACCCATGAGTCATTATTATTATTATTGCCATATTTATATGATGAGAAAATTGAGACAGTTTGTTCAAATTTCATATAATTTTTTCACACTTGCCCACAAAGTGGCTGAATATTCCCAATGTGTTTATGGAATTCAATAACAGCAAGTGCTATTGTAACTTTTACAATGAAGGGAACATGTTACCAGTAATGCTGGTGAGGCCCTTAGGCTTCTCTGTGATTTTGTACATGTTAAGATTTTATATTTACCATGTTATGCCAATTCAGAAATCTTTTTTTGAAAATAATAGAGAAGGAGCAAGTATCCTTTAGAAATCTCTGTAAATCAGTACAAAGCCATGCTATATATAGGACAAGAAGACAGTCATCACTGAGGCATGGTTTGAGAGGCACTGGGAGGTTTGCTTACACGCAAACATCTTCCTCCCAAGGCAAACAGTACAAGCTTTCAAATAGGGCAAAGCTAGAATCTAACACTAATTTTATCATTGTGACTGTGACTTTGAGCTGAGGTTTCTTAATTCATCCAAGAGTTGTTGTGAGGACAAACAAGGCAATGAATGTTAGTGCTTTGAATAGACAAGTCTAATACATTTTGTTTCCTTTGTCTTACCTTCTTTTTCTTTCCTATGATTTAACATGTTGGGGGGAGGGGGCAGTTCATACTATGAGTGATAAATATATATAAAAATCTTAGAACCTATCCTTGAACTCACCATCTAATGTTATATTTGTGACCTGAAAAAAACAATGTGAGCTTTTAAACACTTTTAAGTCATTTGTGTAATTTTTCTTGCTAACAATAGAAATAAAAGAACTCAAGAAACTATTCAAATATTTAGCTTATACAAAATGGCACCTTATTTCACATTGTCTGAGGAAGGAGATATTGCAATATTATAATGTCTGTCAATGGTATTTATTATCTCTTGGTCTTTTCCTGTTTCTCACTATGTTTCTATAAAGTTTCTGATAGTTAAAGACAATCAGAAGGTCTTAGAAACTGACTTTCATTTATAACCTGCTGATTCACCTAGATCAAGTTACTGGGAAGAAATCCAAGTCGGACCTCCTGACCTACCCGAAACAGCATGAAGCATGCCCTGCCACTAAATCCTGGTTCTTGTGTACCTCACCCTGTCACTAAATATGATTTAGAGGAACCTTTAGAAAGTCAGGTATAAGGATTTAGTGCTTTACATGTAGGTTACAGCTGCTGGACTGGCTTTTATAGTAACAGCAAGTAAGTAATTTATTAAATGGTTCGGTCATTAGATATTCCAGACTTTGAAAACATTCTTGTGAGGGAGGCTACTTTGGGTAGTGAGAAGATTAGCATTTCTCAGCAGCAAGTATTTGTGACAAGATTAATGAGGCACAGGGCAGATGGATTTGTTTCCCTCTTTGTGTCTGCTCTCCTGGTTTCCTAGCCCTTTATTTGGTTGTCTTTTCCTCTGTGGCACCTGCTGTCACTGACATGGATTAGATGCCAAAACAGCATTCCTTTACTTCAACACTCTTCACACCTTTTCTCCCCCTCCTTCTTTCTCCATGGGAGTTATTCCTTTCTCCTCTTCTGAGATTGGCAAGGACATTATTTCGGTTCCTAGACAAAATGCCTGGTAGGCATTTTCACATTAAAAGAAATCATTGAATTATGAGCAGAATCATAATCATGTCTCAGTTGTGTTTTTTTATATAAGGAAAACAGTTATATAGGAAATCATTTTAAAATTATGTTTCTGTTCTAATACACCCTGCATTTTTCTTCAGAATTTTCACCACCTCTGTGGTACCTCTTTTGTCTTTTAGGGGGATATAACTTGCTTCATGAACCGGGTATTCAATAAAATGTTTATGTTCCAATTTTCTTTCTCATGTTCCCAGGCACAAGAAACAGACACTCTCCTGCTTTGTGAGCTTTCTTCTTTTCAGAAAGATTTATATCATGCAGACTAATAACAAGTGTACTTTCTTTTAACAAAGCCTCCAACTTTGCTTCTGTTTGTTCTTCTTCCAGCTCAATTTCCCCTGATGCTTTCCAATAAGTTACCATCCTTGTTATCCACAAAAGTCTCCTAAGTGTATCCTTTACTTTGATAAAACACATTTCTCACATCTTATAAAAGTTAATGCAACAGAATTTCCCACTTGTGTTTTTAGTATCTGCCAACAAGTTTTTACGATGATCCCAAGCACTAGTTATTTTTAGATCCAAAGTAATGCCCATGATATTAAAGGCTAAAGAGATGGTAGGATCTGTGGCTATCCGATGGGCGTTCCTGGGAGTCTGGAAGGCTGGGAGACCAGCAAAAGGCACATAAAATACTGAATTTCTACAGTCACTGAGACTGTTTCATGTATATTTTTATAATCTTCTAATTTTATGATTTTGAGTTTGAATTTTGCTACTGACTTTATCATTCTTGATTTGACTATAAAATTTTTTAATATAAGCAATTGTTTATAAATAAGAACCAGGAATTCTAAGAAATAAGTTATTTAATTGCAATAATTATGTAAAACAAGTTCCAGTTTCTAAGACAATTTATTATTTATTGGGCACATCTATGAACCTCAGTAGAGCATCTGCAGATGGGGTCATTCAGGAGGTCTTTAATGAGCACTTGGCCAAAACCACAAGTGGAGTTTGTTTACGTGGTTATAGAGTCCAGATTAGGAAAAAAAAATGCAATAAAAGTGGAGTTTTCTCACTTACAATTACCAATGAGGCCAAGGTGGTAAAAATGGAAAAAGTTTAAAAGTTACTGAATTATCAGTATAATTTATTGGATATGAAAGCCAGCACTGAAGTCAAATTTTGTAGCTAAGTTACCAATATTCTTGGATTTTTTCATCTGTTAACTTGTGAATAATATAAATAATAATTTTATAGGGCTATTGTAAAGATTGAATAAACTACTGTAGCTCAAGCTCTTGCAACAATGATTAATAACAGTTAAATTAACTATTATAATTAAAAAGCACTGATCAAGGAAATTTTTACATGAATAAAGACAAGAAACACAGAAAGACAAAAAACATTACATATAAGTAATAGTATTTATAAAATAGAGCTTGTTATGAGCTATGAATTGGAAAAATGAAAGCACTTTAAAACTACCAGGCTGCAAGAATTAGGAAGAGAAATTGACCAATTGACTAGTATAGGAGACTGTAGTGTTTAAGAATATTGTGAGAAAATTAAAATTCTCAATTTTTATTTTACTCCGCCTTTGCTATATAGTAGAATTATTCTTAAACTAGAAAAGGCAGAATAAACATTTTTAACAAGAGGTGGAAATTCAAGATAGGTTAGAAGATTGGAAAAGAGCCCCTAGCCTATTTTATGTTGAGAAAATTTCTGGGATCATTCAAACTTTATAAAACATATTTCATAATACACGTGACCATTTCTTCTAACGCAATTTGCTTTTTACACAGCTATGCCTTACATAGTATTTTGGTTCACCTGCAATGCCTTTTCCTTAATTTTTCAGTTGGAAAATGCTATTGCTTAGACAAAAATTCCCCAGCTTCCCTTAGCTGATCTAATCATGCTCTGGCCACTATCCAGTCTAGGTACATTTATGTTTACCATTTGTGAGAATATATTGAAATGATAAGATTATATGTTGCTCATGTCTTCTTGTCCCAATTGTGATCTTAAGAATACAGACCATTGACCTTTGTATTCTATAATCTTACCAGACAGTATGGCTCATACTCAGTAATCAGTAAATGCTAATTTGACTTAATTTAGCTTAAAGGAGAGGAATGGTCATAGGAGCTAAGGACTCGATGAGAAAAGACTTTAAGGAATGGGATGGAATAATAACTATCTTCAATAAATGACAGATATTCCATGAAAGAAAGAATAACTTTACAGGCCAGAACCATGATTAGTGAGTCAAAGTTAAAATGCTATTGTTTAGACAAAAAGTCCCCAGCTTCCCTTAGCAGATCTAATCGTGCCCTGGTCACCATCCAGTCTAGGTACATTTATGCTTAACATTTGTTAAGAATATGATAGTATGAGGCTGAACTTTCTTTCAGAGTTGTTCTCAATTGGAAAAGTTTATTTTATACGGTAGTGAATTCTCTGCTAGCATACATGCTTACGTAGAAACTGAGTGAGCTATTTGGGACATAGTACAGCTAATTCTTGTAGGAGATTAGGATTGGATTTGAAAATCTTTAAGTTTCCCTATATGATTCTAAGATTCTATGATTAGCTTCCTATCTAGTAAGGTCTAAGTTTGGAGAGTCAGATATTGTAATAAATTTCTTCTTTCACAGAGACTATGCTTTTCTCGGCTGCTATCTTCTCCCAGGTAATAATCTCTTCTACAAGTTTGTGAAATTTATTCTTCACTGCAGGCCCTATTTTTATTACTGTTTCCTTCCCAATAAAACCCACCACGCCACAGGTACCCGCCATGAAGACTCAGAAATTTGGCACCTCAGAAACTCTATTGTGAAGTTTCCCTGCATTGCTTTGTAGTCTTGGCTTAGCTGGGGGAGGAAAAAAAAAAAAGTCCACTAAAAACTAATATGTTTAGAAGACTATTAGTATAAACCTGAATAATCTGAAAGAGGCTCAGTTCTGTAGACAACAATAATAATAATTAAAGTTGGCTTCTTTAGTGTCTGGAATTCCAACTGGGACAAGCTCAAAGCTTTGGTTTATCATCACAAAAGAGCCACAGAGCCCTCAAGAGCCCTTTCTGGGATTCCAAAGAAAATCTACCAAGGCAGAAACTTTTTCTTCAAGTTTTTTTTATTAAAAACAAATAAAGGCAAACACAAACACATTCCAATACAGAAGCACTTCTGAAGAGCCACAAATCCACAAGGTTCCAAGCCTCTGGCTAGTCCAATCCGCTGCTGTAAAATACTAGACATAATTTCGGCCAGCGTGGGTCTGCCTCATGCAATAATCAAAGACGGCAATACTACCACAAAAATTAGGCTCTCTTCTACGTTACCACCTACCTTTGTTTATGTCCACAATTTGTATTTTCTGTTTAAAAACATTTTTATTGTTCCTTTCCTGTTGCTTGTTTGACCTTGAAATTAATATTCTTATTCTATCTTCAGCTCTGAGCTAATAGTACATATGCTTTGTTTATCTGTATGGTGGCAAGACAATTTTATGATCTACCCACAGCTTACAAACTGATCAGTGGGGTCTGTCTCCATGGTGCCGTGACTAATGGACATCTGGAATTGTCAGTTGTGCCTTTGTAAGGTTGAGCCGTGACTTGAACGAAAGCTACAATGTGAGCAGTCATTTGAACTTCCCTGCCACTTGCTGGGTAAAGAGGCACGAAGAAAAAGGAGAATCTGTAGTATGAAGAAAATTTTCCATTCTATTAGCTTGCATAGTCCATCATTTGATGTAATGCTTTTACCAATTTTATGCATTCGATAAGGTAGGACATTAGTATAATTAATTGAGTCATGTGTGTATTGTATTCCAAGATTTCTTCTGTTTGTTATAGTCTAGAAAATCCTCAGAGTAAAGATCAAAGGAAATTAGTAATACAACATAACTATAGCAGTTTTTATTTTAAAACTATGTGTTTTAAAAGAAATAGTACCAGAATACACTAGCTCAAGATAATATTAAGACTCGAACATTTCTACATGCTTCTCTTAGGAGACAGTGTGACAGAGTTAACAATTAATAACTTAATTAATAATAATAATAATATCTGACATGTATATAGTATTTTCTGTATATAGCACTATTATGTATTCTCATAATATATTAGCTCATTTAATATACATATGCAGCAAATACTATTATTTTTTATCCCCATTTTATATATAAAGAAACTGAGTTCTGGAGAGATGCAAAGTAATTTGCCCAAGAATAATTGAAATAGACTGGACATTAGATGTTTGGGCACTATTTTCATATCCAAAACTTCCTAAATGATGACAGTAATGACCCAGTTTGAATTAGTTACACAGAGGCTTCTACCACCAACTGCTAGGCTTCAGATATTTATGCCAACCTGATAAAACAGACTCCATGGAAACATATTTGTACTCTCTGGGAAAAAATTCACACTTCATCTATTGCTGTAGTTCAGACAAACTGGTGAGTCGCACTGGTGAAGTGACTTTCTCAAGTGTTTAACACAAGGTCCTAAATAACTTCTTTGGAAGGGGTTCTCCCTGAGAGAAAGTAAGCCAGGAATGACAAACTTGACCCAGTGACACATTTTAGTCACAGGAGAGAGTAGACATGTACATCTATCATTGGGGCTGATATTTGAACCCCCTCAAAAAGACATCAGGGCCCAAAATAATGCTGCCTTGAGACACATCAGAGAGAAGCACAAAGGAGAAAGGACGATTTTCCCAATTTAGCACCCACTGCCTGGTGAGTTCTGAAGAGGGGTCAGCAGAAAAACTATGACATCTGCAAGACTAAGTAGAAATAGCCCATGCAACATAGGGAGGTAGAGCTTGAATAGTATTTTTAAATACTTGATGGAGATGGCATTGTTGGATACACACCAGAGCTGCCAAGAAATACTTGATAGGTGAGACTGATATGATGTAAAGATTCTGCTCATGCAGGTCAAGGGAAAGTGAGAAATCCTGCCTGAATGGAGTCAGGAAACACACTGTGTAGTAATTAGCTAGAAAGGGCCATGCAAAGAATTTAGTATTTCACATTTTAATAAAATAAAACAAATTTAATAAAATGAATCTGGAAACAAAACTGCAATACGTACATAGCCTCAAAATAAAGGATATTCCTTTAGATTAAAAAATTGGTTTGCGAAAAACATATTCCTTATGTTCTTATTTTACTGTAGACTGGTGAATACTTTATCACAGGCTTTTATAGATCCACTGAGAAGTGTTTAGGAAGAGCTAATGTGATAGCAGTTCTGCTGGATCATCTGGCCCAACATTTTGAAGGTTCAAAAACTCATTATTGCCAGTGCCAAGGAATTATCAAACATTCAGAGAATGTCATGTTAACTTTAATACACATAGTACTGGGGTAGACATCAAAATGTTAATTTATTCCTTTCAAATGAAAAATACATACAAGCATTGAAATATGCATGTTGGCATGAGTGTTGTATTTTCTTTATTTAGCCCAAGTACCTGGAAGTGTATTAATCTCATTGCTTTCTGCTACAAGATTTTTTCCTCCTAAAATTTATTGAATGCTTAAGACTTGCCAAAATTCTTAGTTCTTTACTCTGTATTAACTCTTTTAGTCTACATAACAAACAAATAAAGAAACTAAGGCACAACAATATTAAAGTGAATACCTCACATTCACGCCTTGATGAAACGGCAAAGCTGGGATTCATAATCGGGCAGTTGGCACCAGAGCCTGTGCTTTCATTCTTGATACTATACTTCCTTGAACTATGAGATAGTTCAAGAAATAGAAAACCTAAGTCTTAAATTTATGGGATATGTTTAAGTGCAGAAGTAGAACAGATCTAGGATTATTTAATTCAGGGGATCACTAGCGCCATCAAGGTTGTAGACTCCCTCTTTATTTTACCTCTCCCTCTCCCTCTCTCTCTCCTTCTCCAACTCTCTTCCTCTCTACCTAATTCTCAGTTAATTTCTCTCTCATCAGGTCATTGCAACACTCTAAAGTATTATGCAGAAGGTGAAGTCCTTTAGAGGAAAAAAAAAAAAAAACATGCTTCCTTTTGTACCAAATGCAAGGATGAGGAACCTTTCCTGAAGCCCACCAGTAGACTGCCTTTATATCTCACAGACCAGGGTTGCTTCTGGTCTAAATAAGTCATTGCCAAAGGGAATGGGGAATAAGTGATGAATGTCAACAAATTTGGATTCATCCCTATTTGAAGGCTGTTTCCAACCTCTAAAGAAGCCTATGACCACAAGCAAGAGGATAGATCCCTATATAAATTTGGAGTACTATTAGGAAGGCAGTCAAGCAAGAGTGACAAAAACAGAAAGCTAAATAGTAATCAGACATCATTTTATTGACTTCTCAGGAGTAAACTTTGCTACTGGGACAAGAAATGTTTAATGTCAACATGATCTTCTCTTTCTGTCTATATCTATATTACATAGTCTAGGACAATCAGTAATATCTAGAAACTTGTCTGAAACCTGCAGAAAACAGAAAACATTTTTTTCTTTGTTAAGCTTAACTGTAGATTCTAAGAACATTGTTTCTCATCGAATGGCTATAGATGTTCAAAAGTTGACTACAAAAACTAGCATTTACTGCTTATTTCAGAGGCTCATAGTAGCCTATGTTACAACAGCATCTTGACAGAAATGTTGAATACTTATACAATCCAATCACTGGCAAGGAATCATTCTAAATGTGATCTCTTAATTTCTCTTTTTTTTTTACAATAAAGCCAAAATTGTTCTCAAACTTGTCAGTTTTGTCAAGATACTTTAGTAGGGAGAAGAGGTTCTATTCTCATGTCTTTTGTACTAAATACCTAGTGATCTGATCCCATTACATAAAAATTAGATCAAAACTGACAGACATGGGTAAATTTTATTAAGGCTAAGAGTAGTTAATTGCTTTTATTCATCCATTCCCTTCTTTGACAAGTATTTATTTACATCATATGCCAGGTACAATTCTTGCCCAGTTCACTCAGCTAGTGAATGACTGAGTCAGATCCACCTGACTCCAAAACTCATGTTCTTTCCACATTAAATTAAAATGGTACCTTTAAAAAAACTAAAGTAGCACATTAGACTGAGTTAAGTAGTAAAAGACTTTCTATTTAAAAGAATGATATTCTCATAAAACCACATTCAAACCATGTCTCATATCCTATACATTTATTTTACTTTTCTGCTGGCCAATACCACAATCCTTTGGATTAGAAGGTTTGGCTTCACTACAGAATACACACTACAGTTGAGTAACACCCAAGGCTCCATTAAGGTCATTATTCTTATGGATTTCTTTTCCTCCCATAGGGACAGGCATATCAATTTTTCTATATGTTTTGAAGAGCTTAGCAACATGATCTTAATCATTTCTCCCAGATGGTTCTTAGAACTTGCATGGTGGCCCTACATATTATCCAACCAAGGACAGGTTCCAGTGTGGTTTGATGAATGAGCAGATGACCAAAATCAGAGATCTGAAATTCTCCTCCCCAAGGAGTAATAGTTTTACTATCTATTGCTTGGAGATCTTAGGGAATCTGAATACTGGGAAAAAATGTAACTTAAGGTTTTGAGCTGGACCACAATTGGAGATCATCTAATATGTTTTAACTATTTTTACAAATGTTCTGGTTTGAGTAAAACCTAAGGTATGTTTTTCTAAGTATTTTTCCTTCAATTTTTAAATCTTCATATATCTTAATGGAAATTTAATTCTATTAATATTAGTTTATTTATAGTTAACTCATTATAAACCTTAGAACAAACACACACACACACAAACACACACACACACACACACACACACACACACACACACACACATGACATGATCTCTCGCCAGGAAATAAAACAAAAAGAAAGCACACAGCACTCAAAAGTTCAGGTTAGGTTCAGATCTCAAAAGCCACAGGTTCCAAATAATTCTAAACTTGGATGACGGTTTCTTCCATCCAAGAATGTGTCCCACATGTCATTGAATGGTGCAACCACATTAACCACAAGTTTAACCTAGCTCTCTTGTATTTTTTAATTGACTTCAGCCTAAAACTTTTTTAAAAAGTAGACTTAAATAAACTTGTCTAAAATATTTCAATTAAACAGCATTTTTCATGTAACCACTGGTACAGGAGGCAATGTCTATCATCTTTTCTTGTTATTAAGACATTTCTCTCTTCCTCTTCACTTCCAGGTAATTGAGCTATGCAATTTTTATTCGGAGGTGACATTCTTTCATATTTTCTAATATGTCTTCTTAAAAGCATACCTTAAAATCTTCGATCACAACATATGTTACTCATCAAATATTTATTCAGTCCCCCTTATAAGTGAAGCACTTATTTTAACAAATGTTAATTCAACAAATATATATATGTGTGTGTGTGTGTGTGTGTGTGTGTGTGTGTGTGTGTGTGTGTATGTATATATATAGTCTACTATGGCTCAGTCATCTGCCAGCCAATATAATTCACTGAATAATGCAAAAGCGATTATGCAAATATAATGTCAGAGTCAAAAGGTTGTGATATTCATAATTTTGCATCTCTCTCCATGGCTATGATAGACATTGTTAATCAATCAGGTGTACTTTCCTGCCAATCTCATGCATGATCTCTGAATTTTTCTCAAGAGTGTTTCAGAAAGCCACCACCAAGCTACTGAAGTTGGTATTACAAATATAACCTATACTTTATCCTCATACTATATGCAATTACTCTGATTGATTTTCAGCTATTAACTTGTGTGTTGCAGGGGTGCAGTGATAATAATCCATGTGAAACTATTTGTAGTCTGCATGTTCCCACCATATGTCTATATAGTTCATCTCTTTAGTACATGCTTCCTAAACACTGTCATTGTCCATACCAATCAGTTCTTTGGCTGTTTCTTTTTCCCATTCTTAAGATTAGAAAAAGTAGAAACTGCAATCAAGTGAAAGTTTAAATACTGTCATATTTTCATAAATAGTGAAAAACAGATGAATGTGCTATGTTAGAAAGCATTAGGAGGGAGACCAGGATCACTTACCTCTGATTCTCCACCTATTACTTGCCCTCTGCCTCAGCTGAACAATTTGTTCATTTACTCACTCATCGAATTAGTATTCAGAAACAATCACTACTTGTCAGGTATTCTTCAAAAGCCTTGGTTGACTATCTGAAAACAAGAAACATATACTTCTTTCAGCTTCATCAAATTAGTATTCAGAAGCAATCACTACTTGTCAGGTATTCTTCAAAAGCCTTGGTTGACTATCTGAAAACAAGAAACATATACTTCTTTCAGCTTAAGTTATAGACAGGACCAGGAGTATTATGGTAGTTTTGATTCTTGGTTTCTTTTTGAAGGAGGGAGGCATCATTGTTTTGCACTGGTGTAGAATTAGTAAATTAAGTCAATTAGAAAGTTAGCCTTTATTATACTCCTAAGTATGTTTTCTAGAAATGACCCAAGAGAACAGTCCAATCACTGCAGTATCCAGTTCCTACTTTTATTTTTAATTTCCCCTTCCTTTTTGATGTCCTCTTCTCACATTTGGATTTATTTCTCTTCTATTGCCCTAATCTGGACTAATCTTCAGAAAATCTTCGTTTTTCCCCCTCACATCAAAATAATTAATCATCTCTATTCCTCAAATTAACAACTTCTCTCATTAAGTCAGGTTTGTATGGGATTATATTACATTTTCCAGATTGCTGGTTATCAGGAGAAAATAGAAAAAAAAATTATATATTCCCACATGGTGAATTTCAATGAGTTAATAACTGGGGAAATGAAAATATCTACCACTTCTTCTCAAAGACAATATCAAAGCTGAGTTACATAAAATCTACACTTAAAGAAATATGACATTTCAGAATATATGAGATATAGTAGAAAAAGTAGTAAAGTAATTCTTACAGTAATAAGAAGGAATGAAAATAAATAAATCATGCATTCAGTTAAATAAAATAGAAAAGTAACAAAAACAATTAACTAAGAAAATTTAGAAGAAAACAGGATAGATTGAAAAATCTCAATTAATGAATCAGCATAAAGAATATATCATCATGCCTAATGTTAAAACTTTAGGGCAGCACTGTTCAATATAGTACACTAGCCACATGTGATCATTTAAATTTGTGTTTAGTTAAAATTGAATAAAATTAGATATTTAGTTCCTCAGTCTCACTACTCACATTTCAGGTGCTCAATAGCCACATGTAACTAGTAGCTGCTATATTTTGCAGCACAGGTATAGAATATTTCCATCATTGCAGGAAGTTTTATGACAGTGTGGCTCTAAAATCAGAAACAGTACAAAAGCATTCACTGACACAAGCATTAACTAACACTTTTCTAATAAATGCAACTAGAAAAAAAAATCAAAAATGTACAACTTTTTAAGAAAAAGTGAAATTATATTACATTGAGATATAATGTAATAACTGGAATTTCCAAGACATTCATTCAGGAAATTATAACCAATATGATAAGAGAAGTCAGTAATTTGGTTGAGTTCATATACAATTTTTACACATCTCAATAAAAGTACCAAATAAATTATTTTAAATAAAATTTTAAATATATTTTTAAAAAATCAGACTAGGTGATTCTATAGTTTTTTTTGTGTCAAAATAAATATGCAAGAGTAGGCAGGAAATTTCTAAAAGAGAGATAAAGACACAGTAACTTTATCAGATAACAAATTATAACATAAAGCTTTGCTAATTAAACTAGGATACCTACCAGAATACCAGTATACAGACATATCATTGTAATAGAATAGAGTATCTCAATACAGATCCAAATTTGCATTGGGATTTATAAAATTACATAGATGGTATTCACAATCCATGGTCAAAAATGAATCATTGAATCAATAGCTGGGGAAAATGAAATCTTTTAAAATACAATTGTTCACTACCTCAAACACTATATCAAATACATTTCAGATGAAGCCAGGAATTAAAGTTGAAATTTGAAACTAAAAATTACTAGGTCGATATGTAATACACAGAAGCCATAGATGAAAATATTGATAATTTGTCTATATAATTTTTTAAAAGTACTGCATGAAAACAATGTGATATTTAAAACAAAAGACAAATGGCGACCTGTGAAATATGTGTAATACATATAGCAGATAGAGGGCAATTTACTTAGTTTATAAATATATTCTACCATCAATAAAAAACCCAACAATTCATTGGAAAATTAGGCAAAGAACATGAACATGAATTCACAGAAAAAGAAACATTCAGGAACTTTGGATATATGAATGTTGTTCAAAATTCTCCTGAAAATAGAAAATGCAAATTATGCATATAATATCATATCATTTTACATCTATCATATAGATAAAGAGCACACAGATTGATCATAAATCCTGTAGGTTTAGGTATAGGAGAACTGGCACTCGACTATTTTAAGTATTACTGTATAATAAGCAACCTCTTTAATAAGCATTTTTATACTCTCAAAATACTAAAATGTATATATCCTTCCACCCACCTTTGGAATTCTGTCAATTTCTTGTAGCATTGGTTGTGATAAATAAAGAATAGAAATAAATACCCAACAATAAGAATCAGTCAAATAAATGATGGCTCATCCTTAAAATTGAGTAGCCATTAAAAAAAATGAGGCAGAACTATATATCAATAGAAAATAATTTCTAAGATACATTATTAAGCAAAAAAAAAAAAAAAACATCAAAGTGCGGAGTCACCTATATGGGAATTATAATTTGTGTGAAAATAGTTTGTATAGACAGAATATTCTGTATATACTCACATGACTCTGTTAAGAGTGATTGTCTTTGGGACAAAATGGAGCACAGGGTAAAAACAAAACTGACCTTTCACTGTAATCCCTTCTGTGCTATTTGAATTTTTTAAAATTTAATTTATGTGTTACCTAGTCAAAAGCAAATAGATAAAGCAACCTAATTATATTCTGTCTTGAAATTTTATTGAGACTGTTGAAAGAAAGGGTTCAGTTTTTCATTTTGAACTAGTAACATATTTCCTCCTAAACAGTAAGAAGCAGTTTCAGTCTTTTAAAAAACTGCAATGAAGTGAAAATTTGCATTCATACGGCCTCAGCTTTTTTTCTGATTTTTTCTCCACTTTCTTGGGGATTTGCCCCCAATTTCATGGCCCCTTATCCAAACATAGTATCATCACACTTAACAATGAAACAGCATAAATCATCTGTTATTATAAACACCAATTAATATTGTTCTACCCAACGCAATTAGAAACGAAGAATAACTAAAAGACAGGCTCATATTACTACATTTAGAAAATCTGTGTTTCTCTTATCTGTTGCCTGGCAATTTATATCTTGGCTTAATTCGGAATATTAAATGTAATTTATCATACTCTTTTCTTCCTGACTTAGTCACTCCATTCCACATGAAAGAAAGTTGTAGAGTTGACCAGACGAAGTTTGTGCAGCTCTATAACTGGGAATTGCAGGAGTTAGAAGATTGCATGTATTAACTATAGAAGACAATGGGAAAGGAGTCTTTGTTGCTTTTGTTTCATATAGTATTTATTTTTTAGCATATATAAATAGCAGTGCAAGTAAAGACAACAATCGAGCAGTGTATATTAGAGAAAATGGGCATTTTTCTGTTATTGAAAACATCGAATAGAAAACTAACAGGGATGAGGAAACAAAAAAGCTAATAGAATAAAAAAAAACTATAATATATTTCAACTTTCTAATCTTTTATGCATATTTATTGTTTCTTCATCTTGAGAACTATTACAAGTTGTGTTCCTTATTTTCATTATCAAGATGGAAGTAAAAGAAGCAAAAATAAAGCAGATTAAAGAGAACACTGACAGCATAAACACCTAGCACTAGGGCATAGAATCAAAGATAGGCCAAAATACAATACTCATCAATAACTTGGGACCCTTAGCAGTGATGGAACGAGGGACGGGACCAACTACTTCCCCTCGACAACCTACAAAGTGGCATTTTTATAGTATTTTTTAATGACACACTGGTTGTTAAGATTAGTTTTAAAGATATTGGAAGAAGTAGTGTGAGAGTAGGATTAATTCATTCAACAACTGATCAAAACATCAGTGGTCAAACCAAGAAACACATAGCTGGTAGTTAAAGAATACCTGGTTTTCAATTGGCTTGTAACCAAAACACTCTGAGGCTTGATCCTAACTTTGTTAGAATCAGGCTAGTTCTTTTTTATTTTTTAAAATTATTTAAAAATTTTTTCAATATCAGTTAACATACAATATTGTATTAGTTTTAGTGATTAGACATTTCTGTAACTTACAATGTGATCAAATTGATAAGTCTAGTACGGCATAGGGAATATAGTAAATAATATTCTAATAATAATGTATGATGTCAGATGGGTACTAGAACCAGGATATTTCTGACACTAATTCTAGATAAAGCCTAGCTCAGGAGTCAGAGTTTAGTTCAAATTAGAGAAGGGAGCTAACAGAAAGAGATGATGAGAAAAGCTAGGAGAACTAGGAAAAGCATGCAGGAGTTATGAAAATATTTGCTATGTGCAATCATTTATATCAGGATATCTATTGAAGACCTCTGGCTCAATAAATTCTGCTGGTAACCTTGAACACAATTGCTGGCACTACAATATCCAAACATGATAGTGCTATTCAACATATAAATGACATAAAATTTATATTTTTATTATGTAAAATTTAATACAGATGAATATAGGTAAGGTGTATAACTTATGAAGCAAGCACTTGTAAATACACCACCACAGAAAACCTAGAATATTCCAATATCATTAAATTTACACCTTTATTATAAAAACTCCTAACTTTCCTCAAAACCAACATAATTAACCAGGGATTATAAATTTATTATTCACCTATTTTGGGGGGTGGGGTGGGGGATTTAGTGGTTTTCTCACATGTACAAATTATTGAAGCTCTTGCTTTGGACTTTCATAAAAATGATATAGTAAATGTAGTCTTACAAAAGTTGGATTTTATTCACATTACATTTTAAGCTTTATCTATGTTATTATATGTAGTCCATTTTACTATTGCATAATATTCCATTGTGTAAATAGTTTATGATTAATTTCTCCATTATTCTTTTGATGGACATCTGGGTTGATTTCAGCTTTTTGATATTATAAATAATGTTTCCATAAACGTTCTTACACACATCTCTTAGGGAACATGTGAAGAGTTCTCTAGGCTATATATCTGTTATGGTTAGTTTTATTTGTCACCTTGGCTAGCATAAAGTCCCCAGTAATTCAGACACTAATCTAGGTGTTGTTGCGAAGGTATTTTGTAGATGTGATTAACATCTGCAATCAGCTGACTTTAAGTAAAAAAGATTATTCTCAATAATCCAGGTGGACTAGATTCAACCATCTGAAAGGCCTCAGGAGCAGAATTAAGGTTTTCTTCAGATAGAAGAACTTGCGAACTGCAGCTTCAACTCCAGTCCAAGAATTTCCATCTTACTCTTCCCAATGGTCTGCCCTGTGGATTTTGGAATTGCCTAGTCGGCCAGCCCCCATAATCACATAAGCCAATACATAAACAGAAATGTGTGGGTAGGGGAGTAGATAGGTGTGTCTATTTTTCCTACCGGTTCTGTTTCTCTGGTAGAACTCCAACTGACGCAATACTTACAAGTCGAATTCCTTGATTGCAGGGTGTACCATGGTTCAACTTCACTAAGAATGCCCAACTATTTTCCACAGTGGTTGTATCAATTTTTATTCTTGAAGTAAATTACAGTTTCCATTGCTTCTCATCCTTAAGTAAACTTTGACAAAAAGTCTTACCTGTGCCACTCTAAAAAGAAAATGCTTGGTTTAATTTTTATTCCCTTAACTACTAATTATTGTCAATAGGTCCAAAAAAGTTTTTCTATGTTTATTGGCTATTTGTGTTGCCTCTTTTGTAGAATTCTTTCTGTATATTTTGGCAATTAAAAAAAATTAGATATTATTAACAAATTATTTTAGGGTATTTTATGTATTTTAGATAATACTCCTTTGCTGCCAATGTGTATTGTAACTATTTTTTTACATACCATTCCTTTTTACTTTTTTAATGGTTATAAACCAAAGGTTATAAATGTTACTATGGTTTGATGTGTCCATCTTTTCTTTTACAGTTAGTACATTTTATACTTTGCTTGGAGAATCCTACCCTATCATGATGTTACAAGGATACTTTCCCACATTTTCCTTAAAAATTTTTAACATTATCTTTCTAGTCAATCAGAAATTGATATTTGTATGTGCTCTCAGGTAGTGTTCCGATTTAATTTTTTCCCATTTTGGTAATCAGCTGGTCCAGCACAGGCACTTCGTAGTCCCTCCTTTCCCCTGTTATTTGTAATGCTGACGCGGACATATATTTTTCTCCAGATGTTAATGTGTCTGTTTCTAAACTCTTTCTATTGTTTTTTTGGAGTAATTTTAAAATTTTATTTCAATTCATGACAATGAATCTTAACGTTCGGCTAGACAGTTCCCCCGACACGATTCGTCTTTTTCAGATACATCCTGACTTTTCTTGGGCTCTTGAATGTCTTCATAAGTTTTAAAATCTGTATGTCAAATTCTTTCTTTAAAAATCCAGTGAGGATTTTGATCATAATTGCCTTGAACATGTGTATCAATTTAGGGAGAACTGATATTATTTTTAAGATATTGAATCTTCCTATCTATGAACATGATATAATTAGCCACTGATTTAAGTGTTCTTTAACATCTTGATTCTCAGTGCTCTCTGTTCCTTTCACCTATGCTAATTTCCATTTTTAGTGAGAAAATCCATGATTAACAATTTTGTTTGTAATAATGTAGTCTCTAGTTATAGATTAAGTAGAAAGAACTTCAGAATATCTAGTCTATGCATTGTAGGAATCAAAAGTATAATTCTTATTTAGCATGTTAACTAAAAAAAATAGTGATCGTGTGTTTGCCAATCTTTCTTTTAACAAAGAAAAAAAAATGCTCCATGCCTGGCCCAAGGACCTAATAATTGGAGACAGAAAAAAAAAAAAAAAAGAAAAAAGAAAACTTAGTAAATATATCAAGCCCTGAAACAAAAGAACTATTGGGAAGAATGGAATCTTCTAAGAAAACCCAGAAATCCCCCAGTTTAACCTCCCAACTGATACAGTAATTCCTTTGACAGCATACTACAGATGGCTTTCCAACATCTCCAAAAACATTTTATGATGATGTTCAATTTGAATTCTAGAACCATATTTATAAGTTATTTTAAAAAATATTTGAACCATACTCCTTTTCCTGGTAAATTTATTGATGTAATTCAATTCTCCAAAATAAGTGAAAACACTATTGAACATTTGCCTGAACCTTAGATATTACAATAATGATGACACCATAAAGATACTGTGCCAACACAGTATATCATTTAAGAAACAGAGCACAACTGTATCTTATTTAAAAATTGGAAGATGCTTTCACATTTCTTGAAGTTGTGTTTCAAATCAATCAACATGTGAACAGTACACTTGGGACAAGCAATATCTCTAACTAAGCCTACCCCTCTTAAACAACTCTACTATAAGACCATAAGAAACATAAACATGAAAAAAATGGTTCGATACATTTTATATTAGGTAGGAAGAAATGGAAGTTCCTAATTAGAAATGGCATCTGTTTATTTAATGTGCTACATGAAGGGGAACTACAGAAATACATCTGGTGCTTCCAGTGACAGTGTAATAATCAGTGTACCCAGACTCTAAAGAAAAGCAGAAAAGAAACTGAAAGTACAGACTTGAAGGAGTAATATGATCCCGGTACTATTGACTAAACATCTCAGGCTTACTGTCCTTCTGAAAATGCTATGCTTGAGAAGCATTGCAGAATATCTGATTCTCAACTGAAATGAATCTATGTGCCAGTATTTCTTATATCCCTTCTCCTTGTCCAACAATCAAAGATGCTACATGTTTCAGAAGGTGCTCTTACAAAATGGAGAACCTCTGCAAACCTGAGATACTAAGTGAAACTATGCAGACCAGAGTCCTGTCTGTCCTGTCTGTGTGAATAAATATACAATAAAGTGCTGAGATTTGAGATTAATTTGTTCTAATAGTAAAATTTTTCTTATTCTTGGATTTTTTAAATTTTATGATTTTTTCAATTACAGTTGAGATTCAATATTATATTAGTTTTGGGTATATAGCATAGTGGTTAGACATTTATATAATTTATACGGTGATCCCTCCAAAAAGTCTACAATATTATTGACTATATTCCCTACACTATATGTCACATCCCATATGAAGTGGAGTCCTTGGTCCTTGGCAGCATTCAAGGAGACTGAGAGACAATTTTTCTGTGCTGCACTAGACACCGACCTGATGATCTTATCTCTCTTAATCTGCAGCCTCCTCTCTGACCCCTCTGGCTACAGCCTCCATGTCCACCCTTCCCCAGCCACTGTGGAACTTGGCACAATCACAGAACTAAAGTAAAAAAAAGGAACAATATATACCTATTACTATATGTGATTTCCCACTCATCAAAATCTTATTAAAGGTAAAGGATACCTGAAATAGTTATGAGACTCAAAAAATAGGAGCCAATATAACTTTTAACGCCATAAACCCAAATCAGAGTATGTATAAGTAGAAATTAGAAACTATCAAGTACAGCTATTCATTTGATTAATATTGAGCATCCACAATATACTAAACTAAACACCATTGTTATGAATGAAATACAAGTTATAAATGAGACTAAAAATCTCTCCTCTCCCAGAGGAACTCAGAATCTAGTGGCCACAAAACAAACCAGATCTGAAGAAAAGAGAGAGAAGTTTAATCTATTCATCTGTCATTTGGAGTAAATTTTTATATTAATAGAAATGAATCATATCACTGGGTTAACAAGAATCTTTCAATGGATTCTTGTTGTACTGAATCAAAAGTTTAGTTATTCATCACATCCTATAATTCATTTTGTGATTGGGTCCCTATTTAACTTCTCTAAGCATTAGTTTCTTCACCTGTAAAATGTTGATAAAAATACTTACCTCATAGAATTTTTGTGAGGATCAAGTGCATTGTATCTGGCAATAGAAAGCACACAATAAATGTTAGCCAATAATGCTGATATTACTATTCTCTCTCCCACATTATCTCATGGCTTTCCCTTTCTTCTCACTGTACTTCACTCACACTGGCCTCTGAAAACTGTTAGAATAGGTCTAGTCTTTGTCAGCCTGTGGACTTTGAACTCTCTATTCTCAGCCTGGCTCTTAGTCCAACAGGCTTCTTCTCATCCTTTCATTTCAACTTATATTGTCACTTTCAGACTCCACCAAAGTGTCCCCCTGCAACTGCTCATCTCTGTCATAAAATTGTGTTTCTTTATTTCATTGGGAATTTGAAATTATTTCATTTATCTGATAGTTTACCAGATTTACTCCACGTTTTACCCAGCAGAATTAGGCTCCAAGAGGCAGAGAGCATTTGCTCTGTCTTATTCATTGTTGTATCCAATATGTTTAGAGCAATATCATACACATAGAAGTTCTTTAGCAAACATTTACTGAACAAATTAATAAATTCTTAAATAAATTGGAGGTTCTAATTAGAATGAAACTCAGGAAAATGTTTTTTAAAGGGTCAAGTTCGAAAAACATATATAAATAAATGAAACAACCACAAAGTTTTACCTTTCTTGCTAAAGAACTGGTCAAGAAGTAGATCACACAAGACTATTAGGACTTCACTTGGACAGAAGCTTACCTATAATATCCAGATTCTGATTTTAGAGGTTTCAAATCATTATTAGTAGATATTTAAGTAATTATATCTTACTGGGTAGTTTACTAAGTACTGAGACTATAGAAAAGAATGAAAAACCACAGGGGAATTCTGATATAATCAAAAAGAAGAAACAGTTATTATAAAATCATTACAGGTAAAAGATGTTAAAATATAAGATAGTCTTCTCTTAAGCAGTAAAGTACCTAATGAGAGCTACGGGGATGACAAAGTGCAAGATTTGACCTTTGCACAAACATCAAGTGCTGAATATATGCAATACTCCAATAGGACCTGGAAGAATGTGAGGCCTTGTACAAAGAAAGAATAAGAAGAGATTGGAACAAGAGTGTGAGTAACCTGGGCATTTGTGATTCAGGAGGGATTATCAGTACACAATTAACAAGTAATCTAGTAGTAAAGTTGCACTAATTAAACACTTCCTATTAGAGGGAATATTGAAAAACAACATGGCACTTTAGGTTGCATCACCTAATAAAGTTGGTAATACTTTCCATCAGGTATTTAATGAGTATATACCACGTGAGTTCTCTGATTAAAATGTTATTTTTATCATGCTATGTGCCATAATTTTGAAGTGTTTTTATATACATTACGTTAACTCACAAACAATAAGTTAAGACGTATCATCATATTCTTGGTAAAAAAGTTAGTTGCAGATCTCTGAGAGTGATCTAGAATATCAGATGCTCGTTCAGTGCTCTTTTACTGTCTCGTATAGCCTCCCAGTTACTTGCAGTAAATATTTACTTCACTTCAACTACTGCAAGTACCTCTATTCAGAATAAATATATTAGTCATAGTATTTGAGTTCATGATCCAAGTTTGTATCATCAAACCAGTTAAGCTATCATTATAGCAGAAACGTTGCCCTCAAATTTTATAAAATTTCTTAACTCAAAGAAATATGAAGGAAAAAATATACATTTAACCTCTGCAGAAATATTTATGATCAGAGGTCGAAATGTTAGAAATCAGGTATTTCATTTTCACTAATTAAAAAAATATGAGGCTATAAATGCTAAATGAAAACTATGAATTTAATGATAGATAATCCAGGATTATCATGCTAGAGGTAGCCTCTTAGAAACTGATCTGATAATAAGTATAATTACATAATACAAAGTTATGATGATATTTGGGCTTTTTTATTTTTTAGAACAACTCAAGAGATTAATATTTCAGCTGTTTTATTTTTGGTTTTGTTTTTATCACCTAGGATATTTATACATTGAATCTTCCTAAATTTTCACTTATACGAATGAATATTGTACTAAGGGTCATATTTTAATTAATATTTCACTATTTCACATTTGTATTATTATTATAAATTAAATCCCATTATTTCTTACAAAATCAAGTAATTTTGAAAATTTAAAAAGAAAATATGTCAAGTGTCAATTCTATCATTTGTGATTCGGGAGGGATTATCTTATTGTATGTGAAGATACAATCTAATCAAAAATATAATCAATACATTTTTAATTAAATAGGGAGTAGTCACAAATATTTGTATTTCTGGTGACATCTATTTCCTAACAGTTTTCTAAAAATTATTGCAGCAAAATCGACACATGAAACTTTCTTCACTGAATATTATTTTAATACTAATGTAAGCATTTTGTTTTTTGCACAAACACTTTATGGTACATTAAAAAAAAAAAAAAAAAAGCCCTAAAGAATTCTGTATCTGTTTCACTGGTGATGACAAGTATGTTAATTGCTTGCAGATAACATCTGTTCTAGTGAAATCAAGATGCAGAGGCTGTGTTGGATCTGTGGTACTAGCAGCTTTCTAAAGCTTTGTCTGGGAGCCCCACTGCATGCATTTCACAGACTCTCCAGGCAGCTGGAGGGCTTTTGAGCTTTTTTTGAGACCCTTCCAGCAACTGAAATAAAATCTGCCAGGAATCCTGGGTCATCGAAATGTCTCCCTTTGAGCAGTGGACTCACCTTTGAAGCTCCAACATATCCACTGACCATGACGCCTGAATGTGCTCTGGCTAAAGCAAGTTCAGGGTGAGCTGCTGACCGCCTGCATGCAAGAGCGGCCCTCTGACTTCCTTCTCTGTTTACAGAGCAGGGTGAAGGGCCTCTCTAGAGGGGATACCAAGAGCCTGGTCGGTATAATGTTGGATATAAAGGGCCCTTATGCTCTACAGGCCACGTTTACAATTTTACAGGGTTCATGGATTACAATTGCTCACCAGATGTGCCTATGAAGTTGGCTAACCATGGCATTGTGATGGCTCTGGTCCCAACCTCTTCCAGGGGCCACATGTTTGTTTCTCTTTTAAGCTATAAGTTTTTGTAGACTCTGATGTACTGTTCCTAGAAGAGCCAATGCTGCTCACCTGTGGATCACACCATCATGCTGCCTTGTGCTCTGATGGAGACACAGTGGAGTAAGGCCTGGGGTGTCCCCAGTATTTGCAGATCCAGACCACTACATCAACAAAGTTGTAAATAAACGGATCTCACTGGTTCTGTAGGTGGGTGGAATAGTTTAAGAAATTAAATATATATATATATATATATATATATATATATATATATATCTGTATTTGTTACAGGTTATATTGTTGAGAAAAAAGGAGACAAGTGATATGGATGGAAATAATGAAAGTTAGCATAAAAGACACCTGAGAAAGAGATGAACATTAAAATCCATGAGTGTGAAAAGTGAATGCAATGAGAATAGAGATAGTAAACAATATGATATGTTTGTACTATAGTGGGAAAATGTATTTAAAATTTTAACTTGAAAATTCAATTCCTTGTTGCCAACATGAGTGTTTTAATATATCTTCACTGTCATAACACATCTCATTTGTATAAAAGCTAATGATGTAATAACTTAAAATACATACACACTGACTTTGTAATCTAGGAGAAATAAGCTCTTTTCATTAGTTCATTTGAGGACTCCTCCTATGTAATAAGCAATGTTACAGCAAATTCATGATGAAAAGTAGACTTTTTCACATGTGGAAACATTCCAGTCTTTCAGGTTTTCCTGACATTGCTCTGAACTTTGCCAGTGTATAAATAAAAGCAATCATTCCTAGAAACGTAGTGACACTGAATAAGATATATCTGTTAAAAGAAAGCACAGACATAAATATCAATAAGGTTATCAATTGTGTTCTCAGGATGGTAGTTTCAGAACACTTACTGTAGAGCAAATTAAATTAATTGATGGGGAGATGGCCTAAATGGTTTTTGTCAGCACAAGTGGAAGCGAAGAAGTAAGCTTGTGTTAGCAGTTTTTAGTAGTCTGTTTTCTGGACTTCTGCAACAAAAGTAAGCTTTATTCTTCTAAACAAATCCAGTATCAAACAAACTTTCCAGCAACCCGACATTGTATTCATAAGGATTAACAGAAAGTTTGAATGTTTAATGAGTAATTTAAAAAACTTGAGTAGCATTTATTTGATCTTAGAATTTTAAAACACTTCAGAAGCTTGACTTATAAATGTATATGTTTTTACAAAAATAGATATAGCTATACATATACACACACATACACGGTCATAGTAACTAACTTTTTACTTCTTGTGGCATACTAGCAATCTCATATAAAACATAGTTGTTAGTTTTTGAAGAATATATTTGTATTTTACCAGATATAATACCTCAAAATGATGCATAGTTTCATCATTACTGAATCTATCTGGAAATAGTGAAGCACTTGGAATTCTTGCCTTTGTCTTTCTATGCTGTTTATTATCATTTCACTACCTTGTTTGCATAACCAAGCAAATCTATTACATTTTACAGAATGGCCGTTTTTAAGAGCAAAAGAAATTATTTGTCCATTTGCGTTATTATTTATTGATGATTCATCAGTGGTATATACATAATATACTCGTTCCCTTCCTAACAATCACCAAAAAGTTTTTTTTTTAAATTTTACTTCTTATTTGGAAAGAGAGTAAGAGCTGAAATAATTTGGTAAACATTTAAGATTGGATACATTTATGAAATATCGTATGTTGGAATAATGGGATAATATGTTTGCTTTCTATCTGGATAAAATCATTTCTTTCATTATCATCATGATGAGTAAAAGTGTAGAGTTGATATTTTGTCAATTAGAGAATGATTATAAAGAAAGAACAGAATTACCAAAAACTTCAGACCAACAAATTAAATTGAAGCATAAAATTTAAAAAAGATAAGTATTGACAATATATTTAATCATTGAATTTATTGACAAGGATAGAAATATTTCTAATTTAACAGTAATAGATTAAGTGGGGAATACCATGTTACTAAAACCAAAACAGTTACAGATATTTATTTATCTCTAAAAAAAACCCTTAATATTTATGAATATAAATCCAGTTTATAATTTGTCTTAAAAAAATCCTTTAGCCTAAGCGGTCTATTTTTTTTTTTTGATAGATTATTGTTCTCAGCTCTAATTGAACCAATAGAAATACTTTTAAGAATTATTCATTTCAAACTTTTAAAATTACGTGTCATTTTAAAAAGATGAAGTTTCATTTTAAAGATGGTGGTACATATAATAAATTTTAAATAAAATATATTTTTAAAATATATAGTAACCTTTGTCCTCTAGAATTATGTAGGTTAGCAGGTTTCACCACACATATTAACCCTGTCAAAGTGGCCCCTATCTCCTTTGTAGAATTTATCCCTCTTCAAAGTAATTAATCATTTGCTCGATGAGTGCTTTCCTAGCAGATAGTGAGCACCACGAGGACAGGGACCTGAAGTGTCATAGCAATGGATTCATACTTCCTGGTATAGAGTAGACACTCAGCTTCTATTTGTTAAGGAAAAGAGAGAAGGAGGGGGAGGTAGAAGTCCAGAGAAACAGACCACCCTGTGAATGTTACTTGTTAGGTCAGTTTGATCTCACAGATGCTCAGTCATCCATCAAGAAAAAGAAAGGGAAGAGGAGCCATTTTCTCTTGAAATCTGAAATAGAAGGCAATGCATTAAGACAAGAGAGAGAGAGAGAAAAAATACTCAGAGCATAATCTAAAACTGGAAAAGGAAAACAAGACTGACATATTTTAAAGGAAGAAACAAGAAGGTCAAAGCAGGTTAGACTCAAGAGTAGACAGATTTCTGTATTAACATCAAAGTGAAGATGAATATAGGAAAGAAGTAAATTAAAAGAGTCGTTTAGATCAGTGGTACTCAGAGTGGTCCACAGGCCAGTGTTGATCCACATTTTTACCTGTCCATGGGATAAACACAGAATGTGAGAGTAAGCATTTAGAAATGTTTATACAATTCATGGAATAATTCTGTGCCTGATGAATCTAATGAAGACAGATTTGGGCAGGTACCCATACATTTTCTATTGGATTTTTTGGGGAACCAATTTTAATAGTATTTTTAAAAGGTGATGAGTTGAATGAATTTTAAAAAATTTAAAAATTAAAAAGTTTTAAATCTTTAAAATGTAGCAAGTGTCTTTGACCAAAAACAGCCTTGAGAAGCACTGACTTAGATAAAATGTTCAATGCTGGTGCATGGTTTTTACTTTTTTTCTCATCTCTTTGGTGGTTGCATAATTCTATTTTTCTTAAAGCAAGTATACACAAATGTCCTATACAAGCTTTCTCACAATAAAAAATAATCTTAGACATACTATTTGGGAATTATTTTAAAGAGCTTTCTAATTTGTTGTGTGTGATAATATATGAAATTTCAAGTAGAATAAATACAGAGGTTTTTGGTTTAGTTTCAATCCACAAAGTAAAGGCATTGTCACCACATGGGCTTGAAACTCTTTTCTGCTCAATTGTTTCTATAAATGTTTACATAGAAATATACCACTTTTCAAGCATTTGCAAATAGTGGCTTACTATACTATAGGTTTATAAAATATTTCTTTTGGAAAAATTTACAAACAGAAATAGAACTTTGAAGTTCTTTTTAAAGTCCTTTTCCAATTTTCCGCTTCTGTAACAGTACTCTGTATTTAAGTCCAATTACAACCTTTTTTTCCTTTTAAAAAATATTAGAACATATTTCAAACAAGCAAAACATATCAGGAATAGCACAATAAATATCAACATATGCAATACTGAACTTAATGAATTAAATGTCACAAGTAGAGTTGAAGACCCTGGTACTCCCTGGCCCTGATCATATTATCTCTTCTCATTTCCTTTGCACAGAGGTAAATGATGGTTTTGATTGTTTCTTTGTTAGTTTTAATAAGGTGAGTAAGTCTCATATACTTCTGGTGTTAATGACCGAAATGTGGAGAAAACTCTGACCCTCTGAAAACACTAAACTGGCAGGCTCGAGCTACTGAATAGCAGGTACCTTTTTTTTTTTTAATTGCTAGGTTTTGAAGCAGCCCAATAAGCAACAGCTGTTCCTCTAGCTAAGTTCAGAATCAAATGAAAGACAAATACAGGAGTCAGACAAAAGCAAATGAAAAAGCCACCAGATTTTGATCTGGTCACATGGCTTCCTAGTACTTTCTTTACTGAAATGTCTGAAAAAAACAGCCTGCTCCACCCAGCTTATATGTGAAGGAGAGCAAACAGTTATTCTTTCTGAGACAGAAGAGAAAGGAGAGGCTGAGCAAAGGAAGCATAACTCTGTCTCCTCAAAACACTAATCACATAACTAACTCCTGTTTCCTTTGGAGAAAAATCAGTTGAATAGGTAGAGAAAAGCAAGCACTCTTAATGCTTGAAGTCCCTAAACTTGAAACTGTAAAGCCAGAGAAAGGAAATTCCTCCTCAACATAAACTGTGGTCCCCAAATTTTCTTCTGCTTTTACTCCATGCATAAATATACCTAAGAAATATTATGTATTATCTTTGTGCTTTTAAATGCATTTATTTTTTAAAACTCTATAACTTTAATAACCTAAATCAAAATGAACACAATAGTTTATATATTTTATACAATGGGGTTCTGATACTAAGTTCATGTTCTTTCTCATAAAAGACTGTGAAACATTTCATTTTGGCCAAAATAATATTTCAAATTGTAGTGTCCTCTTTTTGAATGTCCCAATTTATCTTATTCATTTCCCTTTATTTAAAAAGAATAGCTTTGTTAAGCTATAAGTCACATTTCATACAGTTCACCCACATAAAGTATACAATTTAATGCTTTTTAGTGTATTGACAGATAAGTGCAATTAACACCACAATCAACTTGAGAACATTTTCATCACATCAAAAAGAAACCCTGTACCTTTTAGATATCACAACTATTTTTCCATCCCCCTCCTATTCCTAAGCAACCACTAATCTACCTTCTGTCTATAGATTTGCCTATTCTGGATATTTCGTATAAATGGACTTATATAATATATGGTCTTTTATGACTGGTTTCTTTCACTTAGCATAATAATTTTAAGTTTATTCATGTTGTAACGCAAATCAGTACTTCATCCCTTTTTATGCTGAATATATTCCATTGTATAAACATAGGTCATTTTATTTACCCATTTGTAAGTCGATGAATATGTAGGTTGTTTTTACTATTTGACTATTATGAATAATGCTGTTGTAAACATTCATGTTTAAAGTATGATTCCTAAAGACAGTATATAGTTGGAATTTTTCTTAATCCAGTCTGACAATCTCTACATTTTGATTGGACTGTTTAATCCATTCACATTTACTGCTAATATTGATATAGTTGGATTTACATCTGCCATTTTAGTTTTGGTTTTCTATGTGTCTCATGTCTTCTTGTTCCTTTATATTTCCTTTACTGCTTTCTTATATTCAGTGAATATTTTCTAAAGAAGTATTTACATTTATTTATTTTTTCACTATAGATACATACATTAGTGGTTGCTGTAAAGCCTACCATATATATCTTAACTTTAGCTTTATACTGGTTTGATTCCAGTGAGATGTAGGAACATATAACTCCTGTATAACTCTATTCTCTTTCTCCCCCTTTTGTGGTCATTATTGTTATGTCAATTAATGTTACATATTACATGAATTAATATTACTAACCCAAAAATAAATCATTAAGTTCAATAAAGCTTTGTTCCTATCTACCTCTTCTGTGGTGTTATTGGTAAACATTTTGTTTCTGTGCTATAGGCCCAACAATACCATTATATACATATTATTTTATATAATTTTTTAAAAATCAATTAAGAAAAGAAAGGAGAAAATATGCCTTTTTCCTGTTTTTCATAATTACATAATTACCTTTCCTGGTAATCTGTTTCTTTTTTTGTGTGTCGATTGAAAGTACCATCAGGGTCACTAGCATTCAGCCTGAAAAACTTCCTTTAGTATTTCTTCTAAGGTAGGTCTACTAACAATTTCTCTCACTTTTGTTTCACTGGGAATGTCTTTAACTTTCATTTTTAAAAGATAGCTTAGCTGGATATGGAATTCTTGGTTGATAGTCTTTGAACATTTTAAATAGATTATCCCACGGCCTTCTATCCTTCAGTTGTTTCTGATGAGAAGTTAGCTGTTAATATTATTAAGGTTTCCTTTTAAGTGGGGTGCCATTTTTCACTTGCTGCTTTCAAGATTTTCTCATTGCCTTTGACTTTCAGCATTTTTACTATGATGTGTTTATTTGTGCATCTCTTTGATTCATCCTACCTAGAGTTTACTGAGCTCTCAGAATGTGTATGTTAGTGTTTTTCAGGAAATTTGGGCAGATTTCAGTTATTATTTCTTCAAATAGTTTTTCTGCTCCTTTTTATCTTTCCTACCCTTCTGGTATTCTTCTTATACATATCTTGGTGTGCTTAGTAGTATACCACACTTCTCTGAAGCTCGCTTTATTTTTCTTTATTCTTTTTTTCAAAAAAAAATTATTATTATTTTTGCATCTCTCATTTTTTGTTGTAAACTGGATATTTTAGATAATATATTGTAGCGGCTCTGGATACCATCACTCCATCCTCTTATTGCTGGTTAATAGTAGTTGTTTGTTTTTTTGTTTAGTGACTAATTAATTTTAAAGAAGTATATTTCTTCCCTCACTGTTTAACAGTATTCCATTGTGAAATAGTGTTATTACAAACCATGCTGCATTTAACATTCTTGAACACATTTTCTTGCAATCTATGCTAAAGTCTCCTAAGACATATACCTAAGATTAGATTTTTGCAGTTTTAGAGAATATATATACAAATATCACCAATTGCTTTCCCAAATATTTGGTTCAATTTGTCCTTCCATCAGTAGTGATATCAGTTCTCATTTCAGCACGTTCTCAACCATCTCTTGGTGCCTTTGGACCTGCAATTCTCATGTATGTGAACTAATAATTTATTGTGGTTTTAATATTAATTTTGCCTGATTTCTAGTAAGGCTGAACACATTTTCATACATGTATTGACCATTTATGTTTTCTCTTTTGTGTACCATGTAAGTTTTTTAGTGCTTAGCATATTTTCTACCCTGAAAACCATTACATACACACTTGAAAAAAATGTGTATTTTGCTCTTGCTGGAAGTATGTTCTATTTATGTTAGTTAGCTCAAGTTGATTGATGATAGTATTATTCAAATCTTCTATATTTTTTCCTGAATTTCTGCATTATAACTATATAAACTATGAAAGCAGAGCATTGAAATGTCATCTAACTTTGCATTTCTTACAATTCTTGATTAGGCTTTGTTCTAGAATGCAGTTAAGTTATTTGAAATAAGATTGCTTCTTTTGAGATTTGCTTTTAAATTTTGTTAGGTCAGGAAAGGACAGCTTTAATTTATAGCTACTGTAACCCCACTTCAAAGGTAAACTCTTCTGAGGATTTAACTAATATCTTGTATAACAAAAAAGTCTTTTTATTCTGACGGGTGGGAACACAATCTATTCCTAGACTGTATGTGGTTGAGGATGGTTCTTTCTGGCCTTTCTTTGCATGAGCTGAATAATTTTCTCACTGTAGCAAAATAGCTACTCAGTCAAAAACTCAAGGGGAACCCGCTGAAATTCCCTAGAGCATTCCATCTCTCTCCCTCTCTCTCTCTCTCTCTTTCTCTCCCTCTCTTTTTCTTCTCCCCCCCCCCACCCCCGACCTCCTTTCTCTCTCTATAGCTCCTTTTTCTCTGATACTTTACTTTATAATTGCTAACCACCTTATTATTCTAACCATTGTCCAAACTCTGTCTCTTTAATTCACTGAGACTGTTGGGCTCTCTTTGGGCTCCCACTCCCTGCACACCACTCTGAAAATACTCTACACAGTGAACTGAGACATCCATAGGACTCACTTTTTTGACTGTTGTCCAGTATCTGAGAAGCATTTTATTATATATTTTCCTTGTTATGATGAGAGGGTAAATCTGTTCCCTGTTAATTCCATTATGGTCAGAAGTAGAAGTCTCTTAATTATATCATTCTGAAATATATGTGGAAAAGTAAGGATTAGCAAGTGCCTGGCATTAAGCTTTTGATTGCCAAGACATCTATTTCAAAGACATTCATCTCAAGCAAACATATTGCAAGTTGTATAACACAGCTACTGGCAAAATAACTAGATAAGAAACCAGGCTGCATCAGCCATGAAGTTCCCTATTTAGAAGTCTCCAGGAAACCTACATAATTGACCCGCTTTTTCCTATCTGCATCATAATTCCTGCTCTTGTATTTTAAATTTACTAATAAAGAATGAACCTGTGAAACTCTAGGCACTCCATCTTGGACCCAAATAAAAGCAGAAAGAAAGACTGGGAAACTTCCCAATTAAAAAAGATTAGCGACATATAAGTATGATTTTATACTGGATATCTGATCAGAAAAAGTATGCTATGAAGGACAACATTGAGAAAATAGGTCAAAAGTTGTGTGTTAAAGTTTAGTTTTTTGAACTTAATAGTTGTGCCATGTTTCATGTAAGAAAATGTCTTTTTTCTTAGGAACTGTACACTGAATATTTGGGGGTGAAAGGTTTTGATGTCTGCCACATGAAGTCTTGATGTCTCAAATGTTTCAGCTGATGATAATGTGTATATGTGTGTATTTGCGGCAAAATAATAACAATGGTCAATGAATGTGTATGGGAGTTCATTATACCATTCTTGCAATTTTCTTTCAGGTTTAAAATAATTTTTTAAAAGAGCATGAGAAAACTCTGGAGACCTATTTTATAAGAACAGAAACAAACCAGAAGTAGACTTAATCATGTCATTTAGGTGAGACCATGCTCATTTTGGTAACCCAGATCATCACTGATTAAAATGTAGTAATCTTCTAATAGATCTGCAATACAAGATATTTGAAAAGAAGGTCTTCAGGCTGCAGGGATATGATATTCAACAAAATGTGGATATACACAAAGAAATAAAGAATGCTAGAAATAAAATAAAGCAGGGTAAAAATAATATTTTCTTACTTTTAATTCCTCAAAAGCTTAATCGATTCTCTAGGATAAGGCTTGGCAAACTTTTTCTATAAAGGATCAGATATAGTTTTGTGGACCAAATGGACTTTGTTGTAATTACTCAACTCTGCCTTTGTAATGCTAAAGTAGCGACAGACAACACATAACAAATAGATATGGTTGTATTCTAATAAAACTTCACTATTTTGGCAGCACAGTCTATATATTTGTCATATTTATCTCTTTGTGGTTTCCCTAAGGTGCCATACTCCGTCATCCTCCACGTGCTGGTCCTTTCCCTGGCACACATTGTCTATTAAGCTTCTCAACCTTTATGTTCTTTAGGACTCAATTTGGGTATGACTCTTTTAGGACCCTTTTCCAAAACCTTTACTCCTAATAGGCTGAACAGCTTTTCCTGCCTGTGTGATTCCACAGGAACCGAGGCCTCCTGGCTTTACCTCTGGCTCGATATTGACTTTGGGAAAGTATGTAATATTCTAAGTCTCAGTTTTCTCCTCTATAAGATAATAATAGTTACTACATTACAAGGCTGTTGTGAGAAAGCTTAGACATAGAGATGAACCCATAGAAAGCATTTAAGCCATGTAAAATGATATATAATAATGTTGTGATGATGATTAATATTCCTCTGTAATACTACTTAGTGATGGAAAATATCGAACAAAAGTAAATTTTATTCTGTTTTACAATACTTTTATAAAATATGCTTGGTTAGAGATTGCGTAAAGTTATAATAATATGATTAGGTATACTTGGATTTTTTGGGGTCATTTTAATAGCAATATAATATACTAAGTCAGAAGAACATGTCTTAATCAGTAAGATATATGAAAATACAGGTAAGATAAGGAAGGACAAATGTAACGGCCCCTGCAATTTCTCAACCACCAAAGTGAAGGAAGCCAAGAACATAGCTGGAAGAGGACCAAGTGAAGCAGGATCCAAATGAGGCCTTCGGCTCTAAGCCCTTTTTAGACTAGACACAGAGCGCTGTTCACACTGAGGAGCACAACAATTAGTGACGGAACAGCATATGGTTTGGCTAATACCACCTCAAGGAGGCAACCAGGGTAAAACTGGGAAGGAATATTGAGTAGAGATGAGAGTTGGGTGGCATATAAAAATGGACCACAAAACGCATGCTTAAGACTATCTTAGATGTGTATGTCTGTACATTTCACTGTATTGAAATTATGTATGTCTTAATTTTTAATCAAAGTAATTTATGTATGTAAACTGGTACTGGAGGATTTTTTTGAAAATGTTCTTTGCATTGTCTTTCCCGAGATGACTGTAAGGAGCAATAATTTTTTTTTAGTTATATATTCTGGTACCAGCCTTCATTGCCCCATTTTCCAAAACCTAAACAACATGATATATTTCTTTTTCTTGATTTATTAATTCTAACATCTCATTTATTAACAAAGGATATAAATCTTTTTTATGCTAACTCTCACCACCCAATGTAATATGTCATAATTATTAGCTAATAATGTAGTTTCATTGGTATGAATATGTAAATGTTATTTACCAAATAGGAAAGAAGTGTATTAGAATTACATTTTCTCTGTTTTGAAACTTCTCATTTTCCCTAAAGTTAATAAAGATCTCCCTTTTTTTCACTTACATAATTTTCTTTTGATAAATGTTTCCAAACATTTCCTTCAGATCCCACATTATCCTGTAGTACCAAATGTTGCTATAAAAAATATTATTCTGGTATTTCCTTCATATAAACACATTTTTCTCTCTAGAAATTATTAGAACTTCTATATTACTGTTGTGATGTTGCATAATAATATCCATTAGTGTATTACTTTTTTCGAATTTACTGAGCCAAGCCATTACAAATTGGATAATTCCTTTATATGTAGTATATTTTGAACTATTCATTTGATAATTTTTTCTTTCTAGAATACATACTAATCTGATGGTGGATCCTGGATTGATTTTTCTAAATATGTTTATTATTTTAGTCCATTTCATATCTCTTTGTTATCTTTTCTTAGACATTTTATAGATGTGTTATAGTCCTTTATTACTCAAAGGATGTTGATTTATACTTTTTGGATTTTGTTTGTTTTTTTGAAGTTTTTTTCTCTTGTATTAATGCTGCTTACTCAGGTCTTTTTCTTTTTCTTTCTTTTCTGTCTCTCATGTTGTAGGTTTTCCTTAGATGAGTCCCTCTCTCTCACACTACCTGTGAATTTGCTATGTGGCAAGGGTCCTGTGGCTTGCCTTGTACCCTCCGAGGCCTATGGATAATAAATCTTGTCCTTCAAAAAATCTCTGATGGTTTCAGTGAGATGAGTCCTGAACTAGTGGTAAGAACCAAAAGGACCAGCCACAAAATTGACTCTGGTGAACAGGAGAAGAGCTGGGGGAATGTCTGTGGAGCTTGCCACAAGTAAATACAGGCCTGTATAAGTGCCTTATGCATTCCTAGCCAAGAACATACTCTCGACGGGCTGGGACTGACACAACACTTTGTCTTTCGTGAAATGACTTATTTAAAGAGTGTGTGCCAGATATTTTGTAGAAAGTCCCTCGATTTGAATAATATGCTCATTTTTTTCATGATTAGATTCCAATTATGACTATTCTGGCAGGAATACTATGTAAGTGACGCTGCCTACTTCCTAGCATATGATTTCAAGAGGCACACAATATTCATTTCTCTCATTGTTGGTGATATTAATTAGTCACTTTGTTAACATGGAGTCTGTCAGATTTTTTTTTTTACTCTGTAAACATCCTTTACCTTTTGTAACTACTAAGCAGTATGGAGAGAGATTTTTTTTTTTTCTTTTGAGACTGTATGTATACTTTACTCCTCAAATATATTAATCCAATAGTTTTACTCTAGCGGTGGCGGTTTGTCAGAGGCCTAGTCTCTCAACTTTGCTGTCTTCAGCATTGGTAGTAGAAAGCGGCTGTGGATCCTCTGCACCTATACACCACACCCGTGCTTTTGTTTCCCGTCTTTCTTGTTTTTATGTCTTTATTTCCTAAGTACTATGAGACTGCAATCAATTCCACTTTGAATTTCAAAAGTTTTAGTTTACATTTTAGCCTCTAACACAGTTTTAGAATGTAGTAAATGTCTTGTATGGAAAATGGCTATGTATCTGTAGACCTCAAGCCTTCAATCTTATTTCTCTATTTTCAAGTAATTGTTAAAGGCTACTTCGGTTTCTTCTTTTAGCTGTTGCTCTGCCTCTGGGTGGAGACATAAACTTCAGCTCACGCCAAAAACTGGCAAATTCCCTCTTGTGAACAAAACAGCTCCTATTTATCTATTCACCTCTAAATGGTTTTCCTCTCTGTGAAATTTAGGCCATCTAGTCCTCATAACTCCCATAGTTCTATGAGGCCTTTCAAAAGTATTTTTTGCAACTTATCTTTTTTTCCTAGCTGTGAACTGTGAGTCTGTAGGTTTACCATAAACTTTTAAATTCTTCTCAGAAGTCCAAGAACAATCAATTCATATTTGCATCTGAAAACTCCAACCTCTGCATCTCCTTTTTCTCTATTGACTATTTTTCCTCTGCCTCTTTGCATGTGGTCTATGTCTCCATATCTCCCCAGTAAGTTTTTGACTGCATGACAGACATTTTAAGTGAAAAATGGTAGAGACAATCTGAAGTTATGGATGCTGTTATAATCCTCAAGAGAGAACTCATTTTGTTTTAGGCAAACAGGCTGAAGGGAGATCACCTTAATCCAACTATAAATTGAGTCAGGCTTCATTCTTTAGGAAGATTGGTCTATTTCTGTTTCTACTTTATTTTTAGCATGCAGCCCACTGAAACTCTCATCTAAAAGCCTGGATTTTGTGCCAGGTCTTTCTCTTTGGAAGACTGTGAAGTCCATTTTTTGTGTCTACATTCTGAAAGGACTTCTAGAAACTACTCCGTTTCTCAGCCTTGCGGCCACAGCTTGAAAACTGACAAATGTCAAGTGGAAAAGTGGTGCTAATATTGGCTTTTCTCTCTTTATCATTTTTCCTTCTGGTATCTTCTGCCCTTTCTGAGATCTCTATGCCTAGTTCTCTAGTGTCTCAAAAGAGGTGTGTGTGTGTGTGTGTGTGTGTGTGTGTGTGTGTGTGAGAGAGAGAGAGAGAGAGAGAGAGAGAGAGAGAGAGAGAGAGAGATCTATTTTTAGTTTTTCTCAAAGCAAAGATTGTTCTGCAACAAGCTATGCTGCCATTTCCGATAGCATAAAATTTGTGCCCTTGTGTGTTCACATTTTATTTGCCTGATATACATTGTATACTGTATGTATTTTATACATTTAAGTTTTAGATGTGTCTCATGTACATAGCAGAATTAGGTTTTGCTTTGTAACTCAATGTGAAAATCTTTTTCTTTTAATAAATCTCTGTCTTTTTAAAAACTATTTATAGTTATTAATAGAAACATATTTATGGCCTTAGTTCTCACTATATTTTATGTTGTATTTTCTGTTTTTATAGTATTTAAAGTCTTTCAGTATGTCGTAGTCTTTTTCATTTCTTATAAATTACATTTATAACTATTAAAATGCTTAATTTTTTACATTCTGTTATAAAGATTATTTTTATAACTTTACATCTTACTTTCATATTTTAAAAACTATGTTCATTATACCTCTATAGAAATCAATATAACATTACCTATTTCTTTTTCTTACCTTTCTCTCATTCCATCATCCAAATTTAGTTAATAATATTATTTTTCTCAGTGTTTACTTTTATATGATTACTGGATTTATTTCAGTTTGACATGTAGTTATTTGAACCCCCAGATTTACGTGAAGTAAACCATAAACTTTCTCTAAGCCTCACATTTAAATTGTGAGGTTTATGTGTAAATCGTGATGGCATGCATATTTATATTTTCATCTGTCACTCTAATATCTAGTTAATATGTCAAGAATTTAGAACAATGCTTAATACAAAGGAAGTACTATATAAACATTTTGCTATTTATTTTAGTTGTAGTTGAACATTTAACTACATATAGGACTTTCACAGTCCTTTGGCTGCAGTTTCTTTATTCATCAGTCAGTGGCTGAATTTTGCCCTCAGATAGTTTTACCAAGAAAGCTCAAGGAAATTTTGCGTATAAATAATTGTATAGATTTTTCACTATGAAGAATATTTTGGCTGTATGTGAAATCCTTAGGTGACATTTTCTTGTATTGACTGTCTCAGATATTATTAAATGTTGTTCTGGGAGAAACCTGGGCCTGTTTCATGCTCTCCCCAATATAAATAATTTTAATTTCTTTTACTGCTGCATACAGGATGCTTTCTTTCCCTTCCATATCCAATAACGTCTTAGTATTGACCATTCTGGGTCTCTTTTTTTTTCATAAGTGTGGTACATTTTTAATATCTAGCTTCAAGTATTCTTTTATTTCTTAAAAAAAATTATCTTGAATTATAAGTGTAATCTTGGATTCTCTTCCTAAATTTTAGTTTTCTTTATTGAGGACTCCAGGTATGAGTGGGTCGAATCTTTTTGCCTTTTATTTTTATCATGTTCCCTCTAATTCTTTTCTTCTTTATTTTCCTCTCATTGATGCAACTCCACCTCACTGCTTCTTTGTAATATATGAACAAAATTAAAATCCCTATTAAGATAGCAAATGTTCTATAATGGTTTAAATTTTAAACTTTGTAGTCATTTATGGCCAAAGTTATGGTATTTGCAACTAATATATGTTGTTCTTGTTCTCCACTCAAGTCCTGATGGAATAAACTGTGCAACTTGAGAAATGTCAGGAGAACGCTACATTTGATAAATATAAAAGGTAACATTTCGTTTCACTTAAATTATGACATGTGAATTCAAGAACTAAAATCTAAGAAAGTTTATTAATTTATCATTTCCAGTTCAGTTAGTAATTTTAGTCTATTTATAAAGTTGTGGCTATGTTAAACTAAAGGAAACCGCCTATTGCCATTTACTCATTTCATAGGAAATAATTCTTGATATTCAAAGAGATCAGGTGACCTTCTCAAGATTCTACCAAAGAAGAATCTAAGTTCTCATAGTTGTCTAATACTGGCCATAAAACAAAACAAAACAAAACAAAACAAAACAAACCTAACACCTGATATTTCATCATCTCTATTATGATGTTTTATTTTTTATTTTTCCTCTGGTCTTTTAAGGCTAAAATCATTTGTAAAGATAAAGATTTGAGTTCTACAAATCATATCACCTATTATCTTGAGACTTTAAAAGCCCACTCCAGGTTGTCATTTTCCATTTCTACTTTGAATAGATGATGAGCCAAATAAAAATGAGACACTGACAGGTTTGATCACTAACATAGGCAGTAACTTCATTCAGAAAAAGATATTCTGCACCAGCTTTCTTCAGGTGCCAACACAAATGTGGAAATGAAACTCTTCATTAAAGAGTTGGATCTTACTGCTCCCCCCTTATGTATAAAATAAAAATAATGGTAACCACCTAAGCATTATTAATGCCATACACAAAGTGATAATGATAATATATAATCATTATTGAAATTTACAGATTCAGAAACCAAGTTTCAGAGATCATAAGTAAATTTCTTAAGCTCAGTTAGTGCTTAAGATTCAAACCCAGCTCTGTTCACTCTGTTCTTCTCTGTATATTGACCTGGAATCTTACTCAACACATATATCTCAACTATAGTTTTAAAATAAAAAAAAATAAGTATAACCTCTTTTATAAGCGACTGTTTAAAATATTTGAAGGTGTTTACCATATACCACAATAGTCTTTCCTTCTCTAAGTTAAATTCTCTCTTTCTGACTGATTTTAGAGTCTACTCATCAACCTGATCATTCTTTCTGGGCATGTTGTCATTCGTCCACGTCCCCTCCTAAAATGTAACATCTAGAAATAATGAAAACACTCCAGTTATGTTGTCAGCGCCGAGTACAAAGTAGACCATTTAGAGGTCTAACTATTAACTGGGAATAATGAGAAATTGCTGTATTTTGGCTGAACTCAAGTACCAGGAAGAGAAAACGCACACACACACACACACACACAAAATCTCCTTTCAGTTGGGTCATAATATTCTGCTTCTGAGAGAAAGTGGTCCAAAATAACCACCACTTACACTGAATTCTGAAGATATAAATATGTTGAACCCAAGAAGTTCATGGGACATTCATTGTAGACAGCTGTTTTTCTTAAATTTGCAAACAAACCTGTTTCTTTTAGCAGGCACTGGGGGACATCTGCCGTATGCTTCCTATATGTTAAGCATAGGTTATACTATTTAATCCTAACCATACGCCTAAAAGTTATGGATCATTATGCCCATTTATACATTCATTTATTAACCTTTACAATAGAGATTAGAGACGTGCTGAAATTCAGACAGCTAGTAAGGTACAGAACCCAAATGCCACCTAAGTCTGAGGGACAGAACTATCTAAGAATCTACAGATTTTCCTACATGTCAAACTGCCTCACGAGATATATAGACAGTCTCTAAGATGCCCCTCAATGCCCTTGAAATGAACAGAAAATAATAAAAATGATTTAATATCACTTCTAAAATTAAGTAACAAATAGATAGTGTCTTCTATCTAGAGTACTCCCTCTCTTACTCTTTCACTCACTCACTCACTTTCTCTGAGGAAAGCTAGCCAGCTGCCTTACGCAAAGAAGCCCACGTGGCAAGGAGATGATGTCTCAACAAAGAGCCAGCGAGGACATGAGACTGGCTGACAACCAGGTGAGTGAGCCCGAAAGCAAATTCTCCCTCAAGGGAGCCTTAAAATGACTTCAGTCCTAGCTAACACTGTATCCTGTGGGAGAGACCGAGCCAGAGATATCCAATTGTCATGTCCCGATTCCTAATTCATTGGAATTTTGAGATAACAAATGTTTTTATTGTTTTAAGCTATTAAGTTATAGAGTAATTTGTTACATAGCAATAAGTAACTAGTATACCATATTAAAGCAAAGAAGGTCTGTGAGAAAGAGGCAGAATTGCACAAAATCACCTAGACCAGTGCCTTTCACCTCCCAGGCATGGAGTATGATCTAAACATTGTTCCCACTTTATGCTCATTCTATAGCTTCACAAGCCACATTCCTAATGAAGTTAATACTCACTATAGATAGATAGGTGATAGATAGATAGATAAATAGATAGATAGATAGATAGATAGATAGATAGATAGATAGATAGATAGATAGATATACATGGAGTTGTGCTGGTTCTAAAAGTTCTTTTTCTAAACATGGTAAAAAGGTAAACTTCTCATACAGTTCCTAGTTGCTACAATTTACAAACATGACTATTAAAATGTAAATGTGTCATCTTAATAACTATGGATTTTTTATACCTTTTTTTTATATAGAAGAAAAAGCAGGCTGATCACAAGCTTTTTGAAGGCTATTGTCATGACTTTTATTCACCAATATATTTTCAGACCAGCTCTTATGGTACACTATAAAGAACACTATCAACATCACCCTAATAAATTTAATTTAAAAAAGAGCACTATCTTACTGGTAATTTAATTGTGCCTAGGATTAAAATTAATAAATATGAACCAAAATCCAGTCGTACCTTTGCTGTTTTCCATGCCTCTAGGAAGCAATGCTATAAAAAATTGATATATCAGGTTTGGCTAAAGACTCCTGTCATAAGTTCTGATGTGCCCTTGTCTCTACCAAAGTGGAGATTCCCTCTTAACTTTCATGTACTAATACATGGTCCTTACATAGTGCTCATAACTCATCTTATGGAGAATAAACAACAAAGGAGCAAATTAACAATAGGCTAAGTTTAGAATTTAATTAAAATAAGAATGTTTTATAATTAGCTAAAGAGGTAAATATATAGAGAGGGCAAATGTATATGCTAATTAAAATGTTATTATTTAGAAAATTGTTCATTTTAATGTATGAGATATTCACAGATTAAGCATTACTTTTTAAAATGCATATGAGGAGAAAAAATTTTGACTGAGAATAACTTCCTCCTAGGAAATATAAAGATGACATAATTCCAATGTACTGACAAAATTAAGAAAAGTTATTTTTATTTTTAAACAACAGTAATGAACATTAAACAAATATTCTCCATTTAAACCAATAGTTCTAGAATTTTGCTTTATCTCCCAGTAACCATTTTCTTTTCATTCCTTAGAGTCTCAATCTTTTTATTGAGTCCACGGTTATTTAGAGAAATTACTACATTTCTCAGCCTCCCTTGCAAGTAGGTGTCTGGCCGAGGGATATAAGGAGAAAATCTGAACAACTACTAGCAAATGTCTTTTTATAAAAGGGAGTTCCCACTTTCCTCACTTTCTCCTCTCCCTGATTGATATACAGGGTAAAGTTCCAAAAACTGACTTGGACTATGACATAACCATTTTGTTTACTAGTTCTCTATGTTACTGATTTGGTAGAACTCAGAAAAGTAAGTAGCTTCTCCTTTATTGCCACCACATCTAACCTTAACTGCCCTCCAGAGAGCCTTGATTGGTGAACAATTCCAATGGGAATGCTGCCTCTGGTTTCCCATTTTCAGCTGCACAACACACTTCAAAATTGGTTTCCTAGAGGCCTAAAAGATTATGAGTAACCAAAATCCCCACTTACTGGGTGGGTCTGAATTAATTGATACTTATTTAAAATTATCTAAGCACATGATTTCCATATTATAATCGAATATTTATACATGAAAGCATGAGAAAAACTCTCATATAGAAAAAGAAAAAAGAAACTTTAAAAATAGATAATTGGGGGCTTCTCTGAATAACACCGTTTGAACTAAAATCTAGTCAGACTCTTCAACACCAAGATGAAAATCTTCTTTTTTAGTGGTATTCAACTTGGGGAAGATGAGCATGACTTTCCAGGGGCTTTTTTTAGGCCTTTTAACAGTAATGGTTTATGACATAGTATAAATATAGAGATAACTGAATAACAGTTTCAGTGTAATTTTGCTGGAAGTTTCTCCCAAAATTTTAAAGTGTTCTTAGAAAAACCACATTATACTTTCCTTTATCAATATCTATAGATTAAATGTATGTTGATGGTTTTGTTTATTAAGTTTTAAACTGTCTTTGATATCCTTTTTTTAACTTTCTTATTTTATATTTAACATCTATTTGCATAAAATTGAACCTGATTTTGTTCTTATTTTTTCCTGTTATATTTTCATGTATCTGGAACTTATATAACAGCCCCTTCCCAGGCAGCAGAGCCATCTGTCCTCTGGTACAAACCATGGCACTGCATATGAGACTGTGGAGCTAGTCTCTGTGTCTCCTGATATTATTCATCACAGAGTTTTGTGCTAGTTTTAGTCTCCTAGGCCTTTCAGTTTACATTCCTCATTCAAAGAGATGCCAAAAAACCAGCAAGAAAGCATTTATTAAGTTGGACAGTGAGACATTACAGAAATGAAGGCGCTGGATGGATGAGTATTTATCTTTACTGGGCCCCAGCAGCAAGGGTTGTTCAGATGCTGGCAATTGCTTGGTTTGATGTTCACACTACTTTCTTCCTCCTTCAGTGTGCTGCAATCCTCAGAGAATTAAAGAAAGTGCTGTGAATGTATTATACACATGTAACCATTTCTGGGAACAAGCAAGTAGAGACAGAGGCATGCATTTTTCAAAAATAAAATCATGATGGAAATCTACAGAAGGGAAAAAAAGAACGTTCATTCTTCAATCTTCAGTAAATCAAGATGCAAGGTTCAGTAAGATGTTTATGGCTTAATTCCTTACCACAGTGGAGAACCATATGAAAAATGTAGCAGGGATGGAAGGAGAGTGGCAATGTTAATGTTTCGTGGTTTTGGGGGGCTTCCACCACTCAACTTCTACTGATCGTTGTCTGACTAAGAAGCCAGAAGTCACTTCTCATTGATACAGTAAGTTTCAGGCTTCTCACCCTGTCAGTTACTTCTTACTTGTTAACATTGAAAATAGAGTCATATATTTTTTAATTGCAAAATGCAAATTTGCATATCTTCAGCATCACTTCTAACCACAGATATATTGAGGCTCCTGTGCATGGAAAGCAAAAGATTCCTGGAATTTGGGAAGATCATTGCTGTCATTTCTGCTCTTCCAGTGCAAACACATAGGCCCCCCTAGAAAGCTAAGGTTAAGCAGTTCTGACAAGGAAATACATGGAGACAAGTAAAGAATGTTGCTTTTTATCTTCTGACTTCATGTGTATCTCCTGGGACCACTACGGAGGGATGTTTGATTTTTAAAAATGCTTTGGTTGGTAATTTTGGGACTTCTTTGCAGTACTCACTCTAGATCTCATTTCTGTAATCAGGTAATTTGTAGGCCTGTACACTTTGGCCTCAGGAAACTTGAGGGAAAATATTTTTAATTTGTACTGGCAGAAATTTCTTGCATGAGGTTTCTTTAGTGTCAAAATTGAAGTTATTTCCTAGGGACTCATAACTAGATTGAAAGCTGATGGAAGACAAGGGCTGAGTCTAATGTATTCTTCTGTTACCCAAAAGACTGAGTATATGTTTATGTTAGTTATTCATGAAATATGAGTCATATATGAGGAAAATTTATTAATATCAGATTATAACCAGTTTTTGACAGTAAAAAAAAGGCATTCTGTATTGCTTATTACTTGAGCATTTCTACTCAGAATTAGTTCATTGATTCATTCATTCAACAAAAATGTATTGACTTCCTCTGGTGTAAAAACAAAAAAAAATAGAAACAAAAGATGTATATTAATTTAAGGAAGAGCAATTTAAAGACAATAAGACATAGTTTCACTCCACGGAGTTTTTAATTCAGTTAAAAGGTGATTTTTTTTTTTTTTGGAAAAAGTAGAAATTATACAAATAGTGTAACAACCTTTGGACCTATCAAAAATTCTACTGGAAACAATAAGTAACAAATTACTTATAAATTTTCTCCATCTAAATGATATAGAAAATATAAGTGCATACCAAATACAGGTTATAAAATGTTGGTATTTGGTTCAAATTTCCAAGTGAGCTGATTAGTTCTGCTTTTGGCCTGATTTAGAGGAGATGATTTCATGTGGCAAATTAGGGGTCAGTTTTGACTTATATAGTAATAGAGCATAACACAAACCTAAAGAAAGAAAAGAAAAAAAAAAAACCTGTGTATGTTCAACTACAACAAGAGCTAAGGATTCCTGGCAGAAGACAGAGATGATGTGACACAAGATTTCACTAGTGAGTACCTTCATGGCTGAGACTGGTGAGCCTTACTCCCCATCTCTACCCTCAATTTATTAGCGAAGAGGACACATATTTATGACACCTTAAGAAAATTGAAGGTCAAAAACCAAAATAAAAATAGCCAGCACATTTCATACTTGAGGTTGTAGAACCGCAAGTTTAAAGATTTGGGGGTCAAGTACCTAATAAATATTTTCTGCCCTAAATGTAAGTATAAACAGATTAATTGTGAAAAAAATAATTGATTCCATCTTTTTTCCCTTTCTTTAAGTGACCGTTATCTTCATTCGCAGTTCAATTCTGGTATCGGGTAAGAAAAGCAGCTTTTTTATTAATGGGATGTTATTTATGCATATAGGTTCAGAAAAAAATGAAAAATGGAAGTGTAGAAGCATGTGCGCAGATTACTAATTTGGTGCAAGAACTTAACCCGCAACTGTGAGGATTACCAGAAGGATCACTTTTATTCCCACTACTCCCAATTCCTTTTCACTTCTCTATGAAAATACCCCTAATCTACATTCCAAGAAGCAAATATTAGTACATTCATCAAAATCCCCTCTTGCTTCATGCCATCAGACTGAGGATGGGAAAACGAGCTCAGGGAAATGCTTATGAAATTCTTTGGAATGCAGCTAAATATAGGAAAACATGAATTACACTGCCCCATGTAATTCACTGAAAAAAAAAAATGGTGTCTGAAACCACAAAGCATCTGATGATTCTTAGATTTGGCAGCAGAGTCATGAGATCCTAGGCTCTGTTGGAGAATCACTCTTACTGACAGGAGGGTTAAAAGTCATTAGTCCCCTTAAGTTACCATGCAAAGTTTTCCCTAAATTTAATATAGTTTGATTAAATATCATTTTTGGAACTTTGAATTGTCAGTCACATAGAAGTTGAAAATACATAACAATACTAGAAGTGGTGAGAAAAAAAGAAAGTTCTTCAAGGATACAGACTTTGCCAGGTACAACATGTTCTCTCTTCTCCTTCCTCCTTCCTTCCTACTATCCATTGTGATATAAAATAGCATAATTATCTCTGTGTGTGTGTAACAAGAAGAATAAAGTTTTCTTTTGTATTTTTCTGTTTAGATAAAAATTTGCCTTATGTTAGATTTTGTGCTTCATTTTGGAATTTATGTATATTTCATATACATGAAAAATGCATATTTTGTTTCTTCAGAGAAAGAAAACATTCATAAAAGCAGGTGCTAAATTGATCCTATTAGATTATATACCCTTCTACATCCTACCTTGCACACAATAGTATAGTCACGTGGTCACTAATTATGTAGTATACAGGGATCTAGAAGGGAAGCAGCCTGTTTTCGAACAGGGAGCAAAAGAGAGAATAATGTGGGTGATATAGAAGAGGAGACGTGAAGCTAATAAGCCTGATGAGGTGTTCATTAGACCACAATATAATAGGATAGACATGGGGAAACAACAAGCAGACAATAAGGTAAAAACAGTGAATAGCTGGAAATGTTATTTATCGTAAGGGAGAGGGTTGTCATAGAATAGTTAAGATTTTCATTGACATAAAAGAGGCATTGAGGCTTGTAGGTCCAGAAAGAATAAAATAAAGGCCTGGAGATGTAAGCAGACTGATGACTGAAAAATAAGCTTCATGTTAAAGAACATTGAAAAAGAATGCTGATTAACTAAGGAGACATGAGGTAATGAACCATCGTAAAAGCCAGGCTGAGAAGAGTCAACTTGATGTGATAAGAAATGGGAAATCATTAACATAGCATATAGGGAATCTAAAAAATAACATGAACTTTATAGATACACAGACATGATCATTTCTAGTTCTGGCATTTACCAGCTATTTGATTTTGGACAATTTATTTAATCTCTCTGATGTTTGATTTTTTCCTTCTATAAATAACAGTATCTATAGTATATTATTGTATGCATTAAATATGCTTTCTTGTGCAAAGCACTTGGCTTATTTTAATAGGTGCACAATAATCATTACTGCATTCTTTCTTTAGCAGAGTGTTTGAAGTCTAGACTATTAAGATAATTATTTAGTCAATGAAGAATGTTAGAGATCAAATTTAGTAGAGGTAATAAGTAGATAAAAATATACAAAATGTATTTTAATATCCCCAATGATTAATGGACATTATTAACAATTTAGCATTGTCTCTAAGACCAAAATTGATTAATACAACACAAAATAGTTACTTTTCATTTCAATCTTAACAAATAGTTTATTTACGTGAATGGTACTATGTGCTCAGTATCCTCATCCTTTTAGAAAACATAATGATGATATTTGGTTTTATGAATATTTTGAGTGTTATACATTATCCTTTCTAAGAACCATTCCTATAGTCTTTGAGCTTTAACAGGTTTACTGAAGAGAACTATTCCCGCTTTTAACACAAAACATTTCACCATTAAAAGGGTGACCTGCTTTTAATAAGTACCAAAATTACTGTTGGCTTTAAGTTCTTTCTATGCAACTGAATGCATACTTGTGTGTATTCAAGTTCTGAAACCTAATACAGACTGTAAAATGGTCCAAATCCTCTAGCAACTACTTTTGTTTGTACAAATAGTGTCAAGAAAACTGAAATATATTTTAAAACTTTTACATTGTCTTTGTTATAGCATAATTTTCTATCGTTATACTTTTACTAACTAGGAGTAGAAATAATAGCAGAATTTAATTAATCAGAAATTAGCTGGGCTATATATATTATAGGTAAGAAAGTTGTTCTCAACAACTCTCATACTTTATAAATTTCAAGTACCAGGTTAATTTTACTAAATTAACATATTTCCTGCATCTACTCCAGTGAATTTATATCAAATATTATTTAAAGAAATGTCTTAATTTTTAATTTAACTTTCAGTGGTAGAGTTAGGTTGATTCTTCTCTTGTTTTAAAATAATTGTTTGCATATTGAAGTAGAAATGCCTTGATGTCTTTTCCACACCCCTTGTTGGGCAATGTGATATCAACTTTCCACTAATTGAAACATTTCTGTCCTAAATTCAAAGTCCAGTTTGATTAAACCTGATTAAACCTTCAGTGTGTACATGGCATAAACTGGGATAACCATATTTCTTCCCCTGGGAATGTAAAAATTGTGTATAGAAACTAAGCAAGGAAGGTTATTGAGGCTTGGAGCAGATTTCAGGGCAGCTATAAAAGACCATGTGAATGCAGTAAAATCAGCTCTGTGAACAGAAAGGCATAAAAAGTGCCAACATAGATAAAGAGACATGTGGCTCCAGAAGGAAAGAAATGAAGAGATTAACATTCTTGCTTCTTGAACAACATAACAGTCCTCCTTCATTACAGAATGATTTTGGCTCTGCTCAACTTCCTTCTATTTGGATTCCATGATGTTCTTTTGATTTTTTTTTTTTTTTTGGTATAATCAATCTCATATACTATAGCAGTTTGAGGTTCTTTTTTTCTTATAGTCAGATGATACTTGAGTAACATAAAGGCAATGGGTACCTCACAGATCTTCCATTTTTAAATGTACTATAGTATTCTGAAAAATAAGTGTGGCATAGGGAAAAGTTTTATCATTTATATAAGGAACAAACTTCTATTTGAAATCTTAAGCATTGCTTTTCATCAGTTCTTCTCTGTCTCTCCTTCTTACTAGCTCCCTCTCAACCTCCACCCACCACATGCAGACACATACCCAGGTTCTAGGAAATTCCCAGAGATATTAATTTGAAACTAGATGGTCCTGTGGTAAGAGTCATGGAAAAGTCAATATGTAGTAGACCATTGTTATTCCCAATAAGATAAACACTGATGACTTGGGAGAAACTGTAGGGTTCATCCATCAATTTATTCCACTCTAGACAACACAAGATTGTTCAAGGTGCATTCAAATTTTGGAGCATCCCAGAAATCTTGTGACTGGCTCAAATTCAATCCTTAGAATCTAACTCACACTCTAGTCTAAGAAATCAAGTGTGTGGAAAACAAATAATGAGTAAAAGTTGTTAATTTCATGTAAATAAAATTAAAGTCTATTTATTTTCAAGATTTTTTCCTAAAATCAGTAAACTAAAGAAAAAGTTAATTGGGAGAAACTCCATAAAATAATGAACAAAGCGTATAATTTTAGCATCACCTATTACACATTATAACGCATTCATAGATAAACATATTCTATATCTTTAATTATGGCTACTCCCAAATCTTCTAAAAACTGGAGTTCCTAGTCCTTATGTTTTATATCCAAACATGATTTAAGCTATTAGAAAAATGTGTACCTTTCACCCATTTGGGAATGAGGGCTTTGTTATTATATTAAAATCATAAAATCACAAGAGGTCTAGTGGTAACTGAAAATGATTGTAATTGCCTTGTAATAGGAAAATTTCCAAACTTCTTCCTTAATGTGGTTGCAACTTTGAATACTTGGTGTGAGAGAGTCAGTGTGGTAAAGATATGAAATACTTAAATTTCTCTACCAGAATAAAGACCTGGAGTAAAAGTCTTGAGTTGTGCAAACAATTCATCTTGGTCGCCGCTTAGAAGATTTATACAAATGTAGAAACACTACGAGGTTATTTTCCTCATCTTTTGAATACAAAATATTGGAAGGAAACTTTGGCTATGTCTTCAAAGAGCAAATATCACTTGTGTAAACAATACCAATCCAACAGAGGGAGCTAAATGCACACAGGGATTGAGAAAATGGCAAAGACTATCAGATTACAGTCAGGCATACATTTTACTACCTAAATCTGAGTCCGGCCCTCGCTCAGAAGAGCCCGTTGACCAGATGAGGAATGGACAGTTGACTCACAAGCCTGCTGTCTTCCTTCCCTCATTACCAAATCTCCGTCTTCTCCTTTTTATCCTACTCTTCCTTCTGCTTGTCCTGTTTTTTTTGAGGCAACTTCTCTTCTTATTTTCTGTCCTTCCTTTTCCTACTAACTAAGAAAGACAAGGACTTCCATGGCTATTATTTATTGCCATTATTAGTACTTAGGCCATACAGCAGGATGCTATGTATCAAATTTCACCTATTTTTATCATGTCCATGTTAATAGCATCGAAATTGGAAGATGACCATCAAAAGTGAAAAGATGGCACTTATTTTCACTATACCATCTATATAAGAATAAGCACTTATTTTCAAGATCCTTTTTAATAGAATCTTACATATTAATGTGTGTGTATATGTACATGAATAAAATTTTGGCGTCAAGGCAAGTCCTAGATAATTGTAAAAAAGAATTACATAAGTTTATATATTAATAGCTATTTTATAATCATACTTCCTTAAGGCATTCTTTCCCTGACCCTGTTGGGGATTTTGTCAAAATCAAGGAATTGCAAATTTCATAGTGAGGGAAGCACAGACATACTGAAAGAATTTTATTTGCTACCCTCTGTGGATAGAGGCTGATAATCAACTGTTATGAGTAAAATTTAAAGTGATTTTAATGAAAGTAGTGAGATCCAAAAGTGGCAAAAACCAAAACAGCTTTCAAACATCAGAGAAAAATAAGTGTGGTTATCATAATAATCTTTATGGCTAGATAAGTAATCAGAAAAATTTTAATTGAAGAGATCTTTGATAGTAGCTAATTGATCATTGGGACTCTAGGAATAAATATAAAGCTCTTCATCAAAGAGCTACATTATCTTACCCAGTTTTATGACTTGACCCAGTCTGTAAACCTCAGATCCCTTAAATGATAAATAAACAAAATACACTTAAGGAAAAACCCATATTGTGTGTTGCATTCTTTTTTTCTCCCAACTTTATTGTTTGAGATTTTTACACAAGGATATCCAGTTTTACCAACACTATTTATTAAAGAAACTATTCTTTCCCCAATGTGTGTGTTTGGTTCTTGTATCAAAAATAGTTGACTATATATTCATGGATTTACTTCTGTGCTCTCTATTCTGTTCCAGGAGTCTATGTGACTGCTTTTAAGCTGCTACTAAACTGGTTAGATTACTATAGCTTTGTAATATAGTTTAAAATCAGGAAGTGTGATGTCTCAACATCTGTTTTTCTTTCTTAAGATTGTTTTGGCTATTCAAGGTGTTTTGTGGTGCCATACAAATTATAGTGTAGCTTTATCCATTTCTGTAAAAATGCCATTGGAATTTAATAGAGATTGCATTGAATCTATAGATCGTTTGAGGTAGTATAGACATTCTCACAATATTAATTCTTCCGATCCAAAAACATGAAGTGTCTTTCCATTTATTTGTGTGCATTTTTCTTTATGTCTTTAGCTGGATTGTTCTATGTGCCACACACATTCCTTCTGTTTCTCCTTATTTAGACTCCACTTTCTATCTTCTGTACATAAATTTACCCATCTGTAGAAATAGACTTCAGTTCTATCTCTTCCATGAAACTTTTAATTACTCCAACTCACAATGTCTTTGATTCTCAGAATTCTTGTCCACTCATAGTTTCTGGAGTTGCCCTCAAGCTTCTCAAACTTGGCCATTTAGATACACAACCGATAATCTAAAGGTTTCAGAAATCATAAAAATATACATATATACTTTTATGGAAATCATTTTTTCTCTAAGACTTTGAGAGCAGAAAAACAATAAAAAAATTCTTGGACATTTTGTAGACTGCAATAATCACATGATGTTTAAACAAAAACCTTGGGTTTTAAAGACATTTTGTTCTACTTAATGGTAATTTCTGGCCACATTCCCCAAGGATGTCTTTTGTGTTTCCCTCCATCATTTGTAAATATTCAATAAACATTTGTTGTATGTTGGGATCCTTTTAGTCTCCTGTTTTGGTCTGCAGGAATTTCTTTCCCCATTCCTTTTTCAACAGTGCCATGGAACTCTATATTCAGCATGATTGTAGAATGCTAATATGAATAGGACAAAAGTCACTGTATACTGGCTTATATGAGAATAGATAAGAAAATGTTTTCTATTGAACTCTCATTAAACGTCAGACCAAGTCAGCTGCTCTATATTACGTTAAAGTATATGAAAATGTCATACTTATAAGTAAAAATGATAAATTATTAGCAATTTTATATGGTTCGACCCAATGATTTTCTTTCTCTTTTCATAAACCCGAGTCTGACAGAAATTTTAATAGAAAAAACTAGTTTCAAGATTATGACTCTCTCAAACACACTCTCAATTTCTTCCTTTATGCTTTTTCCCCTATTATCCTGTGTTATTTTAGAATTTTGAATTTTCCAGTTTCATCAAACATCAGGCCAGCATTAATTGTGGGGTTTTATTTTCCATTCTAATATACTAATATGCCATTTACAATAATGGAGCTCAAATGTCTGATATCTACTGGCTAAATACATTGGCTCACCCTTAGATTAGTTTCAGTGTCAACATAGTTGTATTCTAACAAAATCAATTTTTTTTTTATCCTGCCCTGTAGAATAACGCCATGAATGTTACTGTTTTCGTACAATTAATACTAAACAATTATTTCTCATTAATATGACTCACATACTGAGGCATGACGATGAATCATGGTGTGACTCATAATAAATCTCTTTACCATAATTTATTAGACTGCTTTTCTACATATTTAATATTAAAATAGAGGATGTCCTCTCAGTTCATTGCAGCAACCCTGAAAAAAAAATCTTAAATTTGCTGACAGGCATTTTTGCAAGGCATTTAATACTTTTAAGTCCAAGTAAAATATTTTTCCATAGTGATTTTTCAGCATTTATAGGATATTTGAGAGAGTCTTTCTCAGATAAGGTCTATATTTCTTTTCTAATGCAACCCTTGCAATTTTTCAAATTAAACAATATTATGACAAGTCAAATCATTACTATATTACTATTATTTTTGGACTTTTTATCAAAGTAATTACAAGTTTATTACAATTATCATAGATTAAAAATTCCCATTATGTAAATTTTCTTATTAAATTTTTACTTTAAAAACTTAGGAAAAGGAATCATAAGCTTAAAACTAAAATGTTTGAGCTTGGATCAGAGTTCTAGGAGGCTCCCCAAATTCTGTTATCCCTTTATTCTATATTATACTAATATATTTAGCTGAGAAAAAAATGCCAAGTTATTTGGCATTTTATATTATGCAAATAAAATTATTATTTATATTGAAAAGTATACATATGTAATGATATAATAAATTAACTTACATAAATATTACTTAAAGAAGTAGAATAAAATCAAATTTAGGGTGTCAAAATTTATTCAGAAAAGTTTTTTTTAATCAGACTTATTTTGAAATTTACATAATAATCTGAGGTTAGCAAATTAATATATTTTTCAACATCTACCATATGCATGATTTATAAGAAAAGCTATTTTTTGTATGACTTCCTAGAAAATCATTTTGCTAAATTTTAGAAACTACGTGTACTTTAAACTTTTAGAAACTTAATTATTTTGGGGGGCATAACCAGACTAAATTTCTGATCTTTTAGAGAATTGCCTCAGTCTAAAACAAATTGTCAGTTTTATCTTAAGAAAATATGAAGGTTTATAACTGATGATTGACCAGAAAGAAACTAGATTCCCATTTACTTTCCAAAAGCCTACCATGATTTTTCAATAGTGTTAAGTGACCAGAAGTTCTAGGAAAATTTGTTTGTAAAAAAATAAGTCAGTTTGACATGATGAGGGAAATTTTTGCCTTGAAAGTGTTGACAGAAGGAAGGAGACTGATGTTAAAATTTAACCAAGCCAAACCCTGATAGAGTATGGTCAGGAGGTGATGATTGAGAAGATTCAGCATGTAATACTAAGATGAGAAATGTTTTATTTTTTGATATTAAAAATCTAAAAAAGCTTTTTTTAAATAAGTTAACAGATCAGAACATAAAATGAAAACTAATTTAATGATGGATAATCTCAGAATATTAAATATAGTTTTGTTTTATTTGATAGTCCTTTGTAGCGTGAGTCACAAAATTTTCATAATACATTTAAAATCTTTATAAGAGTTGGCATGGATTTTCTAGAGTAGTTAATTATCCATATATAAAAAAGAATACAAAGAAAGGCAATAGATATCATTTAAACTTCTAATAGGTTTCACATAATGAACTATAGCTTTGGATAGGAACAGATATACATTTGTATTTGAGAACGCTGTTAGAAACGGAATTACAAAATTTACTATTATTCTTCGATATTATTTTCCTATGTGTTACCTCATTTAATTAAAGTAGAATTATGGCCTCTATTACAGTGTCTACAAAACTGTACCTTCAATTGCATTTCAATTTTATGAGCTATTAATTTATGTTTATTCTAAAGTGATGATGTATTAGAGACATATTATGTATCTATTTTTATTTGGCTTAAAACTTTTCTTTGAATCTTATCCACATGCAGAAATAAACAATCACAAAGAGATTAAACTTTAAAAAAGAAGAGGGGAGAGTGAACAAAATCTGATCTTGGAAGAGAAACTTCAAAGATAGCATATTTCCCCCTCTTTTAAAGAATAAGACAAGCTAGTTAATTTAATAATTTCCTGATCTTTCTCTTATTTTTCTCTTACTGTCTTTATTCATTAACTATGTTTCTTAGTAACAAGTCTTTGTTGTATAATAATTTTCAACTTTGCTACAAACTCTGCTTTAATTTCCTAGTAATCTGAGAAGACAACCACAGCTGCAATTTTGAGGCAAACAGTGATTCCTGATACTGGCAGTTTTCCTGAAAAGAAAAAGGAAATATAACTACTTCCACAAGTTTACCACAAATAGTAAGCCTGTGGCAAATTCAAAAATTTGCATATGATTACTATTAAGTTGAACAAAAGCATCTTATCCCTAACAATAGCTATTTTAAATGGCTAAAATAGGAATTCAGCCAATTTCAACTGTTCAACATTTTATATAAAATATTTAATGGAAATCAATATTTAAGCCCAATGTTTCTCAAACTGGAGTTTGTGGATTCCCTAGGGAAATGCAAATATATTATCAGGGTCTATGAGTTCTCAAGTTTGATAACCATTAATTATAATCAGTTAATGAACACATAATAGCTATATGGTTTCTTAAAATTTTAAGGATAATTTATGTTTGATTTCCACCATAATACCAATAACATAACTAACCAATATTTAAATATTAGTAATTTAAATAATAAAACTGCATATTTAGTATTGTGAAGGGCTGCTTAAAGTTGTGCTTTTAACTTGTGCAAAATTCCTACTAAAGTGGAGCAACTAAGTAAAAGTAGATTATTGAGCTAATCTTTATCTTAAAAAATTATTGACCTGAAGTAAAAAAAAATATCTGGATAAAGGCTAAATCCGCAGAGATAAAAGATGACTCACCAAGAAGAATGTGAGTTGACATCATCAAGATGGCAGAATAAAAAGTACAGGAACACTAATTTAATAAAGATGTGTGGACTAAAATATCTTTATGAGCGGTATAGAAGTTGCCGGTCCCCAGATTAATACAAAACAAAGAACAACTGAATTGAAATGGAGAAGAAGAGTAATTTCACTTTACCTGTGTCAGTCCCTCCCATAAGTCAGCACATTTTGGCACCAAGATAGATCAATCTGGCTGACAATTTCTCCTTCTGGGGAAAGATAGAATGGAGCATGTATCCAAAATCCCTGGTCTTCCACTCAACTGGCCAGGGACTGTTTTCTGTCTACCTTGCCTCACACAGAACACTAAGAATTCTGGCACAGTCCAGATGGCTGGGGTCAGTTAAAAACAAAGAAAAGGGAAGGGCAGCTTACTGTTGCCAGCAGGGCTCTGAGATTAGGAGAAGGCACACAACCCTAAGACCTCTCCTCCAAGAGGGAGAGAGGAGTGAAGCATGTAGATCTATAAAAAAGGTTTGAGAGACTCCCAGAATCTCTAAAGAAATAGAAAACAAAAAAGAACCCAAAAGACATTCTGGAGCTAAAGACTATAATAACTGAACTGAAAAATTCAATAACTTCAATAGTAGGCTGGATAGAGCAGAAGAAAATGTCAACTACCTCAAAGACAGTTTATTACCTTACTCAAAGGAAAAAAAAAAGGATTAAAAAAGAGTGAAGAAAGCCAATGATACTTATGGGAACCATCAGTTAAACCAATGCACTCATTGTGGGATTCTCAGAAGGAGAAGAGAGAAAGGAATAGAAAGATTATTTAAAGAAACAATGGCTGAAAACTTGAGGATAAAAATGGACATCAAAATAAATGAATCCAATAAGATTACAAATAGGATAAACCCATATATATTGACACCAAAGCTCATTATAATCAAACCATCAAAAGTCAAAGACAAAGAGAATTTTGAAAGTAGCAAGAGAAAAGTGATTTATTATATACATGGGAACTCCCACGAGACTATCAGTGAATTTTAAAGCAGACAAAAACCTGCCAACCACAAACATTATATTCTTGGACAGCAAAGCTGTCCTTTAAATATGAAGGAGAGATAGACTTCCCCAAATGAACAAAAGCTGAGAGAGTTCATCGCCACTAGATCTGCCTTATAAGAAAGGCTAAAAGTAATTATCCAAGTTAAAATGAAAGTATATTAATGAGCAACATGAAAGAAAATGAAAGTATAAAACTCACATATAAAAGTAAATATATAGATAAATAAAGAATATTGTATTCCTTTAATAATATGTAAATCAATTTAATTTTAGTATAAAAGTTAAAAAATTATAATACAAATATTTGTGAATGAATATACAATATAAAAGATATAGATTGTGACATTGACAACATAAGGTGTATAGGGGTGTAAAAGTGTAAAGTTTTTGTATGCAACTGAAGCTTTAAATAGACTTGTAACTATAACATATTTTATATAAGCCTCTTGATAACCACAAAGAAATATCTATGAAGATACACAAAAGAAAAAAGGAAAGGAATAAAAGCATATCACTAAAAAAATAAATAAAAATCAACAAAACACACAAAAAAGACAGCAAGAGACGAAAGGGGAAATGAAAGAGCTACAAGACAAACAAAAAAATTAATAAGGTAAAAAAAGTAAATGCCCCCCCCATCAATAATTACTTTAAACACAAATAGATTAAACTTCCCGTCAAAAGACATAGAGTGGCTTAATGGATAAAAGAATGACTCAGCATAAGTCTATAAGAGACTCACTTTAGATTTAAGGACACACATTGGCTGAAAGTGAAGAGATGAAAGAAGATATTCCATGCAAATGGTAACTAAGAGGAACAGGGCTGGCTGTGGTTATATCAAACAAAATAGACTAAGTCAAAACTATATGACTAGAGACAAAGAAAGACATTACGTAGTGACAAAATGATCAATTCATTAGGAAGCTATAACAATTATTAATTCACCCAACATCAGAGAATCCAAAATATAAAGCAAATATTGTATTCTGAGTAATACATAATATATACTACTATAAACATATAGTACTTTGTGTGAGTAAATTAGAAAATAATAACAAAAAGATGACTAGAAGATCAAAAGTTTGCAAATCGAGAAAATATTTCTAATTAAGAAGATAGACATTACAAATTTTCATGGGAATTAGAAAATATTTGCAGCTAAAAATATTTTATTTCGTAAAAAAATATGAAAAACACTACAAACAAAAGGATTTGGATACAGCGATAGTAGTGCTTAGGACAAAAGTACGACCTTGTTTCTATTAGAAAAAGATGAGGGCTGAAAATTAACTAAGCATTGAAATAAAGAAGTTTAAAACATAAATAAAATAATAAATTGAAAATAGTAGAAGGAAGGAAATAATAAATATAAGAGCAGAAATTAATAATTGTAAAAATAAAACCATAAACTTTTTCATAGTAAAATTAATAAACCTATCAAGGTGAATCAAAAGATGGAACATACGCAGTATCAAATATAAAAAATGAGAAATTATAGCTACAGCTAAGAAATAGGTAATAGAATACTATAAACAGATTATGGAAGTAAATTTGTAAACTTAGATAAAAAAGTCAAGTTCCTAGAAAAACATAATTTATCAAATTGACTCAAGTAGAAATACAAAACGTAAACTATTGCTAACCATTAAAGTAAATGAATCAAGAAATTCTTCCTCTTGAACTTCTTTCCCACAAAATGTTCTGACAGATGTCAGGAACTAAGAATTTTTTCTGCAGAGGTGGTATATAAAATAGAATTAAAAAAAATTTACCAAAGTGTGTGTGTGTGTGTGTATAAATTATCTTAAAAAACAAAACTATTGGGGGAGAAAACTAACTGTTCAATGACAGTCCCATAATTAAGAAATTCAGATTGTTTTCTTCAATAGAATATTAAAATGCTCATTTAAATATTTCTGACTTCACTTTTCTTACATTGCACTTTCTGGTAACACTTAAATTCTAACAGTTTATCTGTGAATTGCCTGGTATTAGTTCGTATTTGGGAAATTTAGCATGTGTTTATTCCTGAGATGTGGCGGTCAGGAAAAAATTATTGCAGGCAGGAAACAATGATTATAAAGTGATAAGAAAGCAACAGACGAGTAATGCCCTAGAGTGGATAGAGCATTAAGGTGACAACTGACAACCAGGGTGGATGTGAGAATGCATAAGCGTTCCTCCAGGACCTCAGAAATGCTTGAGTAGTGGAGCCTGCTAAAAGACTTTTTGCTGACTGCATAAGATTCTGGGCTTTTAATATTTGGGTATTAATGTGAGAGAGAGTCTGGAAATATTTATGTTACATAAGAAATATGGATGCAACTTAGTGCTAAATGCAAAATTAACCTGATACTAATAATGATCATATGTTTGTTTATTTGTTTTTATTTATTTTATGATTTTATTTTTTTAAGCAAGGCAACCCTTGGTTGACCTCACAGATTGCAAGGACCTTGTCAGTTTACAATCCCTTATTTTTTATTTTTTTACACCTATAGCACCTGGTCTTCCTGGGTGGTCTCCCATCCAGGTACTAACCAGGCCCAACCCTGCTTAGCTTCCGAGATCAGATGCAATCGGGCTCATTCAGGGTGGCATGGCTATAGACAGACCATATATGTTTTTAAATTGATCTGATAGCATCATGATCATATTATGTTTTTAAAGTCTACGTATACAAAAGAACTTCCTTGGAAGGAGATACAACGTGTTAGCAATAGTTATATATGCATGGCCAGATTCATATTTTTCTGCCTTCTTTTGATTTCTTTGTTTCCCAGTGTTTTTAAATGAGCATATAGAGAAATACTAATCAGAAAAAATTCAAAACAATTCAATTGCTTATAGCAAGCAAAAGAAAGAAGGCAAAAACCCTTACAGAACAGTGCTTGACTAGACACCCTTCCCCAAACTTCATGCTCTACACTACACAGCCTTTAACCTTAGATCTAAAGAAATAAACAAAAACTCAGTTTGTGCTGAACCAGTTCTGCTTCTAACTTAGTCAAGCATGATTCGTGCTGCTGTTTGCCTCTTCTAATGCATTTTCTGAAATAGCCACAAAAATATGTGGTCCAAACATTATTTTTCAGAACCCGTCATTCGTAAGATAATCATAATGAATTCTTCTGTAACAGACTCTCAAGGAACATTAAATTTTCATTCTGAAGTGAAATAGAAGCCTGCATTACATCAAGCTGGCATTTTTCTGACTTGCATGGTGCTGGTTGCCAACAACTTTCTTATCCAGGGCTCTGAATTCAGAACTGAATGCAAACCACAGAGGACTACAGAGAGCCCAGGCTGCACGGCTCCTGGTAGCTAAAGGAAAACTTGACTCTGTTGGCAAATGATATAACAGAAGGATGTCACATTCTCACCACTCCCACATCATGACCAAGCAAAGCTACTCTGCCTTTAGAGCATTGGCTAGAATTGCAACAATGGCAAATACTGACGTGGCTTAGCATTTCCCACAGAAGTGTCTGGCAATGTTAAGATATTGGTTATTGTCGTCTACTTAGGCCACCAACCCTTTGATTTTTCAAGCTAATGTGATTTATTAGAGAAGAACTGGTCTACATGATACTTAATCAAAAGCAGCAGCTACTGAAAAACTGACCTTAAAGCACCCCTAACATCTCTCTTGCTCCAGTTCTGTCTGTACCTATCCGTTAAGGACTCTAAAGCCTTTGTTTAATTGCCCCCGGGGAAAAATATGATGGATATATAGGACCTTGAATCATTATCTAGTTTTATACAAATATACCACTTTCTCTCCATCTAGAGAATAGTTTCATAGATTTCCTTATAATTGGATAGCCCTGAACAACCTTTAAAAACACAGAGCTATCTTTAGTTCTTTAGTGTTTAAACTTGTGGGGAAAGGAACCATTAAATTTGAAAAACACAACTTTTAGATGTTTTAAAAGCAATCAAAATTTAAATAAGCCATCGAAGTGTCATTAGTGGTAACCACGTTAATGAGTAGATAGGTATATCAAGCCCTGTATTTAAATGGATGCTTCTAAATTGCTCGAGTGAACTGCTTCTGAAAATACTGTTCTTAACAAAATCTTTTTTTTTTCCCCACTGGTAATGTAAATTATTTCCTATGTAAACTACAAGCATTTCACATTAGTTTGCTATGCAGGATCTTTCACATTCTGTGATCCTATAATTGCAAACAATGAATCACATCCATGTGGTCTTATTTTAAAAGAAGCTATTGCAATCAGAGCTGATCAGCCAAAAATTAGTTAAATAATAGTTTTAATTCTCCAGCCATTTGTTTCTACAATAACTTTAAATTTCAGTGTGCCCATGTCACACTCCCTGAATTTAGAAACTATAATTTGATAAAATACTAAAACTCATGGTTTTAGAATGAACTCCCCCTAACTCTTTCGATCTCCATATCTCTCACTATTTTTTGTTTGTTTGTTTGTTTATATCTGTTTTAAAAGAGCGAGAAAATATTTTACTCTTCTGAGTACTATGTTGCTTGAAAGTACCTGATGCACAAAAGCTCTAAGTACTTCATGTTTGCTTCTAAGAAGAAACGTTTTCAATAAAGTCTGTTTCATACCCCAGCTTAATACTTAACAGATTGCCTGGTAGTGCGATCGCCCTTCTGCTTGCAAAAAGCCAAAGGGCTCAAATGACATGAATGACACTGTAAATCTACACAGCTATTTATTTCATACTGACTTTCAGTGTTCTTAACCTCATCAGAGAGTCTGATAATCCTCAAATAATTTTGTTGGCTTCTTGCACTGTTGCCTGGTAATGAAAAGAGGGCCTTCCCTCTAGCCATCAGCCTTCACATCACCCTTGGGGAACATACACACACACACACGCAGGCACGCACGCACACACACACACGCACACACACATTTATACACATACTACATGGGTTAATATGATCCAATGTTTATTTGGTAGCCTCAATTAGCTTATTTGGATCAAATCAGATAATCTCTTCAGGTCCTTTACCTTTGGGCTCAATAACCTAACAACTCACATACTTGCTCTAAGTCTTATTTGGTATGAAAAGAAAACAATATGGAAAAAGTTGAATTTTTAATATCATTAATCTATAGTTAACTCAGCTTGCTGTCTTATGCAATACTATGAAAAACAGCTGGGCCCCACTAACCAGAAAGCACTTTTATGGTTTCTCTTAAGGGCCATTAAATCAATGTGATGAGAGCACAGCTGGACTGGATCCTGAAAAATTTATCAGATCCCACACAATACATAAAGGAAACACGAGTTGCTATTGCAGACACGGCACCAGCCCCCTTGCTTAGACTGCAGGTGGAGTTTAACAGAAAAAGCAAACTTTCCTATTGAGCCCCTGATAATCTGATTTTTCCCTGTACCTCTCTCCTCCGTGTGGGTGTCTTTTTAAAATACCAGTTACTCATGCAACTATTAAAATTTTTTCTGGCTGGGTTTATTGGCATAACTAGGACATACACGGACCTGCTTGGCTGTCCCAATATAGCTTTCAACACCGAGTCATGTTTTTTGCTTAATAAATTTAGCACATGGTGGGTCCAAAACTACAGCCCTTATGAAAACTGAGAAAGCACAGTGACTGAATGAAGGCTTCCAGTTAAGGGCCAAGGTACAAGTAACAACTTCTATCTTATTAAACTGAAGCAATGACAACTGCCAAAAATATACATCAATGTTTTTTCTTTTGTTTTTAACTCAATTTTCTCCAATGCTCTGTGGATAGTTAATGAAATATAAAGATCATTGTTACTTAAATGGTATGGAAAGATTTTGTAATCAATTAAAAAGCACATATTAGTTAAGACAGTGATAAAACTTTAAAATAGAAACTAGATGTCCCAAATCTGTTGGCAGTTTTACCAGAATTCAAACCCCACGGTCTCTGTTCTCTTAATCGCTATGTCATGCCGAGGAAGATAGGGGCACTATGTAGCAGAAATTTAAATCTAAGTTATAAAGTTAGACTGCAAGTTTTATAACCCTAAGCAATTTACTTAATAATCTTTGAAATCTTGGTTTCCTCATCTAAAAAGGAAATAATTAGAGCCTCTCCCATGTGGGTATTAAAAGGAATAAATAAAATAATGCATGTAAAGTTCAGTGATTGGTACTTAGTTAGTGCCTATTATATCTTCTATCTTCTCGTCTCCATCACTCTCGTGAGATTATGAACCCCTTGACTATAGAGAAAGTGTCTTATTTTTACATCTCTCATAACACATTTAATATTTACTGAATAAAAACATTATTTAATCAAGCCCTGGATGATAAATTGCTTGTGGTATATGAAAATGTCCCTAAACTCAACATCAAATCTCATCCCTAACATATGGCTGGAGAATTTTCCATGCTACAGAACTGAAAAGTTCCTTTTAAAATCCACACATCTTAAAATATAAATGCTTATGCTATAATAAACACAGTGATTATCATTTGGCATATGTGCTCATAAGAACATATTTTTAGCAAAAGATCAGATAGTAAATGCTACATCATGACACAATTGAATCAACTGCTCTTATGTAACATAACCATGCTAATGGTGGCCATACTCATATCTGCCTAGTTTGAGGAATCTGCTCTATGGTAATTTATAGTTAAAACAGAGGTATCGTATGAATTATAGCATAAGAAATAACAGCTAAAAATCAACCAGAAAAAAAAATCAGACAAATAAGCTTAGTAAGATTATCCTCCAGAAAAGACTAATGATATTTTGCCTATTATGGGAGGTTTAGAATCACAGATTTTATTTTCTTCTTTTTCCCCCCCTTATGTTAAGATCAAAAGTGCACTCCTACTTCCCTTTCTCTCATAGTTATTTTAAGCCTAGCCAGATATAATAAGGGCACCCTCAAGCAATAACAGTGAACAAACTTAAATTTCAGAGGTTTACGTTTTTTTAATTCAAGTTGGATTTTTTCAGTAACTTCCAGAAAGCTCAAGTTAAAACTATTTGTGATGAACTTTTCATGCCTTATTTCAAAATACTCTTCCCCAGCCCCAACACAAAAAATATGTCACATGACAACTAGAAGACTAGAGGCAAGATACATATATTATGACCTTATTACCTCTGCAAATGAGGGTCCAGCAATCACAATGTTCTTGAATATAACATGAAAATTCCTCTTATTTATAGTGTCATTTTGAATTATATAAACCCTGTTTTTAACTATCTGAAGTCTAATCATTTATGTGTGATTTATGTTTATAACATAGCTTACCCTATTTAAGTTTGGCACAAAATGAAGGATAAAATTAAGGCCTGCTTCAAATTCCAATCTAGTTAGTGTCTCAGTATCCTTGGACTTGGGGTCTTCCTATGATTTTCTCATTCCTTGTTGCAGCATTTTATGTGAATTCTAGATTCTTTTGCCATCATAGTTCAACAGCTAAAGAATAGTTGAGGAAGAGAAAGAAGTAATTGAGTTACAGTCCAGAAATTTAAAATTATTAAATAAAAACATCTGAATTTTCTCTATTTCATCAAATTCATCACCTTACAAAAGGATTCTCTCAGTACTTTGATAGGGTTAACAACTAAGAATATGACTCAAATAAAAATAGTATTATGAATAATCGGTGTCATTGTCCTGTTTTTCACCTGAAATTAATCAACCAAACTTCCCATCAAACACAAGTCTAAATAGTTTTATGGATTTGCTATTATAATTCAGATCTATGTTGGCAGAACATTTTTAAAAAGTAGTGAGCAGTGCCATTCACCAATTTCTGTGGGCCCGAGATACCCTGGGAGAAGTGCTCCTCCTCACAGTCAAGGGATGTGGAAGGAGAGAGAGGAAAAGGGTCCTGTATCCGGATCAGCAGTAGCTGACACAGCCAAGGAGTCTTACTTCCAGCTTTTTTTTCTAGCTCATCCTGAAGAATTTTTAAGACTAATTAGGGAAGAATAATTAAAGGCAATAGAGAGCCCCTAAAGTGGGTCCTCTGAGAAACTGTATGAGTTTCCAGAACGCTTATCTAAGCCATTAAGACTTCATCGTGTTTCTAGGAAGCCAGTGCTGCTGTAGGCTGTATAATATGTCTCAGTTCACTCCTCTCTATCCACTAAAGCTTGGAGTTGATTCTCCTGGGATACTCATGCTTCTTTCATTGGAATAGTCTCCAACAAGGAAGCTGTACCAACTGCTCAATATCTTCATCAATCTTCATTTGAGATACCTGTTTGAGTACCTCTGCTAATAAGCTGGGAAATGGCCAAGATATCTTCTGGCCTACAAGACCACCCACTAGCTCATAGAGGGCCTACCTCCAGGCAGATGTAGACTCTCCTCTGAGTCTTGACTAAAGGAGTACAGATTGAATGCAATCCCCATTGTCATCCTCAGCCCAGTACCCTTGGGCAGAAAACAAGCTCCATGAGTGATTGCAGAGACCCTGCTGCCCAGAGGTAATTTTAATCCTATTAATTACAAAACAATGCTACAGGACTTCTGGTGGGTCATGCTTTTTCAGATGAATGTCTGTCCACCACATTGAAAAATAAGGTAAACTCAGGCTGGATTACTAACCAGATCATCAGATAGATAGCTCTTTTAAAACAACCACCCCCATTTTCTTCCCAGTATATGGAGTAGATGTAGCTCCAACAAAGAGCAGAAGTTAAGTTGTAATCGTGCAAGACAGGAAAGAAAGGTGTAAATGGAGCAACAAAATATTGCCTCAGTAGGCATTTTGTGATATTAACCTAAATTCAGCAAATTCTCCAAATGTTGGGAATTAGCGTTTTGAATTCAGCTACCACTAATGAAACAAGATAGTGGCACTAAAAATCTCATATCTTAGCCTGGAGTTGCTTAAGAATTGAGAACAATAATTACCAATAGACCTCCTTCTTTTTTTTTTTTAGAAGCGAACTCATCATTCTGGAGATGAGTTTAGTGGAATGAGCATGAACAGCTACTGTGTCTCTGGAATTCCTGGTCACTTTCTGAATAGTGAAGATAAAATAGATATGGGTGAGAATATATGACAAAGCATCATACTTCATGGAAGATCTTGCCTCTCAAACTACCCCAAAGCTAATTCTGGGACATTAAAACACTGAAATAAGATTACATGCATAAGGAGAGGGATGTGGCTTCACTGAAATAAGATTATATGAATAAGAAGAGGAACGTGGCTTCAATTCTGTAAGAATTGTGTCGTCTGTCACCTAGCTAGATAAAGAAAGCTTTTTTTGAATCCTACATTCTAAATCTGTGAAGAATCTGAATTAAGATGTCAGTATTTCAATTCTTAAGGAAGCAGATTGTTGATACATGCCTGATGGAGGGAAAGAGAGGGAGAGGGATAAGGAGTGGAGAAATGCCATTTGAATCCACTTAACATTTTACCTACATGTTCAGATTGGGAATATTGTAAGCGTAACTAAGGTAGAATGCAAACAAAATGCATACATCTAGATTACTTGAGTTTGAGATACTTTTGGTATTCATAACATTATAAAACTGGAAGGAAACTTAGAGGTCAAATACATTTTGAATCATAGTTGTTCTTATCATTTAATTTGAATATGCCTTGAATTCTCTCAAAATCTATTGCCACCATTTCAGCATATGCCGACATTAACTCTCACCTGAACTATTCTCTCTTGCCGCCCTTCAATTCAATTTCTCCTTCTCCTCCTCACCATTCCACTATCATTCTCTCTCCCTGAACTCATCCTTCAGGGTTCAACTTAAATGTCATTTCCTTTAAAAGTTTTCCTGACATTCCCCCCTGCTCCTTCACTTTATACTACGTGTCCTCTATTTTAGCCTACTGTTCAGTTGTGTGCTTGAGCCAGATCATACTAGCTCACCAGGGCCAATTACGAACATTTATTTTCAATTTCATATTCAGTAATCACACACTGGAGGCCTGAAACTGGCCGATATGGAAGTATTTAAATTACATATATTGGAGAAAGCTACAAATTAGGGCTTCTTTCCCCATTTCTTCCACTACTAGTTTCATTGTTCCTACTACATGTCTACCATAGAGTTTATAATTATTTGTTGTTATATATTTTACTGTGTGATCTTTGTTGAATATTTTTGCTGCCTTTTTAGATGGTGAATTCCATGATGTCAGGGACCATATCCCTTACAGCTAATTCCCAAGTCAGTGCCTGAAACATAGTAGATGGTTGATAGTATTTTTTAAAAGAAGAAGAAGTCATTGGTTTACATGAAATACTCAGTTATAAAATATTTATTCAAAAATTAATACATGAATTATTTAAGACTTCTTTGTAATTAAAAATATATAGTATGGGTGGATGTATGAGTTTTATGATTCTTGAACAAAATATTATGTTTTAAATTACATCATGTTTTTTATATTGCACCTTTCTATGTATATATATGCTTACATATATGTACACATATATATTATAATACATTCAAAAGACATTAAATTGGTAAAACAAATACATATAATATGTTTAGGGAGAATTTAAATTTGAGGATATAATTAAAAATCTATAATGAATGTTCATATCTATATTTCTTTTTATACTTCTATGATCACTTTCTTAACATAGAGTACTGTAATTACTGGCTTAAATGGCTTTTTAAATGTGAATTTCCAAATTATTATGTGAAATTGTTACCATTACTGAATACAGGACTCTTTTGAAATCATTACCTTTACTGCATATAAAGGCCTGTTTTCCAAACCCTCTCAATCACTAGATATCCACATGTCTCCCAACACGATGAACAAAAAGTAAATCTAGCTTTAATTCACATTTCTTTATTTTAAGCAAGATTAAGTACATTTTTCAAAATAAAAGAATAATAATCTGAAATAATGGAAACCCCCAGAGATAAATCACCCCATTATTTGAAAATTATACTCTTCCTCTCTCCAAACGAATCTTCTAGATTCTTTAGAGGCAAGACACTCTGTCTGGCTTGAGGTTAGTTCTGAAGATCTGCCCCTGAAAATTTGGTGAGAAAAACAAAACCTCATAGGTGAAATGGGAATATAATTTACTTCTCGGTGACTATGTAGAGAACGTGTAGGGAATTCTACCAACTAGGAGGAACCAATGGTGACTTCAACAAGATCTTAGATTTTAGGGATACTGGCATCCCTGGGAGCTATCCAGGGTACTGGATTGAAGCTCTGTCTGACCCAAAGGACAGAGCCCTAGTTCTCTATGAATATAACATCTATTGTAGTTCCACCTTGACTTCTCATATTCCAAATACCAGTTCAAAACCATAGCTACTCTGTAGACAACTAAGTAAAAAACCAACCATCCAATTTTCTCAACTATGTTTAAGGTTGCCTAATCTTTTTGCTTACTTGTCTGCTACTTCTTCCTATAACTTGTCTTTTATGTCCCCAAATACACAATCTGATTCCCTAGCTGAATACCTAAAATATACACTCTAGTAGTGGCTGCCATTTTCAATGAGAACCAATACTAATGTGTTCACATCTAATGAACAGGAATATTTGAGAAGTCTGAGAACGTTTACAAAGACCAGAAAAACTTCCATTATTTCATGGGTCTTTTGTTTTGTTTTGTTTTGTTTTTCCCAAAAGAGAGTGAAAGCCATTACTTTGAGTAATGGGTTTAAAAAAAAAATTGCAGCATGTTTCTCATGGCTTTTCTTAGGGGCCACTCCCAAAGAGGAGAAGAAAATAAGAAATACACTCCTTGTCCATTCTTTTGCATGTAGACCACAGAAGCTATATTTTTACTTCTAGCAAATGACCTGAGAGAACACACCTCTCTGTTATGCAGGGATCCACTACAAAGCCAGCACCTCACTCAATCATGTCAAAGCAAAGTCTACCAACTAATATATCTACCAATGTACATGGATCCCATAATCAGCTTTTAAAATCTCGCTCTTAAAATAATGAAGATGCAAAATATATAAACAAAAATTTGAGAAAACCTAGGATGAAAAAAAACATGAAAATTGATTCTGGAAGACAAAATTCCTCTAATTAGGATAACATTGCAACCATAGAAATGAATGAAATACATATCATAAGCTAAAATAGTGAATAAGAATGAACTTTTAAAATTTTAGAGCATTTACAAAATAAAAATTCCATAGAGAGTTGGAAAATAACATTAAGAAAATTTCTCAGAAGATAGAACAAAAAATGATACGGAGGTAAAATGTAGGAGCAAAAAAGATTAAACCCAAGATGCCTAATACAGAAAGCTAAATATCCAAACAATAAAAGTTCCCAAAAAAAGCTATAGAGAAAATAGGCTATTGAAATTTTATCAGGGGAGTTATGGAAGACTTAAAGAATATGGAATTCAGACTAAAAAAGTTACCAAATGTCTAGCATGATTTGTGGCTTTAATTAATCAATTTAAAAATATGTTATTTCAGAATATCAAAGATAAGAAAAGATGCTAAAATCTTATAGGAATGATTCGAGGAATGAAAAAAGTATCAATCTATTAGTAAGTTATTATCGAGACTTTTTTGGACAAGTAAGGAAGAACATGTACCACCATTTCTTAAGAAGTTATTTGAAGTTATATACTATCAAAATGTGAAGGTTAACCAAAGAGAATAACATAAGATTCAAGGAACAATGAATTCAGCCTAGAAAAGTCATCAAGAGAAGTCCCAGGACAACAACTGCATGAGTCCTTGACAGTAACCAGTCCAGTTTAGAACAAGTTGTTGGAGAGAGGTATCTTGCAATAAAAGGATATTCAATAGATATGACATAATAAAGTCTTAAAATTTAAAAATAGGTGAAATCTCAGTCAAAGACATGTATATTTTAAAGCTACCCAAACTCATTTCCATAGTTGTGCCAATTTTCAGCCTAAATTACAGTGTAGGGGAGTTCCCATTTGTCATATTCATGCTCGGATTCTAGTTATTACTAATTTAAAATACACACTTAAAAGCCTAAAATTTCAAAAATAACTACAAACCAAAATGAAATTTAAACAAAAAGGAAAGTACAAGAAACATATAAAAAACAAGGGTAATAAAGTACAATAAAACTGGATGTTAGACTATGAGGAGAAAATTCTTTATGCTTAGATAATTCTTTGCTGGTGATAAGCCGTCCTGTACATTATGAGATGTTTACCAGCATCTCTGATATCTACACACTAGATTCCAGTGGCATCCTCCCACGGTTGTGACAACCAAATATGTCTCCTGATATTGCTGATATCTTCTGGGGACACAAAATCATACATAGTTAAGAATCATTTTATCCTTCTGTCTAAAAAGCTTACAATTATAATACATTTATTTGAAAAAATTTAATTAGTAGAGTTATACATCTACTTAACAAAATTAAATGCTTTATTTACCGTTAGTCAAATTGCATACTCCTTCTAATCCAAACTGATCTTGTACTCAATTTGTTCGAATTAAAGATCTGGCCTGTGTTCATAGAAGCTAATCTTTCAATTCAGAGGGGCAATGATGTGAAGATGAGTATAACTTTATTAAAGAACGTGTTCTATGTACTTTAACTAACTATTAAGATATTTAAATAGATTATTTTTAATTTAGAGACTATAAATTATTTATTTATAAATTTTATTCTCATATTAAACTGTTAAGTAAAAAAATCTATAATCAAGGCCTCAGGTGCTGGACTGACTTTTAAATTTTTGTTAACTTCAGAAGTAGTATATGCTACTTCCAACAAGAGGGGTGTGTGTGTGTGTGTGTGTGTGTGTGTGTGTACATACATATTTCTTTTTCCCTACTCCAAATTTCTTCTTTCTATGGAGAATCACTGCTAAGAGTTTGGTACAAATCTTTTCAGAAAAATTTTTATGCACAAAGACATAGATATCTATATAGCTCCCATGTAGAATTATGAAAATTTCAAATAATATTTATAATTTTCTTGTGCATAGAAATCTATTCAGAAATATAGATTCCAAAAATAAATGTATTCTCATTTTGCCAATCCAAATTTCTCTTCATGGCTAAAAGAGACTGGACAGAAATTAAAAAAAAAAAAAAACTTTAAAAGAAGTAGTCTTTTAAGAACAATGTCAGGTGATTTTTTTTCCTGTTTTTCTACTGTTTCAACCTACATTTCAAATGAAAATCTATACATTTTTAATATGAAAATAATGTCTTCCAAAAGCTTTGTGCGAAGAGTAAAAAAAGAAGCTACCCACATTTTTAAAATAAATCTTTTAGTATTTTACTTAATAAAATATATTTTCAGTTTTTCAACTAAAAATTATTACTTTAAACCTTTCAGAAACATTTTCTGACCTGAGTTGTATATGCCAAAAGTATGAAGCCAAGAGCAATGGAGCCAGTCCAAACCTAGACATTTACAGACAGCTCTTGTCAACACAGTGTTTCATTTTGTTTTCCCCACACACATGCACCTCTAATAAGCTTTACAAACACATGCTAATTCCCCTGAGAGAATTAAAGCAGCAATCACATTCCCAGATCTTAGGAAAAGGAAAGTTTTCTGTTACTGCTACCCAGTGGTGAGTTATAAAGTTTCCAGGAAAACAGGTATGTAATCTCATATCTTCCTTTCCACCTCCTTGCATATTCTCTTTTCCTGTTTTCAAGGATTTTATAATGATAATCTTGTCCTCATATCTGTATCTTACCTCCTCATTTAAAATCCAGCCTTCTGTGAATGGACCATTTAAAAAATATTTCCCCTTTTCTGGATTCTTGAAAAACTATGATTTTTGTGATGTTAATTTAGAATTAATTTCTATTATAAGTATTTGTAACTTTTCAATATTAGTTAGATTTTTCTCTTCAACTTGACTATAAGGTCCTGTAATTAAGACCCTATTAGTCACTTTACTGTTTCTCCTACTATATCATACACACTGCTAAACATCCAGGTTCTGCTAAGAAAAGTCTATGTAAATTATTAGAAAAGAATGATGCACAGCCTCTCAACACCCCCTCAGTTTTTTCAAATATAGTTTTACCTCTTTCTGGAGTCTCAATGTTCACTCCTTTCTCTGCAGCAATTGACCCCAAGCATATTCTTTGTAGGTGCTTTGCTGTTTTCTTTCATTTGATCAGACAGGCAGACTGTAAGAGGTAGTCAGCAGGATAATGTGGGTAAGACTTCTCAGGTATCTGCACTTTACTTTCTATGAGCTTAGATCTATTTTTCAGGAGGATTCCTTAGACAGCTTTCACTCTAACTGCAGCATTCCTAGAAGAGCTATACAAGGACAAGCCACAATGATTAGCCTCTCTAAGATTCAGTTTCCTTAGCTGTCAGAAAGATTAATGCAATAACATATTTAAAAGAGCTCAGCAGAGTGAGTGGCCTAGAGTTAGCCTTATTACCACCAATACCATCACTATCACAAAATCATAAGGACACTACTAATGTCTTCACCATAAAATAGTTTTCAAAACAATGTCTTCTATATTTAGAATACTCCATATGCCTCTTATATAATCATGTTTTCTATGAATTAATCCAGAATGTAATTTTCCTTGATGCCTCTCCAAAAGAACTGCAGGAAGGTCTTAGTTAATTGTTTTGTAGCCTAGAAAAATGTCAAATCATTTACCCAGAAGGGTTAGTGTTTGTCTGGGCTTGCCGCATGAGTATTCAGGAGTGAGTACTTGTCCATCTAATTCACACAACACATTTTCTATGTGTGGGAGAAAGACTGAAGGAATAGGAGTGAATTTAAAGTACCAAGACAGTAAAAGATAAATCTACTTGTCTAAAAATAGAAGTGGGAAAAAGTACTATTGGAAAAACAAAGAGTTGTACTTGGACTATCTACTAAGTAATATATATAATTATATTAATTTTCTATTTTAAATAAAATTAAGAATCAGTGAGGAAATACTGTATTCAATGTAATTGTTTCAAATCCAGATAAAGAACAGAAAATTCCAGGAAATTTTCCAATGTTTTAAAATAACTAAAGCAATTTAAAAGACAGCATGATGAAGATACTCAACTGATACTCTGATCAATTAATATTATAGTTGCACAAAACATTTTTTTCCCACAGTCTAGTAAGGTAAAATTTACAGAGCGATATGCACATATCTTAGGTGTACAATTCAATACATCCTTATAAGTGTATATATCTGTGTAATCAATTAAGATACTGAACATTTCCATTACCCAGAAGTTTCCTCCTGGTCCCTTGCACTCCATCTCCATTATCTGTAAATGACAACACTCCCAATTTCCGTGACTGTATTTCAGATATGCTGATTCTGGATCATACAATATGTAATCAACAAAGGAGTTTTTAAATGTGATCTTAAAAGAAACCAAACCAGTTCAAGTAACTGTATTGTGACAGTTACAGTGTTGTTATATCATGTGACATGAAATTTTTATCTATCTCAAATATGTTTTTATGAAGATTTGTTTTTATATTGTCCCAAGTTATTCTGTTATTGTTTAATTGTTTGCTTATATGAAGGTTGGAATAGCTAAACAAATAAAGGTTAATACAAACCTCAGTTTAGAGTATCTAATGGAAAATCACTCTCACTGACAGAGAATATATGAATCATGATAGCCATTTTCAAAACCATCTAAATTTATAAAATGCATTAGACAAAAAGGGGCATTACTAAAAAAGGAACATGAGGAACCTCATTTGTATAAAAGTGTCAACTAAAAGACACTAAAGGCATATGACACAATGCAGAACTCAAATGAGTAGTTTATTAAAAAAGAATTAAAATGGAAACTCTAAGTACCACTGTGCACATTGTACACATTTAAATGACTCATAAGAATGAGTTCTTTTTCTTTTTTCATATACATTAAGATCACACCGCCCTGTTTATCAAAAAATGTTCAAGGAGAAATCTGACTCCAAACTGCATTGCCATCTTCAAGAGGTCACATTTCAAGCATGCAACAACGCCACTGCAAACAAAGCAAACTTAAAAGAAGTGGGAATGGGGTAGCACTGGGAATGGAGCAGAGCAGGGAATAAAGCTAAGCAGTAGGGAGAACTGCTATAAAGAGAAATAAACTTGATGTTGGAAGTTCTCAAAGAACCCACATCACTCTTTTCTGACCTGCCACCATCCCCTTCTGAAAATGAAGTCACACTGAGAAATTTTTGCAGAGGAAGAAAGAAAAATAGCAGAATTAGAATTAGAATGATATTTTTAGTAGAACCACTGTAATCAGGCTGTATGTTGATAATTGTCAGATGGTTAATACAGGGGTTAGCCCCTAAAAGTAGACATTGGTTCTGAAGTAGAGAATAGTCCTGTAATCAAGAATATTGAATTTACAGCTTCTAGAATGGTGAACACCACCCTCCACTACTCTCACGCCCTCATTCAGTTTGGTTTCTTGCCAATGCCAATGAATTTTATGTATATGCACAATATGCTACCAGTAAGAAATGAACATTTCGATAGAAATCTTAGCATTCTTAGATTTAATGTTCACTCTCCATGTTACACTAGGTACTTTCTTAATAAATCAAACTTGATTACCAGGACTTGTACCAATGCGGGCTAGCAATGCTAGCGAGATGCATTTTGTAGCAGTTATTTCTAGGAGTCCTTTGGTTTGGGTGATGGCTGTGGGGTGGGGAGAAGCAGAGGGTAGAAGAAGTGGTGGATGTGGAGTGGATTACGCTAAAAGGGTTATTGCTAAAACAAGTAACCTGGGGAACCTCATGGGAAGATTATGACTGTCAAGCATGGTGCATAAATTTGGTTCAATTACACTCCAGGACATTTTAGAATTACAGACGCTTTACTAGCCTAAACTTCTTTAAAGTAAAACAGTAAAATAAACACCAATATTTCTTCTTTCTAATGCATCATTAATTATAACTAGTTCAAAAATATAACTATCCATATGTGTAACTTAGAACTTGAAGTAGCACTCTTTCACTTTTTATGAATCCAAGCAAAAATTTAACTTAAATGTAAAAGACAATCTCAATGTATCTTTATAACTGTTATGTGGATCAAAAATATTTATAGATCAATACTGCAAATGTCTGAAACTGCATTACACTTACATAGAATAAAAAAAACTATGGAGATGCTTTAAATGTGTCTCGTTTACATTTTTCTAGATGGAAGCCATTTTGGTGTTTCTTAGCATGTACTTCCGAAATTAAAAAAAACAAATATTCTATATTCAGGAGAAAATTAGAATAAGCTTTTGTTTGGACACCCTTTGATCCTTTCTTTAGTAAGCCTTATAGTACAGAGTGAAAGCCCATTACCAAACATCCCGGAGGTTGTTTGCACCCTACTGCAAAACCGCCACAGAGGGGAAGATGGGATTTGAAATTGTTTTGTTCCTTTGTTTCCGACGCAGGTCACAAGGACTCTCAGGAGCCTGCAAGTAAAAGCATTTTGAAATCAAACGACTCATTTTATTAAATTTCACCGTGAACTGACAGACATTCTTAGCCACAAACTCTCACATAACACTTCACTGTTTATTTGTTTGAGAAAGGATGTAAAGGTTTCACCTCCTTGAAAGCTGAATTGTATACAGCAGGAAAGCTGCTTTCTTTAAAACAATCATGACACAAAGTTTATAAGAAAGATATTTTCATAATGTTTAGTACATGGTAGCAGAATTTATCCCAAAGTGAAATCATGTTTATTTATTGTTAATGGTACTTACTCTACTATAACTGACCTCGCCTCCATTAGAAGAATTCTCTCTCTATTCCTCACAGATACACCACTTTCAAAGAGGTAACTGCTGGCTTGAGGCAGTCCAGAAGAATAAAATGTGCAAAGTAGTGCTGCCACAAATGGGGTTCCCGGAAGTCACCGTGCAGGTGCCACTTTCATCCAAGAAGTTGGCCTGTTCTAAAAACTTCACTTAACATATGCATTACCCAAAGGCCTTATTAAAAGATTCAGGAGATTTGACTTTGGGTAGTGAACACACAATGCAATATACAGATAAGGTATTATTAAATTGTACACTTGAAACCCGCATAATTTTATTATCCAATGTCACCCCCAATAAATTTAATAAAATAAAAAATAAATAAAAATTTAGGACACAAGAAGTTTTGGATATTCTAAACTGAAATTTTATATGATTAATAGCTGTTGATAGTTGTTGCCTTCTGTTCCAAGTTTAAGTCTTTAACATTATGTAAGATACTAACATCTAAATAATGGTAAGGGTGATGATGTACCTCTATTATGGACTAAGATGATTCTGACTGATTTTAGTGGTAATCTACTCCGCTATATGTCAATGTATGTATTTGTATTATAAATAAAATGAAAGGAATTATTGAGAATGACCAAATTCAAATTATAAAATCAGAAAAATATATTTTACTGTACTGTTAAAGAACAAATATGTAAAAGAATTGCTGAAAGCTATACAGTAGAATTAAAACATAAACTCAGTTCCTTTTCATTACAAATCTGGTGAATAATTTTTACACAATGCAGTTAAATGAATAACCTTTCTTTGGTCCGGTCCAGGTTGTATTTCTCTTTTCCAAGATTTGGCTAATCATCTTCTATGAACTTCATGAAATTATAGCAAGATAGTCACTGCTTTATATCAATCCTTTAGTTTCAGTGCTGGTTTATAAACTTGTTCAAAGTTCATTTTAAGTACAGCTTTATCACTTGATTTTCATGCAGTCTAACTTCCTCCTTGAGGACCTAAAAAATGCTAGTTTTTTCCCTCTATGTCCAGGGACATCAGTCCTGTTTCTCTGTTCTCTGCCAGGATGCAGAAATGGGGAGGATTGAATTTCATTTCTTTTGTCAGAAACAGTCTTTCAATTAGGAAGTTCAGACAGAAATGTTAATATTCTATTTTGACCTTTAAAGTTACCTTCATAATACTTGAAACACATCACAGGGGTCAAATAATAAATCCAAAAGAAATAGTGGCTTTGCCTAGTAGATTATGTGACAGTGGCTGTTTTTCATTTGCCAAAAATAGATTACTTAAATGGGCACAGCATTTATATATTAGGCAATTTAGGCAAACAGCAGCAGCAAAATGAAAGCCTCATTTGAAATGGCAAATCTAAAGTATTTTGTCTTTGTAACTATTTTGACCTACGGTGATATGATTTCACAAGGTGCCACTAATTAAGATATGTAGCTAAAACCATTGGTGGAATTTGTAAAGTTAAAATAAGAAAGTGATGTTTTAAAAACCTGGGAACTTTTGAGCTTAATATATATTTTTATTCTTGTTTTTTCTTATAAAGACACTGTATAATATTCAGGTTGGTCTTGCTTTAAACAGAGACTTCCTAAGGAATACCATTTTTTAAAAAATAAAAATGTATAGCATACTATAAAAGAATATTTACTTGATATTTACAATGAAGACTGTTTTTATTATCGCTATAGTCACATTAATATAAAGAGCTATAGTAAGTTTAGATTATGCCAAAGTCTTTTGTCCATGTGGCTATTGCTAACCCATCTGTTTTATATACGAGTCAGAGCAGACCCACACAGCTATATTTTTAAACTTATGAAGCAGTGTCTAAACTTGTTATTTTAAATATCTAAAAAAAAAAAAAAAAACTGGCTCCTATAAGTCAACTTAATTTACTGATCCAATAATAAATTTGATGCCACCGAACATATTTCTACTTCCTACAAAAGGAAGTTCCTTAATAATACAAAAATAAAAATAACAGTTTAAAAACTATATTTAGAATAGAATATGAGTATGTTGGATAAAAACAGTTTGATCTATATATGTAAAATAAGTATAAAATACAAAAAAGGCAGAAAAAAATTTTAAGAAGTTTTCCTTAAATCTTTGATATTGCAATAGAAAAAAGTTTAGACTCCCCACAATAAATGAGAGTGACAATGACAGCAACCCCCACCTCATTCAGGGGTCCAGCCAACGTAAGAAGCCTAATATAGATGCTTATTTACGGTATGCAAATGGAATAAAACTGAGTAATGGCTTTAGGAAATCATCACTCTGACAACTTCATTTAAAATCCAGGCATGTACATTTTAAAGAATGTTTTACAACTATAGAGAAAAATATTTGTTAACTCAATAAAAAGGATACTCAAACCAGTACTTTTTTTCTAATTGCTTGATGCTTTGAAAAAATAGTTTTACAATCTCCTTGAAAGTAAAATTTCCATAAGACAAACACTGATGATTCAAAGGATCAAATCAGTTTTAGGTCTAAAAGAAACTTATGCTAAAAAATGTGTACTTATTAAATAATGGTGTCAAGCATTTTAATGTACTTATATATAATTCCATTATTTGGTTCTTTATGTTAAGGTTAGAGGAAATAATGGGAAACTGATAGTTCAGACATTTAATTGATCTTTGACCGAAGAGGACTGAATTTCTTTTGGGGGGCGGGAGGAAGACTGCTGATAAAATCCATGAGCTACAGGCCCGGATTCAGGAACAGCATGAGCAAACGTATGTGAATATTTCCAAGCCTCAGATCATGGAGGCCTTGCATGATGGGTGGCAGCAGAACAACAGTGTGGTTGCCAAAAACCCAGAAAGGTTGAAGAATGTGCAAATACCAATTTGTTGATCTCTGTGAGTCTATTAGCAGAACTGAAAAATGATGTCTTATGCCAGGGGAAACAGAAGTCAAAGATACCAGAGACAGGTCCAGTTCCTCACCTGCAAAGTGAACATCTTTAAAAACCTAACAAGACTCTAGACCTCTAGATGCATGAAATGCAAAAGAACTTTGCTACAGAAGCTGCTAACTCCCACAACAATATTGGCCTCCTGCAGAATGAGATTCAGAACAGGTAGAAAGAAATGGACCACTACCTTTGAGTATTAGGACCTGTAGAATGTTAGCATGGCCCTTGATTTTCAGATCTCCACCTTCAGGAAGTTGCTGAGAGGCGAGGAGAACTGAATTTTTCTGCCTCTTCCAAACTTTTCTTCTTTGAACCTGAGGGAAACCATTCTGGATTCACTCCTTCTGGTTGACAGCCGCTCAATGACACTTCTGATTAAGAAGGTTGAAACTAGAGATTGGTTATCATCAAAACTTCTTAGCATCATGAGGATCCTGATAAAAATCACACATACTCAGGCAGCAACATATTTCAAGCAATAATAAGAGATAAATCTATAACATAAAGAAACAGCTTTCAAATGCCTTTATGTAGTTTTCCAGTAGCACAACACAGATTTAGAATAAAAATAATCTCTAATTCTTAAAAATTAACACTCAAAAGATTTAGAAAAAAATTTACAAGATAATCTAGTTTATGAAGAAGTCTTGTGCTACATCATTTAAAAAAAAAACATTTTGAATAGCATTAAGACTGTTTTTTTTTTTTTCTTCTGGCCAACTCCTTCCCCTTTAATAGATTTTTGAAAAACAAACCAACAAACAACCACAAAAAAATGTCTTGTTGGACTAGGTTGAAGAAAGAATAGAAAGTAATAAAATGGAGAGAGCAAGAATACATTCACTTTTTGAGGAGTTTTGCTGTTGAGGAGAGAACATGAGAACAGTAGTTGACGGAAAATGTGGGCTCAAGAGATGAGTTTTGTTTTTGTTTTGTTTTTAAAGATGAGTAATGTTCAGATGCCTGTAGGCCAATCTTGTAGAGAGGGATAAATTGGTGATTCCAGTGAAGTGGGGTAGATAATATAATTGCTGGAGCAAAGTCCTTGAGTAGAAAGAGGACAAGGTCCCGGGCCTCAGGGAGGAGCTGGCCTGAGGAGCAGAGACACTTTCTCTTTTGTAATGGGTTAGAGGGCTGAGGAAGGAGGTGCAGACACAGGTAAGTTTTCAAAACTGGTGGTGGAAACAAGATGTTGTTATCATTAGACTATGTTTGTTTCTCTGTTTTGAGAAATTATATGAATATTAAAAGAGAAGAGTTTATTAAAGATCTGAGGAGAAAAAATGAAAGGTGAATTTACCAGGAAAGTGCAGTGTTTTTCTGAAAGTGTTCAGTGTCCTTTCAAGATTTAAACTGAGCCCAATTGAGCACTTGTGTGATTTCTTGAGACAAGTTTTGCTGTTGAGGTGCACTTAGAAAGTAAACAGAAGAAAGTGTTTCATTAGCACCAAGTTTTGTCAGAGGGATACGATATCTGGACCATGGAATCTAAAAGAAGTAGGATAAAAGTGAGATTATTAAAATAGCCAGTGTCGGTACCTGAATATTTGATAATTGTCTTTAAATTTCCTCTGCTTTCACATATTATTTACTAAAAATACTAGGAAGCTGGCTCAGATATTTAAAAATGAACAAGTTAGTACACGTGGACTTGCATCTTAGGCTACTTCAAACTTTGACTCAAGATATTTGAGCACAGACTTTGAATACCAAGATAAATAGCCTATATACTTTGTGCTAAACCTCTTAGAACACATATCAAACAAATTGATTGAAGAACACATTTATAAATAGAACTGTTTAGACAATAAAAAGTGGAAGGAGGTAGGGAAATGCCAAATAAGTTAATACAAAAGCAATTAGAGCAGACTCAACAAAAGGAGAAAAGAAGACAAAGACTATGACTAAATCATGCCAAAACAAACAGTTGATAAGTGAAACATCTAGTCAATCAGCTAGATGTTTTGTCTACAGGGAACCTAGCAACTGACTTGACTGATTTCTTTTTTCACTGAGTTGACTAAATGAAGTGGTTGTTTTGGAAGTATGTTGACATACACATAATGAAAGAGGTAGAGAAGAAAAAAAAGAAGGATGTATTTGGAAAAGAAAAAATCCCTGGGACTTTTAAGTGATGGGTGATTAGATTAATGGGGCTGAAAATCGAAGAGACCAGATTACTTGGAATGAATTTAATTGCAAAAATTTGAATTCGAAATACAGAAATAGTAACTTTTCCCCCCAAATTATTGGAGACTTGTTTGTGACACAATGAAATATTTTAAGAGAAACAGTAATTTTCTCCCCAAATTATTGGAAACATTTGTGACACAATGGAAATATTTTAAATAATCTTTACAATTAAAGATTGTAAAAGCTCAACTTTTTATGTATTGTACTGAATTCTGCTCAATTTATTACTATCATTTCACTAATGTTTAAAGATCATCACAGAGTTATAATTCAATTTACTATCACAATGGTGTTCATTTTCATACCCTTTCTACTTTTAAATACAGCTGTTTGAGCTACTTCCCCTAATACTCACTATATGATTATAACACAGCTATCAGAACAAATTTATGTATTTTTTCTATTTTGTCAAATGGATATATGGGAAAATATCTTAAAAACTAGCATGAGATTTTAAAATTTCAACTCACAAATTTTCCAATGGCAAGATTACCACTAAGGAAGCAATTACCATTCAGGAAGTGCTTCATCCATATTATCCATTTTTTAAAATGAGAGGTGGTAAATTACCAATGAAGATACACCATCGTTCTGCAAGGTCATGTGAATAGTAAGGGGAATGAGAAAGAAGCTCAACACAGTACAATGCTTTAAAAGAAATACTTCTTTATAACCTCAAACATTTACATATAAAGGCGATGTACACACACATACACAATAATTTGTTCCTTATTTAAATCGATAAATTCTACTATATAGGACCAGATACTCTTCATGCATTTTAGGTGAAGATTTACAGAAATAAAAAAATAATAATGTATCACTCAATCGACTCTATAGTACTCTATGTTGAAACTTGGCTGCTGCTTCTGATTTCTATTCTTAATTTTTTTTTGTCCTAGATTATCTTAAAATGGCTCATTTTCAATCATTTTTAGAGCTTCTTTGAAGAATTATAAGGAAATTATTTGATAGAAGGCATCAAATACATTCAATTCTGAAATACTTTTCTAGTGATCTTTCCCTGGTCTCTGCCTCCTGAAGACCCATTGTGTGAGGTTCTGAGTCACTGTCTGCATGGGGTCCAGAGCATGCCTTCTTTCAGAGTTCCCATCTTCCCTGCTCTGTAAACAGTATCCCTTGACCTCCCAGGAGGCCAGGTGGCCTCTTGGGAAAGCCCTGTCTTGGAAAATAGCCTCTGATCTTAACCCTGATCTCCCACTTACTAGCTCTATGATTTTGGACTAAAATTTCTGTGTGGATGCAGACAGATGATTAATGGGTTGAACGAGAGAGTATATGGAAAAGGATCCAGCACTTGCTTAACTTTCCTCACTGCTTTAATTTTGTATCATTAGATCATGACAGATTTCAAAACCCATTTTTTACAGTACTCCACTAAAATGTTATTTCTCTATTCAGAAAAAAAAATTATGTCAAATTTGTTAACAAAAATCCCTAAGTATTTCATATAAAGACATTCAAGTTTAGTCACAGAAACTGAAATACAATTCCATACTGCTAAGAAAAATATACTCATTTTTTTTTTTTTGCCAAAAACATTTTTATTCAGATTTCTCAGTTCTTTTTCGTAATTTTCAGGTAAGTCAGCAGTTGTACTTATTATTCAAAGGTGTAATAAAGATTATTACTTTGAGCTCAATACATTTTGCACGATCATGTCTAGATAATTCGTTCTTCAAATTTTGAATTCAAATAAATGTTGCAGTTTCAATGTCTGAAAGTCTCTTGGCTGCTTAAGCCTTGTATAAAATATAAGACTTTTTACTAACTTTTATACAAAATATATGAGTGATTGGGGTATCATTTCTACTTTCTTACTCAATCAGATGCTTAACTAAAAGTTTTTATCAAGTATATAAATTACATAAATGCTCACATTTAAACATTAATTACCATATTTTATTCAATATGTCATCACTTTTACAAAAATCACTTTTATTTGTCAACTTAGTGAGACAATAAAGGACATTTTAAGAAGAAAAAGATAATCAAAACTGTTCACAGAGTTTTTTCTATATATTATCAGAATTTTAAAATAATTTTTGAGTGCTAATATTTTCAAAAGATTCATTTCAAAAGCAATTGAAATGTTTTCTTCTCTGTTACTTTCCTAGATCTGACTTTAAATTCTCTTTGTTTTCTGAAGTATTGATCATAAGTATCATCTGTCACCTGTCACTGACGGCCATCGAGGCAAAACAAGGACTGTTCCAATGTTTGAGAGTAGTATGGAAATAAGTTGTTTAGACAGAGCAAGAGGTGTTAAATAGGAAAAGCAGCAAATCTTGAAAGGGAAGAGTTGCCTATGCATGGTAGGGGTTGGGGGGGGGAGGAGGGGAGTAAATGAAGAAATAAAAACACTATCAACAGAAAAAATTCATTGAATAATTGAATATAATTCTTATTGTTCAAGTGAAAAAGTTCAAAGTTAAATGAACTTTTGACACTTCTCTCTTTTAGGCAAGAGACAAACATAAGGACCTTTTGGCCACATTTTCCTAATAATGGAAGGTTTAGGTCTAAGAATGGGATATTATAAACAATAAATCTATTCCAAAATATTGTAACAACCAAGTCGAATTTGGGTCAGATTAACAAAAGACACCATATTCAGTTGTATGAGATCTACTAAATGGTGACAGAAGTGCACAGTACCCTCTAAGTCCCTCCACTCCACTTAAACAAAAGATTAGAGGTATTTAAGATTTCTAGAGCTATATGTACATATAATTGAACTACAATAAAAATAGTCATCTAATTTCCCAGTTGAGCATCTGTTTATGCAACAGAGTTGCTCATCTGTATCTGTCCATTTGTAGTGAGGGAGGAGTGTAGGGAGGGTAGATTATTTGAGAATATGGCAGAGTGGAGAGACGGCAATATATAGAAAAAAAAACTGCAGCAATATAGCCTGCACTCTCATTTCTTTGGGTGGCACCAAATATGTGCCTCATGGTGGTCAAAATGGACAATTTAGAAGGTAATTGACATATAGCTGTCTGTTTGGCATTCTGCCAAGAGGTCTAGGGATAAACAGTGAAAGGTGAGACCGTCTAAGAAATTGTTTGGAAGTGGTCAAGCCAGAATATAATCTCCCTCATCTGTAACTGATAGGATAAAGATTTCCCTAAGGTGCTTCCAAAGAATAAACTCATGAGACACTTAAGAGACCATCACTTAAATGTTTGTCACAAAGAAATCTAACTATGGGAGGTGAACAGACTATGTGTATGTGTATACACACACACACACACACACACACATACACACATATATATGTCTTACTGTTAAAATGTACAACTGAAACTTACCAAATTTTGTTAACCAATGTTACCATCAAATGAATGAATGAATGAATGAATGAAAGTATGTTTGCCACAAAATGGGCTTAGAGGGGCCAGAAAATCAACAAAGAGGGAAGTATGCTTTTTCCTCTAAGGTATTTCTATGTCTGGATGAAAATGGACCCAAAAGAAGAGAAGGATGAAGGAAAGAAAAGCTCTCACTGCTGTCACTACTAGTCATTGACCCAGGGTCCTTTGAATTTAGAGAGAGGAAATATGAATTTGAAGTTGTAAACTGGGTTAAATTGAACCACACTAGATGTTTTTATACTTTAAAATGACCAGAAAGTTATGGGATCTATTCAAGATGTTATTGAGAGGTAGGGGGCAAAAAATTTGTCCTTCTATGAGCAAAGGTAAAGATTGGAGAAAAAAGAATACTGCTTCACGTTTGTAGCCCCCAGTTTAGGTTACTCAGTAAAATGGTTACTTCAGTTGAGTATTCAAATTTAATTATACTCCCCCAAACCGCTCTTTTAAATTCAAGTTTATATAATGGATTATTGACTAAGCCTTGTTTGTTTCTCTTAAAACTTCTAATAAGGGAAGCCCTAATAATGAAAACTAGTAAAGTAAAATACAAAACCTGATTCCATTTGTATTTCGTATTATTCCACATGAACTTGGTCCCCTAGTCACTGACCTCCTCCTACTGTATTTTTTAATAATAGATTGCATATATTTACATTCATGTTTTCTAAAATGTTATGGCATTTACTTATTGTTATTAATGTTGTTTTACTGTAATAATAGTCACTTTATCAAAATACATTTATGTAAAATAGGAACAGGTATAATACACATATATATTTTAAGAAAAAAACTTGAAATTATTGAGTGTATTTTTGAAGGTTTATAAACAAAATTATACTAGTTTAGGAAGAAGAGAAGGAATAAAGTTCAGTGCATTATTAGCATAAAGTTGTATTAATGAATAATTATAAAATCCTTCATAATTTTTCATTTTTACTTTGAAAAATTGGTTGAAATTAGATGGAAGGGCATTTTTAGTCTTGTCCAATTAGCCTGATACGTTCACTCAACATCCTTGCAGCTCTTACAAGGCTGCCTTGCCAAGGCTCTTTGCTCTTTATGAGTTTTTATTAAACTCAAAGTACATATTACTGATAGGAATAATTCAATATAAAATAAAGTTGACAATGGTTAACATTATTATTGACCAAAATAAAAGGTATAAAAAAGTTCCTGGCATAATTTGGATCTGTAAAATTCCATCCAGAGAAAAATGGACTTCATAGAAATGACTTTTTAAAATCTTCCTATTGGCAGAAACAAGAATTGAGAAAATTTAATATGACAACAAAAAGATAGAAATTAAATTATTGATCCTACTAAAAATATTAATAAACTCTAAATGGTAAAAATTAAAACTATTTATGCTATAGAGAAAATTTATCAAGAAATTCAAGGTGCTTAATAAAATTAGTTCCAGAAAAAAATTTTGCAGTAAACTTTATTAATTTATTGACATTTAAATTTATATTCCTTAACATGAGGGAAAACTTCTCTTCTATCCTGAGTCAAATGGGAGGGTGGAAATGTCCTATATAGGTCTGTTATATTTTATGACAATCAAGTATATATAAAGAAACACAACACATTAGGAAATACTCTTTATCATCTCATCTCATCCCCCTAAACAAAATCAATCCCATTTCTTTAATATATATCATTATCTAGTGAGAAAGACATGAATAAGGAAGGTTTATTAATTCATTTATTCAACAAATGTTTGCTAGGTTCTGATAATATGCCAGATGATTCTGGAGATAAGGTAAACGTTATTCTTGTGGAGCTGCATTTCAGGTGTATTGGTGGAAGTGGTAGAAATAATAAATAAGTAAGTAAATAAATCGACAAACAAGAAAAAATTATTATTATTGTGTAGGAACTAAGCTTAAATGATAAAATAGAAATGACTGAATGCTTATGGAAGCCTTCTTGAGAAGGGTCATTTTTAAGTTGAGATGTGAATAATTGTGTCTAGGCATGTGAACATATCAGAGTGTACTGTATTGCTTAAATTCTCAAGCTGGGAACATCTGCTTGAATTATACTCTCAACTCTACCAAATGTATCTCTTTGGAAATATACTTATCCATATGCCTTAGTTTGTTATTTTTTTTTCTGTAAAATCAGAATAATATTACCTACCCATCCAGACTGCTAGAAGGTTAAATAAGTCAGTACACACAGTGTTGGCTAAATAAATGTTAGCTTTTAGATATGTTACTATTATCAGAGAATGATATTATAGTCAAAGGCAATGCTGGAGCAGAGACTAAAGGAGGAATGAGGTAACTATTTTCACCACTTTTCCTTTGCACTAATAAATAGTATTTGTACTTTTACCAAATGATAGAATTTCCACATCTAAAGAACAAAAAGAAATTTATAAAACCAGATGGTGACTAGCAAGCCCTGGACCCTCCCCTTCCCTCCCACCCCACCACCCATGGATACATCAATTCAATAATACATAAACAAATTCTCTTTGTGAGAAGTCTAAAAACTAGTTGAGAGACTCATGCACCCTGGGTGAGCCTGAAACTAGCTACACTGTAAAGTATATTTAAAAATGTTTAAGAGTGTAAATTGCATTTTAAATGTTCTTGGCATAATTAAAAGAAAAAAGAAATTTACATTATAAGTTATGCATAGAATTTTACTTTCAGTTAAACATCATTATTCAATAGTTAGCAATTGATTTGAATGGTAATGTTTATTCATATTATTTTATTATTATGCTAATGAGATATCATGGTAAACCACTAGTTCGCACTGTATTAATAATAAAAAAGTCAGTGATAGCAAAAATGACATAAAACTATTTAGCAGAATCAAGGTTGTGGTCAAAAATAATGTTTAAGCCAATCTCGGTTCATTAAGCATTTACTTTATAATTCTTTTGCTAGTCTTATATTTATAATTATTTAAGATACCAGATATTTCTAAAAGTAGGCAGAAGGCTACAAAAATGAACATGATCAGTTTGGGCATTGTAGAATAAAATGAGAATAAGAAGTCGACAGCTATTATGATTATTAAAAAACTTTTTTTTTCATATTTTCCAAAAACCTATGCTGTTTTTCTGGAATTCACAGTTGTTATTTGAACAGTTTCCAGTTGCCTAAGAAAAAGGACTGGCTATGATCAGCAGTATTTGGAGCTCCCAAAAGAGTTTCAACCGCAGGAGGAATTGGGGATGCTGGGTACCTGGTCAGAAACTAGAAGTAGAAAACCAAGCCAGCATCCTGTTCTTGAGGGCTGAGCCGTCCCTTAGAATGGAAAAATAAAAGTACTTGAGTAGTCCTACAGGAGGGGTAGCAAAGAGATGATGAAATCCATAAGCAAATCCAACAGTCATAATAACGGGGTGACCTTTCTTAGCAGTCGGAACTAAAGCAGTATATCTACATTCTATCTTGATCAAATGGGTCGGAGAATTGAGTTAAGACTGAGACTGCAGGTGGTGAGGAATCGGTGAATCACAGAAAATAGCAGGGACATTAAAAAGAAGTATGGAAAAAATACTAGACTGGGAAACAGAAAATCTGTGTTTTCAACTTACCACTGAGCAGCTGTGTGACCGTAAACCTTTCTGAGTTCTAGTAGATTAAACAAACAAACAAAATACAATGATTCCTGTCCATCATACCTCATAGAATAATAATACACACCAAATAATAAAAATATATGTTTAAGGGCTTCATCAATGTTAATATACTATCTCAATATAAACTAATTATTATTGTGAATATTGTTTGGTGTCACAATATAATGTATCATACCTCCTTTCAGTGTTTCTATGAGAAAACAGGAAAAATATCATCAATTATTGATAAATAATCTCAAGCCAAAACTATAAGTTGACAACACCTAAGACAAAACAAAGGAAAATATCAGAGTAATATATTCTGTTTTAGCCAAAGTCCTGACTACAAGTCTGTCAATATAAGATAATTGCCTCAATTCTCCACATGGTTTTGTGAATAAAGACACAATTTGGGTTTGCTTAAATAGCATTATTGACAAAGAATAACCAGAAAGACTCCAAATGAAAATAAAGTTTGATTATCAAAAATTAAGATAAACTCCAAAACAGTCTTTGACCTAGCATCACCCATGGTTCAAATTACATTGACCTTTCACTTTTATAAGGTGATATCTGATATTAAGAAGGTAGCACATACATTACCTCTAACAATCTTAAGGCTTTGTCATCTAAGGCAGGGGTCCACCACCCCTAGCCACAGACTGGTATAGGTCCACAATCTGTTAGGACCAGGCAGCAAGGCAGGAGTTGAGAGGAGGGCAAGCAAGTGATGCTTCATTTGTATTTGCAGCCAGTCCCCAGCACTAGCATCATCGCCTCAGCTCCACTTCAAATCATCAGGCATTAGATTCTCACAGGAGCACTGGTTCCTGGTCGAAGGTACTATATTCAACACAAGGATATTAATTGCCAGTAGTTGAGAGGCCACAGGCATTGTCCTCCTCACCCTGTTCTATCCTTAACAGTTATTTTCCTTCTCCCCACAATCTTCCTTGCTGCTGGACCATAATGAAGACTATGATGTTTTCCAGCTAACTCTGGCCCTCGCTTTTTGTCAGTCTTATGGTGTGCTTTGCGTAGGTTTGCAATATCAAAATAGATAGAGTCAGGGAAGAAAAGAAAAAAAGAAATGCAAATGCAACAGTAGTTCTTTCCTTAGAGTTTCTAGTCCAAATCCATTGAGCACCAACCATCCTCTCCACTCTATACCCCTACCATATTTCCCTTACATGCCACAGACACATCTGGTAATTCTAGGTCACAACTTCTGCCTAGAACTTTCTGCCCCAAATTTTACCTAACCTTACATATAGATCCTCTTACTTGTCAAGGCATCTTTTTCTGTAAGCAAGTCTTTTCTGAGATCCTCGCTCTCTTTCTCCATGAATCAAGTGCCCTAATCCATACTCACCAGTATAGCATGGCAAAATCTCTTTTAAATTCTAATGTAGCCAATCATGCAGGTTACTTAATTCAAGAATAAATGACTTTAATACACATTTTAGCTCTTACAAAGGTTTTATGAAGGAATTATTATTGTGTTTATTTTACAGATGACAAATAGATTAAATAACTTGCTCACGATGAAGAGTTGGAGAATGATGGAGGCAGAATTTGAACCTGAGTATGTGTCACTCTAATATACTTGCTTTTCCTCAGTGCCTCCTGACATTTTTACTTCTTAGCACTTTATAAGTAAAGTAGGTTTTCGCAGACTGCCTGGAAACCTACACTCTGAGTTTAAACACTCTTCCTATGGGAAAATACATTCGAAGTTTCAAATCACCAATTTACAAATGATCATTTGGACTATAATCAGTTCTTAAATTGGGTATTGCCTGTACTACCAGCATGTGCAGAAATATGCTCTTGATCAAAATGATGAATCATGTGGCTGAACATTGGGCTGGGAAGCGAGCACAAATTTTCTCTGACCTTTGAGTCCCTGCCTTCTTTTGCTCTGCTAGTGAACCCTTGTTTTTCTACAAAATAAAAGCTCATTACTCCCTAAGGTCTCATTTCCCTTTTTAAAATCTGGCAAGCTAAAAAAAATTTTTTTTAAAAAAGAAAGTAAGTAAATTATACAAATTCCAAATTTTGCCACAAACTGAGTTGATAAGGAAGGTTTGAGAGTTAAATAAAAAGCTTGAATATCTCCTCCAATGCTAACAAAGTTGAAAGCTTTGCTTCTCAAACTTTAATGCGTACAGGTCACCTTGGAATCTGGTTAAAAATGCGGGTTCTGATTCAAAAGATCTAGGGTAGTGGCTCAATTTTTTTTCTTTTTTGGATTTCTAACAAACTCGCAGATGATGCTGATGGTGTTGGTCTCTGAATTCTACTTTGAATAACCATGGTTTATTTCAGATGAAGATTTTTCTGATAAATTATCAATATAGTAGGTGTCTATCAATGTTTGATTTTAATTTAATAAAAATACCTGACTGAACATTTAAAAAACATTAAATTTATACACACCACTCTAGCTGAATTCTTACAGTCTTAATGAGAATAATGTCCTTGAATAACCATGTAATGGCATTCCCCAGCCCAGTACGACTTAATGGTATGTATATATTTCTAACTTGCTTACTCAGAATTTTTTCTTATTAAAGAAAGTAAAAATTCCTATGTTTTGATACTTTCTGAATTATATGTAAGTTATTAAACAGAAGCCGTTATTCTTTTTCCTTGGAGAAGATAGCATGAAAGAGATGCTGGGAAGGAAAACTGCTGACTATAATATCTCGATGTCTGTGTGAAGAATAAATGCTTACTCTACATACACATCAACTTGAAAACCCACAGTTCTTATATGGCCCCATAGGGCTTTATTGATGCCTAGTCATTTTTTTTTTTTATTGCCACTGAATAAAGTCTTTTTGACATGGTATTTGACCTCTGACATTATCAAGACTCTCTCTTGGTGGTCATCAGGACATAAATTCTCTTACGTGTCAGTATGTGATGTATTTATTATTTGGCAGAAACAGACAGCAAAAGTGGTTGGTAGAGATGGGTATTGTATGGAGTCTAAATATGACTTGATTAGAGTTTATAGAATTGAATTTCTGTTATAATTTGAGCAAGTTAAGTAAGTAAAGACTGTCTTAAATCTCTTTCTAGTATTTAAGTTTTCATTCTACCTTTGATGATAGCTTCTAATTTTTTAATACAAATTAATGCCAACTGATTATAAATATCTGTTTGATACCAGCATATGATTCATGTACTATTGTTTCCATCAATTTTTTTTTTTTTTTGTGGGAGCCTCATTTTTCTCATTTCTGGGCCAGATTAACAATGTCTTCTTTCAGATGTGACCAAATAGTTCACATAGAGACCAAGTTATTTGTGTTGAAAGTATATATCTTTTCCTTCGGGTTACCTCTACAATTATAATCTATAAATTAAGCCTTAAAATAATAATAATACCTTACATTTATATTGCATTTACACTTCCCCAAATAAGTCTTTCAGTCATTACCTATTTAATCTAGACATTTACTATAGATTTATAAGAGCTAGGAAAGCTTGCTATTGTTTCCTCTCTCACTAATGGCATTTCACCCACCAATTAGTGAAACATCAGGCAAATCAGTTTGAACTCAGCCTCTGTTACCAAAATACCAAGGATCCTGTTCCTCTCCAGTTTTATTTACAAGTTAAAGACAGAAACCAAAGGTTAAAAGGAGGTCAGTTATTACCGATCTAGTCTATCATTATGAACATTGATATCTATCTCTCTGTTTTTGGTTCATTAAAGGAGAATCACTGTTATAGACCAATAATACATAATATATAATACAATAACACATAAAATGATAATTAGTAAATAGTTGAAGAATATTTTTTAAAAACCTGCTTAATAGCCCAGGTCCCATCATTGCTACTCACTTGTCTCTGGTCATTGTTTAATGGGAACCTTCAGTTTCTGATACAGAAAAAGTCATTTTAATGCCAGTTGCTCATTTTTAATAGTATTACCTACAAGAATTTATAACGTAAAATAGATCATTGGGTCTTGTTTTCCGACTTGTCATCTTAACTGCTTTTTCTTATTTAAAAATGTTATTTATTTTTTATCATTTCATCTGCTTTACTCTAAAAGGCATTCATTTTCTCTTTTCTAAAACTATCCCTCCAAAGTAAATTTTCCTTAATAGGTCTTATTTTTAAACTCTGCTACATATTTTATTATATTGTATCTGTTTTATTCTCTATCCTTTAGATTCAGGATCAGATTAAAAACATAAAAAAAATAAATCTAATGTCCTTCTCTCTTTTGATATTGAACAAAAAAAATACTATAAAGACCTATTAGAGATGTAGTAATCTTCAAATTCTGAAACCAAGTGAAAGGAAAAAAAAAAAAAAAAAAAAAAGCCTCCTAAGCACCTAGTAAGTTCTTTGCATGATATTTTTACAGTGTTTCTAAGACTACAATAAAAATTATACCTAAAATATAATAAAATTGTTGTAGTAGTCAAAGTGAGAAAATAAATGCTATATACTTTTAAAACTATTTTATCAGTAAATCAGATATTTTTAAGTGCTCCCAGAAAATGGCTTTCAAAGCTTTATATCGAACACTTTTTAACAGCAAATAGGAACCAATAATGAAGACGTTTCGATAAGGCTAAGTGATGAAGGGCACTGTATCAGATCAAGAAAGCAACTGATAAGCACTGAGCTTCATTTTATAGATTTTCCACCATAATCAGTTTCAAGGTTTCTACTTACACTATTCTGAGAACTTCACTTCCAATGATAGTTGTTTCTGTCTATAGTTGGAATGCAAAGTAGAGAACTAAGACAACTTTAAGGCTAATTCAAGCCTACTTTCCCCTCTATTATAGCTACAATAATTCTAAAGAATGATAATTTAGGATATTTACAGACACTTCAACTCAAACAAATTCTGATCCACATTAATCAATATCAACTTTTCTTCTGCTGAATTGGAATCTTTTTGGAAAGTGCTCTGTGCCTATTTGGAGTCATAGATTTCTGATAATCTGATGAAATATATAGCTCTTAAATGCAAATACCCTCAAAATAAAAAATTGAACACTTCAGTGATGTTATTAGATTGCCTAAGACTATAATACACAGACTGTGGGTTGAAAACAACAGAAAATAGAAAGAAGACAGTGGTTCACAAGAATGGCTTTGATAGATTATTTATGAATATCTTTGCTTCAAATCTAACTTTCTTCTCAGATATGGTATATATTTTCAGTATGAGTTATAGCTTATCCAGATAAACATTTCTCCATAAAACACATGGTCCACATATAAGTCTCATACATTCTTATCGCCTTAGACTAACCCTGCTAGGAGGTTTGCTCTCTGGAAACTGAACTTTAATTCATTCAGTCTCACAGGATACATATGTATGTATGTATGTATGTATGTATGTATGTATGTATTTATTATATATTTTAACCGTTTAATTCCTTCTAGTGAGAAAACAAGCAGAATCCAGAGTCGTAATATAGAGAGCCTCAGGTTATAAAAAATAAAATTAAAAAAATAAAACCTTTATAAAATTAAACAGGAAGATTTTTATGACTATCTCAATAGATACAAACAAGTATTTGATTATATCCAACATTTATTCATGATTTAAAAAGAAATGCTTTCAGCTAACTAGGAATAAATGGAACTTAATCTGAAAAACCTGCACTTAACATTATACTTGAGGGTGAAACGTCAAAGTATCCTAAAAAAGAAAGTAATGCAGGAAAAGCATTCACATTTCTATAAATTTTGCATGTGAGGGTCTATTTAAGAAAATAAGACAAAAAAAAAACTTTAAAAATAAAATAATAAATATAAGAAAAAAGTAAAACTATTTTTATAGATGATATAATTGTACACATACAAAATTAAAAGGAATCTGCATGACAAACAAATTCACCATTAGATCTAGTAAGTGAACTCATCAAGGTCTCAGGATATATGGGCAAATACAAAAACCTATAGTATTTCTATGTATAAGTAACAAATAAATAAAACAAGTAATTAAAAAATTAATTCCATTTAGAATAACATTAAAATGAAATAAATAAAATATCTGGGGACAGATTTAGCAAAAGACATAAAAGTACAAAGCATTGTTGATAAGATTAATATTTTTTAGAAGATTAAATATTATAAAGATGCTAATTATTTCTAAAGTAGTCACAATGTGATTCAGATAAAGATCCCAATAGGCTGATCCTAAAATCATGTGAAAATCTAATGTTCTCAAGTAGTCAAAACAATTTTGAAAAAGAACGAAGTGAGAGAACTGTACTACCAGATTTCAGAACTTAAAAAGTTGCAGTAATCATTACAATGTGGCATAAGGATAGATAATACATAAATAAATAGATCAGTGAAACAGGATATGAAATAAAACACACATATATGGCCAAAGGATTTTTTTCTTTTACAAAACTCTCTACATAATTCAATAAAGAAGAATCTTTTAAACGAGTGACACTTGGACCACTGAATATTGAATGCTAAATAAAGAAAAAAGAAATTGATTCATACCTAACTCCATAACACAAAATTCCAGACTTAACTGTAAAAGCAAAAAATATCAAAAAGAAAACATAAGAAAGTACATTTATATCCTGGAGACAGGCAAAGATTTCCAAGACAGACACAAATATCAATGACGATAAAAATATTATAAACTAGACTTTATCAAAATTAAAAACTGTTCAGCAAGACACTATAACGTGAAAAAATATAAGACTAGAAAAAAATTCATGATATATATTCTGAAAAATAACTCATATCAAGATTATGTAAAAAACTAAAAAAAATTGATAACAAAAAGACAAGGAACCAAATACCAAAATGGGAAAACATTTTGGAAAGACACTTCACAAAAAAGAGATACAAAATGTCAATAAACATTCATGATGATGTTCAACATTGTTAGTCACCAGACAAATGTAAATTAATCCATAGTTAATTACCACTGCATACGTAAGAGAATGACTAAAAGTAAAACAATAATTAAAAGAAATTTGCAATATTAAAATTGGAAAAGATACACAGCAGCTGGATCTTTTATTTATTGCTAACAGGAGTATAAAATGGTACAACCACTGTGGAAAATTAGTACTTTCTTAAAATTAAATATACAACTACTCCATGCCCCAACAATTGTACTCTTAGCTATTAAGAGTGAAAATGAAGTAAAAAAAACAAAACAAACAAAAAACAAACAAAACAAAAAACAAAAAAAAGTCTATGTTCACACAAACCTGTACTAGAATGTTCACTGAGCTTTATTCATATTAACAAAAATTGGAAACAAACTAAATGTCTATTAACGGGAGAATAGATAACGCAAATTGTGGGTTATATTGTATATTTGCACAATGAGTACCACTCAGCAATAAGAAAAATGAACTGTTGATACATGAATAAACCTCAAAAAAAATTTTGCCGAGGGAAAGAAGCCAGAACAAAAGAGGACATACTGTATAATTCAATTTTTATGAAATACAAGGATGGCCAAAATGAATCTATGGAATAGATCTAGTGGGGAGAGGCAAAGAATGAGGAGATACTAGAAACATTCTAAGGTAATGGAGTGCTCTGTATTTCAATTAGTTACAATATGGGTTACATGAGTACATACTTTGTCAAAACTTAAGAAACTCTATATGTAAGATCTGTGCATTTTACTATGTAATTATGACTTAACCTTTTTTTTTAATGATGTCAAAAATTTAGGATGGCAAAGAAGAGCTTCTAGCACCTGGTGATTATTTTCTTCCCAAGTGGTAAAATTGGCAGCTGTAGGGCCTTGTGTGGAATTTTGGAAAGCCCGAGAAGCCTATAACTCAGTGACTCTTAAATTGGCTGCACGTTGGAATCACCCAGGGAGTTTTAAAGAGCAGTGGTGTCTGGGCCTCACCCCCAGAGATCCTGATTTAATTGGTTTTGGGGGTGGCCTAGGCATCAGAATTTTTAAGAGCTCCCCAGGTAATTCTAACGTGCAGCCACGATTGAGAATCACTACTAAAATTGTTACTGGAAGTATGCCGTGCTGCCTGTTGCTTTGGCTAAACATTTGCAAACAGATGATGCTGTTCTTTGTCATTATAAAGTCTTATGTAAACCATGTCATTTGGCATATTCTTGTTCATCATATCACCATCCCGTAGTGATTCCTATGCACACATAAAACAAAAACAAAAAACAAAAACAGAAGCAAACAACAAAAAAAGAGGTAGCACTTGACTTTATAATATCAATAAGCTGGAATCTCCCAGCTTATGGTTTCACCACTTGATATTAACTCCTATAGCACCCTAAATTTTTCCATTTATAACACTTCTTAGACTTGTAATATGTCCCTTCTACCACCTCAAAACTTTTAAAAAAAAAGCAAGGGTCTTGTAATCTTTTTTAACAACTAAATCCAGAGCACCTGACATATAATGGAGGCTCAATATGTATACGCTGAATGATAGAACAACCTCCACCCTACTCGATACTAAGCTGCTCTTTGGAATGATGAGCGTTTCTCTCATCTCCTGCTCATGATACAGAAGAAAATAAAGACATGTCAAGCTTTTCTCTCCTCTACTCAGGCCTGTGGTGAAGAAGCAAGAATGCTGTGGGAGAAATCTGTTTCTATATATGTACAAAACTCTATGTTGTCTTAGGGATATGCCAATTGACAATATGACAAGTCATTACTGAGTGGAAAGAATGAGACAGTGGGATCTGTGCAAGGGAGCGAATGGGGAAGGAGGATTGTTTGGACTGCTGTTAATGTGGGATATTAAGGGGCTATAGGCAAGGCTGCAAGCCATCACATCCCCAGAAAGGTAGGCCTGCAGGCCATTCTTGGGTTTCATAAATTGCCTAATAACACAAGTGCATCAACCTTTCATGGGAGAGCGATTGGAGCAGGCAGCACAATTTAATGCCAGCAAATAGAAATGTCTAGCACAGTTTAACATTCCTCAACCTTTACCTCATTAGACAGCTGTGGTGTCATTTATTGTTCTTTCTTTTTTATTGTCATCATATTATTAGTAATAACTAAAGAATGGGTGCTGATGCTGCACCATGGATCTACTTCCAATCCTGCAGGTAGAATGCCATTGCAACACTGTCATTAGAATGTTCCAGGAGTCAACCCCAAGGCACATTTCCTGAGGCAAGAAATGTAGACTGTTTGCAGCTTCTTAGCTAACTCTTTTCCACACTACACATTGTGGATGCATTGGCACCAGTAATCAGGATAGATGGATGAAATACTTGGCTTAGCTCAATTTGTCTCTCCCATACTCTCCTTACCTAAAATGGCAAAGATTGTAGAGAAATTGAACTTTTATTAATTCTTTTCTTTCACTCAAATTAATGTCTTAATTACAGATTATTAAAACTAGTTACCCATGTCATTCATTATTGATGATTTCATTTTGTTTCTGGTGTTAACATATTCCTTCTTAGAAATAACAATATGCATTCAAGTGCTGATTATTTCTAAAACTAACGATCTAGGCTGTGGTGGTGGTGGTGGTGGTGGTGGTGTGTTTGTGTGTGTGTGTGTGGTATGTGTTTTGTTTTCAGAACAATCTAAAAGTTGTAAACCATTTCAGAACTATTACATATGTTCCATTGGATATAGTACAAAGAAAATCATCTCCATTTTTCTCATATATAGTATATACCATGGCCTGGGTCTCTCCCAAGAAAAAGAAAGGTAAAATAATTTATAAGTCAGGAAGGACCCATAAGAGTGAAGAAGGCATTCGGTGTCTGTTTATAAGACTTGTATTGAAATATTGATGATATAATCGTTAGAATAACATGGAAACGGGGAACACATTTCTCTAAACATAAGAGTAAGATTTTTGCTTTAAATCCATCATCACATAAAACATAATGAAATTTTAAGCAATAATAACACCTTAGTAAATGGCATTATTATTGTTATTGAGAAACAGATTGAAGCAGTTAGGAGACTGTTGGCTGACCTGAGATGTAAAATGTAAACTTGGAGGCAGTAACCAACTTTAATTTAATATGACTAAACCATTTTAATAGAAAGCGAATACTTCTGTGCCAGATTAAAACCTGAACAGTTAGGCCAGTTGTATTATTTATTGCTGCATAACAAATTACTCTAAAATTTAGTAGCTTAAAAATAAGAAACATATTATTAGCTCAATTTCTGTGTATCAGAAATCTGGGAGTGGCTTACTTGGGTGTTTCAGCTCAGGGTCTCTTATTCTCATGAGACTGAAGGTCTACAGGGGCTGCAGTTGTCTGAATTTTGACTGAGACTTAGGGGTCCATTTTCCAGGTGGGTCTCCTGCACGCATTTCAAGTTGGTGCTGGTTGGTGAGAGTCCTCAGTTCCTCACCACATAAACCTCTCCATAGGGCTTTTCAGTGTCCTCCGGAGATGGCAGCTGGCTGTCCCCAGAAGGAGCAGAGCAGAAGCCACAGTGTTTTATAACCAACCGCAAAAATCACAAATCAAGATATTTCTTCAATATACTTTTGGTTACACAGACCAGCCACATAACACGTAGGAAAACACAAGGGTGTGAATACTAGGAAGCATTCGGAATCACTAGAGCTACTTGAAGGGTCGCTAGCATGCCAGCAGACACTTGTAGAGAAGGGATGCCTCAAGTAGTAATGATGAGAATAATCTGGCCTACATTAGTCTATTACACATCACATTACTATTCAATTCTATTTATAAACGAATTCACACCAAGCAGTTATAGGCATCATTTATCTGATTGTGTCTTCCAATGTACTACTTACACAGGCATCTAGGCAAATTCCACAATATATACATAATCGTCTTTCTCCAGGGCCCCCAATTCTGAATTTCACTGTTTATTCAGAAGCTTTTCCAAGCTCTAGTGTTATTGTACCATTTTTGGACAAAATATTATGGTGATAGTTAATTTTAATTTTTTGACTTAGCTTAAGGATGCCAGATAGCTGGTAAAACACTATTTCTGGTTGCATTTTGATGGTGTTTTTGATAGAGATTAGCATTTGATTCAGCAGACTGAGTAAAGAGATCTGCCCTCACCAATATTGTGGTGGTGGTGGGTGGTAGGAGGTGTCATCAATCAATCCACGGCCTGAATGGAACAAAAAGATGAAGAAGGGCCAATTCTCTCTCTCGTTGAGCTGGGACATCTGTCTTTTCTTGCACTCAGACACTGGAGTCCCATGTTCTTGGACTTTCAGACTCAAAACTTAAGACTAGTGGCCCCCTCAGTTCTCAAGTATTTGGACTTGGATTGAATTATACCACCAGGTTCCCTGGCTCCCTACCTTGCAGATGGCAGGCTGTGGGACTTCTAGGCCTCCATAACCACATAAGGCAATTCCTATAATCAATCAATCTCTCTCTCTCTCTCTCTCTCTCACTCTCATAGTCTCTCTCTATATAATAGAAATCGTAATATAGAATATACACATTCTATTATATATAGAGAGAATATGTGTACATGTGAATATGTGTATATGTGTATATTCTATTCATTCTGTTTTTCTGGAGAACCCTGACTAATAATACAGTTATTTTGTCTGATGTGCCGATGCTTGAATATAGGATTTGACATCAAAAATAAAAAAATAAAGAAATATTCCTTTGCCAAATTTCTCCCTTCACAGGTGAATTCTCTATTAAATCTTTATTTAAAAAGTGTAAATTAGAATCTTGACCAACCTAAGGCTGTACTGGTATGGGGGAAAAGGGGAGCAATGAATTTTGTTGCTGCTATTCTAATTTTTATTTGATATTTTCTCCAAAATAGACTCCAAATTATTTTTAATGAGTAGATTTTTGGATCAATTTCTTCCAACTAAAGCTAGTCATATACATAAGAAATAAACATCTACATCCAACCATTCTTTCAGTGTTCTATGTTTTTGTGTTTGAAATAAGAATACGGTCTTTTTCCACTCAAGTCTAAAAAAATTCAGTCAGTTTATCTAACTATCCTTACCAATATTCTCTTTCTACAAAGAAAATCTAATCTAATTGGCAGGATTTTAGTTAGGCAAACCTAGTTTTAAAACTTATTTTTAAAACTTATTTTTAAAACTTATATGAACTTAGGAAATCCATTAATTTCAGTGAATCTTTGTTTATCTATCTGTTTTAGTCCATTGAAGCTGCTATAACAAAAATACCACAGACTGAGTGGCTTAAACAACAAACATTTATTTCTCATAGTTTTGGAGGCCGAAATGTCCAAGATCAAGGCTCTGGTGGATGCGATGCCTGCCGAGAGCTCACTTCCTGGTTCATAGACAGCAGTCTTTTTATTGTGTCCTTATATATGGAATGAGCAAGAGAACTCTGTTTTTTGGTTTTATTTGTTTGCTTGCTTTCAATAAAGGCACTCATCCCACTCATAAGGGCTCCATTCTTATGATATAATGACCTCCCAAATATCTTACTTCCTAAAACTATCACATTGGTAATTAGACTTTAAATATAAATTTGGGGTATGGGGAGGTTACATAAACATTCAATTCATAGCACTATTTATAAAATTGAGACTAACAACTACTTAAAAGAGTTGGTTTGAGAATTAGACTAATATGTCAATTAAATTTTAATTGTCTTCCCCATTTATTGATCATAAATGAAAAGGCACACTGAAGGACAAAGCCCAACCTTGGCTTGGTATCAAGGCAATTTATGGATGTGTTTAAACTATGACTGCATTCTCCACCATTCCCACGATTCACATGCTCTAGCTACAGTGGACTGTCTGATACCTCCTCAAAATACTTTTTAACTTCATGCCATTCTAGTTTTGTTTCTGGCATTTGTTATGCCTAAATTGTCAAAAGACTTCTCTACCTGAAGAAATCTACTCTCATTTAATGACCTACTCAACTACATTCTCTAGGAAGCTTTGCTGGGTATGCCTCAGAAATTTAAATTCTATCTCTACACTCCATTGTTAATTTATATGAATATTACAGCATTTGTTATTATTCTCTTTTGTTAGCTGTAAAAAATATTAGACTCTGCCACAGATTGTGAGGAATGGAGACCCTGTATTAATCATCTCTGTCTAAAAACAAGCTCAGGGCCAGGTACATATGAAGTTTGCTCAGGAACTGACATTGGAAAAATACTATAAGTATTCAACACAAGGGATCTTTGGAAATGAAAACTTGAAGGATATGAAAAGTGATCAAATATTTTTAAAGTTGTAAAAGAAGTTTCTAGAACAGTAAATTAGACATCAATCCACAGGAGATTCTGCAATGAATACCTTTAGGGAATTTCTGAAGGATGTTACACTTGCATACTCACTACAACTACATGTAATTTTTTGCTACTCTTTAAGATGGTAAGCCTACGTATCTTGATTTTAGGAAGACATTTGACTAAGTCTTTCAAGATATCACTAACGAGAAGAAAAAACGTGGCCAGGATGATGATGGCATCATTCAATAAATTGAGGTCTGATTGAAAGCTGTGCCCTATGTGTATTGATTAGTGGAGGAGACACAATCAGAAGAATGGTCTAGTGTTGTGTCACTGATTTTTGTGCTTGGGTTTTGCTGGCAAGCATTTTTAACAGCTCCTTGAGAAAAGACATAGAAGTTTCATTGTATTTGTTGATAAAATATTAGAAAGTTTCTACATCCTCTGGGATACAATATAGGAGTACATTACTTACCACTATTGACATTCGGGGTCAATTAGTCTTTGTTGTGTCAGGGGGGCGAGGAGGATGTCCTGTTCCTGTAGATGTTTTGCAGGATTCCTAGCCTCTACAGACTAGATTCTAATAGGAACTTTCTTCCTTCAGTTTTGATGACCAAAGATATCTCCAGACATTGCCAAATGTCCCTGGGAACAAAACCATCATGAAATGAGTATCACTAGATTAGAATGAAACTTACCTAATACAAATGTTCCATGAGTTAAAAAATGCACTATTCTTCTGTTTTAACTTTTTATATACTATACTAAAGAATGAATGAATAAGCAAATAAATGAATGAGCAAATAAATTATTTTAAAACCCAGTTTTTATTTCAAAAAACCCAATAAATCTCTTCAAGCTGAAGAAAATCCAACTGAACAAATGTTCTGTTTAAAATTTAGTATAATTTCAACATGAGCCAATAATAATATCACTCCTGAAAAACAAAATCTAAACCAAACCAAACAAGTAAAATGAATACAGTGTTAGGATGCATTAATAGAAATGGATTATCCAGAACAAAGGACATGATATTACACTGACTAAAGTATGGCACTCAGTTCTATTGACATTTATTTAGAGAAAAGAGCAGACTAGAAGGATTCTAGAAGTAAGTACAGATAAAGTTTCTTAAAAACATGTAATAAATGGTTGAAGAAAATAAGGTTGTTTAGCTCAGATGAAAAAAATGCTGGGGAACATGAAAATTTAAAAATTTGGAAAATAATCATGTGATAGATTCTATATATTCCAAAAGGATGAATATATATGAAGTTTTAAAGAGAGGTTCAGGCTCAAAGGGGATAAGAGCCTTCTTTAAAAAGAAAAAAAAGAGCTTTTAAAAAGTGCAATGTATGATCTTGAAATATGATCATTAACTTCTATTTCTGAACGTCTATGTGTCTTTAATGATCGAGTTAATAATATCCTCAAAGTGCTTTGATATTCAAATCATAGTATCTTTGTAACTATTTTAACTGTAATATGATCAAAATAAAATATTCAAAAGGTGTCTAAATTCAAAATTTATTTGCTTTGAGTCTTTTTCTTTAGAATTAATTAAAAATTTTTAATTATAATCATTTGTACAATAAGCAAATCTACAAACTTTTTCTCATTTCTATAAAGTGAAGGATGTTGCACTGTCTCTACCTGCCGACAGGCAAGTATCAGCAGAGTAACCAGAAGTGTTAGCTAAGTAAAGAATGATCAGATGTGCAAATGTTGGAAACTAAACAAAACCCTGGGAGGCAGAGGGAAGTAGAAAGAAAAAGCAGCCCTCACACATCCACTCAAAAGCACAGGGCTTGGCCTGAATCTCCAGGTCAAGATTTCCCAGAGAGGAGAGTCGAGTGTCAGACCTTCCTGCCTAATTCTCTCACAGCAGCTCAAGGCTTCCTTGTTCACCTGGGCCCACATAGTCTCATCTAGTCTTTAAGGGAGATGGCCCATTAAAGACAGAGGGAATGTTTTCTAGGGACCAGGCATTCCTCAAGTTTCCCTAAAGAGGATGATTTCCTGCACAATACTATAGATTTCCTTGACAGGAAGTAGGAACTATTACTCTGAGTTCCTTAAGATTTCTATGATTGGCTTTCTGTAGTAAAGATTAACAGTGACCCAAGTCATCAATAGATTCCTTTAAAAGAAATAGAAGCAAAATAGGCTTACAGCAGAAGCATTGCTTCTTTATGTCATTATCTGAAGCTTTTTAGCTACCACCATTACTATAGTAGCCTTAAACTTACCACTATCTGTTCAACCCCCTACTCTGTTCTATTGTTTCTAAACCTGTCCTCAAATGCTATTTCACCACTACCTTACCAGCAGAGTCCGTACTCCTGCCCCTTTGCCAGCTACTATATCATCTGCTAGCAAGTTGCTGAATCTGACACAGGACTGGGAGAATTTCCTCTCTTTCACTGACTTTGGAATTTTCTCCACACCTAGACTCATACAAACACTGCTTAACTACCACCACATCTTAAAAAATATATATATACAATTAGAGAGAATCACAAATGTTGAGTAACCCTGCGGAGCCTTCTTTCATAGATAAATTTTGTCCCGGCTATCATTCAGATGATATTAATGACAATTAAAGAGAAAACTACAATTATATCTCAAGAGGTTCTATATTAAGGAACTATAATACTTTCTAGAATTAGAAAGAAACAAATTATTTCAGACAAATCTTAAAAAGATTAGATTAGTTTAAGATAAAGCATGCTACATTTGGGGAATTGTTTTCCAACCCTAACCTCTGAATCTGTTGAAGTTTGTTTATTAACAGAAAAACAAGAAAAAACAAAACTAGTTACTAACCAGATTTAGAGAATGCAGCCTGAGGAATTAAAGGCTCCTTTTAGTTGACCAACTTTATTGTGAATTCAGTATCATCTACCCTTACTCCCAAAGAATTTCTCAAACTTGGGCAATCACCCAAGTGCTGTTTAAATTCATGTCTCAATTTAGCTAAGTTATGTGATATGTAATGAAAACTAGCAGCCCACCAAATAATTCTATTTCATAAACATATCTAACAAGTGGAGGAAGGAATTTTTGTTTTTTATGACCCAAAGTTTCCACTCAACGTCTCAGACAAGGGTACTACAACATGTAAAAAGATGACTAGAAAGGAGACTCTTGTAAAAAGCAGTATATCAGGGTAAGTTTTTCCTTCCTGAGCAACAATATTCAGGTCATGTGCTTGCCAAAACCCATTCATTTTGGAAACATTTCTCTTGCTGTTCTCTCAATGTGCATCAAACAAAATATAAATTTGCTATAAGCAAGATAACTCCAGTGGTATAATATGTATGACAATGACAAAAAAATAAACTCCTCCCCATATTATATCATCAGTAGCCATGATCTTAAACCAAACTCAGGCCAAACCAGCTTCATTTTCTAAAAATGATATTTAACAGAGCATCAGGAAAATTTCCCAAGACAAAAACAGTACATTTCTCAGGAGAACCGGCAATTTTAAAAATCAGAGTTAAGAAATGCAGGGAATTTGTGTGATCACCTCACTAAAGGTTCCATTGCGATGGTTAGTTTAAAACAAATCAATAATACCTTAATGGTAAAAAATAAATTTAAATTCTCAGAAAATGTACACAGTATGAGTTATGTTCAGTTGCTGAAACTTCCGTGGAAGTAATTGTCTTCTCACAAACACCATACAAGAATGGAGAACTTTGCACATAGTCTCAGTTAAGTTGGAAGGATCTTTCTTTCTGGCAAAAAAAAAAGATTTAAAAGATCTATTTTTTGGTATGGCATCTTTACTTTAATAATTAATAGACATCGTGTGTGTATAATACATAGTCATAGACCAAGAACATAGAATTTAATAAATGAAAGTTATATTCTCAACATATTCAGTTTTAAATGATATGTATTTATGCTGCATCTTTTCCTTAGTTTTAAAAGAAAAATCAAAGACCCTTTAATCTTGGATAGCACATGTAACACAGAGGCCTTCAATTGTTTCTCTCAAAAAAGCAAATCATAATCATGTAGCATCTCTAGTAACTATATGTTGATGTGTAACTTATTTTTAGCATTGTTAATCTGAGTTTGTAAACTCCTGTGTCTAATGAAAATGGTTTGTTCCTATTTCAGAGTCTCCAAATGCATAAAACAATGTGAGGGCTTCGTAAATAATTTTAAGCCTGAAAACAAGAAAGCAAGGAAAGGCATATATAGTCTCAGGTTCCCTGTAGAGGTTAAAATTTACATCTAATTTTAGAGCACCTCATTCACTTTGAATATGTCTCAGGAAAAATTCAATGGGATTCTGTGGAGGCAACTACTTCCAAAGAATCTGAAGAGAGCAGAATAATAATTTTAATCAATAGTTTCTTTTATTTCAGAAACTAAGTTTTTAAACAGTATATGAAAGGCATTGTCAAGAATTACCTTATTCTATGTCATGTTGTGTTCGTGCTTGTCATATGAAACAGTATAGCCTGACAAAATTTGTTAGGTTTTAAAAAATAACATAATTCCAGTAGAATAATTTTTTATACAAATCCTTTCATAAATCCTTCATCTGTTATTTAAAAATCAATTGCTCATTCTAAATCAATTAAATAAAGCATCCATAAAACCAAGCATATTTTACCAATCAAATAGTTCTTATAATACATGTCAGATATTTGATTTACATATACTAAAATATATTACTTAATCTCAGAAACTATCAGCCCTAATTTGAAGCTAGAGTGAATTCAAGACTGAGTGGAGGAACAAGAATGAAATGGTTTTATAAACTATCTATCCTCCATAAATAAAAAGAATATTTTTTAACAAGGTAAGTCATAGTGAAGTCTCAGGAAGAATGTTTAAAAAGGAAGAAGTTATGATGAGTTTTTCATGCTGGTGAATTCTATTTGCAAAGTCCTGAAGAAAAGGAAGTTTACTTTGAAAATGACATGAGAGATTTGGGTTAGATATAAGAAAGAATGTCCTAGCAGTACACATCATAAAACCATTTAATTGTTATTAGTAGTCACTACTCTATTCTTTTATAGGTGATCAGAATTTATAGATCAAATTACATCTGGTTGGAATTTAGTATTATTTTACATGAAAAAAAACTAAGATTATCACAGAGAATTTACAACAAAGAAATTTAAGAAAGTATTATATTTGTGGTGATCTTTCCATTGGCTGGGTTAAACCCTCCCTCTGAGCCCTCTAAATGCTGTACACTTCTCTATCATTACCCTTATGAAATTATCTGACAATTTGCTTAATTATTTGCCTGGTTGCTCAACTAGATTCTGAACTTCTTAAAGTGTAACATAGTGTCTTGTCTTGCATCCCATTGTTGGTGATCTACTACAAATTCAATGGTTACTGAGCTAAGAATGTAATTGAAAAAGGTTTAAGTGGGGGGAAAAAAGTGTCTCTCAACTAAATATGTGTAGCAAAATAAAAAGAAATCATAATCCAATGAAAAATAAATGACTGCTAAAAGATATATCTGGGCTTTATAATAAATATTTCAAAACAGAACCATCCTTAAATAAAACATTAATCTGGGCCATATATGCTATTAACCTAAAGAAAAAAAAGCGAAAATGAAAGCAATTGCCTTTCTTTATCCCTTATATATGAAAACGCATATATTTTATGAAGAATATTATACATGGGGGAAAGTATTTTTTAAACATTCAGAAGAAATAGATTTTTTTTTAAATTAATGCTAGATATAACTTCAGAGATAGCTTATTTTAGGTTCTTATTTTAAAGTCGAGCAAAGACATTCAGAAGACATTGGGCAGGTCTGTGTGCAAATCTCAGCTCTGCAGGTCTATAAATCTGAGTACATTATTACATTTTCAATTTAATTAATCATTCTGAGCCTTTAAAAATAAAATAGTATTTATAATATTTAAAGAATGTTGTAAAGGTTGAAATGAAAGAATATACCAAGTTTACAGTAGGAGCTTAATGCATGATACTTATGAAGAAAAATAACATTAAAGAAAAAGAAATTTGGTGTCATTATAGTCTGAACCTTGGCTGAATTATTTATTTGCTGTTGAACTTCTAGCAAATTAATCTCTCTGAATCTCAGTTCACTCATCTATAAAATAAAATTAATCAAACTTACTGGTTGAATAATGGCCACCTAATGAGGCCAAGTCCTAATCTCTAGAGAATATTCATGTTACCTTATTTGGAAAAAAAAAAAAGTCTTTTTATATGTAATTAAGTAATCGAGATAAGATTATCCTGGATTTTCTTCTGGATGGGATATAAATGCCATCACAAGTGTCCTTATAAGATAGAAGCAGAGGGAAATCCCACATAAACAGACAGAGGAGGAGACATGCAGAAAAGAAGGAGGCACTGTGACAACGGAGGCAGAGAGCAATGCAGTCGAAAGCCAAGGAATGTTTGGAGACACCAGAAGCTGAAAGAGCAAGAAACAGAATCACCCCTACAGCCTTCGGAGAAAGTATGGGTCTGCTGAAATCTAAGTTCAGACTTCTGGCTTTCAGAATTGTGAGGGAATAAATTTTTCATTGTTTTAGGCTGCCAAATTTGTGGTATGTATTATGGCAGCCACAGGAAACTAATATATATCTCCTGAATGGTCTCTGTGCACATAGGCATAGGCCCATCATGATGAGAGAAGGGTCTGCAAAGACTTTCCACCCATGTCTACAGTACAAAAAACTCGAAAGTCATTCCTAATTCTGACAGTTAGTTCCAGAGCCAGAGTCAGAGAAATTTGAGAAAGCAGGGTCTAAGGTGAATTTCTAGGCTCTGCATACTGAAGAAAGAGTCAGCTAGAGGTAAAGCAAGGATTACTAAAGAGAAACAGGCAGGAGGGAAACAAAAAACTGTGAGATGATATTTCTCCTCTTTCCTGGTGTTCCATTGGTTTGTGGCAGGAATAGGCTACATTTATTTCCGTAGAGTCAGGGATAAATAAGTGAGGAATATTGCTATTTCATCAAAGTCCCTACCTGAGTATTGGAGGGGAAAAAAAAAGTGATAAATAAATATAATAAATATTAGTGTATTTGTTACTATTATTATTATACAAGTCATTAAGTGTTGACTAACAGGTGAATGGAGGAGAAGGATGAAAAGAAAAGCTCTACTGTGCAGAATTCAGTACTCTCCATTTCATCATTCTCCACTATTATTCTCTATCATCACACTCCTTATTTTTTCATACAATTTATGATGTAAATTTAATCTACTCTAATCTCATTTCCTGACATTATTCAACTAACACACACACCTTATGCCCTAGATTGCCTCCTACCCAAATACTTATGAATTTTAACATTCTCAAGTCTATAATCAAGCTTTGAACAGTCCCCTCTGCTTGAGTTGCCTTGCTTTTCTCATCTTCTACTTTGTGAACTCCTCATTCTGCAAGTCCCAGTTGCTCCAAGAGATCTTCCCTGATCATTGCCACAACACCTTCAACACACTCTCAGTTAACTGATAGGATATATTATTTCCTCTTCTGTACAAGTATCACTGCTCAGTCATTTAACCAGTGTTAACTATATGTCATCTATGTGTTCTGTTCTTTTTTCCTTTCAAAGCTTCATTACATGATCCTTCAGTTTGTTATCCCAATTAAATGAGCTCTTCAGTTGTAGAAATGCTCTTATTTTTGTTTGTTTCCCCAAATATCAGACAGAATGAATTATTAAGGATGGAGCAAATGTTTGTAGACATTCAGGTTTTCCAAATACACCTAGAGCTTCAGACGTGGGTGGTAGACATGAAGCTCTACACTAGACAAAGAGCCAAGAAAGCTTTTTCAAAGGAGTAATATGATATCAGGTAACAGAATTATATCATGTTAAATCCAAAATATGTACTAGAATTTTCAAAATGAGGAAAGTCTGATGACCAAACAAGCTTCTTAAAGTTTTTAAATAGGCAAGCACAACCATTTAAAAAAATGAATGTTATTTCTGCACTTTCACTGAATAATGGTAACCTAAATATCAAATAGAATACTCACAGAGAGAGACAGCAGGAAGAGATTTTACTTTCTTGTCAATACATTCTGGAAGTGAAGTAATGATCAGAGTAAAGCTAGACCTATGAAAATCAAGAAGCCTAGGTTTGAGAGTTACTTTTTTTCATGTTGGTGAGCCTTTCTGTAGTCTGAATCACTGAGTACAGCCAGGGATGACTGAGAAAAGAATCTGAATAGAATCTATCTGTATAAACCCTAGAATACCCTTGTCATTATTTGTATAGGTCTATAGTGCTGGGATGAGAGGCATACTATTACTCAGGCCCATCAGGGAGCTCCAGGGGCTCAGATATTGGCCTCTACCCTCAAAACTTGAGGTCAGCTGACCAGGTCAAGCCAATGGGAATGAGTTCACTAAAATATCACCTTTTCAAGACTTAAAAACCAAAAAAGATCTAGAAAATTTGTCCAGCCTTGAAAAGTAACAGGGAAAACAGGCATCTCTTATGACAGTATTGTAAGAAAAAAAAAAAATCTGTCCTCATAAAGTTTTATTCTTCGGTAAGAATTTATCCCTAAAAATTAGACCCACTTACTGCCGAGGAGATTAAACCTCAGGAGGGAACATTTAAGAACTCCAAGAAAAAGAATCATACAGAAATTAATAAAGAGAATTCATGAGTAAAGAGAAATACCTTAAAGTCCCTAAATATTCTAACAAAAAAATAATATGCAGATTTTTATGTAGTCCTCATTTTGTATGAACAAAATGTGTAAATAAATAAGATTTAGCAGGTACTTTAAATTCAGATTTTCTGGAATATATAATAACCAATGTCTCCTTAAATAATTCCCCAGTCATAATAATTTATGTCAATCATTTCTTTGTAAAAATGGCAATGCACTATAATAAAAAGCAAGAGTAGAAACTGCCACACATGAGCTAGAATCACCTTTCTGCCCCTTCTAAGTGACTAAAGTAACTAAATAGTTCTTGAGTTTCAAATTCAGTTGAAAATAAAAATAATCATTTCTAAGTTGAAAAGTTGTTTGAGAATTAGCATACCTGACACTTATTATGTCTGGCACATAGTAGATGCCTAGTAAAAAGTAGTTCTCATATTATAAAATATTGAATTAATTATGATAATACTAGCTCTAGTAATAAATATATCTCAAACTCAGTGGCTTAACATAATTAAAGTTTATTTCATGTTCTCCAATGCAGTTATCTCTCATTGGAGGGTAATTTTCTCAAAATGGTAACTTAGGAAACCAGGCTGTTTTTATTTTATAGCCCAATCTTCCTTTAGAACTGATGAGTTCTTTACTCCAATCAAGCAAAAAGGTAGAGTAAAAAAGCCTTAGTCACTATTTTAAAAGCCCAGTCTGATGATGACAAGTATCACTTCCATAGATATTCTATCAGCTAAAACTAATCATATGACTCACCTAGATGTAAACCAACTTGGACAATGCTGTTTCCAGTTGAATAGCTTTATTCTAGAAGTAATTCGACAGTAAAGAAGGGGAAACACAGATTCTATGTGGACAGCTAGCTGTCTCTGCCACAGTCAATCCCTTTGACTATAATGTATCACTGTACACTCTTCTTCCCTACCAGGAACACTCCCCACCACAGGGTATATAAGTTAAAGTTTCATGCAGTCAAAACACTCAGCTCAAAATCTAGGAGCTCTAAGTTATAATACATCCATCCATATGTGGCAATTTATAGTCTGGTGACCTATGAACTGAAAGGCAAGTTGTCTTTCCTCCATACCCCTAACATCCAATATGGGTTTCAGCAGAACAGGATAATCACCATAAAAACTCCCTGTGGAAAAAGGGAACAATGGAAAACACATGGTACCTCAGTCCGCAGCAATAATAAAGTCCCTCCCAGGCAAGCACCTTGAAGATCCCCCTACCCCGGCAGTGATGGAAGTTCTCTGAGTAGACTCTGTGTCAAAATTCCCTTGCCAATACAATTCTTTCAAAGTTAGTAGGCTTCTGATCTGTTTGCTTCTAGTGAATTCCACAGGTCAATAATGACAACCAAAGTTCTTTTATCTTCACAACAGAGCTGAGCCCAAATGTTTAGCTGAAGTCTTAATGAGACTTTATCAATCTTATCTAATCCAATTGGAGTCCAGACGCTTAAGCTTTTTCAAACCTTGCAAAGCCTGAGATTTCTGGATTTCATCTACTCCCTTTTATTTAAGCTCTCAAACCAGTCAAGTTTTGCCTGAATTCAGTTTTTTCTTACAATATCTTATAAAATGCAGCAAGTAACAACAAACACAAACTACAACGTTCTGTTTTCCAGTTTCTGGGCCTAGAGCCACAGGCTCGGGGGGCATCACAGGCAACAGTTTTATCATAAGTTCTGCCACTGTAGGACGTGCATGTCTATGTTCCCAACCTCTAATATTATTAGTTTTACTAAACCCCGTCTTGAGGTCAGTGTTACATATTTATGCATTTTGAAAGCATCATCCTCACTTCCAGTGCCAATTACATTAGCAACACCAATGCTATAGCAGAAAACAATTTCATTGATAATAGATGTTTATTTACCAGGAATATTCCGTTCTTACTAGAAGATAAATCTGTGCCCCAGTCTTATCAATCAAATGATTCTGGTAACAGGCTGGGAAAGACAATATAGAGATACTCTACCATCTCCTGAGAGCCAAGGTCTGGGTGTAGCATATACCATGTTCTCTCATGTTTCAGTAGTAAAAACAAAGTACATGGCTGTACCTACATACAATAGTAAATGTGAACTATAGTCTCTGCCTGGGCAGGTAGCTATCTTCTAGACTACCATATGCAAGGAGGAACATGAATTTTTGATAATCAGCTAAGAATAATATTAACAGCACTAATACTATTATTATAGAATAGCTGATCCTGTTAAAAGAGCAGGAAATAGGATATTATAGCATGGCTTAATGTATTGGGTTTTTCTAATATGTGACAAAGAAACAAAAAATTTTTAATTTTCTTATGAAAGCAATTAATTAATTAAAAAGAGGTTAGGCCATTTTTGGATTAGATTAATGCTCAAATTTCATTAGGCCTAGGCATTTCAATATATAAGGCAAGATGGCAGCTTTTTATTTGCATTCAAGAAATATTGATTGAATGGGTTGCTATTACACACCAGACACTATTCTAGGCTTTTGGGATTCATTAGTGAATAAGACATGCTCTCATGAAGCTTATACTCAGCAGAATATTTGATATCCTACACATAGCATGAATTCTACAAACACAGTGTGTCGGTTTTTGATGCACCATGTCTTTGATAACTAGGGTCAGCTGGTCCGGATTCTTGACCACACTCTGCCTAGTAGTAGAACTAGTACCCTTGGGCAAGACATGCAGCCTCCCCAAAAAGCTCATCATCATCAACTGCAAAATTGAAATAATAAATTTCTCCTTCCTACTTTACACAGTTTCTTCAAGGGTTGAAAGTAATATTACATGTGGAAAGTCACTGAACATCCACATGTGTTAAGAACCAGTGATGTATGGGCCAACCAGCTTTGAGAAATGGAAAGATATCTAATTCAGAGTAAAAGGTTATAAATCTGCCCAGGTTTTAAAATCTTCTTTCTCTAACCAAAATTCTTGGCATGATTTTGATTTCATTTTTTCTTATCTCTCATGAGATAAGAACTCCTGTCAACACCCACCTCAAAATTTATTAGTATCTGGATACTTCTTATCACCTTTTTTTTTTTTTTTTTCACTAAAAGCCTGGTTTAAATATCCATTATTTCTCACCAGGTTAATTTCAGTGACCTCCTAACTAGTCTCCCTGCTTCAAATCTCTTTCTTAAAGTTACTATACTCAGAATGGCCAGTAAATTCATTTACTGTTTGTTAGATTTCATCATAAATATTCCTCAAAAGAGGCATAGTTTCCTCAAAAGTGGTGAATAAATAATATATTCTTTTCACCCTTTCCTAAAATCTATCCAGAATATTACTTTTTTTTTAAACCACCTTAACTGTCATCATCCTGGCCCAGAGCCCTCTCATCTCATCCATAAATGATTGCAATGGCAATGGCCTATGTTAGGGTATCTTGCTTTCGTTTCACTCTATCATCTTTTCTTTGCATAGTTAGGAATTTGACCGTGTCATTCTTCCGTTCAGAATCCTTCAAGAATCGAGATCATTCCAAATAAATCCCAAAGCTCTACTCATGACCTCCAAGACACCTGTGATCTTCACCTTGGCTCCTTCTCTGGTCTTATCTCCTGTAGCCTTCCCCTTTGCTCACTCTACTCCAATTTGGTCTCTTATTATAGTTCTAGAATACAGGCTCGGGTGTGCCTTCACTACTGCTTCCTTCTGAAATCTCAGCTCCCAGATGTTCCCAGGGCTTCCTTTCTCACTCTGTTCAGAGGTAGAGGGAAGCTTTCTCTCACCAAATTCATTTGGAACCATCATTCGCTATCTCCTTATTCTGGTTTCTATTATGCACAGTATTTATTCTCATTACACGTCTTATATTTATTTGTTTATTGTCTATTTCCACCTGCCATCAAAAATACAAACGACAAAAAAGCAGAGATTTTGTCAATTTTGTTCAGTCACTAAAATAGTACCAAACACATAGTAGGCGCTCAATAAATAATTTTAAAATTAATAACTGGTTGTTGAGAATATCAATTTTTATTCACATTGTTCTACTTAATAAAGCAAGTAGTTTAAATTATAAGAGAATGATCACTCCCTCCCTCCTCCTGGGAATTCATAAAGCTATTTTTATTTTAAATTAATAAAAATATAACCCATAAATATTTTATTTTTCCTGAATCAACCCTCATATAAAGATTTCTCATAAATGTGCTAAGCCAATGTATGTTATTATTAAAATAAGACTATCTGTGTGGCCAGTACAAAAATGACTTTTCATTACCATCCAAATCCATGGGACATCTTGATTTATATTTTAGTTCCAATATCTAAGATAGAAGCTCATGAATACATCCAGAATCATACATGCATACTTGCATTTTTACATCTGTAGATGGTAGGTAGGTAGATAGGTGATAAATGATTAATAGATAGAAAGATAGATATTTAAATGTGTTTCTGTTCATGGACTTCTATTTCTGCAATGGCATGGTAGGGAAGAGGAGAACATGTGCTTCTCTGTTAAAATACACATCTCGAAAACCTTGAAATCTCAGTATAAATTCTATATATTCCAGGAAAGGCAGGGTTTCATTAACATATATATATTTTAAGATAATTTTTCATCTCAGAATTTGGTAATTAATTGTTATTGCTTCATTATATGTATCATATAATTACAGACATTCCTCACAAGATTTCGCCTAATTTAGTTATTCCTATAATTAAATTTTCTGTTGAAATTCTTGTTGTTTTTTTTTTTTTTTTTTTGCTGTCACTTACCAAATATAATGCATTTCAAGAATGTAATATCGGCGAGCAAACAAATTAGTTTTAAGATCATCAGTGCCCTCTTCCAAATCAGAAACATGTAAGAATTCATGGCAGATTTGCTCCCAAAATATACTCTTTATGCCAGAAACCTGGGCTCTGCATGTTAAAACACAAAGCCTGACATCAATAGATCCCAGAAAACCTTGCTTAAAAATCACTGGACTTCTGCTTCCGAAAGCCACAATGGCTCAGAGTTATGAGACTACTAAAAGCCCTATTTGAGGAATAAAACAACTCCTAGGTTCTAGATTATAGATAGCTGTCCTCTGCCACATTATTTTAAAGTTTAGAAAGGTTGAGAAATATTTTATCCTCAAATAAAAACTAAACAAGACAAAAATCTTAGGAGAAAATGGAATGGAAAAAAACCCTTTATATTTGTCTAAGTAATGTGATTACTTTGGAACTCATGCTGTGAAAAAAAAAAAAGTAATAAAACAATTAAAGGTACAGCTGTTCTGGCTAACCACTTCTCGGAAGGGATTTTTAACTTTTTAAAGGCTGGGTCAGAAAAAAACAAAAGTTATGTTAACCAAGTCCCTTGTTTCCTTCCCTCCTGTTCCTCCCTGTGTGTTTACCGATTAGCTCAGCTCTTCATTTTCCCTCTCACCCCATTCAAAATCACTCCTACCTGATTTTGTAGCATATCAAATTGAAAATGCTAATGTTTGTCCAGTTTCAATGCTTTCCAGTGTCATTTCTACCCAATCTCAATATATTTTGTTATCTAAAATATTTATCCCAGTATGGCTCCTTCAACATTGACTGTATTTCCCTTATTGGGCTATATACACTCAGCTGACTTCAATATCTCTTCAATTTCTCAAAACAGAAGTTACAAGAAAGCCGCATCAAAGGAACTTTGACATAATTGAAAACATTTCCCTTTTATCTATTTCATTCATACATCCATTTAATAAATATGCCTTCTATGTATGAGGTTCTATATTTGGCACTGTAAGGCATATAAACTCATGAAAGGCATGGTCTCTCCACAATAGAGTGTATAATTATATAAGAGAGAAAAATTCTCAGAATATATATAAAAGGCAGTGTCAGGTAAGTGTTATAAAATGGTACATGCTAAGTCTTAAAAAGGTACAGAGGAAAGAGTAATTTATTCTAGCTGGGATAATTATAGACAATACCAAAGAAGAGGCAGATTTTTACTTAGGCCTTAAAGGAGGGCTAGACTTTTAACAGAGGACTTCTTAATAGCTGAGGAATAGGTATGAATCAGAGAGAAAAGGTGAGAAATTGCCAATTTAAGTAACCAAAGAAGGGTGGCTAATCTATAATGACTCAGGCCCGCATCATGATTTATGGCAATCAAAGAAAACTGTCGGACAAGAAGGAAGCACATGGCAAAACTCCAGGCAAATAGGCTGGAATTTAGCATAGAATAGTGACAAATATTTTTGTCAACAAACTCCAAAAAAATTTTGAAAACTAGATACCCGTTCACTATTTTTAAGTTTATATCTAAAGTAATCATCATAAATTTAAATAGTTGCAAAGGATATGCTTTTTGGATAATTATACACATCAGTTTTTTAAACAATGATACATCACTCTTTTAAATGTATCCAACAGAACGGGAGTGGTACTTCAACATATACTATCATCCATTTAAGTAAATATGGGTAACCTTTCCTTTAAATTTTATATTGTAGTAGCTTGTCTTGAACTTATATCAATTCCACTTCCACAATATAATATTACCTCCTATATTTGTATACTACAAAGTCTTTAATTGCTATAATACTTTTCCAATAAAAGTATACATAACTATAAAACGATGAAATCTATTTCACTTGTTAAAGCCAGTAGGGTTGAAATTAAGTGTTCTTTATTGAGTTATTAATACTACTAGTAGTACAGAATTTGTCAAACAACATACTAGATTATCAGTTTTGATAAATAATTATTAAATATAAAAGTAAATCTTTTGGGAGAAAATTAACTCTGAAATGATGAATGAGGCAGGTTGTTTTCAATTGGTTCATCAATAAATAAACATCATTTTTACAAGGATGAAACAGGGCATTTCATCAAATCTATCCTATTTTTCACCTTTATAAATGTAGCACAGGAAAAAAAAATGTTCATAAAGTAAGGAGATAGGAATGGTAAGTTGTTTTCATAGAAATGTCACAAAATTCTTTGAGCTCTGTCAGCACTTCATGCCAAAATGTACATGGTGATCTATCATCAAAAATTATTTTAATGATCTACCAGCTGACAACAAGATTAGATTTTCCTTCAGTTTTGTTGAAAAATAGGAAACCACCTGCCTTGAAAAAAAAGGATGGGGGAGATCTAATCACGCAAAGAATCCACGTGATTACAAAATTAAAGAGCAAAGAACCAAAGGGAACATTCATTCCTGTATTCATACTGGAAAGAACATTTTCTTACCTGCTTCACTCATATAAATGTAAAATGATGTCAGCTGCAAATAGGAGAAGCACAGTCATATGTAAATATAAGTGATTACACAGTCATATGTAAATATGTTCATCTACATACTTAAACTAGTGGAGATTAGATAGAATTTGAGTCATCTTGAGAATAGACACTTCTTTATGAAATCTTTTACATTAAATATAAAATGTATCTTTATGACCTTTCTATAACCAGTTATCTTTCATTCAGGCTACTTTTTTTCCAGGAAAACAGAAACCGCCTGGTTACTTTCTTTTTTCCATGAAAAGGTGGTTTACAATGCACAAACAAGATTCTGCTGTGAAATTCAGCATTTCTTTCAGAACTACCAAGAGAACTGAAAATAAAAGCAAACCAAAAGTCACATACCTAAATGAACCAAACCTATTCTGAGATGCACTCCAAACTTTGGGCTGACAAGTTTTTGAGTGAACAGTATTTGATAGTTGGCAAAATAATTTTTTCCTCTTTCAAGTAGAGCACAATGAAATTTGACCTGGACCAGCAGTCGCACGCTCTCATTTTTTGGCTATTTCAACCTCATTTCCCACCACCTAATTCTCAGTATTATTCATCTTAATAAAAATTAAAATGTAGCATCTTTATTTAAGTACCTTTTATAACATTTTAAGAGATAAGAGATGAACTCTCTAGAAAAAGTAAAATTAACCAAAATAGAGAAATTTTTCTTCCAAGAAGGATAACAAAATATGAAAGAGAAATAAAATTATAATGAGGAAATGTGGCAGCATGAAAAGTGATTTACATTTCCTTTTATGCCAACGTGCTAAACTTTGCAAACTAAAGGCCCTCTGTGGTACCTTCCTACTGAGTGCTCCCAAATCTACCAAAATTATCACTTTACTAAATTTTCTTTGCAGAAAACTAGCAGGATTTTCACTGCAGACACGTCTAAATCTCTCAGTAAATTTGAATATTCAGGATTAAGGAAACAGGAAGAAAAAGTAAAAATCTATTTGTTATTAAAATCTATATTTTAGGAAATGAAAACTTCATCTGAACCAAAAAAGCAACACATAATTGATAATTTGGGGCAGTAAGATTAGCGTGTGTCATATTATTTTTTGCACTTTTCTGTAATTATTTAATTTCTCAAAGAAAATAGAGGGAAGGAGGAAAGAAGAGTAATATACTGCCCTCTTAAAATCTGCCTGTCTAAAACACACACACGCACGCATGCACACACGCACTATTTTTTGGTCCTTGAAAATAATCCAAGAAGAGAATATATTTATTCACAGATTCAGAGAGATAACAGATTTGATTTTATCAATTTTAAAATACTTCACCAAAAACTATGTCAGATCTGTATCTGTGAATAAATTCATTTAAGTTTCCAATCGTGGCATTGATTGATCCTATCTTATCAGAGAGACTCAAAATTATTATCTGGACTATACACATGGAAGATGTTAAATAGATCAATATTTGGGGTGCTATGAGAGACTGGAAGAATGGACCTCTGGAGGACTCCCCTTTAATTTATTAGTCTCGTTGCAGAGGCAATTCTTAAAGGAAAAAAATCCACTTAGCTAACCAATTTTCATTTAACTTGTGGAAAACTAAGAAAAACGAATTTGCCTAAAGTTATTTTTAGATTAAATTCAAGTTGTTGGAGAACATTCAATAATCTTAAAGTACTCAGAGAGATGTAAAACAAATAAATGATCTGTTATAAAAATTTTATTATATCTAGTAACATTGGAAATAAAAATGCTGAACAAAAGTATGAAATAGAACAGAAAAAGTAGTACAAATGTAACTAAGTTTTGTCTGATCCAGGATAACTTCTACCATATTATCCAATTACATTTTCAAAATTCACATGCTTAGTTCTCTTTAAAGATACATGTCCTATAAAAGACAAAGTTATCATTTGTTTTGCAAAAAAAGAAAATAAATATCTCACACCATAAGAGATCACTAGGGCCTTTCAATGATTACTATAATTCACAAGTCTTGAAAAAAGATATGGATTTAATTAAGCCAAACAGCTCTATACATTGACTGGTTCCACTGTCCTTTTAGTATCCAGGGTTTTCTTTAATAATGTTCTCAGAAAAAAAAAAAAAAACTTTTTCAAAACTCCATGAAAATACATTCAGTCCTGTGTATCTTGGTTAGTGCTCTCAAAACATTCAGCTTGGTACCCTTCCAAATACTTTTAAAAACCCCACTGCTTGGGAACACTGATGGATTTAAACACAGGGGGCTGAAAGCAAAAAAAAAAAAGGTGTAGTGATTGAACACTGTGCACAGAGTTTTCAAGGTAATCCAAAGGAAAGCCTTAAACTAGTCAACGTGAGACAATTCACCATCTCAGAATTATTGTCAACAGTAAAGTCTAATTTGTTTTAATTTTATTCACTGTTGCTGTTTTACAGTTTCTCATCAGTTATAAAATTATAGTGGAAAAAAAAAAACAACAACTCTGATCATGTTTTACCACAGAGTTATAATTCATGTCTTCAATAATCCAAATCTTGTGAATAAAACACATGTACTAATTGAAAAATAGCTAGGCCAATATCATTAAATGTTTATGTGGAGTAATTTCTAGCTGATAACAAATACTTTGTGCATAATTCTAGACTCCCACCAAACCAAAGAGATGTCCCAGCAGGGGATGCTTGCTTAAGAGAGAGAAAAAAATACTTTAATGACAACACATAATGCATACCCCATGCACAACCCACAGGGAAGTCTGATTTTTTTTTTAACCCCTTTAGATAACATTTGCGGTCAATGGATTAATTGTTCTTGTATGCTTCTGAATTTCAAGAGTTCTCTTTATGTTTTGTATCCCTTGATTAACATCAAGTGGCAATTTTTAGTATCTATATCGTCTAATTCCACAGAAATTCTGAGCACTTAAACAGTGGACACCATTCACTGTGAATTTTAACACATAACAGGAATGTTTTCTATTTTACTCTTTGAATATATATACATATAGCTTAACTGGCTTATTGTTTGCTAAAATAAAAATAAAACCACCAGGCATCTCTATTCTGGTTATTGAAGTGAATTTGGTTCTATTTGCTATGGTTCTATTTACTCTTCAAATCTAAGGCCTGGGGTGTAGTTGGGGATGGAAAGGAAAATGGTGGTTATATACTTGAAGAGAGCTCAGTTAAGGATGTATTCCAAATCCAGATTGGCAAAGATAACCACGCTGTGAGGGCTGATTTCAAATGTCAGGACTATGCAGTGTGTTGTTTTTTGTACTAGAATGACACCTCTCACCCACCATGGGCTGGGCCGCTGTGTCAGCTCTAATCTGAGGCCTCCTTGGGAACGACTTCCTGATTTGTCAGGTAGCTGACTTGGAGATCTAGATATCCTTTGTTATTACAAAGCAAAACTATTTATCTTGAGTGGAAACTGACAAGTTAGTGGAGATTTGTGTTTTAGTCCACCTTTGACACTCACACCACAATTTTTATCTCGGTATTTAATCACTTGTAAAAATACATCATTGACACACTCCTGGTGTGAGGCAAACAGTAGAGTCATTTGGCAGCCCTATGAAAACGGGTTACAAGAAAACTGGAAGATGCTTATCCTTTGTTTTTATAATTCTTCCAAGGATGTTTAGGTGCTTTCTGTCTTGTTCATTCTCATAGCCTTTGCCATAATAAGGAACAATTATATTTTGCAGAGAGACCTATTTAATCACTCTACTCAACCAGAAATATCACATTGTAAGGCTCCTCCTGCTCTTACTACTATGTACATTGAGTTAAACAGACACAGAAATCGAACTTATAAAATTTTAAACATATTTTTTAAAGTAGTATGTCGCTAAGAACTTTGAATTTATCAAGGGTAACTGTAGGGCATATTTCTCAAGGACATTTTAAGTGTGATCCTGGCTGATGGCAGGGGATGACCAGGAAACAAGTAGTGGCCTTGTGGTGAAATTCCATATATAGACGATTTCTCTTCACTGTCACTCCTGTTGTCCAATGCTATGGACCCATTCTTAAAGTTTATGTGTTTCACAAATAACCCATCACTTCTCTCGTACATCATTCTTCAAAATGAATTATTACCTGAAGAAAATATATCTGAGTGTACATTCTATTCTAGGAGAGATTATCTTAAAGAACTGAACAGAGTTGTTATCTTTCTTTATTATCTTTCTGCCTTCTATCCTTTTTTTTTTTTCAATAGTGTGACTGATGTAATTCTAGATTCCAAGGATAGAAAGATTAATAATACAGGATTTTCCATTTTTTCCCTAATATAGTGGAAGAATAGGCACCTAATTAAAATAAATACAAGTGCTGTAGAAAATTATATGAAAAACTGTAGGAAATAAATAAGGACCATGAATGAATTTTTGAAGGGGATGACTACTTGACCTAGATCTAAAATAACAATAAATGGTTAACCTGAGAAGGATGAAGTAAGCAAGGGAACATACTGTGTATGAGCCTTATCCACAAAGGAAATAGAGTGAATAAAAGCATTGTGAAAAGAAAGAAATTAATATAGGGGAAACAAGTAGTTTGGTATTACTAGCATAGGTGACAAATTGATAACCCTGAGTCAACTGTGCTCTGAAGATCTACTGCTCTAACTCGAATAAACTCAAATAATTTGGGGAAGGGGTGGGGCAGGGCTTGCATGCTTCAGGTTGCCATAGTCCCCAGAACTTCCTATTCTACCCAGCTCACTTCACTTATTTAAGTTAACAGTCTAGGCTCTGAGGGCATATGTTGGCAAGTATGAATTTTTAAAGCAGGAAATGTACAGAGATGAGGCTGAAATGGTTGTCAGAACCAGATTATGGAAAGTCTAGAAACATCATAACAGTGGCTGGATTCTATCTTCTGAGCAATGCAGTCACCTTAGGAAGGGAAGCTAAATGGACAGATGATACAGAACACTTTGTCAGTTGTATTGCAGAAGAACTAAAGGCATGGAGACCAGGGTCAAATTACTTTGCCTAGATAGACCATGTGATTGTGACCTGACTTGAGGTAATAAAAGAAGAAATGGAGATGGGTACAGAGGTTTAAAGAATGCTTTCGGGGGTTAAATTTGGCAGAACTTGGATGAAGAAGAGTGAGTAAAGGAGATCTGGTGGGAAGACGAAGTGGACAAATAGCCAGAAAGTTGAGTTACCACAGATAGATTTATTAAGAGGAATAATGCAAAAGATTATACATCAGCTAGGAAAGCACAAGATAAAGGGCGAAGGCTTTAATGGTAGAAGGGAGGGAACATGTTTATAGACATCACTCCTATGTGACTAACCAAAGCTAGCTTTCTCCAGTAACTGCATGTTAACATCTAACTTCCCAGTTTCATCTCTTTTTCACCAGTTGTTACATGAAGCTTAAGCCTTGCATTTGACTTATCGTCTAACTGCCAGCTTGAATCATAGCAAACATATACCCATTTCACATTAACATATACAAACACATTCCCTTACAAGGCAACCTCTTCTTCAAAATATAATCAAAGACAGCACCCCAGAGACTCTACTGGGTAAACTAAAGTCAGCCTAATATTTGAATAATTACTGTAAAAAGACTTTCACCACTATCATATAATATTTTAACAGCTGAGGAATATATGATAACACAAGCCTAATGCAACATTCTGTAGTGAAAGAGTTCTCGTTTAACTTATAATGATAATGAATTGCCACATCCGATTAATATTATCATTTCACTAAAGAACCTGTTATTGTGTTAGAACAGAAAGGCAAATAGTTTCTATTTTATATTGAGATTTCAATCCCAGCCAAAAAAAATTAAAAAGGAGGCATTTGCAAGTTCATGTTGAATATAACTTCATTTAACCATTACAAAGTTCACGGAGAGTACAGGAAGTGAACTACTTATTGCTTACATTGAAAGGAACACTTGATGTACTCAGCCCCCTACCAGATAGATGTCTAAGCTGCAGAGAAAAGGAAATAAAGCAGATATTTCTAATACTAATTAGCTTGTACTATATAAACACTTTATACTGAGAAAGGGTTTTGTCGTTTTAATTTAGGGACATTTCAAATCTATGGTCCTTATTAAAAAGGATAACATTTGGCAAATACCAGTTTGATTTGTCCTTTTCATGTGAATTCTGTGCTGGGCGTCATGACTCATGCAACATTCCCAGTGAGTAACCAGGTTATTTATACTACATATGCAAAGTTAGATAAAATTATCATTAATAACCAGTTTTTCAAAAGATGGTAATCCCTAGGAATTCCAGCCAGTGACTCAAAAAGTGAAGGTACCTTTCTCATGTTGCTAAACAGGCTTATCTTCCAGTGAAAAGCGAAAAAAATGTTGATTAGTATGACCCATAAAATATCAAATTGTATAACACCAAATGATTCAGAAAAGGAAATGATAGATTTTCAGGGCAGAAGTAGCTTTAACAACAAAAAGTTTTAGTAACATTATGATAAATTCGCATTTATTTATAAACTGTTGATACAACTTCATATTTCTCTCAGAGTGCTAGACATTTCTAGAGACAGATGTTCAAGCTTATGTAACACCAATTTCAACTAATGCCCTTATCTAAATCTAAGCCAATGTCTTCACAAACTACCCTAAAATCGGTGAGCTCTGGGCAGCCCTCGTCTAGTTACGTGACTCTTAGTTTCCAGGTCAAGTCAGAAAAGCTGACACGAACAAGTCTCTCTGTGTTTTCTTCATTTCTGGCAAGAATTTAGGAGGAAAAAAACGAGCAGGGTAAGATTAGAGTTCCTTTGAACCCCAGTATGATCCAGGACTCTGTTCGAGTGAAAGTGGCTTTGGGTGATGATGTCATTTACACACCAATGTCTGTCTCTGCTGTTATCATTGTTCCACAGGGACTGTTTCTGTTAGAACTTCAAAAAAGTCTTTATGGCTTGTGAGTGCGTGCGAGCTATCAACAGCCAGTTTCCTTATTTGTCCTTTTCTCTCTTGGCTCTTTTTCTTTTCTTGACTATTATATTAACACAGACAAGCTTACTCAGTGGTTTCGTTCTAATAATGCTAGCACACTCTGCTGTACACTGCTACAATCACAACATGCTCAGGACTCTCTTTGACAGTGTTCTGCATTTCAACACAACTGTCTGTCCCAGCTAACTAATTCGGAGCTGATATGCATCCCTCCTTCAGCTTTGGCATTAGTTCAATAACCTTTTTGGTGGTTGTTCTAGCCAAATGATCACGTTTTACAACTTTTTCCAACATGCTTTTTGTTTTTTGTAAAATTTTCCCAGCCTGGTTTATGAGCATCAGATATATAAATGAACAAGTCACTTTAGTCTTTTTAACCACCCTATTTATTTTGTCTTCTTAATGAGCTATATTACCAATTAATTGACTTTTGCTTTTAAATATCCTTCTATTCTCTTATGTTTTAGACCCCTCCACCCCACCTATGCCATTTACGCATTCGTTAGAATGCAACCGATAGTTACTTCGGTGTTTTAAAATAAGATCCTCTCTTAACGATATCGAAAAGTGAAAAACTGAAAAACTTTAAGTCATAAATAGCAATATCTCTGATGAGAAGCTTTACTTACTAGAGTGTGATACCCTGATCTATTGACATCTTTGCTGCAAAATAATCATGAAAGGTACTTATTGAGAATACCCACTGATTTTCCAGATTTCTTATCAATGAGTATAGAAAATCATTACAATCCATTTGCTAAGCTTTTTTTGTCTCTAGTAAATGTTATTTCCAGTTTCTTACTTTCCCTGTTAGCAAAACTTACAGCATTAAAGAATCCCTTCTGTCTGAGAGTACCAAAAACAAGTATAGCACAATTATGTCATTTACCAGAATCACTTCAGAATTTCAGCATAAACGTCGACAGTGTTAGGGATATTAAAATAATTGATGTCAAGTCACTTATAATCAAAAGGGTAGCAATGTACTAATCTAATCATGCTATCTGAGCTAATGTGCATATACAGGCCTCACATGATCTGGCACAAAATCTGACTTAACCTTTCCTTTCCACCATCTTAAAAGAGCCCCCCAAACACCTAAAACTAAGAAAATATTGAGTATCTTTTGTTTCTTCCTACCTTGATGCAATTAAATAGCTTTCATTTAAAAAAAAAACTTTTTTCATTTTTTTTCCTGCAAACTTATAGCTTTTAATGAAAGCATTTAAATCAAATTAAACAATTAAAGTATGGTCTAAATTATAGCTGGGAATATCTCAAACTCAAGACAGAATACAATTTACCTCCCTAAAAAATCCTTATAAGCTTCTTAACTGACATGATTTACTGCTCATCTATAAACCTGAACTCAAAATGTATATATTCCTCAAAGAATAACAATAATAGTAAGACAGTTCAAGAAGAACGCTACCTACTAAAGCAAGAGGATGATGGAGGAAGAAATGGAAGACAAAATTTAAAAGGAAGTTAGATATTTCTTAAATCTGCAATGGCACTTTACATTAACAGAATACATTTTGATAAGAATCTTAGCCCCAGGCAAATTGAACCATGAAAAATCAGCTCCCTGAGTGTTCCTGTCAGAGGCCAGTGATGGAGGGATCCCTGTAAATTCTTAATCTGCTTTTTTTTCAGGGCAGGACAATATAGCTCTGCTGAAAGGAAGGTCGAGCTGCTGAACCTCCACAGTAGGTAACCCAGAAAGCAATCAAGCTGAGCTGGCAGGGAGTGGCTTCCAACTGAACTCTGTAGTGAGGTCTTTTCTCCCCCTCTGCAGGTACCATACAGAAAGGAAGATTCCTAGGACTTGTGGCTTAATTTCTCTGGCTACCGCACTAATCGCACGCATCCCATAATTACTGTCTTTCTTTCTTCCTCCAGACTGTCATTCTTCTGTCTCTTAGCTCCATCCCACAGGCAGACAGTGTCTATACAAAGGCCCAGCTAGTTAGCCAGCCACCTGACAGAACTCTGTGTCTCCACCATACTCCCCCATGCTTTTTTTTTTCTTTTTTCCCCTTCACTTGTCACCCCTCCCATCCTCTCTACTAAAGAATATTTAATTTGCATTCTTTCTCAGCTAAAGCAGAGTTAAAAGGAATTACTTCATTAAATGAGACGCCTGTGCAGAAAAGCCTCAGCAATCTGTGAACCAAGTCTGGTTTTTTATAGAAATAACCACAGATATCCCAGGTACAGTCAGGATACCACAAAGAGATGCCCTAATCTGCCTCCAGTGGTGTTGAAGTTGGCATGGTCATGCCTTAAGCATTTATCAAGTGTGACCTGTAACTCTTACCCTGAACTAGGCCCTGGAAGGCTTTTCATATTGATTTATGACTTTTCAATTGTTGAGGTTGTTGAGAAATCTAAGTCAAACTAGTCAAGAAGTTATAATATGTATAAGTGACTATAAAACTGAACAGTGCAGCTTGTGCCTTGCCCACCACACTTAGTTTGCCTTCTTGCGGGTTATGAATATTGTTCTCAGTCTCTGTAAGCACATGAAGATATTAACAAAAAAAATATTGAAAAGATTCTGGCTTAGAGAGTTATATACCTCTTTCAGGGGCATTGCTGTATATATTCCTAGGACCCTGGGGTAGGCATGCTAGCCACTCATGTAAAAGATTGATTGGTTTCAGTCCTGGAGCATCTGGAGGCATTGTGGAGACAGTTTATGGTAGCCCTGGAGGTGCAAAGCACCTCGTACCATGCTGAGGTGACCCCATCGGTAAAGTGTTAATTGGCTCTGAAGGGAGCCTCATCTGGTCAATCCAGATGGAGATGCAGATTTATCTCCCTAGATTGAAAACACCACAAAAATGCCAAACCACCTTCTGAGAAGAATGGAATTGATGCTAGGCAATAACAGATTGTCGATATAATGAAAGGTTAAAGAGCAATCAAATGACTTGTACCTCCCCATTTACTATAATGAACAAAGCTGGAGTGTTCACAGAGCAGAAAAGCAATTTAACTTGTCTGTTTTGTTTAATTTTGAAAAATATTTTAAATGCCCATGTCAAACAATTCTTCGGCTGTGGCCAAAATAATAGAGTATACTCAATAATTATAAATAAATCAGAAGGAAAGATAATGTATACAGACATAGTTTAATTTACACTAGTTACCTCCTGGATGCTTTAAGTCAATAATCTAGATCTCTCTTAAGAATACTATATACCTTGGAAAGACATATTAAAATGCATTAACTCTGGTTTCCCCTAAAATTGAGCCTAAGAATCAAGGACCACCTGTTTCTCAATTTTAAATATTACTATTTTCTTGTTAAATATCTAACATCTCAGGTATGGAAAATTATATCATAAGACACCTTACACAAAATCATAAATGAAAAGTGATTACAACAAAGCTTTATATGTGGCATTTGCTCAGTATATATAACCTGCCATCTTTATGCTTATAAAGGAATTAGAAAATAGATAGTTTACTATATATCCTCTTTATCTCTCAAATCTTTAAAAAGAGAGAAAACATAATAAAACATTTCAAATATTGATATCTTTAAATGATTTATTTGTTATTCTGGATTACAGAGTAGCATCATTCATGACTCTTCGCAACTACATGCCTGTTTTTACATTTTAACACCAGACTGAACACATGGGAAAAGAGCCACAAGTTTAATCTTTACTTAGGTGACTTGCGAACAATACTCACAATAGAATAAGCTACACTCAGCTCTTGGAGACAGATGGGATCAGCTACCACAGAGAGAATAGAGACAAGTCAGGACACAAAACCTCGACTATTTCTTTGACCCCTTTGATGTTTTCTGCACTCCAGCTTGGATATACACAGTGAAAGGGCTGGTACTGCATGTCTGTTACTGCTGCTTCAATATGCTTAAGGCAAGCTGGTGAGGAAATCTTACTCACCTTGACTATCTCACTCAATAAAAATTGTTTGAGAAAGGCTCTAGCTTAAAAAGGTGATATGAAAACTCAATCAGTATGCTGGGCTTATCATAGAGGTTTAATTATTTAGTATTGTGGTTGTTCATGTGAAGAAAAATTAAAGGTTTGACATTTTCTCTGAACAGTCTCAAAAGCAGTATAATGACTAAGGAATGGGAGCACCGAAGGCTTACTTTCTATGACCTGTTTTTTTCCTCATCCATTTAAATAGGAACTTATTTTAAGAAACAGATTTGTTTGTTTGTTTGTTTGTTTAGAATTAAAGTATTTCTTTTTTATCTAAGAATTCCTGGGGAAATATTACTTAACACTGAGGTGTTTTCTACATAACTGAAGCTTACCCCCTGTTAAAGCCAAACTTTAAAAAAAAAAAAAATGTGTAATCGATATTTTTCTAAAACCATCTAAATAAAATCCAATTCTTAAATAAGAACAAAACAATGTTAATTTATAATCATTCATGTCCTTTGTAAAGGCTTTCTAAACTTAGCTGTATAAATTAAATCTAATTTTCCCATTAAAACAATAAGCCAGTTTTCTATCTTTAACCAAAGGCCTGTTGTAGATTGAGACAGAATCATAAACATGATATTTTACCAACTGTGATCAATCCATGTAATATAAATATGTTACATAAACTTATAATAATGTGTCACTGTATAATTAATAGTAACATTTAGTGTATTAAGTTCTAAATTTTGTCTATAAAAAGAAAATCTAAGATAAAGTAACACCTTTATTCAGAAAAACTTTAGGGAGATTCCATAGCGATTATTGAGAGGGGTTTTACCAGGGACATTGGAGTAGTTACAGCACTTCTTAAAACCAGTTCTCGAACACAAATAGTGTTGCCTTTTAAAGTTCTCATTGCACGTTTCTCTAGGTCAAGCAAAGACATTCAAGATAAAATCATTTTTTTCGTTTTTGAAATGTTTCTTTTTATATCATTTCATTATCCATTATTGAATTGCCTTCTATCGGCAACTCAAAAGCATGTGATATTGTATATAAGTGCACAAAATCAAATGCCTTTGCCTCTTAGTCAAGCACTTTTGCACAACTATTTTAAAGAACTATTAAAATTCTTTAATGTTGTATCATTCTAAAGTACTGAATTATTACTCATAACCCAACCAGACCAGAAGTGCTATGAGAGATGTTAAGCATAAATAGGAGATAGTTTTATGGGTTTCGTTGAGTTTTTTTACATTCCTGTTTGCATCTTTAAAAAAATCGTGTTTCATGATATCGACGGTCTATTTTTGGAAATGATTCTTAACATTGGAAACTACTAAGGTAAATGCCTTAAATACATAAATATCTAAAAATACAGAGACTATCGAGAACCAAAAAGAAAATAGACCAATTAAATTAAAACTAGTATTGCTAGGAATCCTAGACAAACCAAGCGCCCAGCTGCAGAGGCCAATTAAGTTAAGCCCTCTGCCATTGTAGATTGCCAGAGGTTGTTTTTAGGAAGAATCACAAAGGTCTATAATGCCTTAGAGGGCCATGGCAGTACAGGCAATCCTCAGCAACTGTATATCAAATTAATGTCTGAATGTAAAGTTCAGGAAAATGAACTAAAGTCTATGTATATTTGGCTCATTAAATCAGAATCTTATTCTAAGTATGTGATGGTATCCTTCTTGAATCCAAACTTTTCTGAAGTGCTGCATCCACTGTATGAACATAGCACAAGAAAAGGCCACAATTACCTTTTCTCTTTTAAAGGATATTTAAGTGACTAAAAATTTATTTGATTTTATTCTAGATGTAGTAAAACATTATAAGTATCTTTTTGTACACACTTGTGAAAACTTCTCTAGCAAATTTATGTAGATTTGGAGTTGTATAGTTTATACAAATCTTCAATTTCATATTTGTCAAATTTTAAGAAAGTTCTGGTTGTCCCACATTCTTTGCCAACACTTGAAGTTAATATACTTATTAAATTTGCCAGTTATTTAAATTTGTGTTCACCTGTTTACTAATGAAATTAATCATCTTTTAGTGTAATTAATGACTACTAAATTTATTTTTGTGTGTGTGAATTAACCAGGTCCTATCCTTTTGTCCATTTTTTAAAAAAAATTCAATGAGAATTCTTTGTATATTCTCTGTAATAATCCTTGTTTGGACATACATTTTATAAATATATTCATCTGGCATAGCTTATCTCTTAACTGTGATTATATTTTTATTGAATTAAAAATATTTTTAAATAGTATAATCAAATATCATTTTAAAGTTTGTGTTTTGTATTTATTTTAGAAATTTTTCCATACCCTATTTACAAAGGTATTATCTGGATATTTGTCTAAAATTTTGATATTGTGATTTTCACATTTATTTTTAAATCAAGGAATCAATATTTTGTGTAATTTTATTTTTTTACTTTTGGAAAATCAGTTTTTCCATAATCATTGACTATTAAGTTTATAATAGTTCATCATTGACTCAATAGTTCAGGTACCATTTACTTTTAGTTTTTCCTCAGTTGTAAATCAACTTTCCATGTAGTATTGGTCTGTGTCTCTTTCCTTCTCCATTGGTTTTAATGTTTATTCCTGAACCAATAGCTCATTTTCTTAATTATGAAAACCTTACAAAAACTCTTCATATTTGATCAAAAATTACCCTAATTTTTTTTTTTCAAAATTGCCTTAGCTATTCTCCATTCTTACAGTTATCTTATAAATTTTAGGATAAGTTTATCAAGTCCCCCTACAAATAAAAATATTTTTGTGATATGAATAAAATTACATTTAATTTATAATTAATGCAGAGAGGACTGACATCTTTAGAATACCAAGTTTTTCAATTTGTGAACACAATGTAGCTCTCTAATCGCTCAGATCTTCTTTAATGTCCTCAATATTTTATAATTTTTCTATAAAATATCTCAGAGGATTCATTGCTATGTGAATAATATATTTATAAGTTTTCTAATTAGTCATAACTAGTTTTTAGGAATTCTGATATTTTTTTTAAATGTTGGCCTAATGTATAGCAATCTCATTTAACTCTCTTATTAGTTCACATTTGTCTATAAATTCTCTTGTATCTTCTCTATAGATAAACTAATCATTATCAACAAGTAATTTTTTCTACTATTTTTCAATAAATTTCTCTATTATTAGCTTTGTTTTTCTTTTCTTATTATTGTAGCTAGGACTTAAATTGAAATATTTATAAGAAGCTATGATTGCAGTAATCTTAGTCTTGTTTTTGCCTAAAACTCATGTCCTTTGAAATACTTCCAATGCTTCATCATTAGATATAATAGTCTTTTACAATTTTTGACAGACTTTGATTAGATTAATGAAGTTTCCTAATGTACACAAATGGGTTATTTTTTGCTGATTTAAATGAATGCATTTTTTATTTAAAAGAATGTTCTGCATTTATTGAACCAATCAGACAATCATAGGTAATTTCCTCCTTTAATTTGTTATAAGGAGTTTTAGAATAAACTCTTTTTTAAGTTGAAACATCTTTACATTATTGGTATAACTATATTTTTTGACCACAATATGTTGTAAGATATTTAACAATAATTATTATGTATATAATTATATATAATTTATATTTTAGTGTTATCTATGATCATAGTAATTTGAATATAGAAAATATTCAATCATTTTAGAGTTAATTAATAGTTTATATGAGAGTAAAAAGTTCTTACTGTAATATCAATATGTTAACTACCAAAATAAAATTAAATATGGAGGGATATTCTGAGGAATGTTATGAAGCTGTGTTAGAAACCACATGAAAAAGAAACAAAGGCCTTTTGTTCAAGAAATATAATGTGATAGCAATAGAAAATGGATAATAAACCAAAAATGTAAAACTACTTCCTTTTGTGCCCTTTGCCAAGGATACTTTTAAGAGTAGAAAATGGAACAAACGTTTGTAGGAGTAACGTAAACCCTATCTAGTTAAGTAGTCAGAACACCTAATCAAATCAACTAATTTTTTAACCAGAAAGCTACATCTCCAATCACTGAATTTGTAGATGTAGTCATAGCATACATAAATTTTAGTAAACTGACAAATATAAGAACAACTGGACAAGTGACCAAGACCAGGAAATATATTTCTGATTTCCAAAGCAAAACAATATATCAGAAACTATTGACTGATTACATTTAAATTAACTTCAGGAAAGAAAAAGATCATATTGACTATTAAACGAAGGACTATGTGCAAACATAGAGAAGTTATATCATAAAAGCACTAGAGGTTCACTATCAAAACACTCTACAGAACCAATGCTATTTCCTTTTTTTATTAAAGGAAGTACAAAAAAGACAAAGGAAAAATAACTTTAAATAGATTTCTGCCAGATAGTTCATTTGATAGTATCTACAAGAAGACAGAGAAACATGGACAGTGATAGCATACGCAGGCGGAATTGCATAGGGCTGAGTGATTTTACAAAAGGCAAATGAATATGAATTAAGACATCACCCTGAAAGGAGGTGTCTTGAGATTCCTAAATTTTCTTTTTGGACTCTGTTTTGTTTAATATTTTTATCATTAACCTAAAAAGAGAAACAGCTCGCATATTGTTCACAGACATTACCTAAAGGCGGAAAGAGAGTTAACACTTTGAATTATATGCATCCAACTTATTATAAGAATTAAATATAGGGTTTTATGGGTCTTTTGGGGGGGAGGTCTAAATAAAATGATGAATTAATTTATCTAAAAATATTTCAAGGAATCAGAAAAATTGAGTTAAATCTTTGTGAAATTAAATAATCATAAATATCAGCTTAGATTAGAAATGAGTAAAAAAATAATAATGATGAACTATACATGTCGTCAACATTCAAGGTGAAAAAGATATAGAGATTCTACCTCATTGAAAGACCCAAATGACCAAAGATCTAGTGTTGTCTTTAAAAAACAAAAGCAGTCCTAGACTGTGCATACTCCAGATATCACTCTGCTCTGCTCTGGTCATAACCATTTGTAACGTTATTGTTCCATTTTTAGTTAGTTAGTTAGTTTGTTTGTGTTTAATAGAGATGCAGATATTTGGAGCAGAAGTAAAAAGAGAAGTCAAATTTTTTTCTCTGAGGAAGAACAGAGCAAATATTGCTGTTTAACTGGATGAGACTCAGATGATATGTGAAAGCAGTCTTTCAATATTTAAAAGACAATTGAAGAGCAATTAAATCAGCTATGTGCGTCTCAAGAGGAGGCACATTTGGTAAATATAACCAAATGATGGACAATAACCATGAGGCAAAATTTAATGCACTATGCATTACTTGGATCAATTTTAGCTATAGAGAAATGGAATCAGTTATTTTAAGTGGTAGCAATTTCCTTATCACTGGGAAAATACTGTAACCTGAATCCAAGCTTGGGATAGAGCAGAGATTTCAATGGTAAATTTCAACTCTAATATTTTTTAATGATAAAAATTTTTTTTAATGTACTCATTGATTTCCCCCTTTTTTCTTTTGCTATTTTTTTCAATTGGTTAATGTTTACAAGCAAATTTTTTATGATCTTTAGTTGATAGTTTTATGACCTGATCACCCTTCCATTGTAGGGGAAAAGAATCTTCATCTCTTAGAATATCTTCAAGAGCTGAACTTCAGTTTTCTGAAGTTTTCTTTCAGGTTTTGTCAGAAAATACCAGAATGGTGAAATTCTAAATATTCCGAATCATTCAATTATCTAGTACAAACTATTAATTAATTTATAGATTAGTTGTTACCATAAGTATAAGAGAGCTCTTGAATATTTTTTAATCATGAGAGAAAAAAGGCTTAAGAAGATAGTCATCATAATAAAGCACAATATAACTTATCAAAGTGTGTGAGTAAACAAAACAAATGTCAGAAAAATTTTGTTTAATTCAAGGTCATAATCAAACAGTAGACAGAATTAAAATTGATCAGTGAACAAAAGTTTTTGGTGATAACTGATCTCACTTTATAAGTGTATTTTTAACTATAGTACTACATGCTTTAAACTAATATATTTATACAGTGATAGAGTTTAGAATAAAATAGCAAAAAAGTAAGTTTTTTAATAATTCATAATTTTGTAATATCATTAAACTATTATTGATTTGGTACTAATATATGAACAGCACTGTTTACTCATATATCATAGCAATCTAATTAAGAAAGTCAGTGATCAATTAAGTCTAACAAAATATGCATATTTTCATATAAGATTTATTGTAATAATATTTTTAGTTAAATGTAATGTTAAACCTTTTAATTAAAAGAGACAATTTTACCCTGAGGACCACAGTATAAATCTTCTTGGTTATTATTCTTCCCTGTAAGTATAATAGAAATACTTTATTGCATGGACTTCATTACATCTATGTTAATTCCTCAAAATAATTTTTTTTTCTTTTGCTGGGTTCTCATCTATGTATACAGTATCATAGTTTAATGCATTCTCTAATGGAGTTTCAAACCTCATAGCATTCTGGTATAAGCAGAAAAAGTAAAAAACTAAATGACAGAGAAGAGTTGCTCAAATTTGACACAGTGTCAAAAACAGGAACTGATAGTTAACACCTCCCTCCACAAAAGAGAAAATCAGAAAAGGCACAAAATTATTTTATAAAATAGAAGATTCACGGTATTTACTTTGAGCACAGTCATCCATTCACAGTTCAACAATCCCTTAAGAAAGCATGGTTTTGTCTAATAATTAAAGTTTTTAATAAAGACTGAGTGATCTATCAATCAATTCTTAAATTATGAGTCATACATTATTTAAGAAGGCAGATGAAAAGATAAATTGGAAACATTTCCAACAAAATAATTATAATGAAAAAATGTTGATTCTCGAAGATATGTTTCAAATATCTAAATGCTAGAAAAATAAGCTTTTATTTTAAAATTAATTGTGAACTCGTGATTTACCAAGACTTGTTGACCCAACTTAGTTGTATCAAACTAACAAAAAGTTCAAGGTTGGTGTTTTTTAAAATTTTTAATAAAAATTACTTTCCTTTATAAAAATAGCATTTCCAAATTAAAAAAAATTTAAGTAATACAAAAAATACTGGAGAGTGGGCTGAAATAACCATTTAATACATATATAGAAATATAAATGGAAGATGGATAGATAGATGGATGGATAGATGGATGGATGGATGGATGGATGGATGGATGGATGGATGGACGCATTGATGGATAAATAAAATTACTTGTATAAAAATAGAATATTATATGTGTTCTTTTAGTGAAAATAATTAAATTTAGTTTTACTTCATGGAAATAGGAGATACATTTAATAAGTACAAAGACATTTTTAAGCAGCATGTAACTATTTGTTTACTAGAAAAGGTAGTATTTCTTGAATCAGTTCAATTCTGACACAGGCATAAATATAGCATTTACTGTAATTGTATTGTCTCAGTTTCTTTATATTATAGTTTTATTTTATTCATTTGCTATCATGGTTGCATCCCATTTTGGGACTTTTTAAAAAATTGTGCATTTTATCATAATGTCTTTGCATCCTGTTTAGTGCTTTTGTTGATAGTATACTTTTGTTGAAGTATAAAATATGTATTGAAAAGTACACAAGTAATAAGTATACAGCTTCATAATTCTTCAAAATTCACCAATCATGTAACCACCAAAAGGTCAAAAAATAGAAAGTTACCAGCAAGCCACAAAACTTACTCATTGCTCTTCTAGTCACTACCATATACCCTAGTGTAACTGCTTTCCTAATTTCTATCATAATATTGGTTTGGTCTGTTTTTGAAATTCATACAGATAGGGTCTGGCTTCTTTTATTCACTGTTTGTGAGATTCATCCATTGTACTGTGTGTAGAAGTATTTTGCTCATTTCTCCTTGCTATAAAGAATTGCTTTATATAATACAAATGTATCCATTTATTGTTGATTGATTTTTTGGTTGTTTCAGATTTTATCATAAATAGTGATGCTATAAACATTCTTATACCTGTTTCATAATAATATAAGTACTCATTTCTATTGGGTATATATCTAAGAGTATAATTATGGGTCAAGGAAATTACAGGTCAAAGTACATGGCCCCAAACAGTTTTCCAATGTGGTTCTGGACTGAATTTTTTAACTGTCTCCTACAACATACAAACAATGGTATGTTTATATAGCTGCCATGCTAATCTCTTCTTTTTCTACCTTCTACAGAACTGACTGTTCTGATATTCTATTTCTCTGGTATAGTAGATAACTTCCTAACTTTCCTTTATATGAGAACATTTTGTTTTCTCAGATGAACCAAAATTTAAGGGCTGGGTATTTCATCTTCTATTCATTAATTCTGGAGCTAGGAGATATAACAGAGAAGGAAAGAGCACAGAGAAAGTTGTGCAGGAGTCACTGAGTACTTGAGCTTCTTTTTCGTTTCTGAGGTTCTGTTAAATGCCTTATACCAAATACTACTTCCATTTGTGAGTGTATTAAATTTCAGTGAGGGAATGTCCTTCATTAAATATAGTAGATAGTTCAAGAACATTTACTTTCATCTAATAGTCAACCATGTTGGTCATTTCAATATATAATGTACTGATTACAGAAGTGGACTCAGTATCAGATTGGCTGAATTCAAACGAAACTTCTACCATTTACTAACTGTATGGCTTTTGGTAATTTACTCAAACTCTTTGCCTCAGTTTTCTCCTCTGTAAAAAGAGAATACTAATGGTATCAATATAAGTTTAGTATAAAGGATAAATAAAATAATTTTTTTCAAGTATTTGGAACTATGTCTGGCACATAGTAGGCACTCAAACCTGATTTTTGTGTGTGTGCGTTCTTTTGTTTTTGTTTTTTAATTTGTCTTCTTTTGTTTATTTACTTCTCAGTGATAAAAGACAAAAGATGAGAATACTTAATACTTGCCCATTTCAGTCTTGAAGGACTTAGGGAGTACAATCTGGATTTTGTTGTCCCACAGGTAAAGTTTCTGAGATGGGAAATGGGGTGAAATGAGGCAACGACTTAGTAGCCTTGCTTCAACTGTGTTGCTTTAGAATCATCTGTCTCTGACCTTGGTTGATATTTTTTAGTTTTGAAACATTTGGATCCACTTTTTATCCTTATTGGGTTTGTTTATTAGTACTTTTGTTGTTATTTTTGTAATTTTTTATATTATAAACTAGTGAAAATAGATTTTGTAATATAATTATAGTTTGCTATCTTTTACAGTAGGTCATAAATTCATTTTTAAAACATTTTTAAATAATTAAAGTATACTAAATATACAGAAAACTACATAAGACAAATTGTAGCTCAATGAATTATCGGAAAAATTGAAGCCATATAAACTACCAAACAAATCAAGAAAGCAAAAATTGCCAGTGCCCCCAGAAAGCCCTACATGTTCCCCTCCTTCCTAAAGTAACCACTGCTTTGACTTCTAATATAGCTTAGTTTTGTCTGTTGTTGAACTTTGTATGAATAAAATGTCCAGTATATAGTTTTTATGTATGCCTTCTTTTATTCAAACTTATGTTTGTGAGATCATTAATTAGTTGCATATATGTCCTTGAAGTGTATTCATTTTCATTGTAAACAAGTGTAACATTATTTAACTGTATCGCAATTGATTTATTATGACCATATGGATTGTTCTTATTTGGGGATTATTGCAAATAATTTTGTTTTGAATACTTTTATGTGTATCTCTTGGAGAAACATGTATATATTTCTGATGAGTGTACACCTGAGTTAATAACTGTGGCATAAAATATGAATATGTTTCAGTAAGACAGATATTACATTGTGAGCATCAGGATGATCTATACTGACAGGAGAAAATCAAAAGCAAATAGAAGCCATTCACATGTAATTCTGTGTCATATAGAGCAGGGATCCCCAATCCCCAAGCTGCGGACTGGTACCAGTCTGTGGCCTGTTAGGAACTAGACCACACGACAGGAGGTGAGCGGCAGGCAAGCAAAAAAAGCTTCATCTGTATTTGCAGCCACTCCCCAGCGCTAGCAATCACTACCTTGGCTCCATATCAGATCATCAGGCATTAGGTTCTTATAGGATCATCAGTCCCTGGTGCCCAAAAGGTTGCACATTGCTGATATTGAAGATACCTTTCAGCCCATGACATAACTCTGGTCCTCTTCCTAAGCAAACTACTTGTAAGTAGTTGGTTAGGAAACACTCATATCACTCAAAGATAGTGAATAATCAAAAAAGAACCAACAGAGGCTCTATGAAAATATAGAAAAGAAGAAAAGAAACAAAATATAAATAAAAGAACTCGATGTGAAGTAGAAAAATATTGTCACAGAGCAGATGAGTTTTTGTAAGCAAATATATTACCAGGACTTTTAAAGTGCAACGAAATAATCATTTTTATCAAACACTCCTACAAATGTAAGATATAGAAGGCAGAAAAGATGGATTAAAATGATAAAAGTAAAAAATGAAGATGCCAAACTCAAGAAAGAAATGGATCAAATAAAAATATTATTGAAGACACTAATGTAAAATAAATTAGAATAGACACTATTAACAATAGAGAAATATACAAATATGTATATATATACATATATATGATAGAATTGAAGAAAGCATGCAAAATGAAAGTAATGAAAAAAGTTTAAAAATACTAGAAGAATATGATGTGGGAGACAAGAACGTATAACATTAAAATTGATATCAGTGAAGAGACTCAAAAAATTGGGACAAATAATATTAATTATGATTCAAGAATACTTTTAAAAAAGGTCATTCATCTATAGATTGAAATAACATATAATTCTGACACAGTGAAAATAAAATATAGTCTAGTAAAATACTAGTCTTCAAAGATAAAGATACAATTTTTGGCTATTGAAGTAAAAAAAGAAACAAGACACAAGCTGTGAAAGGTTGTCACATATTCCACCTGTGACAAGTTGAATTAAGTAGGCTGGCCTCCCATTTCTGTACAACAAGAAGCAAATCTAGAAAGTAGAAGACAGTGGAACAATCAATGACTATAAAATACTGAAAAAAAAGTATGACTTTAGAATTTTATACAAACTATTATTCAGACAGAAAGTTGAACTATTTTGCACATGAAAGAGTATAGAGAAGACAGTTTCCATAAGTTTTTAATAAAGAATCTACTAGAAGACAGAAAGACTGAATTGAGTCAAACAATAAATCCACAGGAAAATAGAGACAAAAAGAATAAAACAAAAAACAAAGTGAAAATTATGGTTGTATAATATAATATAATGCAAATATGTTATGAGAAGTTAAGGAAAGTTGTTAAAGGAAGTGAGAGATAATTGGAAGTAGGCCGATTTTCATTTTCTTTGTAATAGCCAAGGGTCAAAAGATTACCTTTAAAGCTGACAATTCTATCAATAGTGATGAAAGCACAGTTATTCCGCTACATTGCATGCTCTGTAATATAAGTTAGTCCGTGGATTATTGACAGAGGAATGATATCAATATATGTGGAAATCACTTGTACCATAACTGATTTTTTTATAGATAAGAAGAATTACAAGAGTATAATTAAAATTTTCAGTAAATGAGTAAAAGCCCACAGATACTTTGGATACTTTGCTAGTTGAGAGAACACTTGGGCATATTTGAAGAAAATTAAAATGAGCATCAACACTCTGAAAAGATATCTCCTGCTTTGTTTGCATGGTTGTCATCTTGTGGCAGGTTGCACTGCTTCCCACGTATACCATAATAGAAGCCCCACTGGCTCAGAGCTCCATCTCCAACTGGATTGTATCAGTTTCCATCAGGCTAGGTTTAATCAAAGTGCTAACAACATTTCCATTTCATTGTTTTTTGTATTTTAAATATGAACTATGGCAGTCTCTAGTCACACTGAACTTTTGTGTGTTCTAAGTTATTTCATTGGAACTAATTATTGTTTTTGTTAGTCCTCTCGTTTGCATTGGTTTGAGTTACCTTCTTCTAACCCTATTCTTCCCAGAAGTCTTGTACTTTCTAGAAAGCAATTTTGCAGAATACAGATTTTCAAAATTAAATATAATATGTCATAGCCAAAATAATATTGATACCAAGAGCACTAAAATAAATAACATTTATGAAGGAGGAGAGAAGTGTAATTAAATTAATTCTATCCTTGATCACCATAGTTCAGAGTCTATTTCTAAAGAAATATATTCAATGTACTATATATATAATAGTTATGAAGGTAATCAATAGAATGAAAATATACAATGTCCAAATTATTAGAATAAAGGACAATTAAAAAAACATAAGAAGAAATGACAGAGTTTTTTTAGAGTTAAAAAATTAAGAGCACAGCATTATGTGAGATGAATCGTCTCTGAATGAGAATAACATCATCCATAATTTATACAATTTTGTACAGTAATGTATGATCCTCAATCAAAAATGAACCGGTACACAAGAAAATAGGACTGAGGCTGCAGTGATGAGAGTGGGAGATGAGGAATAGAAATAGAACTGAAAGTAATTCAAATATTAATGTTATCAGTCATAGTCTTTAAAATAGTTGTGATTGATATGTTCAAGAAAATACATAATTAGAAAGAGAATTTCTCCAAAGAACTAAAATCTAATAAGATTATCTAGAAATAGTAGAATTAAAAAATACATTAATTGAAATTAAAAATAAACAGGATTAACCACAGATTTGACATAGCAGAAGAGAAGACGATAAGTCATTTCAAAATATAAGACTAAATTATAGAGAAAAAAAAGAATGGAAAATATGTAAAAGAGCATGTGACACAAGAAAAGATCTAATATGTTCTTTTCTAAGATAGAGCACCCATCCTTCAGCTGCTGTGAGTGTTAGCTGCTAATACCTCACGACTCCTCCCTTCTAAGATTTGTCCTTGGCCAATTAGAGCTTTGTTGCCAGAAATGATAAGAGATTGTATTCTCTGCTGAGAGGTGGCCAAAAACCAGTGACTAGCTGAAACGTGGATACAAAAGGCTGAGTTCATTGCTATAAAATGAGACAATTCTGTCATGTCATTAGATGTTTCATATCTCCCTACGGTTGGGAAGAAGGTAGATTTCAGCAGAACTCAAATCTTGGCCCAGCTTTCTTTCATTTATTTTTCTCACTCTCTCACAATTTACATTTAGAAGCACTCCCTAGATAAATCATGTGCATGAGAATCTCTGTCTCAGGCTCCGCTTATAAGAAAACCAACTTAAGACATTAATATACTTTAAAAATACAGGAAAAAAATGTACAAATACATAAAAATGAAAAATCGTAGCAGAAACTTGTAATCTATAAAACAATCAACAAATATTACAGAATTAAAAAATATAACACCTGAAATTAAAAATGTATTGGAAATTTATAAAAGCAGACTGAACAGAGAAAAAAGAGGTTAATGAACTGGAGAGAGGTCAATAGGCAATTTCCAAACTGAAGCACAGAAAAATGAATCAAAATCTCATCAAATGTTATATGAAACATGTGAGACATGTAACCGTAAGAAGGGATGGGGAGAGAATGGGCAGAAGCAATATTTAAGGTGAAAATGGCTGAGCATTTTCTAAAACTGATAAAAGACATCAACTCAAGAAGCTTAGGGAACCTATAGCAGTATAAAGACAGAAAAATACAATAGGCACAATATAGCTAAACTACCAAAAAAATTTAAAAAAAATGAATGTAAAACTTAAAATTAGGTAAAACATTACCTACAAAAGAGCAACCATAAGACTTACCACTAGGTTTTCAACAAAATCAATGGAAAGTGGGGAAGAGTGGAATGAAAATTTTAAAGTCCTAAAAGAAATTTAAGTTACCCAAAGAATTCCTTGCCCAGTGAAAATATCTTTCAAAAATGAAGGCAAACACAATTGCAAACTATAAAACTTCTGAAAGAAAACATGGAAAATGTGTGACGTTGGGTTTGGTAATGAGATTTTACATGTAATACCAGAGCTTAATCTATAAAATAAAATTAAAAAGTTGTACTATTTTAAAATTCAGAACTTCTCTGTGACAGATAGTGTTAAAATAATAATAAAAAAAAAACATGTCACAGATTAGGGGAAAATATTTACATATCATATGTGAAATAAGTGACTTGTATCTAGAACAAAGAACATGACAATATGAAAACAAGCAACCTAATTAAAAATTAGCAATAGATTTGAATATCTTACCAAAGATGATATACAGAGAACAAATAATACGAAAAATCGTACATTATTTGTAACTAAGAAATTGCAAAATTTTTTAAACAACAGTGAGATATAATTATACACCTATTAAAAGGGCTATAATACAAAACAATGACAATACAAATTGTTGGTTAAGATGCCCAGCAATAGGAACTGTCATCCCATTGCTGGTGGGAAGGCAAAATGGTATAGCCACGTTGAAGGATAGTTTGGCAGTTTCTTATAAAGCTAATCATATTCTTACTAAACAACCCAACAATTGTGCTTCTAAGTATTTACCCAAGTGATCTGAAAACTTATGTCCTTGCATAAAGCACATGTATACTTATAGCAATTTTACTCATAATCGTTACAAATGACAAATATCCAAGATATCCTTCAGTAGGTGAAAAGATAAAATGTATTACGTCTATATAATAAAATATTATTCAGAGATAAAAAGGAATGACCATAATATATATAACAACATGACTGATTATTAAACACATATTTCTAAGTGCAAAACATCAGTATGAACAGGCTCAATAAACTGTATGGTTCCATTTATATAACATTCTGTGAAAGGAAAAACTAAATAGATCTGTGATTGCAAACAGTTTGACAAGGGTGAGGCGTAAGCTAGTGAAAAACAAAGGATAAGTTAAGATGGTGAAACTATTCTGTATGATACTATTGTCATGAATACATGACTTTATGCATTTTTCAAAACTCATAGACCCTTACATCACAAAGACAAAATCTTAAAGCCTTCAAATAGAAAAAATGATGTAGGGGATTGGGGGCCCCTAGGAAGGAATGCAGACTGTGACAAGAGAATCTGCCCATATTACAAATATATGACATGTCCTCACTGAATTAGGTGGGATGGGGAGACACTGACCTAAATAACTTTAGAAATAAGTGGAGACTGTAAGACTAAAGATGAAAGAAACCGTAAGACTCTGGTCGGTAAAGTTTTCCTGAAAAGCAAGGTTTAACAACCCTTAAAAACACTAGAGATATATACTGAGATTGAACAAATGAGTAAATGGATGTCAGGTTTATTACTGTTGCAGTGGGAGTTCACAAATAAGCAAGAGGGAAAGGAGAAAATGAATCATGTGGTAATTGAGTAGAGTTGGAGGCATACACTATAAACTCATATTTAGCTTAATGTCGATGCAGATATAGATAATAATAGATGATGATACACTAGGTAAGAAGCCAATCAGAAAAGGCAATACACTGTATGATTTAGGCTCTGACATTCTGGAAAAGGCAAAACTATGGAGAAATTGAACGGTCAGTGGTTGCCAAAAGTGAAGAAAAGGATTTGGTGGAAGACATGAATAGGCAGAGCACAGACTTTTTAGGGCAGTGAAAACGCTCTGCAGGTTATTATGATGAGGGACAAATATTATCATACATCTATCCAAACCCATAGAATGTACACCAAGAGTGAAGCCCAAGGTAGACTAGGAACTTTGGGTTATTATGATCTATCAGTGTAGGTTTGTCAATGTAGTTGCGTTCTCTGACATGTACCATTCTGATGAATAATGCCGATAATGTGGGAGGTCATGCACGTGGAGGGGGAGGGGGTAAGTATGGGAAATCTCTGTACCTCCCACTCAATTTTGTTATAAACCTGAAACTTCTCTTAATAAAAAAAATTTGTGTAACTCATCAAATTAAGTAAAATTTAAAAATCCAATGACAATCTCAATAGATGTAAAAAATTTTGATAAAATTCTATACCTATAAATAAAAAAAAACATGACGAACTCAATAGATTCAGTAAAAATCAATTGGTAATTTATTAATCTGATAAAGGGATGTGTAAAAATACAGTTCATGGTAAATTTTGAAGGCAACTGAACAGAAATAAGGAAATAATATCAATTATCAGCATTTCTATTCAACATTTTACTGAAGGTCCTAACCAGTTCAATAAGGTAGGGAAAAAATATATAAAAATACAAAAACAGGTATAGAAGTCATTATTTAAGAGACGACTTGATTATGTCTGTAGAAACTTGATTGTGTCTGTAAAAAATCCAAAAGAATCTACAAACTATTAAAAATAAATGAACTTAGCAAGGTCACTAGGAACAAGGCCAAAATATGACAATTGATTATATTTCTCTATAGTAGAAGTAATTGAAAATGTAATTTAATTAAAATATATCATTTGGAATCATATTCAAAACCCTCTATTAGGAACACATGTATAAAGACAATATAACATCTCTTCCTTGAAAACTACAAAACATTGGTAAGAGAAAAGAAGATAAAATTTACTGGAAGGATATTCTATGTATATTGACTGGAAAACTCAATATTGATAAAATGCTAATTCTCTCTTAAATCAATATCAACATCCTAGTGTTACTTTATGCTAATTGACTTTATTCTAAAATGGAAATGGAAATTTAAGGACAGACTTAATACAACCCAGGCAATATTGAAGAAGAAAAACTAAACAGGAAGGCATATTATCAAATACCAAAGTCATTGCAAAATATGTAAATTAACCATCATGCTGTAAACCTTATACTTAGACATTGATGTATGGCAATTATTTCTCAATAAAACTAGAAAAAAATTAAAAAGAAAAATGTTAAAACAATAAAACACAAATATAAAATAAAATTGAATTGAATTTTTTTAAAAATGTTAAAAAGCTCCCAATAAAAACTGAGATTTGTGGCCATGTGATGATAAACAGATGATGAGGATCCATTTATCAAAACTGAATTATTAGAAACTATATTAAAAATAGTCACTGTTATTTTGAAATCTCAAATATTCTGTTAATTTTCTTTCATTTGTATCTTCCTTTTACCCAAATTATTTTATAGGGATCGATCTGCTCTTGATCAGAAATCAATATTCTATGTCAGAAATATCTTAATAAAATTGTATTCTTAAAACTTCCAATAAAACTAAAACAAAGTACTAAAATATAAAAGGTATTCTGAAGTTAAAAATAATAAGACAGTAAGGAATTAGTACAATAAGAGATAAGTAAACCAATGAAACAAATTAGAGTCCAGAAATAGACTCACTCAAAAATACTAACCTGGTTTTGATAAAACATTATTTTAATTCAATGTATAAAGGATGATCTTTCAGTAAATGGTTCTGGGCCCATATGAAAATAAATTAACCTTAATCCTTATGAAATACCATATAGTAAACCTATTCAGGAACCATCAAAATCTAAATGTAAAATATTAAATAATAAGGCTTCTAGAAGAAAACATAGAGGATTATGTTCAAGACCTTAGGGGGGCAACCATTTCCTCAGGACAAAAGATTGAGATATTACACTTATACCAATAAAATCTCCCTTTATTCAAATTCACTAACGTCATAGTAAAACCACAAGCCACAGACTGGGAGAAAATATCTGCAATATACATATTTCTGACAAAATATTCAGATTGGTATATGTATATGTGTGTGTATATATTTTATATATATATTATATATATATGAGAGAGAGAGGGGGGAGGGAGAGAGACAGAGAGAGAGAATATCTATAAATCAGTAAGTAAATCAGTAAGTAAAAAACAACACAATAGAAAAGTGGGCAAAAGGCTTCAATAGGAACTTCACAAAGTAGTATATTCAAATAACCAATAGGGATTCACTAGCAAATGCAGATTAATGCCAAAGCTCAATACCACTTCATATTCATCATAATGCTAAAGTTAAAATAACTGACTATACTACTTGCAGCAAAAATGTATAGCAGTTGAAACTCTCAAATGATGTTGGTGGGGATTAAAAACGGATTCATCCATTTGCAAAACTGGTAGTTTTACAGCAAACTTATGCCTAACATAAGACCCAACAATTCTATTTCTATATATTCATGCAATATTAATGAGTGCTTACTTTTATCAACCACACAATCCGAAATACCCAAAAGTATAGAATTCCATGTTTGAGGTCAGGTAATCTGAAACTACAGACTTCAGTGAAATACAGCCCACCCAAAATGAGAAAAATATAGGGAAAGGTAGAGGGAAAAAAAAACAAATACAATACTGAAGTGATGAATTAAATAAATTAGTCATAATCACCAAAGGAGAATTCCATTAGACACATCCTTAGTACATGTATGCAGCAATAGTTCAAACTTAGACCCATGGTGTATGTGGCGATGGAGATTTTGGCATTCCCTTGTACCCTGGGATAAAAGACTTTAGAGTATAAATGTTTCACCTCTGGTAAAATATAACACATTGAATGTTAATGTACTTGCTGGAAGGTACTCATCTGGCTTTAGAAGATATACTTATTTTACTGAGCAGATCACAGTCTGCCCTCAGAAATGTTGGACTGAGAAAATCAAGCTTGTTCAAATAGCCCAAGAAAACTATGGCATCCAATAAAATGCAAGTTGATGTCTATTCTCCGAAATAAAAGTTTTCCACCACCAAAGAAGCCATTTAACACTACGGAGTTTCCTAGCATTTGGGGATGTTTTTAATGAGTACTTGTACAGTGTTCATCTTCCCATTCATTTTGTGGTATTTGAGGTGATCTATCAATAACAAATTAAATATATTATAATTCTAAAGAAATCAGCATTTCTTAGATTCCTGACTAAACATCGAGGCATTATTTATTTAGTTGAATTGTCACTCAAATTAACAATCTCCATGTCTACTAGAAGTCACGAGGTAAGTGAAATGGAAGTATCAGGCAATTGGTCCACGGCCACCCACAGAGTCAGTTTTTGGAGCCAGTATTACTTAAGAAAGTTTCCCGATTTCTTGCCCCATGTTCATAGACCACAAGACCATGCCTCATAACCCAAATGATGAAATTAAGTATCATAAACTAAAAGAATATTTTATTTTCTCTAACCTTTTCCTTATCACTCTGGAATGTCTTATATTATTACTATTTTTTTCTCTGTGTGTCTGTTTAGATAAAAGTCTTTTTAAAAAATAATAAGTTAAATAATAAACTGTGTCTTCTTTGCTCTAGCTTTTGATCCTATAAAAACTGCATTGGGGGCAAGTAGGAGGATAGGAAGAGAACTATAACCACCACTAACACTAATGTACTTGGGATGGGCCTTTGGTTCACACCCATGTCTTCTGTGCATGGTGGGAGGTCAGTTTGGTCAGAGAAGTACTTATTTTTAAGACATTGAAAGCCATATATTAAGTGGTTGTGTAAGCAGTTAGGAAAAGCATTGGGAAAATTTTCCCAGGATGTTAAGAAAAAAAGAGTAAAAATAAAATAAAATAATGGAATCTGGAAGATACTTCTTAAAATTATAGTGTTCTCATGTAACAAGTGGTAGATTATGTATTATAGCAAAAACCTGAGAGGAATTAAAGATCCAAATATAGACCCTTGCTTGCTAAAAAGAAAACCAATTCAGAAAATGAGATTTGAAAATGTACGGCAAAGAGGTCTCTGTTCCCTTTCTTCTACACCATTTGCTTTTCTTAATATGTTGAAGAATACTTAAGAGATGAAAACATTTTAGAGACTGATGGGCTATGAATCTGGAAGAAAAAGAAATTCAGAATGTTCTCCCCAATGTTTTTTGGGAGGGAGCAACCAGACAAATGGTAATGATTTCTGGTGGGAGAGAGAATTTGAGGGAAAGAAGATAAAGACGGTGAGGTCACTTTTAATGGAGTAGAATCAAGATACTCATGGAATATCCAGGAGATGATGCATCTATACAGCAAGTAGGTACATGTGAGGATCTACAGCTCAGGATAGAGATTTGGGTTGTGAATAAAAATCTGAAAGTTACTCGTATATAGGTAGTACCTGATGGCATAGAGCAGAATGGAGTTTCTCAGATAGGAGGCTGGGTAAGAATAGAAACATATTAAAGATGGATCCTTGCGACAAAAATCTTTTGAGAAAAAGTAGAGGAAGAACAGCCTACAGTGAAGACTGGGAAGGAGAACAAGAAGAGCAAAGAGATGAAACAAAATAAGAGTGACATGTAAACGAAGGAACGATTATTCCAAGGAGGAGGAGAGAGTAATGTGTGTGTAGCGGGATTAGGACTCAGATGTGCGCAGGATCATCTAAGGAGCTGGCTGAGAGGTACATGAGAAGATTTATCCAAAAGCTTTTGTCTGAAAAAGAAAGGCCTTTCTTTAGATACCTTATCAGGAGAGAGGCAGCTGCAGACGTCAGTGTTTTTTATCAGAAACTCTGAAATATGGAAGCCCAGCTGTGTTGCTTTTTATGTCTAGATAACAAAATGAGAATGAGACAAGAAGATTCTTCTATTTCTTCATAAATCACAGCATGGTTGTGGGACTTCGGTTTTAGCAGCACTAGCGCTCTGGGACATTCGGGGATATCATCATCACATTCCAGTAGCAGTGAATAGTAGGTAGGTAAGTCAAGTCTCTTTAAAAATGCAAATGACAGGAACCCAATGGCAGCCAGCTTTGCTAAACATGGGCTTTGTGGCTCACAAACCTGGGATGGACAGGAAAGTATTCAGGGACTCCAAAACTGGCTTCAGAGCACATTTCTTTTTCTCCAACTCTGGTTTCAGCTTTCTCTATATGTTCACTTCATTCTCTTTCTCTTCAAAAGGCTTCTTCCGTACACCATGGGTGTGTATGTGTGTTTTATTTGAGAGAGGGTAGGAACAGATGGTTTCTGACACACCTAGGCTTTTCTTCCAGCTAAGTGACCTGGAAAAAAATTAGGAACTTCTCTTCCTACTTTATTATTTAATAATAATCTTAGGGAAATCACTGAGTCACTCAGATTGACCACTTCTTATACTAAACACTATGATTGTCTGAGTGAGCAAACTCCCTTCTACAAGTCAGTGGAGTCAGAGAGAAGCTGTTCCCTCAAAGGAATAGCTTTGCTTTATCAAAATAAGGGGGAAGGAACACTGGATATATAAAATGGAATATAAATTATTTCTGTGAACTTGACCAATTGGCATCCACAGCCTGTTGAAGCAAGAGGAAACTTGGATTATAAGAATTTAGTGCTGCCTGGGTCATGTAAGGCAAAGACTGAAAATGGCTTGTAGAATTAAGCAATATATAATCATGGTTCATCTGTAGACAAAGCAGTTTCAAGCAATGGTGAAAGCAAAGCCAGATGGCAGTGAGAGGTGGGAGAAACAGGAGGGAGAAACAGAATTCCAAACACTACTAGAGAGGACTCCTAGAATCCAGAAGCTTTGCATCGAAAGAAAAGAAAGCAAAAAGGATGTGAAGATCAAAAAATGATTTTGGAGAACTAATTTTGAAAGATCTTTTAAATGTTATCATTTAAAATTTCTTAAAATACTTGCAATCCTATCACAATTATTTTCTTCACTCATACAAATTCAAACATTTATACTTCAGGATATAGTCTATTAGACTTTGCTCAAATTCTAAATATATAAAAATGTACAAGTCCTTTTAACCTCTCTGAGTCTGTTTCTTTATTTGGAAAATGGAATGACAGTACTTATTACAGAGTAGTATATGAGAACTCAATGAAATTAATGTATTATTTGTTGACAGAGAGTTCTTAAAAACAATAATCTATCATAAATTGTTTCATGTAAATATAATATGCCATCAGCTCAGAGACTTTTTTTTTTTTTTTTTGCCATTTCTCAATGTTCTTTATAGTTACCACCAAGCTAGTTTTCAATACTATCAGTGATTCTTTTAGGTAAGTGAGCAAATTTTATATTAACATTGCCCTCTCTTAAGGGACTAGTATTTGTTCAATAATACATTGAAGACAGAGGATGTTAGCAAAATCAAGGTTAGTGAGGAAATTGTGATCCAGACTACTGAAGGTAGGTTTGAATTTTCTCTAAGTCCCAGTTATTCTCAGGCCTTCAATCTGGAAATGCTAAATTCTTTAGCTTTTGTTTCTCTAAGAAACCTTTTTTTTTTTTTTTTAATTCAGTATAGTTCCTTTTGTCACTTACTATACATAGTGAATTGAATTAGAAGAGTCACCCATTTAAACTGGTAAGGCTTAGTTTATGTTCTTTCACCCATCTGGCTTTAGACACTTTCAGAATTTTGGCTCTAATAATCACACAGATAAGCATGTAAGGACAGCTATAATCAATTTCTCAGAGCATCCGACTTTATGAATGAAAAAGATTGTCTAACTTATGAAACGTCTCCTTCAGAAGAAGTTAAGACGCACTGACAAAAAGCATTTGTTTTAGACAAAAGCATTGATTTTCTCACTATTTTGAGTCAAAACGGAGTTTTAAAAAATGATCATCACTAATGCTAATAGAAAAATCTTTAGAATCTGCTTTAGAAAGCTAAAGCACATGTTGATCAGTTTAAATTTGTCTAAAGTATATTTTAAAAGAAATCAACATTAGGAAAATCATCACAAAATGCAACTGTTCAACTGCAACTGTCCACAACACACAAGACAAAAACACAACCATCCTTCAATTAATAGCCAACAATCCCTGATAGATGACCTAACACAATTCTACTAGGTAGGAAGAGCATAAGGTCCTGATAGGAAAAAGTTAATTACAGATTTTTTTTTTTTTTTGGCTCCTATATGTAAACCAGGAATGTACTGGCAGTAACATAGAAAAACGCTAAAATTAGAACCAGAATTTGATTTCTAGACTAGCTGTGCTATTAATTCACTGTATGACCTCGGATAGCTCTTAACATGATGGTGACAGTTTTCTCAGTTGTAAAGTTAGGGAATTAATGGCAACTAAATAATCTCTAAGGTCTTTTTTTTTTTTAGCTCTGGCATTCTATGTCACACATAACAAGAGTAGAATAAACCAAATAACGAATGCATAAGCAACCTCAGATATTGTATACGCATGTAAATAATATCGTTTTTCAATGCCTTAAAAGGCTCTATGTCAAAGGCTTTATATATATTCTTATAATTAAAAAAAATATATTGCAAAGCAATTATCATCCACATTTCCAAGTGAGGAAACTTAAGCATGAGAAAGGTTAAGTAACTTACCAGAAATTGCTGGTAAGCAGCAAAAAAAAAAAAACAAAAAAACAAAAACAGCCTTCAATCTTCAACTTGCTAATGTAGAGCCATTGTTCTTCACAACATATCAAATAATTTGCCAGGTTATGGAGATTGATGACAAAGCCTGACTAGAAATGTATTCCAGCCTCCATTCATTGAGAAAATGAAATTGGACTGCAACTCACAAATCTATAAAATCTTTCATTTCTAGATGTAAAACCTCCTGGTAATTATGGCTAGTATAGAGGTGGGTGTCACTCATCACTTGTATTATTGGGGAGATAGTTTCAAGTTTTGCACTTTTAAAACAAATATTATTATAAAGATAGAATGAAGTTAAAAATAAAAATATGGAGTTTTAGATATATTAATTTCAGAGCTTTTAGTTATTGCTTTTTCCCTTTTCAGAAACAGATGTTCAGAAGGACTGGTTACTGTTGCAAAGTATTCACCATCCACATGCCACATATAATGTGATTACGAGCCTTGTAAGATATACAGGCTGTGTAATACAGCCTTTCCCTTAATAGCACACACCTAAAATTTGCTTTTGTATGTAGGAAAATAAAATGTATGGAACGGATAATTTAGCAGTTTTATTTAAAACTGTTTTATTTTTACTAGCAGGACTAATAAAATCTTCAATAGATTCCATGTTTACTTTTAGAAATCTTTACATGCCACCCTAGTGAGAGAACACAGGTGAGTAGAGAGCAGAAGTGAGTTAGAGGAAATAGATGTCTGGTGTGCTGAAAGGCAATGATACATTTTGCATATGATTTAAATTACAAACTATTTGCTTCAGAGAGTGATAAAATATTCTGGTCAACTTAAGAATGATAGTGGTTTGCTATATTGGAAAGTAGAACGTTGGTGAAATGATGGTCATAGAAGATTAAAAAAATAAGAACTCTCTATTGGCTTTAATAACTATTTGAGGAACCACCTGTTATGAAAATATTCTAAATCTTTTTTTGCTCTGGGCCACATACTAAAATAGCCCCTACGCTCTTAGTGAGAAATATGAAAGCTGGGCCAGTGTGGGATCTCTGTAATTGCTTCAAGCCCTTTCCAGAATTTCTGAGTTTTTTCAACCCACAAGATTTTCATGTGGAAAATTATATTATACTGGATCCTTCACAAGGAATATAGAAACATTTAGAGGACTAATTGCTCTGGCTAGGATACTATTTTCTTATACTACGTTGAATAGAAGTGGCCAGAGTGGACAACTTGCTTTGTTCCCCACCTTAGAGGAAATGTTTTTAGTCTTTCTGCTGAGTAAGAAATTACCTGTGGGCTTTTCATATATGCTTTTATTACATTGAGGAAATTTCTTTCTACTTCTAATTTGTTGGAAGTTTTTATTACGAAAGGTATTGAATTTTACCCCATGCTTTTCTGCATCTATTGAGTTAACCATGTGGCTTTTTTCCTGCATATTGTTAATATGGAACCACCCTCATCTCCCAGGGATAAATCACACTTGGGCATGATGTGTCAGACTTTTAATATGCTGTGAAATTCGGTTTGCTAATATTTTGTTAAGGATTTCTGCATCTATGGTCATCAGGGATATTGGTGTGTAGTTTTCTTGTAGTGTCTTTGGTTTTGATATCTGATTAATGCTGCTTTCATAAAATGAGTTTTGAAGTATTCCCTTCTCTTTAGTTCTTTTTCTTTTTTTTTTGGAAGACTTTGAGAAGGATTTGCATTAATTCTTTTTTAATTATTTGGTAGAATTCACAGATAAAGTCATCTGGTCCTGGGTGCATAAAGAAAATGTGAAATATATACACAATGAAATATTAGTCTTTACAAAAGGAAGGAAATCCTGCAATATGTGACAACATGGATAAATCTGGAGGACTTATTGTGAAATAAGTCACAAAATGACACATACTTTATGATTCCTTTTTATTTTTTTTTTAGGCAAGGCAACCCTTGCTTGACCTCACAGATTGCAAGAACCTTGACAGCTTACAATCCTTTATTTTTTATTTTTACACCTACAGCACCTGGTCTTCCTAGGTGGTCTCCCATCCCAGTACTAACCAGGCCTGACCCTGCTTAGCTTCCAAGATCAGACAGGATCAGGCTTGCTCAGGGTGGCATGGCTGTAGACATGATTCCATTTTTATGAAGTATTTAAAAGAGTCAAATTCAGAGAAGCAAAGAATAGAATAATTTAATTGCCAGAGGCTGGGTATGGAGAGAAATATGGAATTACCATTTAATGGAAATTTTTGTTATACAAGAGGTATATGTTCTGGAGGTTTTCTGTATAACATTGTGCCAGTTAACAAAACTATATTGTACACTTACAAATTTGTTAAAAGGGTGGATCTCATGTTAAATGTTCTTATCACAATAAATGAGTACATGAATGAGTAAGTGAATAAATGAATAATATGAAAAAGTAACTAAGGTTGTTTACTGAGATTTTAAGAATAGATCCTTAACTTACAAAAATTAATATTTTATACAATTATACCATTTCAAACCAAAAGCCAACATCGCGTTTATCAATGACAATCCTAGAAGCATTTCCACTAGAATCAGGAACAAGTCAAAGATGTTTATGATCACCACAATTATTTAACATCATTTTGGAAATACTAACTAATATAATTACACAGAGAACATGAATTTATACTTTGAAAATAAATAGAAAGACAATTTCTAGTGGTGTGGTAGCTAAGGGCTAAGTTCTCTCCCGCAGGAATGTTTATAGTGAATTGACTGATGGGGCACAAACACCATGCAATAAAATATCTATCAATTATTTCTATCTCTAGTAGCACGTGGTGGCTTGCCTAAGAGCCAATACCTAATGACACTACTGTTGCTGATGAAACATTACAGAATACAGTACTGCATGTCTGTTGTACTGAGGTAAAAATCGCTTGACTTTTTATTTTTTCAGGTAAATGTTCTGCTGAATGGTGTCAGTTGTTTAAAGGGCATTGGCAAGATCCAATATTCACCTTCATAAGACATTCTCATACAATTAAAAAAAAAACATATGCATATCAGGCACTGTAACTAGTTCAGGGTGATGCTATAAATTTAGTATAAACTGAGGCCTGAGCTGGAGGGACTGAACAGTAATCATAAGGCACTTGCATATAGCAACATAACAATTAGAATCTTTAGCCTTGGACCTGAGACCTTCTGGGTGGGGCCAGATCCTTCATTGTGCACTGTAAATTCTCAAGGGTAGCCACTAAAATAACTGAAATAGAGTGTATAAATTCTAAACCAACAAAGAGAAAAATAAAACAGACAATAAAAATTCAATCGATCCAAAAATAAAAAGAAAGAAAATTTAAATAGCAACATTAGAACACAGAGAAAGCAACACAAATGAAAATCAAAATCAAATAATAGAAGAAACATCCAAATACATAAATAGCTGCAATAATTTTAAATTGACTAAACTTGTATAAAAGAGAAACCTAAATCTGGTGAAAAAAATATACCTCCATGCTATTTATATGATACATCAAATGCAAAGATATGAAATGTTTCAAAGTAACTATGTAGAAAAACATAAAATAGGCAAATACTAACAAAAAGAAAGCTGGAATGGCTGGCTATATTATTAATCCAAATAGATATTAAGAAAAAATAATCATTAGAAAAAGATAGGTTCACTATATAATGATAAAAGTTGGAATTTAACAATTCCAACTTGTATGCACCAATTAAAAAAGCTTGAAACTATATAAAACAAGAAATGCCAGCCATCAAAGAGACCCTAAAAGTTTAACCCTATGTTATCAGGTTTCAAAACACATGTCTCTATTATTAATAGATTACATGAATTTTAAAAAGTAGTAAGCATATATAAAATGGAAATACTTAAGTACCATACTTCATTCAATAGTATATATAAGATTCTGTACCAATTAGAATATATACATTCTTCTCAGTCACACATGTAACATTTATAAAAATTCACCATATACTGTTTTATAAAACATATCCCGATAAATTTCAAAGAAACATCCTGTTCTCTCACCAATCAAAACCAAACAAAATTAATTACAAAAAGAAAAAATTTTAATCCATACATGTGTTAATATTGAAGATACTTCTAAATAAATAGTTGTGGGTGTAAGAGGAAAACAAAATTGAAATTAAAAACACTTAAAATTCCATACTAACAACAACAACTACATATGAAATCCACTGTGGGACTGATGTTGAATGGCAAAGATGGTGGCAGGAACCAGTTATAATTGGGAAGATCTTAGGCTTGACAGCTAGAAAATGAACCTGACCTGAAACTAGTTTCCTTTAGTAAACATGTACCAGTTGTAGCAAGAGAATCTTTATCTTCCTGCATTGACAAGAACAAAGAGTCACCCAATTTTAACTTCCCACAAGACCTTCGCATCAGTTAATTAATCATGTAACCCAACCTCTTTGTCGAATTCAAACTGTGAAACCTATTTTCTTATCAGCACAGAGTAAGGCTTTTGATAGAACAATGTCTAAATGAAAAGGAATCTTAGGTCCCTGAGATGTGCTTTAGAGCTTCATTTTAATTAAAAGTCTTCTTAAAATGTCTTTAAAAAAAAAAAAGGAAGAGAAAGAAAATAAGAAAAAAGAAAGAAATAATAAATCCACTATGGAAGATATTTTGCCAGTTTTTAATAGAACAAGACAGACTTACTATATGATTCAGCAATCACAATCTTATTCTAACTGATTGAAAAACTTACATACACACAAAAATCTATCTGTGAATGTTTATAGCAGCTTTATTTACAATTCCTAAAGCTGGAAGCAACCAAGATGTCTTTAAATAAGTAAATGAATAGAAAAATCTGTGGTATAACTATATAATGGAATATTATTTAACAATAAAATGTGTTATCAAACCAGGAAAAAGCATGGATGGATCTGAAATACATATTGCTAAATCAAAGAAGCCAGTCTGGAAAAAAAATACATATTGATTTCAATTTATATAACTAATGATGTTGAGCATCTTTTCTTGTGTTTGTATGCCATCAGTATATTCTTTAAGGTGAAATTTCTGTTTAAATCTTTTCTCTCTCTTTATTTTTCTAAATTGGGGAAATGAAAATTACAACCACAAGGAGATAACGTACAGCTATTAGAATGGCTAAAATTAAATTAAAAAAAACCTGACATTACCAAGTGTTGATAAGAATGTGGAGGAACTACATACAACTCATACAATGCTGGAGGACCGTAATGTGGTCGTACCACTTTGGCAAATAGTTTGTTAGTTTCTTAAAAATTAAACACATACTTGCTATATGATCTAACCATATTATCTCTAGGTATTTATCCAAGACAAAAAGAAATCTATGTCTATTCAAAGATTTGCAGACAAAGTGTTCATAGATACTGTATTTCAAATAGTCTTAAACTAGAAAACAATCCAAATGCCCATCAACAGATGAGTGAATAAACAGATTTTAGTATATCTATAAAATGATATACTATTAATCAGCTAAAAGAAATAAACTACTGATATATGCACCAATACAGAGAAATCTCAAATTTATTATGCTTATTTTAAAAAAAGCCAAAGAAAGAGTACATATAGCATGATTACATTTATATAAAACTCTAGAAAATAAAAGATCATTTACAGTGATAGAAAGCAGATAAGTAGAAGCTGGGGTGGGTGGGCAGAAACAGAGGAAAATCCCAAAAGAACATGAGGAAACTTTTGAGGGTAGGAAATACATATATCTTGATTAAGGGTGATGGTTTTCACGGGTGTATACATGTATCAAAACATCAAATTGTATACTATAAATATGTGCAGTTTTTTGTATGTCAGTTATAATAATAAAGCTATTAGAAGTATGCCAGGAAAAAAGATGGGGTAAAAGAGAAAGGTTAAATAAGATAACTAAAGTTAAGTTAGGTCACAGTTTCCATGATAGTATTTTCTTTTCCTTGGTGTATGTTTCAAATTTTTGTTATTAAAAGTTAGAAGACACAGGCTAAAAACCCAAAACAAAAAGAGATTTTAATCTATATAACTGACAATAGATCCAAATGCAAAATTTATTTACAGTCCATTTCTCATAAAAAGAATTTTCTTAAATTCAACACAGTCATGTGATGAGTGCCTTGATCAAGCAACAGAATATTCTCAATTCTTCATCAGTCTCCTCTTGTATTCTTCTTTTCAGTCATTGTACTCTTTCCCCAAGGTAAACATTTTTGTGCCTTATTACCATGCATTAATTCTGCCTGTTGTACAGTATATAAATGAATCACATAGAATGTATCTTTTTTGCATCTGATTTTTTTATACAAACTTTATGTTTGTGAGATTCATCATATTTTTGTGAGCAGTTTTAGGCTGTTTATTCTAATTTCTGTGTAACATTCCATTGTGAAAATATATATATTTATCCATTCCATTGTTGATAAACATTTGGGTTGTTTTCTATTATTGGCCATTTCAAGCAGTTATGCTATGTATATTCTAGTACATGTCTTTTGATAAATATACATATGTATTTGGGTATATGTGGGAGTAGAGTTGGAAAATCGTAAGGTATAAAAATTCTGTTTACTGTAGATCAACTGCCTGTTCACTTCCCAAAAACAGTACTCCAAAGTATTTGGATGAATTTACACTCCAACTAACAGTGTATAATGTGCCATTGGCTCCAAATCTTCACAAGGAGTTTATATGTTTTGTCTTTACATCATAGTTATTCTTATGGGTGTTTAATGGTACTTCATGGTATTTTTTTAAATAAATGTTATATTTCAGAACAGTTTTAAATTTACAAAAAAAATATGCTGATAGTACAGAGAGTTCTCATATACCCCGCATCCTGTTTCTCCTATTATATCTTACATTAGTATGGTACATTTGCTGTAATTTGTGAACCAATATTCAAACATTATTATTAACTAAAACTTATCATCCTTTCCCAAGTCCCTGATAACCACTTATCTTTTTTACTGTCACTGTATTTTGCATTTTAGATTTATGACTGATTTTGAAATAATTTTTATATACAGTGTGAAATCTGAAACCATGTGTAAATTGATTCCAGATTACAAGCAAAGAAATAAAACTTTAGGTCACAGACAATAGGATCATTTTATTATATGGTGATATGGTGTCGCTCTTCTTTTTATGATGAAAAATTCTCCGAGGAAGGATAGCATATTAAGTTTCTAATATTTTAGTAATAAAGAATCTACTGGTCAATTTACCTACCTTATGAAATTGTTAAGTATAAACTTGTTTCTAGGTTTTGATTCCTAAGAGATATAACTCAAGAACATTACCACTAGAAAAAACTTTAGAAATCACCAAGTTGAGACTTCTAATTTTATAACTAAGAAAAAAATATATATATTAAGAGACTGGCTTAAGGGCACAGAGTTAGCGGAAAATAAAATTTTCTATTTGTTATTTAAAATATGAGTTAAAGCTGTATGACAGCCATCACTCTCTGTGCGGGGAGAAGCCAGACATAGAGGAAAGTGTGCTGAAAGAGGTGATGTAGCAAATGACTACAACACAGGCACTTGAAGATATTATTTACATTTAATTCTTACATAAAAACTTTAGCTAAGTATTATTATCCCATTTCAAAGATAAGGAAACTAATCCTCAGAAACTACATAAACTTCACATGATCATTACAACTAATATTAGATTCAAGATTCAAATCCAAGTCAATCTGACTCCAAAGCCAGCACTATTTCTTTGAAAGAACTTAGTATTTGTAATATACTGAGCACTCAGTAAATGTCAACAACCTATCCCTAACTTATTCCTTCAAAAATATTCATTGAAAAGATGCTCAACATTGCTAGCATAAGGGAAATGCAAATAAAAACTATAATGAGATACTATCTCATACCTGTTAGAATAGCTATAGTCAACAGGACAAGTAATAACAAATGTTGGAGAGGATGCGAAGAAAAAGGAACCCTCACACACTGCTGGTGGGACTGCAAATTGGTACAGCCAGTATGGAAAACAGTATGGAGGTTCCTCAAGAAAACTAAGAATTGATCTACCATATGATCCAGCAATCCCTCTACTAGGTATTTACCCCAAAGACTTGAAAACTCATATCTGAAAAGATATTTGCACACTGATGTTCATAGCAGCATTATTTACAGTGGCCAGGACATGGAAGCAACAGAAATGCATTACGATAGATGATTGGCTAAAGAAGCTGTAGTACATCTATACAATGGAATATTACTCAGTCATAAGAAACGATGCCATTTGCAACAACATGGATAATTATGCTAAGCAAAATAAGCCAGATAGAAAAAGTTGAAAACCACATATCATTCATATGTAGGATATAAACCTAAAAGCAACAAATGAACAGGACTAACAGAGACTCATGGACATGGACAAAAGACCAGTGGTTACCAGAGGGTAGGTGGGAGGGGACAAAGGGGAGGTAGACAGGGTAAAGGGAGTCAAATCTGTGGTAATAGAAAGAAATCTATGGAGGTTGAACACACAATGCAAATATATATATATATATATATATATATATATATATATATACACACATACATATATATATGCCTTACTTTTAAAGTGTACAGCTGAAACTTATCTAATTTCTTTAAGCAATGTCACCATAAAATTTAAACAAATAAATTTTAAAAAGGCTTCCAGCAGGGCCCAATTGCCACCTGCCTCAATACAGAGGTTATCTGGTCCTCCAAGCCCCAAACAAACCCCACAGAGCTTCTTTCAGGCAAGAGCTGCCATCATATCAAATACACACCCAGTCTGAGTTATACCCCAACCTTTTGTTTTTCCACTCAGTTTATTTTTGCTAATCAACCTCCCATTTCCACACTCTTCCCAGGACCATTCACTTCCCTAGTAAAAAATACACACACACACACACACACACACACACACACACACGCACACATATTATATATATATATGTGTATATATATATATATATATATTTTTTTTTTTTACTAGGGAAGTGAGGGGCCTGTATCCCCTAATTGTAGCAAGAATCTTGCTGAATTAGTTCAGAGAGAATTTCCCGCCCTTGTTTCTCATCCCCCACCTTTGGTATCTAATCAATCTGACCTGCCTTCAGCATAAATCCCGTCAAGTTGGTTTGGCCAGAATACCTCCTTGCCACTGATGTTTCCTCTTAGTAATTTTCCATCTACTGTCCCCATCCTGCTCCTTTGTCATAAATCCCCACTAGACCATGGCATGCTCACTTAGGAATTGAGACCGGTTCTATACTGAAATCTCTTTTCCCTTATTATAATAATTCCTGAATAAAACTTGTTTTTACAACTTCAAATACTATCTAGCTTTGTTTTATTGCTTTTTATTTTTAATACTAATAAGGAGATAAACATAGGAAGAAGCCATAACAATTTAATGTTGTAAGTGATGAGAAGGAAGAACGGCACGTTTAAGGGCATGATAGCACATGACGGGGGTAAGATGTTAGGACAGAATATTGATAGCAAAGGTTGGAAGAATGGAGAAGGCTTCCCTTCTTTAAAGTGCTTGCATTACGCAGAAAAGCAACTGTGTAAACATGGGTAATAACGTCAAACTTCCATGATTTTCAGGCCAAATTCTCTGAAACATCAATTTGAGTATTGAAAAGCCTTAGAAAACAATACTTGGTTACACTGGTTCTCAACAGGAAAGACTTAAAAGTCTTAAGAGTCTCAAGTGTAATTCAGGATTCCCTCTTTAAGTACATTTAAAAAAAATCCCCACTCTCTGATCCAAATTGTTTCCACATTAACACATGTGGTTGCAAGTTTAAAGCCTTTCATGATAAATATAAATAACAAAGTTACCAAAATTTTGGTTAAAGTCTTAAACTCAGAAATGTCATCACTTAATGATATTTTCCTCCAGTTTGAATGTGAACAGCAATCTTGCATCTTTGTTTATTGAAAACACAACAATAAGATTTATTTGTTCAAAAACAAATAATTAAAATTCACCCACCAAAGAATAAAGTTTTCCTTAAAAAAAAAATGGTTGGAAGAAAGGACATATTGATGTTGACAAGATATTTTTGTGAGGCATCTAACAGTTGTTAATATTTACAATTAGTGTTGGCAGGCTGAATAGATAACAATCTTAAAGTCCCAATGTCTTTAGGTAATTAGTGAGGAGCATAAAGTTAGGGAGAAACAGAAATTGTTAAATGGCCTGTTGAATAATCCCATTTAATACGATGTTTATTATAAGACTTGAATTTGCTTACAATGCAGCTAACTCACTGACTTGCTCTTGAAATCCCCAAGGTATTTTAGATTCTTCTAACAGGAAATGTTGCAAGCTCATTGAAAAAATACAAGATGTTTTTAATACACCATAACTCATTTCATCCAATTGGAAATGATTATTATTGACCAGAAAATATAAGCTCTATAGATGGAAGAGAAGGTAAGTGAGGCGGTGATATGGATGAACATTCAAAGTGGTGAAAAGTGAGAGCTGAGATAGATTCCAGAAGAGAGCTGGAAAGGTGAAGGTGATAAATAGAGAGTCCTATGCATGAAATTGAAATTATTGGGTGATGACTTCTGTCCCTTGATTCTGGGACCCCCACATTCTTGCTATGAGGAAGACTTCACAACAAAACGTCCTGCAAGACAAAGCACATACCTCATTTTGTAAGTAAGAATCCCATCCTTTCAGAGTGTTGTATCCCAACAGGTGCCATAACTGAATCTTTTATAAGCCATTTTACCCTTCAGTTAGGACAGTCTCTACCAGGTGATGGTGTAAGTAATAGGATCAGTTAATTTTATGGGCATGATTCCATCACTGTACTTCCTTTACTGTGAAATGAGTTCATTTCACGATAGTATGGAGAATATCATGACAGCTGATAAGAACTTCTCTGGGTGCACAGATGGTGTTACTAGCAGAAACATTACAGGAAGGGAAAGCAGATCCATATCCAAAATATATCTCTATTTAGGTGAGGACAAATATCTACTACCTCTATGAAGAAGAGGTCCAACATAACCTCCCAAAGGTGGATAACTGCCCCCAACTCTCCTCACCAAGGAATACTGCCACTCTGGGACTAAATGTTGATTTTTCTCTTAACAGATTAGATCCTCAACAGTGTCATTAACCAGGTGATTCCTTCCACAAGCTTTTTTTGTTCAAATGTCATCTTTTCTTTGAAGGCTTTTCTAACTGGTCTATTTAAAATTGTAATTTTCTGACTCTTCCTACTACAAATTCCATCCCCATACCTTGCTTTTGCTTGTCAACTTCTAATATATACCATGATTTACTTATTTATTATCTTTATTTTTGTCTCTATATAGCAGAGTGTAAGTTTCATGAAGGCAGGATTATTATCTATTTTACTCATTGTCAATTCCTCAGCACCCTAGATCAATGTGTGCCAAATATTGGATGCTTAATTAATATTTGTTGAATAATGAATGAATGAACTCTATATAAACTGCATATACACAGTGAGAAATAAGTATATTTATCCAACATAGATAGAATGAGAGGCATTACCTACTCCTGCCTGCACATACACAGTAGTATCTTACCATCCTTCCTCAAGTTTCCTGCCTGAATTTTGACAATCAATTGTCTTTCCCCACTAGTGATGGTTTTTATTTGGTGGCTAATCAGTGAACCTCAAACTTAACTATGCAACTGTATCACCTGGAAATCATTTCCATAATACAGTTTCCCAAGCACCAACCCCAGAGCTACTGAATTAGGATCTCCAGGTGTGAAACATCAAATGCATATTTTTCAAAAGTTCTCCAGGCAAAACTGATACCCAGCTGCATTTGGAAACTCCTGGATTAAAGTATTCATATCCTGATGTTAGCAACTCAACTGCACAGACAACATAGGAAAGACACAAAATTACAGCTCTACTTGCCTTAGGCTAGTATACATAATGCTGAGAATGGTATCCATGCTTCCCATTACTCATACCGTAGTATTCATTCAACACAGTTATCTAGACTTTCTGTGAATTAGTAGTTGGTGAGGTTAATGCTAATGTGTATAACCCACATTAGACAAATGAGAATAAGCTGGGGGGGAAAAAAGAGTAGTATGTTAAGAAAAAGAAAAAAGTAACACTGGTCTTGGCCAAGAACACATTTTTTCTGTTTTGTGTTATGAGTAGTTTAAAAGAATAAATAACTAAATCTGTTTAGTCTGATATGCTTTCAAAGAACAATAAGAAAAATAACCTTTTAACAAAATCATTTTAAATTCCTATTTCAAACTTTATCAAGTTTTCATTTATTTTTTCTAGTTTTTGATTATTAATATATTTTGTCATTGATTTATAAAGGTCTAAAATAAAATTAGTAGTCTTTTTTTCCCTAAATTAATCCTGATCTTCTCATGTGTATATACAAATATAGAGAATTTCTCTTTCGTTTTGTTTTTTTTTTTAAATAAGATCACAATATTCATACTCTGTCTCTTGCTGTTTTTGTCGTTATGTAACAAACCACCCCAAATAGTGAATGAAAAATAAAAAATAACAGTCATTTGGTTTACTCATGACTATCACAAAAATCTGCAACTTAGATGTGGTTCAGAGGCAAAGTCTCTGGTCCACACTGTGTCAAATAGAATGGCTCAAGAGGAGACTACGAGATTCACTTTCAATGACTTACATGGTTGCTGGCAAGTTAATGCTGGCTGCCCACTGGAAACTCAGCTCAAGCTGTGGCTCTCAAACCTCTGTTCACCTTCAACTAAACTCCCCAAGCGGAGCCTATTACCAAGCTCCTTGCACTTTTTCATGATATAGTATTTGAGTTCCTGGGGTAAGCATCTCAAGGGACAGAAAATGGAAGCTGTCAGATTCTTAATGACTGCTCACAAAAACAAGCAAACAAACAAACAAACAAAAGGCATACTGCCACTTGTTTCATATTCTATTGGTCAAGTAGTCACAGAGCCCAGATTCTAGGGAAGGAAATAGATTCTACCTCTTGATGAGAGGAGTGTCAAATAATTTGAGGGCCATGTTTTAAAACCACATTTGCTTTATTACTTAAAATAACATTAACATCTTTCCAAGTATGCATATAGATCTTGACACGTATAAACATGCCTTAGTGGTAAAGTATTCCACAGTATATGCAGTAACTTAGTCATTCTCTTAAGCATTCAAGTCAACTCCTGTTTTTTGATATTTGCAAAACAGTTAAAGTATACATTTTCGTAGTTCTTTGGGTTCATCGCTCAAGGCTCACTGAATTTTTTGAATCTGTTGGTTTATGTTGTTTGCCAAATGAGAATTTTTCAGACATTTTTATTCAAACTTCTTTCAGCATTACACATTTTCTCTCTTTGGGACTCTGATGCATAAACGTTTGACTTTTTATTATTGTTCTACAGGTCCCTGGGGGTCTTTTTATTTTTATTTTTAAGTATTTTTTCCTCTTTTTTCTGATTACCTAATTTTATTGATTTATCTTCAAGTTCACTGACTCTTTCATCTGCCATCTCCATTCTGCTCTTGAGCCCATTCAATGAGAGTTGTTTTTTTGTTTTTTTTGTTTTTTCATTTATTTGGGGAGGGGAACTACTCTATTTCTTAGTTCTACGATTTCCAATTGGTTCTTCTGTATATCTCCTATTTCTTTGCTTAAACTTTCTACTTTTCATTTCATTGCATAAAGTGTTTTACCATTGCTTGCTGTGACATTTCTATAATATGTTTAAAGTCTTGTCAGATGATTTCAACACTTGTGTCATCTCATTATGACATCTACTGACTGTCTTTTCTATGCAAGTCGAAATATTCTTAGTTCTTCATATGCTAAGTAATTTTGAGTTGAATTCTGGACACTTCGAATATATATTATGAGGCAATAGGCTGTTTAAATCTTATCGAGAATGTTGACATTCTTGTTTTAGCAGGCAATCAATTTGGTCGAGTTCAGGCTGCAAGTTCTAAACCACCTTCTGTGTACTATGGTTCTAATGCTGGTTCAGTTTTCAAAGATTTTGCAATTCTATTTGTGTCTGTTCCATATGACCACAAGGCAGGGATCACTCTGTGACCTGGATGGTGATCTCTTGGTGAGTTCACTTCTCAAAATCTTTAGTATAGTGATTAGGTTCAAATCCATGCATGCACAGCTCCAGGGTAAGCCTAGGAGTTAATAATCAACTTATGAAATTATTTTTCCAGAGGTCCCCCCTTTCTATGGTCCCCCTAAAACTTATCAATTCCCTCAGGCTCCTTTTTTCATACTTTTCACCAGAAAGCTGGGATTTTAGTTGTTCTTCCCTGTCATATCCTACTGCTACTGTACCCACATTTAGAGCCAAATGGCAAGAGGACAAAGGAAAAAAATAGCAAGGGGAGGGGAGTGATGGAAAGGGAGTTTATCCCATCTTCTCAAATTAGAGAACCAACTCTACTACCTACTAGTTATATGGCATTAGGATATATCACTTAGTGTCTTCAGACTTCAGTTATCTAATCCATAGAAAGAGGGGTTTCACCAGATTTGGTATAAGATTTATCTAGAAAACTCAGTCCAAATGTTAACTTCAGGGGCTTTACTCTAAGATCCTAATTCAGTAAGTCGGGCCTACAAAATTACATTTTAACAAATATGCAAAGTGATCTAATGCATGTTCTTTAACAATTACAAATAGTCAAATATTTCAATTTCATTCTGGTTTTATCTTGAGCCTTTTTTTTAGAAAAGAAATAAAAGCAGAGCTCAATTTAAAAAGAAAAAATCCACAAAGCTTCTAACCATCAGTGTCCTTGGAAACTTAGTTTAAAAAACTCATGAGTCTCATAAACTCAACTTTGGAGTTGATAGAAACTATCACATGGTTTAAAGTCTTTTACTTGAAAGGCACCACTGAGCATGGTGGGGATATCAAAAATAATATGCTTCGGAATTATAAAAAAGGTATTAGGTTGAATCATAGGAAATTGTTAATATCTTATAATTCTTCACATACAAAAACAGCAGTTTTCTATTATTCAATTTAGGTCATTGCCTTTTGATTTATCATTTCCCATAATTTAGAAAGCACATTTTCTTTCGGTATTTCTGTCCTTTTCCCTACATTAGTGAGCAAGGCTATATTTATAAGAAGGCTGGATGGATAGGAAATTATTCTGAGGTTTTTAGGTCATTACTTTTAAGAGTTGAGAAGGGTATGTTTGTACTAGGGATAAGATCAATTTTAGTTATTTTCTTTGTGAAATATTTACTAGCTTCACCTAATCCACAGTCCCTTCTTAGAGAACAGAGAAAATGAATAAATCTTCAGGGATTAATTCATCCCTGCCATATCAGTCAAGTAGCTTCTTGAGGGTTTGAGCTCTGAGTTATCTTACTGGTCAGCCAGAAGTTTGGTTAGCAATATACTTAAGAAAGATGAGATGAACAAAGTTGCAGCATTTAGAAGGAGTAAGGAAATCATCCTTTTTTTAAAAAATTTTTCACTCTATAAATATTTATTGAGGTTTTTCAAGGCACCACTAGGTACTGCAGGGATTTCAAATATAAATAAGATCCATTTTGTGTTCTCTAGAGGCTAACAATTTAGTGGGAAAACAGACACATGTTCAAGTAATCACATTACAAGGTAGATTCTGTGATAAGGGTTATAATTTTAGTAGCATCTCTAATGAAATAAATACGTCTACTCATTTAAACAGCACACAGGAAAGCTGGAGTATGTTCTCATTCTCTTTTTAAGAAAACTCAATAAAGAGTTGTGATATCTTTAAGAGATCAAAGCAGAAATTTTGCACGTATCGTGAAGTAAATATTTATAACTTTTATCTCTAAAGATAACATTGCATGAGTGTGACTCATTATTCAGAAACCATAGTTCATGCTTGAGAACTTGTAGTAATGACAAATAAGACATCACTAACTCTCTCAGAAGAGCTTCTGGTTACCAGCAAGACAGTTTTAACTGAATACTCAGTTTGAATATTTAATTTGAATGAATAATAAAAGAAGTTATATGGATACTCTATTGCCTCTTATTATGCTACTTTGGGGAAGGGTATGTGTGTAGACTTAGTGTCGCTTTTTTTCTATTATTTAGTTTATTTCTTTTTGTCTCAGCCCCTGGTTTGAGAGTGAAGCCATCATATGCAGGGAGTTATATGAATGTCATGTTAAAATCTATTACAGTACTAGTGACAGCAAAGCCTCAAATATATGGATGCTTCTTTGACCCTGGGATTTACCAGAGGATCTCAACTGGTTTTATAGGCATTAAGTAGTCAAGCCTCAGATCAGCTCTGTAACATGGATATTACACAGGATTGGTGTTATGAACCATAGGGGCACTAGAAGAAATATATTCCAACAGAAAATCCTCCGAGAAACATCAAGCTGAGACTGAACAGTACTGACCTCTCGCGAGTATAGGGCACGTGTTACTGCAGATGTTCTCTGTTTAGATCCCTAAAAACCATGGAGGCAACTTGTTAAAAGCACAATCATTAGATCGGTACTTCTAAAACCTGAGTATTTTGTTAAAATACAGATTCTGCTTTAGCGTGTTTGGGATCAGACCATACTTTAAGGACCAAAGGCTAGCGTTAGCGTCATCCAAAAGCATCAAGTCAGGGTGGGGCCTTCCTTGTTAAAACATGGATTGCTTGGCCCAATCCCCAGAGAGTCTGATTCAGTAGATCTGGAGTAGAACCCAAGAACTTACATTTCTCCAAGCTCCCAGGTGGTGCTGATGCTGCCTGTCCTAGGATCACATTTTGGGCAACACTAATTCAAATTGCTTACCAGACTTGAGGGCTGAGCATTCTTATATTTAGTGTACTCCTCTGATAATTATAGTAAACATAAAAATCTAAGAACTGTGACGTCAATAGCAACTGACCTGGCTATAGGGGCTGACCCTGGAACAGTAAATAAAAGGTACATTTCCCCAAAGCCAAGTATTACTTCAGTCAATGCCAGAAGGAACAACACAAAAAGTAAAATAGTGACTAGACGTAACAGCTGGGTATGAACACAAAGGAATCAGACTGAACCTGACTCAAGATCCAGAGTTCTAGCACTTCCAAGCATGGCCTGGCTCAGTAGTGGTGGGTTGAGGAAGTAGAATTTGAAGAGGCAATGGATGCTAATGTAGCCAGAGCAGTCTAAACAGTGGTTAAAGAAGGAAAGCCAAAGGTCAAAGCCAGTTCTGAAGATTTATTAGCAGAAAAATGAGTCATGGGGTGACAGGCTAGCAAATCAGGAGCAGGTCAGGAGGGAAAAGTATAAAGTAGTTCAGAAAGAGCTGCTCAGGCCAGCGGCCCTATTGTAAGTTGTACCAGCTGGCCTGACACCTTATCTGGAAGAATGAGATAAATCAACATGAACATTTAAAACATTGCATCTATTTATTTAGACACTGATACCTGCACACTAGTGTAAATTTCCTAGAATTTACAAAGCATACTTTCATTCTCTTTTTTAACCAGTTTTCTTCTCTCAGCTATCAAGCTACCTGTCATTTTCATAATTTTGTTCCTATTTGTCCCAATTTTTTCTCTGTTGCTGTTTAGAGTATAACTGCTAAATATCTTTTTCAGAAAACAATTCTATCCTGGACACTAAAGTCCCCGAATTATTCTTAGACTTTTTTCTTTTCATCTGGCATCTAAAATTCTAATTAAGTTATTTCTCGAACTTAGGTCTGAAGACAACCTGCAGCACCATGTTTAAAATGCAGATTCCTGGGCATCACCTCTTCAATCTGAATTTCTAGGGCTGAGCCCCCTGGGAACATGCATTTTAAAGGGTTTCCCTAGAAATTTTTATGTATGCAAAAGATTGAGAATTAGTATAATTATTGCTCTTTCCACTTTTCTTCCCCATTTAGGTAGGCTTGAATTGTTATAAATTTAGTAGCTTAGGTTACTCTGAGATGAATGCTTTAAAATACCCTGTTAAAGGCACAAATCTGTATCATTCTTGGATATCTCAAAACTACTCAAAAATAGTAAGGAAACCATTTAAAGACAATCAACAGTTTTTTCATGTCAAAATATATAATGCAAAAATTGTTTTAAACCAGATTCTTATAATAGCAAACCAGTAGAATTGCATTATTGGGTACCTAAAGTGAAAAACTACCAACACTGATATCTAAGAACATAAAAAAATAAATAAAATCAGATATAATGCTGAGTAACATTGTCTTCCACTTTATAACCCAGAAAATCGTGTCATTCAATTATTTATTTATTTGGTTTTGGTGAGGCTGGAAGGATAAACTCATCACAGTAGCCTCTGGGCACATTTACAGTGTTTTAAAAGATATTCTACAGTTTCTGCATAAATTCTGAGCAGCTTAAAGTAAATTCTAGCTCTGTTGTTTAGAAGGATTCCTGGTTTGTTTCAGCTTGAAAATGATTTAATAGGAGGCCTACAGAGAAAATCCGTCTCAGTAATCAAATTATAACAAGTAAGGATTAAAAGTATTAAGAAGTTTAAGCAAACTTTTCAACTGCTCTGTTTTTTTCCTGGTTTGAGAGGTAGGGTGGAGGGTCATTTAAAGTTGGCTGTGGGAATAAACACAACAAAATTATAAGAAGGAAAAACACAAAAACTGAACAAAAATTTGGGTTCAGTATCCATCTCCAGTAACAGAGTTTTCAAACACTTGGGTTTGGCCAAAATCTAGCAGCCTTTTTCCCAAGGACATTTTGTCTCAGTCTACTATCTTTTTTTTCTTTTTCTTTTCTTTTTTTTTTTTTGACTTAATAAAGCCAACTATATTTTATAGGTAAATTTAATTTACATTTTTAGATCCATTTGTACTTAACTCATCAAAGAATTTTTTTGAATGAGCTATTGGGTTTTGGAGAAGCCTTGTGATCTTTTCAATAGATTTTAGAACCTTTTTTTCCCCTTTCTTAGAAACAGGAAGTCACTTTAGCCAAAAGCAAACAAGGTTAAACTCCAGAGTGTTCGATTTGGGCTTGACATTTAGAAACCACAGATCCAAATGGGTCTGGAGCTTGGCAAAACATTCCTTCCTTTCTTTATTAGGTGAGAAGAAAATATTTAGGGTAAAAACAAAATGATTAAAGTGGGAATTCACTGTGTTAGTCTTTTATAAGCAAAAACAAATCCACATATTCTTTCACAAATGAAAAAAATCTCTTTAAAAAAATTGGAGAATGAATTCATTTCCCATTTTTTTATTATATACACTGCATAAATATGTATTACATATAGTAAATTTATGTATGTATATATAAACACATATGTTTATAAAGTTATAAATACAGAGAGTTATAAATGCATTTATAACATTTCTATTAGTTAAGAATTTGTTTAGCTACTTCTTTTCTAAAGTGACTAAGTCATATCGTGCATGATATAATAATAACAAAAGATCTCAAAAGTACATATTGAATTTATAGATTCTTAGCAGGTTAGTGTCCCAAATATACAAAATCATTGATAGTTAATCTATTTTTAAAACCCTTCAAGGAAAAAAGTTCAAATTCTCTTGTAGTCATAAATTAAGAATAAACTGATTACTGGTTTCCATCAAGACAGTATAGAAAACACTAGCCTGGTTTTTTAATCTTTCCAAACCTCCTGTAAAAACAGAGAAGCTAGAATAACAAAACAAAATTTCACATCCAACAATACAGCAAAATTCAAAGAAAGGGTATTTTTGCAACCCCCAAACTTGGACCTGCCATCAGGCCTACATAGCATTAGCCAACTTATGGGGAGAAAGTGGAGGGAAGACAAAAGCACTTCTAATGAGTGTGAGAAACAGAAAACAAATTCCTAATAGGTATTCATGTTCAAAATGAGATGTCTTCGTTAGTGTGAAAGGCTCAGTGAGCCAACCTGAAAACAGGAGACACACCTAGGATGTATCTTCAGAAGCTCTAATTCATGAGTGAGTTCAAGGAACCACAGAACAGAAGGATCATGCAGGGGAATCTCTTCACCAAGAACTAACTGTCCAAATTTACCCCTCTCAAACAAATACCCAACGTAAGGAGAACAACTGAAAGGAGAAGCTAAACAGAGCAGAGTGGGAGCACAAAGCAAAGAGAAGCTCAGGATAAAAGTATGGGGGAGAAAGCCCGTGCCATGAAGCTCTGGAAGGCTCACTTGACCCGTCCTTTCTCCGAATACAGGAAAAACCTTCTCACTTAAATCAGCAAGAGGAATGCATTATGAACAGATCCCATGTAAAGTTTTTGTAAGGAAAAAAAAATAATGAGCAAAATAATATTCATGTAGATAACAGAGGCATGCCAGAAAATCCCACAAAATAGATTAAATATATATATATTCCCTAGTATTTCAAAACAAACTAAAAGAATTTAAGAAAATAATCAAACTATAAAAGAATACCAGAAGAATAAGAAACACTCAGAGATGAGTTGATGGGGAAAAAAATATATTTGAAAAGAAAGAGGATAGAACTCAAGAAAGACTTAGAAATAAAAGTAAAAATCATTTCAGAAAAATGACTAAAGTAGAAGAAACACATGAATAAATAAGTGGACTTGGATAAGAGATAATGCTTGTGGGTACATGGATAATACCTTACAAAAAATAGAATATAGGAAATTAAAATAAAATTTAAAAAGTTTAAAAATAGAAATAAGACTTTCAAAGAAAGCGAGAGAGAGAAAAAGGCAAACAAATCCCCCACCTATGTAGAAGGACCTGAAGAAGAAATCTAAAGCACTAGAATAAATTCAATACTAAAATGTATAACTCAGGAAAAATTTTCTGAAATTCAAAAAACTTTAAGCTTTTCACATATTGAAAAGGCAAACCACATTCCTAGAAAATTTTAACCAAAAAGAGACCACATATTATTATAGTAAAACTAACTTTTAAGGAAAAAAAGTCTTTTGAGTATCTAGAGAAAAAGTTACTTATAAACAGAAGAAAACCCAATTGCTGTCTTTCTTTTTTACAGAGACACTTTATGACAGACAATGAAATATCTTAACACAGTTGAAATACTCAAGGAAAGAAAGCATGAGCCAAGGCTTTTACATGCAAAGTGACCTTCAAAGAAAGATGCTTAACTTTTTATGAACACACAAGAATTCAAGAAATATTGACCCATGGAGCCCTTCGTGAGTCATATACTAGAGAACGAATTTTGGACAACCAAACTGAGTAGAGTGCATGGCATAAAGACAGGTGGTGATAATTTAATACATCTAATAAATGCAAGGAAAACATTGCAGTATGTAATGGCTATGTGTTCTGATGATGTATGCACACAGCACAATTATTAAAAAGTGCAGGGAGCTTAAGGAAGAGAGAATACAAAAAATAGAATAAACTTACTAATTACCTTAAGAAGTTGCTATATGATAAATTGAGATGTCATAGAGTTAAGAGTTATCACTAATCCTTAATGAAATAATGCATCTAGACAATAATTATTAAAGTCAGTTAACATAAAAATAGAAACAACTAGACAGGTACCTCCTGATAAAAACACACATGATCAACTATGAAGTATTTTTGTTATCCAAAAAAAATCAAACCTGAATTCAAAAATCTCTAAATTTCACTAGTTTATAGAAAATACAGAGGAAAGAAGAAAATGTTAAATAAGAACACAGGATTACACTGAGAAAAACCCAAACTGTCAAATTCTCCAGGACAAATTACTCAATCTCTTTTACAAATAAATTGCCAGAGGGAAAGCTGTGGAATGACATTTTATAGATCAAAAGAGACTTAAATATTTGTCAACAATTGCAATGTATAAACTTTGTTTGAATCCTGATCTGAACAATCTTAAAAAATAATTATGAAGCAACGGAGAAAATTTGAACATTTTTTAGATGTGAGATGACATTAAGGAATTAATGGGGATTTTAAATACGTTGTAGTTCTCTCTGAATATAAAAATCTCATCTTTGCCTATTTTATAGTCACATTATTTAACCTACCAATATGCTAGCCATAAAATTATAGCATAGCACCATGGAGCCATTAACATCATATTATGTTTATGAAGTAGAAATTTGGAATTCCTGGGGATAAAAATAAAAAACTGAAATGTTAGAAAATGAGATCTAATAAATGATTGATTGGTACAAACCCTGTCATTTTAAGGATGTTCAATGATAAAACTTTGAGTCCACTAATTAGTCCATAGATACAATTAGTCTCCTATAAAAGTATATATTTTTTGTTTCTAAAATGAGCTCTCTCTGGCTTGCATTTGAACACATTTCCTTTATCTGGCCTTCTTAGAAATGGCCATATTGAGACAGACCTGGATTTAACTATCTTTTTGTGAGTGACCACTGGGTGGTTTTGAGAAAAAACCTGGGGGAGCAAATGTAAAGATTTAGTTAGACAGTATTTAAAATGCTGACATGTGAAAAGCATTTATTTATTATTATCACATAAAAGATTTATTAATATCTGTGTCATGCAGGACCCATACAGAAAAAAGTAATTCACTATGTAGTTAGAGTTATAAGAAGGAGATTATTAAAAAAAGATAAAGTGAAGCAGTTTACAACATTTTGGAGAGAACCAAACCTTGAGTGGGAATACTACAAGCCAGGAATAGAACATCAAAGAAAAATTCCCAAACCTTCCTGCACTGTTCTGGTGTACCCACAACAACTAGCCAGATGTTAGCTTGCTGCTTGTCACCTAAGACACCAGGGACTGGTTTCCAGAACCTTCAAAAACTTAAACACCAGTCTGCCTTAAGAAACCAAGTACCTCCTCCACCAAGACTGCCAACTGACCTGATCTCTTCATCATAACCGCTACTTCTCACTTCCACTCCATGGGTCAATTGGGTGTATCTGGGTCGTGGAAAGTGCCATTAGTAGAACCTTTGCTGTAAAGAATTCTCAGAAACACAGCTTTAGCCTTCTAGTCTCTATTGTATAAAAGTTATGTTAGAGGGAGTCAAAAGCTTACTAGGTGAACTAAAATAAGTATATTCCATCATGTTCTAAAATACTTATGTGCTATTTATATTTTCTTTCTTAAATACAAGCCTTGCTGACTTCCAAGGTTTCTTCAAAAGGACTATTTGTTTTGAATACCTTCATCTTTACCAGGCTTCTCCACTAGTCTCAAATCCTCTATGGAAATGTTATTAAGTTTGTCCCCATATTCTTATTTATCTAACACCAAACAGAGCAGGATGACTTTTTTTTTTTACAAAGCAAATGTCTGATAAAGTATCCCCACTGTGTTCCGAACTTTATAAAAATAGACTTTGCAGATACATGTTTGACTTGTTGGGTATGATTCTTTTTTTCTTATTTGTCCATCTATAACATTCTACATATACATATATACACATATAAATATTTGTGTGTGTGTGTGTGTGTGTGTGTGTGTGTACACACACATGCACTTTTTTCAATTAGACCTATACTTTGGTTCTAGATTTTTTAAGGTCATTAAAAAAGATAATTACTTTTTGAAAAATATTTAGGATATGTTAGATGTTACTTTTTAAAAGTGTAAAACAGTACAATTGTTACCAAATTATTTTTTCAAAAATAACAACCCCAAAATGACATTTTTGCTAAAAAAAAAACAGGGCCAAGTTCCAAAATTCAAAATCCTTACAGTGGAAGGTCTCTCTTCTCAGCTCAGCGTTCATTGTTTATGGCTACTTTGGAGTTTAAGGAATTATACAAACTATACTCATGTTCTTACCTCTAAATAGAATCCCTTCAATAAAGTCTTTCTCCTTTTTTATTTTTTCCTGACAGCCATACATGTATATAAAATTATTTAGATATAAGTAAACCCCATGAAGGCTGAAGGACTTTTATCCTTAGAGGAATACCTTTATTAATATTTTCAATCATTAAGTCCTAAATCACTTAATAAATGCATCAGCTCATCTAAGTTTGCCTACCAGATGTGATCTGACTTAGACATTTTATAATTCTGTTTGCAGTGAAAATGGGGAAGAAACAAACAGTCAAATAAAATTAGTTGGAGACCATGAACTGGGAAATCGGAAAGTGTGGAAAGAGATGAAGGTAAGGATGAGGAAACTGCTTGAAGGCAAGGACGAGTGGTTTGAATACGATACAGAAGGAAATGAAGAGCAGATAGTTTAATAATGCCAGAGGAACACCAGGATTCTGGCTATAAAATTCCGAAACAGCCTGGAATAAAAGAAGGTAGAAAGAGAGTGGTTAGGGATTTTCGGTTCATTGGCCTAAAACAGGTATATTTCAGTTTCCCAGTTTTGCTAAACAGCTCTTTTCACATGGCCAAAATAACCAATTGATTTAGTACAGATATTCATGTACAAATATTAGTGGTCAGTTGTTCGGAACAGTGGCAGCTGGATGATGGACTGAAACATTTTAACCAAAATAATAAAATAAATAAATAAATAAAACCAAGAAAACTAAGAAACTATTAAGTGCGGTCTTTGCCTCTGAGGACTCCAGGTCACCCGCACCGATGGTTCCAAGTCTGATAGTCCAGGGAAAGCCTGGCAGTTTTCAGGCTTCCTTTTTGCTCCAAGATTATTGGGCCAATGTCAGAGACAATGACCAATCTCTTTCAAGTTGGCCCAAAGGGGTCTGGCAAGCAAAATTCAGATCTCTGGAGAATATTTCCATCCTTACAATGAACTACAGGCCCTGCTTGTGTTTACCACATGGGTTTATTCTTCAGTCAATTAAAAGATAAGCAGCCTTAGAAACATATGGCACATCTTCCACAGTACTTTAGAAAAACTATACAACGTATCATCCATAGAATCTAAATTTTAACAGAGAACAAAAATCTGCATTACAGTCCCATGAAATCTGCCAGTATCAGATTGTTCTTAGACACAAGTAGATATGTTTATTTTGCCATTCTTAACAGAAGAAAAATTACAAGTCATCCAGTATGGTTAGTATTCTGCAAATTTTCTCCTTTCAAGACTAGCAAAAATATAGTCTTTTTCTAGCCATAATATAGTAAGAAATGTACACTCTTTTGTACCTATGTAAGCCACTGTCTTCATAGAATGTAATGAAGTTTAAACAATCTTTGTCTAGTATGCCCGGAAGAAATATATGAGATAACGATTTGATCAAGTGATGTTGATATATTTTTTATTTAAAAGGATGCAAATGCCTTTAATAATATTTTCAATCATTAAGTCCTAAATCACTTAAGCTTGATTTAAAGTCATAATCTTTTCCTCTGACTATAATAAAAAATATATATATTGGAGAAAGCATATTGAGCATCCAAAGAGGGTGACAAGATCCCTTTAATTTATAATATAGAGCAACCACGCTATTTTACAGCAGGCAATTTTTTACTTCTCTCTCTGTCTTTATTTTTAGTTCCTATGATGTTTTGTTCCCAGATGTAGGAACGTAGCTGAACAGGGGCTGCTGCTAATTATTGAGCAAATATCCACATGAAGTCCAGATGTTAATGTGTGATCATTTTTTTTTTTCTATCAGCAAATAGATTTCTTTGTGTCATGTTGAGATCAGATAAGATGCTTCCTACCCTTTACCTGAGTCATTTGCAGCCCTTACTTTATTTTGTTTTCAATTAGTTACATATCATTTACCTACACACTATGTAAGGTCTATATCTAAATGAAATAACTTCATTTATGTCTCATTTTGTTAAGAGCCATCTAATTTAGATTTCCATAAAAAGAGAATCCTTTAAGAAAGGCATTTTATTTGTAATTTATAAAGTAAAATACTGAAAAGAAGAACCAAGAAAAAAGAAAAGATAAAGACTACATTTTGCTAGATGTTAACGTCACATGTTTTTTTCCAGGCAGGTAATTAATAATAAGAGAGCAATACAAGACCCACAGATAATTTGGAGGATTTTGAAAGTCTCTTTAATGGGGGGGGGGGGGAGGGAGAAGAGTCAATATTTCAAGGCTTGTCAATGGATCAATAAATGCCAATATTTGCTACATAAAAAAAGTTTTATATTTTATTTTGAAATTAATTTACTGAGTCTATACTCCAGGGCACTATAGCTGTTTGAACAGCAGCAACTACCACATTTTCTAAAGCTAACCTCCTATAGTAAACTGACTTCATATTATTCTGAAGCGTCTAAAAATATTAGCACTGTAAACTAAACACGACACTAGAAATATTACATTTCCTTCTATATTTCTTACACAGGGATAAAATGAGATTAGAACAAAACCAAAATAGATTATTTCAAAAGAAAAATCAATGAACTTAAAATTGTTATGGGAACTGTCATATTCTTTTTTTTTTATTCTTGGAAATATTGAAAAATACTTTATTAAATATTGAAGTATGTCTGTTAATAAAGACAAACTTATTTCCAAATGTAGACAAAACTGGTGAAGAAATCCAGGAGACGCTGTAATTTCAAACTGTATTTTTGCTCAAACTGAGGTTATAACATTACAAAGTCTTCCCACCAACCATGGAGCCGAAGAGGCTGATCATCGTCTGATTTGGCTCAAGTGACAGAGGCCATGCATGATGTTTGCCTGCAGCAGAGTTGGTTGGAAATCAATTTCAGCTGGGTCAGATTCAAATTTTGAGCAGAATACTGATATGGCTGATAATTTTGTGTAAAAATTTATGGTATAAAAAGACTTATTTGAGAGATGTATAAATGTAAACTGACTGCATTATTTTTGAATTTTCTAATAAATTTAGGTTTATTTTTGCCATACCAGGCAATTTTCAACATATTTGTTCAAAGGAGCCATTTAGTCACTCAGAAAACTTTTAGCATTAAATTAAAAAGTCATCTGCAGACTTACCTGTGATATATGACTAATCAATGGAAACCTTTCAATGACTAATATGCAGGTAAACTGAATATAGCTTACTAATTAACAAGCTAAACACTATGAAAAAAAGTTTAATAACCATTAATGACATTTATATCTTGTAACATCAGAACATTAAATCTCCAATAGTAAACTATCACTTCTTATTCTTAATGAATAATAATCATGTGAATTTATCCATTAATCTGGAACCAGAAAGAGAGCAGGGCATGTGCCTAAAAAAAATCAGATGGTATATCTATGAGTTTTAGTTCTCTCTTTTTTAATTAGTAAATTAATATATTAAACAGGGATACAAATTAATGAGAGCATAGGTTTTTGGTGTTTTTTTTTTTTTCATTTAGCCTAATGGCATATGGAGAAAAGGGAAGTTGTGATTAGCTATTATTAAATATGAGAGGAGTTTTAAACATTTTACAGGAAAGGAAAATTTTTATGAAAAGCATCTTCTTAAAATTACAGTTTGCCTGATTACTCAGTTTTATCTATAGACTAAAAGGTCTTTCAAATATGATTAGTATCTCTACCTGGTTTCAAGCAAAACTATACTTAGGTTATCTAGTAAATGTAGTTGATGGGAAGAAAAAAATACAGAAAATAATCAAATCAAATCATGATCATTCCTAGTCCCAGAAATCTCACTGTCAGGAAATACTTTGTGTATATCATTATTAGCTTCATTACCCACACTAACCCCAGAGCATTAAATTCTGGATGATAAGGTTGGTTTTAAGATGAATCATTTCAATTGATTGTACACAACCATTTATAGACTAAGCTTTTAATGGCAGCATAATAGCACTGAAACATTATTTTTATGTAAGAAATGTAACATTTATTTTCCCAAAATTTCTATTACATTTGTTAGTATGTTTTTTCAAGAACAGAAAATTAAGCACATGGAATACAAAGATTTAGCTACGTAAAGTATTAGCCATGCAGACTTGTATGAAAAACAGTGGTCCAAAGGTTTCCATGTGACTCTTACAAATAAGCCATAACACATAACTAAGTAACTTGGCCTCCTGCTTATTATTTTTACTAAATAGTAAAGCTGGAATAATTCTAGTTATCTGAGAAAATTAATTACATAAGTAACATGGATTGCAGGATTCATAAAAATGTCAAATCTACCATTTTATTTAATGGCAGGATATGGTCTTAAATTAATTTTCACTACAGATACAGTATACTGAGATATCTTAAAGTTTTACTAAGTATCTAGAATTTTTGCCTCCAAATAAACACAAAAGATAGATAAAGTAGAGCAACAAAAAGGCAAATAATCATAATGGCCAACAGGTTAAATATTCTATTAGTACAAAAAGCAACCTTAATATGAAACTAAATATACATATTTAAATAAAAAATAATAATAAAAATAATGTACTAGCCATTTTTTACACATTAAAAAGCTTTATCAAATGTTAGTTTTCCCCCTTCTGAGAGAGGTATTGAAAACAAAATTTCCAGAGTCTAAGAGAAAACTATTAAGAGAACAGAAAGTAATTCTTATTAAACATAGTTAAAGAAGTTAAGGTGGTTTAAGATGAAGAGGATGTAATCTCAGTGTGAAAGGCCATTATCAAGAGAATGTTAACCAATTGTTCTAGAGTATGATGAGATGAAAGTTTAAAAAGTTAGTAGAAATACTTGTAAAACTGATCAGAGTAGGTCATAACTGGGATTTTGTACAATGTTTCATTAGGTGGATAGGAATTAAAACTATGAAGACAGGGCGTGTAATCAGGATGTTTAATAGAAAAGATAACAATTCATCTTGAATGGCTTGGCCTTACCTTTGCTAAAGCCTGCATACTTGACCATTGACCTTTGAGATCACTTCCAACACTTAAATTTTATAGTTTATTCTCAGAAAAAGAAATAAACATTCATAGATTGACTGTGGTTTACAATTTCTTATTTTATTACACTTATTATAATTCTAATGCACAAATTTTTGCCAAGTTAACAGCAACATTTTAGAGGAAGATGAGAAACTCTGTATTCTATAATGAGTTTAATGTTAAGCTCATCATTTTAACCAGGGTGGTTTTGACACAGATTAGCTATAAAACGACTGAATTTCTAACTTAGTTTAATACACTCAACAAATACTAGTGGGTTCTCATTTCTAAAGGTAAGCATAATTGCACACGTCTGGCCAGATATAATTAAGTCTTAAAAGTTGAACTATGTTAGCCAGTATTCAGAATAAGAAATGTAATAGAACATTTTCATTATTAAATGTTATATGCCCTATAAAATGCCACAAAAGAGACATTTCGTTTTTTAAAGATTATTGGTTATATTCAAAATAACTTTCTAGACCATTAGGTAGAATTTGTTTTCTTGGAGAAACGAAAGTGATACAGCCCTCGTCATTTAACGGCTGATCTCTTGGTTCCCACATATTCCAGAACTAGGATTTGGCCTGCTGAATTTTGGCAAGGCTTATGTTGGTATCAAGCAAACTCCCTTCCAAAAAAAGTGTTGGATAGCACTACCATAACTTTGAGTTGTGCTGAAGTCCAAATGTGAATTTCCTGGAACACATATGGGAACATGTAGTCAACAGATTTCTGAAACTACATACCAGCACTTTGCTTCGCCTCTACAAGTGCTTGCCTATCTTGGAAGAAAATCTATTAAAATCTTTCCAATGGGTTCAGAGAGAAGATGCTGCAACTAAAACAGCCACTTTGCTAGTCAGCTTCAAATTTTTACATCCTAACTTCCATATAAAGCTGGGTGAATATAAAATGTTGATGATGTATATGTGAGGGCATACTTCCAAAACGGCAAAGAAAAAAAAAATAGTGGCATTAATGGAATCACAATCAACGTCATCATGATCTTCTACATAAATTTTCTAAAATGCTGCTTTTTTGCCCTCTAAAATCAGAACAAGGTTGAGCCTTAAGACTTGAATATGTGCTTTTGCCCAATAAGTGGTTTTGCTAATGGCTGTTTTACACAGCATTTTCTTAAACTACCTGACTAAAACATTGGTTTCCACATATTTAAAAAAATATTTTTACTTATTCATTTCCCAACACTTTCCACCCTTCACTTCTAAAGGAATTATGTTCTCTACGTGAACATGTTCTCCACTCCTCAGATTTCAGATGTCTGGAAGGAAATGACAAAGTTGAGGGGCAACTCGGCCACTTTCTGCTGCATCATACCAATAGTCTGAGCAAGTCACGTTAACTTGAGAAATGCTTCATCAGCTCTCCATAAGTAACCACTGGATCTCTGATAGACACAGAGTATTTTTCAATCTGAGTTTGTCGAGCCTCTCAGGTAACCCTGGACTTTTTAAATTGTCATTACAAATAGATTCAAACACAGGCCCTAATACATAGCAGAAAGAAGGAAGAGCAGGGGAAGTTAAATATGGAAATACTTTCCTAGAATAGGAACTACTAATGTAGTAGAAATAATACTTGTCCTCAGAATGAAAATTATTTAAAAAGTAGAATGATATATTTTTCTAAAGAAAATTTGTCATGTATAATCTAAAAAATATTTTTAAAGACACTAGACTGGCCTATATGATTCGCACTGATATAGATGAGCCCTAAAGTAAAGAATCAGGATGGACAGATCTCTGCTGAGCAAACTGGGAAAATTTCTATAAATCCAGGACAGTCGGCATAACGTCACTGTTTTCACTTACTACTCCTACACTCAAAGTTCTTAAAGGAATGTTTTATTCACAAGACGACCATCTGATAAAATGACTCCTGATCTAAAGTAGTAGGGCAAATTATTATTTTAGATTCAAGATTTGAACCATGTTTATGGCAATGGCTATATAATGGAGAAAGAGACTGTCGACATGTGGAAGATCCCAAAGAGAGCCTAGGTAGTGAGCAGAGCTCCAATTCAGACAGACGTGTTCAGGTCTGCAGACTTCAGGCAAGCCAGATAGCTGTTTATTTGAGTGAAGGACAAAGGACCTTCTTAGACAGAGTTCTTCTTAGTGGATAAGAGAGCCAAGTTCATAGACTTGGCCCAATAAAAAAAAAACAAGTGAGCTGGTCAAAGAGGTTGTACTAAGTGTGATAATACAAAACAAATAAGGAGTCTGTTACTCATTAGAGTTGTTTTCTGACTCAACCTGATGTATAAGTTTTAGGGAGTTAGAGACTGCAAATTAAAAAAGAAAAGAAAACAAAAAACATTGTTTTAAAATACTTTGTAAAATCTTGAGGTTCAAGCCAGTCTCCAAAGATATATCCATTTGGAAAAAAATAATGTTAAGACAACAGGAAGACATATTCCCTAATGACCTTAGAGTATTGCAGGGTACAGGATATCAGCTGCACCCCAGCTCCATGAGGAGAGGGATGCAGTGCATAGCCAACAATGCCTGCAGTGGCAGTATTTCCCAACGTGTTGGGGATGCAGGGGATGGAGGCCATGGCTACCTGTGGAGGTTGAGAACTTGTGAGAGAGCAAATGTATTTGCTCAAAGTAAGAAAGGCTTTGAATGGAGTCAAGTCTCAAAGCAGCAGATTAAGTGAGAGCCAAGGAAATATCGCTCATTTCTAATAATCTATCTCCATACACCCACCTCCAGGTTGCTCTCATCTGAAACAACATGAGTTACATATTTGTCATATTATCAACTACAATTAGAAGTAGTTCAGATTATAAAAACTCAGGAAAAATCTGAGTTTTTTGTAATTCCAAGCAGAACAGTTTGTTAGGTTTCTTAGAATCTAATAAAAATATACCGTTTGATACACTTACTAGCTTCATTTTGCTGCCGGGGGTATATCAGGGGATCAACTAAAATATCAAATACTCTGAGCATTAATCATTACTTTCTTCTTCTTAAAATTCTTTCCTTAGTTTCTATAACCCTGATTTTTGTCCTTTCTGGCTATTCCACTGTGGACTTCTCAGTTTCTTCTCCTTCCGTTTATCCCTGAAGTAGCCATGTGCTCCAAAGCTCCATCTTCTGTCCTCAGATCTTTGCACATTTTTCCTGGGAGATCTCATTCCAAATAAAGTTTCACTTACAACGTAATGTTGACAATTTTCCTAGTTAACATGGTTATAAAACAAATTGTCAAAAGTTTTCAAAGCTTGATGAAAAGGTGAGGATCAAAGATGTGTGAACAGAAGTAAAAGTGGAATAAAGTCCAGGTAGGAAAAAAAAGTGTGTTTATAACACAGAATCTATAATAGTTTTCAGATAACCAGACTACACAAAAGACACTCTACCTGAAAGCTTTAACACTCTTAACTAAGGAGAGACATTTGTATAGTCTTTTTACCAATATAATCAGATCCAGTGTGTGTTTGGAGAAACAGTCCCCAAATCTCATACGTTTTGTTTAGCCAGAAAAAATCCGTGAAGGATCATACGTTTTGTTTAGCCAGAAAAAAATCCGTGAAGGATGAGGGAATCTGAGCCATTGCTCTGTTTTATTTCACTAGTTCAATTGTACATCTTTTAAAAATCTGATCCAACATTAGCAGATTAAAAAAAACAACAACAATAACAACTCTGGGGTCAGAACACTTGGGAGGTCAAAGAGAAAGTCAGTGTTCAATATGCCAAACTTGGGCCTCAGAGGACAGCCCTCCTCCTAATCATCCCATAGGTTAGAAGATGATGTACTTTTAAATCGGCAAGTGTTTATCTCATAAATTCCAATATTACACTATTTTACAACTGCTTGGGCTGCCCTAAGGATACTTAGGATAAAAGAGGAAAAACTCTCCTGTCCCCCAGGCAATGAGTTCAGCTGGTTGGACCACGTCTGTGTGCATGTGTATAGGACAGTGGTGCGAAAGATAAAGTGAAAATACACTCTTTATTTTGTTAAACAGTCACCAGATGATCTGAGGACACCAACTATACAGATGTCAACATCTGGCTTCTCCCACTGCTCTGAAGAGAGTTCAAACCCTTCTCAAAGCAGTGAGTATTGTTGCCTCACCAGGACCCATGGTGAGGAAATCTTAGACCCATGTGCAAAACAACACTCTGCTTGCTCCATGTGTTCAATGTCTAGCAAAGACATGAGCAATGAACTGTGTAAATATGTAAATTATACTGACATGTGTCTTTTATATTTTATTTAAATGAGTCATATGTAAGCAGTCTAATAATAGTGAACTAAAGTTTAAATATATTCTAGGCAAATCATCCTTGTCTATTTTGCATACTGGCTGACCTCACTTAAGAGAGTTATAAAATGCCAAATTGAGTTTTACTTATAGTTCCCTTCATCACTTATTTATAAATATAAATTTAACATGAAATGCACACCTGATATGTTCAAGACACTGTGCTAATAAATCAAGGGTGGGAGGGGGCACAGAAAGGAATAAGATATGGTCCTTGCATGGCACAGCTCACAATCTATTCCAGATACAGACACAAGGTCACTAACCCTAAAGCCAGGCATTCTATAAATGAGATAACAGAAGCCACAAAATACTATGGGAGAACAGACATTTGAGCTGCTCTTGGAGTTTGAGGATAAGTTTTCCCAAGTGAGCAAGGATATTACAGACAGAAAGACAAACAGACGAAGACATAGAGGCACGAAGAAAATATATCAAAATTAGAATATTTCTTATTCCCCCTGGCAAGAGAGGAAACAAGTTTGGGGGATGAGTAGAGGAGTATTTTAGGGCTGTTTGCTCTCCATGTATTCTGAGGAATTTTTAGATCTCTGTAGAAATTGTCTGACACACAGTAAGCCTACAAGGTAAGAAATATAAATGAGTAATAAGTACACTCTTTAAATTCAACCTAAATGGATATTAAAGAAATACAACTTAAAATAAGATATTATTTTTCACCTATCAAATTAAAAATTAAAAATAAGGATACTCTGATTTGGCAAGAGTGTGGAGAAAATAAAAATTTTTATATATTTCTTTTATATATTCCTTATATATTAAGGAAATAATCATTAACCTGTGAGAAGATATAATGACAAACAGAGATTTATAGAGATATTATTTATTAGGAAAAAATTATATGTCCAACAATAAGAAACGGGTTATATAAATTATTATACGATGAAAAATTATGCAATCATTAAACATACTGAAGAATGAGTAATGAGAAGAATTTACATGCACCGTTTATATAAACTGAAAAAATTATGTCTGTGTATATAGAGACAGAGAATCATGAGAATACATAAAAAATAATGGCACTAAGTTATATCAGTAGTAAACATAATTGTGTTTTATTTTTCTGCTCATCTGCATTTTCCAACATTTCTAAAATAAATATGCAATAATTTTATATCTAGAAATACTATGTACCCAACTTTATAAAAAGTAGAGACACAGTGATTGTCTTCTATATTGAACCAAGAGCAAGATACCGTATGGTAGTGAGCATAATTTTCCTTCTGCTAGTGAAAAGAAGTATTTAGACGAAGAAGAGTCCTATAGATCATTTTCCTGAACAATAGTCACTTATTATAGCGTGAAGTTATTGCCCTCCCTCATTTTCCCAATTGCTCCGTGCAGTAAGGCCAAGTGCTCCTGTGTGACTATGTGGCCTCACACCCAGAATTAAATAGACAGCTTCCAGAGACCTCTCTCCTCTCCATTATTGTCCCCTACTGGGCCATTTTGTTAGGAAGCGAAGAGAAGATATTAACTGTTTGAGGCTTCTAGGGTACGTCTATATTTATACCATAGGAAAATATAGATGTTTGACCAAGTTAGGGGAAAATATTCAGTTCGATGACGTTATTTTTAAATATATTCAAACATTTTTCTTCAGCATTTAACACATTCTGTAGTTTACTGATTACAAAGGCCGTATGGTCTCTTCCAGTAGGTTTAGCATCTGACTAAGAATTAAATGTCAAGACACGTAGGTGTCGTTATGTAGGTATGTGGAAAAGTGAGTTTAACTCTGATAATCAGTAACCCCTGTGATAAATAATATAGAAATGATGCCTAGTTTTACAGTTTAGGAAAAACACGACTTTCCAGAAAAATCCTAAGTTGACCAAAAGTAAGTTTTTCTCTTGGAGTGAAACATTCATTCTGCTACTTCAGAGTATTTGGTAACTTTGTTAGGACAAAGGTGAGAAAATGCAAGTATGGTTTGGTTTTAAAAGCATAGTTTTATTTTTGACTTTCAATAGTGAAAAAATAAAATAAAGATAGCTTTACAGGAAGAAAAACTTGTAGATTTCAAAAAGTTCATTATATGTACAGTCAGTTCTGCTATAATATATATATGAATTCCTAAAAATCCTCACTATGCAAAATTGTACAACAAAAAAAGCAGGGCTTATGGATAAAATTGCTTTAGTAGCTCGTTACTCAAAAACTTAGTTACATATTTTAAAATGATAGAAAAAACACTTATATAAATTCTATGCAATCCCAATCAAAATCCCAGCAAGAATTTTGTGGATATCAACAAACTCATTCTAAAGTTTATATGGAGTGGCAAAAAGACTGGGAATTACCAACATGATACTGAAGGAGAAGAACAAAGTTGGAGGACTGATGCTACGCAACTTCAAAACTTACTTTAAAGCTACCATAATCAAGACGGTGTGATATTGGTGAAAAAATAGACAAGCGGATCAATGGAATAAAATAGAAAGCCCAGAAATAGACCTCCATAATTACAGTCAACTGATTTTTGACAAAAGAACAAAAACAATACAATGAAGCAAAAACAGTTTCCTTAACAAATGGTGCTGGAACAACTAAACATGCACATGCAAAGGATAAATTAATTAATTAATTAATTAATTAATGTGGATCTAGACACAGACCTTAGACCCTTCACGAAAATTAACTCAAAATGAATCAGTACCCTAAATATAAAATGGAAAACTATAAAATTCTTAGAAGGTAACTTAGAAAAAAACCTAGATGAATTTGGGTATGGTAATAATGCCTTTTAAGATACAAAAACAAGGAGAGAGTCCATAAAAGAGAAAACTGATAAGCTAGACTTCATTAAAATTAAAAACTTCTGCTCTGTGAAAGATGTTATAAACAGAATTAGAGGGCGAGCCACAGACTGGAAGAAAATTTTTACGAAAGACATGTTGGATACAGGACTATCTTTTAAAATATAAAAAGAATGCTTAAAATTTGACAATAATAAAACAAACAACCCAATTAAAAAATAGGCCAAAGACTTTGACACTTCATCAATGAAGATACACATATAACAAAGAAGCATATGAACACATGTTCCACGTCATATCTCATCAAGGAAATGCAAATTGAAAGAACAATAAGATACCCCTATAAACCTATTAGAATGGCCACGATCTAGAACACTGACAACACCAAACGCTGTTGAATATGTGAACCAACAGGAACTCTCATTCCCTGCTAGCGAGAATGCAAAATGGTACAGCTACTTTGAAAGATAGCTTGGCAGTTTCTTGCAAAATTAAATATACTCTTACCATACTATCCAACTATCATGCTTCTTGATGTTTTACCCAAAGGAGTTGAAACTTGTATGCACACAAAAACCTGCACATTGATATTTATGGCAGTTTCATTTACACCTGCCAAAACTTGGAAGCAACCAAAATGTACTTCAGGAGTGGAGAGAATAAATAAACTGTGGTACATCCAGACAATGGGACATTATTCAGCACTAAAAAGAAATGAGCTCTCATGAGTTGAAAAGACATGTAGAAAATTTAAATGAGTATTACTAAGTGAAAGAAGCCAATCTGAGAAGGCTAAATATTTAATGATTCCAACCATATGACATCTAGAAAAGGCAAAACTACAGAGACAATAAAAAAGATCAGTGTTGGGAGGAGACAAAAGATGAATAAGCAGAACAGAGGATTTTTAGGGAGTAAAAATAGTAAAATATTGTAATGATGGATATACACCATTATACATTTGTCCAAACCCACTGAACATACAACACCAAGAATAAATCCTTATGTAAACTATGAATGGTGAGTGATTAGAATGTGTCAAAGAAGGTTCATCCTTGGTTTAAAAAAAAAAAAAGGGACCATTCTGGGGAGTGATGTTGATAATGGGGGAGACTCTGCATGTATGGGAGCAGGGAGTATATGGGAAATCTCTACAATATTCTCTCAATTTTACTGTAAATAAAATTGCTCTAAAAATAAATTCCTTAAAAAAAGAAACCAAATAAAACTGGAAGCATTTGTTTTAAAATACACAATATTACAATAAATATGGCACTTTGAAAATAGATTTGTGAAAAAAGACCATCTAAAAAGTCAAAGCTTATAAGTTATTGTGAGGTAGTGGAATGAAGGTATCTGGAAACGGACTGGAAGTTATAACACTAGATGTAGGTGAATGTGGCTCACAACACATACAGTAAACTCAGGTAGTTGGTATATGTTTAAAGTGTCTACATGTGTGCATTTTGTGTATTCCTATGTGGCTTTGTTTAGTTGCTGTTTTGCTTTATATCTATTTGATAATCTCTATAATAAAATAGAGATTTTTCTAGAGCAGCACCATTCGTTGCATGGCAACAAAACATTACACTACTATTTGAAAACTTCAAAAGGATATTTTGGCTAATGAGATCATGGTTCTTATGACTAGTGATATAATATCCAGCTCAAAAGCCTACTGGCTACTGTTCTTAAATGAGATAGGGATTTGTTATATTGGTAAACTGATGCCTGTCTTTAGGATAAAGATCAGTTTGGTTCTTGGCTCTTCTCAACAGAGAGGGAAAGAAGGAAGGAGGAAAAGAAGAAGCAAGGAAAGGAGGGAGGGAGAAAGAGAAAGGAGGAGGAAGAGGAGGAGGAAGTGAAGGAGGAAGAAGAGGAGGGTGAAAGAGAAAAGAGAGTAATGAACCCTTAGATAATTTAACTATAGAAGGAAAAAACTATGCATCAGTTTTCACCCTTAAAGAGAAATTTTGGACTACTCTTTTTCCCCAGGCCTCTCTTTTACATTCTCTATGGAAGACTCCAAGAATAAGGAGAATCGTGCAGCTACAAGAATGCCAGGAGAACCATACAATATTTATAAGCCATAAAATCCCTTGCTCAAAATGTCAATGAAATCGAACATGCAATCGTTCAAAAATATAGCCACATTAGATATACTACTGAACTCTCAAGGATGAACATTTATTGTCATATCCTACAAAACTCTCTGGGATCTTTAACATTACTAAAGAGATCTAGAAAATTAACAAAGAAAATATAAGATTACATAATTTGGCCATACTCCTATATCATGTGCTTGCAGGCACTAGGGGTTTGAAATGAGATCTATTTTCTTGATGTAATTAGGGTTCTAATATCCTGGCTTAGAAGAGGGCTGCAAACTCTGACCATGATCCTACTTAGTATTTGCTTTTGTTGCAGAGCTGAAATGTTTGACCTTCAGAGTCATAAATGTTACACAGCCACCATCCACTCAAATAATCCAACAAATGATCATTTTACAAAAGAGCAGGAAAACGACCACTTCCAAAAATTCAGTACATAAGCATGACACCTAATACAGTGGTACAGATCTGGATCAATTGTGTCTCCAGATGGCAATGATCTACCTTTCAGCTTAAATTAAAGAATTACTACAAAGTGCAGAACTAAGAATTATGTCTATCTGCGTAGTCTAAATTCCCTTCCACACAAATTAAGTTCACAGAGCTACATACACTCACTTATCTCAGTCAATTCTTTGAACGAGTTTTTGAAATGTGGGAAAGGACTCAATTACTTGTTCTATGAAGTTCTAAATCCCTAGATTCAAGAGGAAAAAAATCAGCAATAATCTAGTATATTCTACTAGATGAATAAAATGTCTTAGTGTTCTAAAACCTCATCTTGACTCTTTATAACCACATGTTCAACTATGTCATGATTGACTCAGCTCCTTGCCCATCTAAAAGTATAAATTAAATACAACTTAGTTTATCTGTATGGGGTTTTTAGGATGAACCTCACAAAATATAGTATTTATTTTAAAAGGACATCAAAGTGTGGAGAATATTTTTTATAGCTTTTTGGTCAAAGTTTTTGAGACTGAATATATGTTGGTCAGCTAAAAACTATTCTATATATTATATGCCATGCTGTAAAACATAAAAGGGCATAAAAAGTGCAAACGAGTTTTCTTAGTGTGCAATTTCTCCCCAAAGTTAAAATCTTTAACGTAATTTCTTTTATATAATCTAAATTTACAAGTTATTTAAAATTAACAACTTAAAAAACATATTTCTTCAGGGTAATAAACACATTTTGTTTTATACTGACAGAAGTGGTCTATGAATGCTTCCCATGGTTCTTTATTAGGAAAATTATACATTTCCAAAAGATAATACACACCAGCACTATCCACTGCCTTCCCCATCCTCCACCACTGCAGGCATAATCTAGTTTATTTTTTATGTAAAACAAAGGAATAAAAGGTACTTTTGCCCTGGTTCTCTCATTAAAATTATCTAGATCATCTGGATGTGGATGTTAGTTTCTTACCTGAAAGTCATTCCATAGGATATTTACCAATACTGTTGTATCAACTTGCTCATTTCTGCATATTCAAGAGAGATTTTATAAAGTGTCACACTGGACACAATATGGTACTTTTCTGGTGTTAAATTTTTCTGCACCCTTTTGGTTTCTTTTTAAAATGGAATGGATGTATGTGTGTGTGGGTCGGGGGACAAAGTCAGCTTCAAAAACAAAACATATTGGAAAGATAATGACTATAATGACTCATTCTCCTATCTTATTTCCAGCTTAGAAAGATCTTCCTATATTTGAAGATGTACTTCTTAGACATGAAAGAAATTTCTACAGCCACTAGATGTCATTGTGATGTCATTCAATATTGATGGACAACCATATATCAGATAAAATTTTAAAAAGTTATATGACTTTTTGAAGGGGAAAACATATGAAATGTTGTCATTATCTTGAAAACAAAATACTCCCTTCATAATTGAAAGGTGAAAGTTCCTACTCTCTTCTGAAAAGAATTCTCCATACTTTGAGAAAACAATTGATTGTGGTTAAGTAACATCTCCCTAGTTTCACAATCTCAGGAGACTCTGTTCATTCTACACATGTGAATTAATTCTGAAATTTTCAGCTACTACTGTTGTTCTTACCTACCTAACTTTAAATGGGGGAAATAGTGGATGTGTGAAAGCAGTTGAAAGTAAACTTTCAGCAGCTGAAGAGAAAAGGGGAGAAAGCTGAAGAGGTTCTTATCTGAGAGTCACTATTTTCTCCATTAGAATGAAGGCAATATTAATTTTTGGACTAAGGGAAGAAGTAGTGTGTAGCTAATAGATGAAGAGAGGTGAAGGAATGACATACCTTTTGTAGGCAATGGAAGAGTATTGTAGAATGAACTGTATTTCCCCTCAAAATTTGTATGTTGAAGCTCTAACTCTCAATGTGACTCATTTGAAGATAGGGCCTTAAAAGAGGGCATAGGGTGGAGCCCTAATCCTATAAGAATAGTGTCCTTATAAGAAGAGAAGGAGACACCTGGGACATGTGTGTACAGAGAAAAAGCCACGTGAGAACACAGTAAGAAAATGGACATTAGTAAGCCAAGGAGAGTCCTTAGGAGAAGCCAAATCTGCTGACACCTTAATCTTGGATTTCCAGCCTCCACAACTTTAAGAATATAAATGTCTGTTGTTCAAAGCTACCCAATCTGTGGTACTTTGTTACATCAACCCTGCTAAACTAATAAAAGAGGAATATAGCTAGGTAAACATAGCAGGTTTACTTGTAGAGTCACATAGAAAACTTAATTGCTAATCACGCTTTGGAGATAGATCAGTGATTTCCCCATATTTATTCTCTTCCTCTTCCTTACTAATAATATGTGATTTAGTTTGAACCAGCAGTGTGTCCAGCTTATATATATATTCACGGCCTCTCGTATAAGCTAGAATTGGTGGTTTAGTCTAATAACAAAGAAGTCTGCCGAGATATCTCTGAAAGAGTTTTGCTTTCCTAGTATAAGACACTGCCACTTTTCTTTTTGTTATATCTTTCTCCTGCCTGTTCTTTGGATGTGAGGCTGAACATGGCAAACTGCTTTTGGCCTTGAAACAATCATGAATTAACCACAAAGACTGCAGCCAAATGATAAGGGTATTGGAGCTGAAAGTTAGAAGGAGCTCAGGATAAGAATGACGTAACAGAGCTACTATACCAGCTCTTTACTGTCAACCTCTGGATTTATTATTTTTACAAAACAATAAACATTTTATTTGATTAAGCCATTGTACTTGAGTTTCTATTGCATGCATTCAACTACAATCCTTGACTGAGAGACATGCCAACCTTGTAGAAATTATATTTACACAAGACTGAAGCTTTGCCAGGCAGCTATTGCAGAAAGACTAAGGAATAAATAAGTTGAAGCAACTGACCAGAGACTAATGGAAGTCCAATCTAAATTATATGGTATATAAAAAATAGAAGATAAGGTGTAAAAGGAAGGCATCATTTTATCGAAAAAATTAGAAGGGAAAAGGAGATCTTAAAAAAAAAAAGTTGGAAGATGGATATGAAAAGAATAAGTGAATAAAATGACCAGAAAAATAAAAGTGGTTATCAGAGTGATATAACGGAGTTTAGGATTTCATAATGAAATAATTCCAGATAGCAACAACTTTTATGATATACCCAGCGGTAACAGTGGCTCAAGTAAAAGAAAGTAAAGATCTCTAGAGTTGAGATCAAAGATGTCATCATCCACATGAACTATGATAACAAGCAGTAAAGATGGCAGGATATAAGACTACAAGTTATATACTGAAAGTTGTAATGAAATCTACAAATGTTATCAATAGATAACATTGTAGAAGAAGGCTAGGGAAAAGTAGAGGGTACTATAGCTAGATAACATAAATGTCAAGAATATAAACTTTTGTAGGATAAGAGAGCAACAGGAGCTAAGGATACAGATTTTCTTTCCAATCCCTTGGAATTTGGAAGTAGCTTCCCCTTATCTCCCAGATTCTCTTTTAAGCAGGTACTCATTAAATGTTTACTAAATGAATAAGAAATGATCGCCTTCAGTCCAAACTGCATTCAATGCCCCATTCAGAAGCCTTCTAAATACCAAGAATGAGCTAATCATTGGTTCCTAAGTTTTTTCCCTTTTGTCTAGGAAGGAGAGCAGGCTGTCATTTTAGAAAGGCTTGAGACTTTGAAAAACAAACCTCGGTTTCAGCCATGGTGATGTGTCCCCATTTTAATGCAATTTTCACCTATTAAACATCTTTCCCTTTGAAGGACTCATTTGACTGGCAGTCTCTTCTTTCAGTGGAAATAAGTTAGGCCTCAAAATGGGACTTTTCTTCAAAGCCACTTCCTGATGAGGACATAGATTGCCAGAGTGTCCATTTCTGAGTCAATCTCCTCTTTCTTACTGACCCTCCAGTGATACTTTCCAGATGATTTATTCTAGATTCTGCAGATTCTACCACATCTTTGCCAAAACAAATTAAGCTGACTTGTCTCAAATCCATGCCAGCAATAGCTTTGATTTCCAGTTGCTATGCTGCATCAGGTTACCTAACACATCTTTTAAACCTGACTAATTATGTAAAGTTTACTTTTCAGTGCCTACCATTTCCCTCCTGAAATGTGGCTAAAGAACATATCAGATGCAATGATATCTCTCTGTTTGTTTACCCTAGTTTACTAAATCGTACATAATCTGGCTTCACCCTAGCTCTCCCATTTCTGTTCACACTCCTTTACAAGTAGGTAACTAAGGTCCAACACACTGGTCTTCTTTATTTTTCTTATACAGTCAAGTTTGTTTCTATCTTCTATCTGAAATGATCCATCATTTTAGTTTAGTTTCTCAAAGTTTAGTTTCTTTTTTATCAGGATCTCAGCTTAAATACACCTGTTCAGAGAGACTTTCCTGATCACTTAAAGGAGCTGGTCAGTTGTTCTTTACAGCACAGTTGGGCTGAATAATAGCCCTCCGAGGACGTCCACATCCTCATTCCTAGACATGTGCATATGGTCCGAGAAAAGACTTTACCTGTGATTAACTTATAAACCTTGAGATGAGGAAATTAGCCTGGAGGAAACAGGTAGACTCAATACGATCATAAGTATCCTATATAAGAGAGTAGCAGAAGGATTAGGATCAGAGAGAGGAGTTATCATGATTGGAGAAGTTGGAGTGTTGCCCTTTGAAGATGGAAAAACAGGCCACAAGTCAAAGAATGCAGGAGGCATCTAGAAGGTAGAAAAGGCAATGGAGTGGATTCTCCCCTACGCCTCCCAGAAGAAACACAGCTGAGCTGACACCTTAATTTCGGCTCAGTGAAATCCATATCAGACTCTGACCTCTGTAACTACAAGAAAATAAATTTGTGTTGTTTTAAGTCACTAGCTTCATGGTAATTTGTTACATCAACAAGAGAAAACTAATACCCTACCTGACATTTTTCTGTTTGTATTCATTTATTTAGTGTCTGTCTCCCCTTATTAGAATATAAACTCTATAAGAACAAGAGCCTTGTTTTTCATATTTATTCCTGTTCTTAAAGCAGTGCCTGGAATACAGTAAGCACACAATGAAATTAAATTGAGCGAAAAATTGCTTTTTTGGTACACAAAATTTGTGTTTTGTCTGCCAAAGAATTTTATTCTTTCCCTAGACTTCAAAGTTTATGCTTTCTAACTAGAAAATGAAAAAGAGATGTTTGGCAGCGATAAAGTGCATTGGCCATTTTAATCTCAATATCAGAGGACTGTCATATTTAAGTTTCCTACTCTAAGAATATTCTCCTTCTTATCCTGATTCAGCTCCCTTATAAAAAGGATATCTGCCTTGATATATGCAATCGTTTGCCAAGGCATACCCTGTGGATTTTAATTTGAGTTTTTAGATCTATCTCCATGTAGTATATTAACCAGAGAGTTGACATAATTATTTTTAGAGTTATAAATGAAGCTGCCATCACCTTATCCAGAGTTTATTTAGAATTTTAAAATTATTTCATCATAGGCTCTTTTTCAAGGATATACCTCTATGTGAAATATTGATTTTAAAATACATTTCAACATTTATAAGTTTCAGCATGTAAGTATAGAGATAATTTTGCTTCTATTTTTAGACTAATAGACTTACACACTAACACTCTATGAACTTTCATGAGATAGATTCCGTAGACCATGTCAAAAATAACATATCTAAGTTTCCTTAACCACTGACATAAATTCCCCTAGGTGCAGATGCATCCAGAGCTGGGCTGGTAAGTTACAGAGCTGAGAGTTGAGAAGACTGAGATGGAGTGAAGGACTCTATTTAAAGGTTACCTTTTGTCAACGAGATGATTTTCACCAGATCTGTTCTTATAGATTCCACTTATTTCTAATCAAAATCTTATGGTCAGAAATTGATCTCAGTATCTCTATATATAATATTTATAACCTTTCCAATCCTGGCCCAGTATAAATTATTGAGAAACAAACAAACAAAATACTAACCTTAATTACACTGTAAATGAGATATTTAAAATAGAACATATACAAAGCTATTTGGAAACAACAAACTTAAATATTATTACAAACTTTATTCTGTCACCAAAAGTCGAAGTATACTCAATACCTTTGGTAGACTTTGGATTTAAACCAGAGAACAAATAACATAGACATATTTGGGAGACAAAACCCAACCATGTTATTTAAAAAAAAAAGAGAATTGTAGAACACAAATTTTTATCAATGAATATAAATACTAATTTTCTCAGATGTATCATTTCAATCTACATTTCAAATTTGGCAAACTCTTCTATGCTAGACCTAGTTGTTTCTCCTTTCACAGTTCATTTGAATAAAAATCTTAAATAAAACATAAAAAGAAGATATTTTGCCCCAGAGTTGCTCAAGATCTATTCTAATCCATGAACTCCAGTGTATTCCAGGGTAACACCTTTAATTACTTCCCTTCAGCCTAGGGCCATAAGCATCCTTCCTAGATTATCTCATGTAGCAACTTCCTTGGCTCTTGTTGAGTCAGATAAACATTTCAGACTTCACCTGCCACCTGCCTTCTCCTAACTTTTAAGGGTCAAGATCTCTCCAATCTTCCACACTTTGGCTTCATACTAGGAATTTTCCCTCATTTTATCCACTTTGAACTGACAAACTCTGGCTGGTTTCTCTCTTCTCTTCTCTTTTATTAAATTAATGACATCTTTAAACCAATTGCATCTCAATAAAGCTGTTACCAAAAACAAATAAACAAAAACAACAGTACTGATGTACAGATGGTTGTTTTCTTCTCAGGATTCCAATCTCAAGGATTTATCTAGATAAAGCTGCAGCTTATTTGTCTGGTTGATCTCAAAAACTGTTCCTCTTCATTTCACAATCTATTTTCACTGCAAAGTTCCATTTTTTTTTTTTAAAGAATGAACAACTAATAATGTAAACTATCATATTCACTCTTATGGTTCTAAAACTTCTTGGCACGGTATTTAATAATCTTTACATTACAAATGCTTTCAAGTCGCCAAGGGGGATTTTTCACTCTATAGGTGGATATAATTAACTGGATTGGTTAAAAAAAAAAAGTATAAAGGAAAAAGGGTGGAGTATGCATGGGCTTTGCTTGAATTTATTCTGTATTTTGGACTATGGGAAGGACTAGAAGTGCCTGGCTACACACGATACAGACAATAGAATTACTACAGGACATTAACTGCTTAATTACTACTACTCTTTTTTAAAAAAATAAATTTATTGAGACATAATTCAGATACCATAAAATTTAAAGTATATCATTCAATGTTTTTTAGTAAATGCAGTTGTGCAATCATCACTATAATACATTTTAGAACATTTTCATCACTCCAAAAAGAAACCTCATGCCTATTAACAGTCACTCCATATGTCTTCACAACCATGCATCCCTCCTCCCAGGCTTGGCATACATGAACTCTAGTTTCTATCCCTCTATATTTGCTTATTCTAGGCATTTCATACAAATGAAATCCATACAATGTGCAGTGGCCGTTGTGACTGGCTCTTTTCACTGAGAATGATGTTTTCAAGTCTTTTTCATGTTATAGCATTTATCAGTATTTCATTTCTTTTCCTACAATTAATTAATACACTTTGTATTTTTAGAGAAATTTTAGTTTTATAGAAAAATTGAAAACTATGGAGTTCCTATATACTGCCTCTCTCACTCCTCATACACACTTTTCCCTATTATTAATATTTTGCATTAGTGTGGTATATTTGTTATAACTGATGAATCATATTGATACATTTTTATTAACTACAGTCTGGAATTTACATTAGGCTCATTTTTTGTGTGTGATGAATGTATAATAACATATCCACCATCACAATATTGTATAGATACTAAAAATCCATTGTGCTGCATTTGTTCATTCCTCTCTTCTTCTCCTAAACCCTAAAAACCACAGATGTTTTTATTGTTTCCATAGCTTTGCCTTTTCCAACAAAATATAAATATATTTTGCTGAAAATCTTCCACCATAGGATGGATATTTTCTTCTGGTATGATATATTGCATTTTACTAATCAATTCGTCAGTTGATGAATGGACATTCACATTTCCACTCTTTGGCTACTATAAATAATGCCACTATGAACAGTTATGTACAAGTATTCATGTATGTATACATATGGTGCTTAAATATATGCTTTCATTTCTCTTGAGTGGAATGTCTAGTCACATGGGAACTCTATATTTAACATTTTCAGAAATTGCCAGAAGATTTTTCAAAGGAAATGCACCATTTTACATTCCTACTAGCAGTATATGAGGGTCTCACTCTCTTTCCTCCTCTCCAACACTCGTGACTATCTGTCTCTTTTATTTTACCCATCTTAGTGGGTATGAAATGGTATCTCATTGTAGTTTTGATATGCATTTCTCTGGTGCCTAATGATGTTGAGCATCTTTTCATGAGCTTCTAGGCCATTTATACATCTTCCTTGGAGAAATGTCTATTTAGATCCTTTCTACATTTTTAATTTGGGTTATTCATCTTTATATTGTTGAGTTGTAAGAGTTCTTTATATATTTTGTATAAAAAATCCTAATCATATATAAATTTGTAAATATTTTTTCCTATTCTGCGGGTTGTCATTTCACTTTCTTAATGGTGTTCTCTGAGGCACAACTGTTTTTATTTTGATGATGTCCAATTCATCTATTTTTCTGTTGGTTGTGCTTTTGATGCCATATATAAGAAGCCATTGCATAATCAAAGGTCACACGGATTTATACTGTATTCTTGTAAAGTTTTAATAACTTTAGCTCTTACATTTGATCTTCGATCCATGTTAATTTTTGTGTATGCCTAAAGAAAGGAGTACGACGTCTTTTTTTTTTTTTTTTTGCAAATCTTCATTATTCTTGCTCAATATTATTTTGGATATCCTAGGTCCTTTGAATTCATAAGAATTTTAGAATCAGTCAGTTTTCCAAATAAACTAGCTGGGATTTTGGTAGGGATTACTTTAAACCAATTTAGGGAATACTGTATTCTGAACAATCTTATGTCTTTCATTCCATGAACAGGTCTACTTTAACGTCTTTCAACAATGTTATGTAGTTTCCAGACCACAAGTTTTACAATTCTTTTGTTAATTTATTTTTAAGTATTTTATTTTTTCAACTGTTACTATAAATATAACCATTTTTTCTTTCTTCATATATTATAATAATTTCCCATTATGTTCTCTTCTTTTGAGTCCCTTTCCTGCCTCATATCTCATCCCTATGTTTGAGAGGTCCACGATTGGCCTCGACACTGGGAAAGAGTACTTCCATAAATGGTTGAATGATTTGTTGTGTCTCCTGGTGTCTGTAATCCCAAACAATGCTTTCCAATAAGGAAATGTTCAAGTTAATTTGCAAAAGTTTTACATTTTTTCCTCAAAAATGCACAATCTTTTCTTTTAACTAATTAATCACTAAGCCAGCTCATATACCCCTGGATAATTAAGAGTTGGATGTAGTACTTTTGTGTAACTTTCCAAGTATGCTCTGCTTTATACAGTACATTTTAAAATCAGAAATAAATAACTACAAATAAATATGACAGTAAATTACCTGAGATTTATATTGCAAACTAAGCTGAAATAATTTGAGCATTGGTAAACTTTCATTAAAAACCCTAGAACTTGCTGAGATGAAGTAAAAACATGTGAGATTTCCAAATTTAAATACTTTTCCACTTACCTGAATTAGTCTCATGTTGCTTTAAAGAGTCACTCCATTTTTTTTTATAAGAAAAAGAGAAAAGAGAAAAACTAAAAAGAATCAAGTGCAGGATAGAAGGGAAGAGCAGAAAACAAGTTAAAGAACTTAACATTCAGACAGTGAAGTTTATCTAAGAAAAAATACTGAAGAAATTATTAATTTTTTCTAATTTTGGAAAATAAAACAGTCAGAGGTGATTATATAATTGTCTTCATGTAGTAAACAGAGACTGATAACCTGTGTGTCTCTTCTCCATTGAGAGATAAAATGGCAACAAGAAAAATATATTTCAGAAAAAAAAAAGTTATTTTAGATATGAAGAGTATCTTGACTATAAAACAATTAAAAATTAGAAATAAATGATATAAAAGTTTTAAAATATTTTCTAGTGAGGACTAGGATATTACAATAAATAGATATCATCTGTACTTATGAGTAGTTTAGGTACCTTTTTCTGTTGCTAAGCTTCCTCAACTCATCCACATATATTAAGCAAGGTTTCAAATAGTGGTTATATCTTTGAAGTGCGATAGTAATTCCAAATTGTCACCAGAGTTGTTATTATTAAGTAAAAAAGAAAGCAATTACATACATAAAAGCCTATATACATGGCATTTTATTTTCTATATGCGTAATCCATCTACTTATAAAACTAATCTGCATTGGAAAGTAGCTAAGAATAATTTTTTCATATTATATTTGTTAGGATCCCCAAAATACTTTTAATATAGCAATTCCTCCTGTGTCTAATGTGTTTAGTTACTGTAGCCATGGAAAAACTTATAAAAGTGTTAGTTTTGCAGATTCAGCACATTTTAATTTTAAAATCAAAAGGACAGCCAAAAATCAAATTTTTAACCATAGAACTTGAAGTTAAACATAGCATTTGGAGTTAAACACCAGAAAAATCATTTCTCTAGAACATGACTTCATAGCACTACCAGTTGACCCAGAAGAATATGAACAATCTATGTTATCTGATACTAATTGAATAGATAATTATTTGGCTGCATAATAATCCAAAAGAAAACCACACAAGTTAAGACCCACTGAGTACTTGATGGAATGTTAGTAATTTTAGTTTCCATGAGTACGTAAGATGATTGTTATTGTGCAAAGCCATAGTCTTTTTTTCATTTACATAATATTCAGAAGAATTTAATTAATTAAAAATTAAAAAACAAAATAAGACAATTAGGTAATTGATGTAGGTCATTTTTTTTTCTCTTTAGATGAATTATCCAAATGTTCATGTATATCTCTCTCCCATTTCAATAACATTAATGCCATTTCTGCTTGGCTTCATCATCCCTTAAAAAATAATGATGCCTTTGAGTTACAGTTATTTCTTTTCCAGTACTACTGTAGCATACTCAGGACTCAGTGGGTTATAAATAATGGAAGTGAATACTTGTAATGTGATGTCTTCTAAGAAATTTCCAGTATGGACACCCTGAAAGGTGTGTAATAAGGCCCTCACTAATCTTTCCCTAAAACAAAATATTCCAGTCTATCATACAAGAAACTTCTCCTTTCCCTTACAAGTATATAATTATCTCCAATTCACATGGCTGAAGGAGGTTACCATAAACTAATCTAAAAAGATACAATCCAGTACTTTCTAGTATAAGAAATAAAATGAGATAGCAGTATTTATATCTGCAGGCTACTTGCCCATTTATTGTACATTCTCTTCCTTTCATCTTGTTCTATCAGTATAATCTCTATATTCTTCTATTAGTGCCAAATGGAGATCAACAAAGTGTTTTCTACAAAGTAACAATAAAAAAATTCTTCTAATTTTGGATAGCAAAACCATAAAGTATTAAGTATAGAGACTGTCTCTTATTTTGGGATTGATCATGTATAATGGTGGTTAAAGTCCAAGGTGTGGAGTTAAACTTTTTCAATTCCAGGCACTTCGCTCATGAACTCTGTGAATTTGCGCATGTTACTTATCTTCCATAAGTCTTAATTTTCTCCTCTAAAAATGGAACTAATAATAGACTCTACTTCTATTAGTAATATGCTTATTCTTTCATTAATTTATTGAATCAGTATGTATACATGCAGCACATATTATGTATCAAACATTGTAACATTTTCAGGGACCTGAGGAGAAATAAAGCAGCTGAAATCTCAGCTTGCCTTAGGTCTTATTCTAGTCCATGTATACAGGCAATAAACAACAAACTAAACACACACACACACACACACACACACACACACACACACACACACACAAGGCAAATGAACAGCCAAAGAGATAATTATGTAAAACAATCAGGATAGTTCCTGAAACATAATTAATACTTACCAAATATCAGTAATATTTTTTTATTATTATCTCTATCAAGAGACAGCTAGGTGATATGCTTCTAGAATGGAGGCATGAAGAGCTCTGCATACCTTTCTCCAGGCAACAAACATAACAAACATAACTGGTGAAAATTATTTCAAACAATAATTTGAAGTTCCTGAAATTGCCTTATGGACACACAGCAAATGAAAACTATTTATTCAAGAATCTCTACTAAATCTCAGTAAGAACAGTGATAATCTGTGGTACTTGAGTGATAAATAATTCACTCCCTTTTCCTCAAACTCTAGTTCATTGTAATGGAAGCTCCATTCCAGGTAGACCAAGAAAGCAGGGCTGCTTTTCTTCCCTCCTAATCTACATTATCTCCCTGGGAATGGTAGGCCACCTGCATTTCTCACTCTTCCACTTTCATGTTACAAAGGCTTAAATGCCAATGAAGCTGAAAGGACAAGCACTACTTCTCCTCAACCCAAATTCATAGGATAGAGATATCACATCGGGCATGACAGGTGAAGAATACTTAACTTATAACAGCTATCGTCCAGATCACTCATTTGTTACGGGTTCCATGCTGGCAAAGATAAGCCCAGAAAACCAGAAGCCACCACTCCTATCCAGCACCCTACTCTTAAACCTGGGGAGTAACTCTGAAGGTCTCCGCCACCCCCAGCTACAGAGCAATGGTGCAGAAACTTTCCCCAGAGAGGGGGAGATGGTTCATAATAACAGAGAGTCCTAAAGATCTATTTAGAAGAAACAACTTTATTTGAAACACAGTGTGGGAGAAGTTTAGGACTAATGGCATTCTCAAAATCAATGGAGATTTTGGTGATAAGCAATTCAGAGGAAACTTACTCTTGATAACTTCATGAGAACAGCAAGATAAACAATGGGCCTGATACTTTACTCACATTGACACAATATAATCAAATTGTCAAAAAGCAAAAAACAAAGACAATACCTTGAAAACTTAAAAACAGCAAGAGAAAAGTAATTTGTAACATACAAGAGATCCACAATAAGATTATCAGCCCATTTCTCATCAAAAACCTTGGAGATGTACAGCTGAAACTTATCGAATTTTGTTAACCAATGTCACTATAAAAAAATAAATAAATACATTTTTTTAAAAAAATGAAAAAAACAAAAAACTTTGGAGGGAAGCCAGCTGGAAGTGCGTTGATATATTTAAAGTGCTGAAAAATAAAAACTATCAACTGAGAAGTCTATATCCAGGAAAACTGTCCTTAAAATAGAGGGAGAAATCATAACTTTCTCAAATTAAAAAAACTGTGGGAGTTTGCTACCACTAGGCCTGCCCTGCAATAATGCTAAAGAGAGTACTTCAGATTGAAATAAAATAACTTTTGAGTCAATAATTCAAAGCTGTATGAAAAAATAAAGACTTCCAGTAAAAGTTAGTATATGAGCAATTATAAAAGCTAGTATTATCTTAATTTTGGTTTGTAGCTCCACTTTTAATTTTCTACATGAGTTAAAAGATTAATTCATTAAAAGATAATTATAAATCCATGTCTGCGGGCACATAATATATAAAGATGTTTGTGACATTAATAACAAAAAGGGGAAACATGGAACCATAGAGTTTTTCTATGCCATTGAAGTTTATTTGGTATAAATTCAAATTTGATATAACTACAAGATATTAAATGCAATCCTCATGATAATGACAAAGAAAATATCTGTAGATAAACACAAAAGAAATCAGTAATGAAGGAAATAAGGGACAAAAAGATAAAAAGTATATAGAAAAAAAATTGCAAAATGGCAGAAATAAGCCTCTTCTTATTAGTAATTACAATTACTAAATGCAAATTGGTTAAACTCTCCAATCAAAAGATAGAGATAGGAATAATATAGGCATAAAGAAAAGCATGATTCAATTATACATTCTCTATAAGAAACTTACTTTAGACCCAAGACACAAATAGGTTGAAAGTAAAAGGGTAGAAAAGATATTCCATGCAAACAGTAATCATAAGAGAACTGGGTGGCTATGCAAATATTGGACAAAATAGACTTTAAATTTGAAAAAAAGTTACAAGACCCAAAGGAAAACATAATATATTAAAAGTTTTAGTATGAGAAGTTACAACAATTAAAAACATTCACTCATCTGAAATACAGGAAGCCAAACTTGACAGAAATAGAGGGAAAAATAGTTCCACAATAATAGTCGAAGACTTCAATACTCCACATTCAATAACGAATAGATCAACCAGACAGAAAATAAATAGAGAAATAGAGGGCTTGAAAAACACCAAACATACATATACATATCACTCTACCCCATAACCACAGAATACACATTTTTCTCAAGTGTACATGGTACATTCTCCTGGATAGGCTGTTAGGCAAAAAAACAAGGCTTGATAGATTTTCAAAGATAGATGTTATACGAATTATCTTCTCTGCCCCTAAAGGGGTCAAGTTGGAAATCAATAACAGAAGGAAACTGGAAAATTCACAAAAATGTAGAAATTAAGGAAAACACACTTAAACAACTGGTCAAAAAGGAAATCACAAGAGATATTAGCAAATACTCAAACACGAAAAAAAAGCAAAAACATGACATACTAAAACATATAGGATATAGTGAAAGCAGTGCTCAGGGCACAATTTCTAGCATCATCTGTTTTAAAAAAGAAGAAAGACATTTAATTGACAGTCTAACATTACAACTAAAGAAACTAGAAATAAAAGAGTAAACTGAGCCCCAAACTAGCACAAGGAAAGACAGACAAAATATACAGTAGAAAAACAAACAAACAAACAAAAAACAAAATAAACAGTAGAAAATCAATTGAAACAAAATGTTGGCTCTTTGAAAAGATAAGCAAAACTGCGAAAACTTTAACTGGATGGACTGAACACTACGCAGAATTATGATGCTACAGTTAGAAGAAGCAGATCATATGAACAAAGAGCAACAAAGATGGCTTTTAAAATAACAAGATTTAAGGAAAAATTTTTTTAAAATGAGATTTATAACTTTACCATTCATATAGTACTCCTCCTCTCCCTTCATAATTATCAAATCTACAAAAACTCGTTGAATACTTGCTTTTCCTTCTATTCATTCAACAGATATTTAAGTTCTTATTATATACCAGCCCTTGGGCTATGTGCAGGCTATTCAGTGTTGAACAAGACATATTTTGTACCTTCAAGAAGCTTAAAATCTAGTATGAGAGGCAAAAAAAAAGTATATAGACAAACAATTGAGTAATTATTACTTTATTCATTCTCCTTCTTACCCTTTGCATCTTTTTTCCAGGTGACACACCAGCTTAAGAACTGATACCAAAAAAAAAAGAAAAGAAAAGAAAGACGCACTTGAAAGGTGCCATATTACTGTCTAAGAATTCAAATGACTATAATGGCCTCTAAGTATGTCAACCGAGTGAGCAATGTCTTATACATTATCTCTCAGACAGCTGAAACGCATTAGTTTTTTTGGGCAGTCCCATGAAATATGTCCTCCACCCAAATGTGAACAACAGTAGGTCCTGACCTTAGTCAGAAAACAGACAACCAAATGTCCTGTGTGCTATCCATCTGTGGTATTCACTATGACAACAAGAACCACTTCAAAAAACAATATGTGGCATTTGATAAAATAGAAGGTGCTGGAGGGAAGAGGCCATCAGTTCAGTGAAATTAGATCCAGCTGTGAGCCACTCAGGCCAGGGCTATCTGTAAATCGCGATTTTCCCTGCCCTGTACATTGTAGCAATCTACTACAGATCACAAGAACGCAGCCAAAAGCCATATGTTTGGCATCATGTGGACAGCATCTGGTATTTTTTAAGATACAACTAAAAATGTTGAAAACACAATAAAACAACTGTCATTCACTTAATGCTTATGCTTATATCTTAGCTCATGGATGGTTTTATGACAAATAAACAGTTGTATGAAGTCTCAGTTTAGTCACCTTCCTTTATATATTTCTTTCCTTGGTGAATTAGTCTTTTGTGTGTCCTTTTGGCTAGGTCTAAGTTTTTCTTTTTTTCTTTTCTTTTTTTTTTTTTTTTGTATATGTGCATGTGTGCTACTGTAGATGGTTAAACATTACTGTATAAGCAAAATGAAACTATCTTTTAAGGTGGGTTCAGCCAAGTAGTCTACAAGGTCATAAATATTATTTACACTCAATTCTGTTTACTAAAAGTCAGTAGAGATCTAGCTAATATGTTTTCTAATGTCTGGAATTCAAGCTTACATGCAAGTAGTAAAGGAGAAACACATGCAGTAGGCAATTGGAAAAGTAGACGGGGGCAGTTTTGCTGGCCCTTCTGAATTACATACAAACTAACAATCCAGATCTAGTTTACTGTCTGATTTGGACTCATCTAGACATTTCAACAAGTTTACCTGTTACGAATAGCCCCATAGAACTTTGTGTAAACCAGGGAGTAGTTGAAAATCTCTTAGATATTGGTTTAAGACACTTGACCCCTTGCTAGAACAAACTACAGTAATAATATTGACTACTTTATGTCTTCTTTGCATCTGTCCATACAATAGTGCTGTTAGCCTTAAGATTCTTAAGGCAGGTATGAAACTTCAGCTTATTTACAAAACTATTGCTTCTCCTTCTTACCAATATGGGAAGTAGGTGGAATGGTCATTGGGGTGCTAGGAAAGATGAGACAGGAAGGTGTATGAGTGGGTAGATGGTACCAAATGCAGCATTTTGAGATGATGTCAAACTAAATCTTGGCCAACTGCCCAAAGACATCATCAGTGCAAAGGGCAAATCAAAGGAAAGGATCCTGGAACAAAATCAACAGAGTACAGCCTGGGAAGTACAGTCAGGAGAAACAATTAGAAGCAGTGGCAGGAGATGGGGTGAGACAGAGATGAATGTAGTTTCTGTACCCACGATAGCTCCGGCAACTCTCACAGAGCTCCTGCCATGTGAGGAGGCTGCAGAAATAGTGCACTGAACAGTGGTCATCAGAAGTGGACACTAGGAAATGAGCAGAATAAAACTAAAGTACGTCCTTGTAAGATTTTGGCTTAAATCATTTCAATTTTGCAATAATTTGTGAAAGATAAAATGTTCGAATCATTGTCTATTATCAATTATCCAGCCATCCTGATGAACCCTAACATTTGTGAGCCCTGGGAAAGAATACGAATGGAGGCCAACATACTGTATTCTGTATATTTAAATTTATATATCAGGGCAACTTTTAAATAAAATATATTCTATCTTCATATTTTGACAAAATTTTAAAACAAAAATAAAATGTATAAAGCTGTATATATGACTGAAAGCAAAATAGAGAGAATTAAATTTAATAGGTATTATAATTATGTAAATGCTCTGTGAATGAAGTATAAAATAAAGAGCTATATTGTTCATAAATTAATTTAAAAAATAAATTGTTCTTATCTTCCTTTCAGGAAAATCACAATTACACTGCTATAGTCAAGATTTTTACAGTCCACACTATTTTGAAAGTGATCATTTAAAATTTTAAAAACTATATAATCATAAATGTGTGCAAAACATGAACATATTTTTATCATAATGTAAGTTAAGTTTATTTCCAAAATCAAAATATTAAAATTATCTTACATGCATATTTTCAAAAATATTTTGTATAGTATTCAAAATTATTGGAAGGGCAATATACGAATAATAATTTACATCAAAATTTTACATATAAAATAATTAAATAATTCTGAAATTTTATTTTGAAAATATAATTAAATTAATATTTCAATGAAAATGAAACAATTAGCAATCCCAACACAGTGTCAATCTAGTTATAACGCACACCATACTTCAGGCATGTTATATGTATTCCTACATATATAGAAATTGAAGTGAAATATAAATTGCTAAATATTGCAGACTAGTCTTCAGTTGCCTCATGCATATGTAAATGCAATGCTAATTTGTGAGCACTTTGAGTATCAAATTAAAACACAAAGCAGCAAAAAGAAAAAAAAAGTAGATGTTAGGCACTACTGATAAATGAAACTTTGTTAACAAGAATTGATTTAAGTCATTCAGTATAAGAACATTTGGCAAATTAATTTATCTAATTCGCTAAGTACTTCTTCCACTCAGATGCATAATAGCTAACCCTGGGTTATAACCATCATGCAATGTATCAAATCAACTATTTGTACATCTTACACAATGTTATATGTCAATCACATCTCAATAAAGATAAAAAAAAAATTCCCACATGGAAGAACATCAAAGAACAGCAGCACAATCCACTAACTTAACACTTTCAGAAACAATTGCCTTTTGTGTCAGGAACACAGGGCCAAAAAAATGGAAATCATTTCCCTGGTGTCTGAAAGATGCTGGTTTCAAGAGTGGATATTCAGGATATTTGAAGTTCCTGGTGGCTTTATCAGGGCTGGACACTGGATCATAAGTAAGAGAGGTGGCTATATATACTTTAATAAATTGTGTGTGTGTGTGTGTGTGTGTGTGTGTGTGTGTGTGTGTATGTGTGTATGTTTTGGGATATCTGGTCATCAACTAGACTTCTAAAGAAGAATGAGGCCCAGGGCTGAGGCCCCTCGTGCCCAGTTCTAAAGATAGTACTGCCAGCAACAGCAGTGACTCAGATGCCAGTAAAGGTCCTAAGACTACATATATAAAGTATTAATGTCACTACTAACAGTGACTCTCAAGGGTTGTTATGTTAATCTTATCATTATGTCAGGACAAATGAAATAAAGATAATTAAATAAAACAGTTTAAGAAATTAATACATTCAACAAAATCTAATCCATAAGTTTATGATGTTGGTATCATGTCTGTGGAGGCCACTACTGTATACTCTATATATTAGGTGCATGATAGGAGCTTAACAAGCACTTATGAAATAAATAAGTGAATGAAACATTTTTTGCCTACTATGCATTATATGATGAACTAGCGTTGACAGTGAGCGTCCCCTGCCAATGACCTCAAGTAGATACCTGAGACACAATTCACATGCCACACTTGAATTTGTCAACCTCTTCATCAGCCCTTTCCATGACTTCTATGACAGTTCAACCTAAAGCAGAGAGAGCCCCTTCTGCTATGACCAGCATTAAGGACAAGAGTAGGGCCATTGCTCATCACTAAACTCCTATGTGGGTTCCCAGATGAGATCAGTACCCGATCTGAGGTCTCATTATGCAACTTGAGAGCAGCACAGTGACCCTTAGAGGATGTTTCAGTCCTCTGACAGCCTTATTCCAGCTTCAGCTAGGACTCTGGCCCCTCTCTGCTTCTGCTCCCAAACTTAAATCAACGGCCAGTCTCTGTTCCAAACTGGAGTTGTGCCATAAGCATTTCCCCTAGCAATGAGTCATTTCGCCCATGACTTTAGGGGTTGGTGGCACAACCCATGAACTCGATCTGGAGGGCGGGTCATTTGGAACTGGTAATGAAACTAGGTTCAGTTCATCAGCTGCCAAGCTTTGATTGAAATATTTAAATACATCCATCCAAACTTCAGCCAATTTATAGGGAGTTTATAAAAAGAAACAGAAAAATAAAAATTGTTATAATAAAATGAAACACATTTTTGGAAAATGCCTATGTTTATAACTGTCGCAGATTATAGTTTTCATGGAATTATGCTTTAATTCATTTGATTTTTCTTTCTCCAGAATAATCACACTTACCCAGACTCCCATTCCAGGTAATTACATGAGTATGTCGACTCATTTAATGACAGCATGTTTTTACCCATTATGAGTAAATAATGTAGTTGTACAACTGGAAGTGATTTGCAACAAATTTGACTTATCAAGCAATACTGAGTTTAGCACTGATAAATATTAGTAAAATGTTGGATGAAATTCAGACCACATTGGTTGGAAGAAACCAGTGTAGGTTTCAGGGGAAGCAGAGCAGCATAATAAAAATCAAGAGCATTAAATTCACCTAAAAGGCCAACCTGACAGCACTGGAGGCCAGTATTTTTCCTTTATTCCTAAGGCATGTATAATGTAGGCCTTAGGCTCAAGTATTAGTAAAATCTCCTCCAGTGTTCTTCCAATAAACTTACCCATTTTCCAGAAAAGAACACCTTATAAAAAGAAAAAGGTAAAAGTCTCTACTACATAATTTAAAATTTAATTTTAAAATTTTCAACAAAAGAAATGCTTCCTGGGATTATGGGAAACTGCACTGCAAATTTTATGTACTTAGGGCTCCTTGGAGACAGAGACTGTTTCTTACCTATATAATACCCCATTTTTCACAGAGAGGAGTTGGTACAAAGCTGGTGTGCTACCTCTGTGTATTGAGTGAATTAGTTTCTCAAAAACTGATTCATTTTCGGCATTAACTTTTTTATTTTTTTCAATCTCAAATAAAATATATGATTTATATATAAATCGACCATGATTTATAACTGGCATAAAAAGGCTAGATACTGAAGTGCCAATTATTTATCTACTCCCACTCCCCCCAAAAATAAAAGTTTACTGAGACTTAACAACATAATGTAGTAAAATGTTTTTTTTCTTCCACATTTAATACGAGGTCAAATTCTTTAAATTTCTATACATAATGTATTTATAGTTATAACACTAGTAGCTAACCTCTCCTGTTCTTTATTCAGAATTATTTATACATGACCTTTTTCCATAATGAATATGAGCTGGATTTCCTTTTCCACTTAGGAGTGTAGCTATGAGAATCAGGAATATTTTCAAATTGTCACATAAATATGGCTGACATCCTGCATCCTATGGACTTCATGTGCACATAGCTATGATCCTTGCCTTCTGGACTTTAGTTTGATGCCTTCAACATAAGATTAATTACTACTCTTGTTTCATGCACCCAATGTGCACCAGGTACTATATCATTAAAAGAATAAATCCTGAAACACTGATAAAATCTCTCACCATAATAGCTTTACCTTGTTCAGAAAAGAGTGTTTAAGGCTAGTACATTATTTTTTGTTTTGTTTCTACCTGTAGTGGTTGAAATAAACTTAATGTTAGAAAGAAACTCGAGAGACATTTTGACTTTAAGAACCCTTGTATATGAAGTTATAGCTAAGTGTAGGACTCCTAAAATAAATTTAGTGTATCATGGTTTATGGCACTATGACAATTACTTGGGAATTGTATCCATGCTGGAAAACTCCATAAGTGATCAATCACCTTGTGCTCTTCAGCAGAAAATGACTAAATGAATATATAAGTAATTGTACCTATATGTGGAGTCACAAGGAGTCAGCTGATGAATGCTTACATGGCAAGTACAAAAGAATCATAAATAACAGCACATATCATCCATGTATACCCACTCTTATCTTCATTCCAGCAGGTTAACAATTAGTGGCATTTTGGTGGAAAAGTTAAGTTTGTTTCCTTTGAACCAAGAGATGAGATAATTTGTAGCACTCGGATGCTGAGAGTGCTGGGTACAGCCAAGGCTATAGTTAATTTGGGGTTTCAAAGATGGGAGAGCATCCTCTGGTTATTTCATACCACTTCCCCCTTTGAAAGAGTTCTTAAGCAAACGTTTACCTTGTCATCATGTGTAACTTGGGCAATAAGTTCTGATTATTATGGGGTTATGCACTCCCCACTGTGGGTTATTCACAAAATTTCCTGAAGTTGTTGTGCAAAGCAAGTACTATGAAGGTTCTCCAACGTTCTGGTTGACTTATGTTTGGAATAAGTCTTTTGTTGTTATTTGCTTTCTGACAGAGAGACTGGAAATTGTCTAGACTTTGGAACCGACTTTGTGATGTTTGGATAGTGCTCTCAAAGTGAGTGGTGTGTTAGCATGTGGTTTACTTATGCAAAGCAAGTCAAAAGATGGATTTAACTACATTTCTTAAAAAGTGCGAGTGTTTTTGAGAAAATGTCTTAGCTGTCCCAATTTTGTGGTATAACAGACTCACACTGGCTAACAAATCTGGCAAAATACTTAAGTATCACCTCCTGCAACCAGAGTTTTCTAACAGAGCTGCAGAAGCTGTTGCTACATTTGTTTCTCCTTCCTTCCCCATCTCCACTTCAATTAAGTAGACAATGATACCATTTGCCTGCTACCAAATTTTACCAAGGTTTAAAATAGTTTTTGAACAGCAGAACTCAAACCTAGCTCATTTCTGTAGCAATTAACACTGGAATATATATATTCCATATATATATATTCAGCAGTTTATCTACTCACTAGCCTCCTATGATATCATATATATCTCATAGGAGGCTAGCGAGTAGATAAACTGCTGAATATGTAAAGGTGTGAACAGTTAATTGGAGACAAATGTTGCCATAAAAGAATACACCTTTATCCTTAAATTGTGAGTCTCTCTGTAACCATCTATATAACATTAGTTGAAATATAGCAATCTACATGTGATACTCTTTGTGAATAGGGGTCTGGGTTAAGGGGCTCTCTTTCCCTAATCCACAAATCCCCCTTTCTACACACCACTAGGGAAAAGATCCTGCCTTATTTTATCCTGCCTCTCTCCTCAAATCCTAGAATCTAAAAGTAAAAGAATTTAAGCCTTTAATTAATTCTGCTGAGTTCCTCCACCTATAAAAATAGACATCATCCTTAACTAAAGATGTGTGCACATAGACTGAACTGTGCACACAGGATAAATTAATCTTGTGGCGGCTTTGTCAAAACGAGAAGCAAGGCACCAATCACGGCCCAGTCCCTGATACTCAGGAGCACCAGGGTGCCCCACGAAAGCACCTGTGTTCTTCTCTCCTTTCATCAGTCAATGGCACTTTACTCACCATGTGGAACACTTTCCTGTTGCCAATTACTATGACTCGGGAGAAATATTATGTGCCCTTCAGTTTGCAGTTAGGGACTATTTAAGTATTTTAATAATACAGTTAAAAATATAATTTATATGACAGAATTAGCCACAGAAATCTAACAGTAGGAATTCCTAAGAAATACCCAGTTCTAGGACCTCTGCTGCAGTATCTACTCTGCTTTTGCTCTCTTAACTGTCCCTAGCCCCTGTCCTGCCAACTCTGTCACTGTTAGAAGGTGATCTAGCTGGCTCCTGAGTTACTATTTCTAAACATCAATGCCAGCAATAACAAGAAAGGCCTCCTGTTATTAATGTAGCAATATACAAAACTATACACATTTGGAATTCTAGTCAGGAACATGTTGACCTTGAAAGATGCCTGTTCTGTCTCAGGAGAAAGGTGGGCTGCCTGGTACACGTGACCACCTAGGTCCCAAACATTGATCTAGGATGTGAAAGCTACTAAGGTATATCAGCTTGTGTGGACCAAAAAAAAATCATCTTTTATACCAAATTTCTATTTCCATTCATTCCTTCACTCATTCATTCCCAGCACCAAGCAAGACTCTCAAGCTCAGCCAAATCAAAACTAGGTTAGCATCTCAACCTGATCCAGCTTCAGGGCTTGCATGCTGTTTTTATTCATAGCTTCCTTTGATGAGCTGCTACACTTTGAGACCTTTCCAGTGCCGTTCAAGGCTACAAAGAGAACTAGTTTTTATAGGCCCCTGTGTAAGAAAGACCAGACCAGAGTATTGGAAATTTCCTAGGCTGGATAAATTAGAAAATACTGGTCCCTTTATATGCCTCTTCAAAGGAGTAAAAAATTAGTTTATCAGTGAACGAGAATAAGATGACCTTTATAAGGCATACAAATAGCTAAAGTAATGAAGAGTGAGAGAGAAGAGGGGAAGAAAAAAAAACAGAAACGAATGGGATTGAAAAGAAACACTGGAGAGGAAAATGGGCAAGGAACAGTAGAGAAGGAAGTAAAGTAGAAGAGAAAAAAGGACTAGAGGCAAAAGAAGTTTAGGGCTGTGAGGCCCAAGATACGCACTCATCAACTGTTGCACTGAACTGAGAAGAAAAGGGGCAATATGTGGAGAGTAACGATGGGATAGACTAAAAAGCGAGGGGCAGAGAGCATCCAACTTCTCACTAATTCCACCACTTCTACCTAATTAATTAATTAATCCAGGTTGGCATCATCACCATGGACTATTGTAATAGCTTCCTGGCATCTTCTTAACTCTGCTACTCTGTAGTTTTAGCTCAACCCAGAGTCAGAAATGATCCTCATAAAAGGTAAATTGAAGTTTTATCTCTTTCCTGCTCAGAATATTACAGTGCCTTCCCTTCACACTTAATAAATTTCAAAGTCCTTATTATGGTTTCAGAGGCCTCACATTATCTAGCCTAACAAACTGCTTCTTCAGCATGCTACAGCAAGGCTCTCTTTCTGTTCCTTGAATATATTAGGTTTATTTCCTCCTTAGGGTCTTTGTGCTCACTGTTGGAACTCTCTCCCAGCCGACCTTCTCAATGCTGACTCCATCTCATCTTATAGGTCACAGTTCAAAAGCCATTTGACTGTGTCTAATTCATAGATGAAACTCAATGTCTGCTGAAAAAATGAATGAGGATTATGAAAGCTTAAGCATAACATTAATCATTGAATAATCTGGGGAGCAGGGAAGAATGGGAATGCTTGTTTCTCCAGATGATTTAGGAATATCTTGCAGAAGCAATTAATTTATATTTAATTAAAGAACAGAAATAGTGCCAATGCATAGAATAGGAACCTAGGTTCTAGCTCAATAAAGAACTATCTAAAAATTAAAACAGTTTGTACACCATTGTATTTCCTCAGTATTTAACTATTCATATAGCAAGTAATAAACAAAAGTGTTAAATGAATGAATGGAATTATTTAATTGTCATATACCTGGATCCGATTTTGCGAATTAAATTCCAAAGTGAAAGCAGTTGCGATGATTTGCTTTATTAAGAAGTCACACTAGACTCTTAATCCAGAAATTCACAGCCTACATAATGATCCCAATGTCAAGACTTATGTTTTCAGATTTGTACTATTTGTTCTCTGCTATAAGGTCTCACTTGAATGCTGATGAAGTTGCTATGAATCTCAACTCTACCAAACTTCGTCATTCAGGAAACAAAACGCCCAAGCCACCATGTCTGTACTTGTCTTTTCTTACTTGTCCTGTATTCAAGTAGCATGCTGCATTAGAATGGGATTGTCCAGCAGCCTGAATAAAATCTCAAATCTGATGGAAATCAACAGAAAATTCTTCCAAATCAAATTTCACTATTGACTTTTAAACTCATGATGGTTCAATTTTAAAGTCACTGGCTTTGCCTTTGTTAAAGAATATGCTCTCTATTTAGAACTGCATCAGACTTTTTAAAACATCTACTTCCCATGCATTTTCACCAGTCCTTGAAGGAATCGAAACAGGCAATGCTAGCTCTGATGATTATTACTTTGGGTCAATTTTCAAATTTTATTTGAACTCTTATTAATCTAATGACTTTGTTTCCCACTGTATACTTTCACATACCATTATTCCTACAGAGGATCCCATAATTCCCCCCTCCCCCGCCCAGGCCCCGTAGTACAGCCTTTTCGATTCAGGAAGAAGTCTTAGCTAATCTTTGGAGACTTTCTTAGTCACTCACATTTAGACAACCCTCTATTTCTTAGAACTCCTCCAGCAATTAAGGCCAGACAACTAATCAGGCTGTGTGGTAGCTAATCTCCAAAGACGACCTCCAAAAGTATCTCCACAACCCATTTGCTGTTACTCACATCAAAAGGTGGAGCCTATCCCCCACTCTATCCCACCAGCACAGGCTGGTCTTGTAACTGCCTTGACCAATAGAATGGAGGTGAAGATGGATATTCTGGTATTTCTCACTGCAGGACTTAAGAGTACTAAGAATTCCACTTCCTGACTCCTGGGGCCCTCAACCATGATATAAGGCTACCGCATTGGAGAAAGAAGCTATGTGAAGATATTCTGGAGGATGAGACTTATGGAAAAAGAGAATCCACTTGGAGGAGACCTGAAATCTCAGACATCTGAATAAAGACGTCATCTTGAACATCGCAGCCCAGCTATCATCTGACTACAATGATGGTTGAGAAACTTTAAGTAAAACCAGCAGAAGAACTGCCCAGCTGAGCCCCAACAAATCCACAGAATCGTGAGAAATAACAAAATTGCCTTTGTCTTAAGCAATTAAGTTTTAGGACAATTTGCTATGCATCAATAACCAAAATAGGCAGTCATGTTAACAGCGTAGATTTTTATGGCTGGAATAGTTTTAAATATCACTAAACCGACCTGTGTCATGAAATTGTGTGTTATATGCTCAAACTATAAACTTCTTAAGGGCAAGGAATGTGTTTTAATGGTTTTTATATCACTCATTCTCTAGCATAGTGCCCTAAAAATAATAGGTATTGAAATAATATTTATTATCTTGTCCACAGACTAAGTACTTTAGAGGCCCATCTAATTTTTTTGGCTCTTGGAAATTTTAGAATAAAGTTAATTTTGTTGTAAAAGTGTTTCTTTACATAAAAAAATCTTTCACAATTATCAAGATTTCAGAATCCAAAACATTTTTTTAATTTAATTTTATTATTAGTGTCAAGTATACAATACATTGGTTAGACATTTATATAGTTTATGAAATAATCCCCTAATTACTCAAAACATCATTTTAATATTTATTTTATACCTTTATTATTTTTCATATGTCAAGAAGCATTATTACATAGATATTCAACTATAATCATGTAAAAAGAAAATATAATTATTTTGAGAATTCCCTTAGAAACCAAGAAATAAAATGATTCAGTTCCATCTAAAAATAAAGTAGTATTTAAAATTCCAAATGACTAAGAGTAACATTTTATTTTATTACTAATAAGCGCAGAATCTATATTACTGGTAATATCCCAAAGCACTTTAGAAGACTTATGTGAGTAACAATGAGATGATTGCATTTCCAGAAAGGATACTTAGGAAGTTTATTGCTACTTCTTTCTGTAGTTCTTCAGTGAGTCAATCTTTTGGCTAGATGTTTTAACTGGAGGCTTGTCCAAAATATATTTCAAATAACCACATATCTTCAGAGTCTCATTCTTAAAACCTTCAGGAATATTTTTTTCCAATTCAATGATCTCATTGGCTCAATATCTTTAGCTGTACAACTTTGCACATATATCACATATCATTTGGGGAACTAGGTATACCTGATAATCTATCTAGCTACATTTATTTCCTATTATAGAAGTGTTATAAGTATTCAGTCATTTAATTTGAAGGTTTAACTTCATCTGAGATCACAGGTGGTCTTAGAAAGCAAAATAATAAAATACACATTTGAAAATGTACTTTAAGATGTTAAATGTTAAAACCATAAATATGGACTATAACATAAAATTTTAAATTTAAAAGTGTTTGAAACAAAGTATTTATGTAATATTTTTCATATTTATAAATTGGTCCTCAGACTACATGTATTTTCTACACTTTCTCACTGGTATAATCTGGGTTTCTTCTGACCACACAATCTGAGAAAGCAGTAGAATCAAAAACAGTAACAAATGTTCCGATTCAGTATTCAAAAAACTGAAAGAACTTCAGCCCAACATGTTAAGGTTTTTAACTTTATGGTTTAATATATTTTTTGTAGAATCAGTGTATTCTATAAGACAACTCTTCTACCAGAGACACGTACCTGATATATGACCCTCCTTCCTTTAATAACAGAACTTTGATTGTACTCAGAGAGAAAAAGTGTCAAAAACAATAAAATACTTAGGGATAAATATAACCAAGAAGGGAAAAGGTCTGAACACTGAAAACTGTAAGACACTGATGAAAGAAACTAAAGAAAACACCAATAAGTGGAAAGATACCCCATGTTCTTGGATTGGAAGAATTAATATTAATATTGTCAAAATGTCCATACCAACCAAAGTCATTTACGGATTCAATGTAATCCCTATCAAAAGTCCAACAGCATTTGTCACAGAAATAAAAATCAACAATCCTAAAATTTTTATGGACCCACAGAAGACCCCAAATAGCCAAAGCAATCCTTAGAAAAAAGAATAAATCTGGAGGCATCACCCTTCCTGGTTTCAAGCTATATTATAAAGCCATAGTAATCTAAACAGTATGATACTGACATAAAAATAGGCACATAGACCACCAGAACAAAACAGAGAGCCCAGATGTAATGCCACGCATATACAGCCAACTAATTTTTGACAGAGGTGCTAAGAACATATGATAGTATCTTCAATAAATGATGCTGGAAGAACTGGATATTCACTTGCAAAGGAATCAAACTGAACCCCTATCTTATACCACACACGAAAATTAACTCAAAATGCATCAAAGACTTAAGTGTAAGACCTGAAACCATAAAACCAATAAAGAAAACAAACAAACAAAAAAAACTGATAGTTGCCAGGTAGAAGGAGAGTTAAGTGGTTAAGTGGCTGGGTGAAAAAGGTAAAGAGATAAAGTACAAATTGGCAGTCACTAAAAAGTCATGGGGGTATAAAGTACAGCATAGAAAATATTGTCAATAATAATATTGTGATCATTATATATGATGCCAGGTGGGTACTAGACTAATCAGGGAGATCATTTCAAAATTTATGTAAATGTCCAACCACTATGCTGTACACCTGAAACTAATATAATATTGAATGTCAATTGTAATTAAAAAATAAAAAAAGTTTTTTTAAAGACCCTTGACATTGGTCTTGGCAATGATTTCTTGGATAAGACATCAAAAGCACAGGCAACAAAAGCTAAAACAAACAAGTAAAACTACATTGAACTAAGGAGCTTCTGGGCAGCAAAAAAAAAAGTGCCAATATATTTAAAAGGAAAACTACAGAATGGAAGACATTATTTTCAAAATACATTTCTTATAAGGGGTTAATATCCAAAATATATAAAGAACTCATACAACTCAATAGCAAACAAACAAATAAACAAAAAACAAATAACCCAATTTAAAAATGGGCAAAGAACCTAAATAGACATTTTTCCAAAGAAGACTTACAAATAGCCAATAGGTATATGAAAAAGTGTTCAACATCACCAGTAGGTGATTTCTCATTATGGCTTTGTTTTTTATTTCTGAATGAAATGAGAAATCACCAACGAGATAACAAATGATATCAAAGACATGGAGAAAACAAAACCCCTATATACTGTTGGTGAGAATGTAAACTGATATAGTCATTATAAAAAAAAAAGTATGGCAGTTCCTAAAAAAAATTAAAAATTGAACTACAATATGCTTCGGCAATCTCAATCCTGAGTATACATCTGAAGTAATTGAAATTGGCATCTCAGAAAGATGCTCATTCGCTATATATATATATAAAGAATACTGTTCAGCCACAAGAAAGAATGAAATCCTGCCATTTGAGACAACATGGCTGAACCTGGAGGGCATTATGCCAAGTGAAATAAGTCAGTATAGTATCACATAAGTGGAATCTTGAGAGGAAAAAAAAAAAAAGCAAATTTAATAGAAATAAAATGGTGGTTTTTGGGAGAAGGGGTGATGTAGATCATAGGGTACACATGTTCAGTTGTAAGAATAAGTTCTGAGGATCTAATGTACGGCATGGTGACTATACTTAATAATAAAGTATTGTATACTTAAAAGTTGCTGAGAATAGATCGTAAGCATTCACACACACACACACACACACGTACACACAACCTGTGTGAGGTGTTGGATGTGTTAATTATCTTGATATTGGTAATAACACCACAGTATATATGTATTTTCTCCAGACTCCACTGCAACTAGTGGTAGTCATGTGACAAGTTCAAGTAGTAAGATGAAAGCTTTTTCTCTCCTGATGCAGGTACCATCCTTTCCAGTTTCTTTTTTTTCCTTCTGGTATGGAACACAAAGGTGATATTTGAAGATGCAACCCCTATTTTGAAACTATAGGGATATGCATGAAGATAAAGAAAGGCCTTCACCCCAAAGATTAAGAGAAAAGATAGAGCCCAGGATCCTGATGAAATAGTTAAGCTATCGCAGTAGTCATAACTTTTATCTTAACATTCCAAAAAGTCCTCCTGATTATGGTTTAAAATTATAATATATTAATATTTACTACTAACTAAAATTAAAAGTTGAAATAACTTAGACATTAAACGAAAAGCCTTTATGAAAAATATTTTCCTTTGTGGTTTTTCCCAGATCTAGTGTCTCTTCTTTTCAAAACTTTGAGCCTGTTGTATAATTACTTCATACTTGATCCATTGCAACATCTTTCAAAGTAATTTCACTTTCTCTATTATCTTTTAATTCACCCATAGTTACTAGAATAATCTTCAAAAAATTGTTTTCTTTACTTAGCCCTGCTCAAAGAATCTCACTGACTACCTTCTGACTCTTGCACTGACTCTAAATTCCTGGTTGTTCAAGTCTCCCACCATTTGGAAGTCTTCCAAATAATATCTTCAATCTCGTCATACATGTTCCTGCACGCTAATCCTGAGTGTATCTTATGGTTTATTCCTTGCTCCCTGTCTTTGCCTGTGTGTGGGGAGAGGGGAAGGGACAGGGGATTTTGTTTTTTGCGGGGGTTGTTTTTGGTGTGTGTGTCTGAATGTGTGCGCCGACTTTCAACCCTCCATTATATTTTTCCACCAAGACTGAATTTGGAGCAAAAAGAAAATTATCTCTGTAATCACCATGACCTTGACTTTTAATTTTTTTATTTGCAAATATTTAAGCAAATTCTATGGCAGATATGCTCATATAAATAGATGGTGAATTCTTCAGAGCAGTAATAAGACAATAGTCTCTCATTCTGAGTGATCAGAACAAGGCAAGTACTAAATAAACGAACATAACCACCATGATTTAGTGTACAGTATACATGTACAAATTCAGAAACTATTCACAAGATGACACTAATAAAGGTGTTATTAGATCTCAAAATACCTACTCAGGTATAGTTATTAATACTTAAACTCACTTAAAATCTAAATCGACCAAAAATATATTACTGAAAATAAGTGCATTTATTTTATTAGAATTAGGTATGCTTGTTGCCTCTAAGAAACCTGAACAGTCCAGTTACAAATCTAGGAACAGTTATTTTCACAACACAGGGTGCTCTAGACATAAAATTACAGGGTTAGGAACATTTAATCAAGTTGTTGATCTGATTGCCACCCCGTCCAATCCACAAGCACTCTACATCAGGATTTGTAGATAAGAATATTACATTTACAAGTATAGAATATTTTTAAATACTATATGACAATTTTTAAAACAGAAATTTTATAATTTCAATTACAAAACATCAAAAAATTTTCTAAAACAAGTAAAAATTTTGTAGTCTTGAAAATTGCCAGTATGTCATTAACCAAAGTGTTTATGTGAGGAAACTAAGAAAAGATGTATTTTTATATTATGGGCTTCATAATATAAAGAATAAGATAATCAAAAGAAAACTACAGTAAAATTTTATTTAAAAAATTATTTCTAAGGCTCTAAGTTAAATTTATAATACAAATCAAAGTACATTATATATATTAGATTGCATTATTTCTCCCTGCATAGTAAGTATAATAATGGCATACTCAACCCAAACTTTATTTTCAAATTTTATTTTTAGTATTTATATTTTACAACTACAATCTTAAAATTGTCAGTAGGAATCAAAATAGATGTTTTCTCTCTTCATTTAAATGTTGGCAGTCTTAATTTTCAAAGCACAGAGATAAAATTTGATTTAAAAGCCTACTAAGAACAAATTGCTTAATTAGAACTCTGGATTTCACAATGAAGGGATTTCATCAGCCACAAAATATGAGGGAAAAAACCCTATACAGCCATAAAACATAAAAATGCTCATTTTCATTTAATGCTTTGTGGACCAGAGCTAGAGAAGACAAAAATAAACATTTTTCTTGCTTTACTAGTTACAAAAATGCCTAAAAAGGAGCTCTTCTCATCATGAACACATGTACTTTTACACACAGATAACATTTTACTTTATACTGTGATATCCTAATTATGGTTTAATCTCAACTCTTACAAATTTCCGAAAAAGTAACATCAGGTGACAATTCCATTTTAATTATCTCTGACTCTCAAATTTACAATATTTAAAGGTAAGGATTAGGCCACGTGACCAGAGTTCACTATAATGCTACTATCCCATTAGCCTGTGGTTCTATCCGAAAATTAAGAAATTCAGAAATTTGTCAATTTATATCACCAGGACGCTTTTTCTTCAGCTTTTTGTCTACATGAAAATTGTCCATCACAGGCAATTTTGAATGTGATTATGAGCATCAAGTCACTTCTCTCTGAATTTAAGTTTCCCGATTTATGACGTAGTGGATAATTATAAATAATACCTCTCTTACAGTCTTCTAGTAAGAGCAAAATATCTCAAGCATCATGCAAAGAGGGTGTCTTTTGACCTGTTTTTACTCAGTCATAATTTGCCTAGGCATTAAATTTACTTTATATATTCCACACTATTTAGCAATTCTTCTTCATGCCTCTTAGTCCCTGGTCGGGTGTGTGAAAATGATTTGGAGGGGTACAAAATAAGAAACACACTAAATTTCCTTTATTCAGGGTTTCTTTTATATGTATGTAATAAAGTAGATAATTTTACTCATCTATTCACAAGAGCTAATTCTCATGAGAAAAGCAACCTTGAAAGGAGAGTTACATAGCCATAATAAAAATAGACAGATAAAGTAAGTAAATACATACATACATACATACATACATACATACATGAATGAATGAACGAACGAACGAACAAATAAATAAATAAATAAATAAATAAATAAATAAATAAAAAGAATGTGTGGGACTTGGGACAACACCAGATCTGGAAGGTCATACGTTCTTAAGAATTAGGATGCCTGAAATTTCAATGTAGGGAGGAAGAGGAAGAGCTATTAAACACTAAGGAAAAAATGGTGGTGATAGTACTCTAGAGCGTGAAACCAGCAGAAATTTTAGCAGACATCATATATAGGGAAGGGAAATCTCTCTGAAAAAAAAAACTTTAAAAACTTTCTGTGTGTGAAATGCCAGAGAAAACCCTATGCCTTTAACAAAGCCCAGAGTTATAGATGACCTGCAGTAGTCTTCAAAACTTTGGAAGAGAGGTTTCTATTCCCTTGAAAGCAAAGACCAGGCAGAAAGAGGTCAGGTTTTAAGTAGCTTTCATCACTCATCCATTCGCAAATATGTAATTAAGTGCCCAATTGATAAAGGTACCGTAGTAAATTTTACAGGTACACAATGCAGAATTGTAGATCTCAGGTTTAGTGCCAGATGCCTCCAGGAGAGCATTTTCACCAGGCTTCTCAAACTCTTGGAGTCAAAATAGAACAACTGAGTGAAAGACAAATACTAGGAGCTATTATGGTTCCTGGTGCAGCATCATAAAGCAAAAAGATACATAATTGAGATTGGTGTCAAAGTACAGAGAATTAAATCCCATATAGCACTATCATACGTGCACTGTATTCAGGAAAACTAAGTCCTGTAGGAAATTGCAAATTGACGTGAGTTTTAATCCAATTTGCCTAGATACAAGAAATCTTAAAAAACTGGATTTCCTTTTGGATGGGAGAGATGATAATGATGGGAGATATGCTTAGATTAGTTCAAGCACTTTGCCCTACACTAATGCTTAAGATTCCTTAATGACTGCTACTATTAGACTTGCAATTGTTTAAGCTTTGGAACAGCATGGAAGCAAGGTAGGACTAGTCGTACAGGCTAATTGCTATCATAAACTTGAGAACATTTTGGAAAATACCACACTGAGAGAACTTAACTGAGTCATGGCTAGGACATATCACTATAACTGGCCAGGTATGTCAAGAGAAATGACAATTTTTAAATTTTCAAATGGGTTGTGGACTCAAATGCCTACAGAAGTACAGCAGTACATAAATAAGTGGGCCTGACTAACCAGATTGAACCAAAGAATATCTTCATCTGAAGGGAGAGCTATACTGATGTCCAATGTTGTGGATTACTGACAATATGTCAACATTACATGTCCAATAAATGTCCAGTTTTTTCAAAGAAAGCCAAAAATTTGTGTGTGAAATTTAATTTTTAAATGTAATCAACTTATCTAACTTTTTAAAAACTATGAGGGTTAAACACAATTTCTCTATAAGCCAAATATAGTACCTGGGCTGACAGATTATGGTCTCTGGTTATCCCATTCCATAGATGGCCAGCTGTTGAAATTCCTCCAGTCTGAACACAGACTCCTTACCCCAGCTTGCCTACTTGTTATCAACTCAACATACAAATCCCAGATACTGTCCATTTGGCAGTATGTGTCTAGGCAATTCTGCTATTCACTAAAGAAAGCGATCTTGGTAGCTATGAGTCCACAAAAAATCCACAAGATGAGACTTAATAAACACATGCTATTTTTCTTTTAAAATATATTTGTTAACAAGAATGTTTTTAAAATAAAATTTAGTAAAGCCAAAACTGCCCAACTTCACCAGATGTATATATTTAAACAATATATATCTTCCAAGTTTTCTTCTCCTTATTATATGTAGCTTTATATAAATTAAGAAGTGATTCTAACATGAACCTTAACTCTGAAAAACTTGTTTTCAGTACAATTTCTAAAAATCAGAAAAATTAGGAGAACATAGGAAAAAACTAAATGTAACAGATTTAAAAAAAGTTATCAGTAAAGTGGCTTCTCTCTTTTAGGCTCTTATATAAGCAATATTAAAGATATTAGGAAGTTCAGAAATGTTATAATCACACATGGTTAAGGAACTTAAGACAATATGGGTTAGGACTCTGATATATTCAAATATTGGAACATTCTCCATGTTAGCTTTCTCAGAAACCAGTGTCTTTATTTTTTATCATTTATTTTATTTTTGAAGAGTTACAAATGATGTTAGAAACTACTGCCTTCAAATCCTTAACTTTGTAGAGGGAGAAAGCAAAATTACTTTGCTTAAGTGTAGTTAGTGGCAGATTCAAGACAGTCATCCAGATGTCTTAAAACACGCAGTAGTTTCTTTCCTTTGGATTATTATCCTAATTCAGTAAGGCCATCAATGTATATGAAGATGCATTATGACTAGCCATGTGTAACTGGAAGAATTGAAGTTACATCTCTGTCAAGGCCTGCTAGTTAAAAACCCAGTCATTGTTTTGGAAATTAAAATCTGTACATGGGCTTTGAGAAATTAAAGAATTATAAGCTCTTGCCTTGAAAGAGCTTATATTCTACTTGGTAAAATAAAAATATTAAAAATTTAAATATCAGATAAAATAATTTAACAGCACAAGCTACCACAAGACAGATAATTGCCCAAAGAATGTATCATGTACCTGATAATCTAGCCTTTTGAAAAATTATACCTCCAGTAATAAAAATATCTGCCTTTGTAGCATGATTTAGTGGACAAACTATAAATGAGTAAAATACAAGGGAGAACAAAATAAAGCATACAAATGAAACAAGTTACCTCTTGAAGTTACTCAATACAATTCTCTGAGCCCAAGAGCACAAAGTGTGCCTCTACTTCACTTTTCTATGGTGTACATCAGTTGTGATCCCTAGCATTGAGATCATTGCTTTATCACAAGATATGTTGGCCAGCCTGAATTTTTATTTGGACACAGAATTTCCTAATCAATAAACATTTTGGAATCAAAAAAATACATTTAAAAATGGGAAAAAAATAACTTAGATTTTGCATAAAACGCCAACTCTAGGAAGAGAAAGAAACTATTTCAAAAACAAAACTCCAATATTGTAGAGATGGCTAGAGACTGTATTAAGGTAGGGTAGGGAACTAGAGTCAGGAATATCTGATAGGAAACTAGCAATTCAGGCAGCAGGTGCATATTTCTTGTATCAAATGCTGAAAGGAGAGTCTAAAACAAAGCAGTGGGGATAAAGTAAGAAAGAATGTAAGAGTCAAAGTCAAATAGATCTTGGTGATCTATTTGATTAAATGAGGGAAGGAGGCAGATGGACTTGAAGAAATCAAGGATAAATCCCAGGCTTTTAACTACAAGAATTCTTTATCTCATAATATTAAGAATAAAACATTTAATTTAGCTGTTGTCAACTTCCTTGAAGTCTTTTTTCTTAAATAGTTGTTAGGACTCCTGCTTTCAAAAGATGAAGTAAATGTATTTTTCCCTATTTCTCTTGCCAAGTTCAAGTAAAAACTCTGGAGGTTATATACACATATGTAAAACAAATAGAGACTTAAAAGTTGAGAGAAGACAATAGACAAGCTAGGAACTTGAGACAAAGGAAAAATACAGTGGCAAGTTCCCTGAATATTTTTTCCTATTGTGTCCCAGACCGAATACTAGAGAAGCTGGCAATTCAGAAACACCAATGGGCACAGACAAGAGGGGTAAAACAAAAGAAGAAAAACAGCCCCGCCAAAAACCTACTCTCTAACCAAAGGACAAGGGGCATTCTAGTAAGACAGAAAGCTTTTTAGACAATAACCACTACATTCCAATCAAACACCAGATAGAAATTGCAGTCTCAGCTCCCCACCCTCATCAGCAATGGTCAAGTAGACGGCCTAGACTCCTACTCTTGTAGGAGATAATGATGCACCTCAAGCCCCCCAACCAAGGTGGTGTCAGAGAAGGTTAATTGAGAACCTGGAAATTTCATCCTAAGCCCAGAATTTCATCCACACCCAGCAGTAACAAGGAACTCCATTTTCTCCTGTGGGCGAGGTATCAGAGACCCACTTGAGGCAGGGCTTTCAGCACTCAGCAGTAATGAAGGCATGCCCTCATAGTGTCAGTGAAGACGGTATAGTATTGTATTTCACCCTCACACTTTGGTAATAGGGATGCCTTCCTTTCCGCATTGGATGTTATAAGAGACTCATAGAGTCAGGACTTTCACCACTGCTTGGGGGTATCATGACCACCTCCCCACATGATCAGTGGAATGTAGGTGGGTAGCAGTAACAAGGTACCCTTGCCCCTCCCAACCAGGATAGTATGGCAAAGGCAGAGTGGGAAGTCTGAACTTCTACCTCTGCCCATCACTGGTTGTCAACAGAAGCCAGTAGAGAATCTGGACTTCTACCCCCACCAACAATAACAAGGCAGTGCCATGTTTCACCCATCAGAATGGTATCAAAGACCTGTGACAGCATAAGATTTAAATAAGACCGTCTTGTAACATAATACCCAAAATGTCCAGGTTTCAATCAAAAATCGCTCATAATAAAGACTCAAGATCTCGAACTGGATGATAAAAAACAAATGCCAACACTAAGGTAGCACGATATTTAAATGATCAGACAAGGATTTCTAAATGGCCATAAAATGCTTAATTACAAACACTTGAAAAAATGGGGAAAAGTCTCAGTAAAGATATAAAGAAGAAACTAAATGAACTTTGAGACAAAATGCAATAACTGGTAAAAAAAAAAAAAAATGGGTCAAAAGCATAAGAGGGGAGGAGAGAGGAAACAATCAGTGAATTAGTAGAACACAGAAATCACCCAATCTGAACAACAGAGAAAAGACCAAAGACAAACAAAAGAACAGGCCCCTGGAATTTGTGGAACTATAAAAAAAAAAATCTTACAGTTATGTCATCAGAGACCCAGAAGGAAAGGAGAAAGATGGGCTAAAACATTTTCAAGTGCTAAAAGAAGTGTTAACCTAAATTTTTATATCCAGCGTAAATATGGTTCAGGAATGAAGGAGTAATCAAGACATTCTCAGACCAAAAAAACTAGGAAAATTTATCACCAGAGACCTACACTAAAAGAATAACAAAAGGAAATTCTCTAAACAGGAAATATAAAAGTAAAAACTACAAATCAAAGATGTAAATAAATGGAAAGATATTCCTTATTCATGGAATAGAAAACACAACAGTCAAGATGCCAATTCTCCCCAGGTTGATATATAGATTTAATGCAATTCTTATCAAAATTCCAGCAAAATTTTTATTGTAGGTACAAACGAGATTATTCAAAATTTATATGGAAAGGAAAAGGAAGTAGAAAAGCTATAACAATTCTGAGAAAGAATCAAGTGAGAGGAATCACTCTACCAATTTTAAGACTGATTATATAGCCATAGTAATAAAGACTATATGTTATTGGTGGAGGGACTAAAACAAACCAGTGAACACAGAACCCAGGAATAGTCTGTAACACATATGACCAAAAAATCTGTGCCAAAAGTGCAAAACAAATTCGATGGAGCAAACAAACTCTTCAAAAAATGGTGCATAAACTGAACATCCACATGCAAAAAAAAAAAAAAAAAAAAAAAGTATCTTGACCTAAACCTTGCGCCTTACACAAAAATTAATTCAAGATAGATCAGAAATTTAAATGTAAAACGAACTATAAAAATCTATTAAAAAAATATTTAAAAAAATCTTCAGGACCTAGGATTTGGTAGCGTTCTTAAACATGACACCAATATATATATATATATATACATAAATCCAATAAATTAGATTTCATCAAAATTAAACACTGTTGATCTTCAAAAGACCCTATTAAAAGAGAAGCTACAGAATAGAATATTTACAAATCACATTACCTGACAAAGAACCTATACCTACAATAAGAATTCTGAAAATTCAACATTAGAAAAACAAACAATCCAAACAGAAAATGCACAAATGAAGAAATATTTCACCAAAGAGAAAAATGAAGGACAAATAATCACATGAAAGTATGTGCAATACCATTAGCCATTAAGGAAATGCAAACTGAAAACCCTGAGACACACTTCTATCACAACAGCTAAAATAAAAAATACAAAATATTCATGAGAATATGAACAAAAATGGACCTTTCATAAACAGCTGATGGAAACAAAACTAGTACAGCCACTCTGGAAAATGGTCTGGCTGTTTTTTAAAAAACTAAACATGTAACTTACCATCTGACCCAACAATCAAAGTCCTGGGCATTTATCCCAGAGAAATGAAAACATAGCTGTATAAAAACAGATAAATGATTGTTCATAGCAGTTTTATTTGTAATAGCTGAAAACTAATCAAAACACTCCTCAATGGATGAATAATCGTACAAACTATGGTACATAAATACCATGGAATATGATTCAGTAATAAAAAGGAACAAACAAGAATTTGGATGGACTCAAGGAAATTATGCTGAGAGAAAAAAACAAATCCTCCAAAGTCATAACCTTCATGATTCCATCAAAATGATGAAATAGTAGAGACGAACAGATTAATGGTTACCAGGGCTTAGGGAAAGGGTATGTAATCGTAGAGGGCTAGGTGTAATACGTAAAAGGACAGCATAATGGAGAACCTTGTGGTAATAAAATACTTCTGTATCTTGATTATAGTGGTGGTTACACAAATCTACATGTGATAAAATGGTACAGAATTCCTCATATACTGTACCCATGTCAAACTCTTGGTTTTGATATTATAATTAAGATATAATCATTGAAGGCAAACGAGGTAGAGTACAGAGGGACCTATCTGTACTGTCTTCATGACTTTAAGTTGCAATCTATAATTACTTCAAAATAAAAAGTTAAAAATAACAACTAGTGGATGAAATACAATAAACTTCTAAAGGACTCCTTAGAGGGAAAAACTACCCATCTATTAAATCTGTGTGACTTTCAGAAAATAAGTCGGCTTATTCTGTGATTTTTTGGATTCGGGAGGGAAACTGGTTTTGAAAAACACTTTGCTGATGTTCACAGTTGAGAAATTACATCACGATATTGTTGGTGTAATGTAAAAGTAGATTGTGTTACTTATACGAAGGCAGTAAAGAGTTAAAATTATTTAAAATGTACCTAGATTTGACTGCATGTTGTCTATTCTGAGATTCAGATCTAAATACTTATAAGCTTAATTCCAAGAAATACATTCCTTCAAGCTACTTCATACAGTAAGATTTCATTTTTGATATATAAAACATTTGCAATGCCAACGAAATAAAAGTAAAATGAACTAGAGCACCCTTAAAATGATGAAACATAACTCCCCTCCAAAAAAGTTATATAGTTTTGTGTTTGAGATATTTCAATACTAGTAAAAAAATATACGAATGCACACATCCTTCAACCAGCCAGTATTTTAATAATACACAATATTAACTGATGGAAAAAGTGCTTTCACAATCTGTTACCACCTAAATAATTCTGATAGTAATAGATGCCCCATCATGATGCCCCACATCATCATATAATTTTCAAAAATGTGTTCTTTGACTTCTAACCTCTGCTCTTCTTTAGAATTACCTGTGAGGGGGGAAAAAAATGAAGATTCATATTATACCTATAGCAAATAAAACATAATTGCTCAAAATAAAGTCATAGTCCTATGTGTAATATGCAAAACTAAATTTATAAAAGCCTTTGGCTTGTAAATGGTCTTAGACTTCTACTTCTCTCAAAAGAACATGAAACACGCCTAGATTCTCAAAATTTGGTTTTACAGTCATTTGCAGATATTAATTTCTTCAATTCTAAGCCAAAAGTATCTAGATTAATTGGTTCCTAACTTAAGGTTTATAAAAATGTAGTAATCCTGGGAGTTAAAAAATGTTCCAAAACTTGAAAAATCCTCTTATAAATCACTTAACAACTATAAAGCAATACAAGGCCATTGTAATACCAATTTCTTTATTTTTTTATTTTATGTTATTTTTTTAGATGAGGCAACCCTTGGTTGACTTCACAGACTGCAAGGACCTTATCAGCTTACAATCTCTTATTTTTTAATTTTTATGCTTACAGCACCTGGTCTTCCTAGGTGGTCTCCCATCCAAGTACTAATCAGGCCCAACCCTGCTTAAATTCCAAGATCAAACGAAATCGGGTTTGTTCAGGGTGGCACGGCTGTAGACATAATACCAATTTCTTATATTTGGTCTGAAATTATATCAATTTAGAGACCAAGATTAGTCATCCTAAACTGAAAAGCTTGTTGGTAGACAATTTTCAAAACATATAGCCCATGAGAGAAACAAAACAAAGAGATCTTTAGTTGTAAAAGACAGAGAGCATTAGACTAGAGTATCTTCAAAAATTTTTTTCAAAAAACTGACCTACTTTTAGGTACGTATACCTATAATTTATTAATAGAAATAAACCTTAAGTTTGAAATACCCAATATACTCTTCAAGCTCTTAAACCTTGCTTTATCTGCAGAAAAATATTTACGACTTTATAAGTCTAGAAACTTGTTGGAATGTTTATAATTTTAACAGAATTTAAAGCTCCTAAAAAAATGCCAGGACATGCACATTTCTAGGTTTCTGCAGAGGTCACCAAATAGGTCTACAACCTCGGTGAGTACTTCTCTGTTCTATAAGATGCTAGCATGGGTACTGCAAAAGAAAAGTACTATGTATTAAATGAATTTACAAAGTGCTAAGTATATTATGTATTCAGATTTACAAATGTTAAGTTAAACAGAGTTCAACAAGTTTCTTTACTGCTAATTTCTCATAACCTTTTATAACTTTACATAACCATAGTTACATAAAGATGTTATATTGTGGAAAGCTGGTACAAAAGGTACATGGGAACTCTACTATTTATGCATCTTCTGTGAGTCTATAATTATTTCAAAATAAAAACATTTTAAACAAAAAAGTATACAAAGATGTAGACTGTCAAAAATAAGTCTCTCTCTCACATCATTCCCCCCTGCCCTGCCATCAACCATGGTTGCCAATTTCTTGCACATTCTTATAGAAACAAATTCGACATACATAACATTGTGACTATTCAAGGAGGTATAGTACCTTAGTTTATCTAAATTTATCTTGACCCCAGAAGCTTTTGATGGTGGGGCATCTATTAATATCAAGTGGAAATGATGATCTCAGGAACACGTTTAGAGAAAAAATTTGTCCTAGGCATTATACTCTTACATTATATAGAAATGCCAGTAAGAAGCAATCTTCTTTGCTTTTATAAGTGATTTGATTATAAGTCTCACAAATCTCAAAACAAAGTTAGAAAAACAATTAGGTAAATAGAAAAACAAAATAATCAAGAAAAAAGTTTTGATTAAATTTCAAGGTGATAAATCTTCTCAACTATATATAGCCTGCTATAAATCATAAAGATTACGAATTATCTCCATTTTCTCCTAAATGGTGATAAAGCGGTGGCTAGAAATCTTTCCATGAGAAATCCATAATATAAAGAAAATCAAACTCCATAATTAAAATCCATTAACATGAAAAGCCAAGTGTCAACTGAGTCAACAAAGCTGAATAATGAAACTAAATCAAGCAGAGGTGATAAACCAGGTGATATTTTTTAAGTTAATTATTGCTCAAGAAAAGAAATTCAAACTTTACCTTTGCTGCAGCCAGTACGTGATCCTTTTTAATGATTCCACACTTATTCTCACAAGCATTTGTCCTGGACTCTTCTGCCAATCGATGAAGAAACAATAAACAGTTTAGATGCACCTAAAAAAGAGAAAATTTAAAAGGATTTTTAAACTCAAACATAAATGATTTGAAATAAAGTCTTTTAAAAATAAAAGATCCCAAAATTTATTGTTGTGCTATTTAGTTTTGTGATTAAGTCAATTAACATGTATTTAAAGTAACAGAATTCAGTTTACTATAGGTCCATCTTAAATTCCATACAAAGGAGACTAAGTTATCGTAACACATGAAACGAAGCTATGTAAGGCTGACCAAAGACCATAGACAATAACAGTATTGCAAAACGTCATTAGATCAAAACTTATGTAGGGCTCTATCAAGAAACAAATATTCTTGCTTCTGATTCCAAATAAGTTTAAATTTATAATGTATTAATTTCCCAGAACTTTTAAATCAAAACTTATCAACAACTATATTTAAGACTAATCATCTCTCATTCTACATACAGTTCAAAGTCTGAAGATTTTTTAACTAGGTACTTGAAATATCTATTCAAAAATGTTAATAATTCTAAAAGTTTACTGAATTGAAAAATGTATATATAAATGTCATTACTTTCATCTAACAATATCAAAATAATATCAATAACTTTTAAGGCATCTTTTAAGAAATTATTTAAAATGGATAATATAAGCAGACAGTACAAAATTTAAGTCCACAAGGGACTGTAGTTATGTGAGTTATTAGCACTATGGAAATCTAGGTAAATGGTACATAAGTATTCTTTACTATTTCTGCCACTTCTTGTGAATCTGTAATTCTTTCAAAAATATAAAGCTGAAGAGTATACAAAAGGGTATACTGTCAAAAATAAGTCCATCTTCCACATCACCCCCAGTAAACCATGGTTGCCAGTTTCTTGCATATTATTATAGGAACAATCTCTACATATAAGCAAAATGTACATATGTACATCATTATTTAAGTTCATTTTCTGAATATGTAAAATAACATTTGCTAATATTTTAATCAAAATTCACTACCCAAACCAAAGTGTTTTTTCCATCAATCTACACACACTAACCTTGAAAACAATTCAACTAGAGCACAAAATCCAAGCGAGAGAGAATGTGAAGGGAGCTGCAATCCTATCTCAATTCTCTTTCTAGGATCATAGCTAGTGCTCTTTTATTTAAATTACTGGTAATGTTTTACCCATCTTTTGCTTCTGCCCAGTGCCTGAGGACACTACCAATTTAGGTCCAATTAGACAGTATCTTTAACATATCATTTCTTTGGTCATTTATATAATAATACACACTTTTTGCATTATAATTAATACAACAGAAGAATTAATACACACTACCTTATATGTTCCTCCACAGTTTATTAAATGTTATATAACTAGGCAATGTGATGCTTTAAATTATTTATGTTATGCAGAAATCTTTAGTGAATTGTTATAGATGTTTAAGAATGTTTCAGTGATGTTTGAGAAAAATATAGTTTGGGAATTTAAATTAAAAAAGAACATATGGAAGGACATATTCTTTTGGTACTTTTTTTGATGTACTGTCTTCCTTAATTCTCACAAGAACTCAGATGTAAAGCACCCAATTTTGATCCTTTACATTATCATATCATTCATTTAAAAAAAAAAAAGAATAACTTCCAATGATATCCCATTTCTTTTGCAGCAAAAACAAGTGCATAATATGGCACGATTTCCTCTGTTAATCTATAATTTCTACTTTTAAAGATAAATAACTTCCAGATGCCCTCAGGATAAATTCCAAATTCCTTAATACTAAATTCCACTGGACTAGGCTTTTCCAGTTTCATCTCTTACCTTTCTCAACTTCCAGTTTCACACTAGGTCTTTGAACGTTTCAGTAATCAGATACAATCTTGCCTATAGGCATCCTATTAGCTTGTATATTTTTTTGAGGAGACAAACTTCCCCCAATATGTAAGGCACTTTGAACTTCCTTTCAAGGCACATGCTACATACATCATACAGCAATCTTTCACCTGTTTCCCTCAATGTATTATAAGGGTAAGAACTCTCTTTCCCAACATTGTATTGCCAGTGACCTTTAGCCAATGACCCAATATGTAGTAGCCAGTCAATAATTATTATTGCATAAACAAAAAGTCCCTCCATAGTTCCCCAAATTAGGTCAAAAAATTTTTTTTCCAGTCAATCCCAATTAACTATACTGTTTTGAGATTTGGTTATATCATTAACCTATAAGAAAAGTCCTTTCCTCTTCATGGTCATGAGCCATACATACCAAGAAAAATTAATATTTCTTTATTTTTGATGTCACACAGGTTTTAAGGAACTTATCCATCATAAAACTGTTGAGTGGTAGTACTCAAATGCACTAAGGTTTAAATTAAAATGGTCTGAACAAAAACAAATTTTTAGGTATTTAGCTATCATTCAAATTTGAAAAATATAAGGCATTCCATTAAGAATTTACACTGAAAAAAAAAAAATCAGCTTTGAAAGGTAACTCAAAAGATAATTTACAAAAAAAATTTAAAAGATGGCCATTTTTTGACAATCTCAGTTGAACAAAAAGATTGGGCCATCTGACTTTCTCCTATCTTCGTCATAGCACTTTTGAGTTTTACATAAACAATGCACTCAGATATTTCACCCCATTCCTCAGTGGTAAATCTAAAAACCAACTGAGCCACAAAAAAAGCTGAACGATTTATTCAGATTAATAGATGTACTCACTGGTACTGGCCCTGGAGGTACATAATCAAATAAAACAACAAAAAGCTAGTGCAGAACTATGAAATTAATTCAAAGAAATTATAAGTAAAATGTCAGAAATAATAATCAATCTATATATAGTTGCCATGTAGTCCTGACATTAGTTGTACATTCAGAATGTTCAAAGTATTATACTAAACATAAGGAATACAAACAGTCCCAAAGGTTCCAGTTCAATAGGAGACGCAAACCTACAAAGAAATTAAAGACAGATGTGTGACAATAGAAAACAGAGGAAGGTAAGGTTGATCCTTTCTAAGAAGATTAAGGAAAGTTTCACTGAAGAAATAGCATTTGAACTGGATTTTGAAAGAATTGGGAGTTTGCCGAGTGGAGTGAGGACATCTTCAGGCAGAAGAAATATTTATATCAAATACAGCATAAAAGTACATTAGTGTTATGTCAAAGATAACGGAAGACACAAAAGAGATATGGACAATTCCTTCCCCTCAAGAAGTGGCATATCACACTAGGAAACAACATTGACTTATGAAACAGAGAACAGTGACAAAGTCCCAATAGCTAAATTGTATATACACTTTTACTGCTATCAAAGTTCAGAAAAAAGAATTAATAACAGACTGCCTTAATGATAGAAAAGTTTATAAATGATGTGAGACACCTTTTGGGTAAGATTATGAAGTGTCCGTGGTAAGCAGAAAACCATAAGCAAAGAAACCAGGGTGGTGCGTAGCATATATAGAACATTGAAGAAAAACTAATGAAAGCCAAAGAAAAGGATAAGACATAGGAATTGATGACAGCCTGAAGAAATTCCTTTCCCTTACCACTACAACTGCTTGGAATGTCATCTATTCTTTCAAGCACCACCTGGATCCTGCTCTACAATATAGCCCACCTGTCTGTAGTTCACTTTGGGGCAGACAGGCAGTGGATGTGGGAAGAATCTAACCCCTTGAGTAATTTCTACCAAACAATCTAGAACCTCCTAGAAAGTCTTGAGCAGGTATCTTTCTTCCCCCTCCACTTTGAAGTCCAGCACAGTGAAAACTCCTAAAAATGTCTTGTAAATCAATTTCACTTTAATCCAACTCACGTGTGCCAACTTTATCATCACTGTGGGAGGTGTATAAAACAGTATATACTGTCTTTTCTTATGGGGCCTAAGAAAGGAAGAATAAGGAGTGCAGGAGATAGAAGGGCTACTTTTCCAAGCAAAAAAAAAAAAAAACAAACAAAAAAAAGTTTTGTTTTGGCTTCAGAGACCAAATAAAGAAAAAATGAAGACAATTTTATAGCAGTCTAGCAAAAAAGAGAAACCCTGCAAGTAGGTTACAAATGGGAAAGCAGTAAAGTGAAGAAAAAAAAAAAAAACCTAAATAGTGTAGCTTAAGAACAGATGGAATGAATGATGCATTCTGAAGACACTCTCCATGCCATCCGTATATCTTTGTTACCCACAATTCTTTATCTTGATCTCCTGAAAATTAAGTGCCCACTTATAAATGATCCCTTTACTCAAGGACCTCTTGTGACAAACCAGAGGAGGTGCCTCCCATGGTTTAAACCTAGGGAAACTGTTCATTCTGCTAGAGAGATATATGTTCAAGGCATTCAACATAAAATCTCTGAACTAATTTCAAGACAGAAATATTACACAGTGGTTTGGTTGTAGTTATTTACTAGGTAAGCATTATGCTGCATGTATTATGAGTCAGATAAACAAGTTTTAATGGTTTAGCTTGAAAACTGAACTAAAAGGGGTTCTAAAAAAACAAATTCAGAGCTGAGAGTATAATATAAATTGTGAATCTGGGTTTTACAATTAGTAAATAAGCCAATACAGTTGGTTAACAATGTTGGGGGGGGGGGGGCATGTCAGTAATGCCTTTTACAATACTTAAATAAAAATTACCCGGCCTGAATTTCAAAATCTACTTTTAAAATACTATCCTTCATACCTTTGGAAAGTACACTAAGCACTGAGCCAGACTGTGCTCCTGAACAGCTCTATATAAAAGCTATAAATAAGAATTTAACGTTAGTTCTCTCTTTAAGATGATGTAGCTAATTGCCTCCCGTAAAAAAAAAGTCTAGATATCTACATTTCAGTGGGCTCCGGTACAATTAAACATCACGAGTATGAACTGACATGTCAGGCTGTGGCAAAGCTGTCTAGTCATCGCGAGAAACTCCTTAAACATAGGTCTAAAAGAACTAGATTTACCGGGGGCAGCGAAATCAAGGCTGGGGTGTATTTCCCCTACCTCGCACCGCCCCCCTTCAGGCCTAAGAAGAAACAGGATCTCACCAGTAGGTCGCTACTTGTCTCGAGACGAAGGTGAGGCTTCCGTCGTTTGAAGACGCGCTTCAGAAAGCCGCGGGGAGCCTTGCGCCTTATTCGCTGCTTCTGAGAGACTGTAGTCGAGAGCGCCATCTTCTTCAGGCACCAGCGGCCTCAGCTTCCGCAGTCCTCCCGGCACCGCACAGAAACTTACGTTAGCCGGGAGAGTGTAAACAACTCGGCCGCTAAATCACTTCTTTAAGCCCGAGCCGCTGGCCTGAACCTTTGAATCCGCCGCCAAAGGAGCGCGCCCGGCGCTCTGTAGTGACGTCAGCCCCGCGCAAGTCCCGCCCCCGAAGACGCCCGTTGCTACCAGAAAACACCCGCGGTGGGCGCCGGGTGATGTCATTAAAGGGCCCAGGCCTCCTTTAATCGCCTTCTATATTATGCCTGCTCCATGAAACTATTTCTCCTATGTTCTATTAAGATGTGCGGAAATTGTGGGAAACGATGGTATGCCAGGGCAGTTACACTGACTCTCCAAGTGCTCTATACCGAGCTCAACAGCAACAAACTAAAAAGTAGATGAATAGGAAGAACTTTGTGATGTTTTATCAGGATTCCTGAAGAACAAAAGCCTTCCTAGCAAGGCATGATTTTCTGATATTAACAGATAACACTTTTTCCTTTTACAGAATTTCATTTGATCTTACCTGAGATCTTTTTATCCCAGCTTTTTACAAATGCTGCTCCCTTTAATTTTAAGGCCCCGCCACTTACCCTTGCAATAACTTGGTGTAATCTAAATACTACCACATTGAAAAACTTTACTACTTCCCTAAGCAATTAACTTTCCTATGTTCTGTGTTATCATATAGGTAGTTCCCAAAGTTCATCCTGCATCAAATGGAGCTGCACTTCTGGGGCTTCCAAGTCATTAAGTCTATGCAGGACTTGAGAATTTACGTTTTTAAACAGTACTTAGACTACGTTGTCATTGCTACTCTGAGGACCACTGTGAAATCACTCTGATTTTCATTGTATCTCTAATACTATCCATATAGTAATTATTGTGATTTCAGTATCCACACAGGTGATCCTTCTATCTGGCCTTTCATTTCCAAGACCTTCCCTCTATCAATTATCTTACTCTTTTACCCTATGAGTCACTTACACCTGTGATCATACACTAAGCCTTGTCATTATCAAATACCATACCCTTCCATATTCTCAATTCAATCGTCTCCCTCTTCAGCTTCATCTCTGATCTTTTAAACTCCCTTCAGTATCCCAATTCCAGCAATTTGTAGATGTTATTGGGATCACTGTCCTTCATTTCTACCACATCCCTAACCTTACTCTACTCCTTATCCTCCCTCCTGCAGTCCATTATACATCATTCTAATATTCCCTTGCATTTTCCTCAGCTCTCTAGCCATTCTCTTTTTTTACCCTCATACTCACCTGACAAAACCTGCTCAACTTAAAAATCTCGATCCATTCTATGTTTGCATCTGTGAATTGATGTTGGCTTAAGAAAGACAGGTTTGCGTCTGGTCTCAATTTAAATTCATGACGACTCAAGTGGGCTGCCAGTTATCTTTTGCTATTTCCTAAGTTCTTTCATTCACCCATTCTCTTTCTCAAACCACCCTACACTCCCTACCCCATCCTCAACCTCAGTTGATGACATTGCTTCACTAACAAAATAGAAGCACTCCCATAGAGACTTTCCACATGCTATCAACACTACACTACCCATCAATCTACACCTGCTCCCATGGATGAACCATCTAAGACAACTATTCCATTTGTGCCCTAGATCCCAATTCCCTCCCTTCCTTAAGAACATTCTCTGGCAATTCCCTCACCCGCTTTATGGATTTTCCTACTTAGCTATTTTTTTTTTGTCCATTTGCACACTCACATGCCATCTCCAGCCTTTCAAAATGCTCTCTTAATCCTCAGCTACTGCCCTTTCACAATCAAACTAGAAAATGTTGGCTAAATTTGATGTCTCCAATTCCTTTCCTCCTTGAAGCCACTGCAACCAGACTTTTGTACCTATCTCTCTTCCAAAATTGCTTTGGTCAGCATGATCAAGAATGTAACACATTTACATCCAATGGGCAATTCTCAGCCTTTGGGTTATTTAACTAACCAGGAGTATTTGTTGAGTTCTATGATTCTTTCCTCCAAGATACATTTTCTTTAATTGGATGCTATTCTCTTTTTTGTTTTCCTCATACCTGATGGCCCTTCAGTCTCCTTTCTATTTCCTTCTTGTGCCCTTTATTTCTAAATTCTAGAGTACCCCAGGACTCAGTCCTGAGGTTTCTTTTCTATTTACACTCATTCCCTATGTGATCTCATCCAAATTACTAAAATTACATCTCCAGCTGATTCCCTTCCCTAGTCAGATATGTGTATCCAACTCCACTGGACTGAAATTTTAAGTCATCTTAAATTTAACACATCCCAAATTAATTCTTGATACACCTCTATACACCTCCCACCATCTTCCCTGTTACAGCTGATAGCATTTCCATCTTTCCAATTACTCAAGCCAAATCTTGGAATGAGTCTTACCTCCTCTTTTTCTCTCGTCTTACATTCAATCTTCTAGTAAATTCTGTTAGTTTTACTTGCAGTATCTGATCACTTTTGTCCAAGCCACCCTTATCTCTCACTTGAATAATTTCAATGCCCTCCTGTGTCGTAGCCTGTTTCTATTTATCCCCAATAGAAGAGCCAGATTTAAGTTTGATTATGTCATTCTTCTCCTCAAATCCTTTCCATTTCCCTCAAAATAAAAGTGCCTACTATGACTTATGAAGCCTTACCTGCCCTCCAAGTGCAAACACACTTACAAATGTACAATGAACTGATCTTCCACAACTCAGCAGCTCACTCTCTTTCAGCTGTATTAGCCTCCTTGATGTTTCTCAGACACACATGAAATCTATCAAACACACCAAACAGTCCCCTATCATGTGTTTTGCACTTTCTATTCCCTCTGCCAAGAATGCTTTTTCCCTATTTATCTGCATAGGTGTCATTATTACTCCTTTAGTTCTCTGACAAGTATGAGAAAGATGTGTACACATATATACCTAGAAATACACATGCACACAAACACATATATAGGTCAAGTAGCATGCAGAGGCTGAAATATCTTCCCAGCTCAGTATTCATTGACGTTATGTTGGTAGCTAAAAACTGGTCATGGTAGAAGTATTACTAACATCACATTGCATATATCTCTGATGACCTAGACATCCTAACTTTCTCTCTGGTTTATTTTTCTATATAGCACTTTTCATTAATATTTGTTTCTGTGTATAGAAAAACATTATTGTAGTTTTACTTATAATGAAAATAATTAGAGACAAATAACATTCATTAAGGGGTAAATGCATATTGTCATATGTATTAACTTCCTATTGCTAAACTGTAACAAATTCCCACAAACTTGATGGCTTAAAACAATACAATTTGTCATCTTACAGTTCTGGATGTCAGGAGTCCTAAAATCATGGTGTCAGCAGCACTGCCTTCTTTCTGAAGGATCTTAGGGGAGAATCTGTTTCCTTGTCGATTTCAGCTTCTAGAGTCCACTTCCATTCTTTAGCTCAGGGCCCTTTCTTCCATCTTGAAAGTGCATCGCCCTACCTTCTGTTTCAATCAACACTTCTTTTTCTTATTCTGATCCTCCTGACTTCCCCTTCTAAGAACCCTTGTTATTACATTGGGCCTACCCAGATAATCCAGAAAAAATTTCACAAGATCTTTAGCTTAAACACATCTGCAAAGTGTCTTTTGTCACATAACATAACATTTTCATATTTTAGTGATGAGGACATAGACATTTTTTCAGGGTCATTATTCTGTCTACTACAGGTTCTCTTCCTGAACTTAATTCTAGAGTAGAGCTGTTCAGTTGAGCTTTCTTCAATGACAGGTTTGTCTATATCTGTTCTACTCAAGACAGTAGCGACATGTGGCTATTGAGCATTTGAAATATGGCTAGTATGACTAACGATATAATTTTATTGAAATATAATTAATTTACATTTATTTTTAATAGCCACAGATCTCTAGTGGCTTCCATATTAGACAGTGAAGTTAGAGTAAACTAAAGGTAAATCAAACAAGTAATTCTCTCTGATAATTTTGTAGATGGGTGAAAGCAAGGGGAGAGGTTTCAAAGAGGACTTTCAATTTATCTGAATTTTTTTATACATTTTACAATGAAAATACTTACTGTTTTAAAATTTTTTTAATATTTAAAATAATATTTAAGTAGACTATGAGGATAATAATTTTATTTGTCCCTGTAATAAAGTATATTCCTACACATTATCTTATTAGATTTTAACAAATCTCTGATATTGGTAGAGCTGGTATGAATGTAATTATTTCTATTTTACATGAAATTATACAGTCAGAGTTTAAGCGGCCTAAAGTAAAATAGTTTATGAAGAAGAGATAAAACACTAACCCTGGTGTTTTAATTCTCCAATATGTTATACTGTCTTTCAGTATGTATATATATCTATATCTATCTATCTATCTATATATATATATATATATGCATCTACATTCTACTTAATGGCTTTCCTTTAAAAACTTTATTTTTATAGACTTTTTTCTTCATTTATTAAGGAGTTACAGAGTAAAACACTAGAAAATTTCATCACAACCTAAATTTTCAAAATGTTTTCTTTTTAAAATGTTTTTTCAGTAATTTTCTTTGATTCAAAGGGTTAAAAATCACGAGGCAGCTAGAAACTCTTCCCCAAGACCCCTAAATCTGAAGTGCCTTGAGTATGAACAGCCCTGAACTCCAAACCCAGGGAAAGGGAAAGGGAGTGTAAAAGGAAGGGCAAGACCTAGACAGAAGTAGCATTGCCACTAAAAGAACAAATATATCCCTTTCTTTATCCGACCCATTTCTTCTGATGTAAATTTGGCCCTGATTTGAAAAGGGCAAGATTCCTTTGATACTGCCATTTACTGTGGGAAGACAAAAAAAAAAAAAAAAAAAATTTCTTCAAGAAAAATTATTGAAGAATTTACCCCCTCTCATGCTATTCTAAGGAGATGGTGTAAATGAGAAACAATTATAATTATATTAAGCTATTGAGAACTTTTGCCTTTTTCGATGACATCTATTGATGTCTGCTAAAATTCTTTTTTAAATTGTGATGCATTTGTTTTTAAGAATCTATCCTAAAGAAATTATCCAAAATATAAAATAACTTTGTATACAGAGATTTAAAAATATTTTTAAAGATATCTAATGTGTAAATTTGAATATAGATATTCAGTTAACTATATGGTCCTATTAAAAATGACATTTATAAAAATTTTTAATAGCTCAGAAGAAAACCCATTTTAATGGTAAGTGTGAGAAAAATACCTATACTCTGAGGTAACTATAATATGATCTAAAGAATATTGAAAAACATGAATACACACAGAACACTGGGAAGAAATGTACCAAAATATGGATATAGTTTTCAGATGAGGATATGAATGATTGTTTTATTATTTTAGGTGTCCAATTTTCTGTAATATACTAAAAAAAGAAATGAGATGTTTTATATTTGAGCTAATTCATGTTGTATATAGTTTAAAATGTTTACTAAATAACTGTCATTAAAAAATTTCTCTAAGAAAATTATTTACATTAGGAAAACTTTAAAAATTAATTTGCGACACAATGGTGTTTGACACAATTTTAGAAAATCATTTAATTTTGCTTTTCATAAATTGCACTAATACACACATATAGAATAAGTTACTAGGTACTGTATTCCTGTGGATTAACATTCTTATTTTTTATTGTTTTTTTTTAATAGAAATTTATTTCCTCATGGTTCTAGGAGCTGAAAGTCCAAGGTTAGGTGTTGGCAGGGTGATTTCTCTGGAGACCTCTCTCTTTGGCTTGCAAATGGCCATATTCAGATTGAATATGAAATGGTTATAGGAACATGAAACTATTTTCCAGTGTTAATGAAAGATATTGAATTTGAAACAAATTTTTGTTATGAATGCCAGAAACCTTAGACTTTTTAATGTGTTTCCTTATTGGATAGGACATAGTAATCCAAAAGAAACAGATATTGCAAAAAAAAAAATATTAAGTGAAAATGAAATTCATAAATTGAATTAAAAGCTACAATGCTAACAATAATTTTTCTGTAACATTTTATTATCAGTTTCTATGCTATGAAAAAAAAATTCTATTGGAACATTATTTGGAACAGACTAGGGCAAAAGAAGAGAAACTGCAATTTAAAATTTTTACTTAGCCAGTGATGGTGCCACATCAAATCATCAAGTTTTTTTGTTGTTATTTTGTTTTGTTTTCATTTGCTTTTGTTTTTTATTTTAGTGACTCCAGGGAGTTTTCAAACTGGCACTGTAAGAATTCTGTAAGAAAATTGAATGACATCAATTGTCTAATTGTCAAGAAACAAAGAATAAACTATTTCTTGCCAGGTAAAACTTTTTCTCTTCTATCCCTATAACAGCCACAATATTTTTCTGGAAAAAAAATCAAATCAAACATTCTTAAGCAAATGGCAAATATTCCAACATAATTTATTATTTATCAACTTTTATTAGAAAGTAAGAGGGGAGGGAGAGCTAGGGTCTAGTGAAAGAGATCATACTCCTGCTTTCTACTCCAGGCTTCAAAGTCTAGATCAGGCAGAAGTACTGGGAGAGAGAGAGGCTTTAAATTGGATAAGAGTTTAAAGGTTTTATTATTCATCTGGAATAATTATGAAACTAGACTAGACTTTTATTTACAAAACAGAGGGGGTTTTAGTTTATTACCTAAGAGAGACAGTAAAATTCTAAAATTTCTAAGTTTAAAAGAGAGAGAGAAGTTTAGAGGGAAAACAAGAAAAAGAATAAAGTTGGTTTCTGCTTATACTTCATCAAGTCTGGCTTGTTCAATAAATTTAAGACATTCCCAAAAGAAGTACGATAAAAATATTTTTATGTTTTGTGTTTACCATGTTCCAAATACGTATGTGTGCATTTATACTTTTCTAGAACTTTAGAGGTATCATTATTATCTTCATTAACAGAGAAGGAAAGAGAGACCCAGAGGTAACTTTCTAAAATGTATGCATTTAGTATGTGGTGGAGATGAGATTTATCACAGCAAAAACTAGGAACATGAACTATTTGATAAAATAGTCTCCCCATGGAGTGCCATACACTCACTTAAAATAATGATTTTAACCACCAGATAGAAATATGTAAAAATATAGCTTGATATGATAAATTACAAAAAAAACCCATGATATTCTATTATTGGTAGCTTTGTTTATACATCTTTTGTTCAAATGAAAGCTTACAAAAATGTCTAGAAGAAAAATGACAAAATGTGAATGAAAAGGTGTCAATTTTATGAGTAATTTTCTATTTATTTAATGTTGTAAAATTACTTCCCTTTTGTAAATGTGGAGAATAAATGTAGAGATAATCAAATAGAGAGAAGAATCCACTTAGGAAATTTTTGATCCAACCTAGTAAAGTGGTTTATGTTATAAAAATCGACTTAAATTAGGTTTGTAGTATTATTATTAGAGTAGTCATGGCAATAACAAACTTGTCTTAGGCACTATTGAAAACTAATTTTTTAAAGTGAGTTCATCATTAAATTTGATCTTCTGTGAACATATCTATGTTCCAGGAAGAACAAAGGAGGAAATGGAAGTGACACATGCACCTCAACCCCCTTTTTTAAGGTCAATATCTGAAAGTTGCGCATACCACATCATTTCTATTCCTTTGAACAGAACTCTTATATATGACCACGCCAAGATGCAAATAGGGTAGAAATACTATTTGTATTTGGGCTACTGTGTGTCCAGCTAAAAAATCAAAAATTATGTAAATAACGTCAGCTTCTAACATAGGAGATTTTACTGGGGGTCGGTATAAATTAAGATTAAAATGGATTTTGAAGTCAAATTAACTGAAATCTGCGTATAAGTCTATCACTGATCAGCTTTGAGACCTTGGGCAAGTGGGTTAATCTCTCTAAATATGATTTTATCATCTGAAAATGGGGGAATACCTAATACTATCACTGTAGTGTATATTTCCCATATTTTTTCTGCCTTCCTATTTTGGCAGGAAATAATTATTGCATGAGTCTTTTAAAGTTGTCATCACATTACATAACAAACAATTTTTATGTATATCGAATGCTCCCATTATAATTTGTTATTATTTTCTCTGACACATTTTTAACAAAAAAATTAACCATTATATTCTATGATTAGTTTCATTTTCATAATCATATACCAAATAAAGAGCTGTATTTTAAAGGGAAAAAAATCTTGCATTTGACTGCACAGCAAATGATTAAAATGGTGTCCTTATAATATCCTCCAAAATCCAAGCTTCTAGTCTCTCTATGTATCTATCTCTGTACATAAATTTATAATGAAAAATTAGAGAACATGTACAGAAACTGACCAGAAGCAGCAAGTACAAGGGAAATAACAAACACCTTAAACAGATCCTCAGGACCATCAGATAAATAAATGAATATAGAACATACAATAAATATTTAATTTTTTAAATTAGAAAGTAGCAAACTTACAAAAAAATTTCAAAAATAAAATATCAGTAAATTTTAAGAATATATTATTTGAAATTAAATAATTAAACAAGACAGAAAAAGTAAAATAGAAAAGTAGACTTAAAAATTGAGAAAATTACGTTATATAAAAGATTTAAGGGAATTTTTAAAATATGAAGAAATAATAGTTGCAGGAGACAATAGACTGAACGAAAAAGAAAAAATGTCTAAAAGAAAATGACTAGAATTTTCCAGAACTTAATTTTCACTTTCAAGGAACATTATGAACCTCAAGCTGGATCCATACCTAGAAACATATTAGAAAAACTACTGAATGTTTTAAGAGAATATAGTAAATGCATCTAGAGATTAACCAGGAAAGAAGATAAATAAGCTTAGAACATAATTAAAACTACTTAAAGCTAATAACACTCAATGTAGAATTTTGCAACTAAACTATCATTTTGGAAATGAGGGCAATATAAATGACCTTTTCAGACAAACTAAAATTCTCATTCCCATCAATAGCTTTCACAGAAAGAATGTTTAATGGATGTCCTTCAGAAAGAAAGATATTAAAACAAAAAAGAAATTAAACGTGAACAGTAATACACAAGTTAATAAATCTAAATGAACATTGACTGTAGAAACTAAAAATAATATTTAATTTGAGAGAATTTGGTGGAAGATAAATCTTGTACAAAAACGACATGTGAGATAAGAGAAACAATAATCGGAATGAAAAGAAAACAGTCGGATGTTCTTTCATTTCGGTGAAGGAAGTAAAAATGTTCTATAACTCCATGTTTTATTAAGTATGTGTTTGAAAATATTAAAGGATTTTTTAAATGAAAAGGAAAAGAAGATATAACTTGCTCCAAAAATAAAAATCCAAAAGAAATCAGAATTAGCCAAAGTCAGAAGGTACAAAATCAGCATTACATCCACAAGTACATGAGATAAAAAAAATTTTTTTGAAGGAGAATTGAAACATCTCTATTCTGAAAATGATTAAATATATAAAAGCCACTGAGAGAATTATTGAAAAGAAAGATAGATTAAAGAAAATTATCCAGAATGTAGAATAGAGATATAAAATTATAGAAACTACTAAGAATTTTAGAGATGTTGAAGATAGAATGAGGTTGTTCAACAACATAAATTAAAATGAGTCCCAGACTGAAGGAATAGAGAGAATAAGGCAATATGTTTTTAAATGGCTAATTTTCCAGAGCTGACAGAAGATACAAAATCTCAGATTTCTAAAGTATAAGCAGGAAAAAATAAATTAATATGCAATAAATGCACCATAGAAAAACTGCAGAAAAATCTAAGCAATAAGGGAAGTCTTAAAAAAAGCAAGATGAAAGGGAAAGTTCTTTCAGATTTTTATGAAGATATATAATTTTAAGATAAAAACTAGATAACAATAAAAGAAAAATATAAGAGGATCATATTTATGAACTAGACAGAAAATTTTAAATAAATATCTTAGCAAAAAAATATGATAAGGCAGCAATATATTAAAAATATCTATTTAACCCAGGAATATAATGATTGTTAACTTTGGAACAGCTTCTAATATAATTTCACTACAATAACACATTTAAAAAAAATCATATGAACACTGCAATAGAAGTAAAATAATTTTGGTAAAATTTATCAGACATTTATAACTTAATAAAACCACTAGCAAGCTAAAAATAAAAGGGAACTTCTCTCTCTGAAGAAGGTTATCTATCAAAATGCACTGCAGATAAAAACATTATAAGCAATTGTTATAATTCAGAAGCAAGATGGAGATATAGATGATCACTGCTTCTAGTCAGCATTATATTAGAACATTTTTCCAGTGAAAAAAAGGCAAAAGAGAGTTATAAAAACTAGGGAATAGGAGAAAGAAAAAATCGGAATTGGAGAAAGAAAACTGTCACTATTTGTAGAAAATACTGTGAGAATCTGCAAATAATTTCATTGAGTAAAAGAGGTTAGAAAGTTGGTTTGAATAGAGCTCAGTATATTAAAGCAATAGTGGTCAATATACTCACACAATAACAGAAAAATGCACTTTAAAAAGGTATTATCTACAATAGTAACAAAAACCATAAATTTCCTGAGAATAAATCTAATAAATGGGGTACAACAACCTTTATGGAGAATATAGTAAAACATTATTCAAAGACATATAAAGTCTTAAATAAAGAAATACTATAACATGTTTATGAATAGCAGGACTTTTGTAGGACCTAACAAGCAGATCCAAAAATATATATGCAAAAGTAAAGGTACAAGAATAGAAACTGGAATAGAAAGTAAACATATGAAAATATGCTTAAAATCACGGAAATATAAATTTAAGTAGAAATAAGATACAATTTCAGAATCATCAGATTGGCATAAACTATTAGGTCAGATAATATCAAATTTTTGTGATGTGAGGAAAGGCAAGTTATTTATATATTCCTGAAGGGATTGTAAAAGATCAAAACAAGATGCATATAATATACTAAACAGAAATTGTTTCAAGTTTTTGCCTTTAACAAACTTTCACACACACGCCCAAAAATATCTACAAGGATGGTCACTGAGCACACTTTGTAACAACAAAACTTTAGAAAACTACAATTACCCCCAATAACTAGCTTACTTATGCAGTAGAATAATGTCATATAGCTGTTAAAATTATTGAAATATATATGTATTAATCTGGCTAAATCTCAAAAACATAATGTTGGATAAAAATGGAAGCTGCAGAAATTTACATGTAGTATGGTAACACTGATATAAAAATGTTCAAATATAAAACAGCAGTATAGTTTTACATACATAATAAGCATATTTGCCCACAAAGGAATGACACATATCAACTGCAGGGTAGTGATTGCCTCTGGAAATGGAGGAAAGGCTAAGTGATGGGTCTTCAGCTATTTCTGATTCTTAAATCTAACCAAAGAAAAAGATATTAGCAAAGATTGAAACTAGTATGACAAATAAGAAGAGCTACATTATTTCAGTGGTGAGAACATATTTTTATATGTTTAAAGTTCCATAATTACATTTTAAAAATACTCCTACATGTGCATAAAGCTATATGTATATAAATTTTTATTGCAACATTTATTATACTTGTAAAAAAATTGTATTCAACTGAATATCCATAAATAGAAAAATAAATAAGTAAATTATAGTACATCATACCCAGAAATACTATTAAAGAGTAGTGTAAACCTGTATTCGCGTGTGTTCAGTTGATTGCATTGATGGCTCCAATTCTTTTCTCCTCCCATCAATGGCAAAGCATTCTGCCCCACTCTTTATCTCTAGGCTGGACTATACACCTCACATTGCCCAATGGAATGTTATCAAAACATGACACAACCAAAGGTGAGAAAAGTTCTTGTGCATGGGACTTGCTTTCTTCCTGCTCTTGCTGCTTCACCAGAACCATGAGAACATGTAGGGGCTGCTAGCTGTGGAAATATGAGAAAGACCTGGAAGTGAGCTCCGTCATCACTGTGCTGGCCATCCTACACCAACCAGCCCCCTCGGAGCCTCCAACAAACAAAAGATAGACACTTAAGATAGTCCCACTGAGATCAGTCAGGCTACACTTAGATCGGTAAGAATGCTTGGCCAATCATAAATTCGTGAGACAAAAATTAGTAGTTTTAATCCTTTTACCAAAATGGTAAGTTCTGATTTGAAAATGACTCATGGAATCTTTACAATGTCACTTTTTAATCGGAATTTTTCCTGATAATTTACCGTTCAAGTACAAGAACTGAAACAGCATCCTTTACTATTACTTACCCATAAATGTCACCTTTCTAAATTGGCTCTAAAGCAGGGGACCCTATTCCAGGCCTCAGACCATACTGTCTGTGGCCTGTTAAGAACAGGCCACGTAACAGGAGGTGAGCTCCAGGAAGGAAGTCTCATCTGTATTTACACCCGCTCCTCAGAGCTAGCATCACCACCTCAGCTCTACTTCATATTTATCAAGTATTAGATTCTCATAGGAGCACCAGTCCATGGTGCCAAAAAGCTTGGGGACCACCAATCTAAAGGAATTAAATTTGTATTCAGTACTCTAGTTACAATTAGTATCTAGAAATTTATGTTTACTAAAGATTTAGACTTAGAAAACCTTAGTTTATATTAGAAACAAAGTTCTGTAAGAATCAGTTGCTTCCCCAATATAACATTTTAACAAGCTGTTAAAGAGAATTATTAACAGGGTTTTAAATAAATCTAAAAGCAGTTTCTTCACATTAAAAATGCAAATAAATTTTACAATTGTAGAATCATAAAATTGAAAGAATCCACAAAAGATTGCTTGGTTCTGACACCTAGCAATCTACATGTGGTAAATAAGGTAAAATTTTAAGTCAGTGTTCATCCTAGGATATAAGTTAATATGTACCTCTTTATTTATCTCTGCCTTCTATTTTATTAAAATACTATGCTATCCAGAGTAGAGTCATGATTTGTTTGCCAAACTTTTGCAAAGCAGGTACTTTCTTAGCAAACAAATAGCAGACATGTTTTTCTGTTTAGGTAAATGTTAATAATCACAGCTGGTTTGGTAATTCAGTTATTCGGCAAAGACATTGTAAACTACTTGAAAAGAAACCATCTGGTTTGCAGTTGTAAAACTGAAACCAATTAAAACATTTAAATGGCATTTTGTTTTTCATTTTCATCTGTAAAAATATATTTTGCAAGTTCTAATTAGTGGTTGATTTTTCTCTACTGCTTTTATTATATGAATCTAACACTCAAATAATTTTTAGGTTCAGCAAAACTGTTTCTTTAATTGATATTGCATTGGGACACCAGATGACTTAAAGGATAAAGAATATAAAATATAGTTGAATCGATACACGTAGACACAAATAATGTAGTTCACAGAATTTCTATATATCAAACCTAATAAAACAGAGCACAGTGTCTACCATGTCACAAGAATTGATTGGTTAGGTATAGCCTAAAAACCTGATATTCAGTTAAGGGACTATATTTGCTAGAGAGAAAGAGAGGAGGAGGAGGAAGGGAGGGAAAGTGGGGAGGGGAGAAGGGAGGGAGGGAAAGAAGGGAGGAAGGGAGGAAGGGAGGAAGGAAGGAAGGAAGGAAGGAAGGAAGGAAGGAAGGAAGGAAGGAAGGAAGAGGAAGGGAGGGAGGGAGGGAGGGAGGAGGGAGAAAGGGAATCGAAAAAGACTCAAAGACTATAATTAGAAATATACCTTTTTCTCCTACACACTCTCCCTTTAAAATTTATTCAGTTATATAAGCTTTGACTCTAGAATAAAGTACAAGTAGCCCCATGACTTTTTTTTCTCATTTTCAGATAATAAGTACTATAATCACTCTGGGTTTTAAACCCAGGATTTGGTACTTTGTCCAGTCTCATGTAATAGTCAAAGAATCCAACTTCATCAAAACTAGAGTTCTGCCCAGTCCTCCAGATGGAGCTTATAATTTGTAAGTTAGAAGCCAGTAAAGGAAAAACAGGTACTCATTTTGTATCCTTTTCTCTCTTAACTCTTTCCCTTAGGCCTTTACCTCCATCTTGCTAACTTTGGTGATCCTTCCTTCCAGAGACAATAAGAGAGTAAGGACAATGGATGAGCTAGGTCAGAAAAATTCTTCCTTGATTGCCATTGTCTTAAATTGCTTTCTATCTCTCAAGGGCTGGGAAATGTTTAAAGTTAACACTTTCTCTTCTGGGGAACTTTCGTGTTTGTTTGGAACACCCTACCCCACCTTTCTCCCACTTGAGGTGGTCTCTGATTGGCAGTTTTCTTCACTAGGACTAAGGCATTCCTTTTCCATGATTGCTTACTTCTTCTCTGCCATAATGAGTCTGATGATTCACCTCTAACTTCTTTTGAGACTTGTTTGCCCTCTCACAAACCTGTTTGCACAGTATCTAATAAAGCATCTACACCCATGTCTCCCTCTCAACCACATGATGTGTACAAAACACTCAAGCATCCTTGACCCCACACATCTAGTACAGCAAAACTACACCAGCAGAGGAGCTTCATTCCTCTCCCATTGCAGCTAGCCATGCATTGCCCTCTACACTTCTGTGAGACTCCCTAACTGCAGGGCCACTGCTCAGCCTCTCTGAGTAATCCTCTTGTTAGAAATCCTCTCATTTGACTTGAGACGAAGCAATAATAACTTTATTTAAAAAATCATCTTCATGAATTTCCCTTTCCTCTCTGCTCTTTTATTATTTATATTCCCAATGAGAGTAGGAAGGTTTTAGAATCAAGAAGCCCATTTACAGAATTTTCCTTTGAAAATTTTCATCTTGGTCTGGCATCTTTACAATTTCATAACCCATTACATTCTAATATTTCGATTAAATTTTCACTTTAACATCTGGCCTTAATAGTTTTTTTTATAATAATCCCTAGCCAGAGCAAATATTTAAATACTGTACAGACAGAATATTTCCACCTTTAAATTAATAGTACCATTACAAATAGTTGACATCTTTTTTTCTGTGATCACTATAATGCTACAGAATACATAAAAAATGAATAAAATAAAAATTATGGGTTTCTCTTTGTAGTGACTATTGCTGTTGTTGACCTGACAGTCCCATCATCCTTTTTTGAAAAACAGTCCCATATCATGATCATAGGGGTCATCATGTGACACAGGCTGGATTACTCATAATTTGCTTTAGTTCTGGCCACATGGATTGGTCCAGGGATAGGTATATGCCTCTATGAACCAATCAGAGTTCTTCCTTAGGCCTTTTCTGCCAGAGATGATAAAAATCTCCTTCCTCCCTAATCATGAAGTTCCAATTTTGAAACTCCAGAACTTCCAGCAGCTCTATCCCTAACACCCAGAAACAAGCACATATTAAAGGCTGAGACTTTCTGACATCTCTAAGGCACCCCTAGTTCCTGATGTTTTTCTTTATATGGACTATTACCGTATCTTTTCTATAAGTCTTTTTTTAAATTTAAACTAGTTTGAGAGCTCTTTCTGTCACTTCGGTCAAACAAAATAGGCTCTTGATTATTCATTTCTCAAAATGTATACAGTATTTAGGACCTTTAAATGTTTTAAACTCAAATAAACAGAATTAAGCTCAATTTTAGAGGCAACTATATTACCATTCATATTAGAAGTAGCTGTAATCATTCTAAAGGCATGGTCAAAGAATAAAAGAAGATATCCCAGTATTTAATATTCAAGGGAATCAATTGACAGAAGCAATAGGAAACAATAAGCATATATTTCCAATTTCATGATTTCGTAATACCTTAATGACTTATGACTTATGCTCCTGTCTTTCTTTGAGGGGACTAAGGGTCAAAGTATCACATTCAAATAGACTAATTAATAGTTAATGAGAGCATTGTTTTCAATTACAAAAATATATATAATAAGAAGAAAAATATGTAAATTTCTCCTCTAATAAAAAAAACATGAGAACACATAGAACATTAATTACCTAAATCCAAACATTTTGAAAAATATATATTTGCTTTCATCTATTTATTATTCTCCTCATTAAAGACTTGAAGTAGCAATGGAGCACTTGGGTTCCAAACTTTCAACAAGTTGAATACTTCAAAGAGTCTCCAAATACTTAATATACTTTATGTTCATGAAATTTTCTAAAAAATAACTTGTCCATTATTATTTACTTCTGGTTTCAGATAGCTTTCATAGAAAGCATAAGGTGAATTTTATTTAATTCTCTAAGAATTTAAAAATAGTTATCACATAAGTAATATAATTTCATATATAAATAGCAAGCTAATATGAATTATAGTCTTTATTTTGCTATATAATGAATTTTGGATTATTAGCATAGAAACAGGTTCATGTAGAGTAAAGAGTTCATAAAATTAGTAATTTATTTTTGACTTAGGGTTTCAAAATAAATTTTCTCTTGATTACTTTTAGTTAATTAATTTGCTCTCGACATTAATTGGGATTTTTTATTTATTGAGTGTACAAGAAAAAGATATTTTTCATGTCTTACGAGAGTCTTATGATCATATAGAAAAGGACCAGGCAAACTCAGAATATAAATTAAAATGTGAGCATGGCTCTAGTGGTAGTGCATGTGTATGTGTGTGTGTGTGTCTATGTGAAGTAAAATAGGATTACAGAAAGAGCAAGGCCCAGATTTACCTGGATTGATATAGGATTATAAAATTAAAGAAAGCTTCACAGAAGATGTAACATTTGATTTGAGAATTGGATTCAATCTTCAGTTTACACATGACAACTTATACCAATGTAGAAGTGGTTTTGGTTACCATCCTCCTTTTTATGGGTCTGTATATCTATATCTACATAGTTAGTAGAGGATAGATGCTGGATTCAGGTTGAAAGGGAATAGTTGAATATAATAAGTATTAAATACAAGGCTGGGTGGAAGGGGGTTGCCAGCTGAGCCGCTTGAAGTCTATCACAACTTCATAAAACACATGGAGCTTCGTAATGGGGACCTCCTACTTAATGCACTGTTGTATTTTAAAAGTTATATTTTATGTTAATTATAAATGAATATTCTTGAAGTGCTTATTTTTCCAAATATACCACTAAAATTAAAAAGTATTCTTTATTAGACATCCACTTAACAGTAGTTATTTTTAAAACAAAGACAATAGTATGCCAGAATCTATCATTATAAAATAGGTTTTTGTTGTTAAATGGAAAAAAAGGCTGTAAATCAAATATAATGATTTATCTTTTTAATTTATGTTTTCTCTTTGTAAAGTAGAACATTCAGAAGAAACTTTGAACTATGTTGTCAAACATGTATCTTTTACCTTTCATATGTTTCTCATAATCCTTTTAACTATCTCAGACAATTATCAAAGTTATTTACATTTAAAAAGTTTTGCTTCCTCCTAGCTTGCGTTCTCCATTTATTTGATCTTAAAAGAAAATGGTAAATTTGTGACATTAAAATCTAATCTAGGGAAAACATTCGTTATGTGGTCTATTACGTCTTTACAGTCTTGCTGTAAAAAAATAGAAAAGTTGAAGCAAAAGAGAATATTTGTGTAAATTATTCAAATGGTAGTAAAAATTATTCCTATAGCAATAGAACTAATAGCTAACATAGGTTCTTCTTTATTATAGCCATTGGTTTCCACATACATAGGAGTATAAAGTATCCTCTTTTTAAAAAAATTAGTGCAACCACTTTTCAAAGAGCATATTCGTAAATGCATGCAAATATGTGCAACTTGTATGAAAATCACCATGAAATGTCCCCATTTGATCAGATTAAATATTAAAGTTTGTGGAGACATTAAGAGGCCAGAAAAGAGATGAACTGGTCACAACTTCCAGGGCTTTGAACTACATTTTTGGCATCTAAAACAAAGACAGACATATTATTCATTGCTGCAGTACTTTGGTACAAATGTGTTTTATGCACAAGGGTCATATATTTGTATTCTTCTCAATTGTAATGGATTAAGTTTGAGTCCCATAGCACTGTAATATTTGTATTTACAAATAGAAACCATATTTATTCTGAATGCATTTGTAACTAAGTGTACAATTCACAGCTTTATCGCTTGTTTTATGAGTCCATTTGGCTTGGCACAGAAAAAAAATAATTAATCAAGTCTGTAGATTCAGGGCCTGGTCTTTATTTATGCAGAAACTGCTTATTTATTAACATTAAGCATCTCCCATTTGGTCTCAAAGAGACGTATAGTTACATGGAAACAGAACAGCTTTCAGTAGATGATTGCACAACTACAGATGCTTTTTTTCCAACACCGTCACAGCTGAGGAGGTCCAACCAAATGAAAAACAGTTCTGATGAAGTGAGAAACAGAAAAGCGGTACCATGCAAACATTATTACATAATAAAATGCAGGCCAGCACACATTTTTTTTTTACTCTCTTTATTAAATTTATGTGAATCAAGAGGAAAGGGTGAAAAGTATATTTACTGATGATAAAAATTATTCTCTGGATAATTTCAGTCTTCTCATTTAAAACACAGTCTTTACGAGTTTCTAGTTTTCCCATTTCCTTTTAGTTCTCTGTCATCTACTCCAAAGTTAAACTTTTTGGATTTAATAAAGAAATAGAATTTGCAGGTGGCACGTTCCTGAATAGACAGTCTACCATCAAGTGATGTTACAAAACATTTAAATAAAAATTTGTAGGCTCTGTAGGCTGTCCTCACTAATCCTGGTCTTTAAATATTTTCAGATGATTCATCTTAACCTATTTCGACAGTCATGTTAGTGTGTGTGTGTATCCTGCCCCACTGGGAACAATGCCAGCCGGGTAATGTGCGAAATCATAAGATGTGTTATGATGCTATCCCTGAAAGATTTCCAGCCTAAGTTATACTCACAGAATTATTCTATAGGGAACCCAGCACCCCAATGGATTCTTAAAGTACATGCAGATGTGCTTTTCTAAAATGCAATACTAGAAGTATTGCTTATCCTTCTGTAATGTGCTAATATAGAGAGATACAAATATTAGAATGAGTAATTGTAAAACTTACATAAATGAATCAAACACCAAAGAGCAATTTTCTCCATTACTTTATATGTACAAATACATGTGTTTGTGTGTGTATATACATATATATGCACATATATATGTATATATGTAAAGTTTTGCCATATATTAAATCGATTTAGTTAAAAGAATCATCTACATTTGCTTATATTAAATTGGTGTACTTATACTAGAATGAAAAATAATTTTTGTTCTTTTCATTTTCACTATCATTTATTAGACATTTATTATTTACCAGGAAACTACATTGAGTATTTAACATATATTATTTTATTTAATCCTTACACTGACCATATAAAGCAGTACTCATGTCTGTTTCAATTCATAAAAATTGTGCCTCTGAAAAAAATGGAGCTTATGAGAAACAGCCAATTAATTAAATGAGGAAGCAAAAATCAAAATTGAAGCTCTAGCTTGAAAGCTATTGCTCTTAACTAGTATTTCTTTCCAGTCAGCTGACCAAATACTAACTCTATATATCAGCACGAAAGGGGTATAAGAGTAATTCCAATTATGTTTCATTAAAGAGATCATAATACAGGAATAAAACATATTCATCTTAACTAAAAGCAATAAGAGGGAATTTGTTATTCTACAAATTCTCCAGTTCTAAATGCCTTCCTACTCCTTCACACCAACATCCAAAAATATTTGGGAGAAATACAAACCATAGGGTATAAGATATCATGTGGCTTTACATTTATAAAGTATGTCTTTAAATATTGTTCATTATTTAATTTTTTACAGTATTGTCATTTGCTCAAATTAAAATCACCCAAGAATGCTTTGCATACCGTTTCTTCTAGAAATGTGTAACATGCTTAATTTGTGTACAGTGAGTTCTGTTCTTCTGGCATATATTTCCCCTTCTGGCTTTTGAACTCTCTTCAGGGGTGCATTCAAAGATAGAAAAGATAGAAATGGAATGAAAAAGGCCTCTTATTATAAACTTCAGAGAAAGCAGGATAATTATCGAAGTCTGTTATTTTCATAGGATTTACTGGTTATCTGAAATGTTATTTATGGCATAACAATTCCTAGTTTTTTTCTAGAGAAAGCACAAGATAAAGCTAGTATTTACTCTAATATAACAACTAAGTCCAGAGTTATTCCTGCACATAAGAAAATAATATTTGAGGCCCCAATCTACTAGATTTGCGAAAGTTCCCATTGCTCCTCTTTATTAGATGACAAAAAAAGTAGGTATGGTCTCCACCATATTTTCTATAATAATCTAGGAACAATAGGAGCTTCAGTTACAAAAATACAAATGAATGTGACTGATATTGAATTCTAAGCAACAGCAAATCAAGGCATTATGAATTCTCTATAGTCATTATAAAATTATATTAAAATAATGTAATCATTCTGACATTGTTTAGCCTGAGACACATTGTTGAAACTAAAACAGAAAGAACACATGGCTTGGAGCCAGGACAATACATAAAGAATGGGATCTAGATGAGAATAGGGCAGAGCTTTCCTGTAAGATATCTAAACAGGACTTTCATCATTTTCTGCTCACCAGATATTAAAAGTTAATACAAATGAATGCTATCAAAACTACAAATGCATGTACCCTTGAACTATGTTGGTAATTATAGAAATTGATATATACACATTGGTTCTTCACTGCAGAATTCCTGTAACTAAAACAATCCAAATTTCTCTCAAAAGGTACTAGTTTTCTAAATGGTTATGTATCCATGAATAGAATTCTATGTAGCTAAAGAAATAATAAGGAACCTCTCAATGCACTGTTTGAGACAGCTTGGGCTGCTATAACAAAATGCTGTAGATGTGGTGACTTAACACTTTTTTTCTCACAGCTCTAGAGGCTTGGAAATCCAAAATCAAAGTGCTAGTAAATTGGGTTCTTGGTGAGGGCCCTCTTCCTGGCTAATAGACGGTTACCTTCTCACTGTATCCTCACACGATGAGGACAGGGAGAGAGAAAGAGCTCTGGTCTCATTCTCTTTTTATAAGGACATTATGGGACTCCACCATCACGACTTCATCTATACCTAATTACCCTACAAAAGCCCCACTTCAAAATATCATCACATTGAGAGTTAGGGTTTCAATTCAAATATGAATTTGAAGGGGACACAATATTTGGTCTACAGCAGCACTAATAAGGAAAGTTTTCCAAGATCCACTAAGTGAAAAAACAAAGCAATGTCCAGAACCATTTTATAGAATGTTATGTGTTTAAAGGGGGAGGGGGAAATCAGAATATATGTTGATATTTTCTATTACTTGCATTTTAGATTCAGAAAGTTTATACTAGAAACTAATAAAAAGTTAATAAAAAGTTTACCTATGGAGAAAGAGTAGAAACTGGGAAGATGAAGATGAAGAGGAAGAGTACTTAGTATTTTTAATATCTGAATAATATAAATGTATTAAGCAAATGCCTTAATTAAAAAGAAAAAGAAAAAACCAATATTAAAATTGCTCTTTGCCTCTAAGTTGCAATTTAATTTTTGAAAAAAAAAAATGATGCCTATTAGGAATAAAACTCTCAATAAACCAGAACTAAAAGAAAAATTCTTTCACTAAAGAGCATCTAAAGATAGCTTATAGCTGCTATATACATCATACTTAATGGTGAAAAACAAAATGCTTTCCCCTAAAAGATGAGAAACAAATTAAAGATGCCCATGCTCACCCCTTCCATGAAACATTGTGCTGAAAATTCCAGTCAGAGTAATAAGACAAGAAAAAGAAAAAAAAAAAAAGCATACAAATAGAAAATTCTCACATATGAAATAATTGAGCATATAGAAATTTATAAGGAATCAACAAAATACTATAAGAATAAGTGAATTTAGTAAGGCTGCAGGTTACAAGTCATATGAAGAGCATAAGAATATATAAAATCAGTTTATGTGTGTATGCTATTCAAAACAATTGGAAATTCAAAATTATAAAATACTATTTACAATGGTAGTATAACTCATAAAATATCTAGGGATAAGACAAAATATTCAAAAGACCTGTACCCCAAAATTACCAAACACTGCTAAGTACAATTAAAGAAGCATGAAATAAATGGATTGGCACATTTATTAATAGAAAAGACTCATTATTATTATGATGTCAGTTCTGCTCAAATTGGTCTATAGATTTAGCATAATATCAACTGAAATACCAACGAACTTTTTTTTAAATTCGGCAAAGCTTATTTTAAAATTATTATGATAACATAAAGGAACAAGAATAGCTAAAAATTTTTTTAAAAGATTAACAAAGGTGAACAAAGTTAGAAGATTAGACACATAGATCGATGAAACAGAATAAAGAATCTACAAACAAACCCATGTGTGTATATACAGTCAACTGATTTTTAACAAAGATGCCGAGGCAATTCAATGCAGAAAGAATAATCTTTTTAATAAATGGTACTGGAACAGTGGAATATGCATATAAAAAAAAAGTAAGAGAGAATCTTGACCTTACCTCATGACATACAAATCAATTGGCAATGCATCACAGGCCTAATATAAGAGCTCGAACTATATAGCTTTAGTAGAAAGCAGAAAGAAAATCTGCTATATTGGGATACACTTACAACTCCTCAATGCAAACATAGATGGGAATTAATGCTCATGGAGTCATCCTGACCAATAGGGTAGGAGAGCCAATATACAAATGTAGTCAGCTCCAAAACATTATTGTGTAAGCTCCCACGGAGATGGCCAAACTGCTAATGCACCCATGTGCTGACTTCTCTTCCTTCCTTGTTTTACTTCTCTTGTCTCTCACTCCTCCCCTGGGATTATTTCATAATAAACTGCCTTCACGACAGTTTTGATTTTATACTCTGCTTTTGGGGAATGCAGGCATAGGATACGATAAGAAAGCAAGTAATAATAAAATAGTGATCATAGCTGAAAAGTATTACATGCTTACTATATGTTAGATACTACTTTAAAATCTCTACATATGTTATCTAATTTAAATCTAACAATAACCCCATTTTATATTATGAGGAAACAGAAGCAGAAAAAAAGATAAGTGTTGGGTAGGAAAGGGTCAAAAGGACAAATACTACCGAAAAGACATTAAGTTCATTAAATTTTACAAGAAGGCTATTATTAACTTTATGAAAACAACTTCAATGGAGTAAAGGGTATAGGATCTAGATTTGAGAATTTTTTTTTTACCTTAACTGAATATCAGTTCCCAATTATGCACAAATGTGAACATCATAACACTTAGAGAAATAGTAAGAAATATTGTCTTGGATAAGCTTAACAAAGCCTTCATATCCACTCAGATTCTAAACTTCTTCAAATCTTTTCCATTCAGAGAATTTGATATCGAGAACTTGAGAATATGTAGTAAAGGAATTTTGTTCCTAGACTCCCAGATATACAGGTAAGTAAATGAATAAAGTGAAACAATAATAAAATGTGTTGCTGTAAGAGAAAGAGTGTTGAACACAATACAACCCCAAAATGATTGAATACAAGAGGGGTAAGAAGTAACCAAAAAATATCCAAGGCCAACTCTGATGACTTCGGCCAGTTATCATGATAGAACTTTTGAATCCCAGAGTAAATTCACCAAAATAACACATTTCGTATTTTAGTTTTCTTTGTGGTAGTGCTGGATTGTGTACTGTTTCTATGCAAATGCTAAATTAAAAAAAAAATAGAAAAGAATAAGCATGAAGTCCAACAAAAACTATTCATTTGAAAAAAAATCTATTCAACATTTGTCCTACTTTTGCCAGGCATAGTCTATACTGTTGGTCATAGATAAATCTTGAGACTTCAAATTTCTGTTAAATAAATGAACATGTGCCATGTTTATAGTGAAGTTGCAAGGTCATGATCATTAATCATCCTTTTCTGCTATGGAATTCAACATGGTGAAAAGCTACACAGTTTGTAAATGCAACAAGTTCTAAACACCCAAATCCTGGCCCCTTGTTTTGACCCTAATCACTGCAAAGTTCAGATTGGAAAGTTAGTATATTTAAATATAAAACCTAATAAATGAAACAGCAGCTAAAATTCTTAGTAACATTGAGGCACTTGATGTCTATCCACCATCTCTGAGGGCACATCAGTTCACTAATATTCTCATCATTGTAACAAGTGCTGTCATTTATCAAGTGTTCATTACATTAAAATAAAACTAAACTTGAAAAAACTGAAAGCAAAACTTCATAAGATGTCTGTGCACTCTAGAAATAAGAAGAGGCTTGGCAGGAATAAATATATGCTGGCAACACGTCTCTTCTTATATTTCAAGGACAAAATTGAAACCATATTTCCATGGGGTGCAAACATTGATTGCTACATGTTCTTATAAACAGAGAACTACAAACAGTACTGTGCATTCTCTTGATCCTCCTTTACTTTTATGTGAAGTCCAAAAATGTATCAGTTAAAGGAGGCTTCTGAATTCAATTCAGAAAACAGGGATTCATATGTCAAGAATAGAGAGGCAGAGTATACCCTAGGTAAGAGTAAAGCAAACAAAACCACAGTTGTGTTTGATTTGAAATATTTAAACCTAATGTTCACTAATGGATATAAAATGAGTAAGCACAAATCGTAAATTATCTCAAAGCCTCATTTAAGTTATGAGTTTTGTCCTTTGATTTCTCTTTTCTCCCTTCATGAATGGTAAGGTCTGGTCATTCAGGTCCAGGCAGTCGAAGTACTTAATCCCTTTCCACTTAATTTCCTTCAGTAGTTTTATCATCACCTACAAGGCACTGTTTTATTTAGCTCCTACCATCCTTTGGAGCTTCATCTGTCACCACCCTCCCTTTTTTCTCTAATAAGCATCAGCCACAACAAAATTTTCTTCAGTTTCTCAAATTTTCCCTGAGTCTTTCTGCCTATGAATGACATTAACACATGTTACTTACTACCTTTGCCTGAAAAACCATTTCCAATCAGAGTTCACCTGGCTAACTTCTATACATCATTCAGATTTCAACTATAATATACTTTATACCAGGCAGATGACCCCCTATCCATAAAGATTGTCTCAAATCCTATCATGTTCTTTCAACTCTATTTCTTTATAGTACTTACAATTATAGCCAAGTCATTCATTTTGAAATTATTTATGTAGTGTTTGAGTGTAGGTTTCTTAAAAGCTGATATCTTCTCTGTCGTGTTGGACATTAGATCAAAGTATCAATTAGCGATTGAAACACTAAAGTGAATGAATAATTATTCGAGAGGAAAAGAGGGTAAAAAAAAGAGGAAAATAGAATGTAGGAGGGAGGAGAAATAAAGCAAAGAAATAAAAGAAAGAAAAAAAAGAGAAAAATGGAAAGAAGGGGAAAAGGAGCGAAAGAAGAAAGGAAAAAAGAAGAAAATAGAGGAAAGACTGAGTGCCTATTATCCAGAGGACAATGATCGAGTGTTCTGTATAAGGATACAATTCCCATGTGGCAAAATTATGTTTGAAACCTATCACAAGCATGTTTCAAAGTCAAGGGAAGAAAATCAGAGGCGCTCAAATAGCAGCAGGTAGGAGTACATAGTGTGCTGGTAAATTTTATGTGTCAATTTACTGGCCATGGACTATGCCCATTAAACATTAATCCTGGGTATGTCAGTGAAGGTGTTTCCAGACCAGATTAGCATTTAAATCAGTGAACTCAGTAAAGTGGATGGCCCTCCAAATGCTAGTGGGCATAAATTAACCAATTCCTTGAGGGCCTGAATAGAACAAAAGGCAGAAGAAAGAATTCACACCCTGCACCCCACCCTTATTTATTTATCTATCTATCTATCTATCTATCTATCTATCTATCTATCTATCTATCTATCTATTGGTTTTTTTATTTTTGATTTTTGCCTGTAGGAAAAATCTCATATCTGGCCCTGTGGCTGAGATTTAAACCATTAGCTCCTCTGGTTTTCAGGCCTTTGGATTTGACCTGAATTACACCGCTGGCTTTCTCCATTCTTCGGTTTACAGACAAAAAATTGTGGGAATTCTCAGTCTCCATAATCAGTTAATCAATTACTCATAATAAATACACACGTACACACACACACACACATGCACGCACGCACGCGTGCGCGCCTCCTTACTAGTTCGCTGGTGAACCCTGGCTAATATATACAGCTAGAATCTAAAGACAAGGAAAGCAAGAAGGGTGTGTCTGCACACTGTCTCTAGTTTTGCTTGTATGATAAACCTGGTCCATATAGAGACCTACATAAAGTAACTTTAGGCCATTCCTATCCATCCAGATTTTGATTCTGGTCAATCTCAACAGTTTAGTCAACATATACTCCTGCCTGACTGTCAAGTATTAGATCTATGTGAAGTTTAACTTCTAGTAAATTAAAAGAGTGTTGTTAAGTTAAATGAAATCTTATAGACCTAGCAAAATGTTCAGTGAGGTTTTATTCCCTTTAATATGTGTTATACAAATAGTAATGTGTATTTTTTTGTGATAAATGAATTTTATTGAAATGTAGTATTTCTGGTTATTTTTAATTGAATTAATATATTTAACATATATCTGCCACAATCTTAAAACCATTTCCTCTGTTTTAAAAACTGTTTACCAATCACCCAGTAGAATTTGGAAGATACAAATAGGAAGATTCAAGTTGAAAGAGTCAAAAATGAACAGTTTTATTTACTAGAATTTAGTCATTAATGTTACTAGAATTTGGTGAGAAAGTGTAAAAGACCCAGGCCTTGCTATAAAAACAAGCAAACAAAATACCTTTTTAAGGCATAATGCTTTCCTAAATTTGTCTGTTCTGATTATTATAGAATTGTCTGGCTTAATTGTGTATCGGTCTACACAGTCTCTCAGATATAACAAAACTTGAACATATTTTGAATTTACAGCTTTATAAAAACAAAGGATAATTGCACTCTGTAGTTTCTGATCTCCAAACATAGTTACCATTAATTCCTGCCTTCCCTGTTTATGCAGGCCACTCACCTATGAAGAGGTGAAGTTAATTTCCCCTTCCTTTGAATCTGGGCTAGCCAGATGTGCTGCTTTGACCAATAGAAGGAAGAGGACACTGAGTATTAGAGAATACTCTACTTCATTATGCATGACTATTGTATTAGTACTAAGAGGAGGGATTTCACAAGCTAATTAATTTGACTTTTCTCCTGTTATCCCTAAATACTCTCACTGTTCAAATCTCCCTCTTACTTCCAAGTTGTGCGTACTACCAATATTAACAGTTGCATAACCCACACAGTTTCAAGGTATTCAGAGGAATTGCTTTTTGGTCCAAAAAGTAAGTCGAGAAACGTGGAGAATCATTTCACTGTGGCCCCAACAGTTTTAATCACAAAGGTAAAAGTTTAAGATTATGAGACTTGCTGTGCCAATGCTGAATGCTGGATCCCAAGTAAGAAAACACTCATTTGTTCCTTTTAAAATAATTTTTTACTTAATTCATTATAAAATGAAAATTAATGTATTACATGCAAGCATAATAGCATTTTCTTATGAAACATAACTACATTTTCTTCTAAACAAAAATAGTTAATAAAAATGGAGTTTAATATTTTTGTAAATCTCATTTAGGTTTAGCTTAAGGGAAGACAGCTAGATTGTCATATTTGTAGTTATATTCAACCTGCTGCCAAATGTTCTTTTTGAAGTGTGTAAAGAAAATCCAGCACAACATATATGTGTAATAAGAAAAAGGAGTATTTTAATACTCTTTTCAGATAATTCTGGACATTCTTCTTTGATAGTATACCAAAACGCAAAAAGTGAAAGCTTCTTAAAAGTTAGGTACAATGTCAACAAACTTTTTTGTATGCTGTAAAAACTTTTTGTAACATTTATATCCGTTGATTCCTCTTCTACTTTAAGTGGACCATTTATCCATGTGCCATTTTGTAATATCCTTATTGTTTAGAGACTAACAGTTCTCTAAGTTAAGCAGATCTTCTAAATGTTGACCTATTTATTATATAATCTTAAAAAATATATATATATTTGGTTTTAAATATCATTTGGTTTATTTTGATAAAATATCTACCAAACATCTAAGTCTAAATAACCATAATTTTGTCTGTAAGTCATTTTTTGAAGTGAAAATGGTGTTCCCTGTGAAAAGTGGCCATTTCAGTTTACAGCTGAAACAATTGCATGAGTGCTATTCCTCTTGACAAATATACTTGTTTGCGGTAAAAGTACTTTATGCATACTTCCTATTTTATCACACAGAATATTTTTTAAATGTGCTCCAGGGTTAAGACCTAATAAAACATGTTTTACTGCTTTATCAAGGACATTGTTAAGTAAAACTGGTTCCTTTTTTTTTCCAGTTTGTAGTGGTGAAGAAATTGATGACTACTAATATAATTTGGGGCCATGGCTTTGATTTGTGTCAGCAGTTTTACTCAGCAATTCCTTTTGCATCATCAGAGCAAACATCGACACTTCTTTTTTTTTTTCAGAATAAATAATATGACTCAAAAAAAGATATCCAACATTTTTAGTATTTTAGCACCATTTGTTCCTTAACACGCATTAACATAAAAGATCTTCAGTCATTGGTTTTTGCTGATATTTTACAGCTGATACTGGAATATAAGCAAAATGGCAAGCCCAGGCATATCTGTATTTCCTTTTTAAGCAAAAGGTAAAATTCTACAGAGATGATATTGAGTTGATCTTCATGTTTGCAGCTAAATTTTTAATTTGATGAAATACTGTAGTGTTGTATAGTGGCAGTGCCATGATACCTTTTGTCAATTTTTTCATTGCACAGACATTCAGCAATGTCAACTGTACAGGCTGTATAGTGTGTGCTTCCCCAGATAATGCAATATGATAACCTACTTTGCATGAGGCTTCTGTAATAACTTTTTAGTTTCTAGTTTAAAAAATTGTAACGTATTTTCTTTTAAAGAGTTTGTTATGTCTACATTTAAAATTTTACTTAAAAAAAAACACACTAGTCTCAAAATGCCATTGTAATGTAATCGACACAATAATATTATTTAAAATGTTCTATGGACCAAGATATATAAAAGTAAATTATTAATGTCTGTAAAGCCTAAAAAAAGAACAGTTTTCATTTTATTTGTGTTTTTTATTTACACTTCACACCATTTTTCAAATCAGATTCCTCCCTTCCATGAATCAAACTGTACAAATGTCATCTCTCTTTTTTCTTGAAGCAGCTGTGGATTGAGAAAGCAAGATTTCTAATCTTCCTTTTAAAAATCAAATTTCATCTTTCTAACACAACCACTCTACGATACTACAAATCGGAAGCTGGAGTCTTGGTGCCACACATGGCTGCAGGCCACACCACCAAGAACAGAAGAAAAGGCCTTATTTGTTATTTAAGTAATTTATTTTTGTTCTTTAGGAATATGTAGAACACATTAGAGTGTGGAACTCATTGAAAAGACCCTTCCTTCATGAGTCTAAGGTATTACAAGGACACCCCTGGCAAGACAGCATAAATAGTCTAAAACTTCTTACATAATCCTTTCAGGCAACCTACCTAGCCAAGAATGCTCTAAAGGTTGATGCAGAACTTGGAGTTTCCTAGCATACAAACTTGAACCAAATGCATTTTCTGCAGAAAATCAATCTATTAATCTCTCAAATACATAGAGCTCCTATGGTCTTGTGCAATTGAGTCTTTAAGATGCTTATTAAAAGCCAAACCATTTTACTTAAAATAAAATAAAACAAAATCTCTTAAAATTCCACAATGGGAATGCTTTAATTATAGACCAAACATCTTTCCATTATAATGAGTTTCTAATCTAGACCAACATCTCATTTATATTTTATAATAACGTGTATGTTCTCTGTGACCGAAGGAAGTTCTAAACTAGGACTTTCCCAAGTTAAGGGTTAGTGCCAAATCAGAATATATATATATATGCCAATCAAATCCCAAGTCCACAGAATTTTGGCCTCTTAAACACCACTGAACACCCCCTACATAATTTCATCCGCCCATATCCACAACCACTCTTTTGTCTTTACTCAGAACTACTTAATCCCTTAATTTTAAACTTCCACGTTTCTCTTTATTTTGTCCAGAGGTTAGCTAGTGGATGTAAGATCAATGTTTATCTTGCTTACCACTGTATCTTATACAATTTATCTTTCAGAGCCTCATTCTCTGATATTATATTCTATGTTTATTTTTATTTTCTCTCATTTTCCTTATAAGATCCATGAGTGCCTGAATTTGTTTTATTCACTGCCGGGTCCCCAGCATCTAGAACAATACTCAACTCATCATATGTGCTCAGTAAATATTAGTTGAATGAAGGGAATGCCAGTGTTAGAGTAGCTCCCTGAACATAACTTGTGGTTAATAAGTGAATAATAAATAATAATGAGTAATACCTACTGAATGTTTAATCTGTGATGGGCACATTCTAATTTCTGTAAATGGATCGATCTCATTTTATTTTTAAAATGTCCTGTAAAGTATGTAGCATTATTATTGCCATTTTCCATATAAATGAATTGTGGAAATATACAAGTGAGCCAAAATAGACTTACATACTGTGCAATTTCAACTAATGCACAGAAAAAGAGTAGAGGGGAACACTTGAATATTCCCACAGCTTCCCACAGTGGAGCAGTAGGCTATGCCTACTAAAAGCCGTGAGGTGGAGGTAACTTGCAAATTCATTCCATCCACAGCAAAAAATTTCTGTACTTCAATTTTTTTTTTTAATTACTCACTTTAATGTCTACAAATATTCTTTTGGGAGCAATTGGAAAAATAGATGTATAATGCTTCCATGGCCAAATATCCTAGCATGGTTGGATGATGCTTACAGAGCAGAAAAGGCAAAGATTTACAATGCTCAGGTGTATATTCTAAATCACACTCTCCTCTAACTCATTCTCTTTTCCCAAAACAAAAGTGTATTTAATGCTTCAGACCATCAGAACAATGTCAACCTATGAAATCTTCAAGTAGTGAACTATTTCTAAGATGACTGGGTACCATCCACTTAGTTCTTAGGAGATTATATGTAACACTTTTTTAAAAATCATCTTTGCCATGTACTACTATAATGCAGTTTTGACCCATACTGAGGATGTTTTTCTAGAAGTTTCAATTTTGAACTTTGCTTACGGATAATTTATATTAACAATAAAAGAGATGAAAAGTTCTTTTTGGCTTTTGTCTTCACTCCTACTGAAAAAGTAATCACTGGCATTAAATCACTTAGAGGAAAATTAGCTTTACCACTGAATTAAACTTTATGATCTGTGAATTTTAATTAGGTAAGTTTTCAATCTGTCCTATAATGAGCTAAGTAGTCAAGTAAAAAGAAACTGAATCATGGACATAGGTATCAAAGATCTAATTTAAAAAATAAAACAGTAAAATAAGTTATAGTTGAAGTGATTAGGACTTGAGTGTTAGCACAAAAGTAGCAATGTATTTTGAAACATTCATAGTTTTAACTTACAGTCAGTCACATAGACTTCTGTTTGTATAGGAAGAAGTTCAGGAAGAATATTTTTTATCTATCCAGGATCACCCATCAACAAAAAAAGAAATCAATCATAAGCTATACAAAAGTTAAAAAGCAAAATTAACTTGGGAATTTTGGAGATAAAACACACAAACATTTTATTCACTTTTTAACTGCATAGAAAACATAAAATTACATTCAATAATCAATAAAATATATACCTCACATCTCATGCCAATGATTGGTATGGAGACAAGGACACATTTGAAGAAATGTTGCCTTGCTCAGTTAAGACTCCTCCTTCCTCTGTGCTCTGGGATTCACCCGACCATCTTTCATCCTCTTCTTTCCCTATTTTATTAGTTGTTAGTAGATTCATTAGTTGATAAGTGTCTTCAGAATTACTGCTTCCTTCCCTTCCAATTGCAAAAACAAACAAAAGAAACCTTCCCTTGGTTGTATGGCTCCCAGTAGCTATCAGCCCAACTCTCTTGTTTCCTTTTCACCAAGCTGAAAAGTTGTACTCAGGGATGTAATAATCTGATTGACGTTTTGATAAAATCACTCTATTTGTGAGGAGGAAGATTGAAAGGAGGGATGTAATTTAAGGTGGCTAGCAGTCTAGGTTATGGATTGCAGAAATGGAGAGGTGAACAAATTCAAGGAATTTTGTGGAGATTGAGGCAAAGAGTCTTGCTCTTAGGTTGAATGTGCAGAGTAAGGAAATGAGACAACCCAAGAATAAATGTCTCCAAGTTTTTATGCTTCAGCAAGTGGTCAGATAATTGTATTGAATTTGAGAAAAAGACTATAACAGGTAGATAAAGGTGTGGGGACTGAAGAGAACCAGGTGATCTTCTTTAGACATGTTAGAACTTGAAATTCCTAGTAGACATTGCTATGGACTGAACTATGTTCTCCCATGCCTAATTCATATGTTGAAGTCCTAACCCCTAATGTGACTGTATCAAATATAGGGCCTTTAAAGAGATGATTAAGGTTAAATGAGGTCATAATGCTGGAGCCCTTATCTAATAGAACTAGTATCCTTATAAAAGAGGAAGAAACACCAGATATCTGCCTTCTTATCCTCTTCTTCTCTTCTTCTCCTTTCCCCCTCATTTCTTCCCTTCCTCTATCCAACAAGTGAGGACACAGCAAGAAAATGATCACCAGCAATCTCAGAAGAGAGTTATTATAAGAAACAGAACTCTACCAGACTTTGATCTTGAACTTTTTAGCTTCCAGAACTATGAGATAAAATTCTATTGTTTAAGCCATTCGATATATAATATTTTTTGTTATGATAGCCTGAGTTGACTAATACAGACATCTTCATAGGATAATAACTTGATATGTTGCCTGATGTTTACTTTTCTTTACTCCCCAACTCTTACTCAAAGAGCCATACTATTCTGTACTTAATTGATTTAAGGTAAGGATCTGACTGTAGCATCCAGAGGCAAGAGAAAGACTTCCTGGTTTTGGATCCCTTCAGACCATAGAGAAGATTCCTTGCTTGGATAAAATATTTTGGAGAGACATAATTAAATAGATCAGGTTTTTGCTTCACCATGCCCTCGCCCATTCTTGTGATCCTTTTCCAATAGCCGGTGGGGAGGTGGGTGGTGGGGAGGGAGATTCCCTGACATAAAAAGGAACAATAACAACAAAAAAGAGATAATTAGAGTAGAGAGGTTGGTGATTTGAGTTAAAAGCACTAGATCTAAGTGTACCAAGTGAGCAGGAACAGGGACTGGCTCAGCAAAGGGTACAGTGAGGAGCATCACTAAGATGCCTTGCAATCATGTGGAAGTCATCAACTGATGAGTGCCCTGGCCTACTTTATTATTATTATTTTTTTTATGAAATCACTGTCCATCCCTTGTGCCCTGAAGTTATGCAAGCTGTTCTTTTCATCAATGGTTAATAAAGTCATCTTCTCAATAGCCTCTGGCGCTTCTCCCAGCCACCGCTCAGCAGTGGTGCTTTAGATTTTGCTTGACTCTTCTCTGACTTAACCCATACGGAAAAATAGACAAATCATTTTTGTAATATCTCAGTGACTCACAATACTTGAAAAAGCCCTAGATACTTAGTGGAGAGATGATGGTCTGGAAGGGAAGACTCCCCACACCTGTAGTAAATGGAGTGGAATGCCAGCGAGACCACCTTATGGTGCTTTCTAAATTGAGACAATGACGACATATATTCAAGTACATAATTGGATGTGAATCTGAAGATCAAGAAAGTCATGACACAATAGTAAAATATAAAGCCATAGAAATGGGTGAGATCACATAATGAGAGAGTTCAGCCAAAGAAAAGGAGAGAACCAAGTCCTGAAGAAGAATAATTGTTAGAGAGAACATCAGAGAAGTATGAAAAATGAAGTGGCCAGCATGGTAGGAAAATAGCCAGGAGAATAGATATAGAACCCAAGGTCAAAGATGGCTATGAGAAGGACCTAGATATTATGTTGCACGCTGTTGACAGGTCTAAAAGGATGAAGATAGAAAAGAGTTCATTGGCTTCAATGGCATAAAGATCAGCATTGATTTGATGATACGGATATATGGATTGGGATTGGAAAAGACTGGACAGTAAAGTAAAGGAGAAGTGGAGGCAGAGTGTGTAGAAATTTTTTTCAATACATTTTGATATGATATGGGACAGAGAAATGGTTTGATAGAGTGGTTAAAGGATAAGTTTCTTTTCCTCTCTCCTCTTTTATCTCCTCCTCTATCTTCTGCTTTTTTAATATGGGAGATACTTGAAGATGTTTAAGTTGGTGAGAAGGCTCTAGCAGAGAAGAAGAGATTGATTTAGTAGAAAAAAAAAGTAATAGTAGAGATAGATTTCTATATAAGGCAAAAGTGAATAGACTAACCTTTGATTATAGGAAAGAGAAAGAGAAAGATACTGCAGATACAAGTAGCCTGTATGTTTGTTTGGTAGTGGGAAGATGAGGATGTTGTTAAAGGGTCTTCTATTTAAAACAAAAATTGAGGTAAGATTATCAACAGAGAGTGCAGCGGGAGAAGAGGGAGGTTTAAGAAAAGAAGAAAAACTGGAAGACTTGTCTTAAGAATTCCAAATTGAACTTAAAGAAAAACATAATAAAATCACTGAGTATTGTTGAGAGTTTATTTGGAGTATGTAATCACAGATTTTAAATTAATCTATTAGTCTGGTTGTGTAAATTTTCAGGCATGGGTCCTGTTTAGAAGAAACTGTCTTTGTGAGAATACCTAAGGGAATGAGAACACAAGTTTTCAGATGGCCAAAGCCAGACTGACCTTGACTTTAAGGCAGTGCAGTTGAGAGGGTAGTTAAGCGAAGCTTATATATCGTTCTGCAAAATACGGGGCATCGAGAGGCCAGATTTCCTTGGCAGACGTGTATGAAAGTATGGATCATAGTCAATCTCATTTGAGATTGGTTTAATAAATGTTTTAGCCAAAAGTATAAAAATATATTATTTCCCATAACTGTGAATTTAAGGTTTTGCTAATAATATACCAAATATGCACAGGCTTTTCCATTTTTATGGATGAGTGTAAGTTGATATGGTGTTCCCTTTCACTAATATCATGACTCTCTCCCAGCCTTACAAACCAAAGCATGATGGAATAAACACTATGTAAAAAATCTACACATTGTTTGGAAGAATGAAAACATCCCTCTATTGCCACATTATAAATAATTGATGAACATTAAGTCATTAATGGGTGAAGTGAATTTTTTAGAAAGCCATTTGGTTAGAGGCAGGATTCCATCCACAGGTGATAGTGTGATGCCCATTATGAGAGTTTCTTGGAAAGTGAGTAGTGAAGATTTTGTGGGCATAATTGTAAATCATAAAGACGAACTGGTTAAAGGTGCAGAAAACTAAGGAACTGGTTTTAAAGTGGTAACAGTTACAATATTAAAGAACTAGAGCAAGATATTTTGGGTCTTTGAAAATATACTGAGGTCTTACAATATGCAAATGCAAAGCTGCTAACACAAATTTATTATTAACAATTAATAAACAAATATGTTGGCTACTTTCCAGAAAATGCAAAAATAATTACAAAGGGCAAAAAAACTACCATTCATAATATTCCTTAATAGCCTATCATTTCACAGGCTACCGGCCTTCCAGTATCCTTTCATAAAGTGCTTTCCCATTCTATCTCTCCTATTTTCTATTACTTGTGTTTTTCTTCCATGAAGGTCAATATACTGCCTCAGAGGAATGTCAGAAGACCATTGTTAAGCAATGATGATCCACTTTTACTTGTCACACAATATATTTCACCATTGCCCCCACCCACTCTGTACATGCATTATAAAAGAAATTCTTATTCAAAATCACCATTGTCAGATAAGTTTAAAGTTTATATTACAAAAATAATAATGCCTATAAGGTCATGTAGAGTTTATTTTTATGGCAGAATTTATGCAATAGCTTTGTAAATGGCTTTAGTTCTATATTAATTGAATCACAATTAAATTGTCTATAGGAGTCACATTTCTCAGTTATATATTACTGAATTGTGAAGACAGAGTAAAGTATGTATCATAAAGTTATTTGAAAAGTTGGGGATTCACAAGTTTCCAAGGATATAGCTCAAGTACACACACCAGAAAGAATAACAAATACCCTTCACTGCTATCCTTTTGGAATGAAAATAGAATCTACCTGTTCTGTCCTTCATTTACGTTTTACAATCATGTTTTCCATGTGTAAATGGAAACTATACTTCTCAGAATCTAAAGTTCTTGTTTATGTCATGATCCACAAAAATCTTGGGTTAAAATGTTTAAGTAGCAGACAGAATCATGTCTACAGCCTATGTGTTTCACTTTAGGTGATACTGTGTTTTCAAAACTGTTAGACCTTAGGGGTAAATCAAGATTTCTCTCTGTCTTCAAACCCACTCAACTTTTATCACCACTTCTCTCTCAAGGGGGAGGAGGATTGGTATAATCAGTCAAATTCCCACCCTTTATGTGGGTCATAGTCACAGTGGATAGGATTTTAAAGGGAATAAATGTGGTCCTTTTGAATGTATCCTCTTCTTCCACACAGCTCTGTAAAACAGCCCAGAATCAGGTGCCCCAGTCTGCTCTGGTCTAGGAGGTGATGTAGCTCTCTCACTCCTTTCCCTCTGACCCCTCTTGGTCGGCCTTTCCTCACAAAGTGGCAAGACCAAGATAATTAGACTGAGTTTGTAGAACAGAGGTTAGCCCTACTAAGTAGCATTTTAGCTCTCAAACTAAAACATGTAAAGAGAGAAAGTGATGAGCTCCTATGGAAATGAGAAAATGATTAGAATAAGGTGATTAGAGAATTTTTAAGTAGTTTTGCTGTTGTGGCCCAATGTAATTTCCTCTTTGCTACCTCTGCAGGAGATCTGTAATAAATGCCTAAAATATTTTTAAAGTTTTATGTAGTTATATTTGTATTTCTTTTAGACACTGAGAGAAAATTGGCCTTAAGGTAAATCAATTTTCTTCCAGTTTTGTAGGTGATCTTAAAAACTTGGCCAAATATTGTTATTCAATTTTAACATTTCTTATATTGGCCATTTAAACTAATGTATTTTAGAAACTTAGGTTAAATATCATCATTATTGATGCAAAAATATTAAAACATAGGAATAATATAAGTTATTCTATTTTAAAAGGGGATGGGACTTTTCTAGAAATCATATTTTTGAAAATTTTCTATGTAATCATTATGATCACTTAGTATTGTAACATGAAGCAATGACATCTTACTCTTAGCTAAAAGTTGCATTTATTTATAGCATATTTATTCTAAATATTGATTAAACTGTATTGAAATTAAGAAACCCAAAACTGTAATTCACTTGGAGCCATGATTTGCTTCCACTTAATGGCTTTCATAATGGCTGTCAATCAGAAATACATGCATGAATTAAAGAACAGATCGCGACCTCTTGAATTTCTAACACTCTACATGCCAAAGTATTTTACCTGGGAAATAAATTATATTTACATAAAATTATAAAAAAAATTAAATTTCCAATTTGATAAATCTTAATAGAAAACATTAGCTATTTATTGAGACCTTACCCTGTGCCAGTCACAGAGCTAAATCCTTAACAAACATTATTTTCACTTAATCCCCTTGACAGATTCAAACTGAGACAAATACAGCTTTGATCCTATTTCACAGATGAGGAAATGGGCACACAGAGGTAAAACACACGGCCCAAGGTCATGGTTGGAAAAAAAGAGACCCAGGAACTAAAGCATTTTAACTGGCTGCCCAACCAGTGCTCTTAACTCGAATGTTAGTTTCCGAGAATTGTTTAAAATAAATCATGTAGATGTACCTATGGTAATATGTTGTAATGCTTGTGCCAAAAAACAATATTTGATATTTTGAAACATGGATATTACTAATCAGACACTGTTGAGAGAATGTTAAACAGACCCAACATTTCTGTAGGGCAACTTGGCACTGGGTATCAAAAGCATCTACATTGTGTATGTCCTCCAGGATCCAGCTTCTAAGGATTTATCCTTGGAATTAACTGAACATACATGTGAAAATGCATATGAAACAAAGGCCATCACATTATTTAATAACAAACAAACAAAAAAGAACAAAAGTGTCATGAGCATTGGTTACCTAGAGGATAGCATAGAAATGTATTGTGTGAAATGGAAAACTATCTGCAATGTTTGCCAAAAAATATGGTTAAATTATTTGGATAGCAGAATTCCATTTTTTGTAAAAAATAAAGATATTAGTCATAGAAAAAATATGGAAGAATGTACATCAAAATGTTAAAGGAAGTTATCTCTGATGAATGGGATTATGGGAAATTTTCTATTGAAGAATAATTTTTAATTACTTGATTATGTATAGCTGGTTAAAAGAAATCAAAATAAAAACATGATATGACTACCACCAATATGAAAATATAAGGCATCCAGTCATTTTTTAAAAATATAATAAGGTGCTGGTTATTGATTTATTACCTCTCTGCTTCAAATTGATCCTTTTATTTGTTCTGTGGAAATTGATCTGGACCCATTAAATTTTTTTTTGCCAGTGGACACTGAAGCTTTCTCAATAGAGGGCTCTGAAGAGATGTAGAGGAGGAAAAGAGTTTTGCTTCCTGATTTCCCTGTCCTCGCTGGGCGCACTCCCAGAGCTCAGGCATCTCCTCCCACACTAGCGCTCCTTTGGCATGGAGTGCCCCCAGGGTCCCCAGCAGCTCTCAGCAGCTTTCCCTGACCCTTCTCTCAAGTGGTTCTTCAGACTATTTCTTTGAAGAGACACTTCTCTTTAAAATGCTTTCCCCGGCATGCTAGAAGGTTGATTTCTATCACACCCCACCAGTGTGGCATCATAGTGACTCCTCTACCATCCAGTGAGCCATGTTTCCCCTCTCCAACAAGACATGGATTTCAGCCTTGGGGGAAGGGAAGGTTTTTATCAGGTATCTATCTCAGTCTTAACAGTGGTACCTGCTTCTTTATTTCTACTATTAATGTATTCTTTAGAGTTTTCTTCTTACTAGCCAATCCCACATTATAACAATCCCTGATATAGTTAATATGTTGCATTAAACATTCTTCATTCAAATTACTGTGTGGTTTCTCTCCTTTAACTGGGCTCTGACAGGACTACTTATTCCAAAAGAGAAATTTAATTGAACATAATCTTTTGAGAAGTGATTAACTAGATGAATTTTGTTAAATAATAATAAAAATATTACTAGGCAATACACAGAAAAATTATTGCTTATAAATAAATGTTCAAGTATTCTATTTAAAATTATTAACTTACTTGAAAAGGAATGTAAAACACAATAAGTATTAATTAAGTCATGCTGAAATCTGTAGTATTTTATTTTGTAAAAAGGAAATCATTTTGTCTATTATTTTATTTCCTATTATAATATTTAATGAGAAGTAAATAAGGAAAGCACCTAGCATAATGATCATGACCAAATATTATAAAACATTTAAGTTAATAATTATTTAAATTTATTCAAATAAACCCCAAAATATATCAAATTTGATAGATGTAGCCCATACTTTGCAAAGCCTTGAGAATGCTTCAAGCCAGAATGAAAAAAAAATATGTTTAAAATATAAGTTTAAGTCCTTCCTGCCAGTTATGCCTAGGGAAATACATATTGGAATGCAGAAAGTCAGTTCTCATGTGTTTGAAGTGAAAAATTAATCAGAAAGCAAGTGTGTAGAACCCGGTAATAGAGCTATTGGTAACTTTTAAAATCCATAAAAGTTAAATCTAAGGAAAATTTGGCAGAGAGCAACTCATTTTCAAACGCAATGAGTTTCATCACAGGTCTAACCTATTCAGTTACCATGACTGAAAAGTAAATGTCTAGGAGTGCTTACTGAGTTCATCGCCCACTGAAAACATATGACTCTTAAAACTTTTGTTTATGCATAGAAGTGTGACTTTACAGATTGGAAAAATCTATATTAACAAAAGCTAAATTTTTCTGAAACTTAAGACCACCCTGTGCTGTGACTTTCTCAGTTCTCATAAAACAAACTAGGTCTTACTTTGTCATTACTTAGAAGGAAGACCACCAAAGAAAATCCAAGGTGTGACTATATACAGTGGTTTAATAAATAGCCTTTTTTTGTGGAATCAACATTTAATATTGCCTTCAAAATAGTGTTCGAACCTGTCCCAACCACACACATAGTTTGCATGGTCTACTTTGGTTCTCTGATTTCAGATTTAGACATTGACCACTGAGAGATTGTGCAGAAGTAACACTAGAAGTAAAATTGCTATGAGATTGATTTACGCTAAGTGTACTGGAAAAGTATCAGGCTTTAGTATGCAGTTTGTATTCAAATCATTCTGGATAGAATCTTGGCTCCCTCCCTTGGTACCGTCAGCCTTAGGTAATTCACTTAACATTTCTGACCCTTGGTTTTCTCATCTATTAAAAAAAAAAAAAAAAGAGGTAAGAATCCCACCCTTATAGAGTTCCTGTTGTGAAGCAAATGAAATAATCTATGTAGAATGTCCTGCACTCAATAAACGTTAGTTTCCTTCCCTCCTCACCCTCATTCTTGGGAATCTATTTTTGCCAAACATCAGTTTAAATGTTCTGGCAAGAGTTAGGTGATGACAAAAAGGAGATGGAAAGAAAGACACAAAAGTCATGAAAATTAGAATTTAAAAATGGGGAGACAGGGAGGGGAAAGTGGAAGGCAATATAGAAGGTAAAATGAATTTGTTGCTTTGCTGCTCAAATCACTTTTTTTTCCTTTTACTTTCTAAGTTTTCAGTCATTATTACATCACTTGACATTCAATAACAACTTGCAAGAGAAAGAAAACAATATACTTCACCACACAATCAAAACATGGTTTTGCCAGAAACCACTGGTTCCAGGTGTCATTTTATTTATTTATATAATATGAGCAACTTCAAGGTTAATAGGAAAAGGCCCATGTAATACAAAAGATTCTAATTATTAGAATGCCTTTACTCTGTTTTAAATTATGTGGCATAAAACCAGTCACACTAATTTTCTGGCAATATACACGTGCTTTTCAACATTTGTATTATCATTTGTATTATTTCTTTTATTCTTTTCTCATAAAGCACTTAACATTGGAGACTTCACTAATCCATCATTAATAGTTAATTTTAAGACAATGCAAAAACAAATCAAAACTCTTATTTTAAAGTAAGTTAAGTCTCACAGAAACTATACTCACAGAATAACACATAGAAATTTTTAACAAGAAAGAAGCCACTTGAACATGAAAGTATAAAAAAGGGGTCACTTACATGGTTTAGGTTACTTTGGGCACCAGAATTTTGTGTGTAAAACATACTCCGCTCAGTTCAAGCATCCATATGTAACATTTATATGTGCTTTTATGCAGGTACTTTATGAGAATGTCTAATGGATTCATTCATGACTAAACCCATCTTTTGTAATAACTATTTATGTTTATATTTTACACTTGTATATAAACTATATGATATTCAGCATTTTGATATTTGTCTCCAGTTTTTCTCCTTAAGGAACTGGTGAGAATCTGTACCCAGTGTAGATCTGGAAATAGTCTTGTCCCCTCCAGATCATCTTGTACATTCCCTGTGTTGTTCTTGTCCAACAGTCTGGTCTTTCCTGATAGTTCTCTTTTCAGTTCTAGACACTTAGCAATGTTCACACAAAGACTTGTTAACCTGGTCCTGTTTTTCTTTGTCTCCCAGACAGCTGCTCAGAGTTGGCATTCTCTCTGAGAAATCAGCATTCTACAGCTCTGTTCCCTGTGATTTCCTTGGGATTTTTTTTAAGTTGTATAATTTTGATTGGAGAGGTTGAAACCCTTCTTGCTAAGTAAAATAAAATTATGACCTTCCAAGGGTCATAATTGAAAATGGATCCTCCTTTCACTAAACCCCTTGCCACTTCATGTACAATCCATTTACACTTTTTGATAACAGTGTCACTCCCTAAATGTCCAATGTTATATGGATGGCATATGTAAGATATTAAAACTAATATTTTGTTAAATAGCCTATACATTTTGGGTGGTAGAGGGAGGAGATTTTAATATGACACAAATTTTACCATTCATCAAATATAGCTTTGCATATTATTCCTCTCAATATGTATGGTTAATGGTCATTAACATTTTATGAGAAGTTTCAAACATGGATTATCTAATGTAAAGTTTTTAGCAAATAAGAAAATGAAATTATGGGCCTGGAAATTATTAAACTAACACATAAGTTAGGTTGGCCCTCAGATTTTACTAAAACGGCTGAAATTTGTGTCCCAAACCATCTTACTTTCTATAAAACAAGACCTCACTCTATCTCTTGAAAAAATATATGTGATGAAAACATATTCAGAAACCATATGAGACTGTACTTCAGAAGTACTTGTTTTATATTTATACAAAATTAAACCAATAAATATTTGAAAAATGCAACCAAAAGAAGCAGAAGATGACAAGCTCTGAAAAGTAAGAACACATGATGTGCTTTACAAATATTCACAGACATAGAACAGATAAAGAGTGAAAACCACGAGACTGTTTTTATAACTAATGATCTGAACATCTTAATTCCTTCTCTTTTTTCACTCTTTCCTCCAATCTCCTTTCCATCTGGCAACCATTAAAATATTCTCTGTATCTGAGTTTGTTTCTGTTTTATTTGTTCATTTATATGTCTTTTAGATTACATATATACATTAAATTATATGGTATTTGTCTTTCCCTGTCTGAATTACTTTACTTAGCGTAATGCCCTCTAGATTTATTCATGTTCTCACAAATGGCAAAATTTCATTCTTTTTTACGGCTGCTTAATATTCCATTGTATATATATACCACATCTTTATCCATTTATCTGTTAATAGACATTTAAGTTGCTTTCAAATTCTTGGCTATTATAAATAATGCTATAATGAACATAGAGGTGCATATGTCTTTTTCAATTAGTGGTTTGTATTTCTTAGAATAAATACCCAGAAGTAGAATTGATGGGTCATATGGTTTTACCCAATAACATTCTTTATAATATTTTTTCCCTTCAGTCCATGATCCAGTCTAAGATTATGTATTACATTTAGATGTTATATTCCTCTAGTGTCCTTTAATCTGGAAAAGTGTCTCAACCTTCATCATTTATGACATTAAAATTTTTCTTAAAGATACATATTAGACACCATAAGGTCACTTTAATACCACCAATTCCAGTCCAATCTCACAGGTTCTTCCTCGCCATCGCTGTTTTATATCTGTGTCTTCCTTCCTCCACAGTGAGAACCCTGGCTCCCCTCATCAACACACTTATTCATTTGCCCAATCCTACATTAACAACAAATAGTTTCAGAATTCCTACATTCGGACTACTATAAAAAAGAAACCTACTAAAAGAGTTTAAGATATAGAGTCAACACATTGTGTTCAAATTACTTGTTTTAGTTCTTTTTTTCTCCCTCGGGTGTAGTTATGTCACTTATTTAAAATGCTGTTTGCAATCATTGCTGTTTGGTTTATCTTGCTGATTTAATTTTATTTTTAAATGTGTAGAAGATTAACATGCTTCCAAATGCCAAAACTACATAGAAATGTATACTCAGAGAGCTGTCCTCCCTTCTATATCTCTTCCACTCTATTTTTCTTTACAGGTAACCACTTTTAATGTTTCCTGATTTATCTTTTTGTGTTTCTTTTTGAAAAAGTAAGCAGATATGTATTTGTTTCCTTATAAACCCATATCTCTTACAAAATAGGTAGCTTACTATATAAATTCTTTTATACTTTGTTCTTTTCATAATAATATATCATAGAAATTACTTTCTATCAGTTCATAGAGCTCTTCATCATATCTTTCTACAGCTGCATAGTATTCCATTGTGTGTATGCACAAAGCTTTTTCAACCAATCGCCTATATTTAGGCCTTTATAATTATTTGTAATTACAAAAAAAAATGCTTTGGTGAATAACCTCGTTCATCTATAATTTCATATAATTGAAAGTGTGTCTTCAGAGTAAATTCCTAGAAGTGAGATTGCTATAAAGAGCACTTACAGGTTTATTCAATTCTGCGTTACCTAATATCAAGATTCAACCTTCTGATTTTTTGTTGTTTTTATGTGTCTGGAATAGCTTTTCATATACCTTTATTTCTAGCCTTTTTGAATATCTGTGTATATTTCTTATGTCTCTATACGGCACAGAGTTGTTTTTTGCTTTATTAGCTGATTTAAACATTTTTCTTTTTTTCTGTTTTTTTTTTTTCTTTTAATAGATGATTTAGTCCCACTCACATTTTTTAATATGATGAACATATTTTGTACCAATTCTGTCATCCTCTTTTATGTTATAATTACTTAGTTTACTATGTTGTATTTACCATTTTTCTTTTCCTTGTAGTGTGATTCTTTGCTATATTTAAAATTTGTTTTTGGTTTAGGAAGGCTGTATTTTTGTCCTACACACCCAATTTTTATATCTAATTTTCATAAAAAGTTAATGGATATAAATAATAATTCGGTTTAAATAAAATGTATCTGAACACTAACAAAAATGTTTATCTCACATTAACTCCTTATTAGGTATATGATTTGCGAATATTTTCTCCCATTCAGAAGGTTGCCTTTTCATTTTGTTAATGATTTGCTTTGCTAAGCAACACATTATAATAAACTTAGTTTTAACTGGGCATGGGAGTATAGGCCTCTGTGGCAGAATGTTCTAGCTGAGAAAGAATGAGTCTCAAGTCTTTCTTGCCCAGAAGATTTACACCATGGCAATCATTGACCAAATTCTTCTTGATTCTATTGAGCTCGGTTTGCAGATAAATGATCTCAAAGGATGAGAGTTCAGGACACCTCATATAACCTATCTGCAGAAGTTGGATTGTTATGGTTACACCCCCTGTCCCAGCGTCTTCTCGGTTATTTTGATACATCTAAAAGTTCAACTCCCCAGCTCAACTCCAGTCCCTCTTAATGAGAGAAGTGTAACACTATCCAGGCGTCTCCCAGTACAGTGAACCGAATTTTGGATTTCAATGCTCTGTACAGTCCGATTTATGTCAGCTTGGTTAAGAATCACCCACATGCTGGAAACCCCCTGTGGAGAGGTGTGCACTGGCCCCAGTTCCATAGCTCTCCTCTAGTTTTCTTCTACCTGCCCCAAATTTGTGGTTGGAGGCACCTGCTGTGTATTTTTGAAATTATCCTCACAGGAACACAGAGAAGAACTTTGGCCTCCTTGAAATAATTTACACCTAATTTAGTTAAAGAAGCATAAATGATGGGACTGCTTTATACCATCAGTAAGAAGCATTACTTGCAAGATTTTTCATGCAAGGTTTGAGCACACATAGCAAACACTTTCTATCTCCTGGAGCTAGAAAAATCTCTCAGAGTAAGAGAATATTTTTGACAATTTAGTTCTAAATCCTTAGGGTGGTGAAATGTCAGGGCAGATGGCCTGAGGCCAGTCAGGAAACCCTTAATCACCCAGAAAAACATGGAACAGGAGAGGTCATTACTCTTAGTGGACCAGATTGTAAAACAATGTTTTTAAGCCTTCAGATTTATGGCAAAGCACCTTGAAATATCTCAGGCAATTATGAAGAACAAGACTGCTCCAAAAGGCATTATGCAAAATTTTCTTGCTCATTTTTCTTACACAAACAAAACTGCCTACCCGTCTCATAACCTCACTAGAGAGCTTTTCTATTGTATCTATCATGGAATTCTTTCACCATGGTAGCTTTAGCACAATGATTAAATTAATTCTAAATGCCATAATAATTTAATGGAAGAAAAAAGTAATTTGGGGCTATATACACACTTATTCATTTTCAAGCATATAATTTTTATGTAATATTTTTTACCCACAAGTGTTAAAAAAAGACTATGCGATATTGACTGCAAGGTTTTCAGGTGGGTGGGTGAGCCATATTGGACTTAGGGTCATAAATCCTGAAATTAAAGGTAGCAGTAGAGAAGAAAAAGAAAATGAAATTAGTGCTTTGTGAGCTCTGCAATGTGCTAGGCTTCCTTCTAAACCTTTTTATTATATATTTACGTCATATATACAATAAATCCTTTAATACTTACAACTGTAAAACAAAAGCTTGCTATCGACATTTTTATAATTGAAGAAATCGTGACCTCAATAGGTTAAGTAACTTGACCAAGCTCATACAGCTGGTACATGACAAAATTAAAATTCATTCCCAAAGTCCATGCTCATTCTGGTGTTCCAAACTAGCAATGGGCAGGCCCCTGTGGAAACAGGGCCCAAAATATGATATACTAAAATGTATAATAACATTTTATCAAAAATTAACAAAATCATGCTCTATTTACATGTCACTCTTACTTCCAGGACATTTTCACCAAGACACTCATGATACTGTTTCATCTACACGAGCAAAGCAGGGAGAGTACAAAGGAAGAAAATCTATAATCTTTAACTGTTTGCTTGTGCTGTCATGAATCTAATTCAAACTATTAAGAAACTGTGATTAGAAATGAAAGGAAGTCACTGCAGAAGAACAATTCTCTTTTAGAAATAGGATGAAGCCAGGAAAAATTGTTGAAACCTTTAGAAACAGTTGATTACTATAGCAATAAAAATAAAACTTGAGACAATGTTAACATGTAGTTTACAACAATAATAGAACATAAGAGGAAGAGATCTGGCACCTCATTTGTGTTATCACTTAAGGGATAAAAAGAAAAAGAGAGATAGCTTTTATAGAAAGGAAACCCCACCCAGAGAGCAGTTCTAACTTAAAGAACTGAGGCTTAACATAAGCAAACATAGGGATTTTTGCATCAAGCACAGAAATAGAGGATTTCTGAGATGTTCAAGTTCATAAGAACTTAAAATTCTTAACACTACACAAGAAAAGCTGCCACTATTAGCTGTTACACACAGAAGCCCTATCATAATATGCCAAGTAGGTACCTTAGAAAGCTCTGATGCTGAATGGGAATGTGGCAAAAAAATGATCAGATCACAGATTAAAAGTTTATTATTCATATTCTAAGTGATCAAAGTAATATTTCTGATTTTGGAATTTTTCAGGGCTCTTTTTATAAGGAAGGCAACATTTTTGAAGAAATAACTGTGCTTTACTCCAGCTGAGTCACCAAGACAGTCCAGGAAGAAATAGGACCTTAGTCTTATAAACTCAAGGAACTGAATCATGCCAACAAGAAGAAATGTGGGAGCAGATTTTTCTCTAGAGCCTCCAGACAAGAACTGAGCCCTATATCTTGATTTCAGCCTTGAGAACTCAGCAACATTGTTCCAGATTTCTGTCATACAGAACTGTGAGCTAATAAATGGTGGTATTTTAAACCACTAAGCTTATGGTAATTGTTACACAGCAATAGAAAACTAATACACTGAAGAAGCTTTTTAAATAGTAATTTAAGATTGAACTGAAGCCAGGAGATATTAAACAAGACCAAAAAAAAGCATCTTATTACAGAAATGATGTAATTCATAATAAATATATAAAATAGGTATAAATATGAACAGATAACCACGAAATAACCTGGCTCAACATTCATAGTAAAAAATCTTCAGTAAATACAAAGATATGTATATATATACACATACACACACACAAGTATATATAATATATACACATAAGTAAAAGTAAACTTTAATTCACCTCTTTCAGTCCATACTGGATCAAGTAGACAAAAACTAAGTAAAGACATAAAAGACCTAATAACATAATTAGTGGAATTATTCTAATGAATATTCTTGGACTCTATGAATGAGAATTTTATTTTAATTTCTAGTTTTAATAGCTTACCAGAAAAAAATTTTCTGAGTTTGAATGATACATTTTTTTGTGAATATTACATGATCACAGTTCAAGACTATTACTCTCACCATAAGTATACAAATGTAAACTGAAGTCAATAGTAGAGATGACTTCAAAAGACTCTACAAGAGAGTAGAAAACTAGAAAAGAGTCTAGAAGTCCTTAAGAAATTCCAGTAGTTGCACAAAAGAAGAAATGAGTGGTTGAGAAGGTATTTGCAAAAAGTAGAAGGAAAATCAAGCACTTAAGCTTCTTACATATGGGAAAGTTTTGGGGAAGATTATATGGACAATGTAAAGTGCTGCTGAAACTTCAAGAAAGATAAGGTATAAACAAAATTCTATTGGATTTGTTGACAAGGTTATTGATGACCTTAGCAGGGGACATTTCTATGAAGAATGTGAAAAAAAAATGAGTAAGGCAAATTTTTTCCAGAAACTTGATAACTAAAGAAACAGAAAAATGGAAAGTAGTTGCTAGAAGGGAAAATGGTATCAAAGGAGAATTATTTTTACATAGATGGAAAAAATCTGAGCATATTAAATTCCTGTGGAAAGGATCTAGCAACCAGTGGGATGAGGGAGAGAGAGAGAAGGAGGGAGGGAGGGAGAGAGGGAAGGAAAGAGAGAGAGAGAGAAAGATTTAAGAGAATGGGGCTAATGAAAGGATTTTTGAGATGGAACACCATTTTCACTCAAAGGTCCCCCAGTGTCTAGATGTGAAAGAAATAAACAAGGCTGATAATTAGAACTAGTACTTAACCAAAATGAAAAGGACATCTTTTAAGGTGGTAGATACAGTTTATTCCAGAGGCCCTTTAGGCAGATATGAGCAAGAAGGATATTTTGTGGCATATTCTTCAATGGCATCTATATCCTTACCATGGTATAATTGGAAAACAGAATTTTAGAATTAGACATAGGTTTGTAGCCTCCTACACCATGTGCTAGATGTTTGATGTTGAACAAACTTCTCTGAACCTCGGGTTTCTCCTCTCCAAAATGAGGATGGTAATTTCTATCTTACAATATTGTGATTAGGTAATTAAGGTGACAAACATAAGGTACATAAGACAATGGCTGGCATATAAAAGACGAGAAACAAATAATAAATGTATACCACCACTCCCCTCCATGCACATACCCACACCCCCACATCCACACACACACACACCCCTAAACTCTTTAGCTACGTTCGTACACCCTAGTCCTCACCACTGTGCCTCACTTAAATTGTATTGCTAAGTATAAATCTAAGCTGGAACTGATAACAATTAGAGCCATGATATACCAAAGACAGAGACTGGCAAATAAATATCTATAAAACTAGCTAATAAGATAGATAAATAGCTACAGGTAATATTACTGGAAATGCTTCCTATTTAGGAAATTAGTAAAGAGCCTTTGAAAATAGTATGCCATAATTTTCCATAGTATTTTGCTATTGCTTCATATCTTAATTTTCTATATTTTTGTTTTAGATGTTTCACTTTTATAGTCATGAGTAAGTGAAAACTGAATAATCAGAATCATTATTATTTTAACACTAAAATTTTTTAAAAATCTTTTGTAAAACCAAATTTGGGGGAAATTTAGGAAAATGTTCTCAGGATTTAGGCATAAACATTAGGTTTTAGGGATAAATTTAGCTAATAATAATATCAGAGGGGCAAAATATTCCTACTGTGCAATAGTAAGTATGGTGAAATGAGTCAATCTTCACATATTAATTCTATTTTGAGGATAAGATTCATCATTCTCTTTATTAAGGAGTTCCATAGCAAAAGGCAAAAGTTACTAACATACATATATATATAACCAAGACCACATAGCAGACGCTCAATAACTATGTATTGACACATATGCAGGTGTACATGTGTGTATATAAATGAAAAGGTGAACATGTAGTAGCAAATTAAATACAAACTCAGTAAGCAGATAAAAGGACATGTTTGTAAAAAAAAAAATCAGTTTTTCTATAATGCTCTGAAAGTCAGCAGAACTAGGTCTGAACCTTGGCTTCCCAACTTACCAGCTGGGTTCTCCAGGGAACCAGAACCAATAGGATGTGTGTATATATATAGAAAGAGATGTAATTTAAAGAGTTGGTTCACATGATTATAGATGCTCAGTGGTTCCAAAATTCTATAGAGGGGATCTGTAGGCTAGAGATTCAGGAAAGAGTAACAATTAGAGTCCAAAGTCAATCTGCTATGGAACCAAGAAGAGTCAATATTATAGACTCCTGGTAGAATTTCTTTTTGATTAAGGAGGGTCAGTATTTTGTTCCGGCCTTTAATTGATTGGATGAGGAACCCACATTATAAAGGACAATCTGTTTTACTCAAAATCCACCAATTTAAATGTAAACCTCATCCAAAAACACCCTCACAGAAACATCCAGAATAATGTTTGACCAATTATCTGGGCACCATGGCCTAGCCAAATTGACACATAAAATTAACCATCACCCTAGCTGTGTAAGCTTAAGCAAATAAACAGCCCTTTATGAACTTTGGTCTCTACAAAATTAAATTAATAATATTTACCTCTTAGAGTTGTTGTAAGATTATGTACATACTGTTTGCACATATTAGGCAATTAACAGATATTAGTGTTCTACATCTACATGTTTATATGTTCAAAATCCCTCCATTGTAAATGATGTATAAAGTGAAATAAAACTGTAAAAATGAAAGAAAAGCAAACAGAAAATGTGTTTTGAATGTGAGTACTCCTCACAGAGTTGATGAAGAACACTATACAGAATGTTTTGTTCTTATTTATGCTCTATGCTTATAGCGAACTATATTTTATGATGTTCTTACAACTTGATTTAAGGCTCCATTTGGTGTGATGCCCCAAAGTAAACCTAGGTATGTGTTAATGATCAGTGACACACACATTGCCATTCTGAGGCAATCGCTGGCTGTGGAATTCTCATATGGGATATGCAAAACCAAGAGTGTTTTACTCTTTGAAAGAATGTTTTACTATATTGCCCAATGAAAAACAAAGAAATATTAATGACCTTTCATTTAGAAGATTAAATTTGAAAAAAAAAAAAAAACACAAAACTTTTTTTAAGGATGGATGAATGTAGCCAGATAAAATAGAAACTGTTCTTAATCCCTAACCCTTCCTCCAAATTTAACCAAAGCCTCTTTCTGAGGTTTGGGGTAGGTCAATGTTTTCCCCCAATTATTCTTTAATTTTGCCTCTCTGCAGTTTTAGGTTCCAGCTGGAATCAACAGGCCCAAATACCCCAGATGAAGTTGTTCTCTTAAGATGTCCAGCCCAGTTTTTAGGACTTGAGAGGTTCAGATAGTTCAGATAAGGTTTAGGATCAGCAGCCAAGCACTTGGATGCTTAGCTAAAATGAACCTTTCAACTTCTAACCAATATTAGCTCTTATAACTGGAGATAAATATTACCTCTAATTAGCTCTCTAAGTCTTAGACACATCTGGATCTCACACGATGTTAAGATATTACACATTTGACATTTTGCATGATTTTGTGAAGATTTTTGTTTTGTAATATTTTAATAAATTAAATTATAATCTTAAGAGGAAACAGATAGAAAGTATTTACTGATGTACTTATATTTTTGTCAATTGCAAATATTATTTATACTCAAAGATGTACGAGTTTGAGACTTAGAAATAGGGATCACCTGATTCTATGGCAGAAAGGGGCATATGATACACTTGTTCCTCTGTATCCATGGGGGATTGATGCCCAAGTCCCTCATATGAAATAGCTGACATATTATTAGCACATAACCTATGTACATCCTCCCATATACTTTAAATCATTTCTAGATTACTTATAGTACTTATTACACTATAAATGCTATGTAAATAGTGGTTATACTGTTCAGGGGATAATACAAGGAAAAAAAAGTCTTTACATGTTGAGTGGGTGCAACCAAAGTAGGCCTAACTACATAGTACACATTAGCAACAATGTAACATTTTTTTCAAATATTTTTCAATCTGTCGTTGGTTGAATCCACACATGTAGAACTCACAGATATGGAGGGCCAACTGTACAGAACTACAATATGCTATTTTTCCCCCAATATAACCAGCATGAATAACAGGTAAATGTTTCAGAATCTAGATGAAAAATCAAGAGCAGCTAATTAATTTGCATTTAAAATGAAAAAACAGAAGTAATAGATCAAGATGACAACTGAGCTGGACACAACTCTCCCCTTCCACTAAAAATCCCGATAAAAGGATAGTAAAGGATAAATCTTTGACAATGAAGAGAATAGGAAGTGGATAATAGCAATTAGGAGATTGCAACAGATTTATACAAATTGGAAATAAGATTGAAGGGTATGGATGTGGTTAAAACAAAGCTAGAAACTGGCTGCCCAGAATATACAAGAGGGGATTACAGTAACAAGAAACCGACCTTCCACCCAAGTGCAAAATGGTTGCAGGTACAGGATCAGCAAGTCTGAGTCAGTGGTGCAAGTGAGAGGGGAGGCCAAATATACGGGCGAAGTTAGTGTTGTGATCTGCATCAATCCTCAGTTACATTATCAATGCTCTCATTCCTTTCAAAGCATAGCACTACCCTAGATAATTTCTGTGGGAGTCCTTCCAACTAGTAGGTCTTATTCAACATATAGGTATCATTCTGCACTCATGAGGGAAAACTCTGCCTCTATTAAAGGAGGAAGAAAAGGTAATGCAGTAGACCAAGGTCAAGGCAGGAATTAAAGAAAGTAAATCATCATGAGGAACAAATCACAGCTCAAGAGATGAGTAGCATTATCAGATTATTGAAGAGAAACAGTCTTGCTTCTGATAACTTCACTCTAATATGTTTGCGATTACAAGGATTTCCTGAGAAGCCATTGACTCTTGTTTTAAATGACCTACAGCAGTGTGATGCAATGAGAGACATGGGAGCTAAGTTCTGCTGAAGAAGTCAGTTAGGCACTTAATGCTCACGCAGACACCTCCAGGTTTGTGTTTCCTCATCTTTAAAATTAAAAAGGGAGATTAGTAGGTGAATTTTTCCTCAAGTATTCTACAGCTCCAATAATAATCAATTGTCCTGAAAAAAATAAAAACCAACTTTTTTATTTTTTTTACTAAATGAAGAGAGAAAAAAAAGATATTAGAAACTGAGGATTATTGAGTGTGATTATAAGAATTTCAGGAATCTTGCTCAAAAGTCTTGAGAGACTAAAAGAGGGATTAGGTCAAAAAATATTCTATAGAGGCATAAATAACCAAAAAATTTAAATCAAATAATATTTATTGAGTACCATGTATGTGCAAGTATTTTGGAAAGGCTAAGAATGTTCCCTACGTTCCTGGTGCCTCTAACAAATGGAGAAAAAAGAGAAAAGAAGCAGGTGATATGTGATCAAGGCTGTGTAAGTGAGATGCTATGGAAATATAAAGAGAAATAAACTGTTGTTTATAAGCCACTCAATCTATTATACTTTGTTATAGCAGCCCAGACTAAGTAAAACACGGTATAATGTTCTGGAGAATAAATTTTTCAAGGAGGACAACAACAGGGTGAAGAGGTGAAGAGGCAGAGAGAGGGGGACAAATGTCAGAAATGCCAGAAATCAAATTCTTCCTTCCCTGTTAAAAATCAGATTAGGAGAGAGTTTTCCAATAAGATAAAATATTTCATTATGAAAAGTAACGATACCTAAAAAGATCTGTTGAAGAAAAGACAGAGTAAATAAAAGAGACCAAAAACTGAAAGCTAAGACAGCAGTCTGTCGAGATATATATAAAAACATTGATATTTATAAAGTGAAAATTGATGGAATTAAAGGATGAGCAACAGAAAAGTACTTCAAATCTTGCAAGAAATCTTTTAAAATAGGTCAGAGACCATGCCTGATCTCTGTCACTGCGAGAGGCTTTTAAAGTAGAAGTTCCCAATAACAAATCAAAAAAAAAAAAAAGTGCAAATGTACAAAAGGTTTTCCTGGGGATTTATTAAACAAAAGGGGAAGAATTTGATGAAACAAGAAACACTGATCAGGACTGAACTCTAACAGATATGAAAATATTTCCATAGACATATCCAAAAGCACTGGCAAAAGAAAAATCGAAAGGGTAAAATAAAATATGCTAGAAAACACAAGAGTTAATTCACTAAATGGGGGAAAAATTAATAATTGAGCTTTAAAAAAATGCCTACATAATATTTTTGAAAATATTTTTTACTTCTTTGATAATAAAAAAGGAATTACCAATAAATGAACATAGGCAATATGTAAAATGGACACATCTTATAAGTAAAACATTTGAGAAGATCAACTGGGATAATAAATGTGAAAACATTTTACAGTGTATGAAGTATAACAGATGTAAAATATTGTCATTAGATATTCAAAATCTATGAGTAAAATTTATCATGTACTGTGTGTTATGTGTGGTGAAAAAAAAATGAAACAGAAGAAAAGAAAAAAGACTATTTTGTAAACCTCAAATAGCACAGTGACCAATTATCAAATTACAATCAAACAACACAGCACATCTGCAATCACTTAGAAAGTCAAGTTTCATCAGATTAACAGTTGTAAGATGTTAATGCTGGTATAAGACACTTGTTTATTAAAATAAAACTTACTTCAAAAAATGTTTATAGCAGAAAATTATCTTCAAATTACTAACCAATAGAAACTTTTTTTAGATAAAGCATAGTCATAGCATTTTTGTCTTTCTTTCCCATTCCACTAATCTTAGCCTCTCCTCTTTGTATCAGACTATTTCTCTCCTACCCAAGAATAAGGGGTGGGTTATGCCATTTGATCTAACTCTATTAAACTACTAATTATGTCAAGGCGAGGAGAAAGCAGTGAACAAGAAAGGCAAGGTCTCTGCTCTAATGTACGACACTTGTTAATGGGAGAAATAATAAACGAAGGAAAGATAGGTAGGTAGATAGGTATAAATAAAAACAGTAGAGGTAAATACTATGCAAAGAATTAAAATAGGCTAACCAGGTGACTATTTTAAACATGATAGTCTCTCTGAGGAAAGGCCAAATCTAAAGTGTAAGGAGTCAGTCATGTAAAAGTTAGAGAGAAATCATTTCTGGTAGAAAAAAAAGTTAGTTCAGAGGCCCTGAGGTGAGAGAAAATGCAGCATTTTTAAAGAGATTGGAGTGTTCCTTGTGGGACAATGGGTAAGCAGGGAGATGGGAAGCTCATAGAAGCAGGTTGAGGAAAGATCATGGGGGATTTTGTAAGCCAAGAAACACATTTGGATTTTATTCTAAGACTGATGGAAAGCATTGCTAGGTTTTTAACAAGAGCATGGTAGGATCTTATAAAAGTTTGATAGAAATGACCCAGGCTGCTGTGTGGGACTAAAGAGGAGGCCTCAGGACAAAGATGGAGCTACTCTCAGTGTTCAGTGAGAAATGATGATAAACTAGGCTGTTGGTAGAACAGATGGAGAAAGAAACAGATTTGGAGTTTTTAAAGGGAATTTTATTAAGAAATATACCACCTAGTGTAATGTGTCAAATTGAGATACTCCAGAAAGGAAATAAAGTCTATAATATGTTTCAACATCATTTTTCCATAGAGTTTTCTGTCATCGAACATCTTGCAGAATAGGGTTTAATAGAGAACTATTAAAAACAGAAAAAAAATGATTCTTTACCATCTCACTGGCAAATTGTACAACAGACCAAATAACCGGTTTTCTCATAGTAGCAGGAATTATTACATTTTGAAGATCTAACGTTTTAGGTCTTTCTGTGTCCAGTTTGGTGGCCCCAAGACCAGATATATTAAATTATCAAAATCAGTAAGTATAATGAAAGGGAAGCTGAGGCACATTCATGAGTACCTGCCTTTGCCAGAAACTATGCTCTGTATTTTTTTTGTGTATTTCTAACAATCACCCTTGGAGGTAAGTACCATTATACCTATTTAAGAAGTGAGGCTTAAGAAAAATTAAATAATTTGTCCAGATTCATAACTAGTAACAGAGCCAAGATTCTCAGTTCTGTCTCAATTCAGAGCCTAAGTCCTTTCCACTATGATACTCCTCGTTTCTTTTTAGCACTATATAGTTTTTGTCCATATGATACTAAAGTATTCAATAAAAAAAAGAAGATTATTCTGATACATTGTACTTAAGTGTCAATGTCTTGAAGATAAAACCATATGGTTTTACCAACCCAGTGACTATTTTATAAAACTGTATTTTAATTACTAAATTTTTTTCATCAATTTTCAAAGGTTTCAGTCTGATTAGTTAAATAGTACTTTGAGAGTGGTCAGAATAAATGTTGACCCAACTCTTTTCCTCCTGTTCAGCCAGCCATAAGTATCCCATAAAATCCTTACCTTTGCTCCCAAATTGTCATCACCTTCTTCCTTCCCTCATGAGCTCCCAAACTGCAAAGCTAGAGAAACCAGGATTCAAAGCCACTTTACGAGACAAGCCTATTAAAGTGGCCTTCCATGAACCCGAACTATTTGCTCTTCAAAACTGTTTGTCTAGTACACTGCCCCCTTTAACATGAGGTCACATGTACTTCAACTAGGACTTCTAATCCTTGAGAAATTACGCATATAGTGAAGATTCTCACTTAGGGTCAACATATGGCTCTTGTCTGCATAAAGAACATAAAAAGTAATAAAAAACAGAGAGTGAAAAGTAACCATCCCCTTTTTCCTTTCATATTTGAAAGCGCCAACAAAGTTCCTGAGTGCAGGGATACTATATAAACATTTATTTTTAAGTAAAAGCTGATGAAATTTCATTAAAAATGTTTGTTCAGATTCAAATGTCTTGTTATGCTCCATTTTCTTAATCTGTAAATATTTGATCCACATTTGTCTTCCCTACCTGAATCATTTCCAAAACCTTCATCTCTAAATTTCTTCTTTATATAACTTTTACCCAAACAGAAGGCCAAAGGTTGAAACTATTTTTCAAAGAAATCTATAAAAATAAACTCTTGATTTTATAGCCCTCCTTTTCCAAACAAAATGAGATGAACAAACAAAAATGACCTTTGCTCCTAGATTTTAAAAAATTATAAGAGATACTTGAGATGATTTGACTATAGACTGGATATTAGATAACATTAGCCAATTACTGCTAATTTTATCAGGTGTAATAATGGTATTAAGAGTAAGAAAGAAAATGTCTTTATTCTTAGAAGTATGAGGAACTATTAATGGGTTAAATTTTATCATATCCCCAAATTACTTTTAAATAAGTCATTTAAAAATGTCTTACACACATACAGAAAGTTAAAGGAAAAATAACAAAAAATTTTACTATTGACTCTAGGTAGTCAGTACACAAATATTAGTTAGAACTAGTAGTAAGCCAGAGCAAGAGTCAATAGTGAGGTGACTGTATAAAGCACGCGATATGTTATTTTACTAGTCTTTAAACTTCACTGTATATTTGAAATTTTTGTATTAAAAAGTTGAAAAATAAAATAAAGTGAATTATTTCAAAAATAACATTTGAGAAAAATGTTTAGAGTGGAAAGAATGTTTAGAGTAAATGGTTCATTATGAAAGTGGAGGCACTATCTCCTAATGTTAATTATTTGTTCACCACCTGGTCAGTGTCTTGTGTATATAATAGACAGGTAAAAAGAAAGTGAAAAAAAGTAGTTTGGTCAAAATATATGATAGAATTAGAAAACTTCTGCTTCATATGGCTAAGTGGCAAATCAAAAGTCAATAATTCTTAAAACATAGGAAAATGACCTCGATTTATAGTAAAGGTCAGTACATAAATTAATTTGCCTGCCTATCTTGGAATTTTAACATATGCATGTTAAGAATATTGACTGTTTCAACACTTCTCAATGTACTTTTGAATCATCAGAGGATCTTATGAAATGCAAATTTCATAACTACTGGTGGAAACTGGTACTCTTTTTTCCTAACAAATTGTCCATGGACCACACTTTATAGTAAGGGTCTATGTTATGTCAAATAACAAGCAAAAGTCAAAATGCAAAATTCATCTATTCCCAACTAGTGTATGGGTGATACAGCCTTCCCATACAGAGACGTATAGATACTCTCTATATCTATATATTTAAAATCATGAGACCAATGTGCAAAAATAACTGAGATGTCCCTTCTCATCCAAATGTCCAGCAACATGGAATTATATTCCATTCTGCCCTTTCTTTTGATTAACTATACACTATACGAATACAAGAAAAAAAAATTTAACTTTAGTATAATTGTATATAATATTCTAAACAAAAGATCAAAGAATTTGTATTATTCCAAACATTTAGTAAAATTCTTCTCATATTCAGTACTTTTAGGGCAATTCTTTAACATTTATTCTTACTTTTTTGGATTCTATTAAAGATTTAGCAAGATTATAACAGCAGAAAATATTTATATTTTTATTAAATTTTTATCTTCATTTATTTGTCCATACGATATTCATGATTTGTTTGATTTTTTCAGTAAAATTAGAATTTGGTATGCCATATTTAAATTTAAGACGTTTTATATAGATGTATGTATAATGATTAAATTAGAGCTTTACTGTATATCACTTGGTTTGATGTACATGAGTGTGTTGTTCTTGCCATGACTTAAAGCTCTGGTGACTGTGGTAGATAGTATTTTCCAAATATGGAAAAACCTATACAAACACCTATATGTTATTCCATCCACAAACTCTTTTTATAACATGGGCATGGGAGCTTGTGACTGACCAGACCAATGTAATACATCAGAAGTGATGCTATGTGATTTCCAAAATTAGGTCATTAGAAGGATACAGATGCTTACAGGCTCTTCAGATGCTTGCCTTTTGGAATTCGGCCACCACGTTGTGAAAAAGTCCAGGCCACATGGAGATATTATGTAGCTGGACAAACAACATCCAGCTAGACCTCCAGCCAACATCGGCATCAACCACTCAACATGCAAATGAACAAGTATTCAGTTGCTTCTAGCTTCCAACCTTTGAGTCTTCTTGTTGAAAATCCAGACATCATGAAGCAGAGAAAAACCATCCCCTCTGCATTGTTTAAATTCCTAATCTACAGAATTTGTGAGAAATAATGAATAATTATTTTGTTTTAACCCACTAGGTTCTTAGGTAATTTGTTAAACAGAAACGGATGATTAATATACATTTTAATATCTGGAAGTAGATATATCTGCTAGAACCTTAAAAATGCAGGAGTAGCATAGGAACTGTATTATGAGCACAAACTGGAGGGACTTTGAGGAGAGTATAAAAATTGAAAGGGTCTTAAACAGACTCTAAGCAGAGGTATAACAGTCTTCTCTCCAAGGTTACTGGTGAGGGTAAAAAAGAAATAACAAAAAAGCTATTAGAAAAAGAATGGGAATTTTGGTTATGTTGTGGCAAAAGGTTTAGCAACATTATTGACTATGATAAAGGGGAAAGGTAAAAATTGTACCTAATGAACTGGTAATAGAGCCGTGGAAATTTCCAGGCTGCGTTGACAGTGCCGCCTAACAGCTTCTTATGCTATAGGAAAATGCAACAGGAGAGGGAAGTGAAAAGGAAGGATTGTTAAACATTTAAAAAAGATAGGCGTTATGGCCTCTCCAGACTACAAATATGCTAAAATTAAGAATTTGTATCTAGGTAGACTAAATCCTAGACTCAATAAGGAAACATGGTATGAAAAGTAAACTAAGTGTGTCACTGTAAAATTTTTTGCTTTAGATCTCAGAAGATCTAAGGCAGTGCCTCAGAGAACTGTCAAGTTAGGAAAAAGGTCCTCAAGGGATTTTAATGATGCACCTCACAGATTCTCTAAATATACAATTGAGCTCGTGAGGTGTCCCTCAACAACCTTAGCAGAAGCCCACAGTGGAGGAGGGCCTATTATCCTGAAGTTTTGTGAACCCCAATAACATTTATAAAAGATTCACAAAGTTTTTAAGAGAGCCGTATTAGTACAAATACCACCAGACAAAAGTAAAAGGGATAGGGACCCTACAAAATGAAAAGAGGCCTTTAGACTCCAAAATCTAAAGTGGGCTTAGAAAATTATTCCCTTGGAAACACATGGACTTTTAATAGTAGATAGAAAAGAGGAATGAATCAGAGAATGAAACAAAAAGCCCAAAGAATAGACCCAAGAGCCACAGAGAATCAATCCTGAGAACAAGTAGGAATGAGAGCTTATCAAAAAAAAAATGCCAGCATATGGTTTTAAGAATTGTTATGAGCTAGTGATCCCTATGTGTTTCCCATCCCCCCCCCTTTTTTTAAATAAAATAGAAAGCCATGATCTTATTTCTGCCTAATCACTGTATGTTGGGTGAAAATGTGAAACAGTTAACTTGTTTCTTTAGTTTACAGATCTTCAGATTGATAGGAATTGAGTGAGCCTTACTTCAGGAACTCTATATGAGGAGCTTCATCTGTACCTGAACCTGACTTACATGATGAAATCCTGGTTCTCAAGCTGACCCTATAATGAGAGGAAACTTTTGGGATTCTTGGGAGGTGGTGAATATATTTTCTCCTTGGGAGAGACATTAACCACTGGACATCAGAGAACAGACTGTGAATCCCAATGATGCTTACCTCTTGATATTCACATCTTTGTGTAGTCACCTCCCACAATGAATCAAAGCTGGCCTGTATGACCAAAAGAACACTACAAAAGTAACCATGTGTGACATCTAAGGCTAAGTCATAAAAGATATTGTAGCTTTAGCCTTGGTCTCTCAGATTACTCCAGGGGAATGCAACCATCTTGTCTTAATGACACTCAAGCTGCTCTGTGGAAATAGCCATTTGGAGAGAAAATGAGACCTCCCATGAATAGCCAGCACCAACCAGAAAGTCATAAGGGAACCATCTTACAAGTGCATTCTCCAGCTTTAGACACGCCTTTAGATAACTTGCCTCATATGACAGATGACTGTAACCTCATGAGATACTACTGAGCCAGAACTGCCCAGCCAAGCTACTCCCAATTTCCTGACCCACAGAAATCATAAAATATAAATGTTTATTTTTTAGCCTATAAGTTTTAGGATGATTTGTTACAAACCATTGGATAACTAATACAGAGTCCTCAAGATTCCCCTATATAAAGTAACATGTACCACTTTCTATCCCAGTATTAATAGTTTATGTAGCAGGATATTATTTTGAAATAATACCTAATTATTTTTCTTTCTCATGTTTTAACATTTCTTCTCCCCTGAAACACTTCCACCATCAAAATTTGTCCAGGACTCTAAAGCTCATTGCGTCAGGGAAAGGAAGGTGAGATGTTGTTCAGAATTTAAAAAAAAAAAACAAAAAAAACAAAAAACAAAAAAAAAAAAAAAAACAAAACAAAAAACAAAAACAAAAAAACATTGCTGACATTTCTTGGCTGGGTTTCAAAATAGACCAAAGTCCATAACAAGTCAATGATCTGGAAGTGAGAACATTTGATTTACAAGAGGTAAAACTTGTTACTGAGTGGTTCTTTTTGGAAGTCTCAAAGTTGGAATTTACTTATACATAATGAAACTAGAACAATTATAGGTTAGAGTTTTACTCTAAATGATATGAGAATGTGATATAACAACAATTCCTGCCAGATTGGCTTTAAAAAGGAAGAAACAGGTGGGGTGATAAAATACAAACATGTAAAGTACTGAAGAGGGCCAGTGATATTCACTTTTAATCTTAGCTATAGCTAGTCTCAGGAAAAAGGTATATATGATACAGATGAGATAAAATCATCCTCCCTTATTACTCTTAATTATTTTCTATTATTTGAATTAGTCTATTAGGGAAAGAATTGTGAACAAAATATAATCAGATATATTAATGTCTATTAGAAAGTGAACAACAAAACTAGAGAAAAGTGATGATTATATTTACAAAGCAAAAATAAAGCATTCTTTAATTTCCATCATTGATACAGCACAATTGTGATAACTAATCTTAAAAAATTATTCTATTTCTTAAAAATATTTGATTATGATCACATGAACACGGCCCCAAAGCGAGACTACTCTACCCTCTGTCTAGCTCACAGCTGCTAGGGCCCTAGGGGGCAAACAAAAAAGTTGTTTGAAAAAGTTTTTTGTTGTAGTTGTTTTTTTGCATTTCACATATATAGAAATAAAAGGAATATTTAGTGAATTCTCGGATCAACAGAAGATAACAGATTTGTAAGTTTTGGTAGTTGAAAACAGAGTAATAAGCTAATAGCACTTAACAGTGTCACACTTGCCAGTAGAAAAACACCGATTTTTATTATGTCAATAATTTAATAAGAACCAGCATAACACCAAAGAAAAAGAGAAATAAAGGAAAGGGCTGAGGGAGGAAAACCCCTCATTCTGTAAGTTGTACACATTTCGAGAAAAGAGAAAGGCGATGTTCTCGAGGTGTTAACTCTCTTGGGCCACACAAACATTATAAATTATATAACCTGCAGATTATATGCATAGACACAAGTCTCTTGTGAGACTCACAAAAGTAGAACCCATGTCTCATTTTACTTGCAATCTGTAGTATGTAGTTTGGAGGTTGGCACACATAAACACTCAAAAGATCACTGCTAAATTCATGTTATCTTTATAAAATCTAGAGTAAAAGGGGGATGGAAATTGACATAACTTCCTTCACATCCTCATTATCTCTCCTTAGAAATGTACAGTGTCAATTTAAAATTTTTTATAAAGCCATTAACACTGACCAATACCCACCCAGGATTCCGAAGGTCATTCCTTTGGCCAAAGTACTCCTTTAACTGAATGGATAAGGGACACCAGCACCTTGAAGAGCTCCAAGGGAGCTCTCTTCTCTACAGATGATAGCAAAGAATGCTGGAATGAGTTGGCTCTTCTGAACTCAGTGAGAATGATGAGATCCCAACATGGGAGAGGCCAGGGATGGAGTTTTAATATCAGAAACAAGGTGGGAGCAATTACGATAATAAACCGCGGTGTTAGAATGGCAATGAGTGTTTTACCTGAAAAAATCTATGGTGGTGGCAAGTTGATCGCTGGGTCTCTAGAAATAAAATACAAAAATAAACAGTCTATTAAGGTACTGCTTGACATATATAGATAGAAAAATTCTAAGTCTGCCAGGAACAAAAATTATACAGATGGGAAATTTCTGGGTCTTAAAAATAAAAAAAAATAAGCCTTCATGAAAATGTACTGGATACTCATCTCATCCAAAATGGAAAGATGTAGGGATTACCTTTTCTTAGAAAAATCTTTATGTGACTATTTGATGTTCTGTACATATCATGATCCTCTCACTTTTAAGTTAAAGCTATTAGATACAACTCTATTTTACAATATAAGTGCTCATTAGATAACCATGTCCTTTAAATGTTAGCTATTGAGTTTTCACATATTCTCTCATTTCCCTTGCTTGTCAAAACTTCTTGAAAATAGTTTATGCTTATATCTTCTGCCCCTATTCCCTTTCACTACTCATTGAGGAGAAAGTTTCCTTGAAACTTCTGTCTCTACACTCTGGAAATTTCATTCTTTGAGTCTCCCCTCAATTGCCAGATCCAGTTGAACTTTTAGTTCTTATCTTATTCAGCATTTAATTCTGTTGCCTATTGACCTTCCTTTATATAATAATATATAGTTTTTTTACATAATTTTTATTCAATGACAAAATAATATATGCTCATTGCAAACAAAGAATTGAAAACCATTCCGAGGAATAAAACAAAATCCTCTCTTTGCAATGCCTTCTTCCCACTAGTTGGGGGAACCAGTGCTCCCGGCTGAGGTTCATCATATCAGATATTTTTCTGTGCACATCTAGTATATAATTAAAATTTTCAAATTTAAACTTAGAGATAATTTGAGATAAAAAAAATATCTCTCACTCTCAATCCTCCTCATTTTGATAATCACTTTAAAATTTTTACAGGTTTTTTTTTTTTTGGTGGTTATATCCATAATGTTTATATTCATTCATTTATTTATCAATTTAAACTATATCTAATTACTATCCCTGTCATGAAGAAGGAGTTTTGAAGGCATATTTTTATTAATTAAGGTTTTTTTTTTAATACACTAATCTCCGTCTTTAAATAAACACAATCTTCTATTTCTTGACTCACTCATTTTAGGCATTATCTTACACTTTATAACATCCAATTTTATATCATTTCTCTTCTTATAACTGAAAGGAACTCATCTTTGTTTTGTCCATAGATTAATCCCCCCTCCAAAAAAATCAGCGTTTACCATAACATAATTATTTAAATGTAGTTCCCTGTAGATTCAAGTAGTGCAGCTCCATGCTGAGTGAAGATGAATCTTGCCATTACCTTTGTGCAGCTGGAAAGAGCACATAACTAACAAACAAGGAAGGGGAATGGTACATGGCTTTTAGCTGTTTATTTTTATGATGCTATCCTTTATCTTTAAGGTCACCTAGCTTTTTAATCATATATGTTATTATATAAATTATTTTCTTCTTGGCAATGTTCTTCTTGGAGCTATTTTATTCCCTGTTCTAATTTTACTCTACATATGCTGTATAACTGTCATGCTAAAATTATTTTTCCTTTTTAAAAATCTTCTGCTATTTATCTTAATATTTTATTTATACCTTGTCCTGGAAAGAAAATGTAGCAAATCATCTTCTCAATACTGCTAAGATCTGCAAACTAGAATTTAAAATTTTCTTCCCTTAGATTGACTCAAAGAAGACATCTCAGAGGTCAATAATCTTCCAAGTGGCCTTTAAGTAGATTTCTTTTCATGTAGAAATTGTAGTGAAAATTGGTAATCTCAAATCATAAGCAATTTGGGGAGTTGCAATTTTAGTACCTAAAAGGTGTTAATAGTTCATAAATAATGACATTTTAGTTATCACTAGTCCCTGAAATAATGAGATTATTAGTTCATTCAACAAATATTTATCAAGAACTCAGCATGTTCTTAGCACTGTTCAATGCTCAAGGAATATAGCAGTACAGAAAGCTCCTCAGGAAATTTGCTCTAGTTAGTAAGGCAGAGACAAGAGATAAGAAACATAAAAATAATACATACTAGTAAGTCCCTCGTCAATTGATGCTAAGAAGGTGGAATAGAGAGTTCTGGGCAATGGAGGATGGAGATGGAAATTTAGATAGGATGTGGCTTGTGGGGCGGGGGGGGGGGGGCGGACATGGGAAAGGTGACTTTTTTTTTTTACCTTTGACAAATTCTTACTTTCATTTTATTTTTTAATATTGTTTTCTCCCCCAAAAGTAATCACAAAGTTGTAGAAAAGTTGGAAGTACAATAATACAAAGCAATTTTTTTTTCCAGAACCATTTGAAAATAAGTTGCAGACATTCATTTCTGAATACCGTAGTGTTTACCTCCTACAAAACGGAAATTCTACCACATAAACACAATTCACAGTAGATTAAAGACATAATCTGTTTTCATAGATCTCACTTTTTTTTTCTCGATCTCTTTTATTGATCTGTTGGATATATAATAAGCAAGTCTTCCAAAAATGATAGTGTACCAGTGGTGAATTTTTCTAAGTTTTGAATATTTAAAAATGTCCTCAGTTTACCTGAATTCTTGATTAATAGTTTGGCTGGCATTTAATTCTAGATTCTAAATCATGTTTTTCTCAACCTCATTCCTCAAACATACAATATCTCTAATGAGAAGTTGGATTCCCATTTATTAGAAGCAGTAGTGGAGACCTTCAGTGCCTTGTCTTTATCTTCCACAATCTGCTAAATGTGGACAGATTCTTCTTCATTCACATGCTCATCACTCTGTGCATCCTTTCAAGATGAGAATGCATGTGTTAATGTCTAAAAAAAATAAATTTTCTTCTATTATTTCTCTAGTGATTTCTGTAAGATATATGTTTTTTTTCTTCTTCTAAAACTCTGTCTGAAGGATTATAGCTTTCCCAGATGGATCCTCTAAAACAGGGGTCCCCAACCCCCAGGCTGTGGACAGGTACCTCTCTGTGGCCTGTTAGGAACCTGGCCATGCAGTAGGAGGTGAGCAGTGGCAAGCTAGAGAAGCTTCGCCAGTATTTGCAGCTGCTCCCCAACACTAGCACCACCACCTCAGCTTCACCTCAGATCATCAGACATTAGATTCTCATATGAGCCCTGGTCCCTGGTGCCAAAAAGGTTGGGGACTGCTGTTCTTAGACTTTAAAATTTTCTCTTATATGTTCCTATTTTTCTTTACCCTGATTTCTAGAATTCCTCAGGTTTATATTCTAGCACTTCTTTTTTATTTTCTCAGTTTCAGACATCACATTTTTAAATTTCCAATGTCATTATTGTTATTTAGTGTCTACGAAGGTATACAGTTGACCTTTGAACAAAAATTTACATATAACTTTTGACTCTCCAAAAATTTAACTACTCTTAGTATCTACAAGGGATTGGTTCCAGCACCCTCTTTCCCCATGGGTATTAAAATTCAAGGTGCCCAAATCCCCTATGTAAAATGACATAGAACAACGCACACAGTTAGCCCTCCATATTTGCAAACTCCCAGCTCTGAATCAAAAAAAAAAAAAAAAACCACAGGTATTCAGTGAAGAAAAAAAAAAACCCATAAAGTGAACCTGCACATTTCAAACCCATGTTGTTCAGGGTGTTCAGGGATCACCTGTATATAAAATTATACTCCATGTTCAGAGTTATCTGTTCCTTTTGAGGTTGATTCACTAGTTCATACTGGCAGTGTGTGTGTGTGTATGTGTGTGATTTTTCCTCTAATATATTTTTCTATTTAAAACCATGAACTGAGAGCTAGTTTATTTGTTCGTTTTGGCTGTCCTGGGTTCCCTCTGCCAGGATGCAGCCTTATTCCTCACCAGGCCTCTTTTCAGTGAAAGGTATAGATTGTAAGATCTAAACCCACAAACCACTTTCCTTTAAACTGAGTAGGGAGCAAGGAGTAAGCTAATCCCATACTACCTGTGTGTTTCCCCACCGACCCTGGGAATCCCAAACCAATTTCTTTGGCAAGCAGTACTAGTGAAGAGGCGCTAACTTGCACAGCTGCTCAGAGAACAAACATCAACCCTGATCTCTAACCAGTACCTGCTCCTGAAACTGGGCCTTTTGTCTTCAGGTTGGCAGCATTTCAGAGGCACTGTCATATGTGAGCATGGCTTCCATCTACATATCAGGCTCTGCGCCTGCACATTTGGGCTATACTCCTGCTTTTGTATTTGTTAATATAGCACATATTTTTCATCTTCCAGAAATTCATCAGGGTTAATGGTCTGTGTATGTCTCTGCCTGATTTGAGAACTTTTATATTTTACTCTTGGTACTTTTAAATTTTATTTCAATGGGATTTGTGGAAGGAGATGAGATATATGTATGTTCAGCTTTATCACCTTGAACCAGAAGCCTCACTTTCTCAATCTCTAAGTCCTTTCCCACAGCCTGTTGTTTGCTACTTCTCTGATATTTATTTATTCCATTAGTGCTGACTTATTTCTTTTAATCTTTCGCTGAATGCTGATGTTCTATCCTTGTCTCACTCATTCCCACGGATTTAACTCTCGTTCTAAGCCAGTGAACCCCATTATACATGACCAACTTCAACCTCACTTTTATATCCAGTTTTATATTCTGTACTAGCTATTGTCAATCATACGTTAAATGGTAGATTGTTTCAGTTAGTTAATTAATTAATTAATTAACTAACTAACGTAGTGAATACATAAAGAATCTATAACTTGTTTTAAGGGAATCTTTCTATGACACCATGGTATTCCCCAATTATTTTTCACAAGTAATTGGGAATAATGAATGAATATTAAAAAAATAATAAATTATTTACTCACCTTGGTGTGAGCTCAATCCTGGGCCTCCTCTATATCAAAATTTTTATATAAGCCATTTTCTAATAGTATAATGTTTCAAACTTAAAATATTTTCCCCCTCCAAGAAAATTGGAAACTAAAAACTTGAGAAAACCAAAGAATTACACCAATTTCCAGTTATAATAGAGCACTGTAATTCTAATTTCAGTTACTATAATCAAACTTCTGTTATCAAGTTTTTGAAGCTAAAACACTCAAAGCAGAAGTTTTCTCTTACCTCATTGGCCACTAGTGCAAGTGCAGATTTAATCCATCTGTTTCTAAGTGGATATGTGCATCTCTGCCAGTTTGCCCTTTGTTTTGGCTCTAAATTACCCTTTGTAAGCCTGATTTCCCATGGAAGAAAAGCTAATAACAGGCACTCTTCTAGTCTGAACATTTCAACTATAATATAAGAGCATTTGAATATAATATAAGATTCCATCAAATTCTGCCAGAATGAGAAAAAGTTTCAAATTAGCTAAGGTTCCCCACTACCATGGATTCCTTAGATGCAAAACAACAACAACCAACTAAGGTTCTTTGTCCACAGAGCACAGTTATCTGACCGGTATTTAAGTGGTGTACAGTAAACAGTGATCGCTCTTGTTCCAGCCCTCATATCCAAGGGTCCCAAGAATAATTATTTATATATTCTTCCAATAAAACCATAAAACCTTTCTTAAATTTGAGAAACTATAGACAAATAGGATTTTTCACAGATTTGGAACCATAGGTCACCCTCTCTGGATATTGCAAATAGAAAATACTTCTTATGCATAAATAGTAATAATAAAGGCTAATAATATATATTGAGTACCAGGCACTATTTTAAATTCATTACATAGAATATTTCATTTAATTTTTGCAATAACATTGTAGACAAGTCTTATAATTAGCACATAAAGAATTGAGGTTTAGAAAAGTTAAATGTCTTGTCCAAGTCATTTCCTCATCTCAGAAATGGTAGAGCTGTGATTTAACACAGGAAGTCTGATATCAGAGCACACATTTTTAAACTAGGCAAGGATATCAAATAGGTTTAATCTTGTGTGTCAGCTTCGATTGAGTGATAGCAACTATAAGGAGCAGGGTGTTGAAAAAACTCAGGTCCAGACTCGGTGTGACAGACTACCAAAACAATAATGTCAACCATGAGTGCATTAAAGTTATGGATCTTATTTTAGGTGTTTGGCCTCCTAAGAGAAAGAGACTGACTGATTATTGACCTGTGTATTTATAAACAACTCTTGGAAAAAGCATAGTTTAAGTTAGAGAAATTCACAGAATGTGACAAAACCTGCCAGTAATTTGTCTTTCTTTACATTAAGCTGATAATAAAAAACTAGTAGCAATTTAAATTTATGTCCTACTTTATTTCCTTCCCCCTGTATGCTGATGAAATATTTTTTTTAAATAAAGGAAGTAGCGTGAGGAAGAAAAAGAAGACACACACACACACACACACACACACACACACGCACGCATACACACAAAGATTGGAAAACCATTACTTGAATGATTGAATCAACTTTGTTAAAAATCAAGGAAATTTCAGAAAATAATAGAGACCTTAATTTTCTTTTCATAAGGCTCAGATAGTGTTAACTTATATAGATAATTAAGACCTAAATGTGGTGGAATCATATTTCAGTTATATTCATCCATGTTCCTTTTTTTCTCCTGGTATTTCTTGCTTTCCTTTCTCCTAATTTGAGCACATTTTCAACCCAGTATTCCCTGACTTAGGGCTGATTTAAGGCAAGTTTTCCTAGTTTTTGTTAAAGAGACTTTTTTTTTAAGCTGAGTTTATCTTATATCAGACTAGAAAAAGGTTTTCCAGGAGGAAAGGGAGGGCTAATAAGAGCAAAATCCTCCCTGGATCACAGAGAGAGGGTCTTGTTCCCTGCTTTCCACAGGAAAGTCCAAGTGAAACAGGAAGAGCTGAGATATTATTATAAGCAATCCACTCCCCACCCCCCAAAAAAGTACCTAGTTCCTAGGAAAAACCTCCAGGAACAAGAAATTATAGATGTTTGTTCTTGATTGTTCGAAAATTTGTTTATAGATACACACGTCAATAAAAGCGCTCTCTCTCTCTCTCTCTCTCTCTCTCTCTCTTTCTCTCTCTCCCCGCCCCGCCCCTCTTCCTCTGTCTCTTTTTCTAGGTTGACAGATACTTTGAAAGGAAATCAGCACTTTCAGTTTAAGAGACCACAGACAGCTTCACAGAGATGTCAATATCTCAGCATGGTAGAGAGAAGCTTCTATGAGAGACACTAAAGCAGGAAAGAGAGGCTTCACAGCCAAAGAAGGTATGCCTAGAAACCAAGAACATTTCCGCAGCAAACCACATGGAGTGATAACTTGGGATCAGTTACAAAAATGGGTATCTCATTTGCTATCTCCATGAAAATATGACACAAAGACCACATGGATCCCCTCCTCCAATGTCTTACCACTGCATGTATACTCTCCAAAATTTTAGATGTATTTATAGATATAGAGAAATGCATAGAGGAAATCAGAAATTAATGAAAATATTCTACTCCACTAAAACAGGAAGCTCAAAATAGAAAGTGACTGAATTATATAAAAATGTAAAAGTTATATTTTTTACACTCAACTTTGTAGACAGAGATTCATCCTCACTACATACATTTTTACAATCTAAGAAATGATTAGGAAGAGTAAGCATGAATAGTAATCTAAGACAAGATATTTCTTACCTCAGAGTGGCTGAATACAAGTTATATAAAGAAGTAAAATTAAATTCGAATATTAATCAAGTAATCTAAGAAGGTAACATTAGGTTACAGAGGGTGAAATCATATTCATGTTAAAGAAGTGGAGTCCCTATCACTCAAGATTAATAAAAGGTTTCAATGAGAAACTACACAGAAGTCTTTTAATCTTGCCTTTTTATTCTATACCATGTCAAATACTTAAGGGTTAATGAAAACATTTTCCAAGTCTAACCTTTCATATGAGTGGAAGTTTATTTCCTGAGTATAACTGGTTAAGTCCATTTAGAGGAATCCTAACTTGTATCACAAATGTCTACTTAAGGAATCAAAGTAATAAATTATTAAATAAGACCTCTGTGGCATGTGTGAATACACATGTTCCAGGTGCCAACATATTCACACAGAATAACCTAACAAGCTCTGTCCAAGGCAGAGAGAAGAGGGTCTCAACTGTCAAACATATTTTCAACTGATCAAATTCATACAGATGATTTCAAATAGGCAACAGAAAACAACCATCCTTGCCTAGTTGGAAGGAATCAGTTGAGCCAATAAAACTGCTAAGTACTTCTTAGTTGCCAGAAAAAGACCAAGAAAAATGTGAATTTTTGAAATTTTGTATGTGTGTGTTGAATTTTTTAACTAAGGCATGCGAGAGTCACTGTCTTAAGCCAAGGAGTGTCTCTCACAGGAAAAGTCAGTAAATGAGAGCTTTGGAGACAAACATGCCTTTTGGTGGTTCTCAAATTAGATGAACTGTCTCCCCATTAGATGTAGATTGGACTAAACATGGAAGAGGTTCACTGGAAAATAAGATGATGGTGTTAAACTCAGAAAATTTAGTATCTTTGGAGTAAACTAATGCAATAATGATAATATAAGAATTAAAGACAAAATGACAATAAAAGTAGTTCTAACATCTATTTTGTCCTATAATAGCTCTACCTTTATACAATACTATATAAAAGGTTTTATCATCCTTCTGGCTCACTCCACATCATGACTTCTATGGACCACAGGAACTTTTCCTTTATGGTCTTCTTCTTCTGTAAGAAAATATTAACATGATTTCACTTATTTATTATGCTAAGTAAAATAAGTCAGAAAAAATAGAGAATCATATGATTTCACTCACATGCAGGATAAAAAGCTGAAAGCAATGAACAAACAAGACAAACAATCAAAAACTCATAAACACAAAAAACAGTATAGCAGTGATCAGAGGGAAAGAAGGGGTAGTAAAGGGTAAAGATGGGTAGATAGAGGGTGATGAAGGGAGATTCGACATTGGGTAGTAAGCACACAATGCAATATACAGATGATGTATTTATTATATAGAATTGTACACTTGAAACCTATATAATTTTGTTAACCAATGTGACCCCAATAAGTTTAATAACAAGAAAAAAAGAAAAGAATTCCCAATACCCAATGTTGATTTAAATTATTTTTATCATAATGTTACCTGAAAATGTATAAACATGAAACTATAAATGTCTTGCACTTATAGTTTTCATACTATAAACCAAAACACATGTATGAAATTAGTAAAATCAAAGCAATACAATAAAAAAGAAACTATAAAAAACTATATTTTATGATTGCATTGGAGTGAAGGCAAATATAATCCATGCTGAATCCCATATCTATTATTCTCATATTCATTTTTTTCTTCTGATTTTAGCAGAAATTTAAATTTTTTGTGAGATGCTAAAATTATTGTGGGTACTAAGAACTTTGCCTACTGGCTAATGTATAAATCAGTCCTGCCTATGGCAAATAATGGTAGTTAAATTCCAAGAGCTATTCACCCCTCTTCTAGAATAATGAAAACTCACATTTTTAGACAGGCATATGGACATCCAAAATAAAGACTATAACTCCCAGCTTCCCTTGCAGCTAGGTGTGGCCAGCTGTCAAGTTTAACCAATGACATGTGAGTCGAAGCAATGGGCACAACTTCCAGTTTGTGTTTCATTTTCCTGCAGTTAGGATTCAGTAGTGGTAAGAGTGAGTCATTTATATGTAAATAGGGACAAGAGTCTAGGGATGCTGGAACAACAAGGTAGTAAGCCTGGGTCTCTGACATCTCGGGGAGCCCTGATAACTTTCCAGAGCAGAGTTACAATACCAGCCCAGATTTTATATAAGCGAGAAATAAATTTCTATTCAGTTTAAGTCCTTATTGTTTTGGGTTTTGTTACAGACACCCAAACCTATATACAAAGTAATAAAATTGTCTTTTACAATTAGGAAACTGAGACACAAATGCAATTTTCTTAGAGTGATTTAGTACAAACTAAAACATGGCAAAGGTCTACCCTGACCTATTTATATCCAAAACCTATGCTCTTTTGCTGCCTTCCCACATTGTCTTCTCCCTTCGCAGAAACAAAAAGCATGAAGAACAAAGCAATTATGAGAGAAAGAACATAAACTTTATGAAGCAATAAGTGTCATCAAAAGAGAATCCAAACAAAAAACAAATGGAAATAAAAAAAAATAAAACAGATTCAATGTGAATTTTTTGCCAGCACCACATGACTTGACATTTTGAATTATGACTACTTACAGGAAGTATTAGAAACTTTCCAAGAAAAGACTAGTTCACATAGATCATGAATCTAGTACATTTGGCTTATTTGTTAACTTTGACTGTAATTTTATTATAATTTGGCTCTGATAATTTCTGATTTCCACTGATACAACGTATTATACTGAGGTGAGAATCCACAAAACAAATCTGGAAAAAGCATCTGAGTGAGGAATATTTCCAAACACAGATCCGGTTGTTTTCTAATCTTTGAAATATAAAATCATCTCTCCTGAGCCCTTTCCTTCCTTACTAGTGTGTCAAGCAGGGTGAACAAGGACCCTGCCCAAATAGTTACTTCTGTTCTTTGAATTTACTAAACAATCTAATTACCAACTAAATTTCACTTTTTAAAGATTAAGTTATTTCATATGCACACCCGTCTCATATCTTTTTTTCAAGTCAGAAAGAAAATAAAGTTTTTTACTATTCTATAAAAGCCATATTTTATTTAAAAGGGCATCTTTCAGTGAGTCTGGAGGTTTTCTTCTATTCATTGTTCATTAAAGAAAATGAAAGAGCACAGATGTTACTGGCTCCCTTGGAATCTCTTACTATTTTAGGAGAGTCCAAGTCATCTTAGAAGTCTTTTTAAAAATATCATGCTTCTCCCTTACAAATATATTCAAGGAACACACGGCATTTAGCTATATTTACTCTATCCCCTAATAATAAATGTTTCAAAACCTTTGACTTTTTAAAAATTTTGTTTATAGCAATCAGAGTATCACTAGAAGACTTATCTTTTGATTATATACTTTTATCTCATAAGATCAGAGCTAATCCACAAAGACAGAAAACCACTAACTGAAGTCATATTATTGACCATCCTGTCATTAAGACACCAGAGACAGAGCTGGATAAAAAAAAAAAAAAAAAACAGAGCTAGAAGTAAAAATACTCTTCTCCTCTCTCCAGGAATAGCCCCCATAGTAGGGTTAATGAAAGACAATTTGTTATGGTGTAGGGAAAAATATTAGAACTTTATTTTTTATCTTAGCAGCAAGAAAATAACTAAGCTTTATTACATGGATCAACACCATTTCCTTCATTCAGTCTGCATGCCAGAGAGCCCTCAGCCACATGCAGTGAGCAAGGTATCTGGAAATAAGAGAGGGGGAGCTTGTTTCAAAACATGTTGGGGGGACAGCAATATACTGTCTCATGTGTTCGTTTCCAGTATATTCTGTTTAGTTTTTGTGAATTCAGTTAAATAGACTAACCATTTATTGAGTTTTAAATGAACATGCCCTCACAAAATGTCAAGTAGTTAAAAAGTTTCTGTAAATAATGCATGGGTCAAAAAATACTATCAATTTAAACAAAAGTAAACCACCAGAAAAATGGTAAAATTAATATTTTAGCTCCTAGTATAAATTTTATATCAGCCACATTATATATATACATATATATATTAAATCAACTAGTCATGTATAAAAAAGATCTCAGTCTAAAAACTTTAAAATTATCAAGAAAACTATTTGAAATATAGGTTTACTTTCACCATTTTTAGCAATAAAGAGCTGCAATTTTTATCAATGAACCTTATGTTCATGTTGCACCTTAAGATATTAACACAATTATATGAAGCACGTTTTAAAGTAAGCATATAAAATATAACATAATCATTCTTTCACTAATGATTAAAGCCATGCTATTCTCAAGCCAGCAATTTATAACATTTTACTAAATTTACTGATAAATATTTAAGAGCCACTTCTGTGGCTCCTTAGTTAATAGTGAAAGTCACACACCAATGGTGAAACACTCTCTCTTTCTAGTAAAAATGTCTGATATAATTTATAAAACTCAGTACGCTGACAAACTACAAAGATTCCTTTATCGATAAATAGATTAGACAGGTACACAGAAAGCATCGCTGAAGATTTGGCAAAACAAGCATCAGACCATATTATTAAGTATGAGAGCTTTGCTATGGATTGGATGAACAGAGTGATGTTGCCAAATATCTCAGATTAGGGTAGCTGTCAGATTTTGTTTAAATGAAATACACAAAATTTTTTTTAGCAGCCATCGAAAGATAAAACAAAGTAGCTTCTCAATAGTATAAAAATTCTTTAATAAAACAATGCTTTATACAACTGTATAATAGAATCATTGGTAGAGCCACCACCTTGACCAGAATATAAGAAAAAGATTCAAGGTTAAGCTTACAAAGATAACACTAGCAGAGACTGCTTTCTGAATCATTCATAGGCCAAGTGTGGTAGGAAAGAAGTCAAAGTCAGAGGTGCCCTTCAAACTGTAGGATGTTAATAGTATGATACATTTTACAGAAATAAGACTTTTTTAAACAGTAGAATTTTTAGAATATTCTGGATTGGGTAAAAAAAAATCAGGAAATTTCTTCTGCACCTCAGTTTTTCTTGTTAGCTCATGGGAAAGTTCTTAGAAGAACTGTTGAACTTAAAGGTAGAGTACATCATTTTTAAATATATAAAATTTAACAACCTTTTTAGCGTGATCACAATGACTTCCTATAATAGCCTCTGGAGAATACTTTTTTTCTTTAATTCAAACACATATAATCTGTCTGTGAGATTTAAAGTTGGATGTTTCAACAATGAATATGAGTGACTGCTTTTCGAAAGCAAATCCTGCAAAGGAGACAGCATTTTGAAGATCCTTGAAAATGTTTCTACTTTTAATAGTATTTTGTTACAAAAATATATATAAATGTGTCATCTGTTTTTAAAACTTCCCTGTATCTTTCCTTTATCTATATGTTTATCAGACTGTAAAACAAACTGTCTAACCTATTTAAATGATCTCTCAAAGAATTTTCATCATTTTGAACTCTTATTAAAAATGTTAAACTATAACACATTTTTGTTCATTGGCAAGAGCTTAAATTCTTAGCCAAAATAATACAGAAATAAAACAAATTTCATGCAAAGACTATATAATTGGAGGATGCTATTTAAAACATGAGTACCTTGGTTTTAAAAGTATAGTCACATATCTTCATGAAGTATCTTTTCTACTATAACAACCATTAAATCTATCAGAAAATTTAGCAGGCATTAAAATTACCAGAAGTACTTTTAATGGAAGAACCACTGCATTGCAAAGGGTTAAACCAAGACTCCAAAATGTTAATGAGAAAGAAGTTGATAGTAACTACAGGAAACCCAAACCTGAACAGTCTCTTTAACTGTCAGTACCCAAATGCTTGTGGTCTGAAGGCTTGCTTGCATTTATTGGAAATCATTAAAATGGTGCACTCTCCCCAGCTGATATTAATAAAGCCACACTATTCTTGCTGCTCCAAGCGCCTCTGTGTAATTCGCCGCTGCCCCCAATTATCTGTGGGCGATCTACGGGCCTGTGGAGGGGGTTCCACATGGGCAGGCGCTTAATGAACAGACTGGCTTATAAACACAGGCTAATCTCTCCCACATGAGCACCTGAGGAGGATCACAAGTGACAGCTGTTTAAATTTTCAGGGAAATTAATGACCCCTAAAGAGGCAGCGCTTATCAGGCTTGTAGTAGGTTTGATAGGGGAGAGTTACCATGGGGAAAAATGTTTATAATCGTCCATAAGTGCCTCATTCTATGGCTTCACCTTGGGAACTTTTATCGACATGGTCTCTTCTATTAATCCTTGTGTTGGCAGAACGACTTGGTTCAATCTGGTCCTGACATTGGGCTCCTACAGCCACTAATGAGCATCTCTCTCAGATCACAAGCCATTTAAAACGATCAGAATGGTGGTTGGCATCCTGACCACTTAGGGAAAATCCCATCAGACACATACATTGTTTTGGTCCACAAGGCATTTGTAATGCATAGGCTCAGCCCCAGAGCTGGGCCTCCCAGAGGGAATGGGGGAATAGAATGGCCACACTGCTGGCTGTCTGGGGGAACAGAGCAGGAACAGGTAATTAAATGCAGATTGGCCAGGGAACCAGAAGTGACTTTTAAAAAACAGATCTGGAGGGAAAGGGCACATGGCAAAACTCGCTGTCCTCTTCTCGCACTCGTGCCCCCTCCCTGATCTGGTGTTTTATGGCTTTGATGTACAGTGGATTCTCAAAGAACACCATTTTGTTCAATGTCGTTTCATTATAATGTTGATGAGATGTCATAGGATCTTAACTCTTGTTTATAACAATTGTTTATGTCAAAGCCTATGGTAAAATTGGTTTCATTATACATCGTTTTGCTTAAAGTCTCACAATCTGTCTATGACATTAAGGACTTACTGTATTATTGTAGGCATTTAACAGGAAAAATATAACAGATTCTTGCAAATCAATGGAGAAGACAATCAGAAAAACCTTTCATAAGATAAAATTTGTTTAAAGTTTATGTTTGAGAATAGCATCTGGCTACATATACTTAATAAAACTCATTCTTTATCTACAATGTCCAATTATGTTAGGGAGGGTAGAAATGGGCTTTTTCAAAAAATCAGACTGTAAAAGAGACTGCTGGTATATCAGCATCTGACTACTTAAGCTTGTGCAGCAATGGCTGCATGCCTCTTCCCTGGAAGCAAAATCAATGACAGAAACATGGTTAAAACTTTGTTTCTAGAGTCTTCATGAATGTTTGCATCCCAGTGTAGACAAAAAAGAATAATGTAGAGCTCTGGGTTGGGGCAGGAAGTCAGACTTCCCAGATTCCAACTCTAGCTCCTCCTCTTTCAAGCAACTTGTTTTTCCCTATGCCTGTTTACTCATTTATAAAATGAGAATAATAAGTGTGATAGGCCAATATTTTATCCGATCACCAATATGTCTGATTCTCTTCCTGCTAGGTATCTGGTATGACTACATACCCCTACCTCTTGTTGTTAGACCTAGCCAGGTGACTTGCTTTGACCAGGCGTGTCACTTCTGGACAGAAGCATTTAAAAGCTCATGTATAATTCTCCATAATCTATCTTCCCTGATTCAATAACTGTGGAAGTATGAGTCAAGGTGGAGCATCTGACCTGGTTTCCTGAGTAACTATGATAAGGCCTTCCACCTGCTAATTATAATTATACATGAAGCATACCAAGAAACAAACTTTAGCTAAGATCATCTTACGCCACTGGATTTAGGGGGTTATCTGTTACCACAGTATTATCTAGTTTGCCCTAACTGATAGAATAGAATAATCTTACCTACCTCATAGTATTTTTCTAAGGATAAACTGAGTATAAATCGCTTAGAAGAATACCTAGAATATAATAAATGTTTTATTCATTATTCAGTACTTACTGTGTACCAAACTCTAACTGGGCAGAAAGAATATAATCTGAGTAAAAACAAAAACTACCTGTTCACACGATATTGACCATATAGTGGGAAAGGCAGTTGTTAATCAAATGATGATGCAAATATAAAATTGCAACTCTGCAAACTGGAATCCCTAAGGGGCACATGGCACAAGAAAGCATGAGAAAATTGGCCAAGGCAGGGAAGTCAGCAAAGACTTCCTCGAGGAAGTGCTAAATTAGTTTAGATCTGGAGGTCACAGAACGATGTTGAGAAGAAAGTACGTTCCTGTGGAAAGAACATATGTGCAAAGACTCATGATGGTAAGGTACGTGGTGCCTACAAGACACTAAAAGTCTCCAGCTGGAGTCATGACTAAGGGAAAAAGAAGTGCGATATTAAAATAGAGAGTTACATAGGGGCCAAAATTACGAGCTAGTAAAGATTTTGGTCTTCATATAAAGAGCAATGGGGAGATACTGAATATTTTAAGTGGTTGAGGATTGTATCTTGAAAAGAACATTCAGGCTGAAGAGTAGAAAGTGCATTATAAAGGGTTATGAGGAGCCATGGTAGATACAGAGGTTAACTTGCTAAGAGGCTACTGTTAGAGTCAATGCAATAGAGGACAGCTTATAAGAGGATCATGGTGATGGTGGTGGCAGAGATAAAGAAAAAAGGTAGATTAGTTGACTTTTTACAAATATATCCATTCATCTAATCTAGTATAAGTAAAAGGAGATAGATCTCAAGGTATTAAGTAGTTTATAGAATTTTTAGAATCAAAGCACCAAGATGGAATTGTCCACAGTCAGAAACAATGCAACAAAGAGAAACAACCACATAAGATGGACTGTTCTAGTGCAAACCTCTTGGCCCTCAAGATGCTGAGAACCAGACAGTACAACTGCTGCCATAGCTGCCCTGGAAGAGCCAATAATCTCCACAACTGAGCTTGCGAGATGGCCCGAGGGCCTGATACATGGCTGCCACTTCTCACTGCTCACATGTTACAGAATTCATATAAATGCATCTATCTCATAAAACCTCAGTCTCACAAGAAATCTTAGCTATAAAAAAAAAAGTAAATTTTCTCTTTAGCTTTTCACCCTTGAAAGTACAGGGAAGTCATACTTAATTGGGGTGGAGTAGATGATGAGTGAACCAAACCGAAGTAGTTAGAAAGCAGTAAAATAAATTGGAATTGTTGATGGATTGTTATGTAAAAGACAAAGCTGAAAGTGTATCAAAAATAATTTCTAGGTTTTTCCCTTCCCAACTTGACCGATTCTGTTCACTGAACTTAGCTTGAGAGTAATGAACATGAGTCTGCTACTGGAGACCCTGAAATTGAAGTACCTTTGAGATAGCAAAGAGAAGATGTCAAATAGACAGTTGGATATGCAAAAGAAGGTCTTGCTGAAGATAAATTTATGAGTCATGTGGTGATAATTAAAGTCATGTTGTATTAATTTTCTATTGCTGCATCACAAATTATGACAATTTAGCAGCTTAAAACAATAGTTACCTATTATGTCACTTTCCATGAGTCAGGAGTCCAGGCAGGGATAAACTGGGTTTTCTGCTCAGGCTGCAAAGTGTCATCCAGGACACTTTTTTTTGCGGTTAGGAGTACTTTTATAAACTCACTGGTTTTTGGCAGAATTTAGTTCTTTGCAACTGCAATCATAGGATTAAGGCCTTCAGCTCCTAGAGGCCACCCACCATTGCCCACTATGTGACTCTCACCAAAACGTGGCAGTTTGTTTCAACAAGGTCAAGAAGAGATCTTCCAATCTCCCTCATTTCAAATCTCTCTCAATTTGAATCTCTAGTCCCTCTTTTAGAGGGCTTATCTGTTTTGATCAGGCCTGACCAGGATAATATCACTCTTGATTAACAAAAGTCAATTTATTAGGAACCTAAATTATATCTGCAAATCCTTTCATCTTTTTTGCATAATTCAATCACAGGAGTGAAATCCTCCCATCATGTTCATGAGTCCCATCTACACTAAGGGGAAAGGAATCTAGAGCATGTATATACCAGGAGGTAGGAATCTTGAGAGCCATTTTGGACTTCTCCTTACCACACGTGTCCAAAAGTAAGATATCAGGGAGGAAGTATAGAGTGAGAAGAGCGTAGCATCTAGGAAAACAACCATGATGATCTCCAATATTTAATGATGGAAAAGAAGAATCTGAGATGAGATAGAGAAGAAGAAGCTCTATTAGTCATTGTTATCATAATTGAAAATCCAATATGCTTAACCAGAATACATCAAGCATTTGAAGTAATTGACTTATTCCAGACTTTGCAACCTAATAAAGAAGTCTGATGTGAACAGATTGTCAATATTATAATACAGTAGAGATTCTAAATAGAGTAAAACTTAGAATTGACCTAGTAAAACCTTTGTATTTTACCAATGACGATACGGATAATATTGATTTTGCCAGTCATTCAGCCAGTGAAGAGCGAAACCACAAGTCTCTTGACTCTGAAATAGTACTGGGTTTTGGGGGGGTTTTTTAACTATTAAGTCTGTCTCACAAGATTAAATTGGTCATGATGCTTTATGCAGAAAATTATACGCAATAAAATTTAAATCTTTTGAGACACGTCTATTTTTCACTTTATCCATACTTTAGGATATAACAAGGAAACCTGAGCATGCTCTGTCTGTCTTCAAAAGACAAGCCTCATAAGATATCTTCACTCATCACACCAAATACACTTTCGAATAGCTTGCAAGAGGTCATACAAATATTAAACCATACTTTATAGAATTGCTGCATACTCTAAATTGATGCTTTGATCTTTTTCCTTACTGCTCCAGGAAGTTTTCCTCAATAACTTCCTATATATAACTCATCCAAAGTCAGGAGGGTGGCAGGGGCTGCGGGCGCATAAACATGAGTTGATTCTATGGCCTGCATATTGTCTTCATCTCTGCTGAAAACAGTTGAACTATGCTCTAAATTCCTTTCTATTGAAAGCATATTGTATCCATTTATGGTCAAACTCTTGAACTGCTTTGTAAATTTTCTGTATTAGTCTTCTCCTACCAGTTCTTTATATATATGGGCAATCAATAGCTATTTGTTACTCATCCATGGAAGATTAGAAAGTTCATTTGCTTGGGAACAGACAATAATAGATTTGAGTCCAGCCTCTATTACATAACAACTGTGTGATTTTGAGCAAGTTGCTTCTTTAAATCACCGTTTTACCTGTTAAATGTCTATAATAATATAGTGAGTCCTTACTTAATGTCATAGAAAGATTCCGAGACTTTAAGCAAAATGACATGTAATGAAACCAATTGTATTATAGACTTTGATATAAACAATTGTTATAAACGAGAGTTAAGTTCCTATGACATCTCATCAATATTATAATGAAACAACATTGAACAAAATGATGTTATTTGAGGATCTACTGTACCTACCTCATATTTTTATGATCTAATGAGGTAACAGATACAATGTATCCTATAGAGTGCATCGTAGATTCTTAATGTGCCAGCCACTTTCTTTCCATTGCTTTTTGATTCTTTCATGGGAAGCTATTCCCTTTCATCATACTCATAGTCTTTTTATAAACAATGGAGACATCCTGTCTTTGTTTGCATTATATATGCTTTAATTTTCATGTGAATCACTTCATTTTTTATTAAATAAGAACCAGCTCCTTTATTCAGTCTGAATTAGTAGTTATTGGCCTTCATTAAAATTCTATACCTCTGAGAAATGTTGTACATTCCCATCAATAACTATTGTTCCCCTATTGAGATTCTCACCTGAGAGTGGGATTTGGCGTGGGAAAAAATATATATATTCCGTAAAAAAAGCAGATTAGGAGCTCCAAAAAGGGAGAGCAGCATGTGCAGTTTGAAAAGCCTTCCAGGTGACTTAGAGATCTACTCCCAGTGATGGACCATTGCTTCCCCTTTCCCTCATCCTCACTGAGATCCCTAGATGCTATTAGTAAATGTTCTGATGCATGTATTATTGAGAGTGAAATAAACTCTAGGCTACTTTTTCTTCTTCAAGGCAAGTCATCACTCACTAACAATCCTTTTCTTCTATTAAAATTGGTCTAAGCTGCTTTTTTATTTTTCTATTTTCAAATCTGACAATGGCCTGACCTCATTTGCTTTTTGAGCGAGACAGATTTCTTTTGCTATTTCTTTAATCCATTTCTTCACTTTAAGCTTAATGTTAATTTTATGTGCTTTGTATTCAAAATGTTCATCTTCAGTCAAATTCATTATGACAATAACTGTAATTATTACATTTTATTTTTCAGCCCTTTGGTATCGCTTACTAATGTAATGCACTTGCTGGCAAACAAAGACATGTTTCAGTTGTTCTTTATTAATTCTGATTCTTATTTGCAAATTGAGTTTGCACACACTGACTACAGCATGGCCATGAGATACAGCAGCCTTAGTATAATACCTCTTTGCATTACTGTTCTAAAGAAATGCGTATTAGATATTTAACAGGCTTTGTTTAGTTATAACAGTTTGAATACTCAAACTGTCTTTACAAAAAAGAATTCAGTGGCTTATAAGATACGAGAAGCTCAGAGATTTGAAAGAAGAGCCAATGGGAATGAAGATAATTCTAAGATCTTTAGTGACTAGAACTAATAAATTTTTGCCCTGTCCCTTCTATAGCTACCCATCTGTCATCTCTTCTTGTCTTCGAGAGGTTTTATTTCCCACCAGAATCAATATTATCTTGCCCTCTCATTCATCTCCTACCAGCTCCACAACCCAGATACAATGCACCTTCACATACAGCTCCTGACAGAACAATTCCCAGGAAGCCTCTGATTGGCTCAGTGTGGGTCACTTACCCTTCTTTGGACTAAATCATTTTAGACTGGAGAATGCAGCAATACATTGTGTTACATGTTCACCTGTGTAGATACAAAGCAGAATACCACGAAAAGAAGGCCTAAAGAAACACTTGATTGAAAATGGAGAGAATAAATTCTCAAGGAAGAAGGAACCACATTAGACAAACAACATCATGCCCACCACTGATATTAATCATAGATGTGAGAGTTCACATTAAATTATATGGCATGAAGCCTTCAACTTTTCTCACAAGAATTCGACAAAAAGATACTTGGCTAAAATATACTATTTTAATTGACATTTTATTTCTTCAAGGAAACAATTTTAACTTTATTACAGTCAAGAAAGAGCACAGGTATTTTCCAAATGAAAACAGAGTTTAATTCAAAGTTATATTAAATTAAGGTGAATTTCCCTTAAAGAAATGACTAGTGGTCATATATGGTCTCATTAACAAGGTAACCAGAAGCCTATGCACAAGATCAGTGTACTTTGAAAGAAGCCTATGCTTTGGTGTAGAGGCCAGATCCAAGGAAGGCTTAAAGAGTCCTACAAATATTATGGTTCTGAACCAGCAGCACTTGCCAAATAACCCAGTGCAGATTAAAATTAGTTTCTCTGCCAATGTTTTGAGCAAAATAATGAACTGTTTTGAGCATTAGATGACTAAGTAAAACCAGGGTTATCCTTTTCACATCCCAAACCTATAAGAAGTTGAGAATAAGATTAACAAGATAACAAAACAGTTCTTGAGTTGTGACTTAAAGTAGAGGAATCTGATTCAGGCTGCTCAAAGTGTCATTCACAGACTGGCAGCATTGACATTACCTGGGAGATTGTTAGAAATGCAGAACCTTTGGCCCTGAAGACAAGATTTCCAATGACTTTAACAATTTGAGAAGCGCCGATCTAGAGTAAACCTATGAAAGCATCAACCAGAAGGCAGGCTATGTTGTTATGTCAAGCAATCTAAACTAAATGTAAATACTGGGAAATGGCTTTGGCCAACCTGACAAAAAACAATCAGAAGAATGGCATTTCCTATGTTAGACTTCAGGTCTTAAAAGGCAGTGTTCTAAACAGAAACAAATCCCCCTGTCCCAAATAGCGTGACCATTATTATTAAGACTACATTTATATGAGGACACACCTACAAACTGAAATGGGGAACCTCAGTAACAGTATCTTTGAGTGGGAAGCTCTATTCCTGGATGTGTATGTGGACACATTCTCACATGTGGATGCATACCTGGGTTTGTTGTCAGTGTGTCTGTCTGACGTTTCTGCCATCTTCCTGTTGCTTCTCCCACCCCATTCCCTAGATGTTCTCCATAACTGACATCTTCTGAAACACAGTTCAACTGACTACAATTCAAATAAAAGTTATGATAAATGAAGGTATATCTCCCTTAAAAAACTGACTAGTGGACATTCATCTTTAAAATGCTATGCTCTCTTAATTTAAAACATTTATATATATATATATATATATATATATATATATATATATATATACACTTGCATTACTCATATTTGGAGATCAAGAAAATGAAAAAAACTGATTTTTTTATACTGTCTATAAAGGATTTATTTTAAACTTGTGCATTTGTTTAAATCTAAGCTGGAGTTCAAATACACTAGCATTAAAATACATTGCTAATTGTAATATTAAAATATAATTTTCATCATTTATTTTTAATAGATTTCTTTAGAATACCTGTCATTAAACGAAAAAACTATATAGACCAAATGAAAAGAGAAAGGGCCCTTATTTATAAATATTTTACAATAAACTTTAATAAATCCAGTTATCATTAAGATTCTATCAAAAAGCCAATAGGTTTGGGCAATTAGACATGCCCAACTTGTTAACTAATCCCTGGCTCAAACAGGTGTTGCTATTGCTGTAGGAAAAGCTATAATATATGATATTATATATTAGTATGTAGTACTCCATAAAATTGGCAGAAATTTCAGGTAGAAACAAAGAACCATAATTCTCCTCCATCAACACCCAAGGAAATGAAATTTTCCCACCATGAAACAAGTTTGAGCTCTTGCCAGTCTGTCATATTAAGCTGTAATTGACCTATGACATAAAGATCTAATAGGAGGGAACACATGCATATGAGTACAGACAGGAGGATATTACAAGATTTCAACCTTGTGGCTGCCTTCTAAAGTGAGGTTCAGAGCTAAGTGGACTTTATCTATCACAATAGCCTGTGGTGGTAGAAATTAAAGGAATGTAAACCTTCTAGTATGTACAATAACTTTTCTTTCTCGGTGGTTGTGAGAGAGCCAAGTCTAACAACAGAGAATAAAGATCTGGTCCGGAATCTTTTTTTATCAAACTGGCAAGCAACGCAGTTCACAGATGGGGGCTTTGCCACTTCTCTCACACCTTTATTCAGTAACAGCTGAGCTGATTCATTCTGCACCTGCCACAGCTTCTGGAGAAGTTTCAGAGGAAGGCCAAAGAACATTAAAATATAGCTGACTAGCCAGAAGAAAATGAAGATTATTATATCTTTAATGGGTAGAAAATATTATCTCATTGAAACTTTCTTTAACACGTGGTTGTTTCTTCAATGTCTATAGTTTGTAAAAGAAAATAATAAAAAGTCATAATAGTTTTCTTGAGCATGGAAGCACAGCTTAGCAATGGTTGATTGTTTCTTGTTTGCTTTTCTGATTATTCATAACTAATATTTTTCTCCAAAAACTTGTTCTAAAAAATTTTGATAATACTAATATGCTAAAAAAGAATCTATTATCCTACCACACAGAGATAACTACATTGTGTTGGACAACTTCATAAACTTTTTATCTATGCATAGATTTTTTTTAAGTGGCTCATGCTATACATAGTACATTGTAATATGATTTTTAATATTTAGTGGTATACATCTAAAATATTATTTTAATGGCTGCCTGATATGCCATCAAGTGGAGTATAATTTAGCTAACTAATTACCTATGATAGATATTTAGTTCATTTTCAATTATTTACTGTCATAAATAACATCGTAATGAACTTGCTTGTACATAGTGCTTTGTACTCTTTGTCCTAGGAGTACAATTATTAAGTTAAAAGGAATACATATTTCAACATACAAGTTTGTTTTGAGGTAAACTTTTTTTTATCACTATATAAATTGCTTCTCACTTCCCAAGAAATGGGTTGCTCTCAACCAATGGTGACCAGGGTGGGCTGAAGCAATAAAATATATTTATAGTACATTTAGAGGGTCTCAGATGAAAGGCTACCCATCACTGATAGTTCTACTCACCCTTTTAGAACCTTATGTTCTTAATATGATTAGAAAAATCCAAGTAGTCTCCCTTAATTTTGAAGATGGTATGGAGGATAAATCTCATGCAGTACCAGCTAGATTTGCAGGGCTCACTGCAAAATGAAAATGAAGGATCCCTTGTTCAAAAAATTTTGAGAACGTCAAGACAGCAACAGCAGAGCATTAAACAAAGCATTGACCCTTCTGAGCACACAGGGCCCTGTGCAACTGCACACGTCTCAGGTACACAAAGGGGCCCTGGTCTCATGCTCACCTGGGAGTTGTCTCCCTGACCACTTGGTCATGTACTGCCAATTGTCAGACCTACAATTCTATATCTAAGAAATTCATATTCTTGAACTTCTTTTGCAACTGCTGATATAACCATTTGTTACTTCCCCTTAATTATATCCCACCACACTTTCCATACACTTTACGCAGGGAAAAACATCATTCTAATTCTATAAACAAATAATATCTTCATCTGTCAGTGAGCAGTTTAAATTTACAACAAACACACTTAACCCGGTAAAGATGAGGCTTCCATAAAAATAACATCAAAACACAAACCTCATTCACTAATGCTATTATTCCACACCCTAAAAGTTTTTGTATGTTAGTAAGTAAAGTTTTAAATCAACAAACATAATATACTTTTTTTAAAAAAAGTTTTTAATTTAAAAGTTCTGCTCTTTGTGTTCACATTGAATTAAAGAAATCAATGCAAAACTAAAGGAAATCAGGCAATGGTCTGAAATTCAGCAGCCAAGAGATATTTTATATGCAATGCCACTTTTTCTATTGCTTTTGGCTTGGTTTCTATGGAAATGTATATTTGCTGCAAGCCAAGATTTTTTCTGGTCTTAACTACAGAAAAAGAAAGTAGAAATAAATGCTGAGAGGTAGTCAGAAGAAATGTTGATTTAAAATATGGGTAATGAAGCCTTAGAAAGTGAATGAAATTCTGACTGGCCCATCAAGTCCTGAATATTCCATAAGTAAATCAATTTCTGGACATGGGTACATTAGCACAAATGTGTTAAAACAGGTTTTAGATATAATCTTAGCCTTTGATTATTTATTCATTAAATAGAGCTATATTGGATGCCTACTATATACCAGACATCATGTTATGTGCCAGGCTTACAGAGGTGTTTAGTTTATTTTTATGTCTGGCAAAAAAGGTTAAAGAAGTTAACTTATTCAACATTCAACAAAGAATGGTAGGGCATCTTCTTAGTGTTGGACTCAGAAGAATACAAAAACAAATATGAAAACAAGTAAGACCATAAGAGTGTAAAATGGAATGGTGAAGATGTAGAGCACTCACAATAATTACAATTTAATCCAATAGGATAAGGCTCCACTGAACAGGCTATAGCTTTCCACAGGTACATTCCATACGATTTAATGCAAAATATGAAAGTACTCTAAATTTGGTTTTAACTATAAGATGCAAAAAAAAAAAAAAAAGAACTGAGTTGCATGAGTAAGTAATATAAGAGAAAATAAGAGATTAAAGAGGTAGACAAATAATTTAGGGTGGGGCGGTGAGAGAGACCATATGGGAAAAAAATTCTGGGAGAAGGGCAGAGAAGAAGAAAAACAAGGAGCAAAGGACTAAGACAAACTATCATGAAGAACCAGAGATAATAGGGTCAATTTCTTCAAGAAGGAGAGAAATGTAAAAATATGGAGGTTTGTGAAACAACATTAGAACAAAAACAGGATGGTGAGCTTATTCTATAATTTCCTGAGTTCTTCGTGTTATAGATTGAATTAGGACCAATCTACTGGGAGGTACAGCTGTGGAAATGCTCTCCAGTTCTTGGAAGGCGATGGTCCCATATGGAGTATGTAGGATGATGGCACATAGAACAGGAGGCACGCAGGATATACAATCGAAAAATTGCATTCTTTGTAACTGCCGACTTTCACACCTTTGTTTGGTCTAACAAAAGTAATTCGTCCAAAGAGTGATTTAGAATAAAATCTATGTCAAATTTTTTCCTATTAGGATTTTCTTTTTATTATCAGAAGCAAATTTGAAACACAACCTTTATTATTTAAAATCAAAGCAAATATTTATACTTTTATGATGAGTGCCATCATAGCTGTCCTAGATACAGAGAAGCACTTGTTCATGGACCAAGTAGTTACCAAGGAGACTGAATCAATAAATATATCATTTGTTAAAGATGCCAAGATTTCTTATGAAATATGATATTGGCAGACAGTTCATTTTGGATTGTTACTTGGGTTTGCATTTAAAACCATGTTAGCAGACTGATCTCTACAATTTCTGTCTAAACACGCCTTACTTAGATGCTTCAAGAATATGTGTTCACACTATTATCTAAAAAGCACTACCTCAGTAGAGAGAACTACTTCTAGTCAGAAAATTCAAACCAGCCAAAGATGAGTCAGTCTTTTTTTTTTTATAAATGCATGTTAGATCAGGATGGAGATTTAAACACTAACGAATAATGTTTTATCACTATGATGCTTAGCAGTGAACTCATAACCAAGTATAAACTCCAGAAGTTAAAATATGATTTTTAAAAAATTTTTTGACTTTGTATTTTAAAATAACCTAACACTGCTGTTCTCTGGTTAAGAAGAAGGTGACTCCTAAGGCTAGAGAATATTACAGTAATTACAGCCTAGCACACAATGTGGTTATCTTTCCTACTTATATCAGCCACACACATACCACCTTGCTACCACCACTGCCACCATTACCACACTTTGCTAGTTTTAGTTTCTCTTTGGTCTACAACAGATTAGCTTCCCATAAAACCTATCCATGATAGTCACTGCTTTCACTGAAACAAAGTTTTGTTCTGTGACAAACTAAACTCTATAATTTATAACACACTGAAAAAGCTCTGGATGAGTCTAACACATTTGGACTCTGAAAGCAACTTCAGATTGTTCCAACTTGGGAGAGCAGAAAATGTGAACACTGGAGTGTGTATCTGATCTTTGACCAAAGCAAACAGAATCTTTTGCAACATTCAAACAGCAGTCTGCAGAGTCACAGGCCTAACGGTTGCAGAAAAAAATCTCCCAGAGCATCTTTTATCTAAATACGGAAATGAAATGAAATGTTTGTCATCCCACATATACACACGAATGTTTTTACCATAGTGGATTTCCTATAAAGCAGGTGCTTATGACATCAGGTAATTGTGACGCTATTTTAGGAATGCTCATCCTTTAAGTCTTTTGTTGGCTTTGTGCTCATATCTGTTGTAGGAACTTTTCTCTGTTAAACCATTTTCATTTCCAACTGCCCACCAACTACTTAAGGGATGTCCAGTTTTGCAAACTCACTATAGAAAACCACCTTTTGTTTCTCCTCTTAGAATTCAAAGTACTTTGGTTTACATCCTATCAGTATTATTGTTATTGAATTCAAAAATACAAACCTTTTAAACATAGGGAGAGAGGGTTGAGCTGGAGGGTAGAAGTCAGGGAGAGGCTCCTTTCTTGGTAATCTTAGCTGCACATGTCAAGATTCTTGGAGGTTGTGCTGCTTAAATTTTGGAAGGAAACACTTGTACTCATCTCCTTCATGATGATGATTTGAAGAATTAAATGTAGAGATCCTTCATCCTAAAAAATATCCCTACGGTTTCTCAAAAAGAAAGGGCTTATGAAAGTGAGTAGTTATTTTTTACTGTCTCTCAACCCATAATGCAGAAAGTTCTCACGTCTGGCTTGCAAATTGCATTTGCTGAATTTCTGTGGCAGCCTGTCAGACAAAGAAAGAAGGGGTTTTGTAAACTGAGATTAACTAAATAGTGTGGTCTAATCCTGCCTAGTTTGTGTTTATGCATGCTTCATTGTGGGATTTACAGCCTTAACTCGTGGAAAGACAGAATAAACGCAGTGAACACAAAGAATCTAGGCTTTGTGTTTCTGGAATTAGGATCAGGTTTAGGTGGGAATCCATTGGAAGATTTATCTGAAAACAAGATACAGAAATAGAGAAAGATAGAAAAAAGTCAAACTTCCTCTTGGCTTTCATCAATATCTCTTAAAATTATCTCAAAAAAGAAAGAGCAACATCCTGACATATGCTCACTATAATAATGGACACACTGACAGACATCTTTGATAGAAAGTAGTTCTCAGTCTTGTTCTTTCCCTACAATGGTTTCCTCCCTTTCTGACCCTAATTCTCTGCCACTAGAAGCACTAACCCAGTGTTACAGGTCTATTTTTTTTTCTCTGCCATGCATCTGGAAGATTCTTGTACTTATAACCCATCAGGCTTGTCAGTGAAGACATTGCAGTAATTGACAGAGGGCAGTGACTATGTCCTGAAAGGTTAAGAGTAGAATGCAAGCTATGTCTAAAATGTTCCCGCCAAGTCTATTCTGCCTTATTAAGCTTTTTCAAAGACTGCATTCATTCTTCTCCACACCAGATCAAGTTGACTGATAAGGCGGTTTTATTATTTCTTCTCACCTGGATAAGAAGGGGTATATTTGTTATGAGAGATTCTTTTGTTGGACAAGTATATGTCCTTTGTGTTCATGTTTTCCTTTAGTCCTTCAGCGCTTCCTGGATTTTATAAGCTTTCACCTTGGGAGAGCTGAGGGCAGCTGGAGAGTAGGATAGTAATACTTTTAACCACACAAAAGTGGTAGGATATGACACTATAGGAAAGAAGCAAAAAAAGAAAACCTACATATTTGTGTCCTCATTGCATTCTTACCTCATAAACGATTGTCAGTGATATAATAAAGCTGATGTAAGTGAAAGAAAAAGGAGCAAATTTGCTTTGTTTAATATTATGAAAATAATACAAAATAATTTGAGGAACATACAGAAATCTTTAGGAATTAGACCAGCCATTAGAAATTGCAGTAAATAATATCCTGTAATGTAAAATACTACATAGCCTTTAAAATGCATGAAGAACCAGGACATTTACATTGAACAATGCAGAAAAATTTTCCCATTATATACTTAAGTAAAAAATATAAGTGAGAAAACAGTTTATCAACGTCTGAATAAAACATGGCAGATCGAAAAATTCACGTATCTTTTCTCCGACGTGAAATCCCTTTCAAATTACAGAAAAACTTTTTTCTAAGGTGTAAATCCAAAAAGACAAAGCAAAATGGAAAGTAAATAACAATTGATTAGAGATGTTAACTAATACTAGAAACTGCAAAGTGGATGAAAGAGCAATAACTGGCCAGGTAGAATAGAGGAGATAGAAACTCAAGTGACTGTAGAATTGGCCAGGATCATCCAATTTTAAGGTATATTAAATTAAGTACATATGATGTTGATAGGTAGATGACAGATAGATGATAGTTAGATAGATAGACAGATGATAGATAGATAGATAGATAGATAGATAGATAGATAGATAGATAGATAGATAGATTCATGCTTTAGGCATCACAAATCCTCAACTGAAAATAGTTTGAACAGTGAACTTTAAATTTTTAGGCTAGTGTACTTCATAAAACAATTTGAAAATTTATGTATCCTCACATTTTTAAGTTGACATTTAAAACTTCTATCATAAGTTTATTTGAAAAGTATATATCTTGCGTATTATAAATATTTGTGAATTTTTAAATTTTTAAATCCAAAATTTGAATGTATGGAACTGAATTTTAATATTACTTCAATTTTACGGCCATTGTCATCCATTTTAAAACCATATTACCATGGTCTTCCTTAATAATAATCATTCTTTTTCTCTCTCGAATTTGTGTTATTATACTTCCTTCACAGCTGTTATAATGAAGTATGTACTTTTATGCTTCAAAATCACTTACTGATATTCTATCCTAATTCTCCACAACAAAAATAAAACATCTTAAATATAAAAATTAATTTCCTAATACCACAAAGCTCTAAGTAATTAAATATATTCTAGTTGAGTTATTATGTCAAATATTATTACATGAGTAGTCAAAATTTTACAAAGTTTGAAATTATTATAAATTTTTATAACTATTAAACATAAAAAGTAAAATTATATTGAAAATGCAATTCTTAATTAGATAAATGGGGAATTTATTTTGACACCACAATTAAAGGAGGCTTCTTGGGGTTATATTACACCTTGGGCAAAGAGCCTCAGTAAGATTTGAAATGAGTAAGTGATAAATTACTCCTTTACAAAATAGAAAAGAGGTGATTTTGAAAGAGAGGGTGGGAAAGGAGAATCACCACATCATCTTCATTTCATGTGTGCTCCAAAGGCCAATTAATTTTAGGGAAAAGTTTTTAAAGATACTGAGGACCTAGAAATTGATTTCTTTAAAGCTAACTGTGCCCATTTACTGCTTGAAAAGTCCAAGACTACAGGGTACTGGCACTTAGTTTGAAAACCACTGGCTTAAATAAGATAATTTATCTCACTGAACAATAAGAGCACAGATAAGCTACTTTAAGTTTGGTTAATTAAGCAACTCAATTATGTCATCAAGAACTGAAGTTATCCCTAGCTTTCTACTCTGCCATCTTTAGTGTAAACACTTTCCTTTTAAGCTAGCATCCCTCCTGGCTGCAAGATGAGAACTGTACATGCAGGCCACACACAGATATGAAATGTCCAAAGAAAGAAGTAAGTCAATTGATCCTGTATGTGTCTCTTAGAAAAGAGAATGCTTTTCCTGAGATACCAAGTCAACTTCCCCTCATGTCTCATTGGTCAGATTAGTATCACATGCTTAAGGCACTTATAAGCAAAGGAAACTACCATGATTTGGCTTAGATGTTTCAAAATCTACCCCAGGAATGATGATGGGGTCAGTCTCTCGTTCCAAAGCACAGGGCTGTGGGGAAGAGGGAGGATACCTGAACAGACTTGAGATTCTAAAAGAAGGATGCAGGGATTTGGGGCTGTACCCTGGATAAACAATCAACAGTATCTCCAAAAATATACATTTTTAACACCTAGAAGGAAAAACACTAGAATGTTTACATTAGTGAGTGGTTTTACTTTCTTCTTTTTGCTTATTTCTATTTAAATGTTTGTTCTAGAACTTGTAATAAGAAATATTTATTCAAGATGATAAAATTTTTGCCAAAATATTTGATAGATGAGACAGTATTTGGGTGAAGGCAAAACTATCACATGTGAAAGGTAAATTAAGTCCACTGCTCTGTGCCTATGTTCAAATATTTTCTATCAGGTTTTGCAGACATGGTAAAAGTATACTTCTGCCTTTTTAAAGGAAAAGCAAAGAGCTTTGTCAATGTTGATCTATGAAGCTGGAAAGGATGATGAAAAGTCACCTAGTCCACATATGGGACTAAACAAGTCCAGTGAAATAAAAAAAATAATAATAATAACTGGGTTTTTTAAAGTTATCTAGAGCAGATTTCAAAGCTTTTGTCTATTCTAGTTTCTAAAATCCTTATAATCCGATTGTTAATGTATCTGTGAACCAGTGAACATTAGGGCATGAAGTAAATAAGAGAAGGTCTCAGAAAGTGCACAAAAGGAACCAGATTAATAAAAATAATTTCCATATAAATGACTAGTGCTGTGTACCATGAGTAAAGTGGTAAGGGGCACAAAGGGAAGAGCGAGCACTCGACACAAAGTGCTGGGGAATATTTGGATTCTAACATTTCCACTGACTGCAAAGAGAGTGCCCAAAAGCGAGTGGCAAAGCAGACAGACAATAAAATGGGACAATAAAAACTAATTGAAGAAAGACCTTATGAGGTTTAGGGCTATGTCCATGCAGCAACTAAGCCAAGAACTTGGCCCAGAGAAAACACCAATAAAGTATTCTGCAAAAAGCACTCAAAACAGCACAGCTTTGAGTTGACAAGTACTGTAGAAATACGGATGAGATTAAATAGGATGCCAGCTATCACACAGGCTCGTCTAGATACTGAGGTCCTCTAACAAAAGTGATTTAAAGCACAACATGCCAATCTATAAAAACATAATACACTTATCTATATCTCAGTAATGATAGTAAAAGTACATGAACATCAAAAATTAAAAATAAATAGGAAATCATGAATATTTAAGAAAGAAGTAGGAATTTAAGATTATTATATATTAAAATACTATACTTGAATTTACCTTACAAATCTACCCAATATGCTGCCCTACTACTAGACTAAAACTACCCCAACCTTGCCTACCCACAAAATAAAACCCAAAGACTCAATGATGGGAACTACAGGCAAAATGAAATATGTTGTTACACTTATTGTCCATATAAGGAATAGAAACCTCAAAAACTGATGCAGGTACATGGCATCTCCTTTTCCATCCCTCAGAGAAATAATGAAGTAACAATTTTACCATTTTCTATAAAATTTTAATGGGTAACATAAAATAAATTTGAATAAATAAAGCAATAGAATGTTAACGGATTTATATTTTTAAAAACTACAAGATATTTTTGCCTGTCAAATTGACAAAGACTATAGAGTGGTACCACTACCATCTTCTTTGGGATCTGAGGCCCTTTTAATCAAAAGAAAATTAAAAAGAAAACACAAATTTGTCTCTATGAGCATTTATGAACATGAACTCAACCACAATGAAACAGCTCTATCATCAATGTTCCACTGCAGGGACATTCTACTTAAACTCCATTCAGGCTTCTTAAAATCAAGACCAGTGATTTCTAATCCCTTCTTTTCCTGGTAAATCTCACAGCAGCAAGCACTGACATTTTTCATTGTTCCAAAGACTTACAAATTACATTCAAAATGAGGGACATCTTTCGCAAAAAACAAACAAACAAACAAACAAAAAACACTTCATTGCCTATTTGATGTGTTTCTCAAAGGTCTTTGAATGTGAAATGTCAGAGTGACATTTTCCATCCTTATTTCTCCAATTTTCTCTTGCTACAAAATTACACATGCACGCACGTGCACACGTGTACACACACACACAAGCTCTAAAAAATAGTCTTTGTTCTCATCAGAGTTCCAGATTGAGTTAGCTGAGTATCCACAGGCTTTATCTGCTAGTCAGTTTATCACCCACTCAGCACTCCAGGTCAATCATCATCAGGTGACTTGCTTTGCTTTTCCTGAGCATTTTTGTGTTAGCAGTGAAGGTGCCTCTTGACAAGCTAACTAATCTATAAGTGGTCAACAAACTACCTCTGTCATAATGTCTTATGCTCAGTTCACCTTGGCTAAGACTTGTTACTAATCAAACAGAAGAGTTTAGTTAATAATAAGATTTATAATTTGGTGAACACCTACAATTTGTGAAGAACTGTCCTGAGTACTTTCTAAATGAAATCTCATCAAACTTCACTTAAACCCATTGAGTCCCATATTATTCAGCAGAAGATAACTGAGGCCCACAGAAGGTAAGCAATGAGCCTACATTCAACTAACTGGGAAATACAGGATCTGAACTCAAGTCTGCCTGACTGCAGTCCATCTCTTAACCCCTTCACCAACTCACCTTTTCAACCTTCTGCACTCAAATGTTCTGCTTTCAGCCTCTGTGTGAAAAAAACCAGAAAGAATCGACCCCAAAATACAAATAAAATGTAAGGGTCTACAAGTCCTGTGATTTATTTTTTCTTTAATCAAAACAATATAGTTATTGCCTTTTCCCCATTTTTTTCCCCACGGTTCAAAATAACTTCCTCCAATAAGAATAACTGGATGATTCGAATATAAAAGTTAAATTTATTTAACATATTTTCTCAGCTCTAAAATGTACTATTTATTCAAGAAAAATTCCTTGGTAAGAAAGGCAATTAATTGTCATATTTATTTTGAAATTAGTTGTAAAATAATGCATGTGTTTGGAAATCAAAAAAATATGGTAAATAACACAATAAAATTTAATAATGGCTACTTTAACGTGACTTTAGTTTGCAAACTGTATACTCCTTGAAAAGCTTTGTTTTACTCTTCATGAATTCTAAATACATAACTATAGGATGAGTGCTCAAAGGAATAAACATATTCTAGATAAAAATTATGACATAAATCAAATTATTTTGAAGAGAATTTAACATGAATAGAAATTTAAACTAATTTCACAAGAACTCCAGTTGCTCCACACTCTTATCAACTTACAATTTTGGAACTGTCAAACTTTTTTTATTTTAGTCATTTTATTAGGTATGAAATGATATCTCATTATGATTTGATATTGCATTTTCTAATCACTAACAATATTGAACTCCTTTTTATATTCTTCTTGGTCATTCTTTTATCTTTAGTGAAGTGCTTGTTCAAGACTTTTGTCCATTGTTATTAAGTTGTCTTTTCATTGTCAATTTGTAGAAAATCTTTATCTATTCTGTATGTGAGTCCTTTGTCAGATATATGGATTGTGAATATTTTTTACTTGTCTGTTTCACTTGTTCATTGTTTTTGGTGGTGTCTTTGTTAAGTATTATTACTTTTGATAAAGTTTTTTTATGAAATTTTTTTCTTTCATAATTTATGCTTTTTGTGCCCTAAGAAATTTTTGCTTGCCTCAAGGTCACAAAGATATCTATTGTGTTTTCTTCTAGATATTTTAAGATTCTAGCTTTTGCATGTGAGTCTATGATCCATCTCAAATTCATTTTTATTTATAATGTGACATAGAGGTTGAGGTTCACATTTTTTAGATGAATATCACAATTTGTTGAGAAGACTTTCCTTTGCCAAGCGAATTTCCCTCTGACTGTCTCATTGGTCTATTTATTCTTACATCAGTACCTCAGTGTCTTGATTATTTTAGCTTTATAATATATTTTAAAGTTAGGTAGTATAACTCTTTGTACTTTGTGCTTTGAGATTATTTTATCTATGCTAGATTTTTTGCATTTCCACATAAATTTTAGAGTTTGTCTATTCAAAAGTTTTAGAATATATTATTTCTTTCAAAAAAATTTTTTTGGACTGTGACAGATTGAATTGAATCAGTGTAGGGGAAATGCACATCTTAATGATACTGAGTCTCATAATCCACAAACTTACTATATCCCTATTAACTTAGGTTTTCTTTCATTTCTCTTAGTAACATTTTATAACTTTCATTTTAAAACATACATTTTTCAGTAGATTTATTTTCAGGTATTTGGTTTTGTTTGGGGGTTTTACAGTATTTTTTTTTCAAATGATATTTTTTACATTAAATTTATTGGGATGAAATTGGTTATATAAAATTATATAGGTTTCAAGTGTGCATTTCAATAATACATCATTTGTATGTTTCATTGCATGTTCACCACTCAAACAAATCTCTTTCTGTAATCATATATTTGACCCCCTTTACCTTTATGTACCTCTTTTCCTCCCCCTTTTCCCTCTGGTAACCACTAAACTATTGTCTCTATGAGTTTTTGTTTGTTTGTCTTGCTCATTTGATGCTCTCAGGTTTATATCTCACATATGAGTGAAATAATATGGTTCTCAACTTTTTCTGTCTGATTTCACTTAGCATGATTATCTCAAGATCCATCTATGTTGTCTCAAATGGCATTATATAACCTTTTCTTATGGCTGAGTAATATTGGTATTGTTTCTCAAATTTTGCTTTCCAATCATTAACTGCTGGTATATAACAGTTTAGTTGATTATTTTATAACAATCTTAAATTCTACAATTTGGTTAAATTAACTTATTAGTTCTTGTAGTTTTTCCATAGATTCTATAAAATTTTTTCTACACATAATCATATTATCTGCAAATAAAAACAGGTTTACATTTTCCTTTCGAATCTGTATGTTTTTTTTTTCTCTTTCTGTATTATACTGGCTAGAATTTCGGAATTATGTTGAATGGAAGTGGTAAGAATGAACATCCTTGCCTATATCTCAATCTTAAGCAAATCTGTTTAGTATTTTACATTAAATAAAATACAACTTTAGGCTTTTTATAGATGACTTTATCAGTGTAATAAAGTTTTATTTTATTCCTAATTAGCCAAGAATTTGTTTTACCATGAAAGGATGTTGACTTTGGTACTAGATGGATACGTCTTTCTTTTATTCTTGAAATTCAAAAGTCAGGGTATTTTTTTCATTAACTTTTTCTAGCAGCCCATGAGCTCTTGTGATCAGAAAACAAACAATAATGAAGGGCACATTCAAAGAGCTAAATGTAGAATTTGAAACTGTATCAGCAAATATAACATCAAGGAAAAAGGTGATTAGACATTAGGTATATCTATGGAAATATGTAACAAAATTCCTACAACATATTTGAAAGATGCCTAGATAGTAAAAAAAAAAAAAAAAAAAAAAAGATAATTTTGTAATCTACTAGGGTATAATTTCTCCATCAATATTATTAAAATGGTCATTTTCCTAGGTGATATTAAATTGTAGTTTGTCAATAGTCAAGTCTATTTTGTATACATTTTAAAAGATGCAACAAAATATTACATTGCTTTCTTTTCCAAAGTCATTATTTGGTGTAGGTTTATTTATTTTTTAAATTTTTTGCTTTTTGTTAAATTTTATTTTATTATTAGTTTCAAGTATACAGTACATTGGTTAGACATTTATGTAGTTTATAAAATGATCCCCCTAATTGCTCTTTCTCTCCTCTGGCTCTCTATCTAGCCGTTACATTAATGCTAAATATATTCTCTATGCCACGCCCCCCCATCTCACCATCTATCAAATGCTAATTTGTACTTCTTTAACCCTTCACCCCATTCTCCCAGACCCATAAGCCCCAATCACCAGATTGTCCTCTATATTTGTAAGTCTGGTTATGATTAGTTTGTCCTTTTTGTTTCTTAGGTTCTGCATATAAGTGAAATCATATGGTATTTAATTTCCTCTGTCTGACTTATTTCATTCGGCATAATAACCTCTAGGTCCATCCATGTCATTGCAAATGATAGAATTTCATTTTTTTAAATGGCTGAGTAATATTTCATTGTACATATGAAATATAACTTCTTTGTCCAGTCTTTTGTTTATGGGCATTTAGTTTGCTTCCATATCCTAGTATTGTAAACTGTGCTGCCATGAACATAGGAGTGCATAGATCTTTACAAATTGTTGTTTTGGTTTTCTTTGGATCAATACCTGGAAGTGCAATTGCTGGGTCAAAGGTATATCCATTTTCAATTTTGGTGTAGCTTTTATTTAATGTTCTATTTCTTGCATCATTATACATTTCTAGGAATTCGATTAAACTAGTAGATTACTTATTTTTGAAATTTCATTTAAATATTCTTTTTGATCCTAAAGCAATACGTTTTCACAATTTAATGAAGAAATCTCTGCTTCATGCTTAAGTAAGATGAAATGAAATTAAAGGTATAGTTATTCTGTGCCCAGTATAGAAATGGCTTTAATAGTCAAACCAAAATAAGCAGAGATACTCTGTCCTCTATCTTACAAACCAGTAAACTGCCTCTACCGAGTTATTTGGTGAGCCATGAAAAGGCCTTGTAAAATCACAAGAAAATCATAGGATCTAAAATCTCACGATTGAAATTAATCTTTGGGAGTAACACATTTTCTCAGGAAGCCTCTTTTAGAATGCACATGTCATTATGAAGGGCTAATTAAACTGAAGCTACTACCTTAAAATGTGGTCTCATTGATTGTATCAGCAACTTTTCACCCTATGAAGTGGTAAGCAACAGAATAGAAGAACATTACATAGAAAAACTAAGTACTAGAGAATAGGAGAATGATTTTAAATTAGAAAAGCATATCGGTAAGAGAAAACAAGTGCTCTCTCCTTTAGAATGCACAGACTCAGCGGACATGCAGTATTTATTTTTAGGGTGGATGAGCATGTCCTGGGGGCTAGGACATACAGAGGAGGCCTGGCTTCTCAACAGACTATGGCTCACCATTCCAGAAGGTGAAGGGTCCCCACAAAGCAGAATCAAGAGAAGATTGGGGATGCAACCCTGAAGAAGATTGAAAGAGTAAAAGTTAACTTTACTGACCATAACAGCTTATCTAAGCCAGCCCTACAGACTTTACTTTTCACTTAAAAATAAATCTTTATTACCAAATAAATATTTCAAAGAAAATCTAAGTTATCTGCAGAATATTTTGAATACAGAAAGAAAGGTGACCCATTTCCAGAGGCTGCCCCCAAATACCTCACCTCTGACCTATCATGTTTTCTCTTCTTTTTTGACCTTCGACAACTATAATTAGAATCACTTTTTTGAATAAGAATGTTGTTCCTCAATTTCAGCCACAAAGAAAGAAATAATCTCAAAAACCTTAATGTTAATATTAGATATACATAATGTTGTTTAAATGTGTGCAAATATAAAACCAGGTATAAGTATTTCATAACTCTTATGAAACTATAGAGTCAAATAACTTTATAATTTATATTAAGTTAAATGAGATAATAAACCAGTGAAAATCAAATTCACAATGGTAATGTAAAGGGATAGCCAGTAATTGCTATACGAAACAGCAACAGAGTATTAAATCCTATGGCAATGTGTTCATTTGAGTTCAGGTGCCTGAAATATAGGGGACTGAACGGTTTCTCAATTTCTCCATCATTCGTCTCTGCATGAAGTACTGTGAATCTTCTATAAAAAATATGTATCTCAGTCTATAATCTCAGATATGTATGCTAGAAATTAAAATTTTAATCTCTATAGGTTGAATTCTTTTCTGACTTTAAGCCCTCGTTACACTCTAAACACAAAGGAAACCTTAAACTTCAAGAAGACCACCCCCCATAGAATAGTGGTACAGGGTGTGTCCTTGTGCTAGTGTATTGAGTTAGGGAGAGGGACCTAACTCTTGAACATTAGTCCTCACTGATTGCCACTGGAATGTCTGTCACTCCTTTCTGCTTGATCCCTAACAGGCAGCTGGCTGTACCTGTGTCATGCTTTGAGGCAAAGGAATTCTTTCTGAAGCTATGTATGGCCCCACTTCCCCCTATGCAGCCTATTCTTGAAGAAACACTTCTCCATAGCAACGCTATTGGAGAGCCAGTTTCAGGTTCATAGCTGAGCTAGAAGATTCTGAATTCTGACCTGGAGGAAGCACTGAGAAAAAAAAAAAAAAAAAAAATATATATATATATATATATATATATATAGAGAGAGAGAGAGAGAGAGAGAGAGAGAGAGAGAGAAAGGAAAGAAAGAAAGAAAGAAAGAAAGAAAGAAAGAAAGAAAGAAAGAAAGAAAGAAAGAAAGAAAGAAAAAGAAAGAAAGAAAGAGAGAAAGTCAAAGAGACAAATGACTAGCCATCTTGGGAAATAGACAACTTCAGTCCATATCCCATCTCTACTATATTGCCTGTGTGATTTGCCATCGAGCTCCAGGTTCTTTACCTTTAAAATGAGTAACAATAAGCTTCTGGTCAAGATGGCAGAGCAGGTAAATGCTATGCTTACCTCCTCTCACAACTACATCAAAATTATCACTAAATTATAGAACAACCATCGTTGAGAATCACCACCTAAAGTCTAGCTGAACAGAAGTCATATAACTAAGAACATACAGAATAAGACACCTTAAGACTGGTAAGAAGGGTGGAGACGCTGAACAGGCTGGTCCCACCCCCACGTGTAGCAGTTAAAAATCAGGAGGGCTATCTCGGCTGCAGAGTTCCCACTTAAGGAGCAAGGGGTCCAAGCCCCACAACCAGACTTTTCAAGCCAGGGCTTCAGTGCTAGGAAGAGAAGTCTCCAGAACTTCTGGCTGTGAAAACAAGTGGAGACTATGACTGAGTGAGACAGAGGGCTGCCGAAGTCCTAGGCATTCCTCTTAAAGGGCCTGCGCACAGATTTACTTGCTGACAGACACACTTGCTCTGAACTCCAGCACTGGGACAACATTGTGAAAGATGCCAAGGACATATGGGGAGGAACTGAATTACCTGACTTCAGGGCAAGGGCTAGAGGGGCAGCTTCTTCCTACACAGAAGTGTTGGTAGAGGCCATTGTTCCTTCGTTGAGCCCTCCCTCAACCCAGCATGCAGAAACACAGGCAGACACCATATTGGAGTCTCCATCAACCTAGCTAACTCCTTTTTCCCTGCGCTGGTCATTCCCTGAGACCCTACTCCATTCAACCTGTGGTCCCACCCAAGCCACTTCCAGTAGCTTTGCCATACAAATGGCCTATCTTAGCCCATGCTGCAGGTTTTTCTAAAAATTTTTAAAGGTTCACAAACCCCAAACAGCAGCATCCTGGCCTCAGCATGCCTTGTACCTCTTGCTAAGCAGTCCCAACCCCAGCACTAGTGGCACCTGGCTTCGGTATTCAGCTTAGCTTTTCCCAGAAACCTCCGAGCCCAGCACAAGTGGGAACCATCTGCAGATCACTTTGTTGTTCATACCAAGTAGCCCTATGCAGGGCACAGACAGTGGCTGAACTTGGCCTATAACAGAGACCCTCCAAGGAGGCCCCAGAACTCACATACCTTGTGGTCACCTTCAGACCACTCTAGAGCACTACCCTACTCCTCTACAAATAACACACCCAAAAGGCAGACTGGACAGGCACCAGAGCCCTGTGAAAGCAAATCCTGTTCCATAGGGTCAGCCCCTGCACAATAGCTCCTCCACTATAGTCAGGGCCAGTCCTGACAACCAATCAGCCTAAGGGTTAATCTCTCACACTGATGTGCAAACAGCAGCCAAGCTCAACTACAACAGGAAGGTACATGAGACCCATACAAGGGATATACCTGGAACACTCAGCTTAGGTGATCAGGGAGACTACGCCACTGGGCCCCACAGGACATCTAATACATAAGGCCACTCTACTAAGACCAGGAGAGACAGCGGCTCTACCTAACATGAAGAAGCAAAAACAAGGAGGAAGCCAAAATGAAGAGACAAAGAAATACGTTCCAAATGAAAGAAAAAAACGTATTTTCATAAAAAGAACTAAACAAAGGAAAACAAGCAATCTACCATACACAGAGTTCAAAACAGTGGTCATAAAGACACTTTGTGATATCAGTAAGAACTTCGAGAAAGAGAAAGGAAACATAAAAATGGATATAAAAACATAAAAAGGAACCACTTAGAAATGAAGAATACAATAACTGAAATAAATATCTTAGGAGGAAATAACAGTAGATTAAATGAAGCAGAGTATTGAATCAGTAAGTTAGAAGATAAGGTAGCAGAAAACACCCAATCAGAATAACAACAAGAAAAAAAGAATCCAAAAAAATGAGGATAGTTTAAGGAGCCTCTGGGACAGCATCAAGTGTACCAACATTCACATCATAGAGATACCAGAAGGAGAAGGGAGAGAGCAAGGAATTGAAAAGCTATTGGAAGAAATAGTAACAGAAAACTTCCCTAACTTGGCAAAGGAAACACACATGCAAGCCCAAGAAGCACAGAGAATCCCAAACAAAGTGAATCCAAAGAGGTCCATACCAAGACGCATCATAATTAAAATGCCAAAGGTTAAAGATAAAGAGAGGACCTTAAAAGCAGCAAGAGAAAAGCAGTTTGTTACAAGGGAGCTTCCATAAGACTCTCAGCTGCTTTCTCAACAAAAGTGTTGCAGACCAGATGGGACTGGCATAAAATATTCAAAGTGACAAAAAGCAAGGACCTACAACCAAGATTACTCTGCACAGCAAAGCTACCATTTAGAATCAAATGACAGATAAAGAGCTTCCCAGACACCACCAACAAAAAAGGCTGAAGGAGTTCATCACCACCAAATTAGTATTACAAGAAATATTAAAGGAACTTCTTTAAGAAGAAGAAAACAAAAAAAGAACAAAACTATGAATCATAGAATGAAAACAACTACATATCTATCAATTACTTTAAATGTAAATGGATTAAATGCTCTAATCAAAAACATAGAGTGGCTTAATGGATAAAAAAAACAAGACCTTAAATATGTTGCCTACAAGAGACTCATTTCAGATCAAAAGACAAACACAGACTGAAAATAAAGGAATGAAAAATGATATTTTGTGAAAAGAAAAATTAAAAAAGAAATGCTGAGGTGGCAATTGTTATGCCAGACAAAATAGACTTTAAAACAAAGGCTATAACAAAAGACAAAGAAAGACCTAGTTATCCCACTTCTGGATATTTATCCAAATAAACCCAAAAACACTACTTTGAAAGGACATATGTATTTATATGTTCTTTGCAGAATTATTTACAATAGCCAAGGTCTGGAGGTAACCTGAGTGTCCGTCAACAGATGAGTGGATAAAAAAGAGGTGATACATATACAAAGGAATATTACTCAGCCATAAAAAAGAATAAAATCTGTCATCTACAACAACATAAATGCACCCAGAGGGTATTATGATGAGTGGAATAAGTCAGATATAAGAAAACAAATATCTTATGATTTCACTTATATGTATAATCTAAAGAACAAAATAAACAAAAGAGAAACAAACTCATAGATATAGACAACATTTTGATGGTTGCGCAATGGGAGGAGGGTTGGGAGGGTGAGTGAAAAAGGGCAAGGGTTTAAGAAATACAAATTGGTAGTTACAAAATAGTCAAGGGAAAATTAAGTATAACATGAGGAATGTAGTCGATAATGTTGTAATAACTCTGTATGGTGTCAGATGGGTACTAGAATTATCAGATGATCACTTCATAAGTTATATAAATGTCTAATCACTATGTTGTTCACCTGAAGATAATATAATATTGTATGTCAACTGTAATTGAAAAATTAAAAGTTACTAAAAATCAAATAACAAAAAGTGAGATACCACATGTAATGATCCCGGCACAGTATAGTAGTTTTAAAAAAAATGTCACTTTTATTATTACTCTGAACTTCAAAGTATAAACATTGTCACCTAAGCTCCTAAAAGCTTCAGCCAGCAATATTCACACTGTGGAGAAATAAAGCCAGATTCATAGCATCTTTGTAGTAAATACAGAATTGATACATAGCATGCTCTCCCTGCCTTTCAGTACTTAGTTGAAAGAACTCTAGACTTTAAATTACAATTTTTGAAATTTGAAAGGTATAGGAATACTAAAAATCAAAGGCCTGAGTTCTTACCTGTGATTCATAAGTTAATCAGTTTACTGCCCTGAGTCTCGAAATGCTCTTTGAGACAGAGATAATGTTTTCTAGTACACCTGCCTCGAGGATTATTATAAACCCACATAGGCCCTGGGGCATTAATAAATGTAAGTTATTATTACAGTTTTCAAAATCAAAGTGATATCTTATCTAATTCCCTCACTTTACAGAAGACCAAATAGAATCTCATAGAGGTTTTATAAGTATCTAATAACATAAACTTAGAGTTGGGACTTGCACTGAAGACTAAAGGTGCCTTTTACCCAGGTTGCCAGCATCAGCCACCCCCAAACTCCCTCCTCTCCTTCCTCTCTCCTCTCTCTCTCCCTCCCTGTCTCTCACTACAAATACAGAGTACCATGTAAACACTGAAAATTAATCTAGAATTCTTGTTTAAAATGCTGAGGTGGTAGACTAGGAAAGTAATCAGAGTTTAAGGTCAAGGAAGGATTTATAAAGATGTCTCCCCAGAGCAGGTGCCCTGGAGCTCACAGGATCTTATTTCAATTCCCTGTCCAGTGCCATTGTTCAAGAACACATGAATAAACTGCCCAGCACTCAGCACTCCCTGGGACCTCTTTAAAGGGCTTCCCTCCCAGCCCCCCTCACACACACACTGCCAGAGAAGGCTAATTAGTGAGCCTATCTCAGATCATTTACTGGAAAGTTTCAGAGAGCTGTGCACTTTGTGGACCTATCAATCGTTTCCCACTTTTCATGAGGTGGCTTATTTCGGTCCATGTGACACCCTGACACCTCTGCTCACTCATGAAAACCCTCACCCCAGCTCATTTGGGCCCTGTTTACAGGAGAAGGTTTTATTCTCAGGACTTTTGACTTGAAGCACTATTTGAAAAGACTCAGCTCATAAAGTCTTATGGTTCCTTTGTTGGCCTTATCATGACCTGAACATTTTGTTAACAAAGCACCCTGTTAATGTTTTGACCACGAGAACTAATGTGCTGAGGGCTGACGGTGTTGCCAAAGTGGTGCTTGCTCCTAAAAAGGGAAAGTTTTAATTCTATTTTCAAAATAAGTCCTCTTACCCCAGCTATATTAGGAAATGTCATCAGTCAGTTCAGGAAGCCTGCAGTGTGTGGGTGAGTGGTGTTTGGGGGAGAAGGGGCGGGTGTGAATTCCCTATTTGTTGAAAAGCTTTTTGATGTCATAAACCTCACCTCCCTGTAGGGGGCAGCTGAAGTCCCACTTATATGAAGGACAATGGCTCCAGTTAAAATGGGCTTGCAATTGGCTTTTTAATCACAGACTATATAAAGTCACGCTCAGTGGACACAGCCAGGCTGATACCTATTGACTGGGCAGAGATTGCAAAATAACAAAGGTGATCTGAGGGTCGAAAGACACGGACATTGATTCGGTTGATTTTTTTGAACAAAGTCACTCTCAGCTCAGGACATCCCCAGAGTACTAAGAGTCCTAAATACAATTCCTATAAGAGTGAATTTTTAAATTTTCTGCTTACCTGCACCGAGAGTGAAGGTAGTGATCTCCATCTCACTCTCAAGTCACATTGCAAATGCTCAAGAGCAGGAGCTTACTCAGCAGAGGAGCTACATTACACTATGGACGGGGGAGAAGAAGGATGACTTCAGCAGCCACACATTTCTCAAGCACAGATTGCATAAGAGGAGATGACAAAAAGAGTGCACAAACAAGAGATCGCTGGTGGCCTTCAACAAGGTAGGGAGAGTCTAAATTTTCTTGAGGAAAAGACAACCAGGAAGTGGAAGAAAAGGGAAGGAAGCAAGATCAAGACAGCCAGGTGCTGGGCATAAATAAAATTGTGTAACCCTTCTGCTCTGTGGGGATTTGATATCCAAAGATATCTCTACCTCTCTAAAGAAAACCTTTTCCTTCCCAGCAAAGCTTTCCCCTGATCCTTAAAAATCATATTCTTTGCTTCTCTTCTGTAGAAAGTTTCTCAACCCATTCCGCTTTGATGAACCTGTGTATTCTAGAGTCTGTGTCAGTATGTAACACTTCATTCTATAAAGTTATAAAAGCTTTCATGTTTTATATGCTTTAGTTATGAGTTGTCTCCTTTCTTATTTTCATTAGTTTATAAATTCATGAATAATAGGAATTGTTCATAGTTTCTTCTAACTTTCCCTCCTTACTCCAAGGAGCTTGCTCTTAGACTATCTGTTGTCTAACAAGATGTTTGCTATGTTTTCAGCAGATAGCATGCCTTACCTCTAAATATTGGCAAAAAATAAAAGTCATTAAAATAAAGAAATCAGTGAAGGAAAGAAAATAAGGGTAGTGAGAACTTTGGCTCAGTAAGCTGTCTCAGTTGCCTCAGTTCTCCCGAAAAGAGGCTAGATCCCAAACATTCTCAACTCACGGGTATTGACATCAGTCCCAGTCTTGGGACACACTGCCTTCTCCACTCCCAGAGTCCACATGGCTGACAATATTTTCTATTAACTACCACAATCACAACCCCACTGGAACAATGGTGCCCTTCTCTCTTAGGTCAGAGTTCACCTTGGTCAATTTACATTCCTGAACTTTTTAAGGATAAGTCTTGCTCCATGGTCCAACCTACAAAGCATTTTGATAGGTAGGAATCTGTATTAAGGTGAAAATAGCTGATAATGACCCAAGCATGGCTCAAGATGCCTACACTAGACAAATTTCTCCATCACTGGAATTAAGTGATAATACTTCACAAGACAATGTTCAGGGGAATTCAAATATAGGGACAGGAATAAGACTATAGGTCATCACATCCGCTTAAACTATTAGGCCTTTGAATTATGAACCTTTCTAACAAAAAGAAGATAGAGGATTTAGATGAGACATTTCTACTAGCTCAGTCACTACATCAGAGGGAAATTTTACCCAGACACAAAACCTAAATTCAAAGTAGTAATTCAAAGAAGTAGTTGAGGATGAGAACAGTTCTATTATTAACCTTACAGAGAAGGTTCAAACAATAATCCAGGGCAAAATTCCGGTAACATCAAGCACTAAAAGAGTTTTATGTTTTGAGCTAGAGGTAATCACTAGAATATTTCTTTAAAAAAGAATCTTTCTAAATGTGTGTCCTATTTATGGAACAATGAGCAGTTTAAAGCTTGAGAAATTGTGTTCTTGTAAATACTTATTACGTAAATAATAAAACATAAAGTAGAATTTGATTTGTTTAAAATTTTCCAAACAAAAGATTTTAATGCTTAGGAAAAGCCCTTTGCGCTTTAAACCGTTAAATTGGGTTTTGTAATTAGTTGGGCTTTGTCATTTGAGCCATGTTTCTATTACATGAAAAGACAATGGGACGGAGCTTTCGCAGTCAGATTAAGACAAGGAATTCCCATGACTCATAAACCACAGAACTGTGTGGCCAAGTGACTGAAGCACCGGCACCTGTCTCAGACTCATATCACCACATGCCTGCATAATTGTTGAAGAAAAATAGACAACTACCCATGAGTTTTATGGTTGTATTAAAAGCAGTTGTAACATTCCTGCTTTTATACGTTATAGCTCTGACTTATACTCATTACATTCTCTGAATTAATCAATTTAAAGAATGACATTTTAAGAAATACCTTGTGTATAAGTCTAACACATAATTGTTCTTGACAAATGTTTTCTTGCTCTAAACATGATAAACTACCCAAGGAGTGAAGGTAAGATCAGGTTTACTTGGCTAATGGCAGCAATTTCTATGGTTTGAAATTTAAGAAAAATATATTTAGTATAGAATATCTAGCTCTCTGGTATGAAGTTCAATTTGAAAGGCATAAAATGTAATTGTATATATATTTTTAAATACTTACTACATATTCACAATAGGTAATCTATATAGATTACCTAAAATGACCAAATAAAATATTTCTGAAAAAAATTTCATGGGTCAATGATCAAGAAATATAATCATTGATTTTTTTCTATAAAGTTACATTTTTTTATATTTCATTCCAAAATATCTTAAATCACTTTATTACATAATATTCTATTTTAACAAAGTAGGTTTGTATTTTTAGTAGCAATTCAAGCGTATTGATTCTGATTCATTACAAAGTTTATTAAAAAGATGTTGTTCTTTCTAGTATAGAAAATGTTTTTTGACAAAGTTCTATAGTCCATAGAAGTTGTCTGTAACTGAAAAGAAACTCAGTAAAAACATGAATCTCAATTTGTATGTCTTTTAAGTTTTTCTTTCTTAATTATTATGACAGTAAATTAAAATGTGTTCATATTCAAAGTGTTTTAATTTCACAATATTTCAGGAAAAAAATTTTAAATTCATTTTCACTTTCATGGTAAATGGATACCTTTGAAAAGAGATGTGCTTTGTTGTGATTTGTGAATTGTCTTACAGTTATTCTTTGCTATGCATAAAATCTAGCATTTAGTTCTTCAGCTGTGTCATCTAAGAATACCTATCCTGGTTAATATCATTTAGTAGAACTATTCTATTTTGATTTTTTAAATACTAATTTTGCCTTTGAATAAATTAGAGATTTAAAAGCATATTATGAAAATGAAACAGCCAGCAAAGCCAGAAGAAACCAGGCAACTGTGTTGTCCTGGAAGCCAACAAGAATGTATTTCTAAAAAGAGGACAGGATTGACATTGTCACATGTGGTTGAGTTGATATAATAAGACTATCCTGATAGATTTAAATTAGTTCATGCAAAGCCTGTGTGTATATTCCATTGTTTTCCAAGCTCCACTTAAACAACAATGAAACAAAAAGAGATCTGAACCCATATAAACAAAGAGAACAGAAGCAGAGACTATAGCAGGTAAGTAATATCAACAAAATGTTGGAAGGTGAAAAGTTGATGGCTGACAGGTGAAAGCTCCAAGCCTTCACAGGGTGGAAGGAGGTTCACAAGAAGCAACATGATTTGTACTGCAGATCCCCAGAAAGGATCAAGTATTAGAGGTGTGCATCTGAATAATAGGGGAGCTGATAACAAAGTACCTGGGTAAAATTTTGTATAAAGAAAAGTTAGATGCTCCAAGTCAATTCTCAATCCCACATACTATAAGATTACTCAAGTAGAAAATAAGAGTAAAGAGAATTCTCTAGAGAGTTTGAAACAGAGATGTTCGGTAGGTTTGCCAGGCACAACTGAAATAGGGGCTGAGATTTCAGACTAAAAATCTAGAGTATTAAATTAAATGTTCATATTAACCATGGACTGCCAATTCTTTCTCCCACCAGATTCCAGAAAGCTGTTCTCCAAGCAGGAGAAAAGAGGAGAAACTGCCTGGGACCAAGAGAAAGGACCTACGAACACCAAAGAAACAGCTGGTTTGCTGCCTTTTTCTACCTGTTGACTTTAAGGACGCGTGTGCCACACGTATTTAAGCTTCGACTCAATTTTGCTTTCAGATAAAATCAGATAGAAAACCTGTAGCATGGAAGTGAAAATCTAAACTGAATAAGCAGATTAAAGGTAATTTAGGACAAACAGATATACTAATGGAGAAAAAAACAGTTGCAACTTTGTTTGTCTGGGAAGCAGACTCCATGATGGAGTTAAGTGAGCAGGATGTTTACTAGGAAGTGTCCTTCAAGGGGCCAAAAGTAGAAGTAGGCAGGGGGAGATGTGAAGCTGCAAGGGTGCCACCACGACAGCCTCAGCTCCAGTCTCCAGGGCTAGAACAGCCCTTCGGAGCTGTCCCAAGTTTGACCAAGATGGCTAAGCATTCATACCCCGCATGGAACATTAATTGTATGTGGCTCATTACAGAAATGGGGGGGGGGGGGCGATTTGTGGTGAGGCAGCTCTCTGCAGCTGAGATGATCCTTGAAGAGCTCACAGCTGAAGATTCTCTGCCCAAGCACTCCCAGGAGTAGGGTAAAATAAGTGTTTTCTTGACGGGGAACCTCGATAGTACCTCTATACACCACAAAATTGTCAGAAAAATTGTAATAAATATCTGCAGAATGCCAAAAGAAGGTATTGTTACATCTTATGAGACACAAAAAGAATGCTATGTGGGTTTTTCTTTTTAACATGGAGTATTCCGAGGACATAAAAAAGCTCTTGAAATGGAAAAATATAACAACCAAAATTTAAAAAACAATTCCACAGAATAGGGGGAAGATAACATAGAGAAGTGTTCCAGAAAGTGAAACAGAGGGTGAAAGATTTGAGAAATAGCTTGAATAAAAAGAATTTGAATAATTTGATTCGAGTCTAATATCTGAAAAATGGGAGTTCTAGAAAGAGAGAACAGAGAAAATAAAGGGAAAAGTTATCAAATAAATAAAAATTAACCATGTGTTTCCAGATTGAAAAGTCCCATTAATTCTCCAGCACAGTAAATAAGAAGCAAAAGGACACTTGTATTTGTGTGTGTGCGCGCACATGAAATTTCCAAACACCAGAAATAAAGCAAAGATCCTAAAAGCTTCTAGAGAGAAAAAGTAAATCTTGTGTGCAGGATTAGGAATTAAAATAACATCAGACTTCATGAAAATAAGGTGAAAGCTAGAAAGTGATAAAACATCTTTAAAAATTTGAGGGAAAATAATTTCCATCCAAAATACCATACCCAGACAAGCTTCAATAAAATATAAAGATAGAAAAGAGAAAAAAAAAAAAAAAAGAAATTTTCCACCCATTCAGTTTTTCTTAGGATGTAAATAGAAGATGAATTCCGGGGGTGGGGAGGAGGATGGGAAGGAGAGAATAAACCTGAAAAGTATGTGATTCAGAAAGAGAAGAAAGGCAAAGGGATAAAGAGAAAGGGATACAGAGAATCCCCCATTTGATAGTAAAAGGAAGACCTAGGACAGATTAGCTGTAGGCATAGAGAACAAGCTGTGGTTTGAGAAGACAGCCAGAGAGCTTGGGGGATAAAGGGATGGATACTCAAAAAAAATGAAACTGATGGATCACCCATGTTTGACTGGATTGGGATGGGTTGTATACTTCTTTCTAAGATTTGGAAGATGAATCAGTACTAAGTACATAAAAATAAGTTAATAAAAAATGGTTCAATTTTTTATTTAAAAAAACACAAAGTTCAAAAGGAAGTTCAGAGCACCCTGCTTAGCTCAGCTATGCACAGCATTTATTTTGTCATAATAAAGTTAACATCAAACACAGGTTAAACTAGAAATGATGATTTAACTATATTTAGGAGATGAGAAAATAGAAAGTATATGTCAAGTGGTATGAAGAAAGTTGATAGGGCTGGATTCTTTTCTCCTATAAGTGAAAGCAGTAGAAAATATCTAAAGCTTAATTATTCATATACAAGAAAGTACAATATAAACATGTCGTTTAGACATTTGGAGTTATATGACAGAAGAAATAGCTAAACAAATTGAAAGTGGTTTCATTTGTGCATCAAGAGTTAATAACAAGTGGTTAATCAAGTAACTGCTGTTTTTCATTATATATTTTATACTACTATTTAACTCTAAGTCCTATATATCTGCATTAAATTAATAAAAATAAAATATTAATTAAAATTCCTGTTTCTATAATCATTTTACCTCCAATTGCTATGAAAATTTTGATTTAAAATACTGCATTTAATCTAAGAGGAGTGAACCCATGTTCAAGTATTTTTTATGATATCTGGGAAAAAAGAAATCAGTGAACCAATAGTGTTAGTACTTGGCTGGCTTTAATGATTTGATTTCCCATGTTGGCTCTGATGAAATACAATGGCTTTGCTGGACTTGACCCATTTTACCCTTCATCTTAGCTAACTTTTCTTCAACCACCATTAAACAAGAAGAAACAGCTGTTGGAGTCTAGGTGAATGTAACTTTAATTTTGATTTCTCTCCAAATTCGACATTTAACCTGGATGAATGAATAAGGGTTGAAGGATCATCACATGCTCATGCTATAATTTATGTTTATGTCAGGCAAGTGAACATTGTTCATATATCAAACTGTCAAGTATTGTCACCTTAATAGAGTAAACAATTAAAAAGAAGAATTGTAACAATCATTTTAATGGGCTTCTTATTCATTTATTTCATAGAAAAAAAACTAAAACTGATTTGTGAAAATAAACTACCATACTTTTGCCTCTTTCTCTCATTTTAAAGTGATCCATCAACCAGACCCTCACAAGTGTTCAGTAAATCTATTTTATTCCCTTTACTTTAATAGGAAAATTAGAGAATAGATCCAAATGGAGAAAAAGGCTATTGTCTGGATTCCTGTGACCTCTTTTTATCCACAGGTCACAGGAGATTTTCAAAGTTCTTAAAATTGCACATTATTAAAAAAAGAACTGGATTCCTTTCTCTAAATAAGATAACCCACCACCTCCCTCAAGTGGTCAATTGGATTAGTTTTCTGTTTCCAGAGCTGATTTGTGGTTTATTTCCAAGAACCCTAGAGTCATGTATAATGGCTGAGCCAAATGGATTCTTTTTCTTTAATAATTCTTTGGGTTTTGAGGTGAAGGGGGCAGATTACATTGAATTGTGCTAGTATTTTAACTTCTCCATGTCAAGAGAAAAAGACACTTAACCAGGGGCTAGCAGCACGAGCCAACTCAGCATTGCTTTCTTTCTAGCCCTCTCCTTTTCTGCTTAAGTGTTTACTCTAAACTTCATCATTTTTAGTTACTTAAGGTCTTGTAGCAATTTTATTTTTCACGAGAGTAGAGGTGTTAATTCCTGCTTCCCAAACAAATTGACCTTTAGTGATTACGTGCCACCCACCAAAACTTGTTCAGTAATGTTATTTCTTAACCCAAACTAAATACTTTTAAAGAGGTTTCCTCTCTGAGAGGGCGAGAGGAAAGAGAAAGGCAGCCGAGGCTGTCTTTCTGAGAAACAACAGTTAGTACAAGTCTCATTAGTATTTACAGTCGAGTCATTTTCAGGGCATTTAGTACCAAAACTTCACTTCAAGAGACACTTATAAAAGTCACTGCTAAGTCATTAGGCTAATTTCAGTTCTAAAAATTCCCCAGAATAAAATATGACAACAAGGAGTCTACGAGGTATTAACTTGAATAAAAATATATGAGTTGATGTTACCACCTAGTTACCATCCAAAAACACATCATTGTTCATGCTTTTGGATGGTAACTAAGTGAAATTCTTTTTCTATTATGTTAACTCCTCAGGCTCCTTAGGAAGGAGTGAAAGAAACCATAATAGCAGTCAGCCTGAGAGCCAAATATAAGAGCAGACACAATTGAGGAAAGTTTTATTGCCTTTACTGTCTAAATAATGCTTATTCAATGTCTTCACATTGATTTAGATAACCTAGCAATCAGCTAAATCAGATTTGGTGGAGGAGCATTTCGAAGTTTTTCTCTTTCAGCCCCGACCACAAGATAAACTAACTCCTACTACAAAAGTGGTCAGCCTCTATGGTATTTTGGCTCCTCAACTGACTTCTCAATGAAGCCAAGAACTTAGAAATAAAAAAAAAAAATGTCCATACATGCACACAAAACTTATTAAACCCATTAAAAAAAAAAAAAAAAAGCCAAGCGCGTAAGACTGAATTAGATCCTGGACACTAACTTCAAAATAAATCTACTTATAGTAAGGTCTCATACTTCTCTACCTTGGTTTACTTCTAAAAACTGCCTTAATTATTCTTGACAGAAGACGTGGGTTGAGTTTGAGACAAAAGGGTTGATAAACACAGGAAAAGTAGTCAATGATATAGAACATTTCAATATATGTGTCCTACTGGGTGAAGGTAATATGTTAATATTATGATTAAGTAATTTGAAGCCAATCTGGGAAAGCTGCCTCAACCTTGCACATATAATAGACTCTTTTTGATACAAAGTCCTATAAGAAGTTACTTCTCTGTTCTGCTGCTGCCCTAGCTAGGAATAGGGTTGGCATTCTCAAGAGTGCTTCATTCCTCTTTCACTCTCTGTCTCTTAATTCTTATTTCTCAATTTGCTCTTGCTCTCTCCCTGTTTCTTTTCCCTAACTGTTCCCCTCACCCACCCCACCCCCCAAAACCCCCCACAATTATAGCATAAAGTTGAAAAGCTGGCTTTACCTTTCACTAAAAGGGCAGGACCATTCAAGGTAGGGATATAGACCCAGGAGGAAACCTCTTTAGCTGGATAAAACTTTGAAGAGTTTAGACATCTACTCAAGAGATCTGTGATAATCAAAAGTATTCAAAATTATTTCTATTTTACAAGAAGGAAAACTTCATCTATATTAACTTTCAAGGAACCAAGATTTTAGTTTATTTTTTTGTGTAAAGTGCTATATAGGATAGTTCGGTTGAGGATAGTATTGCTTTAGGGGCCTGGGATTGAGAAAAATGTCAGCATTTTCCTCATTGTATGGATAGAATGTCATAATGAAGTTTCTATATTTTGGTAAATTGAAGGCCATGGAAGCCAAACAGATGTCACAAAGTATGGTTTCAAAATAATTCACACCCTCAAATGTCTGGGGACTTTTTCTGGGTTTCCTGAGGTTTAATTAGCAAAGATTCTAAATGTGTCTGAGATGAGACTGTCCCTTTGTTTACTATGATTTATACTCTTCTGGGCTTGGAGTCCTAGTTAACTAAAGAAGAACTGAATTCTTGCAACCTACTCCCTCACCCAGGACCCTACCAATGCCATTCCTGAGGGTAGCCAGTGGGGATGAGGAACAGTAGGGAGAGAGAGGTGTATAAAGATGAGAGAGGAAAGTGCATTGCCTAGGCCAGTACTGCACGCCTAACGTGATTCTGGGGTGGGATCTGAGACTGTATATATCTAACAAGCTCCGGGACCACATCTGAGTAGTGAGGACCCTGAACTACAGCTTCTCAGACTCATCTATTGAGAACGAATGGTCTCTCACCCACCCAATCCCATGCAGGTCCTTGCTCCTATCCTCGTCAGACAGTCCCCTGAGTCAGGGAGAATTCGCAGGGACATACTAATCACACTAGTCTACAGCACACCAAGGACCAGATACACAGCCAGAAATCCTGCTGGGTTCCAGGCTGCATAACTGAGAAAGAAGACAAAACAAATTCCTCACTTCCCTGCTTGAAGCCACACGGTTTCTTTAGCACACTGAAGAATTCTGAGTTCCTTTGGTTTTCCTGAAAACAGCCGTTTACACAAGACTTCTATTTAGAGTAGGATTTAAAAATCCATCCATGGCCTATGCTTTTTAAAGAAGCAAATCATGGAGTTTGCTTTCCATATGCTTCTCATCTCCCAGGTCTGCTCACCAATTGACTCCTCACAGTGTATTTGCTCCTGCTGCCTTGCAGTCTCTCCAGATGAAATTCAAGATTCTCCTGTAACTGTAGCAGGACAACTCCTCAGACCAATGACCTTCCAAATAACCTCCTCATTCCTCTCATGTTCAGAGAATGAGAAAGGATGCCAGAGAGCTATGTGAGGGTGAACGAGGGCCAGAATTGTAATTTATATCTATGACCTGACAGAAAGGTGGAAATGAAGAAAATGTTACTCAATGTGTTTTATTTCCCACTGTCCTAATCTCTCCTCAAGGATGTTTTGCCAAAATAATCATATATTTTACATGAAGCTTCTCCCATTTAAACTTCTTTGCCATAAATAGGTATTGCAAACTGAATGAGAACGAGAGAACTCTCACTAGAATGTCAGCTCTTTGACTGCTATACCTCTAGCACTCAAAACAATGCCTGGCACATAGTAGGTGCTTAGTAAATACTGGTTGGTAACTGGCTAACCATAAAAGTAGTGAGGGCACTCTGAGACTTCATGGGATATCTTATATATCTACATACTAAACACATACTTTTCAAATCCAATTCACCTCCTGCCAGCCTTCTCTGACTCTGCCCACATTTTATGAACCTTTCTTCTGCACAAATTTAGTGCCTTCCCAATATCCTCAACTCCTCCATTTTCCTCCTTTGTTCTACATTTTCCCTAATCTTGCACATTGCAAAATCCAATTTTGCAGCACAGCTTTAGGAAAGATATAAGTTATGGCACCACTATCCTTTCTAAGGATACTACCTATAGCCATTGAAGAATTCTCCACCAATAGCAGGATAAACTGAATTTGAAGACTGGTTAAAGTGAAAAAAAAAAAGGGTGGGGGGAGGATCCACAATCTGACTAATTCAGAGTCTACCCATTCCTAATGTTAATAAAACCAAGAAATCAAACTTTGACCACCTTGGGAAAAAAGTACCTGCTTTATGTGAATGATGCCCAAAATTACATGAATATCATCAATTTTACTAAAACAGGATCCTAATAATTTCTCCAAATTATACTTTCCCCCAGAACCTGATAGACACCCCATTATGGCCCAACTCAGAATCACTTCTATATGGAGTGTCATAGGAAGTCCCTGTTATAGACAAGGGAACATGATACATCTATGGCATATTAGAACAGAGAAATGATCGAGAATTACTCACTCTAAAAATTTGTTTCTTAGGGCACCCCTGGGCTGCCCAGTCCCCCTCCCTGTACCACCTACCAAGGTCTGATAACTTTTATTGCATCCCCTGTGCTGGACTCTGCTTCTCACTCCACAAGCAAGATATACCTCTCCTGTGTCCTCTCTCTTCAGAACCCCTGCAAAGAGCAAAATAATCGAATTTATTCATCCACAAACAAAAGTGTTTAGTCTTCTCAGAGACCTACTGGCACATTACCAATGACACTAAATAGAAGGAGGGGCTTTAGAGCTGCAACATTTAGGCTCTGTGGAATTAATGTGTAAGAGGCCTTTATTGCTGATATCTTCATATCTTCAAATAACACTAGGTAGTATAGGTAGGTTACATTTTCTATCTCAGTGGAAAAAGCCTCCTAAACATAGGACAGCTCATCCTGACATACCTATTAGGCTTCTTATTTGCTTTGGTTTAGAGACAGAGTGAGTCACAACAATGACTATCCTCTCCATAAGTTCCTCTGCTAACAGTTCAGGCAACTCAAATATTTGAATCTGACGACTAGACAAAAAATAAGTCTTCCAGCTTCACGCTTTGGGCCCATTACTTTATTTTTCCCCCTGCAATCTGGAAATAGTGGAAAAATCCCACCAGCCAGTAGGAAAACTTGTGAACTAGAGTAGTAAGCGAAGTTTTCATTAACCCACAGCAAATTCCAAACACTCTCAGGAGAAATCACATTCTAACCAGTACCAAGCCTACTTTTGTTGTTCTTTAAATTTTCCACAGTGTTAACGAGGGTATGAGAATTTTCATAAGGCTGGAGTATGTTCTAAGTGAAGTGGTTACACCACAATTTAGCAGCAGCCTCAGGAAAAAAAAAAAAGCACTAGAAATAACTCATATTAAATGCCATTGGAGTTTGTAGGTCCAGATCACTAGTTCAAGCTAATTATATTTTCTATTAGCATATTAATTAACTCAAATGCCATAAATATGAATTTAGAAAGTCCCAATAATACAGAATCAAAAAGATTTCAGGCTCGTAAAGTTAATGTTTGCAAATTCAGTGTTATTCTTAAGTAATATAGGTAATAAGTTATATATATTATACATCCACATACATACCAGTAAGATGAAGTTACCAGCTATTTTTTTATGTAGCTGAATTTTAACATCACAAAACATACCTTTATCTGACATAATGTTTTCAAAGACTTAGAAAGATACAAAATAACCTAAGAACGTTAAAGAAAACAATGTTTCTGATTTGCTTGTTTTCCACACCTAACCCATATTTCAGCACCTCGCACCACTCAGATACCCCCAATACCACACAACCCCATTCTATATAAATGAAATCCTGAGGAAGATATTTTCTACTTAGAAAGCTTGAAGAGTATGGGACAAGTTGACACTTTTAGTTAGCTTTGAAATGTAGACTTGTTTTCTTTTAAAATGATGGGTGAGAGTCAGGAAATATTTTGGAATTTTTTCTCCAAAATTAAATAAAATGGCCATACTGGAATGCCTCAGTCAAGTTTTTGATGGAAAGCATTTCAGCTTCCTCCCCTTCACAAAAGAATTAAGAAAGCTGAGATATACTAAACAATATGAAAGAAAGGTATCTTGGTAACAAAAAAAATATGTTAGTTTAGTGATTTCTTTTTCCAGAAAAAAAAAATTGAATAATAATAGAGTGGTTTGAAGAAGCTGTTGCAAAACTTCTCAACATTGGTAGCATTTATGAGTAGGACAAAGAGATGATAGAAGGAGTACAAAGTAGTGTCAACAGTAGGAAGAAGTGTTTCAGTATGAGAGAGACTATGATTAAAGAGAAAGTTTTCTACTTCACAAGTTTAACCAGGGCTAGAATAAACTTGTGAGGGAATATTTGTTGAGTCTTCACGTGATTTTGAGCAATGTGTGGAATAAGAATCATATAACTACCAGAGACCCTCTGCAGACCTGATGAAATGATGGCCCAACCTTGACTGAAGACCCTGCGTGGGGTTCAACTCTATGATGGGAAAGACAGATGTCCCACCCGATTGGTGTTCCTCTGCTCACATAACTTCCTGGAGTAACACTCAAGAAACAGACCATAATGACATGTTATCTTAAATATCTCTCTTCTTCAATGGAACACCTCAGAAATCCTCCACAGTGACAGGATGTTGGCTCCTCAGCTAAACTTAATACAGAAATAATTCAGGACATGAAAACTGAGAAAAGAAGGTGCTGTACTAAGAAAAAAATGTTTAAGGAAAATACTCTTTTTATTTTGATTGAATAATTTGATCACTATAAAAATGTAATCATTTGCTGGTGTTTCTTGTTGAGCACTGGAGAAAAAAAATTAATCTTACCAAAAGTAAAGTTAATCTTTAAAAACACAGTTCCTCAAGGTCTGACTTGAAAATCTGTTACATAAAAGAATTTCCTCATAATGGTATTGTCACACTTTATGTTCTTGTGACAAACTGCTTTATGACTATATATTCCCCAGTTTTTACACTAGAGATACTATATTGGAAGTTTTAGAAAAATATTTCTTGGTTTCAATTTGTCTTAAATCAGCTATAATTCAACAATCTGAAATAATCAAAAGTAAATTGGAATTTAATGTTTGGTAACCCAATCATGGCACGTGGCTAATTAAACTCACCCAGTAAACACTAGCACCAACCTATAATGAAATAAAACCATTACACTGAAATATCCACCCTCATTTCCCAGGGATTACTTCCTTCTTACCATAAACACTCCCTTTGTCAGCAGAAGTCTGAGTGAGTCTTGAGAAAAAAATTAGCAAATCCTGCTTTTTGCTCCTAGTATGCTATAAAATGCATATTGTCACTTTCAATAATTATCTCCTTACCCATTTACCCTCCCCAGAATAATTCTTGTGGGTTTAAGTAGGCAAAACCAAATAGTTTGGAGTTCCTCTCTTTTCATAGTCATTACCTACCTCACATACAAGATGAAAGCAGCACTGATAACATCAGAAGAGGTAAAAGTTCAAGGAGTGGACCTGAGTGAGTCTCAGTCTGCTCATTAAAATCACCTGGGACATGAAAGAAATGCCCTCCCCAGAGTTTCTGTATTAGCTGATCTGAGAGTGGACCCCAATGCATTGGCATTTCATCTAAGACTCTGGGGTGATTTTACTGTGCCCTGTGAGCAAGCCAGTTTTCACTTTCACATATTAAGTTTTCACTTATTTTTAGCAAAGTTAAAGCTGAAAAAAACCCTACAGACCATCAAATTTATACTTCTCAAACTTTATCGAGGTCACAGGTCACCTGGGGATCTTGTAAAAATAAAGATTCCAAGTCAGGAAATGTGGGGTGAGGTCTAAGTATGTTTATTCCTAACAAGTTCTTGGTTAACTCTGATGTAGCTAGTCTGAGGCTCAGAACTAGAGTAGCAAGGACATCCTTCCCTCTTAGCTTTAACAGATGAGGAAATAGATCCAGGCTCAGAGTGGCTTTTTTAATGAAATAACAGCTAGTAAAGGGACAAAATCCAATCAGAACCTACATAATGATGTCTGGTCCAGGGATGTCACATAGCAGCTACCACATGGAAGAGCGTTCATTTGTTTTAATTAATTAATCAATTAATTAATATCTTTCAATTTTCTATTAAAATCGGGAGGAACTATTATAAGGGGATTTTGGCAATGTAGAGTGTAAAAAACTGATTACAGCGTGGAGTTAGTGTAAAGAAGTTAGAGCGATAGCTACAATTAATAAAAAAAATCATTTTGTGTGTGTGCTTGTTTTAAGCAGAAGGCATAAATAAATACACGGTAATAGAATAAAACAAACTGAAAAGAGAAACAAGCAGGCCATGTACAACAGTGCATGAGGAGAGCACCAAGAGAGAGAAAATGAAACAACAATAGACAGAAAATAAAAGACCAGGCGACAAAAGAGAAATAAGAATAAAAGCAGAGAGCTGAAAAATTAAACACAGATTCTAGAATAAAAGGGAGAAAAAGAAAGAAAGGAAAACCTAATGAGATGGAAGGATTACTGGAAAAAGGCCCCATAAAATGAATCACAAGAGAATAGCAGTCATGGGAAGATGGAGCATTAAAGAGAGTCAGAAACATGTTCATGTACAGAAAAATATTTGTCTTACTCAGTATTAAAAACCAAAAAAGGTTACATTTAATTTATCATAGTTTTTACATTTTTTTCTGATTACATTTTCAGAATAACAGAAATTCTAATTTCTCCGTTACCTGCTAGAACCTTAAAATGGGCATGGTCTTGAAAGAGGAAGCAAGAACCCCTCTGAGGCCACCATGTCCTCTAGTCAAAGGAATTGCAGAGAGAACAAGGTTTAACTAAATGCAAAAGCATTTCGTTTTTCTTGTCCTGTGTAATATTATAAGACCCAGGAACGTTCTTCTCTAGCCAAGTGACCACTTTTTACCAGAACATAGGATACAATCTTCTTTGACGCCACACTTTCAGCTTCACAAACTGCTCCAGGCAGTCAACACCAACAGTGCTGGCCTTCTCTGGAAAACATCTCCCCTCGAAATGTATCTATAGAACATAATACATACTGCCTATCTAGTTCTGGCCATTCTGTCAGTCTTTCAGATGTGGGTAACACTGAACCCAGTTATTGTCAAATGTACTTAGGTTGTGGCTCTCGGGAAATCCATTTATCCATCTACTTTCATGGGCAATTTCCACTCCATGGCTGTGGCTCCTTTCACTTAAACACACACACACACACACACACACACACACACACACACACACACACACACATACACGCTTAGCATCTTAAGGAAGAAAATAAAAATCATTGAAGCTTGCTTTCCTATAGATCAGCCATTGCAAATTCAAATGCCTACAAGGACAGGGCAGGTCATATCAATGAGAAAAGCTGACCTGTGTTAACAAGAGTGTGTGCCCCCATCTAAACAGGGTAGATTTAGACATCTACCACTGTCTAAACCAGTACGTTCTGCCATGTGGAAATGTGACCCCAGTATTGCCATAGGCATCTGTATTATAAGAGATGCAAAATATACAGATTCTTATGTGCAATCTCCTTGTTTCTAAATGTTAATAATTAGTTTTTTGTTTTCTTCTGTGTTGGATCTGGAATAACTGTTTACAGTCCTATTTTAGAATTTGTATTTATTTAAAGGTGAAAAGTTACACTAGGAGATCAAAAAGTAAAAGGGTGGACATGATGGAATGAAACATATGAATTCACCACAAAGAGTCCTCCCAACCTCCCCGCCCCCAAATAAAAAGTGATTTGTACTTTTACATCTTTCCATTCTAGGAGAGTGGTAAGACAGCAATTCTCACATGATGGCCTGTGTGATCAGTAGGACACTCCTGGCAAAAATCTAACCTCCCAGCTGGCATTTGTTCCTCTATCTCTGTACATTGGAAGCATTTCCTTTCCATTCACTAATGATATGTCATTCATGTCATTTATGGGAATAAGTGGGGTTCTTGGATTTCGACTTGAAATCCCCAGGATAAACCCTTTTTCAGGAGTCAAAGCCTGATGGAGACGTCATGGAGAGGAGCTCACTCTGGCTCTGGTTTCGACTGTGCACATTGTCTAGAAGAGCTGAGGTTGCCAGGGAGGAGAATTTTCATAGCCTTGTTCAGCATCGATATTTACTGATAAAGAGACATGCATTTCTTAACATGGTAACCTGCGTCTAGAGTCTCCTTAGGCTTCACTGTCACTGACTTTCATGAGGCCCACATCAGTCTTCCAAAACACATCTGAAACCATCCAGTGCACATTCCAGCTGTAAATGGGAGGCACTGACCCAAGTCTAAACAAAAATAGAAATCATCCAAAACCTCCTTCCTTTCCAACATCACAGGCCTCTGAACGATATGTTTAGATTCTCCCAAGCTGGAACTCTTCCAGACAGGGCTGGAGACCTAAGTTATAGTGAATATCTCAGCTGACTGATTAGAGATCAGCAAATCTACCTGGAAACACATGTCTGAGGTAGGAAAAAGAGGATTGGCCTCCATGAACACTAGGAAACACACTTCTGCACTAATCACCTGCATAAATTTGAGAAACATTAATGATTAAACACAGACAGAAAAACACAACACAAAAACATCTCCTTCTCAAAATTCACTGATTCCCATATTTTATTGTTTTTATTTAGGCTGTCGCAGAATAGCAAATTAATGATTTCAAAAACTAAAATAAGTTTACCAGGCAATAGCTGCCAGTGTGTATCATAGATGGATTTTTACCTTTTGATTCACCTGGGTTTATACTTTTGTTTCAAAATTTTGCTTGAAAAAAATTAGCTAAATCAGTTTTCTGATATATTCCTGTAAGCCAGTTCATTCTGTAAACCTTCACTAAAAGAGGGTTGTTGGTTGAAAATGGAGGTGACGTTCTGGTTATTTATCTTTAACACCTATTACTTCTCAGTAGAAGTACACAGAGCAGGGGTGTCTGCTGTGTTTGGGTTAGGATTAAACAAGTCTAGTCATGTCCATGGGGGTTGTAGCTAAAGGGTCAGGAGAAAAGGAAGTGGCTCTGCCGAAAGCATGTTGGACTAATGAGTCTTCTGGAAAGAGTTTACGCTAAGAGAATTGAGGAGAAACAGCAAAGCACTCCCCTTGACCAGCAGGTGGAACAATGCTCAGGTGCAAAGCTATCTCTTTCTGAAATGGCTGTCATTTCTTACCTCTCTATTACCACCTCTGGCTTTCTTTCAGCCCTCCGCGGCCTGGGACATGAGCTCTAGAAAGATGATGGCTCTTCTTTTAAGCAAATATGTTGTTGTTTCATACACACACGTGCACACAAACACACACACACACACATATACACACACACACATAATTCTGAGACACATCGGGCGAGGTACAAGGTGTGAAAAAGAAAGTTTCCCCAAATCACTAAAGTGCAGCGTGCCACTGATATGGTCATAGACCAGTGGGCCTCAGTAATAAATAATTTCCCCAAAAATATATAACAGCTTTTTATAAATTGAACTATGTCCTGAAAAATGTATAATAAAGTCCTAACCTTTGGTACCTGTGAATGTGACCTCATTTGAAAACAAGGTTTTTGTAGATGTACTCAAGATGTAAATTAAGGCCATACTAGAGCAGGGCAGAGCCTTACAATGTGATTATTGTCCTTGTAAAGAGAAGAGACACAGAGATAGACATGAAGGGAGGATGCCACGTGACAATAGGGGCAGAGACTGGAGCACTGCAGCTGCAAGCCAAGGAACACCAAGGACTGATGACTGTGACCTAAAACTAGAAAGAGGCAGGGAAGAATTCCTGCCTACAGGCTTCAGAGGAAGCACAGCCCTGCTGACGCCTTGATTTTGGACTTCTAGCCTCCCGAATTGTGATACGATACATTTCCATTATTTTAAGCCATCCAGTTTTTAATACTCTGTTATGGCAGCCCTCGTTAACTGATGCATGAATCAATACAATAAGAGTTTTTCTCCCTCACGTGACAGTTGAAGGTGGGCATTCCTGGTCGATGGCCAGCCTTTCTCCATATTCATATTCAAGCTCTTTTCATCTTATGGCTCTGACATCAACTACATTCCCTGCCTCTTACTGTAAATAAAGTTTCACAGTACACAGCCACACTTATGCATTTACCCATTGCCTGTGGCTGCTTTTGCACAACAGCTGAGTTGAGTACAGACAGTCCTGACTCATAATAGTTCAACTTACAATTTTTTGACTTTACATGATAAAAAAGCAATGTGCATAATAAATTACATTATACAGCCAACACTTTTTTTATAAAATAGGCTTTGTGTTAGATGATTTTGCCAAAATATAGACTAATGTTAAGTGTTTTGAGCGCATTTAAGGTAAACTGTAGGCTAAGCTATGATGCTTGGTAGGTTAGTTGGCAGGTTAGTAGAAATGCATTTTCAATTTACAATATTTTTAATTTGCTGTGGGTTTTTTGGGGCATAATGCCATTGTAAGTTGAGTATCTGCAGTTGCCACAGAGACCATATGATCTTCAAAGCCTGAAATATTTACATTCTTGCTTTTTACAGAAAACTTTACAGAACATCATCACAACTGTCATCTAGCCAGCACAAAAGGAAAGAGGACGTGGAGGAAGCAAAATAGCTTTCCAAGAAATGGCACATACACTTCCAAACATCTAGCATTGTCTAGAAATTAGTTACATGGCCACATCCAGTCGCAAGAATTACCAAGAACTGTAATGTAATTGTATATCCATGAGGAAGAGAAATGGATATTTGGGGTAAAAATTAGCATACTCTGCCCCGAGGCATCAATGGTAGATGTTACCCACATCAGTACTATAGCAGCAGCCATGAAGGGCTACCTATGTGGGGTTTCATGGAGTGCAGAAGCTTTAAAGAAGGCATCACCAAGGGGAGTCAGCGATGGATAAGCAACAAGGCAAGAGACAGAAAGATGCCCCATGGTAGCTGAGAATGCTGGGGTTTTTTTTTGTTTTTGTTTTTTTGTTTTTTTTTTCTCAGAGCATATAGGAGATATTACCTGGGGACTTTTGTAGGAGGAAGTTTCACAATAGCTGGTGGGTGATATAGCCAGAGAAATTGTTCCTTCCCTGTAATTGTAGTTTTGCATTTGCTCTAAGCTTGCCGTGGCCTTGGCAACCTGGTTTATACCAAAACACAAAAGTTAGTAAAACATATTTAGAAATTTTAAAAATTATAGTACCATTTGGGAAAGCTTATGTCCTGTTTGCCTGCAGTTTTCTGGATCTGGCATATATTTTAAAGATCCATAGTATGAAGGTGACACTAAAGAGCATATTATATAATAGATCGAGGCACTGGACATCAATTACTAACATCGTAAAGAGTGGAACAAGCACACATTATGTGCCTCTGACAGTCTTCCCAAATACTACATCTAGTTTTATTCAAAGAGATTAAACTTGAGTGTGATATCACCTCTGGATCCAGCTGCCATTTTGCAGAAAATACAAGAGGACGAAGGAATATACTAAACTGCCCCATGAATGTGCAATCAGCAAAATCTACACTGTGAGACACTTTACAGGTCCAACGGTCCAAGTCTTCAACAAAACCATTATTATGAAAAGAAAGAGAAAGAAAGAGGAAACATAGATTTAAAAAGTCTTAGAAATATCAAATTTTAAATAATGAGCAAGACTAAACCAGAGTGTCTAGGGACGCATATTTGAATGTTAAAACTAAATACACATACACGGGCACACACACACACATTCAAAGAAGTGATTACTGTAAATTCAGGATAATAGTTACATGTGGCAGAAGGGAGGGAGTTAAGATTGGGATGGAGCAAGTACAGTGGGTTTATGGGTGGTTGGCTACATTCTATTTCTTAACATAGTGATGCTTACAAAGATGTTCATCTTAGAATTCTTTAGATGATTCATCCAGGTATACATACATACATTTGTAAGGGGTTTGCGTCTGCACTTCATTTTACAATTTACAAAAATAAAGACTAAATTGTAAAAGAAAGAAAAAATGGCTGAGTAAAATCAAGGTAAAGAAGACCAGAATGACTCTTTGTTTTAGCAAAATATATTGTTCATTAATAGAACTCCAAATGTGAATTTAATTTATTTTTATCAAAGCTATCTAAAAAAAATCTCCACACTAAATTGCTGATTTAGAGATGATGTTGATGCAATGGGTATAATATTTTTGCAACATTAAGCCAATGTAGTTTTATCCCTGGTAAACCTTAAATCCCTATTTTCCTATAGTTTTCCCATCTTCCCCACACCCTCTTAATTTGTTGGAGTTCATTGCTTCAGGAAAATGGCAACGCACAGCCAAGAACAGCAGTCATCAATCATCTTACAGTTTTACAGTATAAGATTTTACATCTATAGCAAGACTATTGCCTGAATGCAAAGGCTTTTAATTTAACAGGAGCCAGGCTTTCTTAAGAAAGAAAGGCTTTTATTAAAACTTTCCAATGCTGAACATTTTGCATATAAAAGCCAAGCCTGAAGGATTCAAATTAATAATTAAATGTCCTAGAGTAGAAGAGGATATAACCCAGAGTCAATTCTGAGAACACAGAAATTAGAAAGGAAAAACCATTTCTGTGCTAGAAGGAATAGCAAAAAAGAGAAAGAGAGGAACAAGATATCAGATGTGAGGGATCTACTACCTTCTTCTCCACTCAGGGGTCAAATCTCAGGAACAGAGAGTAGTCAGTCTACAAGAGAAGCACCCACATATGTTTGAAAGCATCTTAGAAGCCATTGTTGATCTCTGCTTTCCTGGGCAGAGACTGGGTCATCACGAACCTTTCTGAGAAGTTCTGCCTTTGGTACATAGTGCAGTACTCAAAATGGTGGCAGGAGTGTGAGATGAAATACACTCTTTATAGCTGAGAGAAGTGCTTGTGCGTGAGTTGAAGGACCAGCCCCAAGAGGGTCACACACTCCAGAAGTCCTCATGGGCTCTACTAGGAAATAGGGAGGTGCTCAGAACTTAGGTCCAAAAAAGACCCGCCACATTGATCAGAGATTTCAAAATCAAAAGTACGCAAGTACCAGTTATAGGTATTAGCAGGATGCTTAAAAAACAAGTAAGGTGCTAAGGCCAGACAGGCAATGCAAGGCTAGTAGTGCTAGAAGGACAGCAGACAGATGACAGTCGAGACCCCCAGTGCTGCTGCCATGATTGGGGGCGACCTGCCCCCTTGCTCCCAAATGCCACTGAAGAAAATGGAAAGAAATCTTTCCAGATGCCTTTTACTGAAAAGCAACCAAGCTTTGAAATGAATGGTGACCAAGATACATATTCCCAGCTGAAAAAATCACTGGATTAAACTGAAGCTATTAGACTGGGGGAAATGATCTCCTCTATATAGAACAGAACCTCAAAAGTAATTCTGAGACTGATTCTAGAAAAGAAAATCACATTTGTGCTTCTTAAACTGTGGTGTGTGAATTTCGATCTGCTACAATAGACAAAACTTGATACTCAGAGTGATGTTATTGCCTGTCAAAAGTCACTTCGCCTTCTCTAAACTTCTACTACACACACACACTCACAAATACATGAACTTTGCTACCTTTCCACACTGATATCTGATACCATCAGAACAACAATACCACTAAATAAAACTAAATATGACCCAAAGAATGTTAAATTTCACAAGTTTTATGATTCCATGTGTTAGACAACAATACACTATATCGGTTAAAGCTCATTAGGTAAGTGGTAGTGGAAAGATCCGATTTCATTTATTTCAAAATTAGGGGCCTTTTAAAAAGAGGCAGATAGCGAGGGAAATTTTTAATTGCCAGTAACCTAAGCATGGCATACACTCCTCCCTAGTGTTTATGGCACCAATGTGGAATAAACATGCTTGGCATCTGTCACGCTGTCTCTAACACATCAGACCGCACATGGGGGCCCCACTGTCAACACAGCAAAAATGACTCACTGACAGTAGCCCAGCCTGGGTGTGTCATTGGAAAAGGAATTCTGGTCGCACATCGGGTCTTTTCAGCCACACCAAAACACATGGTTAACAATCATCGTCAGCACATCATTTAAAAATACAATGTGCAAAACATGCAATGTGGAATACATTGCTGAAAAAAGTTAAATTAGACATTAATAAGACTGAGGTGGTGAGCGGATGCAGACTGACAATTTGAGTGGCCTTTTCCCACTTTATTATCTGTGATGTGGTTGTGCGCAGATTTGGTTTAACAAGTTTATAAACAAATCAATCTGCCCTTAGCAACTAAGAGATTAACCCAGCTAAATAAGGAAAGCACAGCCACTAAAAATGTTTCCTAGAATTGTTCAAAGAGAAGCTTAAAGTTTCTTCTTAGTTGCATAGTTATATTTAATATCATATTTTTAAATCACAATATGAATATTTTAATCTTATATCAAGTGAAAGTACATTATCAAAACCTTGATTTACCCTTATAGGAATTTTGGAACTGAACGAAATACCTCAGATTAAAACTAGATCAGACAACATCATTTTACTTTATTTCAATGTCAAGAGTTTTGCCTATTAGTTTTCACATGAGCAATATTTGGACTAAAACACACTTTAGGGAAATGTTTAAGTGTTTTACATTTTATATGTAAATAAATTTTATTTTTCTTAAATAAGAGTTATTAGCCCTTTTAAAGTGAAATTAGTTGTCCCAGTAGAGTGTGTATAAATCTTATAAACGTTATAGCCTTCTTAAAGGCAAAACATTCATGAACTTTCATCTGTTATTGCCAGGATATATCATTGAACAACTGAGTAGATTCACAATGTTTTCAATTAATACATTTGGAGATCTTTGAGAGGTGCCTATATTTTTAGCAACATCTGGAATTGTGAAAATCATCCAGCATCATCTCCTCCATTTTCAGGTGAAGTATCTGAGGGTCTGAGAAATTCAGTTCCATATTTTGGGTCAGAACTGGAGTTAGACTCCAGGTTTCTGAAAACCAGCCCAAGGACCTGACACTGTCTTCCACAACTGTTCCAGGTATGGTTCCTATCCCTCCTATTTACTATTTGATTGTAACAGCAATAACTGAGGATAACCAAAAACATATGCATTAAGGCAACAAATCAAGACTGAGTTTTGAAACAATATCCAAATCAGCACAGCTGCTCTATTTTGCCCTTGACTAACATACTGAATTTAAAGATTTGGGTGTCAAAATTAGAAAGGATATTGAAAAAGCAAACTCAGCTCCAGCACCTCTCCACACTTTAGCCTAAGAAATAGTTTTTAATATTTATTTCGTATTCAACCTTAGCAGTACCACTTTATTCATTGTAATCTCTTAATTCTATTGTCTTTTTCTAGCCTGAGATTTGTGCATCTCAATAATCCTTTCACTTAGTAACCATAATCTGCAATCTCTCCTCTAACGCCATCCAGAGTAAGGCCAGTGACTTCCCAAGTCTCTACCTTGTCTTTTTTTCAAACATATTATCAAGTTAAAGACAATTCTCTTTGCCCACTTGGAGACAAGTATATTTGTACTGATTGTCCTTTTCTTCTCTACATGTTTTCTATAAATAGCTTTAAAAAGTCTTAAGTAAGATGATTGATTTTTTCAGCCATTCAATATAATTCCATTAATCCAAAATGAACCAGCATGTCACAACCTAATTCACATTTTAGAAAGTCATAAAGTTTCATTCAACTAGCAGTTTTAAACTTTTCTGTGTGGGAACACACATCACACCACCATACTTACTTCATTCTCAAAAAAGGAGACAGGAAGCAAAACAAAATCAGAATACAAGGTGATAAGGAGTATACAGGGCATATAAACAAAACACCTACAAAAAAAAATTTAGTCTTGCTTGGGAAGTGGGGACTGGGTTTCATTACATTGTAAGAAGCACACAAGCGAGAACTACAAAATAAAACCACTAACACAGCCACAGCCCCATTTACCACTGCAGAAGTCAGGAGAGACATTTCTGTATCCCCTACTCCCCTGTCTCTCAATGGGAGCACTACTGGCATTTTGGGTGGGACTATTCTTCATTGTACGGTCCAGAGCACCGCAGAACATTTGGTATTCATGGTCCCTGCCACTTTGATCCAGCAGCAACCCCTCACTGCAGTCACTGTGACAATCAAAAGTCCCCCTGTCTACTTTCAAACACTCCCAAAGGAGGCAGCACTGCTCTTAGAACCATTTACCTTTCCTGCCCTTTTTTCTGCACTTAAACAATATGAGTGTAAATGAACCAATGTAGTGAAAAGAATACAGACTTAACTTCAGTTTGGTTAAGTGTTTTATTCTCAGTTCTACCATTTGCTGCTGGACAAGTTAGTCAGCCTTGGTTTCCTTGTCTATAAATATAGGTGAGAATGCACACCTCAGATTATAAGAACAATATTGAATAATACAGATAAAAGTGTCTCACAAAGTGGCTAGCCCAGTGTGGATGCCCAGGAAATTTATTCCAGTGGTGTTACAAAAGAAGAAAAAGAAGAAAGAACGTTTCTTAGCATAGTAATTCTCTAAGAAGGCAGCTCATTCTGGAATCCCATAGTAGCTACAACACTATAACTAAAGTGGCAAAGCCAGGCAAAGGAAACAATTAGAACCTGCTCAGCCAGCCTTTCTGGGTACAGCATTCGACTTCATTACAAACCAGCCACTTGGCTCTCCAGAGAGACTGGCCCTAACTCTTAAAAGATTAGCACTCACCGAAACTCTGTCTTGCAGATTCTGGTCATATAAATTAAAGTCAGAAGTGCTACTAGATACCAACTGCTTATTTTCAGCTTTGTCATAATTATTTTATGATTTTTAAAGCAGAGCCGCACCTAGTCTCTCATTTAATTCTCACAGCACACCTGGGTATAGTTCACAGCACCAATTTGTAGGTAATATTATTCTCCTGTTATAGATGAAGAAACTAATAAAAGTTAACTGAATCAAACATGATAATTGTAGTAGTAGTGAACATTAGGTCCTTTTACTACCATTCATTATATTTATTAAATAATGTATTTATAGTGCAAATATAATAACTATTACATTTATTAATAGCTGCAATTATTATCTATCATCAATCTTAGTTAATGGTGATTCGCTTTGTATCAATCACTCTAAAAGACCTAAACATACTTTCTCTTTTAATCCTTATTCTTTTAAGAAACATTTCAATAAATACTATTAGTATCCCTATTTTACCAGGGAGAAAACAAACTTAGCTTAAATAACTTACCCCAAATCATACAGCTAATAAGTGGTGGAGACAGAACTTCAACCCGCATCTGGTTAGTTTCCAACACGCTAGGCTAGATTGCCTCTCCTAACATGCTTTCAGGTGATGCTCAGGTGCAGGAGCCAGAGAGATCTGTCAGTGCAGGGGCTTGCAGGGAAAATAAAGTGCTTTGGGAAGGAACCTATGTAATTAAATAAATCAAATAAACTGCCCCTACATTTAATTAATGGGCTAAAGCTAAAAATGCATTTGTGATATTCGATCGCTCCTATGCTTGGGTGGATATAGGCGAGGCATTGAAGGAGGCCCTGTTGCCTTCGTCTGGTGAGGTGGTGTTGGTTGGGACCCTGTGGCCTGGCTGCCAGGCTCTGACCATGGACCAGGCTGGTTGAGAGGCTAGCAGGACAACCGGCAGCGGTACTAAACAACTATATTTCTAGAAACTAAGAACTAAAGGAATAAATAGCTAGGTACAACTTAATTTTGCTTGTCTTTAAACTGTATTCTATGGAGCAACATACAACCTTTAAGATTAAAAAAAAGAAGAAATGCCTACATTATCTTCCATTTACAGTTACAAAGAGAGAAGTTCTGGGTTATGTTTTTAACATATTTCATTCATGGAGTCCTCAGCATGCCCGACTCTGACTCCCTGAGTGGCTCCACTTCACTTCAAGTCCCCACCTCCAAAGCTTCCTTCACAGCTGTGACTGTGGGGGAGTGCTGAAGACGAGAGGTGACTGTAGTAATGGGACAGTCCAGTACCACTGTGTCTTCTACAGTAAACCACTCAATATGATTTCTTTAATGAATGGAAGAACAGCTATCACAGACTCTAGATGGTGTTTACTGGTCACTGAAATGCAATGCCTTCCTTAGAAATTCAATGTTGTCTCTAGTAATACAGACTCTTAAAATTTGCCTAAAACATGCAAACTTCCAAATATAGCTCACTAGAATTAATTCCAAAATAGTAGTCAAAGCAACTACTCTAGTTTTTTAAGGATTTCAAGTGACATGATATTACAAGCACATCTATTATTGTGACACAAGTAACAGCTTAAACATTAATTTAACTTAATAAAGGGCACTACTTAAAGAAAAAAAAAAGAGAAAATAAATGCTGCCGAATAATCCACAAAAATAGCTCTGAAACCCTATCCTTTTTTGTTGCATGCTTACTCACACTTTTCTCTTGACCTCCTCTCTCTTGAACCTTAAATCCCCTTTTGCGTATTTTAAATTCTATCCATTCTTTTAGACCCAATTCTGTCCTCACCTCTTCAGGGAGGTCTTCGTTTCCCCATCTGTGGGCCCACATAAATCTTTCTTTCACCTGAGTGCCTGCAACTGAATATGGCTATTACCATACAGGTTAGCACTTAAATATCCTTCCTTGGCGATTAATGTTTGATAATTTTAACCCCTAAATAGAATATAAGCACCTTGAGATTATAGCTAATAATTATTATTAATAGAAACAATAATGACAATACCAGCAGTTACTACTTATGTAGAATTTATTATGGACTAGACATTTGTAAAATGTCATTTAGTCAACCCTTTGAGATAAATGCTATTATATCCTCATTAAACACCTGAGGAAACCAAATTAGAGTTAGATGAGTTTGCCACAAGGAGACAGAGCTGGAATTTGAATCCACTGCCTAAATCTGCTGCTTCTTTTCCCTATGGAGCAAGTAGTCCTGTGTGTCACACAAAATATTTCTTGTGATGAGGATATTCAGTGTCTTTACTAGAGCTAGACAAACTTCTACTGGGAAATGTGGAAAATTCCCAAAATGATGTATTATGGATAATGTTGAATCAGAAAAAAAAAATAACAATAAGTTAAGTGTTGTATTCCTTCCTTATTTTGGAAAAATACCAAAAGTCCAGATTATCCCAAAGGTCACTGAACAAATGTGCACTTGCCATCATGTGTATCAAGACACTGGCTCATAAGAAAGCAACAATTTGTTCTTTTGATGAAGGTTAGATTCTCTAAGATTCAGTGACTGGATCAGAATCATATATCTTCATGAAATAAAATGTATGGAATAAACTAATCATGTGGGATATCTGCCAATGAAATACTAAAACCACAAAAATAATAGATTAATATAACCTTCAGTCATACAGAAGATTCATTTTTTTAAAAGATCAGAAGATTTTGCCCCCTAGAAGGTAAAAGATTAAAGAAAATGATAGTATATTATAAAGCATAGTTAAAAGAGGATCCTAAAAAAATTTTTTTATGGACCACGCTTCACTAAAAGGAGGAATGCAAGAGCTAGAAATAATGATACAAAATACAAAATGGACAACAAAACAGAGTAATAAACAGAGGCAGAAGGCAAAGTGACAAAGCAATAATCAAACCCGAAATGGACTAAGGGTGCTGGCCATGAAAGCCTTTATTGACCTCTCTGCTCCTTCACCTTCCCCTGACATTCCCCCTTCTCTGGCAACAAAATTACTGGCAGCAGGAGAACCAGTGCAGCCAGGGTATGACAAGGATAGATCGTCCTCCCTCCACTGGGTGCCTGGTACTCCGTGGAATGTTGGCTATAAATAGCCCAAAGCCCCCTCTTCCTTTTCTTCTCTTAGGGCTTCTCCTCATCCTGCTAGTCTAGCCTTCTTCTTCCTTCTTCTCCAAAGTGGCTCCTGCATCTCATCGTCTACTTTTTTCCTGCACTCTTCCTTTTTCTACTTGTCTTCTCTGTTCTGTACAGTAAGGGAGGCGAGTGACAGACTAAGGAAATTCAGAAAGCTAGCACTCATGGATTCAATTCCCAAAATGTTAATTCACACTGAGGGTAAATGTCATGTTGGGGTCTGTTCTAAAATCTCTTGATTCACACCAGAAAGTAATTTTTTCAACCTTTTTAAGCCTGTTTCTCCTCATTTCTCCTTTTTAAAAGGACTTCAGTAGTGGCGGTATTTATTTGGTCTTCTCTTACTAATTTCAAATCACTTCTATTTTCTTTCTATAGCCATCCTAAAGCCCATAAAGACAAAATACTTTTGCTGGACATCTTTAAAAATACCAAGAGTATATATAAATTTTTGATTTAGAAAGGTGATCACTTTAAATTAAATGAAAAATATCTTAAAGCATAACCATATAAAAATAGTCCTAGAGCAAACACTATAACTATAGAAAAATCAGGAATTTGAGTTTAAAATGTTGAAAGTCTCAGGTTGATAGGAATTTGATCATTTTTATTTTCCACATGTTTTTGAAAAATAATTTAAAAAATATATACATGCATAGCTTGATTGACCAAAACATACAAACAAACAAAAAGAATTTTAAAATTGTAATCCTTTACTAATGTTCTGACAAGAAATAGTGTCTGAGAACTGGATGGGTGAGTGAGAAGAAAAACGAAGGAATGCAGACATCTGACAGCGAATGTAGTTGGTGACAACGCTCCAGTAAAAACGAAGATGTTGCCATTGTCTGGAAAGTTTTAGGGGAGAAGCAAATTACTATTTTTATTGAGAAAAACTTTTTGGTCATAACTGCCATTCCAGCCATACAAACTACTTCCTCATAGCCTCATTGGTTGGTACTAAATAATTCACATCATCTACCAAAAAAAAAAAAAAAAAAAAAAAAAGGAAAAGGTGGAGGGAGAAAAAGTTGGGGCTATAACCAGGACAGGGCCTAAATTGCTCTTCGAAAGGAACGTGGTGCTTGTCTCGGAGAAAAATGAATTGACAGAGAACCTCCAATTTGGATGTTAGCCCATGCAAGTGATAACTCCATCAAATTCCCAAGAGGAAATAGCTATAGAAATAAAAGAAAAACAGCACAACAATGTTTAAAGCTGAAGAACACAAAAACACTGAGCTGAGCCTTACAAAATGGAACAATGGTCCCAGTAAAACCTAAACTGCAGGAGCGCCAGACCATGAAATGGAGAAACAATGCTTGCTGGAGTGGCATTGAAGACTCAAAAGCAGTTATTAATTCAAGCAAGATCAAAACAGAAATCAATCTATTCATGGGACTTCCAAAAGATCATTAAAAACTAATTACTTTCTGTCTACCTCAATCTCTTTGTTGCTTTTGGCTGGTAAATTGTTCTTCCTCACTCTTCATCTAGATGGCCGCAGAATAAAACAGTCTGTTCCAACTCAGATCACGATGGGTCAAGTGGCCCCATCCTACAGTCCAGACACTAACTCTAAGTATTTCTAAGCATCACTGCAGACTCTCCACTTATCAGCACAAAGCTTATGTATGCAACCGAGTGACACCTAAGTACATAAAACGATGTCATGAGTTATTCTAATTTCAAAAAAAAAAAGGTTTATGAGGCACATGCTGAACTTTCTCAGACTTTGAGACATAACTTAATCATGAGAAAAGAAGTCGAACTTATTTTCTAGTGCTGTAGTCAGTGATTTGGCATGTTAGTAAATCAGTTCTATTGTTCAGAAAGAGGCTGTATGACAATAATAGACAGTTTTATTTATTTTCCAAATTTTATGCCAATATAAAAAGAAAAGGTAAGAAAAGAAAACCTGCCATGCAAGCAAATTTATTCTGTCAAGTGGCATTATTAAGAAGAGTAGTATCTTAAAACAAAAAACTTCTAATAATATTTATTTTCCTTTGACCTTGGTAAACAATTCATTTTCCTTTGAACCAAAAGTTTTCCACTTATTTTCTTTCAAAATAAAACTCCTGGTCTTTTTTAATTACTTGTATATATTTTTCAGAAGAGTCGGTGCTCCTGTCTGTTGTTTCTTAGGAAGCTAAGGGGCTTTCAGTGACCCACAATTATATTTGTAGAAGAACAACTTTCAATAGTCAGAAAAAAAATATTTTTTAGAGTCTTATTTTCAGATGTAGTTAGAAAATGATCAATAATAAATGTGGTGAAACAGGATGTTGGATATCAAGAACTCCTCCTTCCTGATTATTTATTTTATTTTGTGGTAAAATACAATACATATAATATCGGTGCTTTAATTATTATCTATTTTAAAGAGAATGGGTTATATTTCCTTAGTAGTCTAATTTTCAAAGTTCGTTTCATATTATTTTCTCATTTGAGAGCTACAAAATTTCTCTAAAATCTTTCATTTGGTAGCATATGTCTTCCCACTAAAGAAAACTAGGGATCAGAACACTTATGGGAACTACCAAGGTCATATAGTTTGTGAGAAATAGAGCCTAGAACAGAACCACATCCTGTTTATGCAGCTATTGAGGAAAAGAGAAATTAATAGATATTGAAGGTCTTCCGCATGTCAGGCAATGTACTAGTACTTTACAAATGGCATTTCATTCTATCTTTATATTAGTCCTATGAGACAAGTATTATTATTCTTACTAATGTGTATACCAAAATTCAGAAATTGAGTACCCATATCAAATTTACCCAGCTCAAAAATATGGCAGAACTAGAATTTCAGTGTGGGTTTCTGACTATATAATCCATATTCTTTCCATTAGTTTTTGATGCAATTTCTATCTATGAATTGGAAATTTCAAACTTTGTTGCACAAAATTCATATTTAGTCATTTAGAAAATTCTATTCATTTAAAAATAAAATAAATGTTGTTAATGTTTAGAAATCATAATTTAATACAACACAACCAAAGCCAAATGCCATCAGAGCAGTCGCAATCCAACCAATATTTGTGCCCTCAAGGACATGGTATGGTTGGACTAAAAAAAAACCCTGCTCTTTACTTCATAAAGCAGTGTGAGTACATCTTTCTTAACAATCACCCCTCCTTTCCTTTCGCAAATGCACTACTTCTTCTCACTATATCACCAAACTATTATTTTCCAGTGAAGAGGTAGGTGAGATATAGAAATCTCCTCATCAAAAAGTCAGGGGCCCCCACCAATAAAATACAGATTTATTGCTAGGTAATATGGTTTAACTTTCTTGGGAGAATAATGTGGAGAAGTATAAAAAAAGGACACAAACTTCTAAAACATCTAATTACTCAATCTTGTGTCTTTGGTCTGAAATTTTAGGGCAATAAGACAAAATGTCCTGCTAGAAAAAACTGGAAGCTCTCTCCCTCATAGAGTATTAACAGAAAAGGGAATACTCACACTTGACAGAAAAATTGAGACAGAAAATCTTGGAATAATGAAGTCTAAGGTAGCACTATGAGAAAGAAAAAATTACTTAAGTAGACTGGATTTCACTTATACTTAGAATAAAAGACACTTATCTTGTTAAGGTCAGAGATAAAGGGCAGAGCTGAGCAAGTCTTACTAAAGAGAGGTTGCTGAGCCGATACTGCATACAAATCATATGTAATTTCCTTTTTCCAAAATAATGATTTAAATTAGTTAATTTATGTGTCTCAGAATTAATAGAACATGTAGTTTAGATTCTTGATCTTATCTCCTTCCTTTCTCTTCTCACATCGCCTTCACTGTCTTGCCAAGCTCAGCATGCAGTAGAAAAATTTCTTTTCACGCCAAACACATTTTAAATTTTCAACAGCAGAAAATTCTGTAGATTTACACCTGAACAATATCTTCATATCTGCTACTTTCATACAATTACTAGTAAGTCAGCAACGTCATTCTTACTAATTTAATGTGTGTGTGAAAACACTAATATTTTTGACTAATTAACTTACTTGACTGATTACATTGGTTAGGACAACTAACCTGGTATAACCACTTTTTGTTTGTTTTACTTTTAATTAAGCTTGATAACTCGAATTTGACAAAGTAGTCAATTTATGCTTTACCTTGCTAATTAATTAGGATTAGACAGTAGTTTTAAGTCTCAGATTCAATTCTAATGTTTATACATAGAGGAAAACTTTTTAATGCAAATACACAACTTACACTTTAGTAACATTTTCTCTAACGCAAATTATATATATATATTAGTAGAAACCTGTCTCTATAACCACCCACACAAACTTTGTATGGAGGCTAGGAGTTATTATATCCTTTAAAATAGCTACCCTCATGAGATAGCAAGGTATTATTTTCAATTTTATTGGTGAGGAAATGCACAGAGTTTAAGAAAATCAGAAGGAAGCATTTTGGAATGCTCTGGTTCTTGAATCTGGAGTTGGGGGGGTGGCATTATTTAAATGCAATGCCGCTTAGTTAAAAAAATAAAATAAAAAAGTTCCTACAGTCATTTGTTTCCAAAATAACTAACTTCACTGGGGAGGGGACATCACAAAAACAGTAGCGGTATATGGTTTGCTTTGTTGGTGCAAAAGTTAAAAGCTAACTTGGCAAGGAAAACAATTTTTCTGTTCCCAGCCTGAGATGCGGAAAAGAAATAATGGGTTTCTCATTTTGGGTGATAACTTTAGCATACTTAGAAGAACACAGCTGCAGTAGACAATTTTCTAGATATATGAATCACCAGTATTGACTCAAAGAAAATTTAAAAATGAAAGATACACAAATCAATAACTGCCAAAGAAATTAAACTAATAATCAAAATATTACACTTTAAATGAAAGCCAACCCAAGTTTTTACTTAGGAATTTTATGACACTGTAAGAAGCAGATAATTCTCATGTTATGTAAATTTTTCAGAGTAAAATAAATGGATGAGATATTATCTGATCCATTTTACTGAACAAATACAGCACTAACATCAAAACAAGACAAAGTACAAGAAAGAAATTATGGCACAAATAAATGAAGGTATCTAAACTTTAAATAAAATATTAGCAAATAATATTTGGAGATGTATTTTTTTAAGTAAATATCAGGACCAAATTGGGTTTATCATAGGAATACACGAGTGGTTCAAAACTAAAAAAAAAAATTCATCAATTCTCTGTATTAGAAGACAAAGACAAAAAAACTAAATAATGTTAAGTCATTAAATAAAATTTAATGGTTGATTTTTTTTATTTTAGCAAACTAGAAATAAAAGAAAATTTTTTAACTCCATGAAGTGTCACTAGTGGAAATATATATTAAGTACCATATTTCATGTATGAAATATTAGAATACTAATTTAGCAGAATAAAAAATATAGTATGTGCTTGTGTATCTATATACATATATACATTTTTGTAAGAAACAATAGGAGATACTGTCTATCAGTGATTATTTACTATTCTTGTTTATCCAACACAAGGAAAAATGTGATATAAAAATCAGAAAGAGATTAAACTATCATTATTTGCATATGAAATGATCATCTACCCCAAAATCTAAGAAAATCAACCTATAAATTGTAAGAGTTCATTAGAACATTTATCAGGTGGCCAAACAGGAGTTACAGAAAAACACGTGCATTAAAATACAATTTACAACTTACACTGAACATTTTTAAAAAGTACTGTGGATGGCCTGTGGCCATAAGTATATCTCACCTAAATAAAAATAGAATGGTCTGGAATGATATATGTAAAAATAAATGTTGTTGCTGTTTTTTGAAAAAGAATCAGAATTCACAGTGATAATCAAAGGGGATCGTAGCCTCATCTATAGTATTTTTGTTTTTATAGCCTGGATGTATTGATTAGTTGTATTATTGAAAACTGATAATAAAAAAAAAAATCGAAAATATGCATAAAATAGTTTAAACTATTTCTACATTTATTTGAATAAATTCATAACATTTCTTAAATTTTGAATTATTACTTAGCTCTAAAATGGCACCAGGAAAATAAAGGAGCACATCAAATATAAGCTCATAAAAGTTAATCTTGTTGCTAAGTATGCTTTATTATTTTGAGTTACTATCTATGAGAATGGATATATTGATTTTTTAAATTTTAATAGATAAAAGTTAAGAATATTAAGTCCAAAAATTGAAAAGGTTTATATATGTGTACATATACATTTCTAAATATATAACTTTCCCCACAACTTAACTAACATTGCAATATAAAAATAATCTGGCCCTAAATTCAGGTAACAAAATAGGCTTATTGTGAAAAGACTTTGAAAGTTATTATTGAAGATTATGAAAGCTAAATTTTTAAGTGCAATTTTTCAGAAGACCACCATATCATTGAATTTCTCTGTATCTCTCAGAATTATTAAACATCTGGTAACCAGTTTCCTCTGTGTACTGTCAGAGGCCTTGAAAAGTTCAGAATGATAGACATCTGTTTCCAAATCAAATATTTTCCTTAAGAACAATAGTTAAGTTTTAAAATTCCACGTAAATTGATGACTTACTTATTTATAGGCACTATAATACCTAATTATCAGAGACAGCTTCGTCATGTGCTTCAAATGATAAATGTTCTCTAGATGTAATATTGAAAGAAAAGAGCACACATTCATTCTAAAAGGGAAGACACAATTAAAAATTACACAAAACTTCCCTATCAAACTTATTACACCCCATTAATATTGCACTAAACTTGATTTCCTATAGTAAAAAACAAAAAACAAAAAACAAAAAAAAAGTTTTTTATAGAAACAATTTACTCTCTGGTATTCGGACTGTTAACAGCTTAGAGATTTTTATTCATACAACTGATATTCAGCTAATCACAACACATTTTAATCTTTTACTATGGACTATAAAAATCTTATTAATTTTTATTCACATTTCTAGTTGAGATTTTTACTCCTCTGTTCACTCAAATATAAGAGAAAGAGTGTCAACAATTTAACTCACTCTAGAAATCTTAAGCAAAAAATTATGAGTATGTGGATGAATTTGAGTTGTAGAACATGTTGTTGTTATTGTTGTTCTTGTTGTCGTCATTGAGAACAGGTCATTCTTTTTCATTAGATAATGAGGCTTAATGGACAAAATATGGTTCACAGGTGTGTAACTCTTCCCTGAGATGATGAGACTGTCATTTCAGGTCATTACTGATCTGAACAGCTTTATTACCCTCTCGACTATTCAGAGTTATTTCCTGTATCAAGTATCTATTGACCTTCTTGAATTCTCTCCAGGAATGTCTTCAGAACCCAAACTCCCTAAGAAACACTAGACAGATGGGCAGTCCTACTATGTTTAATAAGCGCCTTAGGGTCATACCTTTATGCATTAGGAAAAAATCTGAGGTCTCTGAAGGTGCAGAGGTACAGAGATTCTGTGCAGCAGTATGTTCCCATCTCCTGGAAACACAGCAGAAGCAACTTTAAGGGAACAAGCAAGCAGAACTCTGTGCAAATGCTGGTGGGGACAGAAACAACACTCTGAAGGTCCAAATTCACAGCTCTGCATCGACCTCGACAACTCACTCTTCTGTTAAATTCTCCTTATTTTTTGCATGTGCTTTTACCCTTTACACAAAAGAAGATATTTTGAACAATAAGCAAGTAGACATTTAACTATGAAATAAAAATTTAATAGATGATCAAATTTAGCATCTTGGCCAAAGCATATTGGTACTTAGAAGTAACTAAAAACTGCAAGAGAATAATGTGTTTTTCTGAGTAAAGTTTGGTGGCTCTTAAAAATCTTGTGCATTCTCAATTTTCATCCAAAGTTAATTATTTTATGGGTTCAATTTCTGCTTCCAGCAAAATACAACTTCCTAGTACTGTGGAAGAAAATACGTATAAAATGGGTTTTGTGAAGCTCAAATAGCTCTTAAAAACAATATCTTGATGAGTGAAGTGTAAATGAGCCAAAACATATGGATTAAATGTCCCTTTAAATATACATGGCTTTAAAAATTAAGGGAAAAAAGATTTTGGCAAAATGTGTTTCAGATTTGGTTGAAAGAAAACATTTGAAAGAAATAGTTTGAGGGACTGGACTAACCTAAAACATACCTGAGCTCTTCCAACCTTCTATAGTATAACCAAGTCTAACACATATGGCTTTCATACTATAATTCTCCTACCACACCCACCCTGAGTTCTGAGTTCTTAGTTTTTCTTCCTAAGTTGGAAGTCATTAAAAACAGCCATGGTGTCATTACTGAGTTGAAGAGACCATAACCTACTACTGTGATCAGTTTCAGTCAAATACAGTGAATGGCTTATTGGTCATCACAAAAAAAAAAATAGTTTTTGTTAGAAACTCATAATATATATTTCTCATTAACCCCCGTTAGACAGTATGATTATATCATAGATACACACTGAGATAGATATAAGACCTGGCCAGAATATGAAATGGCAGTATATCCATGTCGTGACTTCTTACTTAAACAAAGTCAAGTAAGAGATGAAAGGTCACCAGGAGAAACACCAAAGCACAACTTGAATATCAGGCAATTTTGACCTGGATTGAAAGGTTCAAACTGCACTTATTCAGAGCAGGTGACAGGAAAAAAAACAATGGGCCAAACCCGAAGTGAGTCGCCATAGTGACAGGTCCTAGAACGTGTGCCACCTGTGCCTTATGTTGTCCTTAAAATTGCCACCATCAGCCCAACCCACACACAGATGACGATACTATCATTAATCTCTATAGGCAATGAAATTTACTTCTCATTTGACTGGGGCTAAAATCACTAAAAATTATAGTTATCAAACAGATAAACCATTTTCTATTTATTGCCACTCTCCCAGATTACATTGGAAAAATAACAGTCATTATGCCACTAAGTCACCCTAATTAACATGTATTTTCATTTAAGCAATCTAGTCATTATGCCACTAAGATGTATTTATTCAAAGACTGAAGGTTTTCTTCTGTTTTATCGCCCCAGTTTTATTGAGTTTATTATACATAATTGACATACAGCACTATATAAATTTAAGGTGTTTAGCATGATGATTTGACTTACATATACTGTGAAATGATCACCACAGTAAGTTTAGTCGACATCCATTATTTCACATAGGTACCAAAAAGAGAAAGAGACAAAAATTGTTTCATAGTGATTAGAACTCTTAGGATTTATTTTCTCAACAACTTTTACCACACAGGAGTGTTATGTATACTCACCATGTTGGACATCATACCCCTGGTATCCTGGTACTTATTTATCTTATAAATGGATGTTTATGCCTTTGATTATCTTCATCCAGATCCCCTTGTCCCCAGATTCCAGTCTCTGATAACCACAAATCCAATCTCTTTTTATGAGTTTGTTTTTGTTTTTTGTTTTTAGATCCCACATGTAAGATCATACAATATAGTTGACTCTTGAACAATGCAGACATTAGAAATGCTAAGTCTAGCACAGTAAAAAATCTGTATGTAACTTTCGACTCCTTCAAAACTTAACCAATAATCTACAACAGACAGGAAGCTTTACCAATAACATAGTCAATTAACACATATTTTGTATGTTACATGTATTGTATACTGTATTCTTATAATAATACAAGAGAGAGGAAAAAATGTTATTAGGAAAATTATAAGGAAAGATACATTTACAGTACTGTATGTAATAATTTAAAACAGTTAACATATAAACAAACTTGCACAAGTCAAACCTGTTGTTTAAGTGTCTATTGTATTTGTCTTTCTCTGTTCGACTTATTTCACTTAGCATAATGCTTCAAGGTCCATCCATGTAATCACAAATGGCAAGTTTTCCTCCTTTTTGTGGCTGAATATATATACATATATATGCACACACACATCATAATTTCTTCATTAATTCATCTGTCAATGGACACTTTAGGTTATTTCCATGTTTTGACTATCATAAATAATGCTGCTATGAACATGAGGGTACAGATATCTCATCAACATGATGTTTTCATTTCCTTCAGATATATCCCCAGAAGTGGAATTGCTAGATCATATAGTAGTTCTATTTTTATTTTTGGAGGATCCTTCAGACTGTTTTCCATAGTGGCTGCATGAGTTTACATTCCCACCTACAGGGCAAAAGGGTTCCCTTTACCCCACATCTTCACCAGCATTTATTATTTTTTGTTAAAGATTGAGGTTTTATACTCACCAAATCAAATCTATCTTCATAAGAGCATTATTGAGGACTTCCCTCAGAAAGAGGAAATGATAATCAATGTTTTAAAATGTGCTACAAAAAGATTTGTGAGCTGAATCAATTTGCTAGAGAAGGAATGTCTAAAAAAACAATCGAAATTGCTATATGCTGTTAGAGGCCTAAGAGAAAAATCAAGAGCCAGAAAGTGGAGTATGGCAGTGTGGCAGTGGGTAATAGGAAGGGAGGTGACTGGGCTCTCAATGAAAATGATAGCCTCTCTAACATGTGACTAAAACAGACTGACAGGGCAATTGAAGAGATAAACGGTGGATTTGTCTCTGGCAAGGTCAGTCTGGCCTCATTCCCGTGCTCTAATTTCCTTTTAAAGGCGTGGTATAACTGCAGCTTTATGTGTTGAGTTGAGGATTTACTTGAAATATACTTAGACATACTGCTTCTACACAAGGGAATTGATGCAAGTTCTTAAAATTCCTGCAGTTCTCTCCTTGGGGAGCAAACACTCTATAGCTAAATCCCATAATGCGCCACCTTGCCAATACTGCTAAACCCCAGATCAGTTATCTCCTCTGTGGACTGGGGTCTGTGGGGGTGGATGTTTTAAACCTAAGAGTTACCCAGACTTTGACAGGGTCAAAATTTGCTGTAACAGCAATTCTCTTGTCCAGGATAAAATAATTCCCTTATATTTTATGCCTGTCTGTTGTCTTCAGACATGAAAGCTATTATTATCCTTTCTGTGGTAGTTTTTTTTTTAAGTATATTATGCTTTGTTTTTCCACAGACTTGGAAGTACTTTTCAAAAGTGTTTGTTCACGTCTGCTGAAGGAAATAAATATAAATATTTATAAATATCAATGTAAATAGACTTGGCTCCAAGAAATAACCTTTCCCACTGCATGCTAAGTAATTACAGAAGTTCTCCTGAAGGCTAATAGATAATGATCAAAATTGTTCACATGATGTCTTTCAAAGTTTATTAATGGAAAATACTCTCATGGTGCCTTCCTCTTATGAAAGAGCAAAGGTTCAGATTTACCTCAAATTTAAGCATTCGCTCAGAGTTGTTTGTCACTGCTAATGTTTTCCCATGGAACTGGACTACATGTGGGGAGAAAAATCCTTCTACTCTCTTAAAGGAAATCTTGAGAGTTGGCTGCTGTGCAGTTGGCAGAGAGGTTGTGGTAAATGTTGAGAACCGCCATCTCATAATCATATGCTTGAAGCTTTAAATCATGACTCGACTGTCAAAATTCATAGCTGGAAAATTGTGGACCATTTTGGAGAATCGGAGATGTACTGCACACTAACAATAAAATCAGAAATGTGTACAAGGAACCTCTGCATTTTACTCAAGGTTACTTTGGCAGAAATGCCATTACATTCTCCTCCCTGAACACCTTGGAGCGCACACCTGGAGTCAGAAGACCCAAGCTCACATTCTGGTTTGGCTACCTGCTGACATGTTTTTTAACCTCTCTGAAATTCAGGTGACCCTTAAATTTAAAAATTGAATGATAGCAATAAAAGATTAAAGGGTATTACATATATAAAAGGATTTTGTGTGCAATGAGTTTCTTTGTGTCAGCAATCTTCTAAGGTGCACTATTCTCAGAATACCTAGAATGCCACATCAAATAAGAGTGCAAAATTTTTAAGACTGAAGATGCTGCTGATGTTTCCTTCAGATCTTTCTCACTCCCCACTTCAGGAAGATATATTCCTTACATATACAAAGCTAAAACAGAGCTTATCACAGATGAAATGCTCAATAGATTTAATTAAACTTTGACTATTTAGAACTAAAATGATGATCTTCCAGTTACATTAATGTAACATAATGCCCAAAGCTAAAATAAAGGTTCTGAATAATCAGGCTGGTCTCATGCTAAGTATTCCATTAGACTATAAGACTCAGTTACCCAAAGACACCATCTGATCTCTGTGTACCAGTTGTCTCCATTTATGCTACTGATGAGTTCTATTAACATGAATATGACAAAGGTAAAGTCTCTGCCTGGTTCCAGAACATTGGACAATGAGACAGAAGCCCAAAAGTAGAATGATTTAAAAAAAAAGATTTAAAGCCGACATTTTGATGTACTCCCTGTGCCAGTCACCATGTCAGGAATTAGTTTGTAACTCTAACATTGGACATGGACTAACATATTTTGAACCAAGTAGCAAAATAAAAGAGCTAACATTAAACTGGAGCTTATTCTGCATCAGACACTGTTCTCACACTTCACAGGCATGTCCTTATTTAATCCAATAACTTGTCAGAAGTTTTACACAGTGTAAGCAGTGAAAAGAAAGGGGACAATGTCAGAGATAGGGAGAATCTCTAAGCTGACTTTCAAGAAATATTTGAGCCTGTAGAGGCTAGAAATCCAGAGAATTTCAGTTCTCCCATTTTCTAGATGAGGAAGCTAAAACCAGAAAGACTCAGTGCTTGGCTCAATGCCACTTTGCTAATTAGTGGTAGAGCTGGGACTAGATCCAGTTGTCCTCTGCTCTTGTACAATTCTGCATAAGCGCTGGAAACAGTGGCTCCAGACCACAGCAAAAGGCTCTCCCCACTTAAAAACCATGTCTAAAATAACCCTGTCAAATGCATTTTCTTTTCTGCCATGCTTCTATGTGTTAGAGTTTGTTATCTTCTCACATAATAGTAGTGACTTATAACTTCCAAAGCAAGTTCATCACCATCTCACAGGGGATATTTAATTAATGCTGGAATATTTAAGGAGTGCTAGAATATAAACTGCTGGACAAAATATGAAGTAGATAAATAGAATGAGCTTATAATAGAAATCATTTAAAACCACAAACATGTATTGAGAATCACTGTATGCAGGAGAAGGCAATAGGTGTTGTTGGGTTACAAATAAGAACAGATTCTTGTTTGTCTTCCACAGGGGGAAATAAACATGTTCACAAAAGACCACTCTCTCTTCAAAACACAGGCAGTGGCCCAGGGACAAAAAGAAAAGGGAATGAACTCAGATGGAGAAGAATGGTTAAGGCTATAAGGAGAAAAATTACTGAAGCTGAGGTTTATCCCATGTGAAAGAAATGAGACTGAACTATTCAATTATAGTTCCTTCTAACTGGATTTTCTAGATTTAACATATTCTTAACTCTCAGTAATAATAATATGAAAGGGATATTTATATCCTTTCTCTGTTAATTTGGAAGGAAAAGGAATAAATATTATTTTTAACCCAGAAATTTAGGTCAAAGCTGACATTTATGTTATCTTAATTGGCTCCAACTGATTAATTGATGGAAAAAGCAGCCAAATTTATTTCTACAATATGTAGTGATACTTGTTGACCAAAAAAAGAGGTCTAATTTGCTACATGAGTAAACAGAACATATCCACACATTAATATTTCATTTTTACCATTATAATAAGCAGAAATAAATCAACTCCTACGTTATCTAAAAATATGCACAATTCTGTGATTTCAAGTTTTAAAATGTGCAGGAATCTCCTGTTGTGGCAATTTTAAACACTCTCAAATCTCAAGGTTAAAGGAAGACTTAAGATCCTCTGGTCCAATCATCCCATCAATCCCTTCTACAACATCCCCACCAAGTGGTCGTCTACTTTATGCTTGGTTGCCTAGAGGTCTAGAATATTCTGTTTGGGTAGGAAACTTCAGCTTTGAACTAGTGTTCTTTTTATTGGGGTGGGGGGGGGGGTGCGGGACAAACCCAAATATATTTCCCTAGGTTTCCTAAACATTGAACTAACTACAATCCCTTGGAGTCCTCTGCTTTCTCTTCCATGTGACAATTTGATGGCTCTGATGATTCCTTGTCCTTTTTCAAACTATCCCCAAGTCCTCTCTTCTCCAAGCTTACTCTTCCCAGACTTCTCAACCTTTCCACACAGAATGTGGCTCTAGGTTCCCACAATCCATCCTGAAATTTCTCCTCTAGACACCCTCTGGTTTGTCAACATCTCCCTTGTTTGGTGGTGCACAGGTCGAAACACAATGCTCAGAAGTGGACTGAACACTGCAGGGAAGAATGAGACCAGCAGTCAACTTCTTTCTTCTAATATTGTCCTCCTATGACTATGCCCAAGGGTCAGAGTCACTTATATTAACTTTATGCCCTTTAAAGGAATCAGGTAAAATATAAAGGCACTATGTAGTACACAAGAACAAAGGCTTTTTTTCCTAAGGAGGTGAAGAAAATCAATCCTCATTCATGAATTTCCATAGGTGGAGACCTATGGAAATTGATTTCAAGTGTTGAAATCAACACTTGATTTCAAGTGTTGAAATCAATCTTAATACCTTAAGAATGTTTTACTCATTATGATAATTATCATAAGACTCTAGGGTTACAGGATGTATGAACCCTCTTTTTTGATTTTGGGAGGCATAGGCCTCAGCAAGGCCTCAGCAGGGCTTCAGCAGGCAAGGCCTGCAGAGATGTAAGGGGAGGGTAAACAGGTCTCCTGAACCACCAAAGTGAATGGGAAGCACCGTGGGCTAGAAGAATGAGCCAGGCTGGAAGAATGAGCCAGGCTGGGGTCTTTAAAGAATATCCAAGGTCTAAACACTATAGAGAGAAAATATGAAGATTAGCTCTAAAGGGAACACATTGGATAAATGGAGTCATGAGTTCAGAAACACGTGGAGACAGGAGGCGACTGTAGACCTAGCAACTGGGTACAATGATCTGACACAAAAGGCTGGAAATCAGGTAGATGAGGAATTTCACAGAATACAATACCTAAGAAGGCCAAAAAGCTATTCAGAATCTGCAACCCAGTCATTAACAAACGCTAGTAAAACAATTAAATATTGAAATATACTTAAAAATATTAAATATATTTAAAATATATATAATTAAATACATTTATATTTATATTTAGGATTATCTGATAATAATAGAAAAAGAACATGGTCTTAGAAAAGTAATAGTGTGGCTAATGTCTTTGAAAGCTACAGATTAACTAATTTTTCCTTAGGAATATTTGTAAAATAAGATTCCAATTTTCTAATCTCTGGAGGAGGTGGAAGACTCAAATGCCCACAGAGGTCAGACAAATAACATAAATGTGTAAAACAGTCAAGTCTACTAGAATGGGAAATGGTGGGGACCTTGGGAAATGGGACAGATCATGCCCCATCTAAAGAGGTCAACTCCTACTCAGTTCTGCTAGATGTTGTCATGCAGAAAGGTGGCTCAGTGTTGTAGTACCTTTGATTTTTCAAAAGGAGCTGGAAATCAGAATGTGTGTGCATGTGTGCTCATGCTTATGCATATGTATGTATATGTTGGAGAGAAAGGAGAGTGACCTTGATTTTAAATGTTAACAAGATACTAAATTTTTTTTAGTCCTTTATTCTACGAAAAGTTTCCAAGGCTTAAAGAGATGAAGTTACTGTCCAATATTTAAGCTATTAGTAATATGAGTCCACTCTTAAACTGGTTTACCACATTATAAACCCCAAAGCTATAGGGTGGTCTTCATAATACTAGAACAGAAAGAAGTGCTTAGAAAAGACTGTAGATTCCTTGAGGAGAGGAATCACGTCTATTTTGTTCCCCACTGTTTCACCAGTGCTGGTACGATCCCTGGCGCATAGTAGACCCTTGGTACATAGCCAATGAATAAATTAATAGATAAGATTCAATACAGAAGAGAGAAAGCATTGGTGGAGGAGTCAGTTATCATTATATAATTAAATTATTCAAGGAGAAGTTTGTAATCATGTCATGTAACACCCTGAAGTAATCACACCTATCACATGAACATTTTCAAGAAAAAAAGGAGGGGAGGAGGGGAAGAGACAGAATCATGGAGGGGAAAAAAATAACAACTGGAGATATTTCTGGTCAAACATGGAATACTGAAACTCACATTTCTCCTAACTTGCTCCTAAAATCTCTCTATATGAGAGGAAAGTAATTAAAGGGCCCAAGCTCTCAAAGACAAAATGCTAAGAAGGATATGACGGTAGAGAATAGTGAGCAACAAAGCCTCAGACACTGGAAAGTAGATGAGGGAATTACTTAGTCGACAGGAAAAAGAACATGAGTAAACAGTATGCTCTCCCTTCCTCCTCCCAAAGATGGCACCAGGACTACAACAGAAGTTTCATTTCATTATTAGAATATTTGGTTCAACATGGTCCTTGAAGAACTCCCTACAGAGGGAGATATAAAAAGAAAACACTTCGGTGATAGCACAAAACCTTGGAAAAGCTCAGAAATTGTCACATTGGAGACCTCTAAGCATGGGGCCCAGAGTGTACTCAAACGAGTATTGGTTGAGGATTAATATAAGGTGCAATTAGTCAACCCCAGTCTCTCTCTTACCCCGTATAACTTGGTGCCTTCTCCCCAGTCCAGGAAGAAGACTAGAGGTTAATTTCTGAAGAAGTTTGCAGCTCTGAGGAGAAGGGTGAAATCCTACAGTATTAGTTATCTTTTTGGCAATAATGCTTTGTAACAAAACCATAGTGGTATTCAACCATAACAATTTATTGCTTATGGATATGGGGTTAGCTAGAGACACTCACATATTGGGAGATTGATTTGTGGGTCTCGGCTCACTTTGGCAAGGGCGACTAGGGTACTTTCATCCTTCCAGCAGGAGAACTCAAAGTGTCCTGCTGCTGACGACAAACATGAGTAAACAGGCCAAAACGCACAAGACTTTTGGAGTCTTACACTTGGAAGTGACACATTGTCAATTCTGCCATGTTCTATCGCCCAAAGTAGCTAACAATCCAGCCCAGAATTCACTTCTGGAGAGGAACTGCAGAGCCATACAGCTGAAGACCTGGATATAGGGAGGTATGATGGGTTGGTGCTGTTATTGCCATCTGTCACACCTGCACTAAAAAGGAGGGCAATGAAATAATAATACCACCTGCCATATAAAGTTGCTTTGAGGATAAAATGAGCTTATGTCTGCCAAGCACTCAGAACAGTGCCTGGTGCATAGCAAGCGGTCAACCAAAGCTAGCAATTAAAGGAAAGTCTGCCTGCCTACTGAGCCCTGAGGTTCCCATACTCTGTGCCTACATTCAGCTCTGAGATCACTGGCATTTAACCTCATTTCTCCCAGAGAAACTGTTGGACCCAAGAGACAACCAAAATTCAGACATTTTGGAGACCCCTTCCCATGAGAAATCTGACTCACTTCCTTGTTAATCTGTGAAGCACGTCGCCTATCGCTTTTTAGTGCCTCACTTATCATTATAACTGGAAAGTCTAGGTACGCCAGACATTTGAGAAAATCTCACACGAAATAAAACAAACAAAAAAAAAGGGGAGAAAGAGAAAAAGAGAGACAGTGGTACAGGGAACAGAGAAAAAAAATATTTTAAGTTATTATATCCGAAAGTAAAGGGCTAAACACAAGAAGACATTACCTGAAACATCAAAAGGACTTAGCCACAATGTATAGAACAGGTAACCAAATTACACATCTTTATTTCTTAATATCAAATAGTCCAGGTTATCCACTCAGGCATACCACTTCATTTCTATTGTATTAAAAACATGAGGTATGAATAGAGGTAGAGGTAGAAATTCTATCAGAAAAAAAAAAAATTCGTTATCAGGAAATTCCTGTGTTTGTTTATATGATTGGCAGCATCTGAAAAAAAAAATCGGTGGTGTCAAGGTTGAAGGACAAGATTCTTGGACAAAGCCATCACCTCCCTTGTCTATTTACTGGGAGTCTTCAAGTCTGTCGCAGCTCACAGGACGCTCCTTATCTCATTTGGTGTCTGGCAACTTTTTTAGTGCACTGCGTTCCATGACTAGCACTGTTAACAAACCGAAGCCACTGTGAGGCACAGTTTTCAAAGTATGCTCTCCCTTCCTCCTCCCAAAGATGGCACCAGGACTACAACAGAAGTTTCATTTCATTATTAGAATATTTGGTTCAACATGGTCCTTGAAGAACTCCACCTTTTAGCTTTAGTTGACCACTTACTATGCAGTAGGCACTGTTCTAAGTGCTTGGCAGACATAAGCTCATTTTATCTTCAAAGCAGCTCTATGTGGCAAGTGGTATTATTATTATTACTAGTCCATGTTCTAGATAAGAACTTCTCTCAGAAACAGAGGGATTAAGTATAGTAGCAGAATTTTTAACCCAAGCAGTTTAGGTCTAGGGCCCACTAAATTCTCCAGCTTTGAGGATATAAAAGATTCATAGATTATATACTTACAGCCAAATAGGCTTTTATTGCAGTAATGTATTCAATACTCCAGCTCAGTATTTCCTCAATTTTTTCAAAAGAGCTACTGTTTGGAAGCCTGCATTATGCAGATAGATTAGTGATTTCAGAGCAACAGATCTAGAAATTAAGTAAATAACCACCCTGCAAAGTCTAGGGGGCTTAGCCCTGGTTATCTAGGAGGCCACAAATTGTCCAGATCATAATGAATCCTCTGTCCTTATGAGCATAGAGACTTAAATCTAAGTGCCAGCTACTATGTTAAGTGCCTTCATTTAAAATAATCTTTGCAATGCTGGGAGTCAGGCATTAATTAATTCCGCATGTTACAAATAAGGAAACTGAGGCATGGAGAAACTAAATCATTTATGCAAAATTCCACAACCAGTGAGTGCCCAGGTTAAGTTCAAATGCAGTCCTTTCTAACATTAAGGCCACATCATTCTTTCATACCACTAAAGTTAAATGAACCATGGTGGAGAGTCCTGGTAATTTAAGGCGTGAATAGTTTGTAGCTCTGTGCTCCATGTTTTCTGTCTGTAAATAATTTACTCCAGAGAGATACCACATGGAGAAATTTTGAAAAACTCGTCATTACTCTTTCTTGCAGCAATTTTTTTGAGCTAATAGATGCACACTATATTTAAATTGCATGAAGAGAGGGAGGCAGACTCTGGGACAGCCAAATTAACCCAATTCATTAAGTAAAATACATTCAATTCTGCCAAGATGAGCAAGACCCAGGGAGTGAAAGACATAACAGCCTTTGTGCTTAAGAAATTGATAATCTAATAGAAAGTCAAGGAAATAACAGCATATGTGTGTCATAGAGGGACAACCGCACTCATTAGGGGCAGCAGTAGCAGCTTCGAGGAAGAGTTTTCATGTAACATGGGCTGAAAGAGCATAAGAGGACTTGACTTCTTAGGCATTCCAGGTGGAGAAAAGACCATCAAGACAGCGAGTCTAGATCCTCTCTTCAGATATGTCAAATATGTGTGAAACATAGAAAGCAAACCAAACTTGAGAAAGACTTTGATGACACAGGTGCATGTCCAATGAATAGATGGAACTGCTACACATACGTTTGGGCTGAGAAGAGCCTAATTCAAGTCTTCCTCTGCTTCTTGCACATTTGTGCCATTGTCTAGTTCTAAGAAAATGGCTTGAATTACATCTCTCTGTCTTAAACTCTATCCAACTTGTTTTTATCTCAAATTTGGCCACAATAAGCTACAATACTATCCAAAGTCAAAAATCAGGCACCAAATTTCATCATATGTGGACATTTTTATATAGAATTACATTCCTTGAACATAAATAACCCATACATAAGGGAATGTCTGACTGATCTTTAATTAACCACAGGGACGTTGCTATACAGCAATAGTCAACCTCTTCAGAGAACATCCATATTTTAGGTTTAAAAATTTGACACAAACATTTGCTTTTGTATAAATTTTTAATAATATTTTTCTTTATCTAAAGTTATAAGTAATCATTGTGAAAAATTTGGAAAATACAAAAAGAATAAAGAAAAATAATAAACATTTATAGACAACCACTAATTAAAATTCTATTATCTATGCATATGTATTCTATATGCTTGAGATCATAATAATAGTATATTTTGTATACTACTTTAGTCACTTTGATAGCATAACTTCATTCTCGGAGTTTTCATTATTCTATTGATAAACATTTAACTTGTTACATTATTTTTGCAATGATAAATAATGCCGCAATGAACATCTTTGGGTCCAAATTTGCTCTTTGCTGATTATTTTTAGGATAGAGCCTTGCAATTGAAACTATTGGTTACTATACAGATGCAGATATAGATGATGATGATGAAGATGGATGGATGGTTAGATGATAGATAGATTCTTTATCCCCTTAATAAATATTTTCAATTTGTTCTTCTAGAAAGATATTCTCTATTTACACTCAGCCAGAAGCTCATGGGAACATTTCGAAGTGCACATCATCATTCATAGAGACATCTCATAGAGAAACAGGCTGACTCTCATTGGCACATTAGAACTTCATCTTCCATTCTCTGCACCATTTTTCTTCTTTCAACACTTTTGTCCCTGCCAGTTATCCAGTTTTCTCATCCTTCTCCATTTATTTTGTCAAGGGAGAAAAGATCTTATAAAATCAAACACACTAAGATAGAGTTATTGCTGTATTTTAAAGAGAATGGCCTCGAAAGTCCAGATTTAACCTGCAGAAAACAGTCAAACACTATTAGTGAAAATGTAGGGCTGGACAGGAAATATATTTGGAATAAAAGGTTCAAGATTTCTCAAGTCACACCACAAAGGCGGCCAATCGCTTTTAGGGAAAAATGGAACCATTCTTATTATGAAGGACAAGCAGCTATTTGGGGAGCTTTCCTTTTGCAAATGGTCTATATTCACATATTTATCTAGTGGCTAATGGCTGTGCTAAAAGTCTGACCAGAAAGATCTCTCCCGTGAGCCATCAGAGGGATCACATGACCAAATGTAGGACGTGAATGGCATGTATTTTGACCCAGGGATTTGGATCCAGAGATCTGTGGGAATAAAGCAAAGTCCATGTCTGTCAATTCAGCCCTTTGGGAAAGTGAATAAGAATCCTATGTGCATAAGGAAATGTTTATTAAAGAGATTTGGCAGCCTAAATAGCAGTAATTCTGCTTATTAATAAATAGTGATAAAATGCAATTTAGCTTTAAAAGAGAAATGTCTCCGAATTGAATAGTTATTAAAATGTGATTTTAAAAAGATCTTCCTCTGATCTTTGCCTTATAGACAAAATACCTTCTGTAATTCTTCATTTGGTAGTTTTTATAATTTTGAAATTTCTATTATGGAGAAGATAAGGAAAGTTTGTTTTCAAACTCTCCTTAAAGAATTGAAAGAAAATACGAAATAAAGTCAGAAAACAATCCATTAGAAATTATTTCAACCCTTGAGTCATATATTTGAAAGCTAGTCATTTTTTCAAGCAACAGGAAGAAAGGAAGTAAATTATTTCATCTTTTTAGGAATCAATGTTCTCTTTCTAAATAAAGTAGCTTCATTAGCCCTTTACCTCAAACCTGCCAGACACCAACTATCTACTGCATTCAGATGACAGAACTTTATCATGACTGTGTGTGCCTGTTTGTTCAGTGTCGTTTTGGAGGATTTTGTTGTTGTGAGAAGGAGATATTTTTATAAAATAAAGAATATGTGATTCCCACCCTGCCCCACCCCTCCTACCCCAGGAACTTTTAGAACTCTTAGAAGATAAGGTAGCATCCCGTGAACTACTAGAAATTACTGAAGACTGACAGCCACTTAGAGTATTATCATTTTCTGAGAGGGCCTGCTGTTGGTTTTGTGGGTACTATCTCCACAGTAGCAGGCACTTAGTCATTCAATGTTATTTGAAGAGGTTTAAGAGGTGCTACAGTAGCTGCATCCCAGGGTTCTATTTTTAATTGGGATGAACTTAACTAGGGCCTGAATCTCCTCAAGAGAGATTCTCAGGAAGCATTTATGGTAAATCTACTGACAACAGTACAATATAAAGATAACTCAATAATCAAATCCTCTGAGAATAAAGTGCTTTTCCAGAAAGTCAACCTGAACTGAAAAGTTGGGGAATTTCCAGGTTCTTAATAGTTCACCATCTGTGAAGTGGATGAAATGCATATTATATTTTACATTTCACATTATAGAAGAGGGAACTAAAGTTCAGAGAGGTTAAGCGATATGACCATTGTCACACAGTTAATAATTATAGTGCTTTTACTGGAATCCACATTTCCATTTTCAGTGATCTTTCTACTATTCACTGCTTTCTGGTGACATATATTTTGAAGGGCTTTATTGTCACTGTTTATTTTGTTTTCCCAATCAGATGGCAAGGTTACAGTTAGCCATCCATAGTCTTTTTAAGTCAGTGAATAGATCTGGGGTCCCATGAAATAATCATGGGTCAGAATAAAAGTTTCAATTGAAGGTCTAGATCACACAAATGCACTCAAACTAACTAACATAATCAGTGTAAGAATACACTAAGCAATATACAATATGGCTTGACCTACCCAGTCGAGATAGGAAAAGAAGAATGATTATTGTCTAATTGTTATTATACAATAAGGAAGCCATTTTCAGATAGCAAAAAGGAAGTGATTTCCTTATTAAAGAAGGTACAAAACATTCCTTCCAACACCATAGAGAATGCTGATTCCAGAGAGAAACAGACTCATAAAAAAAAAAAAAAAAAAGGTAGATAAGATTCTTTGAATTAGGGGGGAAAAAGCATCAGTACTACTCAACCAATTACACAGATATAAAGATTACAATTTTTCTATAGTTAATAGTAAATGTCAGAAGTTAAAAATAAAGATCTCATTGGAGACCAGGAGGTGTAGAATTTATAGAGGATTTAGACTATCCTAAATTTCCCCTGAATATACTAATAGTTAACCCATTTCTTTAGCAAGAATATAAAAATATAATATACAATCTTGACAGCTGTTACACTTATGGTGAAGTAACACCCAGACATTCATAGATTTAATATTTGTGGTTTCAATTATTGACAAGTAACTGCCCTCCACCCCCAAAACACACCTTTGTAATTTTGGTGACAGTTTGAATCATGGGCTCAGGTTAAACCTTAGGCTGATGGATGATCCTAGGTTCTTCATCTTAGCAAGGCTTAGTTTTTATTTACTTTGTTGCATATGAAAAAAAATTCTCAAAATGTGATTTTTTTTTTATTTTTAGCACAAGATAATGTCAAAAAAAGTTAATAGCAAAGTGTCAAGATAGCAAAACAGTGTAAGAAAGTGGTATATGAACTAACTCTCCCTCTCGAATGTCCAGGTTCACTCATTACAGTATGTAAATCAACTCACTGCTTATATAAAAATGATGCAGTAGGGACACTTGGACCAAACAGATCCTCCCTTATTTTTTGAGTTAAGATATTGCTGACCAAAGTTGACAAATCCGAGAAAATAGAACCTAACTTGTCTTAGAGGAACTTATATCTACATGGATTTACTATATGTTATGTAAGAACAGAAGCTGGTCTTAGGAGGCCCCTCTCGACAATAGAAGGCATCAATCCCATGCCCAAGAGAAGATTAACAACTTGAACTACCCTGTAATTAAGGACAAGACTAAAAATACAGAAGAAAATTTTAAACTGTAGGTTGATAGGAAGGAAAGTAGATGGAGCCCAGAAGGTTTGTATTATTAACAAATGTCACTATGGACTTTTTCTTGCTTACCTTTCATCTCTGATTCATATTCCCAGAGTTTGCCGGCTAAGAGAGACCAAGCAAAACTATAGAGGTTTGTATAGTGTACTTATATCCCCCATGTCTGTCCACTTCTTTATTCTAGTATCCTCTCCCCCGACCCTTGGCTCCCAGGAGGATTTCCAGCACACTCTCATTGCCCTGGATGGAGACAAGCTACCCAAGCTTTCTTGTTCTTTGCCTTCCTAGAAAGCCAGCCTCATTGCAGAGTCCCGCTTGTTAAACTGGATAACCTGCAGACTAATTTGAAGCAAGGCAGTAAGAGAACAACAGATATTTCCACACAGTAACTTTTATAGGAAATTGCTTAAACGAGTGCTAGAATATTTAAAACAAAGCAAAACAAAACAAAACAAAAAGATGAAAGTACCACAGGTAATAACCACAGGGGATTATAGTAACCTAGAATCTTGGAAGAAGAGCCCCACAAGCTGGGCTCCACACCTATTGCTGCCAGAACCTCTTAAGGGGTGCAAGGAAACATTCCGAAAGTGCCCAAAGGAGCTGGAAACTAGTACCTCACTCCAGAGTGAAAGGTCAGTGCTGGGGTGACAATGATAGGAACAGGAAGCAGATGGGCAGAAGCAAGTTCCTCCTCTCTCCTGCAGCCTTCCTCAAGTGCCCCCAAGGAGCCAGATGGCTAAGAGCTGTCATTTGCAGTGTTCCGGCCCCAACATCACAACCTAGGTTATAGAAAGGTGTCTTTGAGGCTGAGACAATAACTTAATAACTACCGCAAGTGACAAATCAAGTAATGATTTAATGCTTTTTTCCTTCTTTGGTAACATATACATTTTAACTGCTTACCTCAAACAGCAGTGTAAGTAATGCCAGATTTGGGCAAGACTAATATAAACTAGAAGAAATGTGAATATTTTTGAGGGCTGAAGAAACTTCTTGAACTTCAAATATCAGGGGGCTATATAATCTGCCTGAGCAGTTGTTCTTCATCTTCACTGAATATTGGAATCACCTGAGAAGCTTAGAAACACACCAGCAATCACTGAAGGGGGAGAGGTTTGCCAGTGGGGTTGGCAGGGAGAGGAAGTGCTCTGCCATGAAGACTCCCCAGCTAGGATACTGGATGGTTCAGATGTTAACAGAATCCCTGTGGTCTGAGCTCTCTATTCTAGGTGTGTCAGTGCTGAGGACTTTATTCTGTGCCTAGGAGTTTGTCTAGAGCAGTAACTTTCAAACTGCTATTGGCTAAGATCTATATTAAGAAATACAATTTCGTCAGTGCATATGCTTATGTATGTGTGTAAAAACAGGTACAAGTGTCATGAAACAACACATCATCATGACGTGAAATACACTCTGATATTTTTTCTTTTCTCTTCTATTTAAAAGTAGTTTGTAATGTGCTAATCATGACCCACTAGTGGGTTGCAACCCGCAGTTTGAAAAACATGGGTCTAGTACCTTACTATTCAAAGTGTAATCCATAGACCAGCAGCATGGGCATCTCCTGGGAGCTTGTCAGAAGTGGAGAATCTCTGGCCCAACTCCAGACCTGCTCAATCAGAATCTGCTCAAGACATCTGAGGATCTTTTGAAAATACAGATTCTGATTCAATTGGTCTGGGGTGGGCCTAAGATTCTTCATTTACGGTAAGTTCCTAGGTGATGTTGATGTTGCTGCTATGGGGACCATTCTTTGGGTAGCAAAGATCTAGAGGAAAGATACAAAGCAGGTGGACAAAAGTAAAATTACTTTCAGAGGTTCTAGTTTATAAGTTTCATGGAGGCAGAGATATGCCTACAAAAGTCATCATTGTATCCTATCTGCCTAGTAGACTGGCTGGCACATAGCACTCAATAGATATGGAACTTATTCATTCAGCAGATGTGTGGACGAATGAATAAATTAATTCTACTTTGGCTATAGAACCAATACGATCTCTTGTGTATATGCTAACTTGAACTTATATTTTTTGGAATCACATAAAGAATTCAGACCTAGATTTCTCCATTTGCTTTCTCCTTCACACTGAAGATGAACTACGAGGAATACTGCAAACAATTCTCTCTGGTATCCACTATGCTAAGGCAGAGTGATACAGGGGGGTTAAAATAATAAAAGCTGAATTTGGATCATTTTTTCAGATGCTATATTTAGTCAGATCCTTGGAGAATTATTTTAAACTCAAGCAGGTGAGAAAAAAAAAATGCTTTTTTTTAGAAACACGGCATTGTTAAATCTTTTCACTTAAAACACACACACACACACACACACAAACACACACAAAGAGGTTGGACACTGGACTGTCACCCTATCTTTGAAGTAATCCAAAAAGTACAAGTATTACTTTTGGCGAAATAGGTGAACCAGGTCAAGACACTTACCCCAGTGTCTAAACCACTAACATGAAGCCAGGACACTTAACATTTTTTAATAAGAGTACAGTTGTCCCTCAATTAAACTAGCCTCATATTTCGGTCCTTGATTTATAAATAGGAAAAACATGCATTTTCTCATCAAAATAGAGACACCAAGAGTGAAAGAGAGCCCTCTTAATAAATATGAACTGCTAGGCAAACAGAGATACATAGTTACTCTAAAGAAAATCAAAATATTACAGCTCACTTCAGGTCCAGGCAGAGGCAACATCACAGTTCGAAAAATCTCCTTGTTTTTTATCTAGTTACAGAACTTAGCACATCACATCATGGTTGTTTAAATGCCTCACTTCCCAGATGGAGTGTGAGCTCCTGAAGGGCAGAGAGGGGTTCCAGCTACTAAACTACAGCCTGACTAGTTCAGGCCCCAGCTTCAGTGAGGGTTCATTAGGGATATGTTGAATTGATTTGATAGTCCAGAAACATATTACCTACCTCAGTAATAGGTTATTTGGACTATAGCAGACACAGAAAAAAACAGAAGACATGAGGAGACACTGATTCAAGGGCACTTAGTTTCTTTTCCTTACACCTGAGAAGAACATTAACTCTCCGGTTTAGAAAAATCACAGTATAGCCATTGGCTGAAAGAAAGACAATGAAATAGAAGAAAGAAGGCAGCTAAAGGTCAGTAGAGGATTTGTTGTAGAAATGACAGGTAACAGAATGTCAAGAAATAAGAGTCTAGACAGTTGCCAGGAGCCAAGCAGAAAAGCAGAATACTTGGTAAATTTCACATTTTCAGACAACCAATTATGTACCCAGTGGTTGTTATTACTACAACAAATAATCATTACAGATAGCAAGGCCTAGCTATCTGTAACTTATCCTGGAGGAACTCGTGGCTGGCATCTAGCCAGTCTGTGTCAGTTGAAAGAAGTTCCATATCTCCACTATGTCAGAATGGAACTAGCTGTTTGAGGTGAAACAGCATTCAAGTAGAAAACCCTTGGAAAAAAAAAAAAAAAAAGAAGAAGCAGCAGCAGAAAGAATTTATAGATCCAAAGACCCAAGAAGTTGATATAACCACAGGAATTATTTCACACATCCAGAGGGACTTATCCATGCCTGCCATTTCTAGTAGATGTCAGTAAAGGGTTGTTGACTCACTTGGCAGTTTTTATTCAAGTTCAATCCTGGGGTCCAGAGATGTGCCTCACTGAACAAATAGCCCAGTTCTCCAATAAGCAGACACTGGCACCAGTTCACTAGCCAAGGAGAGATAGGAGGAAAGATTTACTCTGGGCAAATAGTACCTCCCACAACACATCAAATCCCCTTGCAGAATATAGCCCAGTTTGAGCTTTTTGTTCTGGATTTAGAGGAAAGCCAGTCTATAGGCCATTTTTTATGCCTCCTCAGTTTTGTATTCAGGAGTTTAGAAGAGCATGAAATGAAGTGGAAAGAAACTAAGAACCATTATTCGTTAACAGCTTACCCTACGCTAAGCACCATCTTCTATCACCTCTTTAAAGATCCAGAGCCACACTAGAAATTAGAACTCATCATCCCCAACTTATATACAGAGAACCAAGAGGCAGAGAAGTTACTTGCTGAAGATTTCACATACTCAGGAAGTAGCTTTACCAGGTGTCTGAACTTGGGTCGTTTGGGCCTCAAAACTCCACATGAAATTTCCTCAATGAACATATAGGCAGGTGATAGGGAAAGCCCTCCTCACTTCACTCTGCCTTGGGATGATGTTTCCTGTAAACCCAGATGGTAAATTCCCCCTGTGCACTCCAGGAATAACATGTGATTACCTGGGGAAACCTACGGTTTGGTTTGTTATTTCTGTCTTACTCTTAAACACATGGTGGCCGTCGCAGTTGGAAACAAAACAGGAGGTGATCTGGTCCTGGAAAAATGAGCAACTATGTAATTAGCAAAGTTAATATTGTGCAGTTTCTCTAAATAATATGCAGTTTACTTGTGTTATTAAGAGACATTTAATATTAAAGATTGCAGGGGGTGTGTGAAGCAAAAAAAATAAAGAGATGGTGTGAAGGGTTAAAGAAGTACAAATTAGTAGTTGATAGTTGGTCTCAGGGATGGAGAGCACGGCAGAGGAAATGCAGTCAGCATTAATATGACGGCTAGGTGGAGGGCCAGGGGAGGGAGGGAGCAATTGGGGGGATCATTTTATGAACTATATAGCTGTCTAACCAATACGCTGTACACTTGAAACTAATTTAAATAAATAAAAATAAATAAAGAGATGGTCTGAGGCACAGGTTAAAAAAATAATTCTAAGAAATTGTATCTTTATTTTTGAATGACCTTTACATTCTTTAAAAAAAAAAAATCCCCTTGGGGTTTTCCTTGAAGCTTGAGGGCTTATTTGTTGTATTGGTTATATGGGTGGAGAGTAAGAATTCCACCTGAAAATCTGCCTATGAAGAGGGCAGCTTGTTATTATACAAGACAGTCTCCTCACCAAGATTCCTCCCCATGAGGTCTGAGCTGTGGCAGAAGAAGATTAAAGTGTTAGATCCCGCAGCCTCCAGGGTCCCATCCAGGGTTCTTGGAAATGGCTATAAAACATCCCTATGCTAGACATTTGAGTCTTCTCACACTTCCTTCATTCATAACTGCCTGGGTCAAACTTATTTACTCCTTACCTAACTTTTCTGGGAACACATTAGTCAATATTTCTGTTTTGGAGGTATCATCTTTTTAAATTTTGTGGCTTTGCTATCTAATTTCAAGCATAAATCCACTAAGCAGAGCTGACATCTAATTCCAGGGTCTGTCTGGGGAACTATAGACATGCAATGAATGCTAAATCACGACTACAAAAATGAAAGGCTCAAATAGCAATGTGATCACATTAAAACACTTCATTTTTTCAGTTGGATGAGCTCTGCCTGCCAAGCTTTGACCCCAAAACAGTTTTATACACGCACGCCCGCACAAGCGCACACATGTGTTCCTATGGTTTCTGTAACTGTAGGAAGGGTTTTCATTCCGCCCCATTGTATGTTTATACAGTACCTCATTATTATGATCTCTAAAAACATTGCTTAAATTAAAATAGAAAGCATCATGGGAGAAGAAAGGGATTAAAAAAAAGAAAGCCAAAAGGGAACAGAATTACAGAACATTTAAGAATGGGTGATGATTCTTATAAGCAATTATTTTCTAAAATAATTTTATTCTAACACAGTTGTTTAATAATATATACTTCACTGAACATTCTGATTTTCTCCTTCCACTTTCACCCTACTCAGAGGGGAATGATATTTCTCAGTCTTAAGATGTTTCTTAGAAGGATATGGAGCCTAGACCAAATTGTGCTATGCATTTCTCAGCCCCAAAAGCATTGCACAAGTGACATATGATTAAACCACAACCTTGAAGGAGAATTTTTTAGAAAATGCCCCCCCAAAATTGTCATACCACTCTAAAGTGAGTGTGACTTAGATGAGGTGAATGTAAGATTGCTTAATTGTTGATTATAAGTCTCAGAACTTTAACAGCATAAACTGGCCACACTCGGTCCACAAACCCTGGACTTTGTCCTCCTCCAACCCCAGCTGGAATTCATCGATCTTCTTCCTGAATCTCTAAGGTTAATTCAGACTTTAGGCCAAAACTTTCACTAGTTCTTTAGCCTCACTCACAGGAGCCTCTTACAATACACATGGTGCCAACCCAGACTTGGCCTTGCACTCTGGATCTCTAATCTTCTGATTTGTTCTCCTGGGCTGGAGTCCTTTGTGACCGAGTCCATACCTGTCTTTCCTCTTCTAATTTTTTTCTCTATCTGCACCACCCCCACTATGCACCCTCCCATTTCCCCATGACATACACTAGCGCGCGCGCGCACACACACACACACACACACACACACGCAGTAGTGGAAGCTGGTGTATCCAACTGCCTGCTGTCTGGACACATGCCTCCTCCATCAGTTAATTACCAAATGTTCATGGATAGCACTATCCCTTATTGTAGGAGATACTGTTCTGTTAAACTGAGTTTCTTCCATTCCAGGAGAAGAATGCTGTTTCAAATGTCAGTCCTTCCTGCTACAGGGAAATGGGCCTCCATACTATATATGAGGTGATCTACCTCCTAGACTAACAATATCACAGAGCCAACACAACCATGCCTTCCATTCCTACCCCAAGAGCAATTACTCTAGAAATGGCTCTGCTCACTCATGATATGTATCTATGATAAAAATTATATTTTATTTTGACATATAAATATTTTGATATTCTACTTATCTAATTAAAGTTTCACCAAATAGCGAGATACTTCCCTAAGTGCAAACATAGTAACAACGTTGAGATCCTGGTGATGGAGATGGGAGCCAAGGTAGCTCTCCCCGCTATCACCACTTCCCACAGAGTGGTCCTTTGCTTTATGGATTGAGAAGCTAGCTTTTTCAGATTCCTCAAAGCTTCTTGGGTGATGGGACCTGCTTTAAACCAAATCCCCAAAAAACTTGCACTTAAATCAAATTTTTAGTTTAATCCATGGAAACATCTTAACTTTACATAGAGAAGCCTGTTAGTATTAACAGGAATGAGACAAATTAGCATCATTTGCCTCCTGACATGATGCACTGAGAACATAACATTGCTTCATGTTATTGCTGCCCAAAGTACATAACTTCAATTCAATCATGAGAAATCATCAAATTCAAATAGAAAAACAGTTTATGAAACAGCTTACTTGTACTCTTTTAAAATAACATATAAGAATGAAAAAAAAAAGTGTTCCAAGCTAATAGAGACTAAAGAACCACAACAACTAAATGCAACCTATAGCCTTTGAACACTCCATCCCAAAATATTTTTATTAGGATAATTGATGAAATATAAATAAAATCTGTAGATTAGATTTAGCACTTAATCAGTGTTCATTTCCTAAAGGGGATGGATATAATGTGGTCATGTAAGAGAATTTACTTATTCTTAGAAAATGTACCCCAACATATTTATGGGAAAAGGGCCATTGTGTCTACAACTTATTTCCAAATAGTTCATAAAATTATAAGTATCTATATAGAAAGAAAAGTATCTTTCAAATGCAGTAAAATGCTCATAAATGGGGAAGTCTGGGAGAAGGGATATGAGTATTCTTTGTTCTCATGAGTCTAAAATTATTTCAAAATAAAAAATTATTTTTAAAATGTAATCTGCTACAGTAGAAGACTGTCTTTTTCTAGTTCTCATAATGCCTGGTTGGCCCACTTGCATTACTGATCATTAACAAGGCACCTGAGAAGCCAATTCAATTCAACAAGAGCTAACAGTATGACTAAGATTCCCTCAGTTCCACTGTGGGTAAAATTCCATGTTATTCTTCTTTCCACATTTAACATTCTTTCTCCTCATCCTTCTCCTATCTTCTCTGTTACACTTATGTTTTTTTAAGGCATCATGTTCAGTGAACTGTGATGTCAGTGAGTGAGTGCAGTGGTTAAGAGCATGCTGTTACGATGCAACTACTGGCTCTTCTGTTTAGCAGGAGAATGTCTGAAGCCAACTTTTTTTTTTCATTTCTGAAATGAAGGTGATAATAGATTAAATAAAATAAAAATGTAAGGTGCCTGTAAGTATTCAACAAATGTCATCTATTAGTCTTTTAGGTCAAATATATTGACCTTAAAGAAATAAGAAAATTTGACTCTTAAAAAAATAAGTTGGCACTAATCACAATGTGTTTACACTATTAAGATACCATGGGCTAGAATTCAAAAGGGAATGTGAATTTAAGCAGCTGTATAACCATTACTGAATTAAAAATTGCCTAAAATCCAAAATAATGGAAGACATGAACATAAATGAGCAACTTAATTCTATTTTTGAGCTGTGACAAATCTAAAACAAAGTGGAAATTACGGGTAACAGCTTAAGGAAACATAAAACCCAAAAAACAGTACTTTGCCTCCCAATGGGAGGCTTTAAAAAGATAGGGAAGAATATTTGATTATAAGACAAAAATACGCGTAACTTTCTCATTTCCTGCTCATGAGATGCTCTGGCTGCCATTATGAAGCTGCGTCGAGGACATATAATAAGAGACTAAGCAAACATAAATGTTCAGCAGGACAATTCTTTATGGCTCCTTGGCACCCATGCCAAACATTAATAAGGTTTATGAGAAGCCAGTGAGCACTGTAAATTGCTCTCCTCTTAATTTGAGTCATGCTACAGACTTCATTTGTTTCCTGCTTGCTGATCTGACAATGAAAGATAAATCTGATAAAGTTCCCTAACTTGGAAAGAAATTTGTTTTCTGTCCAGGAAATCTATCTCTATGAAAAAAAGGTCATTGGGCCTGGAGCCACAGGCAACAATATGTGTACCTGAACCACCCCTTTGATATTCTGAGCGTTGTCACGCAGTATACTTTGCTTATTCAGCCTTTTTAAATGGTCCTAAAGGAATGTTTTTGTGCAACCCCTCAGCCGCGAACTCGCCTGCAGTGAAATGATTTAGGGCTGAAATGTCATTAAGTGAGCCATATTTCACCAGCAAGGGCTGGGTGGCCATTGCTTTAGATCCTCTGTCACTCTGAATTCCATTGCTTATTTACATTTTTTAATATTTAGGGAGTAAATAGTTCCAAGATACATATTTCAGTTCGTACCTTGTCAGGGTGTCCTGCAAACAGGTCAAAGAGAAGGTAATTGACTTCACCTTGATTTTTGAATATTTCAGACTATTTTGCATTCTGACCCTAATGATAATCTTCATTAAATAGCTATGTGTTATGCTATAATGCATGTAGGCAGAGTCATAACCAGCAATTTCCAGAAAGAAAAATTTCAATTTTGTGGAGAATAAAAGAGATACAGTTACTTCTTATACGGCACTATATTCTCATTCTTGCACTATATTCTCATTCTTTCCTAAAAGCCTGAAATTGCAAAGCTATATTTCAGATTAAAAAGAAATTCTAGTGACACTCTCTATCCAAAATTGGTCTTTTAATATCAGTAATACTTTTTTCTTTTAATGCAAGGATCTCAAAATATACCCTGAAAAGCTAAAGAAATGGCTAAGTTAAAACTACAATAAATTTTACATAAGACAATAGTTACATTGCTACAACATAATAAGAATTTTAACACAGAAGTAAAATCTATAGCAATTACTGACATATACACTAGTACTACCAATGATTAAAAATAAGTCATAGCAAACATGTATTGAATATTTACTACATGCCAGCCCTCGGCTAAGCCCTTGACATGGATGACCTCTTTGAATCTTCACTCTACCCTAAGAATGATTATGCACCCTTTCCTTGTACACATAAAGAGAATGGAGCTTAACCAGGGAAATATTCTGCCCAAGATCACAGTGCTTTTAAGATGTAGAGCCCAGGTCTCACTGCAGAGTTCAAGCTCAGCCACCTTGCCACATCCCCTCTATCCTCTAATTCTGGCCTGGTTCTCGGCAACAAAATTCCTTCCAAGAGTTAGTACTAGTGATGCCATAAAGCTAGAAATTTCTTAGCAGACCCATCTGGAGTTCTCCTGAGGAAAAACACTGGGGTATGAAAATAAAGGGATTAACTGGACTGGGAACAAACATACAGGGAAATTCCAATATCCCAATAAGGGGAAGTAACCTATTTATGGAAATTCAACAAATATGTGCTGAGCACCTACTGTGTGGTGGCACTGTTCCGGGCACTTGCATTTATGGGGGTAAAACAAAATTGGATTCTCTGTGCTCATTCAATGCTTTTATCAGAAACCCAGGTATCAGGTTCCGTACTAGGAGCCAGAGTTTCCAAGTTAAATAAGACAGTACTGGTTTCCAAGACCTCACAAGCCAGTGCCAACCTGGCAGACAAGAATCAGGAGTGCTGTGGTCTTAACTAGTGTTGTGCTTTCTCCGCTTTACAAAACAAACAAACAAACAAACAGAGTTAACTACTTACATCCAAAATAGCACATCGAACCTTTGAGATTTATCTTGTTGGTTTTCCTAATTACCCTTTAAAAGGAGCCACATGCCGAGAACCATCTTCAATTCATAGAATCTGGCATGTAAGAGCTAAAAGAAAATTTAAAGATTACCCACCTGAACCTATAGGTAAGGAAACTAAGGCCTGCGTCTCACAGGAAACCACGGGCAGATGACTGTTCTAACCCACATCATTTATCTCCAGGGACTTTGTTCTTCCCCAGTGCTTCATGCTGAGTTACCTCCTGTGTGATCAACCCATGTCCCTTCTGCCTGCCAAAAGAAAATGAAAAATTTTATTGTTCATAGTTTTGGATAAGTTGCAATATTGTGAGTTCATATAAATCCACTCACAAATTATACTCAATAAACCCCAGTGAGCAATTTAAAGGCACGATACCACCCCCCTACTCTTGCTGGGAGGGCAAGGTGATGATGGAGCAGGAGGGAGGAGAATGGGGAAGCTCATAAATTATGAGAAGCAAAGGAGTGATTTCATCAAAGTGCCAAGCTCAGTCCATGGAATGTTTCAATTGTATAAAATTTATAGTTTTCTGAGGGGGATGATTTACGGGCCCTAATTTTCCACAATAAAAAGCTCAGTGGGGATTCTATGAATGAAATATCTTTTTAAAAATAAATAAAAAATGTAATTCAAAATGAGGGTCAATGGTGCCACGTCTGGAGAATAACTCCTTCTCGGATCAGCTCCAAAAATGAGTCACAAGAGAAAGACCCCATAAAACATGTGTTATTTTAAAAGGCATTGGAAGTTGTGTAATAAGCAATATGCAGAAAAGTGCTTCTGATTCGGTTTGTTCCATTGATAGGATTATATCTTTATCATTAAGTTTCAATTAAAAAAGAAAGAAAGAATAACCAAATAGAAAGCTAAATATTTTGATGAAAGTTAAGGTGTTTAAAGAATAGAGGAAGAAGAAAAAAGAAGATAGAAAATGAGAAATCTTGTTAAAAATAATTAAGGAAATCTGCCTTACATTTACGGAAAAGCAAAAGGTAAATGTGTATTGCTTCCCACAAATTTGACCAATATGGAATCACAGCCTAGATTTCTTGAGATAATTCTCAGTCCTTTTCTTCAGTGAGGTCTTCCAATAGGAAGCACATTAGGAGCCTTCCCTCTGCCCACAGAGGCAGCCAAATGCTAGTCCTGTGAATAAGAGATGGACCCGCTGAGTCACAATCTGACCTCAACCCTACCTCCATGTTCATAGCTGTGGCTCCATCTCAGCTTTCTGCTAGCGTTGAATTCCCAGCTAGGCTACGCCCCTGCGCTTCTAGGCCGAAGTCTTAATAAACTACCTGGACCTTTCCAAATTCTCTCTCTGAGGTACTGAATGAACCCAAACTTAATATACCTAGACCTTTGAGACCTACTCCTGGACAGATGGCCTTGTATCTCAGCTCTAGGAAGAATCAAGTTTAAGCTGACCACACCACTTTGGACAGTGACTATTCATAAGAAGTTATCTTCCTCAACACACATCTCTAGTTGATACACTCATTCCTGGGATCCATCTCTACCAGCCAGAACTTGCTGTGTAGCCAAGGCCAATTCATTCCTGATGATGATGATTTAGTAGTTAGCACAAGAAGATAAGTTTCTGAATTCTATTTCAAGTACTATTATTAATTTCCTAAGTGAATTTGATAAAGTCTCTAATATTTGTGCATTTCCTGATTTTTTCACTATTGTGATAGATAGACTCTCAGGTGGTCTCCGCATGATTTTGACTTATTGTTCAAGTTCTTTTATAATTCTATCCCACTGGGAGTGGGCAAAACAAATGACTTGCTTCTAACCAATGGACTGTGGCAAAGATGATGGGATGTCACTGTCACAATTATGGTACATTATATTAGACTCCCTATTCCTAACAGACTAACTCCAGAAACTCTCAGTTACTGGCTTTGATGAAGGAAAGAACAATTTCGGAAAAGGGCCTGTGGGAGAGAATCACATAGCAGGGAATTGGGGGCAGCTTCTAGGAGTTGAGAGCAGCCTCCATCTGATAGCCAATTAGAATATGGAAACGTGTGGTCTTAAAACCACAAGGAAATGACTTCTGCCAACTTCTGAGTTGAGCTTAGAGGCAGATCCATCACCACTTGAGCCTCTAGATGAGAAGTGAACCCCAGCTGACACCTCAATTGCAATTTTGCAGAAGACCCGTTAAGACATACCCAACTTCTGAGCCACAGAAATTGCAAGATAATACATGTGTGTTGTTTTAAGCTACAACAGATAACCAATACAACTTTAATTCAAGTAAATATCAAAAAAAATTATCATGTGTGCTGCAGTGGATGCTACTGAAGACTTATTTTTAATCCCCAAGACAAAGCTACCAACATGAAGGATTTTATCATCTGGATGGAAAGATTAAACAGAGTTAAACAATATTGTAAGATAAATGAGACTTAGCTAGGGCAGTTCATGATCAATCGCCAAATAAACGAGACAGGCATAAGTGCTCTCGGGGCACTGTGGAAAGAGAAGAGAGTTGACTGGGTTCCAGGGAAGAGTTTATGATAGAGATAGAGCCAGTCCCACAGTTTTGCAAGAGAGATAGGGCTTGCTTTGGCAGAGATGAGGAGAAATGTGTGTGGCCCAAGTAAACCTTCATCAGAAACTGGTTAACACACCCCAATCTCTATAGAATGAAAATGCAATTTTCTATGGAATCAACAATTTTATAATCCTACAATTACATGACCTTGGCAAGTTATTTTATAGTCTAAACCTCTGTTCCCCACACAGTAATACATGAATAAGAATGGTATCTTTTTCATCGGGTTGCTTTGAAAGCCAACTGAGAAAAAGAATTAAAGTGCTTATCACATGTAAGCATGTGATAAATGTTTGCTCTTTTTATTACCATCAGGACTGTTAATAGTTGCTGAAAGAAGAGAACACAGTTTAATAAAGAGCCCTCTTTCCAAGAGATCCTTTAGCTGCCTCAGAGGCAAGCTAGGCTTCGCCTCTCTTCAAATACTAGGCCATTCCACAGAAGTGATGCCTTCCTCCTGCTTCCTGACTTGCATTGTCAGGCCCTTTGATGATTTTTTGGATTCTATGTACTAAACTACAAGTGTCTTCAAGACAAAGGCCTAGTCCACCTTCTTAGTTTTCACCAGGTCCAAAACAAAGCGTTCCACGTGATAAATCCTCCTAAAGTGATTTTGTTTTGTGTTTTTGTTTCTTAATGATTAGCCCAGCATCTCGGGAGGCTTTGGATGGGGGAGGGACTGTATGGAGACATCTCTCAAAATTCTAGCCTCTATCCTGTGTCCTTTGAAATGTTTTACTTGAAGTTCCAAGATTTAATCCCATCCTGTCCAGCCTGGGGAGAATTTTCCTGGCAGTTAGTATAGGCAGTTCAACCTCTTTTTTCTTTCTTTCTTTCTTTCTTTTTTTTTTTTTAACATATCTGTTACTTACCACTTACACATTCTTCTCTTCTTTTCTTTCAGAATCTGTCTTGAGAAATATTCCTTGCTTGCAAGTTTCTCCACAATAACCAATTGCTATGATCAATAATGACAGCAATAAACTGACATACCATCAATTTGTATTTTTGAAAGCTACCACTGTCTTCATAGAGAGAACATGTAATACCTCTAATGTACTAAAAATTCAAATTTAGAATATATTACATCTGTTGGATAGTTATAAATATGAGGCACATGTGACTTTTTTGGTTAGCTATGAAATTTATAGTTTTCCTGTTGTTCAGTGAGGCCACACTGAAACATAAGTCCCTAGGAGCTTACTGGACTATTCCCATATGGTCATATATTACACATACATTTGGTATCTTGGTATATTTGAGAAGTCGTGTGTCTTTGTACAGACAATTAGCACCTGGCTTGAATACTGAAAAGTATGGAAGGAAACAGAGATGCTAATAGGAAATCGAAAGAAAAGAGGACATGGAGAATACCCTTTCTCCCAATCAAAAGAGAAATGGAAACACTTCAAGATCCATCAGATGATCAGCTGCTCGTCTGATCCTTTTACTTAAAATTAATCTAGAATGTCGTTTCCTTCAAATAAATGGAAAGAATTGAACAACAAAGTTGATTTATTTTAAGAATTGAAGTCTCTAGGAGGAAGATGTGGTGGAAAAGGCTTGAGGTCCATCTCCATAACTTACCAGCTGTATGTCTTTGGGCAAACTGTGTAAGCAATCTGCACATGGGTTTCCTTATCTATAAAATGGGAGTGGACACACCTGCCACCTAACTGCATGGAGTAGTTGCTATTTACAATGAGATCCTGTGTACAATCTTATAAAAATAAAATACTATTACTATTATTAATTTCATTGAATCATTTTGTAAGTAAGTGGCATATACATTATAATTAATTTCAAAATCACTATTAACTTCAGTAAACATTTTTCGTGTGTGTCTGCTAAGAGCATACCTCTTCTGGGAACTGCCGCCTCAGCCCTCTCCTTGCCCCACCCATCAGCAGCAGTGTGGGAACCACCATGTTAGTGTAGCATGAGTCCCGTCTGGCCACAGATGATTGGAACAATGTTCCTGAGGCTTACCTACATTCTTGCCCTCAGAGTATGTGAAGTAACCCTCACATCGATACAGCAAATTCCACGCAGAATTTTCTCTTTTTTTTTTGTCTCAAGCTTGTTTAAGTTGGATTTCTGTCACCTGCAACAAGAAGGATTTGCAAAATCTGTGGGAGACAATAATGAGTTAAGGATACGAAAACAATGGGGAGAATTTCAAAATGGAGAGAATATCAAAAAGCAGGAAAAGTAATAAAAAATGTGACTCCCTAAGATATCTGGTTACAGCTGTCGAAATCACAGTATTTGTAACTTACTAGTCATGTAGCGTTGAGTAAATCACGATCTGAACCCTAATCTATAAAATGGAATTGGTTTGAAGTGCTCATAACTCTTGGGGTACAAATGTGATCCTGTCTCTTATTTCACCAGATATAATTCAAATTAACTCAAAAGTCTTATGATGGCTTGGTCCTCCACCTCTCCTTCCTCTGAATCATCCGAGAACACTAGGAAGCTTAACTAACCCAAAGAGGAGGGTCACCTAACTTTCACTCCAAAGCTTGAAAAAAGTATCATAGGTTGGCATGGCTCCTGGAAAGAGGGGGAGACTGCCAGGAGCACTGCTCCCTTGCCAGTGGTGCCACACTCCACCCAAGCTGCCCAGACCTGCCGGGCACACACTCAGCCAGTACCTTCCAAAGTCCCTACTGCTCCACAGGCTCCATGCCCAGACTGGTACAGATGCCCATTTCTTCCAGGCCTACAACCACATCTTTCTTTCCAATCCCAAAGATCACCTCAGAAGTCCAATTGCTTTCCTTTTCAATCTCTGGAATTAAAAAAAAAAAAAAAAAAAAAAAAAAGATGTAGTCTACTTTTTTCTAAGATTCTAGAGCTACCCATGAACCACATCCCCTCATCCAATCTCTTTTCCTCCCCAGAGTAGCTATCTGGTCTTGTCTTCTTCCCTCGCTGAAGCACCTCCACTTTTAGGCTTACGCCTAATTATCCTCCCTTCCCTTCCCTGTAGAGCAGGATTGGAAACTCCTGTCATAACTCGGATCTTGAGGCTCGTTCCCCTTTTAAGACCATGAGCTCCTTGAAAAGTGGGAGAGCATTTTTCTTTTTCTTTTTGTCAAAGAATAGCCACCACCACCACCCACCGTCCAACACCTGGCAAAGTGCCGGACACATATTCAGTATTGAAAATGTTCATCAAATGCGAAACGGAAAGATCTCTACCAAAGGAGAGATTTGGCTTGGCTCTGACATTCCTCCAGCTACCTCCCAGATCATGACATGGTGCTGCTCACTCTCCATGGACCGATGTCTGGTCTTTTGTTGATCTCAGAGTCGTAAGTTATGCTACCTCTCATTGCATTTTGGGTTGTTTTTTTTTTCGCATCAAATGTGAACAAAGAAAGATGAAACAGATTGCGTAGTGGACTCACATGAAGAGTAATATCTATTCTTATGATGCTTTTCAAACAGAATTAGAAGGAATAACTTCTGTGCCTCCTTTTTGATAACATATTTTGCATTCCTGTTTGACTATCCATGTAACTATTTTATCCATTACTCTAGTCAAGAAACCTTGTTGACATCTTATCTTTGGCCTTGGTGTCTTCACTGTAAGCAAAGGGCTTAAAATAAAAGTTGGATCATATATATAAGATCTTTTAGAACTGATATAGTTTCCACATCATTTTATATCCATAAGTCACTATGGTTATGCTTCAGAAGTGAAAAATCTGGAGCTATCATAAATTTATGAATAGAAACCTAGCTTTTGTATTCCCATGAAAATTTTTTCTTCAGAAATGAAAGAATCATTGTATACTGAAGTCTTTCATAGAACCAGGCCTTTTCTCAATTATTTTAAACAATAAAATAATGTTAACTGAAATTACATCAGGTGATATTTATAGAGGTTACCTGTAAGAACTTTTAAAAATGAGATAGAAGGCAAAGAAACAATACAGATTTAGCATTGTAAGCAGGCTTTTTAAAAATAACTTTATAATAAGTTGATTATAATATAAAAATTATAAATAGAATAAAATTTCCAGTACCAGCATTATATACAAAAATCAAACAATATTACTACTCAAATAGTTAGATTAAGGTAAAAATGATGTTGTTTGGAGAACTTTGATAAGTGATCTAAAAAGTTCTCCTAGTAATAAAAAATATACTAATGTTGAAGATGTGGGTGAAGCATTTAAATGAAACTGTTTCATGTAATATAAGGTGGAAAAAAGAAGTATTTCTAAGTCAATATGTTATTTTATATATTATTTTACAGCAACATACCAATTCTACAGTCAATGTATTATGTTATTTCAAAAATAGGCAACTAATTAATCAATCACATATTATAAGTACAAATTACCTATTTTATTTATTTTTATAAGAATTTTATATTCAAATTGACTACAAAACTGTTTTTATTATCTTTTCACTACAAAATGGAAAATGACCTAAATCTTGGGATAGCTTCATATTCAGATACATACAGTATTTCAAAATAAATACTTAAAATCTATAGTTTTTTTTTACTAAGGTCTAATCCCTGACCCCCTAGTTTTCGCAGTGTTGTAAAGATGTTTTATTTTCTTTTTCCTTCTCAAAATATATTCATAAAATAATCCCCTTCCTCCACCCTTATTATGTCGCAGAAGCCAAAAAAGAATCTGATTTTTCTAACACTCCCCAAAATCTCTCTGCTAAATTTAATTTGTTAACATCATTACTTAGCCTTTTTCCATTTCCTCAAATGCAAAATCAAGAAAATAAACAGAACCATCCTTATATGTTAAATGAGATAAAAACCCAGCCCAGCTGACTTCAACAAATTTTAACTGCTTTTATTATCAGAAAAGTAAAGCAATCCAACTTGCCGCCCATGAAGTCAACCAAAATTATCTGGAAGGTCTCAGCATTGAGTCTCAAATACATAGGAAGTCAATTATCTACAGTCTACTAATTCTCATATTAACTCACAAGCAAGGGACAAATTTTGAATAATGAATAAAGTATATTTTCATTTTAATGGAGGATATGTAGAATAAGACTTCTAGACAGGGAATTTTGCTAAACAGGTGGTGTGATTATTGGATATAGAGAATCTGCAAGTGAAAGCTAAGAGGTATAGTATTAACACTGCACCACAGAGTATGGCTTTACTAAAGTCTGAGGAAATTTTTCCTCCTGAATTCAAAACACAACGCATTTGAAGCAGTATTCACAAATGCAATATATTCCTGAAGGGCAACCAAATGGTAGGCATTAATTATCAATAATTTAAGGATGCCAACAAGTTTTGAGCAGTGAGAAGTAACTCCTAAAGCAAGCAAATCTTCAGCATATCTAATCCTATGTGAGCAGCTGCCTAATTTATTTATCTTCTATGTGTCTAGCACATAACTGATACTCAATACATATTTGTGGAGTTGATATATGTTAAATGCCTATATTTTCTAAATTAATTAATAATTTAAACCCATAATTTCTTACCCATTCCTTTTTTAAAGAAAAAAAAATCCCTTTTTTGAAAATTTCTTAAGACACTGAAATCAAGCAAAATGGTGTAGGCATTGGTTTGTGGTGGTCCATTTGACAAATAGGGAAACTGATCCTCAAGTTATCACCAACGTGAGGGACTGGCATGTAGATTTTAATATTCCTTAGTAGACTTCTATTAACTATACTTTTCTCCACTCGTCATGTGCCCCACCCACCTAAACCTTGTTTTTCAAATCTCTAACAAGGATAAAGAAGAGAGATGATTGTAACAATGTCAGGGAGTAAGACAGAGAATTGCTGCTAAAGAAAGAAGCACATTGGGGTGTGAATATAAAAGGGAATAATTGTGATACAATGTACACTTTTAAAGAGCTCAGACCTTTAGGAAACCCAAAGACCACCATTCATTTCTTTACTTTATAATAATTCATCTGAACCATGTCATTAATTAAAAGGCAAACAAGACAATAATGCTGGAAAAAGAGAAAGAGGCAGGAAAAGAGGAAGACCAAATATATGAGATGGATTGACTTCATAAAATAAGCCATAGGCAGGAGTCTACAGGAGCTGAGCAGGGCTGTTCAGAACAGGACATTGTGGGTATCACTCATTCATAGGGCCACCAGGAGCCAGTGCCTACTCAAAGCACATAACACACACACACACACACACACACACACACACACACACACACACACACAGAGGAATATTCATGATTCACATCGATTAATTCTTCAGAATTTAAATATAACCTGAGACAAAGAGAAGACAAATTCTAATGAGGTGGGCAGAATTGGGAAAAAGTGTTATAAAGAGAGCTTGCCACAGCGCTGTATGAAACACTTGTCCCAGGGCCAAGCTGCACCTGACTGAGGAAATGAGGGAAGCAGCAAAGAAGGCATGGAAGGAAGCAGAGATAGAAAGTGAGTGGACACCAAATACAATAAGTAATTACCTCAAATTATAGCTTAGAGGGCAGGGGAGGCAAGGAGACAAAAGAGCTATCTGGCTCCTCAATAAGAGGAAAGAAGGATATCTCCTTTGGGTGGCCTGCTGAGTCTAGAGGTGTGACCTGTCCCGAAAAACAGTGGGGAAACTCCAGACTAGACCACACACCCATCCATTTAGTGTTCTGGAAGAAATTTTGAATAATTTTTCAGATCATTAAAATCCAGGGAAAATTTCAGGGAAATTATCCTACCCAGCACTTTGTAAAACCACTTACCATAGAATAAACAGAGAGAGTTTGGAGATATTTCTTTAAAATGGTAAAAGGCATTTTTAAGTGTTTTTCTCCACTTCCTCTCCTTCCTGCCCATACCCTCCAGCCCTTGCCTCAAGAACACACACATATTGAAATACAAAGGAAAAAAATAGTTTGGGAATAAAGAGCTTATACAAATTTTAGTCTTCATAAGCCACTTAAATCTCTAGAGGCAAAAGAAGTAAAGATGAGATGAACAAATCTTAGTTTAAGTTTAAGTTTAGATTTTTTTTTATTTCAATTGAAAAGTTTGAGCACACCCAGAATTAAAAAAAAAATTCCTTAATCATATTTTAGAAACCATTAAACACAAAGGAAAATTGTACACGCAATATGCATGCAATAAAATAAAAATTATGTCATATTTCTCAAACAAGTGCCATAATATACTATTTCCCTAAGGTAAGAAAAACTAAAATTATGTAAAATGTTCCCTTTATTCACCATTTGGCACATTGACTATGTATTCTCTGGAAGTTTGCTTTCCCTTGAGTATTAAATAATTAGCATTTATTACTATATGGTCTTAATGTAGAATATAAGTTCTCTGATGTAAGCATTACTTATTGCTGTATTCTAGAAGCCATTTGGACATCAACAGTGCTAACAGAGAGGCTTAGGCCAGGGGATGATCTTCCCATACTGGAAAGTTGAATTCCAATCTAAATATTCTATTAGAATCCTAAAGTTAATAGCTTTTCCCCTAGCAGTATTACCAGATCATTCCTCTGTTTCATTGCCATCATCAACAAGTGACATATTTGGGAGAAAATACAAACCCACTTATTTCTGTATCTAGTCATCTTTAGTTTTAATACATTAACGTCAAGTCACAGTTATGTTGTTTGAGAGAGGCAAAAAGTCTGCAAGTTGGAATAGTTTGATGAAACAAATAACATTCCCTGTAATTACAAATGATTCAAGCGATTAACTACAGTTATAAACCCAAGCTTATATCTGTAGCAGTGACTCACTGTCTTAAATTTTGTTCTCCAAATTTTAGCCTTTCACATCTCTGATATAATGAACCTATCTCTTCTTAAGAAAAATTTTCAAGAAGGTTGGATCAACTTAAATCAATTTCATATTAATAGACAATGCAAAATATCAAGAGACAGATTTCAGATGCAACCCAGAAATTATCTATAGGAGAAATATGATTGTGGAGTTATCCTTCAGTGAACAGTTACTGAGCTCCTTCTATATAATAGGACCATAAGAGATATGCTGGGGATACAAAGATTAATAAGACCCATTTTGATTAAAAGAGATTTAAAGACAAAACTGCAAAGAGCAATAATGCCCTAATGCCTGTAGTTGCCATGATATCTAAAGCATTTATTTCTCATAAGAAAGAAACTGAAATCTAATTTACCTAAGCTTTTGAAACTACAGATAGCATGACCCAATGATATAAGCAATCTACTGCCTACTGAGAGTTAAGCTGGTTAACAATGTAGGAAACATCACAAAATAATCCACAGAAGGGAATTTCATCCTGGAGAACCAAAAAAAAAAAAAAAAAAAAAAAAAAAAAGAGTATTCTGAAATTATCCTGAACTGATCAGGCCCCAAAGGAGATTGAAAGTAACAAAAATTAAGATAAACTGAAAAAGAAACTAGAATACCAACTTATCAATTTGCACCGAAAAATCAGATTAGATGCCAATGAAGCTGGAATTATATAGGTCTACTGATCCCCAAAAAAGACTACACTGAAAACCAAATTACTTCACTCTGCAGTTAAGAACTAACTTTCAAGACAACCAGAAATGCCTCCCAGTTAGAGATAGCAAACTCTTCTCCATCTGCTGGATCATCATCATATGCAGAAAAATCTTGGCCTGGCAAATAGTCACTCCATGTCTGATGTCAACTTGACTCCGGCTTTATCTCTTTTTTTTCCTCTCATGCCTGCCTGTAACTCCCACAAAACCAACCTTCAATCACATAAAACCTACCATTCTTTCCTCAATAATACATGCTTTCTCATGGCTTCATGCCATAACAAATGACTGATAGCACTCGGAAAGTTTTCCTCCTCTTCTCTCTTGATACTGCAGAACTTGGATTAAGTGTCTCCTCCCATGTAAAAAACTTTGATTTCTTCCTCTCCCCCACTTAAACCTGGGCCCAGCAGAGTAAGTTGCTTCCATTACCAACTATTCATATCTTTTTGTTATATCAGATACCCACTTCTAAAATAATTATCTCCCCCTCCCCCATCTCAAGTAGACCATAAGCCCCACAGGGACATGGAGGACAGGGACCACGTTTCTCAACTCTTAATGCATAGACCTAGCACTTGGCAGACTCAAAAACTGTTTGCCAACTGAATACAGGGAGTCCACATAGAAAGTCAAGTTGGTATCAGAAGGTATGTAGCAAATAGAGAAAAAGGGCAAGGGGATTAATTATTCCAAGTGAACAAGGTCATCCAGCAATTCCTGCATCATGCAGACGACTGCATTCTAGAACATTATCTCCCAGAAGAAGCAGGGTGGCCACAGCTTCCTCTCCTTTAGACTATGTTTAAAACCTTAACAGCTCCCTACAAATAATTCAACTCTTTGTCAATCATCAATGTTCATCAATGTTCCAAGTCTAGACTCCTTGGCGAAGATTTGATGCTTAAATGATCATGAAAGAGAGTCAGTCTCATCCATTGCCTGTTGATTATTATTAGTATCTATTTCCAAACATTACTAGTATCCCATATTCTAAATGTTGTCCCCAAATTCTAGAGGTGAAAACTCTAAACTTAGAGATAGCCCTAACTTCATGGAAAAGTCTGATCTTAAATAACTAACCTCTCTGCATTTTATGACTTAACCTTTATGTAGAGTGGAAATAATGAGAATTTTAGAAGTATCTTATTTTAAACATGAGGAAATTGAGACCATAAAGTAGTTACTAGGATCTAGATATGATTCTCAACCCAGTCTTCTTTCACTATTTCTAAAGGAAGATAGATTTCCACCTGCCTTACAAAATCATCGTGAGTGTAAAATTAGTTAAAATGTGTTGGTGGAGTAAATACATGTAAGAGTTCTTTAAACAACCTCTATATAACATACTTGTTATTAATTGAATAGAAAATAGACTACAGTTAATGTGACCTGTGATGTTCGTCCCAAGAATGTTCTTGAACATTCAGTTCACACATAGTAATTAAAGGCTACAAAATAGAACCATTGTCTTGTTTCTTTCCACATTCAAACCTGGGTCAGGCCTAGACGGAATCCCTGGCATTCTTCGTGTTCACCAACCAAGAAATAACCTTTCCTTTTATATGCCTATTGTGGTTCAAAATTTGAGAAGAAAGTCTTTAGAAGACACAACAAACCAAAGGGTTTCTATTTCTCTACAGCATAATCACAAGTATCAAATCCAGGTGACCAGGGAAGTAATTTTAAAGTTCCTTGAGACTATGTCAATAGTAACACATAAATGAGAAAATTTCTTTTCTAAAGGAACATTCTTCTCTATCCTACTGGATATTACCATCTTCTTTGATAGAGTTTCTACATCCATACAGGATTTAAGGCCACTACTATACTCAAAATGACACATGAGATTTTATTACTCTGAGAAGCACAAGCAAAATTCAATGACTGTGACTATGAGAATACTGCCTCCCCCAGGCATATTTCACAAAAATAAATAAAATAAAATAAAATAAAATAAAATAAAATAAAATATAAAATAAAATAAAATAAATAAAATAAATAAAATAAAATAAAATATAAAAGTAGTTAGAACCAAGCTCAGTAAGACAGCTCTTCCAGTCTGTTTAGTGACTGCCCGTGTAGACAATTACTTTTTCCATCCTACCACTTGGATTAGATAACCATGAGTCAAGGACCAACTGCTCAAAACATGCCACCCAAAGTAAGTTTAAGAACATAGTTCTAAAAAGCATTCAGTCCTTCTGCTGCTCATATCATACTATGGAAATACTCTAAAGCTGAATGAAGTATCCTGGATAAGTCCACTAACTCAGAAAATGTGCAATTATTTATTGCTAGTATCTAGAAATGTAAGTTTTTAATGTATTGTTCTGATGTCCTACCAACTTGCTAAGTTAACTTATGTGTTTTAAGATATATGTATGTCTTATAGGCCTCAAGCTACTCAGGTATCTGATTAACTGTGCTCTTCCACCAAATATGCGTTAACTTTATAATTTAATTCTCGAGAGTTAATCTTTTCTGTTTCTAAGTTCTTGATCAAGTTCCAACACCCTACTGATCAGCCAGTACTAGAAAAAAAATATGTCCTATTATCTTAACTAGGGTGCCAAATGAAATAATCTTGGCTAGCATACTGAAGACTTAAGCAGCATCACCCCTAGTTGGTCTCAAACCTTACTACATACATAAGAAAACAGTTATAAGTTTCTTCTACTGGCCTCGAAACTTTTCATTCTATATATTTATACTGGAACTAATTGTCTTTATAGTCAATTCATCTTATCTTAATATTCCAAAAACATAGCATACAGAGAGTATGCAATGAAGCAAAAAATCTTGTAGTGTAGAAATTAAGAGCCAATACTGGTTACTTTTGTGTCTCAGATGTCTGAATTTCAAATTAAGCAATGTGATATAGTTATGCTACTAGGAGAAATTATTAATTTCTCATGTGTTTTTACCTTACCTAGCTAAGTCAGATTTATGACTGACCAAATATAAAGATAACTTACAAAACTCTCAAAATTATACTTGGATTTATAAGGAAATAGTTTAATACCTTCCTAGAAAAATATCTTCTACTTTTCACCTACATTAAATAAGCAATGTGGAAAATAGTTCATAAGTAAGAAACCATTCATGGGGCAGATTAAGATATAAGAGTTCTTTTCACAGACAAACTGCAAGACATAAGAGATTTGAGTGAGGGATCCAGAGGACATTGTGATAAACATGGACCTCTCGCTCAGTTTCTAGAACCATATCATTTGGCTCTGTCAAGATTGGCAGATCTCACATACTTTCTGAATCAAAAATTAAGGGTATGTCATTTTGACTTATCTGTGAGAATTCTAGCATTTAATTGATCAGTCAGCATATAAATCTTTAGAAGTAGAACCACTGAATTGGTCAAAGTTCCTGATTTTTCTAAAAATCACCAAGAGAAATGCAGGCGTTCACAGTTGCCATGGACTCCAAACATTATAACAAAAATAAAGAAATAAGTATATAGACCAACCACTGAGAAGAGCAAAAGACCCAAATTGTATTCACTGTTCCTCCTAACAAAGTTAGAAAACCAGGTGTGGTACTTGAATTAAAATTAAAACTAAATCTACACAGAGAATTCAACCACCATGAGCAAATAATTATGATTAATCATACCAAATAAAGTTTTTATAAGGCTACTTTAAATCTGAATCATCCGAATAACTGCCTTAACTAGCCATTTCATATTTCTTACACAGCTTCTTAAATTTTAAAACCATATAATTGTATATAAGTTAAATGTTTATTAGGACTCATAAATGTAGATGATGAGTTATTTTTAACTCCTCTCTTCTGGATAGTTTAAACACAAGGTATATGAATTAATAAGTTAAGTAGCCAAAATTTGAGCAAACTGAAAAGATCTCAAGATATTAAATGAATTTCCATATGGCCATTTTAAGGCCAGAAAATTCTGAAGTAAAGCAATCAGTACAACATCAAGATGCACAACATTCTTTAGACTAAGAGATAACTGTTTCAGTTGTACTATTTTGCTCCTTAGGCTTCTATGAAAACAAACAAGTTGCCACAGTAGATATCTATGTGCTTCAGGGCTGAGGATCCACACAATGTTAGGTGGGCGACCCGAGGGACGTTGCCCTAAATGTCTCTCCACAGTATGAGGAAGCACATCTGTTTCAAAGGAAAGCTTGGGGGAAAAAAAGAAGGCTGGATTCAGATGCTGTTTCCTGTATTAACAAATAAACAACCACACCCCCACATGTATGCACTGATTCTTTCCCAAAGTGGTTATTTTAGTCACAGAAATCCACAGATGAATGGTAGGATGAATCAGTCTTATACGCTGGAGAAAAACAGTGATATAAGGATGTCTTAATATATTAAACATTAATATTACCCAGAATCGAAATTTTAAAAGAGATAAACTGATTCCATGAGACCAAGTTTTACCTTCATGCACACCCACATGGTTAAATGCTGCTACCAATGGCACTGTAAATCAATAATTGTATATGTGTTCTTATCCTTCCCTTAACATATTTTTGAGGTGACAGGTTTTCAAATGAAATGGAAATCTAATCAAATCAAGATGAAGTCTTAGCTCTACTTTTACAGCATGGTCTCGGCAAATCCCAATTTTTCTAAGTCATAATTCATGCAAAAACTTAACCAATCATCTATATAATATGTACTAGGCACTGGCAATACAGGATTAAGAAACAGTCCTCTCCCCAAAGATGCTTCCCACCTCCTAGGAGAGACAAGCGAGAAAGGACTGCCATGAAAACCATAGAAACTATAACAGAGCAAGTCATAAGATATAGCCTGAAGTAGGGAGGCAAAGGAAAAAGTTATTTAGGTCCACAGGGAGCAGGGTGGTGGGAGGTAGGAGATGGCATTAAAAAGAGTTCAACAAGGGAAAACGTGTTTGAGCCTCTTGGAGAGCTGGCTGAAATTTGACAGGTAGACATGATCAAGGGGTGGGAAGGCACGTAGCCTGGTAGAGCAAACAGATAGAGGACATCCACCGAGGCATGAAACAGCACAGCATGTTCAACAACTAGTAGTTGAACTGTCATTGTATTTAAACATAGAATAGTTGTGTTAATGTATTCTATAATCTTTATAAATAAACCTTGCATCAAAGCTACATAGCTGCTCTCTCCCATCTTAAATACTGGGGGAAAAAAATCCTATGAATTTTTTTTTTGAAAATTTTACAAGACCATCCAAAGCAAAGATACAAACATAATTACAGTAGACATCAATTTATAAATGACTTACAGTTGAGTGTAAATGAGGTGGAAACCCCTTACAATTTATATCCTTTCTATCACTCTTGGGTTTCAGGGTTAGCATTTTATTCAGTACCTCATTCAGTTGCAGCAGGTGGTGGAAGTTATTCCTGGGTGCACAGAGCAGAGGTTAGAGCTTTTGACCTTGATGGACCTGAATGTGAATCTTGCCTTTGCTTTTCTATAACTATATGACCCTGGTTAAGTTTCTGATCTTACCGAGCCTCAGTTTCCTTGTGTATAAAACAGGTGTGATAGTGGCGCATGTCTCAAATGGCTAGCCTACCACTTAAATGAGATTATATCTAGAGATCCTTGCGGAAAGCCTGGTATGCAGGAAAAGCTCAACATAATTTTAAAATAAGAACAAAACAAGTCAATACAATATTGGTCTGTCTGTAAATGTAAGCAAAACTAGGAACTGATGCAATTATCCAAATAATTGAGAACTAATTCTCATTCTTGAGAAATAGCTAGCTGTTTTTAATATAAAAAATTATATGAGCTTCAGATGAAAATGGTTTGAGATTTCATTTTTCTAGCAAAGTCAATTCTCCTTTTTTCATTAAGCACATAGAATCAACTTAAACTTCTGGTCTCACTAAACTGCCTAAACTTCTCTGATTTTTGTTGTCCCATTCAGCTCTGCAGTTAAAAGATACTTATATTGTTTACTGTAAATAGATGTCTGAAAGGAAAGTACCTACACACCAAAGAAGGGGATATTGGGATAGTTGAGAAGCCTAAGGCTCATAAACAGCATAGCACACTTAAAATAGACAGCTAGTAGAAGCCCATGGGAGCAGTTTCCATGGACACCTTGAGAGATTAGCACTGGTGATTGACTGACTCATCAGTTGATGGACTAGCACAGTGCTTTTCAGCACTGGCTGCATATTAAAATCACCTGGGGGCCCTTTTAAATTCCCATCTGTCATCTGATTGAAATGGTCTAGATAGCGGCCTTGGCATCTGTATTTTAAAATCCCCCATGTGATTCAAATGTGCATCCAGTATTGAAAACTACTGGTGTGGTATACGCACACTTAGAAAACAAGAGAAGGAAAAAGGAAATACTTGTTATATACAGGGACACTTGAAAATGATCACGTTCTGATGTTTTTGTTGTTGCTGTTAATAGGTTACAAGAGGAAAATAATATACGACATTAAAAGGCTGTTGTTTAACTTAATTCAATTTAACTAGTGCTTACTGAGTGCTTAGTATGTACACTGTACATTGCGCTAATTGTCAGGAATATATTTTTAAAGTCAATTCTCTTTTTGGCCAAGGGAATAATCTGATTAGGGAGACAATATTTACATACAAAGGCATAATTAATGATAACTATAACACAACAACATGAACAATTGAATAGTCTAATTCTAAAGCTCTCGGGGAAGTCAGGGAAAAGGGCCAAAGTGACTGGAATTTCTGGGGAAGACTTCGAGGAAGCTGGAGGAAACTAAGCAGGTCTGAAAGCAGTAAAATCTGTAAAAGCAGAGAAGAAAGGGGAAAGAAGCTCAGCATTTCATTATGGGGATGTATGCTGGGAAGAATCCAGTTTTTAAGTCATCATTCTAACTGGGCTTATTTATTGTTACCTAGTTTAAAAGCACACTCAGCCAGCTCCTGGCCTGGTATGGGATTCTTTTTTCTTCACAATTCAGTGCCTGTGTAGGATGTGAGCAAACATACACCGTGGTAAAATGATAGCTATAGCTTCTTTCTGCAAACGAAAAGTGTCTGAGATCAGTTTTTAGGGAAAACAAAACAAAACAAAACAAAAAAGAAAACAATGGAATAATCCTGTAGAAATTAGATATTTTTAAAACTCTTAAACTTATTTCATTTTTACTCATTGCTACAGTGGGCTTCCTGACATTTTGTTTTCTTGGCTAATGTTCTTTAGTTTGCCATTTATCTTCATTCTACAGTCTTAGTCCCTGGATTTGGTTGTGTCCTCCCTATAAAATGTTGGCAGTATTTACTTTAAAGTAGGTTTTAATATTGGTTGAGGATTTTTCTTCTTTCATTTGCAATTTGTGGTTGGGATATGATCTGCTTTTTGTTTCAGGTTGTTTAATGTTTGCCAACAGAATATTCCTTCTTCTACTCCAGTGGGTTCATTTACAAAACATTTAATGTTATTTGTGTCTTTGAAGAATAGTGTATTCAATCTGAACAAAAGCAAGTTCCTGTATAGAGCTTGTGATGGTTTGTAATTGATAAATTACTAACCTGACTAGGTTTGTGAACTAATAAAGAGTAGGAAACTTTTGGATGTTTACTATTTTCCTTTCATTAATGTAGTCATTCAACAAATGCTTATCAGAATACCCTTTCCGTGTGTCAGGCACCATGCTAGGCACAAATAAGGCTCAGCTTAATGACTTAAACCTTCGGCAGGGGGAGGTGGGGTGGGGAATGGAGAAAGAAAAACAGACATAAACACAATGTGAATAATGCCATGATAAAGGCAAGAACAGGGAGCTATGATAAAACCCAGATAAAGGGTGATCCATTCCCTAAATGGTGCCTCAACTCCAGTAAAAGCTAAGGGTTTTAGTTGCACAAATAATAGAAGGTCATGCCAGGCAGAGGAAGCAGTTTGTACAAGATATCATGAAACTTAAGAGTACAGAAAAAATAATTTAAGATAAGACTGAGGAGATGAATGAGAACGAAGTATGGAAGATCTAGCATGTAGTGCCAAAAAAACGTAAACTCAACTCTCTAGACAACATGGAATTACTAAAGTACTTTAAGGAAGAAGATACATGATGTGGCTTAATGTGGCTGTAATTTGGAAAACAGTGAGGACAGATAATAGATACAGTAGATGTGATAACCTAAGCAAGAAATAATGAGACTATGGACCAGAGTAGTAGCAATTCATATGTAGAAAAAGGGATGGATTTGAGATGCAGTAAGAGGTAGAAATGACAGAGTACATAGGTAATTTGATGAGGATAAATATGGGAATGGAGAAAAGGCAGTCAAGAACGATGTCTAGATTTCTAGATTGAGCAATTGCATGGATATGATGCCACTAACTAAATATTTCTCTCTTACACTCATCATGGCTTAAGTAAATTATTCCCAGAACCAAGCTAAACAAATGTGTTTAAGTAATAATGGAAGTTTAAGTGATTCATTCACGATTCAATGAATAAAATGGGCAAAATTTCAATGGTGGTTATATTTGGATGATATTTGAACTGAGTACTTCTTAATTTGAAGCTATTACTTTTAGGTAAGTCAGCATGGGAAGTAGAGAGTAGAAAATGTACCCTTTTAATATGAGTAATCTAAGGACATTTTCCTCTGATTATTAAAACCATAGACCTCTGATACCACATCTCATCCACTTGTTTAACCTCTGAGTCTTGAAAAGAGACAACAAGCAGGCATCACCTTGAACACAGCCAGGATGTCAACTGACCGAAAAATCCCATTGTGTCAAGGATTGGCCTATTGTAGTCTACTGACTCTACAGGTCTTCATGAGAACATGGCAGACACTGAGGCACATTTAGCATGCAGGGGGCAGCCTCCTTATACTAAATAATGTTATGCAACCTCACATATCAAATATAAGAAAAATTTTTGATACATTTAGAACGTAAAGGGATTTGAATTGGCAAGAGACCAAAGAAAAATGATAAAAGGCTTAGCCCTCAAATGAAATAAGAACGGGTAACTATTCATTTCATGAATAACTAACGAGTCTGGAGCACTTCCTGGCATATGTTTGTTAACTGGTACTGTACGTCAGAAACCAAGTCAGTTTCCTGCCCTACTGGAATGTGCAGGCTAGTAAAAAAGACAGACATTTAACCAATGATAAAAGTTTGCTGAAAATTTGGAAAATAAATCAGAGGATCTGAAATTCCAAAATGGTAAAAAATAAAATGAAATAAGAATCTAATCTCCTGGCTCATTTCTAGAACACTGAGAAACCTGATACAAAGTATATCAAAATCAATAATAGTTAAAAATTTTTAGAGAATAGAGGACATGCCTACAGACTAATTTTCAAAACGAAAAGCAAATTATAAAAAGTGAACATAATAATTTGGGGCAAGAGTCTACAAGGTGGCAATCAAGTGAATAGTTAATTGATATTACATTATCATACATATAATATACAAGATATAATATGTAATATTGAAATTATAATAAAATGCACAATAATATATTGATAATATATTACAATACAATATATTGTCATAATAGTAATATCTATTGTATTATCCTGGGTTCAGAGAAACAGAAACAGTAGGATATATGTATCAGAATCACCCTTAAGTAGGGCTATGATATAGCTGTCCACTTTTAGTGATATTGGCATAACACTCAGAATCATCTTGTAAAATAGGCTCAAGAATTTTCTTCCTCATTCATTGAATTGTAACAATCTCCACTAGGGGTTACAGGCCTGAACTAGGATGAGAAGGCAATGCAACAGGAATCAGGTTTGGAAGAGTTTGAAACATCTGCTAAAGTAACTTACCTTCCAAATTCATCCAAGCTCGGTCTCTTATGTGTCATTTCCACTTGAAGATAGATTGTGCTGTACACACCCAACCTTGTAGCTGGTGGGTCAGACAACGTCCAATTCAGGATGAGAAGCTCAAGCCACATAGTCATTTGGTGTCCCATGGTTAGGCATTCAGTCTCTGTTGGCAGGTGCAGTCGCAAGCCTGAAGTTCTTTTCAAAAAAATAATAACTTGCAGAGGAAGGCATAGATTTGCTTTAAAAGCTGAGAGACCTACTAGCTACAAGCTCCATACAGCATCCCTACCTACTATGCACACATTGTCAGTGGATCTGCAGAATCACAAGGCCCAGGTGGTGGAGACAGCAGTCACTAGAGCCAGAATTGCTGCAGTGTCTTCTCTTGCTCTAGCTTGCATTCGAAACTGGCAGCATTATGGCCTGGAGACTCCAGAGTTGAAAAATTAACAACCAACCACATCTTTCAAAAGTTACCGTTTGCTCATCTGGAAGATGTAAATAATATTTACCTTCCTCAAAGGGCTGCAAGGATTAAATGTGACATTGCACAAAAGCACATTGCATAATGTAGAGTATATGGATGACTCCTGATAAATATTAGTTGTTACTATTATTTTATGAGAGAAGACTATTACACGTCAGCTCTACACATGAAAGAGCACCTTAGTCACCATACACTGTCCAGAATAGCAGGACAAGAGCACACAAACTTCGAAATGTTCCAGGGTCAGTTTTTGCCACTTGACTTTTCCTAAGCAGCTGTTCTCCCTCAAGTTAACTGGAGCTGTATACCTTCGGCTGCTCTGGCAGGGCTACGTGCAGACCCTCGGCACTGGCTGAGTTTGTCCTCAAAACAGCCTGACTCTCTAACCTTAAGTAAACTCAGTGATCCAGAGCCTATGACAAATGCACAGTAAGGACTACGTTATGACAGAGGAGCTGCTTGATTTATTGTGCCTTATGAAATAGAAACCTCCTCGCATCATGGGACTTAGTGATGGAATTTTTAAAAGAATAACAAAATGAAATCAGAAGTGGAAGAGAAAAATGCCCGGGTCCAACTCAAAAAAAAAAAAAAAAAAAAACTTTCTAATAAAAAATGCAAACCAGATGCGTTAGAGATGACTGATAATTAAGAATGATAAATGACTAATGTTTTCTATTGAATTTTCCAGGGCACACTATTGTTTCTACATGAGGGAACAATCTACATATGGCTGCTAGGCTATCCTTTTACCTAAATTTGATTTCACAGGCAATGCTCTCAATCCCAAAGTGCCCTCTCCATCACTGAATCCTGTACTTCCCTCAGGGAGGTGACTGTCATACTTTTCAGAGATTTCTTTTATAAGAATAAGAAAGGATGAACTAGATTACGAATATTCTCCCCAATGAGCATAAAATTTACGTGACGAAGCCACAATAAGTGGGATACAAACACTGTTTCCTCAGTGGGGATGATGCATTAGCACGGAGCTACTCCCAGCCTCAAAGTCTATCTTGAGACTAAGGGGGTCTTTTTTTCAGGCACATGGAGGAGGTGATGTGCACAGTCTATAATTAACCTTTCTTAAATCTCAGAAATATCCCTCACTCTCGTTGCCAAATTTCATGACTGCAGCCTGTCATCTGAGCACCTGAAGAGTTTTAGTCTACACCACCTAATGTAGTATTGATGGCGTGCTGCCTTTTACTAGTAACCACTGTTTAACCTGTACTAGTGTTGGCCCACCAACTAGATGGGCCTTGATTCGCTGCCCCCATTCACGTAATACCATGTGAGCATGAAGAGTATGTAACAAATGCTCAATGATTATTGACAAGGGACGCTTGCTCCATTATTAGGACTATGCTAATGTCTAACTGAGACAACCAGCTTCAACAAGAATTGGTATGTAATTTCAGAGTTTTTTAGACATGAGGTGGTAGTGTTAACTACATAAGGAGAGTTTTTAGACATGAGGTGGTAGTGTTAACTACATAAGGAGAGTTTTAATGAAGAACAGGCTAATAGTCAAATGATCAACCTCTTTCTACCCCTAGAGAACCCAACTTAAAGCTTAACATTAGCCTTTCCCAGTTGAGGTTTCTGTATATCAATTATTGTCATCTGAAATTGTCAACAGAGCTGTTAAATCTTCACTCTAAAATAGGGAAGAAAATGTTTACTTTATATGTTAAAGGAAAAACAGCCCAATCTGAGAAAAAAGCAAATGTCTTCTAAGAAGAAACTTGATTTCTCCCACACACCCTCTAGGGCCAGTAGCACTTTCTACTCAGTCAGTAAGAGGATTTTGGTTTGATTCACCATATTACTTGAGGACATTCTATGTAGCGGGATTTAGGAAATTTTTCTTATGGATTCTTATTCAGTTCATTTAATTATCTTGGATAATAAAACTTTCTTTACCTTTCCTGCCTTACTTGTAGAGGAGGAGGAATTCTGCTTTCCAGATAGAGGTTTCCAGCAAACTTTGACAGAATCAGATGAAAGAAACTACATAAGAAAGGAAAGTAATCTATTGGAGACTCTTATCTCATTTTGGATGTCCATATGTCCTGTTTGATTTCCTAATCACACGCTTCAAAGCCCAGATTTTGCACATCTGGAACAGAGCAGGTTGGACACTGTGATGCTGACAATGTTAAAGAAAAGTCACTCTTCAGTTCCACGTCAGACAGCCAAATTGCTGTTAATTTTAAATTTAAAAATTGGCCCCAGCTGCTCCAACTTCTTTTGGCTCCTAATTTAGAAAATTAAATAAAGACAAAGAATTAATCAGCCCATTGGATAAAAAGTAAGCAAATGCCATATGAGTTAGAGACTGAGATTACAATAGTTTGGGTCACCAGAGAGTTATTGCATATCGTCTTTCCGACTTCTCTCCAGAAGTGTTGGACAACTGGGCCAAATCTCCTAAACACTCTGCAAAGCTTGGGTCTGGCTGTGGAATCTATACCCTTGTGGTGCCATAGCCAGAGAAAACATTACTCAGATTTACTTTAGATATATGCAAAATATCCTATAGACTAATAGTCTGATTTTTATGGAGGTTATAGGGAAGGAGGGGAGTTTCTCCCCTAATATTCTTGAAGCTAATTTAAATATTTGACTTTCATGAGTGGAAATTAATTGACAAAACTAAATGCATTTTAATTCAGACAGTAATCAGCCAACTAGTAATTATAAAAACTACTAATAGTTGAATGAGGATTAGAAGAAACACATATGGGAAAACTAATCACTCATTTATATGGTATCTGTATTACAAAAGCAACAATTCTGTGACAGAAATGTATAGGTTATAACTATTAGTACTTTCTTAGGCAACTGTTAATTTTCTGGGTTTAAAAACAAAGTGGTATAAGGATGCTGCTTTAAGTTTCATAGAGTGGTAACCGGTTGCTCTTCTCTCTTAGTTATAAGTTACAGAAACCCAAGCTCCTCATAGCTTACCCAAAGGAATACATGGCTTATATAACTGGGGAAGTCAAGGTGTGAACTGGCATTGCTTGTTCCAAAGGTTCTATCAATGTCTTCCAAACTCTGTATCTTTTCTCTTGGCTCTATGGTCTATTTGTTTGACTTCATTTTCAAGTAGGCACACCTTAAAGCTAGGGAGCCATGACAAAAAGGCTCTCCTGTCTCATAGCCATTTCTCCTTGGTCAGGTAAGGGTATATGCTCAGCCCTGGAGGAAAACAAAAGGTCAAGCCAGAACTGTATGAACTGAAATTGGGAGACAGTTGGTTCTTATAAGGAAATGGGGTTCTGCTACCAGAGGAGATAGTAGATGTCCACTACATATGGCCCCTTGTTCTCAGTATCTCTCCACCTCATATCCCTCGCTCCATCAACTAGGCAGACAGAAAAAGGCGGTGGGTGAAATCTAATTGCCAAGATATTGTGACAGAAGCAGTTAATGTTCACCAGTTATTCAGGTGCTCATATACATGTCTCAGCCTCCCCTGCAGTTATCTGGGCCCCTGTGACTAGATCTGGCCAAATAGACTCTGAGCCACAGTAACATGTGTCACTTCTAGGCCAAGACATTGTGCCTTCTCCAACTTTCTCCATTTTTGCAATAGTGACCTTGGAGACTCAGTGGTCCATGTGGGATGACTAAAGATGGAAGAGGACTCCCCAACCCGAAGTAGACTCCATGTGAGCAAGAAATAAACTTTATAACATTAAGTTACTGAGACAGGGATTTGCCTATCGCAGCAGCTAGGGTTAATTACCCTAACTAATACAGTGGTATTTCTAAAAGCAACCCCTGTGTAGAGATGAGAAGTAGTAGTTAAAGATAGCGTTACTTTATTTAAAGCCTCACACAGTCACTTACTCTCTGACTTCAACATGGAAATCTGAAAGTTTCCTTTAATAATAAAGTGAAAAGCAGTTGTTTCAAGGCGTTCTTAACATGACACCATGATTAATTTGTTGACAAGTTATTTATTTCCTTTATACGAAGCATTTAATTGGCATTTAAGGCTTAATTTTAGGATATTTGATTTCCTAAGTAAGATGTTCTGTTTACATTAAAATGATTTTTTTGAGGTTTTAAGAAGCTTTCTAAAATTGTATTAATCCTGTTAGCAGACATTACTTTTTTTTTAATTAAGAAATTTTTACTGATGGAACATCATAATGAAAACAGATCATTTTTATATATACCTTAATAAACTTTAAAAAATGAATTGAATACATACTGAGCTTTAGATTTTTTTCTGGTAGCTAGTCCTGAAAATAATTCTTAAATTATTTGCTCTTTTTTATTTCCTTTTTTCCCTAATATTATTCAGGCATGATCTAAATAAAGACTCTGAATAACTAAGATCCTATTTATCTAGGTTTCACTGAAGTAAGAAATTGAGAAGTCATTTTGGATTTAATTATCTCTATAACTGAGAAAAAGAGCATATAAAAAAGCTACTTCTTAAGAAAAAAGAATCAATAAAAGACATTTCACACCAACAGTGTAGAAAAACAGACATTGCCCCAGGGGGGCTAACAGCAAAAAAGAAAAAAAGAAAAATTAAGTAACAACTCCTAGGCCCTGATGTTTTCTCTTCATTGTAATGGGCCTCCTGATAATTTTTTTTTTTTTTTTAGCTATTCAAAGTATGTTACCTTATATGTCCCCATCCCCATCCTGAGAAGTCTACTTTGATGAAAAATCTAGATATTCAAAAAATAGTGTGCTACTGTATTAAAGAATGAAACATATGCCCTGTGCTTAAGGTGCTTGCAATCCAGGGGAGCACACGATAATGTGTGATTCTGGTTTAATAAGTACTAAGTGATCTGTAAGCCAAAAGCACAGGAGCACATGCTGCAGGAGCGTGAAGACCTTTCAGAGGAAAAAGACACTTTAGCTTCATCCTTAGAGACTCCTAGCCAAGTTAAAATGCAAAGTAAGGACAAACAAACAGAGACTGATGGACATGAGCTATAGACTAGTGGTTAACAGAATGTAGGGGATGGGGGCAGAAGGGAGGTAGACAGGGTAAAGGGGGTCAAATATGTGGTGACAGAAAGAAATCTAATGTGGGAGATGAACACACAGTGTAAATATATATATATCTTACTGTTAAAGTGTATAGCTGAAACTTATTGGACTTTGTTAACCAATGTTACCATAAAAAAATAAATCAATTTAAAAAAAAAAAAAAAAAAAAAAAAGCAAAGTAAGGGCATTCCAGGCAGAGAGGAAGGCAAGAACAAGGAGGATTGGCCGGCTTAATTCTTAATGTAATCAGCCATGGAATATTCCAGCATCCATTCAGAGTCTTTCTAAGACATGATTTTACATCCAAGTAAGTTGTACTTATCTCTCAGAAGGTCAGTTCACAAAGCGTTGCATAAATCCTCGGTCTGAGAACTCCTGTTGCTCACAAATTCATTCCAAGAAGCCAAGAAATAGCATTTCACATTGTTACTCCTGCTGGACTCTCAGGAAAGCTAAGAGACCCAGCCGGAAGGCAGGTGGTGACCCACAGACAGAGCTGATTGGCTCAGCAGTTAGCACGTGACTCATGAACAAACCAGGGGCCTTAACCTTTGGGTTTCAGTGAGCTTCCTGCTGATCTTTGACTATAGAATGGACCCTGAGCCCAACTGTGTCCAGACCTACATGAGGTACAGATCTGTCACCTTTGTGAAAACACACCACTTAGAGACCACATTTTCTTGAGAATAGGTCAGTAATATATTTTGATATGAAGGGTGGCATTAATTCATCATCAGAGGTCCCTAGAAATAGAATATCTCCACAAATGTTTTAAGTAAAGTAGATCTCACTCAAATTGGAAGCAACAATGAAATAAATATTTTTATCAGCTGGGATTTCAGCAGATGCTATTAGACATATCACAGTGGTTCTTAAAGTGGTTCCTACACCTATACTAGACAAGGTGCAGGCAATTCAAGGAAAAAGACACTAAGAAGGATTTAGGGGACACAGCTGGTTAGCACTGAGCTGGGACTGTAAGCCAGACTCCCAAAATTTGGTACCTACCGCAGCAGTATCGGCATCATCTTAGAATTTGTCAGCAGTGCAAATCTCAAGTCCCATCAAAGACCTACTGAGTCAGAAACTCCGACCTGGGGCCCAGCAATCCATGTTGTGACAAACCCTCCAGATGATTCTGATATATGCTGAAGTTCAAGAATGATGGATATGCCACGACATGGAGAAAACTTAAGCTGAAACTTGATTTTCCCAGCTACGACCATTATTTTCTGAACCTTTTCTGATGCTACAACTCAATACTAAAGTCCAATTATACTGTGACTTCTAATCCCACATTCTTCTCCCCAACTTTTAGAAGAGTTCATTTTAGCTTCTGAGAAAAATAAAACTCTCCCTCACTGACCAGGATACCAGCTTTTATTCTTAGAGTCAGGCCTGTATTGAATTATCTGCAAAGATCTCAAAGATCATTAATATCCCACCAACACATGGGAAAATAAACTACTAACAATGTGTCAATGCTTTTTTTTTTTTTTGCTTCGCTTTGCTTTCCTATGATTGAGTTACTGAAAACAATTCTCAGCTTTTGCAATACTGAGCTCTGTGGATTTATAGGAGATCTACTAAAAATGTCATAAATTCAAAGCACTTTGGTAAAGGAAAATAGGAATTCAAGCTATCACACGAATGGCTTATGATTAAAATATGACATCTACTTTTCATGATTTTTATAGCTAGTTAGATTTATCAGCATCTAAAAGGAGTCCCCCTGAAGAAGTGGGGCTGCAGGCAGAGATTAATGATAACGAGTTTCTACTTAGAGTGGAAAACTACTGCATTTGAAACACTCATGTATGGCAATGAGAATGACAACTGCTTCAGAAGGCAAAAAGCTGACCAGAGTTGAGGGCATAATAAGCCTATAAATGACATTCACTTGCCCACTTCTTCCATAGATCCTTCACTAACTCAAGTCCCATTACCTTCACAAATCTTCCCTAGCTGTCATTTTATTTCTTTCTCTTACTGCCCAAATGATTGTGGCTTGCCAGGCACAGTGCAGGGCTGAATTATCAAGGTAGTTGGAAGTCAGACCAGCTTGACTCCTCAACTTCGTATATGTGTGATATTAGGCAAACGTGTAATCTCTCTAAGCCTCGGCTTCCTCATCTATAAAAGTATGGTGAATAATAGCACTAACATCACAGATCCATTTTAAGGATTAAGGGTGATAAAACATAAGTTACTTAGCACATTGTTTAAGTAAATACTGAAAAAACGGTGTTGTTATATTGTCATTGTTGTTCAAATTTAGTTGTGTGTGATGGTGTCATCAACTAGAATGTAAGTTCCTGGAAAACAAGCACTAGGTTGAGGACTTCCATAGGAAAGAAGAGAGGAAAGGTAAAGGAAGGTAAGGTAAGAAAACTATTCAAACCCTCCCACCAAGTGACTGATTCCTGAAATTCTACCTTTATAGCTTCATTTCTTCATAGCTTCATTTCTGATCTCATGAATCTATCTAGTTTTGCAAACATCTCTCCCTCAAGATGAATGGAAGATCTGAAAGCTGTTTTTCATTCAAATTTTGAAGAGAACATGTGAGAATACCAGGAACATGGGAGGGGGTGCATAACAAGACGCAGGTTATCTGTGCAACGAGAACGAGCCTTGCATGCTTCCAAAGTTCTCTAGACTTCGACCACTAGCAGCAAACTGGAAACCAGTGTGGAAACCAACATGTATGTCTCTTGATTCTGACATGGGAATCCTAGAGAGAAAGCAAGAGGAGTGACAGTTTCTTCCTTCTCTGATGAAAGCACATCTTGATCTTTATCTCTCTTTCTTAAGTTTCTACTCAAAAAACTCAGAAAAAGAAAGAAAGCTCGTGGCCACTACTTAATGGGTCTTCTAATTTGGCTTTATTTTGATTCATGGAATTCTGCTTTTGTAGGACCCTCTAATTGTCCCCCAAACACTCCCAAAGGTGCCAACTCATAAGTAGCTATATATTAACTTCACTATTTGCCTCATCAAAAATAAAGGTAATTTTAACTAGGCATTTCTAACAGATATTTCGTTTCAATGAAACTGAAAGGAAACCTCTGTCAACAGAAACCAAAGGTATCATTATTGTCAATCTCTCCCCTATGTCCACAGTTACAGCCTTCAAAAACAAAAGAAAAACTGTTCCTTAGAGGTCTCCAATAACCAGAGAGGAAGATGCTTCTGAGTGCTGGCAGGTCCTGGATGACAGGTTCCGGAAACAGAGACGTCCTGCTGGCAACAGCAGATGGAGAGTTCCCAGCATGAAGCTGTTAACAAAGGGGAATTAGGAGAGTATGCAGCTTTGTGGCTTGATGGCTGTCTCCAATTACAAGGCTCAGACAAGGGTCCAAAGCAACTGCACCAGCAAGAACACTTAGCTGTATAATTCGATGTTGAAGTTTTGTTGTTTTGAGATGTTTGCTTCATGTAAGAAGAATAAAACTAGGTAAAATCAGAAAAACCCCAGTGATATTGTTTTGGGGATGTTTTCAGAATTCTCTTATAAACAGTAAAGATAAAGCAAGGCACAGTCAATACAAGGTCAGCATTTTAGTGGTTGCCTACAACTCTGGCACTGTGAACAATACATCTACTTAAAAGGAATCCCCTATCTCTGATCACAAACTTCCAAGCCATTGGTCTACTGCTGCTTTAGCATGCTGCCTACATTTATAGCCCAGTCCCGCTGTGATCTCATGAAAGCACAAACTTAAAGGTAGTTAGGGCAAGGTAAAGGAGGAAGGTAACTCAGCATCTTCTGTGACTTGGCATTGTCTGGGCTTATAGAAACCCTTTACTCTTTCAGTCATCATGGAACTAGAATGATTGAATTTCATCAGCTTCCAGGTATATATCTTAATATCTTAAACTACAACAACCCCAAGTTCCCCCTCTCCAAATTAGCAGACTCTTGTCTCCTTCTGGAGTCTCCACCTTATGTGTCCAAGAATCCCCAGGTATGCTGACTGGAACTCAGACGGCCCTCAAGCCTGGATAAATCCACAACTGCTATTATGAAAGTCGATTCCTACAGAAGCCAAAGCCAGAGTGCTGTCATGACCATTGTAGCTGAAGTGCATTTGAACTTGGTAGACCTGGAATATTATCACTCACAAAGTAAGAAGAAGTATATTTTTTCTGGGATTAACTTAGTTAAAATGGGGGAGGAGATGGGAGAATAAAGAAATCTCCTATGTCAATATTCTAGTAAATTTTTTTTGTGGGACTTGACAAGGTGATTTTAAAACTTATAAGGAAATGCAAAGAGTTAGAATAGGCAAGATGCTTTTGAATAAAAAAGAAAAGTAGGATGGCTTGCTTTTCCAGACATCAAATATCAAACACATTCTAAAGTTATGGTGATTAAGACAATATGGTATTGGCCCAAACATATTTAATTATATCAATAGAATAAAAATAAAAAAAATAAAAGCCCTAAGACAGGAGTCGGCACAAACCTTCAGACCTCACCACCACCATTTCCCCATTTCCCTTCCCTTCCCCCGTGCTCACAAGCTGCCACTTCTCCTAAAGTACCCCCTCCAGAAGTTGCCAACATCTGTCTCGTTCTAATCCACTGGGTGATGGGGATCAGCAGTCATATCTTCAAGAACAGTATATCAAATATTGTAAGAAACAGCCATGTCATTGGGATGGTCTTCCTTCTCCCTAGTTCCTCCTTGTGCCACCTCCATGTGGTCCGATCCAACATTCCATTCCGCACTCTTATTTCTAAATCTCTGACTTTAGTTCCACTCTGAGGAAACATTTAAGTCCCAGACCCAAAAGACTCAAATCCTCTCAGCTTTCTTCCCTGGGGTGTAAAAGGTTCTGTTCACTGATTCTTTACTTTTCCTTGCCTTGCAGTGATTTCCACCATCATTAAGAATGACAACTTCTGTCTAGAGAGACCCTTTCCACTCAAAGCATGGTCCATGGACCAGCAGCATTTGGCTCCATCTGGAAACACGAGGAAAATACAGACTCTCAGGCCACATCCCAGACCCGTCTGTACTTTCATGAGAGCCCCATGGGATTCATCTACACATTAAAATTTGTAAAGCTCTGGCCTAGAAAACAGAAATTCTGTTATAACACAAATTTAATTTATTCTTTTTTAAAATCCCCAACTGCACGACATTTTTACAGAATTAAACAGAACTATTAGAGGAATATTTTCTTAATGTAAGTTCTATCAAATTTGGTTAATTCAAATAATACCTAATAAGACTTCTCCCACATACTTAGGGAAATTTATTATTTTTATATAGTCTAGAAATCTAATCTTTAATATATCTTTCCATATTAATTTATATAGAAAGTCCACTGAGTCTCTAATTTATTTTTAACTAAAAATAACCTTTTCTTTTTTTCATGTTATAAAAGCATGTTTTTACAGAAAAGTCAGAAAATATACTTAATTGAAATGAAAATCAAACAAATTAAGAAAATAAAACAAAACTACCCAGAGATAACCACTGTAAGACATTGGACTATTACCATATATATGTAACATTATTATAAATAACAGATTATAAAATGCAATCACAGGTACATACCCTTTCTTCATTTATCTATTTTAAACACATTCCCAATAGATATTATTCTATAATATTTTTTATTGGCTGACGAGTACTGATTATTTATTTAGGATGTTATATCAGCCAGTGTTTCATCAGGATCCATTTCCATTTTTTGCCAAAGGCATTTTAAATAAAAGCTACATGATAGTTATCCTCTGAGCTTGATTCAATTGACTTCTTATAAGAAAGCATTATTTATTCATTTGATTAATCTATAATCTATATCACCTTCATTACTTTATATTCACTAATAAACTCAAGTTGTGGAAGAGGTGTGTGGATTTTTATGCAGATAAAACTAAAATCTGTCAACTAAGTAACACCCTTTGATAAAACTAAAATAGATAAAACTAAAATCTGTCAACTAAGTAATACCCTTTGATGATTATTAAGTGGATTGGCTCATACTAACATTATTATTTTCCATATAGTAGATCAATTATATATGTGTTCTTTCTTGTCCTGGGAGGCTTTTAACTCACTTAGGATATGCTAAGAGCACCTGAAGACCAAAATCACAAGTTCAAAAATTAAAAACACATTGAGGTCAAAGTTGAAGTTGCCACCTGTATCTTGGCGATTATTAATCAGTATTAGCCTTTCCACAGATATATACACATATAAAAAATACAGCAAGTAAGGGAGAAAAATTGTAAATAACATTTAAGCAACCTTAAAATTTTTTATACCTGGGTGTATAGCACAATGCAGTCAATGAAAAAAAAATAGGAAGTTGTGGAAATTCATAAGTGCCTTTCCTAGTCATTAAAAACAACTGTTTTTCCATAACATGACACATATTTAGGTTCCTTTGCTCAGCTGGGGTTCTTTGGTTTGGAGCTCTGGCTGCCTTAAGCAAATAAAGATGGACTATATTTTAAGAATATGGAATAGCGACAGAGGAAAAAGCTGAACTGCCAGAAACTCTAGGAACTAGGCAGCGGTGGTCCTTTCAGTTATTATGATAAAATGAATGAGCTTCAGTTTCACAGTCAAAGAGTGTTCAATTGGCCCCTCTTTGGCCACATTTCAACCCCTGGCCATTGGAGCAGGAGGACTTTGATTGACAGCCCCACTGACCTACGGGCCTGTGACAAAGAAGGTGCTATTATTACAAAATGAAAAGGTAATAGGCACCTAGGCAAGCAAAACTGACAGCTGCCCACAACAACCGCTATCTTGTGGCTACACACTGGTATTGGTGGCAAAGAAAGACACCGATAAATTCAAATGCCAGACCAAACTAGTTAGAGGCATCGGTGGCTAAAATAATTGACTGATTCTTAATTCATTCTTAGAATCATAAAGAACGTGGAAAAAAAGAAGCCTATAATTTACAGATGCACAATAAATGGTTTCAGAGAAAGCAGACCATTTTGGTTTAAACAAACAAATAATTAACTTAGATAACAAAAGTTTAAGAACTATGTTCATGACTTTAGTCATCTTGCTTCTCTGCTAGCAGACAATAGTTGTAACATATGTGGTATTAATGGAAACTTGTTCTGAGTTTGTAGTAGTAGTTATCCAATTTTAACGTCCACATAATATCACTTGGGGATCTCGTTAAGAGGTAGATTCTGATTTGGCATGTCTGGCAGGGGCCCTGAGAGTCAGCATTTCTAACAAGCTCTGGGGCGATGCTGATGAATAGCAAAGTACCAGAGAACTGATCTCATTTGGTCATAATTCCCTCACAACGTGCCATTCCTCACTCAACCACTGCACTTCTCACTAGCACTTCCCATAACAAGCAGCCACTTATTTACCTTTTGGCAACTTTTAGTAGAATTTAGTGAGGAAAGAGATTAAAACTGCCCATTAAAATGAGTATTGTGGATTTCATTTATACAAGTGCAATGGATGAAATGTTTGTGTCCCTCCCTCTCCCACCCCAAATTTCCTGAAATTGTAACCCCCAACGTGATGGTATTAAGAGGCAGGGCCATTGAGAAGTAATTAGGTCAGGAGGGTGTAGCCTCATGAATGGTGGGATTAGCACCCTTATAAAATGGATCCCAGAGAGCTTGCTTGTCCCTTCTGCCACATGAGGATATAGAGAGAATATGGCCACCTGTGAAGAAGGAAGCAAGCTCTTATCAGATACTGAATCTGCCATTGCATTGATCTTGAATTTCTCAGCCTCCAGAATTATAATTAATTTCTGTTGTTTATCAGCCACTCAGTCTATGGTATTCTGTCATGGCAGCTCAAGTAGACTAAGATGACAAATGATTCCTTTTTCCTGAGCACAGAAATTATACAAAAAAGGTACTTGTCCTCTGATCTGGAAACAAACAACAAGTAGTCTATGTTGCATTTTCAAAATATGCCCAACTCAGAAATCTAATATAGTGATTTATCTCCAATCCTTAAAATGGGGCATAATCTGTCATCAGAATTGGGGGATTCATTTCTTAATCAAAAGAAAAAAGGGAAACTTTGAAACAAATCTATTGTGCGCCTGATGGACAGAGCCCAGGCCTTGTTCTCACTCCCGGCAGTGACTGGCCACATCCTGTGAGCAGGGCCAACCCAGACCCTTTGGGTGCTGTTAGGTGCTTTTATCTGCACCTTGTCACAGATGCACTGAGTGATGGAGCATGGAGTGAAAGGCTTATTTTCTCTTTAGAGATGCAGAGTTAATAGTGTTCTTGTAGAGCACTTGGTTTTCCTTGCCCCAAGGAGAGGTGGGGGCACCACACACTTCTTCTGGCATGTCACTTCCCTTGGTGGACAGCTGGGACTGGAGAGCCAGTGATAAGATAAAAGTTAAACAGAAACAACGGATGTCAAGTCCCAAGGCAAAGCATTATTTTTAGAGACTGTGGGTAATAGAGTAGCTAACACTTGGGGAAAAACAATTCTTCAATTTTAAATTTGATTTCTTGATTTAAGTTCTGAATTGTAAAAATATCATAAAAAAAAAAATCCTGCAACCAGGTCTAAGTTGGGTCTACAGCACAAAGAAAGAAAAAAAAAAAGATCTGCTCATGAAGAATAAAAGTTACGATGCTTTTGAAACAAATCTGGAAGCTTTATATAACCTGTCTATGGTTCTTGCTAGTCCGTGTCCATTCATTTTCACTAGCATGCTGTGAGTGGAGGGCTCATGACAACATCGTGGTCAGCGGAAATGGTTCTCACCCACATTGCCACTGACCATGAGGTTTCTTTTTTTCCATTCCTCCAGATAAATTTTCTAAATATGTTCTCACAGCTCTCTTTGGACATGACTAAGTATAGTTTCATGTCTATGGAGGCCTTATAGTTTTGTGAGAGAAGGATTTAATTCCAGACTCTATGATTAGGCATCAGAACACCAAGAGGAATGAGCCAGAGGCCTAATCCTGGAGAAACCTACCATCTACAAGAGACAAGCACTAGTAGCTATTGGCAGTAGAGCAGAAGGATCAGAAGTACAAACCTCATCAGTCAGATGTAGGTTCAAATCCCACCTCTAATATTACTCACCATTAAATCACTCACTTTGCTTAATCTTGGTGAAATTCAGTTTTTCTTCATCTGTAAAAATGGATATGACTTGTAGGACACAGAATAATTATGAAGATTTAATATTATATAACAAGCACTTATCACAATATCAACCAATTATTTAGTATCTACTAATAATTATCATCATCGGTATTGCAGCTCATTAAAACTCTTCACTCCCAGCCTCGACCTTCTATGCACTAATTGCTTTTCCTACTGTTCATGTTTTTGTTCTGTTTGTGAGAGCTGTTATGGATACTCATTTTAGCCACATGATGCCTGGTCAAAAATACGAGAATATAAGAAGGAGGATCCTGAACACTGTGTTATACGCTTTGCTTATATCACTCTTGGGACCTTTCTGGGTCCAGAATCTTAGAAGTGAACAGAAACCTAGAAATCTAGTAATTAACCTGATTTATAACAGAGCTGTTATCTGCCCCATCTTTGGCTATCCACAGGGACGGAGTGGTGTCGATAGAGAGCAGAGGTGCAAGGAGCTGATACACCCAGTGGAGTATAACGGAATAACCTCAAAATCCCAGGCAGTCTCCGAGGCCTGAGAGGAAATAACAAAATCTAGCTGGCTCCGTCATCTGTACTGGCCTTTTCTTTTAGAAATACCACTGGGAGATGGAGCTGCCCAGTTAAGCCTCTCAATCCTTCTGTACCCTTTAGCAAGGATACTCTAGTAGAAAGATTTTGAAGACTAAGGCAATAAAAAGGTAATCTCTTAGGCCACTAGGTCTTGGCCTCGGTTCCCTGGGTTCCATTGCTGTCAAAAACTAAAATCCTCTCACATACAGATGATGGGTTTGACTGACTGAAAGCAGTGGTATAAATCAGGGGTCTCCAACTCCCCCTCCCCCCACCATGGACCAATACCAAATCTGGTCCATGGCTTGTTAGGAACCAGGCCACACAGCAGGAGGTGAGCAGTGGGTGAGTGAAGCTTCATCCATATTTGCAGACGCTCCCCAGCACTAGCGTCACTGCCTCAGCTCCACCTCAGATCATCAGGCATTAGAGTTTCATAAGAGCGCCGGTCCCTGGAGCCAAAATGGTTGGGGACCGCTGGTGTAAATAACACATATTTTTGTGTTTTTCCTGAAGACTAATTGCTGCCTAGGCAGAAACTTTTTAAATTATTTTAATTATTATCAAACTCATTACAAAGCTCCTGGTGTCTGTGCATTTTATGAGAGTTGTTTAACCAAGCCTGTTTGGTTCATTGGTCACTATGATTTCTCCTACAATTAGTGCTTAGAACTCTAATTTATATTCAACACTGAGCAAAAAGCCACGAATCTCAGTCAGTAGGGGATTCCAAATTTCTCCAAAGATCTAATAGAGCAACTAATCAAACCAGTGTCTCCACCCAAACATTTAAATTCACCAAAGCGCAGTTTGAAAATATCTGATTTTTCCCTAATACATAGAAAAATAAGTAACTTCAAATATAACCTAAGACATAGGACTTCAATTCCCAGCATCAGAAATTCAAGATGACCTTAGACACCATCGGTTAGTTACCTGAGGGATATCCTTTACTTCTGGCTACAGAGGAGGAGAGGAAAGAGGGAGAGAGGAGGCAGCAAAGGTTGGGGCTTTGCTTAAGCTGCTTTGTAAAGGAAAAGCAATGCTCAAAACGAGCTTATCACTTATTGAGTTTATGCAAATTAACAATTGTCTCTTTAAAAAGATAGACGCCTACAAAGCATAAGCTCAGGGAGGGTTCCCTTGGTAAAACTGCACCAGCGTCCACTGACCAGAGGACATTGGTCCCTTTCACATTACTGCAGAACTCTCTATTTGGCACTACCCAAGACTTAGTGGGCTGACCTGGAGCTCCTATCTGCACTAGACATAGGCTTTCCGGGCCAGGTGCAGGGACACACAAGTGAAAGCCCACCTTATCTCTGCTTCTGGCTTCCTATCTTCTGTGGATAAACAAGGGCTCCAGCCCCAGACTATCAGGCCAGTTCCCCTTCACACATGCACATTTAACTGCACATCAGAGTCTGCATTCCTATCCCAAGTACGAATTCCTCTGAAGTAGATGGCAAGTGTTGCCTCGAGGAGGAGGATGATATCAATCCTGAAGTCATAGCCCTACAACAGTACGTATTTTCTCCCAACTCACACGTTTTTCAAAGTGGCCTTGACCATATCTTTCCTTGATTCGAAACCACTCTACAAAACAGAAAGAAATCAAGCAGCCTAGGAAATAAGCCTCGGCTGACCCCAAAGGTGGCAGATCAGGCAGCTGCAAAAGAAATCACATTCTTTGCTTAGTTATGCATCTAAGAGAGGCCACTCCATCCACTAGGGCTTGAAAGAACTCAAGAGGGGATGTGAAAACTACCAGGAAATAAATCTACCTTTTATCTTTCCCTGTTGGGGCCAATCGCCTCTCCACATCTCTTCATTGGAAGCTTTGAGATCAAATGAATTTCTTGGGCAATATCCTGGACGACTTCCCATGACAGACAGGACTGATGGATTTAACTTCGGGCTCTGGGTTTTCTCTTCCTTTATAGAGTTTTCCAAATGCAATCAGAAATCATCTCAATGGATTCTCAGTCCAAGGGAGATAGCTAAGGAAACATTATTAAGAGTGATAAATAGACCAGGTAAATTCAGAGCTGTTCTTATAGGGCTGGGATGGTCCCTCTATCTCCTAATCTTTTGTTCTTGCCTTTGGTCCATGTGGGTGTTGTGATTATGGCTTTTCATTTGGACTATTCTGTTGTTCGACACTGAGCTGAGCCATCTGTGACAGTGGTTGTCTCCAGGGCACGGAACCAGGTGGCTGAAGGACCCACTGGGAAAGAAAGGTGGAGAGGGAAACTTCACCGAGTATACCCTTTTGGACTGTTTTGAATTTTAAATCATGTAAATTTATTGTGTATTCACGAAATTTAAATTGACTAATTATAAAATGTCTGTAGAATTTTATATAACAATAAGGAAGCATGAAAAAGAAGGCCGTAGAACTTTATAGGAGGAAATATGAACATTCAAAGAAAGTAGTTAAAGCATGAAAGAAATAATACATGCTAGAGAAGATGAATGTTCAGATCCTTTAGAGTGTGTATATACCTCCACCCACCCTACCTCTCCACCATTCCCAGCCTCACTAGCCCCTCACCCAGAGAACAGAAGGTGGTATAGTCTTGTTTTTTGTTTGACTTTTTTTTTTTTAAGTATCAGAGTTTGAGACTCAGAGTGAATATGATGTTTTAATAATTTAACAAAAATTTGCTTAACCGAAGACTATGTACAGCTTTTTAGCCTAAGAAACACACCTTTTATCATCTCTGTGTCCAAGGCGGTTGGTGGTTGGGATATATCAAGCACGAGGTAAATGCTGAAAGAGAAGCCAGCAGGGAATGAGAGAGGAAAAGATGAGACAAGGGTTCCGGGGATTCTATCCTGCACTCTCTACCATCCTCACTGACAGGTTTTTAGAAGAATACGGTGACTCCGAAACAACAAACAAACAAACAGAACTGCTGAATGTGTTTGGTGCTGTTTCAAGGGGTTGGGAAAGAGAAGTGCTGTGGCTCTGAGACACTTTCCTTCGGGGAACACTCCGTGTGTCAGAAGACAGAACAATGGACCCCGAGGGAAAGTTCTGAAATAAAGCAGCAGTGTTTGAATCACAAACCGTTTTTTTATTTGTGACAGATTCCTTGAGGTCGATCAGAAAAATATACTTTATGTATTATTGCTAGGATTTCAAAATCATGAACACTTCAACAGCTCATTTGTCTTGGAGTAGAGGAGAAGCTGCCAGAGACGGGGTTTGTGTTTGTCCTTGGAAATAAGGACAAACATGAGCTGGCAACCCACCATCTTCATTTTCATCAGCTTGCTCTTCTGCAGGCCTGCACCGTCAACACTGTGTAAAGGGAAAATCAGTAGAAATCATCTACCTCATTGCAGGAAGCCAACTCAAGACTGTTTCTTGGCTCTTGAGCAAGTATCTGTCAGTCAGGGTCAGGGAGGTGTCTGGCTGTTTAACTGGGAAATTTCTTACACTGTGTAACTGGGAACCTAAGAAGGCTTTAAGATGAAGAAACTGAGGCTCCAAGGTAACGCTTTGCTTCAGGCAGCCTTAAGTATGTGGCTCGTCCAACTCGTAGGTCATTAACTAAGACCCAGAACCAAACAGCCCCTAGAGCATCAGCAAAGCCACAGAATCATTGCTACACTACCTCCGTGTCAGGGAGGTCAAGCACCTCAGCCACGGAGCACCATTTTGTTAAGAAGCTAAAACTTCCTAAAGAGCCTGACATCATCATAAGGGAGCGAGGGTCATAGGAGGGAGCTTCTCCCAGGACTGAGTCCAGACTCTGCAGCAATGTGTGAGTCCTTTATGGTCTGGTCCTCATTTCTGCCCCAGCTTTATTTCCTCTTCATCCAACACGTTTAGTTTAGCTCCAGGCATAGGAGCTACTTGAATTGTCATCCAAATCTGCTTTGCCAGATGCTGCCACCTCTGCCAGAATCCCTCTCCCACCCTCATGGCCTGACGTCATCCCGCAACTTCTTCAGAAGTCTACCTCGGTGTCACCCTCTCAGAAGTCTTCCTTGACCCGATCTTCTCCCACACCTACGTTTTAAAATGTAGATTTTATGATCATCACAAAGACAATTGCCATTGAAAAGATAGTTTGTTCCTTGAAGTTCCTGCGAAGCGGGCATGCCTTGCCACGCACGGCCATACAGGGGCGGTCAGGAGGCAGAGGGGAGTGAGAGAACAATGTGGGCAAGAGCCTTTGTTGGGGTCCCAGTGGGAAGGAACAAGACAGGTAGGGTAAGCAGGCTTGGGATTCATTAGTTTAAATAGTCTTGGTGGGCTCTGGGGTGCAGGGTCGGTCCCTCATTTCCTAGTACCTGACCTCAGGAGCGATTAGGATGGGGGAATGTTGGTCCAGAGTGTAAAAGCTCTGGGGAGAGGAAGGGGTGGATATGCAGGCTCGGGACTGCTAGGTTTGCACGTGGAAGTCACACCTGCAGGCAAGTCCTCTACTACCTCTAGGAACTGGCTAACCCCAGGAGGAGCAGTTTCTTCAGCATCAGCAAGGCCCCAAATGTCAAAATATCAGAAACACATAGTTATTACATGCTACCATTATTAGAAGTCATTAAAGCGCTCCTCTCACAGCCACTCTGGGCTTACCATTTGGAAAGACTGACCACTATTTCAATGGACTACTTACCTCTTTGTTTATCACTCCGCCTCTCCCAGACTATGAGCTCACTGAGGGCAAGCCTGTGCCTTCTTCATTACTGAGAATGGCAATGAGTTCCACAGAGATCAACTTGATAGGCTTCCAGGCCTAGCTCTTGGTTCTGATACACTAGATGACATCACTTGTAGGATTGAGTCTCCTGGACACTTACAGCTGGTGGGAATGTGTCATGTCTTCTCCCAGAAGCCTTTTCATTACACAGCACGATCCTTCCCTTCTTTCTTTGGGAACCCATTTCGCATTGTTAAAGTTCTTCTCTTTGGGTTCAGAAAGCTAGAGTGAAGGCAAAAAGTTCAGTTGTTTTCAGGTTCTTAATCTGTTTCTTCAAAACTAGGAAGAAAATAGCTAACAATGGCAAATTTTTTTTTAAATATTCATTTATTTTGCTCCAAAAGATAAGACTGTTTGTAGAATTAAATGTCAAGGGAACTTATAACACTTTCTGGCAGAATTGCTGTGTGAAGCTTGAAACCAGCCAGTTTAATTCAAATTAGCAGGAGCTTCAGAAAAAGATTCTGGCTGGTCCACAGCTGCGAAAGAGGTTTTTATCATGGACTCTGCCAAATACATAAGGATATCTAAAAACGGGGTAGAGGAAAATTGGAATTTGGGGCCCAACATTTTTTAATAAATGAAAAAAACAAATAAAACTCCGATTTAATTAAAAATTGTCCCCCTATTTTGGCCTGCCCTTAATTTTTATGTCACTGCACAAAAGCTATTTTGTAGTTTCTTAAACAAGAGAAAGGAATGGGAGTATTTTTAATTTTAAAGGATAAGAAAAAAGAGAGAAAAAATTCTTGAGTTTTTCTTTTTCCACATCCTGAGTCCAAACAGTGGTAGCTTGTGTGTTTCTTTAGCAGGTTTTTCTTAGAGGCAACTAACAACAGCTTATCAGTTTCTTTAAGTTCAAACTCTATGATACAGCACACTAACTTACACAGCAAACAGAGTGTATCCACCCATCCAGTTCAGTCAGAAGCACACCACTCCAAAGCCACTGCTGTTCTCTGCAGCTTCAAGTAGCACAACAGTAATTTCGTCTCATTAGTAATTCAAGTGTAAATTTCTTATAATAAATTTGGAATTGCCAGATCCAGTCGCATGAGTATTGGGTCTTGCCAATTCTCTTTGCTAAACACATGTATCATGTGGCGGGGGGCGACGGGGGGCGAGACACAACAAACCTTAGAATGGTACAGTGTATCTTTACTCACTGGTTATTTGTCCCATGTAGAGACTTCCTGCTCCTCACACATGCAATCGCTATCTAGCTTGGGTCTCGCACACCCGACAGCCTGCTGTGCCGCCCTCCATGCCCACTCCAGAGGCTCCTCATGCTCAGGATGTCCAACTGAAATGCATCATCCTTTTCCCACCATTTTCTGTTCCACTTTGTGTCATGCCATGCACCAAGTCACCCAGCTGGAATCCCAGATGTGAGTCCTTACTCCTCATCCCTGAACCTGCTCATTCCATCTAAATATTTTCCAATCAATCCTTACTACCACTGATCTAGTTGTGATCCTTACATCTCTAACTAAGATGACTACGTAACCGTCAGACTAGAATTCCAGGTGGCGATAGTCCAACCAGACCTAAGAAGTTTGTCTTCCCATTGAAAATTCTAAGATAGCTCTGAGTGGGTCGGGAAGGTGGGTGAAGTCTTCCTGTCACACTCTCTAGCCTTAACTTTATTGATTTTCAGTTCACACTTTACACTCTGATGATTCTAACCTACATGTAGATCTCATATACACCAGCTCTTTCTATGCCTTTGCATCAACCAATCACCAGCAGGCAAGCCTTAGAACATATATAATAGGACAAGCACAGTCGCACACACGACTTGTACAGGAAAAGAGGTTACCACTAAAATAAAATAGAAAAAAGTTTTTAAACATTTTTCCCCCTGCTTCGACATCAATAATAAAGCATATCATGGTAGAGGCATCCTTTGGGGGCTGGATTGTCACAACATCCTTGTTGGTGCTAGTTTTAGAAAATAGTCCCAGCTTGAGACTCAAGCTATTGTCTCACCAATTGTCTGTGAGTTGAAACCCATCAATTAAAAGACTTAAGTGTCTGACAAAGGACAAAACACTGCACTACTCAAAGCTAACTTTTTGGAGCAATATACCGAGTCTTTCTGAGAAGGCTTGGTAAAGGGCTGCCAGAGAAAATAAAGAGCAAATGTAGAGAAAATTCCAAAGTTCAAAAATTCCAGACGCCTGTGGATGGTATGGAACTTGGAAAGTCTATCAAATACCTTGACTATCAGCCCATGGTTGAGTGGCTTCTGCAATAAAAAGAATACCATTGTCATAACAAATGGTCCAGAAAGCCAAACACGTGACCCGGATTAGTTTCAAGAGCCTAAGTGGTGTGGCTGGAGTTAACTGACTGGACTGGAACAGCAACACTGTAATCTGAGAAAGTGTCAACAGCGGTAATGCCCAGCCAAGAGCTCTGAGAGTGGGGGTGAAGATCCGAAGTAATCAATCTGCCAGGAGCAGGCTAGACACTTCACGGAATGTGGTCTCCTTCACCGCAAGGCAACCAGGTCAACTTCTGGCAGGAGTCACAAGTCTGGCACCAAATGGTAACTGCATCAGAAACAGTCCTTTACTCTGTGCCCTGTGTGTAATGGTGGATGTGCTGCCATGTCTGAGACAATGATGAACCCAGGCAACAATGATGGTCACCTGGGTGGTACCAGCTCAACCAACAGCTTTATTCTAGGTGTTTCTTCAAAGGATGACAACAGACAGTTGTCAGCAGCCACAATCTGTTTCCACTATTTGTACTCTAAGAGTGTGTCTTTAATCTGCCAATCTGTAATTTTCCAAGTGACAGACAAAACCGTAGGTACATTAGTAACAGCCTAAGAGTCGGTGAAAACATAACAAGGCTCAGCGAGAAGGGTACTGGCTGGAGCCCAGAATGGCTTTGGGTTCTGCCTACTGACCAGGCCGACCATATCCATTTTCAGTTCTGTGTACCTGGTGCTGAGATGGGACAGCCATAGCAGTCCATTGACCACTCCTGGGTTTCAGTTTAGCCAATCCATCAGTGGAACAAGCAGTGGGCATTTAGAGGAATCTCCTAAATGCAACCTAAATGTATTTTTAAACCCCCTAAATGTAACCTTTATGAATCAAAGACATCCGTGGGCCAGTCCTTTGTTTCAGACAGTGGAATGTGGGATACAGTTTTCCCCAAGCAGATACTGCCACTTTTTAATGTAAATCCAATATACCACTAGGGCTAAGCCAGCTGCACTCTTGAATATACTGAGTCCATCTGACAAGTGAGGGTTATTAGGCTCTTCTTACCTTGGTAGTCACGAATCTTTTTGATCCATTCCACAATGAAAGTAGCAGGTCAGATGGCTCAGGTGTTCAGTTTTGACAAGAACCCAAAACAGCTGTCAAAAAACAGTTGTTTTTCAGAAGCGAAGGGGGCACGGGGAGGTGGGGACACCATCCCTATCTTTCGAAGTGCTCACACATCTTTAAAAAGGGGCTCAGTGCCTCCTTAGATATACAGAAATGTAACACATCTATGGAGAAATAGCTCCCAACAAGAAGAAATTGTAAAAAGAGTGAAATAATGCAAAAAAAGGTTTGCCCTTTGTACTGGAAGCACTCAGACTTGTGGTGATACTCCAGTCCATGATTTACAAACAAACAAACAGTAAAGAGCTTTTACAGATTGCTAAAGCTCACCAATACCAGCTCTGACCGGCTTGATCCACTTCACAGACTTATATTAGATAAAATATTTGGGCAGCCCATCAAAGCGCAGCTCAAGGACCATTTACATTTTCAATTTTAATTTTCTCTCAGCCTTTTTTGTTTTTTTAATTTGACTAACTTCACACATAAGCCCAGCTAATCTTCACTGCTGGATGTCAGACAAAATAGAGTTCTTCCGATAAGCCCTCAGGAGAGAGTCAGGGAGGCTTGATTAAAGGAGAGGTTTTAAAGTCACAGAGGTCAAAGCGGATTCCTTTTTAGGCAATTCAGTTTGGCATGACTGCAATATGATTATCTCAGTTAAGAACATTCAAATTCTAGAACAAAAATATACTAAGCACATCCTAATATCCTAAGAAATAGGGCTAGCAGTTACATAAAGTGAAGCTGGCTTATCTTAACATTCATCTATTAAGCCCCATTTTGTTCCACGACCCAGGCTTCTTAAGAAACTGCCATGACAATTTAGCCTCCATCCCCCTAAGAGCCTGTCTACAATGGCTTATGAAGGAAGGGATAAGAGCCAAATTCCAGGTTGGCCTCAGTTATGTCTAAATGTCAATTTGCTTATCCCACGCAGTAAAACATGTGAACATCCTGAGGCAGACCTCTCTTAAGGGAATAGGGTCAGGTTCCCTAGTAAGCTTTTTCACCCCAAAGGATAGACAGGAATGTGCTGTTTCTATGATTCTATGGCTAGATAGAATCACAGATATGTTTATCATTCCATTACAATTCTTTACACTCTAGACCTTATGTTCTCCAACCACTCCGTTTTAGAGATCTCAGTGTTTTTATAAAGTACAAACATCATCAGTCTGGTGTTATTGTGTCCATGTGTATGTTCTGGATTAAGGTACTTTTTTTTTGTTGTTTGGATTACAAACCACATTACTTGATAAATATCAGAAAAACGGGAGTGAGTGATTTGGAAATGAAAGTAAACCGCTTATTCTATGAATACAATCCCTCTAAGAAAAAAGATTCTTAGTAGTGTTTAGTTTTCTAAATAAGTTTATAATGGAGCAGAACCATGCTCCTGTAAAAAGAGCCAAGGTCCTTATTCTGGTATAATATTCTCTTTTGGTCAAACAGGAAAATCAACAATAAGGTCATCAATTTTCTCAGCTATACCCATGTCCACTTCTACCCCTATGCTCCATTAATGAATTTGTTTATTTATGCTCTGCTTTATCTACAAAGGATTTTTTTTCTACTAGAACCATTAACATCAGCTTAGTTCCACTGTGTTTTTTCAAGGGAGATTTATTATAATAGTGTAGAAAGATCATTTCCCCCAAAAATGTCACCTTCAATTTTCAACACATAAACATTACATTTTATTCCATATCTCTCTGGATTTGTTAATACTTGATAATAGTTGCAGCATAGGCTGTCAGTAGTTCTTCTAACTCAAACGACTGAGGCCTTTGATTCAAGAGCCGAATTTGCTTATACTGGCATCCAGATAACACAACCTTAACATCCAATTTCCTGATGTTAAAAAAGTCAAATCCCTGCTTCTTTAATTTAATTATAACAAGAGTATAAAACATATTACCTCGAAAGCTGTTTCTATGTCTCAAACTTTTAAGGCACATTTTTCATCCAATAATATAAACACATTCACTACAATGCATCTGGTATATTAACCCACACTCTACTTTCCCCTACCAAATTTGCAATAAGGTTCTTTTTAGTTGTAATACCACTATGCCTTAATATGTAGGGAATCTCAAATTTTAAGTGAGTTTCCTCCACAAAAAAATAGTTGTAATGCTGACTTACCTCCCAGAGTTTAAACAGTTCGAAAATGTTTTATTGCTCAATCTTAGTATTTAAAGAATTACTCATAAGGAAGTTAGTGGTAAGCTGCACCAAACCTGGGTCACTTGGGGCAGGAAGTGGCTGAGAAATTTGCAGCAGATTTTAAACTTTTTAAAATCTGCTGGCCACTTTGGCTAAACACACCAAAGACCACCTACTCCATTATTCTCTTCCAGCTATCACAGCAAAAAAAATCTCTGTCCAGTATGGATGGAAAGGAGGTTGCTTCTGATGAAACACCACCAAGGCAACCGTCTGGATTTTATGAATATTTAATACATACCAGAAAGAAAATTACAGATTTTGTCATATTATAAACATTAAATAGGCCAGCCCGCAGACCACCTAGGGTTCACTCACAGATTATACCATAACTTCATACGAGGACTATCCAAAATGCAGGCATTTTGCTAGGTGATATTCTTGTTGTTGGAAGTATATAAAGAACACACATAAAACTAAAGCAATCCTGGAAGTGATTTGCTATAACTTATGCAGAAAGAAATAATATCCTGGTGCCAGAAACAAAGTCTTTTTTAAAATAAGAGGACTTGAGACCTCTACTCTAAAATCAAAATTTGTTGAGTACCAACTTTAAAATAATTACACAAATTCATACTCTGAGCCTTGTGGCATTTCAGGATTGGGAGACCGAGCTTACTGATAAATATGAAAATAAGCTTCACAATCATGAAGAACCAAAGATTAGAAGAACTCAATCAGTGGTAATAAAAATTTGAAAATTTTTTTAATGTTGGATAAATTTTTAAAGTAAAAGTGACTAAAATTAATGTTGCAACGCTTCCAGAACTACTTGGACTAATTTTTGTTACAACAAAAAAAATGGTACAAGGCTAAAATTTCTAATTCCAAATTTAGTCAACTCAAACTCATCCCCCGATACAACCTCAAAAACTTTTAAATAAGATGGTTTATAACAGAAATACGAAAATAAATCATCGTTGAATACTTTTAGATTTTCCCCAGCGTACTACAAATCACATCCAGAAACCCAAACAATCACTGAAATGTTTGAGATCTGCTGTTGAAATTCAGTGCCACAAGACAAGAAAAGGAGAGAGAACTCAGCAGACGGCCTGCTCTCTCTCTGCTTAGGTACTGCTGGTCTTTTGAAGGTCCTAAGCCATGCATATTCAAGCTGTGAATCAATAAATCCAGAGGTAACACTAAGATAATAATAACGACATAAATAAAAATAGGCTCTGGTTAGAGAGAGGGGATTCGTTTACTGCCGCCTGCTGAGGTACATTTGACCACCAAGAGCAGGAAAGCTATTAGCATCCTGAAGTAATGGGTATAGTGGTTTTCAAACAAGATATTTTCATGATGGACACAATGTGGACTCAGCAAAGTTTCTACTTCAAGAAAAATATAGCTTCTATTTCAAAGAGCTCTGATTAGGCCTAATACCATTAGGAAACCATCAAGGATTTGTGTTGTTGTTACCGCTTTTAACTATCGGTTACTTTCTAAACCAAAAATTGTGGGTAGTTAACGTGACCGACAGTCAAAGTTTAGGAATGCAGGAGCAAATCCAAGGTACAGACGAGCTTCAGATGTGGATAGGCCTCGAGGAGTTTGGAGGCTTTTTAGGTTGTCAGGTCCTAGTCTTTCTCATCATCAACATTATCATCATCATGACTTACTTGTTTGGCATTTGTAAATAAAAATTCATTTCCTTCATATTCCCCTTGAAAAGCACTGAATAAAACATAATTTTAAGAATCCTCAATAAGCTTTATTAGTAGTGACAATGTAAATCAATTATGATGAAAAATCAAATTAAACAAATCTACCTAATGAATAAATACACTATTAACTGCCTATAATATATCCAGCAGATATCTGTTTAAAGATTCCGCAATATTAGTTCCCTTTGTAAGTTAATTACCAAAAATATCACTGTTTTCAATTTCCATAATACTTGAAAGTACAAATATAAATTAAATAAGGTCCAAAAACCACATATAACAAAGTAGTCTATAAAACAAAGCTAAATTTTAAAAGAATTGTTCAATTTACTTTGTAACATTTGTTATATAAAATTATTTAGAACAGTACATGTTTTCTGTATCGTACATCAAAGTTCACATCCAGATGTCTTTTTTTTTCCTTTTCTTTTCTTTTTCTTTTTTTCTTTTTTCTTTTTTTATCAAATCCTTATTCTTTCTCCATTGTCAAAAACCTTAATTTTCACTCTTGGCTAGGTTTTTCTTCCTTGGCAATTCTTTTTGTTACTCCACTGAAATATTTTTCACGGAAGGAATTGTGACCTTGGTATGGCAGAGACTGATCACTTAGCAGATGTGAATACTGGTCCCGATTCTGGTTGGTTGGAAAATACAGGAAAAAAAAAATGATGTTTGAGTTATTTTCTTTAGTTAGCTTGCAGCTTTTACCTTAAGCAAAATCTTGCCCCCTGGTGCCTATTTGTTTTTCTTTATTACCTGAATGAGAAATATACCACCACGTTATATCTCTACCTTGCTTGAGTATCCAAAGTGTTTTCACCTACTTCACCTCAGTTGAGCAACACAACCTTTTCTGCACAGAGAAGGTGAACACTTTTAGTGAGAAAATAGAGACCCAGAGAGGGCAAAGAGAAGCATCCCAGGCAACACAAGCTGAGATGACCACATGCATCTTCTGATTCCTAGTTCAGCACAAAATGAAATCATCTATGACTATAAGAATTACCACACAAGGAAGCTTCCACTCCAAAGGTATATGACAACAAATTATTGCATTTGTATGTCATACATATAAATCAAATTGAGGGTATATTCATATACAGTTAATGAAATAACTATACCTGGCAACTTAAAGTTACCACAGTAGATGAAGAAACAGCCTGAACAAGTGATTCCTCCACTTTTAGACTTTAGAGACAGATAAGGACTACTGTTCAGACTTGACGTTTGGATGCTGAAAATATAGATCTGGGTTAGAATGTCATATTTTCAAGCTTAGAAGACTGAGAGAAAAACACTGAAAATCAACTTATCCAATTTCACTAGCCATATCAAATCATGAAAAAAATCTAATTAGAAATAAAATCTCATTTCCCATTTCTCTAAATTTATATTCAACAGCATATGGATTAATGTGGTTTTAAGAATAGGTGTGGAGACATAATTAGAAAATAAAAAGCCTAATCTTTTATTTCGGTTTCAATATCAAAATGGTATCTGCAAGCATACCAGGAATACATCAATCCTCAAAATATTTTTGTATTTTTTCTTAGTCCTGTATGAGAATGCATATCTTCATCCTTTCTCTCAAATCTAACATTAATAAAAGTACAGGCATTTCCAAAATAAAATAACGTTGGCTGATTTGTTTATTCAGAAACTATTTGCCACAGAATTTTTTTTAATCACGCAAAAGTCAAATTATTAAAAATGCCCAGATTTCCTGTTCATCAAAAAAAAAAAGGAAGCTACTTAAATTTTATGACCTTAAGTGTACTATAGTGCCATATTCCTGCAAACACATGAAAACATGCTAATGGTTACTAACTTCAAGCTGTATAATCCCCAAAAGATAAAAGATAAATTTTGTCTAGTCAATCTGTAGGTATACAATTAAATACCAAATGGAAGGCAGTATTTACTGGGTATTTATTATGGGCCAATAACTATACTAGATGCTTTATATATGCACTCTCTTATAACAAATCAGCTCTAAAAGATAAGTGCACATTATCGCCACTTACAGATAAATACTTATTTAAGAGTACAGGGCCAAGATGACAGAGCTAGGATCTGAACACAGGTACATTTTTGATCCCAAAGACTACCCACTTGACTATAACCTAATGAGGTTTTCTCCAAAAGAACTAACTTCTTCTTCAACTCAAAAAGCAGGAGCATCTCTGGGAATAAATAGGTAATGGACTAAGGGTTTGGCAGCTCAATCGCCTGCCCAGAAAGGAACAAAGTAGATCAGAAGTACTATTAACTTAGTTTTACTAACTAGAGGACATATTTCAATGACGTGAAATTTTCATAGCAGGAGGAGACTTAAGGAGCCACAGGAATGCCTGGGGTTACCATAGCCTGGGAGTATAGTTGACTTCAGAGGACACAACTCTGGCCCACATCTCAGGGCTGTACCTGGGACAGCAGCAGTACAAAACAATGTTCCAGTGTTCAACCTCTGATTGTACACTTCAACTTTTATCAAGTCTGAAGAATCATGTGAAAGGAAAGTTCATGCCATCATCTACTTCTCCAGGTATTCTAAATACTGTCCTTATATCAAATAAGATCACTAAAAAATTTGTCCTCCTAAACTACATTAGCTTAACCCTGGAAGAAATGTCTTTACTTGGTTATATTTAAAAGTTCAGTTTAGATGCTGACAACTCTCTCGATGATTCTCCACCTAGTCACCAAAATCAGAAACCTAAGTCAAATCCCTCTTCCTTTTCTTCTCACATTTTGTTAGTCCTAAAATCTTAGATTCTGCATCCTAAATATCTCAAGTCCACTTCTTCTTTTAATCCATAATTCCAGAACTACCGATTAAGCCTTCCCCATCTCTCCTTGTTTTTTTTTCCCTAAATGGCCAGTTGCTCTGCCTTCAGTGGCTCCCTCTCCATAAGGAGCCCAAACTCAACTTACTAAAATGCAAATCTAATATGCCAGCACTGCTGGCTAAAATCCAAATGAGTTCAAATTCTCTCCAATTCTGAGGCTTTCCTTTAATGTTTAGGAGTTATATTCAATTGCACATCAGTTTTCTGAATGTTCTCTCACTTTCCTTTCCTATACAAGAAGGGTAGAGAACAGCAGCAGGAAATGAGATATTTCCCAGATTTTCCCTCTGTCCTCTCTTCTCCTTGTGACTCCTCTAGGCCTCGCAAAAATCACCACTAGGTGGAAATACACTACGACTGCTTCAGGGAATGTCCCAGAGCTGCAGTGGTGAGGAGGACAAGATAGGACAGAACTGTGTGATTCCAGCGTGCAAGCTTAGAAGGCAGAGGCACGGTAAGGCAGCCAAGGACTGGCTGGGGACTGACTCAGGCGCGAGTGTGCTTAGCCTGCCTAAGTTGCCAATTTCGCAGCTCACTAGAGGAAGCAGGAGAAAATAGCTGAAACACAATGGAAGATAGACTTCCTCTTGGATCAAAGAGAGAGAGCTTAACAAAACAGCTTGTCTTCGACCAGGAGGATATAAATAGTGCAAACTGGTGATAAATAACAGAAAATATAAAGATTAGAGCCAGAGACAAGGAATGAATAGCAGCAGTCTGGAAAACCGAAAAGTAATGACTAAAACCTACACTAACTAGTGGTCACCTAGGAAACACGTACTACCTATGACATTCTTTATCTGAATATTTTAAGCCTTAAGATTCACTCAGATAAAGCAAAGCAAAATAAGCCCCTAACAGATGAAGTGTTGAGTACTACAGAGATCCAGAAGTAGAGAAATACATGCTTACTAGGAAAGCTGGAAAGACTATTAGCCTTAGAAACACAACCTTTGGGGGACAGAGCAGGTGGCGGGGGGCGTGGGATCCTATTTTCTGTATCTCCCAGGGAGTAGAGAAACATCAACATGAGGCATGTATTTGAGTCCTATGCTGGAATGCCTCCTCCCATAAGACTGAATGCCCCCTTATTGTGAAATAAGGCATTCATAACAAAAATCCTTGAAGAACCCAAAAACTCCAAATCCCTTGTGTAGCCAGGGATCTGGCAAAGGTCTTTCTACTCCCTAGCAGCCTAAGTCCTGCTTCAGGGTAAGCCAGACACTCAAAGGACTTTGGTTACCATTTTCATCTAAATGGAAGAGTCACAGTTCATAAAATGTTCTACATGAAATATTCAGTATATCTATGGTCTACCACACATTATTACACACTATTACATGTAACTATCATATACCTATGAATGATACACATTTCAAATATACCCTCATCCATATGAAATATACTATTTGCAATATTCAGAATTTATAACCCCAATGCTTAAGAAAATTACAAACTCGCTATATTTTTTTTTCTCTCTCTCTCTTTCATCCTATCTTTAGTTTAGTTTACCAGGGCTCACACTTGAGATGATGATATTCAACTCTACATAGTTTTCATCACCTTTTCATGCCTCTTCTCTATTTGCATTCCGGGCCCATCTCAAACAAGGATATCTGCAGCTTTTTTTTCAACTCGTATCTCAAAGGCCAAAGTGTTTACTTAAAAGGGCAAGAGTATCCTCAAGCAACACAACCCTTGATGTTCCTCAGTAACTCAAGTTTGTCCCAGTATTTGACTTCTGATTCCTCTAACACATCCAAATTTGTCTACCAGTACGTCAATGTATCATAAAACTTGAGTTCTGCCAAGTTTTAGGGAGCAAAAAATACTTCATGGAAAATAAAAACACACGAAGAACTAGGAAATGCCAAGAGAAAACCATGGTGATGAAAGATTACAGACCACCTTTCCCAAATTTTACAACTACTGGTTAAATTTTGGACAATGGTGGTCATTAGAGATATGAATATAATAAATATTAAGATTGTGGATTACCCTATCTCTTGTTTATCACCTTTTTTATAACCAGAAATTAAGAGTTTCTGTAGAAAAATCTGTACTAGCTAGAAATGGCTACATACTGGAAATATACAGCTTTCGGACCTATCACTTAACCTTGTAAGACAAACAGCAATTGTAAATATGACAAGAAATATACAAGCTCTGATTTAAGAAAGCAACTTATATTCACAACGATGTGTTTTACATAAATCCTTTATTATATTTTCTGCATCTTCTCACAGAAGATCATCATATAAATTTTGCAGATAAGGCAAGGGAGTCTGCAGGAGTTCAAATAATCTGCCACAGGTCACACAGCTAGTAAGTAAGCATTGCCAGAATCGCAGCCTAGATCAGACTTCAAAGGTTATGCTCTTTCCATCACACTGTGTGTGTGTGTGTGTGTGTTTTTTTTTTTTAGTAGAAATCACATCAAAACAAAGTTAAAGAGTTAACTTCCCACATAGTCTATTAGTGGGTCCTTCAAAATAGAGTTTGACATTTAGAGGACATTCCTCACTGAACAGCAACATTATGGTAGCACATATTTCAGATCTAAACTTTTAGACAGAATCCCTTTAACCACTGTCCCACCCAGCCAATTTCCTGTCCTATCAGTACTGCTAATTCTAAACATAAACCACTCGAGGAATTTTAGCACACTTGCCAAAGAAACCAAAGGAAGCCTTACAAATTGTAATGCACTCTTGTGTGTACACTGCCCTCTGCTGGCTGAAGCAGATTAAATCCTCTAAGGTATTTCCTGGTGTGGATATAGTTTAAAACAGAGCTTGAGTCCTGATTGTAGTTAAATATACAGAGTCACAGAGCAACAACATGACCAGAATGGCTATTTTTCTTCAGAAAGCATCAGCATGTATTCTCACTATTTCATCTTTTAAAGAATGATGTGGAAATACACATGTTTACCTTGGTGACTCTAGAATGTATCACTGTCATCTATGTCCAACCTAGAATTGCAAATTCTTTAGGAAAATAGTACATAAACTAGACCTTATTCAAACTATTTCTTAATTATTTTTACAACTACTCTACATCAAAAAAAAAAAAGACATTAAGAAGGAAAGTATGTCAGCCACTTATAACAATAAATTTTAATCTAAGGGGAAACGAATTCTCAAGAAACAAAATTATATCTTTTCCAGTAACATTTGAAACTGACAGTTTAAATGGAACGAATGACACTGGAGTATATCATGAGAAACATATATGTAAGTGTTTCCCAAATTGAGCATCATAAACTATTCAAGACAATTCTTCACTGATAACTCCACTTAGGTAAAACTATCCTTCTAATTACTGCCTTCTCCCAGAAATTTGCCAAACTTTGTTATCATCTCCTTAAACAGAGGAAAGGTGAATGGCGATGCAGCTACTTTCTTGGTTTGCTTCTCATGAGAAATGAGGCCTAGGCGCCACAGGATTAGAATGTTTTTGTAATACTGATTTCTGAAGAGTGATGTCAGGATAACAATAAAATTCAGTGAATTTTCAAGCAGAAAACTTAGCTAGCCATAACTATCTGTTTTTAACTCTTCCTTCGAATGCATGATTTAAATACTGTTAAATTTGATAATTTTTATCTAGAAGGGCCCAAAATAATCACCGAACAGGTACTACTCATTCCATAAACATCTACTGAGTGGTGAGAAAAACAGTCAAGGTCTGTGAATTCAGAGCTTACATACTAGTGGGAGACAGACATTAAATAACATATGTACTTGCAAACTGTGATTAAACACTGGGGGGAAAAATGGTACCATAAAAATATAAGGAGACACCTAGTTAGACGGAGTGAAGAGAATGGACAAAAAGGCTTCCCTAAGGAAGTGACATCTGTCTGAGACCCAAAGGCTGGATTAAACTTACTCATAGAAAGAGGGTAAGAAAACATTCCAGGAAACACAATGAGAGAGGAAATACAATGTGAGAAGACTGTGAGACGAGAAAGAAGTACGTACTGGGAACTGAAAGCAGGCCAGTGTGGCCAAGGCTTAGTAAACAAAAAGGAAGATGGCACGGAGGGAACTCAGATGAGACAGGCCAGGAGTAGATCGGGCTGGTCTGGAAGGTTAGCTGAGGGACTGGGAACTTTTTTCTAAATCCCCCAGAAAATCACTGATGACGTTTAAGCAGAGGACTTTCATTTATTTACTTACGTTCACAAAGATACCCTGGCTACTGCACAGAACATATCATGGCAGGATAAACTGCAGAGGCAGGGAAACCAGCTGGACGACAGCAGGAGCTGGAAAAGCAGCACCACACCACGTCTCTCAAGAGGGTTGAGGAGGGGAGGATAAAAATATATACTACGATCCACTCCCTTATCCCAAACCAGATTTCTGAAACTTTCGCTTAACTCAAGGAACATATAATCAAGGAAAGAAAGCATATAAAAGTGTCAAAAATACATAAATGTAAAAATCATTAAAAGACCGGTTTTCTTCATTTCTCATAGCACCTTGTCTAAAATGTCACTTGTCCTTAAGACCTTACATTAATATTTGTTTAGTCTCTCTCAGCAAAAACTTAAATCCTTCTTTACAAAGAAAAAAGGAGTCATCGTGGATGATTCTCAATTTTCTTGGCCCCACCCACCCTGCACTGCAAACTGGATGCCCCCAGCTTAGCCAGGGCCTCACCTCTCACTCCACTCCCTCCCCACATTCCGACCAAGGCCGAAACGCTCTCTCATAATGCCCCTTTAGTGCCCAAAACTTTTATAGACAGAATACCCCGAACGTCAGTGAAAATACCTAAGAATAATCATCAACTTATAAAATTACTATTTAGAAACAAAAAGTTCCCCTTAGAAAGACATCACTTTGGGGATGAAGTTGAAAATCACTCAGAAGAAAACCAAATAGGTTCTATTTTAATTACAGGTCAGGTTTAAGTTGTCCTTTTACTGACAGTTCCTGATAATGAGATAATGATTTCTTCTACCTCACTAGTATTAACCTTAAGTCATTTATATTCTCAAAGTGACAGTAGTTTATATAAAATAGCAGTTTCATTGCAAACAGCTCAATACAAATGGCTTAAGAAACTTATTCTGATAAGTGAAAACCAACGATGCTGTCATCGTAGTGAAAGTCACCAAACTGGTGATGCTTGACTAATTTTGCCAAGAATGACTTTTGGATTTATGAAATAGTAAAGCTATGACATACACTCTTAAATAAGGTGAGAGGAAGAAGGCAAAGAGATGGAAGAGAAAAGCAGTGGGTAGATTTTCTTTCCTGTAATCAGCAGAGTGAAATGAAATGTAAATGACAGTGCTGAATATAATGGGCCTCAGTTCAGCTTCAGGGTAATTACCCATGTCCGGCTTTTGTTTAAAAATCCTGTTCCCCTTATCAAAGCTTCCCACTATTCTACATCTGGCACTGGACAGTAGCTATAGAAACCACTTGTGCTGAAGTTACACAACTATAAACAGCACTAGGCCATTTCCAAACTAAGAACAAGCAGGTCAAAAGTCTGGCATCCAATACTATTAATTGAAACCTCTAGCATTATTCTTAATGGGTATAAGGTAAGGCTGAAAAGCTTCATCACTAAATTAGGTATTTACATATCGTCTATACTTTTAAAAAAATGTCATCGCTCTGCAAGATATTGAGTTACCTAGAGTCTATTAAAATATTTTAATATACAGTAAAACCTTCATATCTAGAGTTCTGAAAACGAGTGACATTTAACGACTGAACTTAGACATCTGGCACTCAGCACATATCTTTTTAACTGTAAAAAAAAAATATCATGGATATTCATGCTATCATGATAATACAGAGTACTAAGTACTTTCTACATGCTCTCCACTAAAATCTGTAATTTTGTAAAATTCAAAACTTAACTTGAAATATTAAAATACAAGGCCAACACACCAGATAAAAATCTAACAATAACTTATTATATCTAATACTTAATTAAAATTAAGAAGAATTTCACTTACCCAAGAGGCAAAGGATGAGTAATAAACCGAAACACACACACACATGCACAGACTCATTTTAATTTGGAGACTACTCATCAACTAGTGACTTTTTAAACTGTCATAATCCATTAAAAGAAAAATTGATAAAAATATGCATATGTTTATATCAAGATCAAAAACAAGCAAAATTACTTTGCTTATGGATGATTTCGGTAGTGATAATGTTATAGAGGAAAGCAAGAAAGTGATTACCATAAGTGTCAGATTAGTGGTTACACCTTCAAAGGGAGGTGTTTCTGATCAGAAATAGCCACAAAAGGGGATGTTTCTGGGGTGCTGCAGAACTCTGTAATCTTGACCTTAGTGGTGGTAGCACAGATGTTCAGTTTATTCATTAAATTGTACACTGACGTTTTGGACAAAAGTGTGTGTTAAAGTCTCAGGGTTGGATTTTTGATGGCTCATGGGATAAGAAGAAGACATAAATAAGTTCATGTTTAAATTTGAAAAACACTAAAAAGATAATTCTAAGTTAAATAATCATATGATAAATAAGGAAATATACCAAAAAATACAAAGAAAATGTATCAGTCAAGAATAAAAAGAGCGCCAGAAGATTATGCTGACTCCACACATAAACTCCCTATTTCCCTAAACCAGTGATACACCAAACTTCTAGATCACACTTTATATTTTGCAAATGATCTCGGCCTAAGATTCTGTAACATCAGTATATTAAAGACTATTTCACAGTATATTAAAGACAATTTTAGCTTGAAAATATGAACATTATAACTGGAACATTATAACTCTGCCTTCACAGAATTGCTTCTTCCTACAAATTGAAGAGTCACATCAAAATAACACCAGCAAGTAGAAGGACCCAGATAACTTAAATGATTGCCTTCCTGGTGTAGGTAGGGAATAGAATCTTGCTTTTTCTTGGTTTATCAGAAACAATAATTTAAAGCTGTTAAGATAGCATTAATTTAACAAAAAAAAATCCAGTTTTTCAGGCAAAATAATTTAGTTGCTGAAGTATAAAAGGCAACATGATAACCCTCTAAGATTTAAATTCAAAGAAAAGTACCATTAACAGCAAAAGCAATTCATTCAGAAGTAGATGGATGACAAGGTCCCTAAAAGTGAATTCATACAACATACTATGAAGCATCATCAGGCTTCTTCCACCTGCTTTTACAAGCCCTTTCAAACGCCCCAATGTATAATTTATAGATAATGCAAGCAGTTTCCTTCTGATTTGCTTTGCAAAATAATTTAAAAGGTTCTCTCTCTCTCTCTCTCTCTCTCTCTCTCTCTCTCTCTCTCTCTCACACACACACACACACACACACACACACACACACACACACACTCTTTGATGGTAATGTTATATTAAGACCTAGACTAAGTTCATATCCAATCACCGAGTTCTTAGTGTTGCTCTGTCCTATTTTTCTCACTGAAAAATAAAGTAGCATCTACTTTTCGCCAGGCAAATTGTATGACTGAAATACTTTATACCTAATTTCTAACCTTTCATCACTCTAATTATAAGGAAAATAGCCACCATCTTGGAAGGGATAAGCAAAAAATGAAAATATTTCAAAAAGAAGAGTCGACAAGAAGGAACCTCCTTTAATTCCAATAGCTGCCAAAGAAAATAACTGCCAAAATTCATTCTGAGACAAGATAATGCATAATGGAAACAGGCACAGTAATTATGTCAGCGAAACACCAGTTTATGATTGGTTACATCACTATTATTCTAATATATAAACTACTATCACAAAGACTAATTTCTTCCACTTCAAGCCATCAATAAGTCATTTTCTCAAACAAGTGACCTCAGCATCTTTTCTCTCCCTTCTTCATTTAAAACATGTTATAATGTTAATTGTTCTTTGTCTCTCCATGGCTTCAAATCTTTCAGTCCTTTAGTCAAATCCCTCAGTTTCGGCCATCTTACATACTGATTAATGAAGCATTCATTAGATTCATGTTATTGGACTCTCATTCAGTCCAAAACAAAAAGTTACATTAACTTTCATCATCTGCCGCTATGACCTTCCAATATTCCCTATTTTAAATCATCTAAACTATACTGGCTAACCATGAAAAATAATTACAACTGATTCATACATTAAAACTTTAGTCTAAATTACTGTCCATGTAGTATCTAAAATTAAACTTACCTATATTTCAGTACTTCTCAAATCTCTAGGAGAATAAGGTAGCATGTCAGGTAAACAAGCCACAAAACAAATAGGGCATATGATGACCCATTTAGTGCAATGACAATTTAAATATCTTTTTTATATTTAAAAAGTACTGTAGAGTATAAAAGTTGCACAAATATATAAAAAATATTTCAAAGAAGTCTTGAAAATGGCTACTTTCGGTATTCTTTTGTCTGTCCAAGTATATTGGTAGAAACGGTTTTAGGTGACTTTCACTGGAGACAGAACTATTACACTCACATTCTGATCTGTTCTAACAACTCCGGAGAGCAGCATTTTTCTCCTATGAATTTTATAAGAGAAAAATGTTTTATAGAAGTAACCACTGTGACCATAACTATATATAGCAGTATTGGCTACATGTTGTATCAAAAGCAAAAATGAGTTCTAAAAACAAATCACATTCTCCCATGGCCCCCCATGAGTGACAAAGAAGACTATCTTAAAAAAGAAACTAGTAACGTGGCACTCAAGAATATCTGCATTTTAATCTTGGTATATTCTAAAGGTAGAAACGTGTTTTGGTAAAGACGTAACATGATGTAGCAAAAAGGATACATAACGTCAAGGACAAAGAGGAGTTTCAGTCCCAACTCTGACAATTTTTAATTTCGAAAACATACAAAATAATAAGATTAATGGAGACGAAAGCTTTGCAAACAATAAAGCATTATAAAAGTGTTAATCATTCAGTTAGCTTTCAGACTATATCAGCAGGAAACAATGACAAAATACTGGCTCTTCCTATCAGGCATCTTCATAATTTTAACATGCTTGCCAAGAATTTCTACTAATGTTCAATAAATCTCAAAACCGTAGCCAATGATCTAAAGATACAGCATTTTATAGAATATCCATATTCGTTAGACAGTTTCTGCACTTATTTACATTTTTAAAGAGGGCCAAATGTTATACTGAAGTTAAACTTAACAAGTGACTAATCAAAAATACAGTACATGAAAATGTAAAAACTTAAATTTAATAGTATTCCATTGCCAAAATCAACAACATTGAACAATTTGTTAGACACGCATGAGAATTGTTTGACAATTTTATGTCACCGCTTACATTATAAAGGATTGAGATCTTACTGCAATTATATACGCTTCTCTCCATACAAATAGAAAGTAGAAATGAAGTAATTGAAGACCAAATGTGAATTTAACAAACAGTATTTTCAGTTCTAGTAAACTCCATACTAGTTAAAACTCACTGATTAAATTTGATCTTACACAGTTAAGACCATTTCAAAAATTTATTTTTTCCTGTTTTCCTGTTTTTTAAAATCACTTTAAAAAGGACATAAGTAAAATAAAAAGTAATGAAATGAAAATTAATAGTCTTTATAGCTTTAAAAATACCTAAGGTGAGTGCTCTTATCATTTTTATATAAAAGAAAAAATCTCAGAAGCATCCTTGGATCATTATTTTTTCTTCTGAGTATTAAATAAATTTACTTAAGAAAAATACTATAAATCTAAAAATAATCTTTCTTAAACTCAAGGAAAAGCACTGTCCACAACTGGTGTTAATTTTCCCATTAATATAGAAATGAAATAAATAAATTCAGAAATGAAATAGGTGACATAATTGATACCATATAAGTACAAAAGATCATAAGAGACTTCTATGGCAATTAAACGCCAATAAATTGGACAACTTAGAAGATATAAATTCCTAGAAACATACAACCATCTAAGGCTGAGTCATGAAGAAATCAATACATAAAATCTGAACAGACCAATTACTGGTAAGGAGATTGAATTAGAAATCAAAAACCTCCCAACAAACAAAAGTCCAGGACCAGATGGCTTCTTTGGTGAATTCTACCAAATATTAAAAGAATATCAATTATTCTCAAAATCTTCCAAAAACTGGAGAAGTGAACACTTCCAAACTTAATTTATGAGGCCAAAAGTACCCTAATACCAAAACCAGACAAGGACACTACAAGAAAAAAAAAATTACAGGCCACTATCTCTGATGAACGGATACAAAAATCCTCAACAAAATATTAGCAAACCTAATTCAACAATATATTAAAAGGATCCATACACCAATATCAAGTGGGATTTATTACAGAGATGCAAGTATGGTTCAACACCTCCAAATCAATCAATGTGATATAAGGTATTAACGAAATGAAGGATAAAAATCAGATCATCTCAACAATGCAGAAAAAGCATCTGACAAAATTCAATATTCATTTATAATAAAAACTCCCAACAAAGTGAGTATAGGGGGAATGTACTTCAACATAATAAAGACCATACATGACCAGCCCACAGCTAATATCATATTCTAAAAGCCTTTCCTTTAAGATCTGGAACAAGACAAGGATGCTCACTCTTGTCACTTTTATTCAACACTGTAATGGAAGCCCTGGCCACAGCAATTGGGGTTCAACAAAAATTCAAAGGCATTTAAATTGGAAAGAAAGAAGCAAACCTCGCTATTTGCAGATGACATTATACAGAGAAAACTAAAGTCTTTAGCTTGGAAGATAAACACCCCATCAAAAACCTGTTAGGACTAATAAATTATGGAAAATTGCAGAATACAAAAAACAATATACAAAAATCAGTTGTGTTTCTATACACTAATAATGAACCATCAGAAAGATTAAGAAAACAATCTTGTTTACAACTGCATCAAAAAGAATAAAATACCTAAGAATAAATTTAATCAAAAATATGAAAGACCTATACACTTAAAACTATAAGAAACTGATGAAAAAAGTGAAGAAGATGCAAACAATGAAAAGTATTCCTTGTTCATAGAATGAATATTGTTAAAATGTCTATACTACAGATTCAGTGTAATCTCTATCAAAATTCCATTGGCATTTTTTATAGAACACAAAATCCCAAAATTTGTATGGACCAAAAGAAGACCCCAAATAGCAAAAGTAATCTTGACAAAGAACAAAGCTGGGGGCATCATACTCTCTGGTTCAAATGACATTACATAGCTATTTAAAATAGTATGGTATTAGCATGAAGAGGTACCTAGATCAATTAAACAGAGCAGAATGCCCAGAAATAAATCCATGCAAACACAGTCAATTAATTTACAATCGAGGGGTAAGAACATACAATCGGGAAAGGACAGTCTCGTCAATAAACGGTGCTGGGAAAACTGGACAGCCACATGAATTGAATGAAGCTGATCTGGACATGAAACACAAATGTTATTTCTTCTCAAGTTTAAATAAGCTGTGTGTGTGTGAGAGTGAGAGAGAGAGAGAGCAAGAGAGAGAGAGGGAGGGAGGGAGAGAGGGAGGGAGAGGAGAGGAGAAAGAGAGGCGGGGCGGAGGGGAGTGAAGGAGGGAAAGGAAGGGGAGGAGACATGGCATGTGTTAGGTCCTAACAGATGAGGGGAAATTACTTTCTATCTAATACATGTGCCGTTTTCTCTTCAGTATAGTCTGCGATCAAATAGGTTATGATTTTGGAAAAAAATGGTAACTGGTAGATCGCTAATTAGACAACAGTTGTTTAATTAAGAGTGCTCTGTTTTAAAACTGAGTTAGCAACAAGGTATCAAATAAAATCTGAAGATGTTACGGTCAACTTTTATTTCTATTCTTTTATCCACTTCTGTATTCTACTCCTACCCTCTAAACCCCACCAAATGCCATAAACCTCTTAAATTTCTACTTCTTCCTGAATTCATCAATAATTTAAAAAAGAAAAAAAATCAAGGACTAAGATTTCCAAATATGATTAAAGGAAATTTAGATAAAACTACATCTGATCCAACCAAAATTTATCTAGAAAATATTAGGATAATTTACCTCAAATTTCTTCACCTTTTCCATCGTTATCAAGCGCCTTGATGTGTGACTGGAAAGCTTCTGCTCACAGTTGCTAATGAGTTTCAGGCAAGGGTGCCAGGGTACCATCTCGTCAGTGTATCTGAAGGGAGAACAACTGCCTGTTATGAACACATATGTGCATCCCACATAGGATCATCGGGGGGGAGGGGGGTGGTATATCCAGTGTGGTATGGAACCTCCTCTTACTACATCTGTACCATTTTCTTTCATATATGCTAACTATTTACATAACCCGTAAACAATCTAGATTTTTAAAAAGCAAAGTATTTTAATATTACCGCATCCAAAAAAAGCAGTTTAATTTTTTTACCTGTAGAATAAGAATGAGAGAGAGAGAATATACATATTTTTTACTGAAGAATGCCAAGCATTTAAGCCACAAATATACAAGACAATGATTCTACCCTAAAGGATCCCACAAGAGCACATAAAACAGAAATACATTCTACAACTTCACATTCATGAAGAACTAATTAATCTGGAGATTTTTATAAATTCTCAAAGTATAAAGTTCACTACAGCATCTATACTTTCCCCTATAAAATGAAGTGCCCCTGCAAAATTTTAATGGCATCTTGAAACCTCTATCAACTTTGTAAAAGTTATGAGATTATTCAAATGAACTCCCAATAAAAACATTACAGATGATATCAGTCCTCTGGTCACCTTAACCCATTAAATAAAACTAAAGCCAAAGCAACGAGCATTGGTCACCGCTGCTGGGCAGCACAGGTACTATGTGAATGGAAATGATGGAACCTAGAACACAGTAGTTCCTAACCTGACATTCAACAGGTTGTTAGCCTTAATCACCTCAATCATAGAAGAAGAATAAGGTGACAGACATGGGAGAAACAGCTATAGAGCAGAATGGAGAACACTGAGGGAGGGGGCTCACTAGTAATGGGTATCGTTAAGAACACTGTGATTGCCAGTTTTTATTCTTCCTTTGCAAATCTTAACACATTTGTAGATAGTCTGAAAATATTTATTACATAGGAAGTTTTAAGGCTATGGACCAAAATGGAAAAGATGATGATTAGCACTTCATGTAAGGACCACCATCTCCGCTAGCCTGCTCTAATGTGTTAACACTGTCTTCACCACTACTCTTTCATTGACTTCTCTAGGTCGTTCTGACCTTCAACGAGCTCTCCTTTATTACCTCAACCACAGGCTCAAAACCTTCATCACACGCCTACCAAGCAACATTCACAATGCACTTCATTTTATTATCAGTGGAAGGAATTCTCTTGACATCATCCTCTGCCTCCTTCCTAGGGCTTTCCAGTAAGTTAACGACCATTTCAGATTTCACTTTATCTAATAATTCTTTAATGTTCACTATATTGTCAGAACTGCTATAGTTTTATAACATTTAGTTGAAATCACATTTGGAGTCTTCATACAAAGCATTTATGACATGAAGAAATAAGTTTTACACCATGGTTGAAAGACTGAAAGAAAAAGTTGTAAGGGAGAGAAGGTAGAGCCTTGACCTTAAGCTTGCAAAATGTCAGGGTTTATAGGTCTCTGAAACTGTCAAACTTAGCAATGTACCCTTTAAAAAACAAAAAATCTTTTATTTCCTGGTGGAGTTGCAAAGTACTTTTTTGCATGTTAGTTAAATATATACAAATTAGATATAAATCCTTTATGCTTATACCCCTTATATAACCATAAAACAAACAAACAAATTTATAAATCAAGCCTAAAAGTACAAAACCAACACAATTTTAATTAATATTTGTGACATGAATGATGATAAACTGCTAAAACTAAATCACCAGCATTTGGCTTAACAGCAGAAAAACATATTTGCATGTTTTTGATTATCTTTTTGACTTAATCTCTGAGTTTAAGCATAAAGGAATATCATTTGGGTCATTATCATTAACAAACTTGTTTTAACACCACTACTCTATTATGTTAACACACTAATCAATTAAACAGTGTACTCACAAAATACCACACGAAAAAATGAAAAATAGCAGTTAAGAAAAAATTCTTTACTAAGTATTCACTAATATATTTCATACCCAAGGTCTATTTGCAAACTGTTAAACAGAAGCTATAAATCTGTACTATGCCTGGACTATGATAGTATGGTATCTTAATTCCATTTTTATTACTATCCCCTATATCCAAGCACCTATTCAAAACATCAGACAGAATAGGCAAATCCACATAGATAGATAGGTGGTTGTCAGAAACAGGGGTGGTAGTGATTGCTTATGCATATGGGGTTTCATACTGAGGTGATAAAAACGTTAATGGAGTTAGATAATGGTGATGCCTGCATAACTCTGTGGATATACTAAAACCATGGAGCTGTACACTTTCATGATATACAAATACTTCAATTTTTTTTAGAAGTCAAAATAAACTGTGTATATAAGCCCCTAGCTTTTCCATGAAAATCGATTATGAAAGTCATTCATTTTCCTGTGAATCTTCATGTCTCAGGTTAATTACTTTGAAATGTTACTAGAATTTCACTTCCCATTTGAGAAACAGATTTTGTGTTGATTGGAGCACTTACTGAAAACAGTCTAAGGAATCACTTTTTTCTACTTTCTAGATGAGAGATAAAAAACATGTCCTGTTCACTGCTCTAAGCCACCACAAAATTCATTTTATTAGAATTAAATTTTATCTCCAAATCCTACTTTGGGGCACTTTATTAAGCTTCTTCACTTTGTCATAATTTTTATCATGAGCACTAGCAGTTTGTGTTCTACTAAAGGACACCTTTCATAAAGAAACACGATTATTAATCACTTCAAGAAATTTGTGTGCAATGACAGTTAGAAAACACTATATGGACATGTAGAACTTGGACAAACAACTATACTCAGTAGAAGCTTGTTTAGTAGTGGTTTCTTTGCTGCAATTTAGACTGCCAATCAGAGAGAAAACACTTTTTCCATCATCGGCTACAACGATTCTTCACAAATAACTAAGATTTGGGTAGCATTTGTTTCTTTCTTACTATGTCTTATACTTTTCAAAATATTCTGATTTTACAGAACAATATGTGAACTTGATTACAACACATAATTCTTATTTTTAGGACTTAAAGTCTATAATGACTAGAAATGATTGTATAAAAAGTATTTAGAATAGTGTTAACTTGTCTGTCTTTTAACAATGGCAGTTGGAAGCTGTGCTGTTTTTTATTATTTGTTTTACAAACATTGTACTGGAAGTTATAAGAGCCTGACCTAACTTTAGTTACCTATTTGTTATCAGCTGATAAGACTACACATTCATGTCCAAACCCCTTAACACTGGACTTATATTTTGTTGCTAGCAATAATCTCGTTTAACCTCTTCATTTTAGAAATAAGGAAAATTAATCCCAAGGAGTGAAATGACTGGTCTAAAGTTAAAAGCTAGTTAGCTAATGGGTTTCCTTATTCCCAGTACTATGTTCACTTAATTCAACATCCTGCCAAATCTCAGGTACCTGGTATGTGAGAAGAGAAGATTTGTTTACTTCAGTGTAAGAGTGGTTTTTGTCTTAGACAAGCTGAATTCCAGCAGCAAGCTTACTTAAAATAATTTTTCTAAAAGATTTCTATGAAAGACTGAACAGTCCAATTTTAAGCTTGATACATCTTTCCAATCTAAATATCCAGTCTTGTTCAAGACACCTTGTCTTTCATTGTATAGCTCTATTTATAATTAGTAATTATTGAATAAAAACCCAAACCAGTAATGTTGAACATAATGAGAGCCTTAAATATACACACGGCTTTTATTTTGGCATTAGCTCTTAAAAAAGATTTATCACATTTAAGGTGATCATAATAGCCAACAAAATATTAAAGTAGTTAGTGGTAGAGGAATTACTCAGCTAAGTGTTAAAAAGTACCTCTGTTTGTGACCATGGAAAGAGAGCCACTAAACAGTTATATCAGGCAGTGAGCTAAGTGTGACATACGACAGGGGTTGACAAACTTTTCCTCTCAAGGGCCAGAGAGTAAATATTTTAGCCTCGTGGACCATGTATGTTTCTGCAGTTTACCAACCCCTGATGTAAAAAAACATAAAATAAAAAAGTCAAAGCAATTCAATCAGTAGGAGAAAGGGGCCTGTTTTATACAAATATGTAGGTAAACAAAGACTATCATAAACATTAAATATGAAGGTATTTATCCTGAATGTAATTAGACAGGGAAAACATTATGCCAGATATACAAACACCGTAAGAAAAATAAAATTAAAAACAAAATTATTTAATATTACATACTCTGGTGTGTACACTGGTAACCAATAGACTAGTCTTCCACCTAATACGAGGGTCTCAGCTGCAAAATTTAACAGGTCAAAAAACATATCACTCAGATGATAACTCAAGGAAACAGGAACGTGGCTTTCTGGACTAGACAAAGAAAACAAAATTTCAAAATCAGTGAAAAACTTTTAGGCTGCTAAACTAAGTTAATTAAAAAGAAGCAACATGCTTCTTCTCTGAGAAGTAGCACATCATATTTAACTTTCGCTTACCATTTTTCTATCCCCTTTGGTATTTCCTTCTGTGAACCTGTTCTTCTTGTAGATTCTCTGATGCCATATGGAGCTAGACAGAAAAACAGAGGTAACGCAGATCGTCAAAAGTCACCAAATCCCCAGTGAGGAGCAGACAGACATCATGTGCCTCCAGATGTGACACTCTGAGAAGGATAAACACCATCTATGCAATATTCCATGCTGAGAATGCATAACACCAAGAACATTTTATTTAAAAGGTGGCAGGCATTTGTGTTCTTCAAAAATGTCATTGTCATAAAGACAGAGTAAGACGATAAAAGTGTTACAAATCAAAAGATGCCTAAAAGATATGATTAATAAATGCAATACCTGACACTAGACTGCATACAATACTAGAGAGAAAAATATGCTATAATAGATATTATCGGGTCAATTGACAAAACTGGATGACAAAATACAGATTAAGCTATTGTACTGATTTATTAAAACTGATACACCTGTACTTTGGCTATCTAAGAGACTATCTCTAGTCTTAAAAAATATACACTGAAGTATAGGGGTAAAGCTCCACACTGTATACAATTAACTCTCAATCAGGAAAAAAATACATATTTTATATAAATATAATGAGAGCAAACAGCAGATTGTTAATAAAAGTTCACCTAATTTTCATAAAATACACTAACGTTATAATGCCTTGTTAATTTTTCTTTTGTTAGATCTGAAACCATCTAAGTTATCAAAGAACTGAAGTGGGCTGAGATAGAAGAGTTAAGATACACTTGCCACTATTTACAGATTTACTGCCAAATGCTTTGGAAAAGGCAAATCTATTCTTAGACAGGATGCCTGAAAGGCCCAAGAACTCACGAGGCATGGGAAAACAGTTCTCATGCACATTCCTGAAGCTCAGTGGGTTCCCAAGCCCAGTGGTTCACAGAATCCCAAATATCTTGTAACTCTAGAAAGGAGATGCCAGTGAAAACAGGCACTACAAAAAACACAAAAGCTTACACATGGAGAAATATGTGGTATCTGATACTCTCTTGTTCAAAATCTGACACCATAATTGCAAATGACATTTTGGCTCTGCTGGGCATACTAATGACCAATTACAGTCAAATATAAAACAAACATAAAAACAAATACATGCCTCAAAAAATAAGCTGGATAGAGAAAGGGATGACAAATTAATATATATACTTAAAAAAAAATAAAACAGTGAACTCTTACTTACTTAAATTGGTATCCTACCCTATATTTGTAATTTTCTCCTTCTCATTATGTGAAGAAGTCAGGGGTGGGAAGAAAACCAGTACAAGCGTGTTGGTAAATTTTGTACTTTAAATGTAAATGACTTTAGAAAACTAATCTTGTTCTGACTTGTGTATAAAGATAAACTTACGATCAGTGATGATGGCATCAAAATACGTGCCCTTCCTCCAGGAAGGTTTAGATGCATCTGAAACCAAGACATCAAGGTAATATTTCTCTAAACCATACTGACGAAGATTTGCCCTAATGTTTTCATCTGGTCCTCTCCATTTCTGGTTTTTCCTACTAGCTTTTCCTGAAGGGAAAGAAAAAAGGAAGACAAAGTACTAAATCAAACAGGGCATTCTTATTTCTTGCCATTTAACTAAAAGCAATATTTAACTCGTCTAAACCTACGTTTAGATAAAATTTACTTTCATTCAAAATTAATTTTATTTACACAAACAATTATTTTATTTCAACTTATTATAAACATATTGAATAGTAAAATTTACTGACATCTAAGTGAGATTGCGTTGTCACCTTTCAAGTAAAATTGCCTTAAAACACTCATTCAATACTTGCTGACTTCAAAGCATATATTCATAAGATACACAGTTGAATAGAACATGGTCCCTGACCTCCAGCAGCAAACAGTACCACATAGAAGAGTGATAAATCAGATAAATGAAAGAGAAATAAGGAGCGCTAATTTGGGAAATGCCAAGAGCTGTGACCATGAAGAGGAAAGGCAAAATGGAGACATTACAGATGAGAAGTTAAAGTAGAGGTTGAAGAAAGAAGTTCAAAAGTTCTAGTTTAGGAGACAGAAGTGGATGATGATACCATCAAGTAAGACGAGAGAAACGAAGAGAAGAATGCAGCTTAAAAAAAAAAAAGATGAGATTCACTTGAGATATACCAATCTTGCTTGTGAGGTAAAACATTTGGGAAGAAGATATTCATCAGGTAGTGGAAGGCCAGAATATATATACACTTGGGAGACTATCAGTATGTTAACTTAAATTAAACCCGTAAGAATAAATGACATTATTAACCCAGGTGATACATAAATGTTTGTTTTACAATTATTCTATTTTTATATACTCTTCTGTATTATGATCTACTTCACAGTAAAAACAAAACTTAAAAATCAAAAAAAGAAGAATAGCATGGCTCCACACACAAGTAGTGGGATGGCAGGAGGAAGAGAGATGCCCAGGGCAAAGTAGCACATAAACACAGGTCAAAGAACACTACAGGGCCTTAAGAGATTGAGATGAAACAGTCAAGGAAATAAAAGTACCACCCAATGAGACTACTGTCTAGGAAATCAAAAAGATTTAGGAAGGTCAACACTGCCAAATCCTATAAATATGTGGCTTTAGTAACAGTTTTCAGTAGGCATGACAGCTGGCAAATAATGGGCACAAGACAGTGAAAGATGAAGAGAACAAGTAAATACTAGTTTTTCAAGAAGTACTTTGTCAAAAGAGGAAAATAAAATGGTAGTTAGAAGTCCCCTATCGGGTAGCTAGGAAAGGTTTTGTATTTTTAAGAATATTCTCAAGGAAACTTGAGAATATTTGAGTATTAGTAAGAGACTAGAAGCATAGGAAATAAAGGGCATATCTAACAGCATCTTGGATAAGCTGAGGAAACTCTTCATCAGAATTCTACCCAAGTACTAAAAGTTTATAACATAACTTTTAAACACAACTTTCATAAATAAAAATTCAAATAAATTATATAGGACAATTTATTGAAAGCAAACATACTGTTCCTACTAAAAGCCAACTGGAATAATTCTTCTTAATACTTTATATACTCTAACACATTGCAGACAAAGAATAACTTTTTCTGGTTAGCCACTTAGGTGAACTTGATAAAAAATAACTAATTTTCCTTATGATAAATATTACTAAATTCCTTATAGTCAGGGTACAAAAAAAGACAGGTCATCAAGTACAGTATATCAAATTGTTTCAGCAAAAGAAAATTAAGTATAATAAATTCTTATCTATATAACAACTTACAGTATAAGAAAAAGGAAAAAAGTATTTCAAGGTTGATACTAATTACAATAATAGAATATCAACATAAATACAATTTCAAAATCATCAATGAAAACTGACATTTTAATACCATTCAGTTATAAGGAGTTACTTTTTCAGTTTGATTGAATCCAATCACACATCATTAGTGAAACTTCTGGACTTTAAACTGTTTTCCAAAATTGCCTCAAAAGTAATCCTTAAATAGAAACTGTATGTTTTATTAACATGGACATGCTGATTACAAAATGGCTAGTACCTTTCTCCTACTTCTCTCCTAACCCTAAAGTTCACAACCTTAGAGTTGGCTTACTTTTTAAAAATCTCTCTTACTGATAAGACCACAAATACCTCTGAGGGCAGAGCCTGTTCTCATTCATCACTGTGTTCCCCTAAAGACCACTTTGCACATACTGATCACTTCATAAAAAAGCAGATACCCAATTAAGCCTTATTGTTGGAAAAATAAGTAAAACTATACCACAACTCCATTAAAAAAAACATATAATGCCATATAAAACTATTTACTTTAAAGGCATATTTGGTACAAGAGCCAAGACTGTAACACTGTCTAGAATCTTTACTCACCCAAGCCATGAACTGTGTTGTAGTCTATGTCTGTCCCATATACATATGCACCAAAATGAGCAGATGCTACCAGAAGGCCGCCTGAAAAATCACAAAATTATGATGTTAACCAGACTCTCGTTTCTTCCTCTATTTAATCTGATCTGGATTCTTACAAACTAGCTGCTGGCACAGTACCCTAGAATGACACCAGTCCTGGCCATATTTAGCAGGTCTCAGAACTGAAAAAACAAACCCCTGAACTATGCTCACTACACTGGTCACAAAGCAGGTAATTAATATATGCCCTGGAATGATTACTTTAAACAGCATATTTATAGAAAACTCTCTTTTTTTGGTCAAAATATGTATCTTTAGACATTATTTTCATCTTATTTTGAGATGAAAAATAATCTTCCTCTTTTCTTACAAATGAGCAATTTAAGGCTGCTACACAAAGAATTTGCAATAAATAAATTGTGACAACTGGGCTCAATTCCCACTGAAGTCACAGTTTCAATAACTAAAGAGGGCATAAATAATATGTAAGACATTAATGCTTACAAATATTAAAAGATTAGGACAAGAAGTAGTTATTCTTCTAAATAGTGAAGCATTTATCTCTTATTTTAAACTATAAATACAAATTTCTAAATAACTTATTAAACATACACAAAATAATTACTACAATGACTTTACTGTTTACTGAGTGCTGTGATCAGAGTATGAACAAATGTCCCAACACAATTTGAAAGGACTAAGTAATTTGTTGTGACCAGCTTACATACAAACAAAAATCCTAATAAAGATTTAAAAATAAATGAACTCCTCTAAAATAAAAGGTGATATTTTAAAATAATTTTTTAAATGCACAAATATTTTAATAATTGTACTTTTCATTGAACTTCATTTTTTTTTTCCATCATCCAAATTAAAATGGTCCTACTGCTTGGGCAGGTCCTAATAGCTATACTATAAAAAAGTCCATCAGTTAAATTGAAATCTGAAATATATATATTCTTAGACTAGCGTATACTCAGACAAGGGAAAATAGGGCTATTTCCCCCTATATCCTTTTGAAATATAATCCCTAAAATTAAGATGGGTAGTACCTCCAGAGGATCAAGATCTATAAATTAATGGTGTTCCTTCCATAGCCATTTAAAACTTAGTCTTGTAACCTGTACTTACAAATACTTTTCTCATGAAAAATATTATAATTGACTACTTCTCACCGGAGTCCATGAAGAAGAGAATGGAGGACCAAAAGTACAGCAGAAACCAAAACCTAGACTCTCTCATACTAACCACAAAAAGCATTGTGTGAGGGGTAATGTAAGTAAGACCTCATTATTCTTACTCTATAAATGGAACTGTCCCTATTTGTGAAAGGTTCTATATGTGATGTCTGGAAATACAAAATCACTTCACCCAAATTATGAGGAATTACTACAATTCTGCCAATTAAGGCAGATACTCACCTAGAAGAACTAGTTGTCAAAGGAAACAGAAAAGCTTTCCTGTGCTTCCTTAAACAGAACCTTATCCATTTGGTTAGAGTGAGCTTTGAGAAGACCCAATATAGAGTACATTGCTGAAAGGAGATGAATAATCTGTTAGACTATATCTATTAGTTAAGGCTGTGTGCCCTTTAAGCTTTTAAAGTTTTAAATAAAATCACGATAAATTAATTAGCTTCTCTGAACTAGTCACTGGGAAATCACTGTCAATCATCTAGTTGTTTTAACCATCAAATTGAAGCATTTTCTGCATTTAGTTACACCTTAGATGGCGTTGCCCTGGAAGCTGCCTAGTGGGAGAAGGGCGATATCAAAACGGAGCAGTGAAGTGTGGAGGGGGCAGGTAATGTGACTCATCCAATATCTTATTATATGCTATTGAGTGTGAAAATACCACAAACTCAGTGCTTTAATTTCTCATTACTTAATTAGTAACCACTTTAAGGTCAGGGTTATATCGGCAAAGGACAAAATAAGAGCATTTTTTATGATAAATAATTTATGATTTTCATCTTTACAGATTTACGCAGAAAGCTTTACCAGTATGGAAATAAGAGACTGGGCTTTGGTTTTGCTGAAAGAAAAAGAGAAAAGGAGCGAAAACGAAAATACTGTTACATCTATTTTACTCTTTAAAAAAAAATTCAAATTAATTCAACTAGAAGCCTAAGCAAAAGGATATTGCTAGAATGTAGAAATTTTACCAACTATGAAACTCAGGAAAAGAGGACTACAAAGAATTGCAGACAAAATAGGAAACAGAGACCATGACACAGCTCTGCAGAGATCATTTACCTTTTTTCCTAACTGTCTTTTCCACCCATCATCTGCTCTTAGAAACAAGTTTCCCAATACCCACTCCTATGTTTATCATTTTGCAATGACGAAATTCAAAAGGAGCTACACTCCTTTCATTACTCCTCTGGCCTGTATGAAGGTAGAAGAGGCCAAGCAGAAAACAGTCTCCTAGGCATATTCTCAACCACTAAGAGAGTTGACTCACTTGAGAGAGGGGAAGGGGAGAAGAAATCAGAGCTATGGCCGCCGAGCTCCATCACATCATATCACATCTACCTACAGGGGCAGATACTTATACTGATTATTTTCATTATGAAGAATTAGAAGTTTACAATATTAATTTCCCTGCCTCCTGTCATAATTTGCCAACAGTTGCAAATAATGAATATCTTGGAAATTAGCCAAAGAAGGGGCTGGAAAATGAGTTCATGGCCAAACTGTTCATCATCATTTAATACCAGCTATCTCTAACATCTTTCACCAAAAAGGCATCTCAGTTCTTCACAGAACAATAATTAAAATAACGATAACAGTACAGTTAGTTCATTGAATGGTTACCGTACATCAGGTGACTTCTTAAGAATTTCATATACATATATAACCTCACTTAATCTTCACAGTGTATTATTTTATTACCACACTATAAATAATAAAAGTGCGGCTAAGACAAGAATCTTGCCCAAGGTCACATAGAACCAACAGAATAAAGATTTAAAACTATGTATTTCTCTTAACGGTAGTCTATACCATACTGCCCCCTTTGGGGTCAGCAGCAACCAAAGTTAAGTATACACTGGCTTACCAATTAGAGAAACAAAAGTAGAATTTGTTATTAAACAAAAACAAAATAAACTAAGTAAAGCTGCATCTCAGTTAATAAGAGCTGTATATCATTTACAAGTCTTTTATCTAATACCTAGAAGGCCTGTGGCATTCTAGGTACTAGACACATTGAAGCTGATCACTCCTTTAGCTGTGCTCATATTTGAACAGTCGTACTTCCTAACTACCCAAAACTGAATGAATGATATGTATCTTCCCCCTCAGGAAAATGGAGATATATAACTTAAAAAACAAAAATCTTACTAAAATGAGAATCAGCATATTTGCTAAGATGAAAAGAAAACTGTGTTTCTCCAGCTCAAAATGTCATTCTAGACAATGTAGCAGACTAGCAAAAAAAAAAAAAAAAAAAAACCCCATTTAGGCAGGGAAAGATTACATGTCTCCTTTCAGTTTCCACGAAGTTTTCTACTCTGCTCTATAACCCTGAGAAAAAATCACAGGTCATAAGTAGCCAGTGGGTAAAGCATTTGGGACACTAATATATGCTAATTTTATACTTTTAAAATGGAAAGGGATTGGAAACACTTGAATTTAAAATAAATATTAAAAAAGAAAACAGAAGAAAAAATATCATCCAATGCTTTATGGAAAACTATGGCCAAGGAGGAGGGCACAGACAGGGCTACTTATTTCTCTAATCCTTCAGAAGGTACTACCCATCGATGGGACAAAACGCCCAAGAGAGAGGACATACTTTGCTTAAGAACTGTGTCTGTTCACAGTTATTGGCTATTACAAGTTTCAAACAAGAGCACCAGAAGTCCTAAAGCTACACTTAAGCTACAAACATAAATTATGAAGTGTATTTTAGCAGCATCTTTGTAAAGATCTTCCCCTTGCAATTTTCCATTAACTGTCCTATATATTACAAATAATGTTCCAATTAACTGTCCTATATAAACAGTCAAATGACCAAGATATGCTACCCACTCTCAGAAGCTGTCCTAAAACAACTTTGGGGCAGGTCTCTTCACCCCTACTACATCAACAAAAGTGAAGACCTTGATTGTTGTGGAAGATAACATTTCTTTATAAACCTAGCCTAATCCACATGAAGGGAAAATTTTTACTTCTACTAGAAACTATTTTTAAACTCTATAGTCTAGTCTACATATATGTGTGCATATTAAGCATTACACATATGTCTATATCTCAAAGAATTCTCATTTCACAGAAAAAGTTTTAAAAAGTCCAAGAACAAAATTAAAAATTACTAAAGAATTTAGTATTTGGAAAAAGATAAATTAGATCCATTCCTCACAGTGTATAATAAAATAAACTCCAAATGGACCAGAGATCTAAAAGGAAAAAATTAAGAATACAAAAGTACTAGGAAAAAAAAACAAGCTTAATTCCTCTATAACTTGGATGTAGGGAAAATTTTCGCATGGCAAAAAGCAATTACATGCTAAATCAAAAGATAAATGGCAAACTGGGAGAAAATATTATATATATATATAACTATATTAAAATATATGTATGTATTTGAAAAAAAAAAAAAAACAGAGGAAGAAAGAGAACTAATGTCCCTAACATAAAAAGTACTTTAAAAAATAAGGAGACCAAAAAGCCTGGAGAGAAATAGGCAAAAGACATGAAAGACAATTCAAAAAAAAATTATAAAAATGGCCCTTAAAATATAAAAAATTATTAGACATCACTCATAATAAGAGAAATACAAATTAACACTACATTGAGATATTTTCACCCAACAGACTGACAAACTTTCCAAAGCTTCATAATATACTCTGCTGATTAGACTCGGGGGGGAAAACGGGTACTCATATGTTGCTGGCAAAAATGTAAAATGGTATAATACAGAGGAATTTGGCAACATTTAACAAAACTACAATGCATGCACTCTTCAATCCAGTAATCTTACTTCTAGGAATTTATCCTGGAGCTATATCTCCAACATTATGGAAGTATAAATGCACAAACTATTCACTGCAAACATTATTTTTAACTACAAAGTACTGGAAACTACCCACATTCAAGTATAGGAGATTGTTTAATACAGAACATATACTCAAAGTACAATTATAAAAAAAGAATGAGATATAGAGAACGAACCGATGGCTACCAGATGGGAGGGGGTTGGAGAGATAGGTGAAAAACGTGGGGCCAAAAAAAAGAATGAAGAAAATCTCTATGAAAGAATGGAAAATGGTTCCTAGGAAAAACTGTTAAGTAAAAAAAGCAAAGTCAAAACAACATATATTAGTATGCTATCTTTTGTGTAAGAAAGTGGAAATAAAATGTACATATTTGTGCTTATCACTACCGAAAAAAAAAAAAATCCCAGAATCAACTAGAAAACAAAAAAGTTGGTTACCTACTAGGGATGGGATCAGGGAAGCAGGGTAAAAGGGAGTGACATTTCTTTGAGTATACCTTGTGTAATTCTGACTTTTGGGAACAGATTAATTTTCTACATATTTAAAAATAAAAGAAAACCAACAAGAATGGGAGGAGCAAAAATCTAAAACTGAGGGCAAGCTGGAAAAAGTGAATTCAACTGAATTTTAAATGAACGCGAAAAAGAAGAAAGCACATATTTGACTTTACTGACGGACCCTTAGGTAGAGAAGAGAACTGACTATATATCCTAAAAACTTATCTTTTTAATAAGATTTTTTTTTACTGGTATGAGCAAAGCAATTCTGAAACTATTTCAAATACATTATTGGAATAAACAAGAGTAAATGTGTTCATGTTGATAGGAACCAGGTTTCTCACTGTAGAAGTAAATGTGCAATGGGAATAGGCAAAAAAAGAAATCTGTGAAGATAGACTGGAATTTACAGCGTATGTAAAAATTCACGATTTCTAAAATAAGCATATGTATGTCTATGTGCACACACAGTATATATGAAGGAATGTGTGCATGTGTTTGCATAGGCATTTTGCATATGTATATTGTGTATATACAGGCATATATTCCTAGCTTCTCTGCTGAAAAAGGCTAGAAACAAAGATACCTAGCACCCAGATCCTGGTTTCTAATATCCTTCCCCACTAAAAGAAATAAGGGTTCCTTGGAAAAGTGACTGACTCTGGGGTACGGGAAGGTATAAGATGAACCAGAAAGTAAGGGAGAACTCAAAAAAAGAGAATATGTCACAAAGACAGATCCAGTGTAAAAGGGCAAATCTCGGAAAATCTGAACAAAATAATTTTTAAAAGGAATGAACTGTAGACCACTAGGGGGAAAAGGGGTGAATCCACTTGTTCATTTTAATAAGAGAATGGTCTCCTGCTTACAATAGAGTGTCAACTGGTACTGTGGTGGGAGTGCTGGTGTTGGAAAGTCATGCCTTTGTAACTAACCATCAAAGTCAAGACTGGTTCAGGCAAGAAAAATCAGTGGATGCTAAAGCTGTCACCTTGACAGGGGCGAGGAGGGATTTAGATGCAGAACAGAATATTTACATAGTTGTTAATATGTCTCCCTACAGACTGCATATTAACTGCAAGGAAGTAAAAATAGCAATTATACAGTGGTAAAATCAAACACCATCTTAACCAGCTGTTCAAAACTAACATTACCAATGAGGGGAAAATAGCCATCATGTGAGTGCCCTGAAGACACAAAGTCACTGATGCAAGTAGTCCAGCAAGGAATGCATAACCTGAATCTAATCATGAGGAAATATCAAATGACCCAAAATGAGGAACAATCTGGATAAAAAAATAAAGCGAAAAGCGGTAGCATCCTTCAAAAGTACAAATTTCACGAAAGAAAAAAAGAGGCTTTGGATATGTTCCATATCAAAGGGATCAAAAAACATTAACAACAATATATACCTGATGCTAGACTGGAAAGGAAAAAAGATGGTATAAAGAATATAAATGGATCAATTAATAAAAGTTGGAGTATAAACGCTAAAGTATTATATTAATAGTATATTTACAATATTAAAAATTGTACTGTGGTTATGTAAGAGAATATCTTTATTCTTAAGAAATATATATTAGTATTTTTGAGGTGTAAAGGGATATGGTAAATATAATTTACTTACAAACAGTGCAGAAATAAATATGTAAATAAACATAAAGAGAAAACAAGTGATAAAGTAAATGAGACCAAATGTTACTAATGATTTAATCAGGCTTAAGGATATATAGGTGTTCTTTGTTCTATTTTTATTCTTGTAACTTTTCTATAACAAAAGTTCAAAGAGCTGGAGGAGGCACTCAGGATAATGAGGAAATAAAGGAGTAGGCAGTATGTTAGGGGTGGGATATATGCAGATGGTGGAACAGAAGAGACTCACTAGAGGATTAATTCAACAAGGAATACAGAAAATCACTGTATCAGTTAGACACCTCTTGACTTTGATAGGCCTTCTTCCTAATCACAAGTGGTCATATCCTTCAAGTTAGTTTATGATGTAATTAATAGTTGGTTGGCAGATCTTAATACAAAAAGAGGCAACCCTATAATAGTAGAGCACGAGCTCTAGACTTAGACTGCTTGAGTTTACATCTCATGAAATATATACACTGTATAACTTTGGCCAAGTCACTTAACATCTCTCTCTGTGCCCTAATCTGCTCAAGATTTTAAAAAGTATCTCCATGTTAGTTGTTTTAAGAGTTAACAGTAACATTAAGACTGCAGTGCACGGTACCTGCCATGTTTCACTATTCAACAAATGTTAGCTATTGCATCATCACTGCTTATGAAGTTTCTAATGGGAAAGACAGCTACAGGGAAAAACTTCAATAATTTGTTCCCACACAATCTGAATCTTAATTAATTTAGCCAGATAAACCTAAACATGAGCACTCTCCAAGTATGAACAAGATTAAGCAAAAATGGGTTGAAGCAATAGCATGTCTTCAGTCATATGAAGTAAACTAGAATTGTAGGACTCCCACACAATGTTAATTGTGAGAACACCCGATCAAGTGTGTATAGAACCCAGGTTGAGGTCTCAGCAGCCAGGTTCTAGCCCACTGCTAGTAAGTTACTTTCACTGTCACACTTACTTATAAATCTCCACAATCCAAATCAAAGATAAGGCACATTATTTTTCTCTAAGTATATGGTTACCAGTTTTAAAAAATGAACACATTTTTTTGTTACTCAAGTCCTCCTTCCCCTCAAGAGTTTCCTATTTAAATAAACTATATAGCTTTGTAATATTTCCACCATGTATGGTACTGCAATGTATGGTATGCTGCTCCCCCCTAGTGGTTTACTCAGGGTGGGTAGGAGAAACCACCACGAATATCTATCAACATCACCTTTGACATGCTAAAACTGTTAAACAGGCTTTACACATGGTTGTCTCATAGCCACTAACTAATGATAATTAAAAGTTATTCTGTCCACTTAATCTTTTGGTAAAAATATTATGACTTTATAATATACTATGACTTGACTTATACAAACAAGCAACATCTCTACACTAGTATAACAGTTAAATAAAAATACCTGTTCCAACAAATGGATCAAAAACAATATCATTTTCTTTCACTTTTCCATGGTTGGCCATGATGAATGATAAACCAGCATCCATGCTGGTATTTCCAATAAAGTGTCTTTTTTTGACACTATATGACTCAATAAGCTCTCTCTGTCCATCTGCAATCTAGATCAGAGATATTTTTGAAGTTAGTGTAATGTACAAAACAAATTTAAGATAATCATTCACAATAAAACCACAGTATCTTGATAATAATTCCTTTCCACTTACTACTGCTCTACACTTGTTCCTTTAAAGTGTGATTGAGGTTGTACTGGACAAATACCTTCTGTTTCTTTTCTTAGTGTGTTGTCATTTACTTTGACTTTTCAAACCAAATTTGAATTGGATTTGAATGCAATTATTCCAGGGGTTGGGGGTGAGTAAGCTTTACCCATCTTTTTTCTCCTATATAACAATTTCTGTAACACAAGCCACAACTTCCACTTACCTACTTACAGCCTCAGGGAAGTAAACAGAATTGCTCTGCAGTAATTTAATTTCTTTTCAGGATGGAAACCTAGATTGAAGAGCTCCACAAATGAGATCCCTCAGCTATCACAGCACTCTGCCTTTCTCTGCTTTATAAAAAAAAGCAGTTCAAACTTTCTGACAGGTCTTTTGTTAATGTTTCCAGGTACTCCTCATTATCTCTTCCCTAGGCTCTATATCTAAGAAGCCTCTTACACTTTATAGAAATCTCAAGAAAAAAACAAAACCAAACAAAACACATAACCAAGTATTTTTCACCAACTTTAATTCATACAGTTCTGACTATTCAGCTCTTTTAAAGTTCTACATATAGAGTCAAATACAAAGGCCTAACGTTTGGCTTTTAAAGAAAAAAAATAGGTAAAAGGAACACTTGCTTACCCATCTACCAAAATAAATATTATGTGGATTCTCAGGGATACGGTTTGGGTCCAAACCATAATCCTCCAAAACAGAGAATACATGCTGTGGCTTCTTCAAATTTACTTTTCCTTCAAATGGCAGAAACTCAAGAGCCTAAAAAAATAAAAATAATTCTAATGTCCTACAAAAATTTTAAAGGAAAAACAGTGCTCACATAATACCTATCTTGTAATTACGGTAACAGCATTAAGACAAAACATGTAAAGTACTTAGCACACCATTAGTTAAAATATATACACTTAATAGACATTGGGCATTATTATGTATCAACAACATTTAGACTATATTAATCTCATAGGTTTTCTGGTTTTCGCTAAATTCACTTACATCTATTCGTTTCACTTTTTCTTCTTGTGTCAGTGTTTTATTAAACGTGTGAATCTTTATTTTATATGTAGAATCTGAATGTAGAAATGGAACCTAAAATAAAAGCAGATAAATTCTTTAAGCTTAGTAATTTGATAGTATCTATAGACATGCTATATAAAACCACATTTCACTACGCACCATCTTCTCCACAGGGTATTTTTTAAGAGAACTATACAGCTCTTCTGGAGATTTTCCATGACCCCATAGTTCAAATATGGACCTAGGAAATAAATTATTAGTACTAACCTCAGTTAAGAAATAGTTCGCACAGTAATATGTAACAATTACTTCAGTAGTTCTTTAAGCTTACGCCACTAAAACAATTATTGCCTGTTTTCCAAGCTATAAATGAGAAATATGTAACCTGCTAACAAATATAGATTAAGTCCAAATCACACATAAGAGCTGAACTTTACACAGGAGAAAATTAACGTGAGTCAAGATTTTTCCAAGTTCTCATAATTATATTTTTGTACTACAACACAAATGATGTAGTAAAATCACTAAGTTATTTTAGTGAAATAGGTAAAAAGCTACAGGAAATCCAATTTTTCACAATGTCTTCATAATCAAAAAGAAAAATGACCAGATGAAAATGTTACTATTTATATCTAGCTATTATGTGGCAACATTTAGTAACTAATGATTACTTTTATAACAATTAAAAAAATTCTTTAAAAAATATTCCCAAGCTTCCATCGAGTTCAAGGAACATTTAAATTATAAGCAAAATTTCATTGCAATCAGTGAAACAGTACTTAGAATTAGTTATAATAGAAATCGATCTATATATTAGTATAGTTTTGTGCATCTAAATTCAAACCACTCTATACTTGTAATTAACACTGCCATTAGAACTGAGAATATCCTTTGAAAACAAATTCCTCCTTTCATTTGTATTGAATTTATAGAAAGAGGGCCTCTACAGTAATTCTGCTCTTACTTATCTATCACCTAAGGAATGACCTCAGCTACATAAATCACACAATAAAAAGCAACAACAACAAAAAATTATTCAAAATAGATGTCCCCAAATTCCAAGCATTCATTTTTCTTATTCTCAATGTTTAAAAATAATAAACTTAGTCAATTCACTCATTCAAAGAATACTTATTAAGGACATGATGGGAATTGTTCTAAGCCCTAGGACAGAGCAAAGAACAAAGCTCAATGCCTTCATGAAACTTAAGGTTAAAAAAAGTCTTGGAAGCATAAACTGAAGAAAAACATAGATACTCAATCTCCGGAAAGGTAAAACCCTGAAAAGCAAAAGTAGTAAAAAATTATAAAATTAACAATATAACTTAAAGAACAAGGACTGTTCTAAGTCCATTTAGCATTTACTTATTTCTCACAGAAGCCCTATGAGGTATTACTGTCCATTTAACTAGTGAGGAAACTGAGGCACAAAGAGATTTAAAAAGTCTCTCAGGTCATATAGCAACTGAAACTAGGTTTCAAACTCAATCCATCTAACCCCAGACTCCATGCTCTTCACCAATATTATAATGCTTCTTAAAAATAAAAGTGCAAAAAAAAAAAAAAAAAAATCTGGGAATCCCAGGCCTTTCAAGAAAGCTACACTCAGTTCCACAGATCATAATTATCCCTAATTAACTTTTATACAGTATAATATATAAACTAATACATAAATAACCTAGAACCATTAAATTATGAAATAACACTTATATCCTCTCACAGAAAGAATTTATATAACATATTAACAAATTCATATCTTAAATGTTCGAAATAAAAAGACAAAATAAAAAGCTTCAGTTATAACTGGAACATTAATTTATAGTAATTCCTTTTATGATTTAGATTTTCAAAGTAAACAGTTTTCATACATAAGACTATACTACTATGATCTCTATTTTAGAGATTATTAAGTTTATATGAATTGCCATATTTCTCATGAGTGCTATATAAATAAGCATGGATGTCAATTTATCAAAATAAAATCAATAATGATGTAAAATATCTTACTGATTATAGCATTAATAATAAAACTTTTCTGATAAGCAAAACTGGTTTAAGAAATTATCCTTTGAGGGAAGAAGGGAAATAGAATTGGGAAAGGTACTCAGAGAGCATCAATGGTTTCTGCAAAAAAATTTTTAAAGCTATAGCAAATATCCCAAAATGCTGAGACCTAACAAGGTAGAGAAACCTAGGTGTTATATTTTTCACTCTTTTTGTGGTATGCTCAAAATATTACATGTTAACAATAAATCAATAAAATTAATTTTCAATCCCTATTCTATCATAAAAAAAATTGAATTTAAGTTACTTTTGAATCTATGCTTATAATGGTCAATTTTAGTTCTGGAACAATTAATACTATAGTTAGAATTGTAACTTTTATCCTTTGAAAATGAATTCCTCCTTTTCTATTAAATTTATAGAGAGCAGGCCTCTACAGTATACTACTCTTACTCAGCTATCACTTCAAGTATAACCTTAACTATACAAAATATAGATAATAAAAAGAAGTCAAGAAATTATACAATATTATACAATCATCGTACAATTATTAATTGCATCATGCATCAAATATGTGCATCAGAAGATATGACCTTTGAAGGAAGTAGACAAGTTACTGTCTTCATGTTGCTATTTTAAACCTAATATGCCTTATCTTTGGAAATCAAGCACATCTTAGAGCCACAATATTAATATGCTATTTAAAGTACTAATCATTTAAAGATGTGTTTTTTAGTTATGTTTCTATTTTCTGGTCATTTTTATTGAATAAGTTAGCCCTACTAACAAGCTTCAGTTTAAGAGATGAGATTTAGAACTATGGCTAGTTTTCAAAAGGATGAATTTAACTAAATATGGGGGTATAATCTATTCAATAATACAGCAATTACATATGCTATAAAAAGTTGCTAAACTGGACATATGTAAATTCTTATCTTCACTGCATTATTAAATATTATAATTTCTAAGAAAAGGTTTTCAGCAATCTGCCAGAATGTTCAGGGGAAAAAAGCAACTCAAGGAAAATGTCAGTCGTTTAATTTTTAAGATGCTAGTAGAAAAGAGTTTAATTTTCAAAGACAGATGTTTTTCCAATAATAAAAAAAAAGGAAGAAATGAAATAAAATAAGAGAATGCCAATGATAAAATCTAGAAAACACTCAAGTAGTATAAACAATGAACAACATCATTACACTAATCTCTACCAAGATATGATCATCAGAATTCCTCTAACAAATAAAATAGTAAAACATATTTCGTGGCAGTCCTCAGTTTTTGTCATCTTATATTTCACTGATCTGCTCATCTACTAAAACCACTGTATACTTGAAACTTATATAAATTTATTAACCAATGTCACCCCATATATTTAATAAAAAACATAAGAAAACCATTTTTAGATTTTCAATATTTTGGTTATAATTAAATGTGGCATTTATCCTATATAATAACATTGCATTTACATATCATACCATAGTCCTGCTTAATATAAAAGTTTTAAAAAATTATTCCAAAATAAATGTTTCTGCATTTCACCGAGATTTTCTCACCCTCAGATTTAGCAGGTAACTCTCCTCTGTTCCCCAACCCCATCCAGTGGCAAATGCAGGTAACTGCAAGCTACATTGAGCTCCCCGCAACAATGAACTCCTTATACTTTGTGCTAATATAGCAAAAAGTAGGACAGAGTATTATGAAAAGTGTGGGATACACTCATGCAGGAGAACCTCAGAAGTTTCTCTTACTTGGCACACACAGTCCGTTTCATTAAGTTTCTTGCAATATCTTCAGAGGGAATACTAAGAATCCAAAAAGGAGACTGAAAGAAATAACAATATACAACTTACTTCAAAGTGGTTTTATAATCTCCTATGCTTTATTCAAGTCAGTAAGGAGAAATTCCTATTTGTTACTTTTATGTAAGAATACATGCACTGACTCAAATCAAAATTAAAATTGTTCTAGAACAAATGAACAGAGACACACGGATAATAGGCTAGTAGTTATCAGAGGGTAGGGGACAGGGGTGAGGTAGATGGGGTAAAAGGGGTCAAATATGTGGTGACAGAAAGAAATCTAACTATGGGAGGTGAACACAATGCAATATGTATATATGCGCCTTACTGTTAAATTGTACACCTGAAACATTGGATTTTGTTAACCAATGTCACCAAAATAAAAATTTAAAAACAAAAAAAAAAAGATGTGCAAATTGAAAAATCTTTGGTATTCCAGAAAATGTCTACTCTTCAATGTTAATAAACATATATTCCTCTTAAAAAAATTAAAATTGTTCTAATAGCAAAAAAGTAAATTAATAAGTACTCTATCAGGATAATATAGTATGTCAGAACACTTTTATAAGTAACTCTATAAATGAAAACAGTAGCAAATTTAAGGCTTTTCAAAATTTAGGTTAATTTTGTATTTGCTCTCATATATAGTTTAACCAAAAGATTTACTGCACATAATGCCCCAAGTATAATCTCAGAATTTTTTATTGATGCTAATCATTCCTTTTAATATAGCTAATTTATTTCTAACTTCTAAGCAATGTGCTTCTTTGACTAATTCCTCTTTTTCGAAGTAGTTGTGGCCAGTTGGATGAGGGGTGGGGAGTCTGAAATAACTATGATAGAAAATCATAGGGTAAAATATTAAGCTAATTTTTATTATCTTATCTAAGAAAAAAAGTTCCAGGTACATCAGGGGGATTTCCCAAGCCTCTGTGTCAACAGTTAAGAATATAGGTGCTTTTCCAGAATACAGCAAAACCCAGCAGGACCCTAACCCTTAGTACATCACACGATTATAACCACACCTTTTTCTCTTTCCTCAATAAGAGAAAGTCACACAAGTTCAATATCAGGAACTTTTGTCTTTTACAAAAAACCCTCCTTGACACACTCAGTCTTTCTTCTCCCAGTATTTACACTATACTAAAAAAATTCAAAATAATCCAAACAGAAAAAAAGATAGTCATCTTAGTATTACTATTATTAGTAAAAAATGTAAAGCTACCTGAATGAAATGGAAGCATTTGATAAATTATGGTAAAGCTAATCAATGGAAAGTATTATAGAGCTTTTGGCATTGAAGGTTATGTAGCAACATGTGCTTACATTAACATCACCAAGTAAAGAGGAGACTGCAGAAGTTCTTAAGTAGCATTACAACTGAGGGGGAAAACGTCTATGAAAAAAGATTGGAAGGCAGTATCCCTAAAATATAAGTCATGTCAAGGAGGAAAAATTGTGAATAATTTTTTTCTTTTTCTATTCCCAAACTTCTCTAATAGACTGATAAACTATCAAATACAAAATACAAAGCTCATAAGTTCACAATCTTACATATGCACAATTTCAAATTTTACAATGAGTACCAATATAAGCCTGGGGGAGGAAGGGAGCAATTGGGGAGATCATTTTATGAACTATATAGATGTCTAACCAATATATATTTCAAACTAATTTAAATAAATAAATTTTTTTAAAGGTACATAAGAGAAAAAAAAATATATATATATATAAGCTTGAAATTCAGCTAAATTCTAAATTCTAACTCTATACCTCTCATGAATGGAAGGCAGCTCTTTTTTCATTGAAGGGACAGATACAAATTATAGCAAAACTGTTGAATTAAAGTTTATAAATAAGCAAATACTGGAAATAAACCTAAATTAGTTTCCAAAACCACAAATTTTTTCCCCAAAATACGCTTTTTATTCAATTGCCCCTAGAAACAGCTACAAATAACCAACACGCAAATAAAAATTTAAGATTCAAATCTAAGGTCCTATTAACAAGGATATTACAACTGAGCGAATGAAAAAAATAAATTCAACTTACCTTTCCATAAGTTTCCTGACTACTGATGAACTGACCTCCAAAAAGTGAAAGCAAAGACTTTATTTCCTATATTGAAAATATTACAGAGAGAATACATTTTAACACTGGGAACTCAAAGATTATAGGTATGATACAATTAAAAAATAAAAAGAGTTAATGATCTACCTAACACATTTAAATTTCAACACCAGACAAATTAAAGCTTGAATTCTGAAAAAATTTTAGTCACAAATTTAAGTAATTTCTGAGAAATTTTATACAACAGGAGAGTTGCCAAAAGATTTGATCAAAAAAGGCCTGATTTTGAAAAGGAAAAAACAGATCACAAAAACTAAAAATAAATTTGATACTGTATCAATAAAAATAAAATAAGTACACAAATGATTTGAGGATGTTTAGAAAAGGAATAATATTTGTAAGCACATTTAGAATACTCTCTACTCCCTTTGAATCTTTATATCATAAAAATTTTCTTCCCTGGCATCAGGACTGCAAATTCAGTAGGAAATAATTTACTTTAGGCTGGACATTTGGGTGGTTTTCAATTTTATCAGTTTAAAATAAGGCTAAAATACACATTTCATAAGTATATGGATTTTTCCATATTTTGGATTATTTCTTCAGGATAGAGTCATAAAAAGTAGAGTTACTATATCCAGGTATATGAAATTTTCATGCCTTCTTAAAATTTAGAGGCTAAAATACTTTCTTAAAGGGTTGTCCTAAATTATAGTGCAAGAGTATCAATTTCCCTTTACTACTGCTCGACAGGATGTTGTACTGTTTGTCAACTGATTAAAAGGTACTTTAAATTTATGTTAATTTTTTACTGTTAGCACAATATTTTTAATCTATTTGTTTACAAACCATATTTGGAACCATTTTGTTTCTAGAAACTACAATCATTAGTAATGTACAAATTTCTAATTAAAAAACCAATAATTTTATCAAATATCAGGCAAAGGTAAGAGAGTCTCACTGTAAATTAACTTTGTTGTCTTGTTCAGTTAATTAAATGAATAAGTGTTGAATTATAAAATGAAATAAGAGATTAACTAGGGAGCATCACTGTGGATTCATTAAGTACAAGTTACGGTAAGTTAACCTCCTTTCTAAATAAATTACAAAACTAGAAAGAGAACGCAATAGCTACTTTAAAAATATCATGTACGCAAAGTTGAAATCTGTTCAGGTTGTATGTATATTCTATGAAGCAATCACTAGGTACTGATAAATGCAAAGTGACTATACAAATTCTATGATTCGTACTACTAACAAATTTCGTATCCCCAAATAACATGAAGCAGGTATAATCCCACTCCTTTGTGTAGTCTTTACAGAGGAGGAGATAATCTAATGAGACAAGTGTCTCCACTGCTGGGTACTATAATCCCCTTTCCTCCCAACTAGGAGAAGGAGCCTTCAACACCAAATAAATCATGAGCCACAGCCACCATGAAAGTATACCCAGACCACGAAGGTTCTCCACTTCAAAATCAAAAGAATGGGAGGTTTGTGCAGTAACTAGTACCTTTTTTGTTTTTTCTTTTGTCTATGCAACAAATCTTTTTTTTTTTTTTTTAAGTCCCTGGTATTGGAAGGGGCTGAATTAAGTTAACTAGCATAGACTATCTGTAAATCAGAGGGTAGCCCACAAGTTATTTTGCAACATGGATGACACAAATTTGAATAGGAGATATCACTGGACTTGGGAGTCAGACCACAATTTGGTTTTCAGTTCTTCCAAATAGTAGCAATGTGGTTTTATACAAGAAACTTAACTCCTCTGACTATCAGTTTTCTCATCTGTAAAATAAGAATCACAGGTGTCTCATGAGGTAAGGAGATATGTAAAGAGAGGAGCACAGAACCTGGGGTGTTATTAAAGGAATCAAGATGATGATGACTATAACACTGTCCTTGAAGTCCAGTGGTTCAAGAAATCAAGAAAGACTGACAGAGTTAGAATACTTAAAAGAAAAAATGAAGTTATAGATTAAGTTACCTGGTATAGAATGCCTTTTGTTCATTCTATATTAAAGCATATTGTGCAACCAGTTTTACATTTAAAACATTTAAAACGGTTTGCTAAATACACTGTTAAAAATCAGCAACAAACTAAAATACAAAGCCTCTAATAAGTTTTTTAAAAAGTGAAGGATTATTGGAAGTTTTATGGCATAGCATTAGCTCCACTACTCAAGAAGCAATGACTTAAAAGTGAGAATGAATGTGATAACACAAGTTTCATACTTAAAAACAAAATATGTATTAAACTAACTACTCCAACAACCTACACAAAAAAGCGAAACTCAAAACACAAGATTTTTATTCACCTTACAGCAAATTCACTTTCCAATTGAGAATCTTGCTACATCAGGAACAAAAAAAAATTATATTGGATATTGAATATAAAAATAGAGCATGATCTGGAGCATTCCTGATGCATTAATTCACATGAGCTTTTCAGTTCTTTCAGCCATTTTTTCATCCACTTAGTTTGCTTCAGAACCAGCAATAAAACCCAGGTATCTGAACTTTACTTTTAGTACAATAAGGCATCTGCCAACTAAGATTGGCCTTGAATAACTCACCATAAAACTAGACCATGTTTGCTGTGTAATCTTTTAAATTATAAAGGCAGAGCTACTCATTACAGCTCTCCTGCTGAGCAGTTCTAATATAGTAGATGGACCCCAAAGTATAAAACGTCCTTTTGATTGCCTTCCACAAAGGGATCCTATTTCACTCGATTCAATATTTATTAAACAATATGTGCACGGCACTGAACTATGTAAAAATATATATTTATCCCCTGGGAGCTTAAGGTCTAGTAGAACTAACATAATATTTAACCTAGTAACTGAAATGTGAAGCATAAAACAGCGAGTGCTCCTAAAGAAGTAAAAGCAAAAAAAGTATTATATTAAAGTACAGGGGAAGAAAAGATTACTTCAGTTTTAGGTTAATGGAAACTGACTTAAGTGTTGAAACAGGGAAAACAAATAAAGAGGAGAGAAGACTTCCATTTCCAGTGACTGGCAAACTAGGGAATTCAGATTAAGCCTCCTGCTGAGAGCTAGAAAAACCTGATACCTGCTAAAAGTATGGAAAGCTTTTGGGAGGGTAAGACAGTAACTACGAAGAATTTAAGGAAGAAACAGGTCAAATCACCAAGTACTAGGGATGCTATTTAAAGACTGCAACCTAACTACATCTTTCTCATCGCATTGTCTGACTATATACAGGCACTCACCCTCCTTGGCCTCTCTCTAGTTCCACTCTAGTATCCCCTAAGTAGTATCCTTTCCTTTATACTCCGAAATGATCTTTCTACAACACAAATAATTACTAGTCACTTCCTGGTTTAAAAAGAAAAAACACCTGTCACTTCCTGGCTTAAAAAGGAAAAAAAGTCAATTGCTCCCCATTAAATCTAAATTAAAATCCAAATTCCTTGCAATGGTCTGAAGAAACTCCAACTTCTGGATGCTACCCACTCACATCTCTTCCCATTGCCTACTGCTTCACCCTCCCTTCCCACACACCCCACACGCCCCACACCAACATAATCAACTATCCATCTGTGCCTATATACTTGCTATGGTTTTTCGCTGAAGTAGGCTTTCCAGTTCTCTTCACTCTCAGACCATCTCCTTGATCAATTAAGATCTAATTAAAATATCACTTCCTCCATGCAACGCTACACCTTTGGACTCTTATCTTGCCAATGCACCTCGCCAGCAAAACATTAATCCTGAATCTATGCCACAATCTTCCTTCATAACTCCTAAGGCCAATTGGCTAAGTACAACTGAAGATTATCACGGAATCTTGGCACAACTAAAAATACATGATTTTCACTATCAGTTAGGTTTTCAGCATTGCTCTAACACCTGTGTTCTCTACTGGTTTAACTTGTCAGCTTCCACTTTTGCTCTCAAAGACTATTTCAAATTTTACTATTTTTCTCAATTTTTCCATAAAACTGCTTGGCCCCCTCTCTCTCAAGAAATAACCTTGACTCATTTATTACCTAGAATAACAGGCCCTCTGTCAGCTACCCCACACCTGCCCACTCTCCCTTATTATTGAAAGACCAACACCTCCCACTGTGCCTTTACATCCATCTCCCAACCCCCTTCAGCCTATAAACATACCAATCTCTCAAGGGAGGGATCCTCCCTTGACACTAGGTCCCCCTCAAACTATTAATTAATCTCTTACTTTCCCTTCTTATGCTCAGTTAAGTGTAGTCTACTCTATCCCCCCTTCCTCATTTTTCATGACCTCCTCCCATAAAAACTCTACACAATAGCTCAACAAAATTTCACATACTTCCTATTCTGACACTTGCTTATTTTGTGATCTCTCTTCTCACTTTTTGACTCACCACTCTTTAGATACTATGCTTTCTTTGAATAATTTCATTTTTTCTCCTAGTGTTCATATGCAGATGACTCCCGAATGTTTTTTACCAGTCTAAATCATTCCCTATGAATATACTCATATATTCACTGCCTCCTGGTCATCTCCACTTGTTACACAAGCACACTGAATTCAGCAATAACAAAATTTTAAATCCTACATCTGCCTGTGCTTATTTTACATTCCACCAGGGCTTACCCTTAACTGGTCCCTCTTCCCCCAACAATCAATCAATTATCAAGCCTTGATTATTTTATCACCTACTTTCCCAGTCTGTACCTTTCTCTTACCCTTTGCCCTGGTTCAGGCCTTCTAAATTTATTAACAAGACTATTCCAACAGACTCCTAACTGGTCTCTGATTCTAGACTTATTCTTCACACTGCTGCTGACGTGCTTTTAAAAGAAAAATCTGATTCTGTCACTTCCTTGCTTAAAATACTTGAATAAATTCTCTTTCCAAGCTCCAGGATATTCAAGGCTTTGCATTTTCTGGCCTCTATATACCTCTACTGCTCTCTTCTTGTCACTCTCTCCTACATATTTCATAATCCAGGAATAAAAACAGCTTGTAATTCTAATTTACTTATTCTTTCCTTGGCTAACTCCTACTCATCCTTTAGTTACAGTTTGTGTAATCCATCGGCAAGACCAACATCCCCCACTTCTTAGTTGGATTAGATTCCCCTTCTGTGTTCTCATATTTCCCTGTGCATCCTTCTACGGCTGCACTTACCAACGTTATTTCATAATGCTGCCTTTATGCATCTGCGTGGTCCTATTCCTAAAGAGTAAGCTCCTTGAAAACAGAAACTGTCTTTATCACTGTTATATCCTCAGCGTTAGGAACTTTCAATTACAAGTACTCTGAAAATGTTTCTTGAATGAATGAATGAATGAATGAACAAACAAACAAACCTTTTTCCCAACTTCTCCATCACCTAAGTCCTACTACCCACCACCATCATCCCATGTCCCGCACCGAGTCTGACCCGCATACTTGATACTTAAAACATTGCACACTGAGCATTTCTGTCGGCTATTCTCCACTAGACGAAGAGTTCCTGGAGGACGCGTCTTACTCACCTGCCTAAATCTGGTACCTGGAACACGGGTAGAGGCAGGAATGAAAACGCTTAGCAAGGCTGGGAAAGTCTGTCATGGCCTTCTCTCATGCAACCTCTGCCGGGCTCCGTCCTGTCCCAGGAGGCGAGGGGCTGGGAACGCGTGATATCCCGCCCAACAACCCCGCTACCCCAAACCCCTGCGTGCTCAGGGTGCGCGGCTCGCCTACCCCCCGCACACCACCCTCACCGCGCCACCCTCTCCGGTCGGAATTCGAGGAGGGCTGTGCACACTCACCGGCAAGCGGAACTCCAGGTGCTCTTGAGCCATGAGCAGCAGGTACCTGTTCAGGGTGCTCGGTAGCGCCATTGCCGCCGCCACAGTGCGCCTGCGCGGCCCGCGCGGCGTCTACCCCTTTTCCCCCCGACAGGGTGCTTCCGCCGAGGCGGAGCCTAAAGGGCCGGAAACGGAAGCTCGGCAGGGCAGGCGCATCCCTGGGATCCACCGGCTCCGGCTTGGATTGCGGAGGTTCTAGAAGGGTCTGCTCGCCTCGGCTGTTCGCTCTTTCGCTGAGGTTTCTGGTGTGAGAGGCTGCTTTGTATTCAGGAGCAGGTCGCGATAAGACAGTGTAGTTCCCAGTGGTCCTACCACCTGAGTTGCACTTCCAACGATCTCTGCAGCTCTTCAAACCCTAGTTCTTCAAAAGAGGACTGAGATTTCACCTTTTCCGTGCAGTCTTCTCTAACCACTCCAGGCTTTGAGGACTGACTTACCTGGAACACTCATTTAATATTTAGTACACTTTTTGTATTTTTGCAATAACTTTTCATGGATATATGCCTCATAAGCTAATTAGAATAAGCTCTTGAGGACTGAGATCATCTCTTATGGTTCATTCCGCACCTCGCAGAAAAGTGTCCTCAAAGTATTCAATAATTACTAGGTGTGATGACACATGAACGGTCCACAGTCGACTATATTGAAACAATGATAGAAGTTGCTTCTAACTAGTCACGCTTGCACAGATTTCAAGATAGCATATAAACTAAGTAGCATATTCATAAATTTAAGTAATTTGCATATTCTATGTATATCTTGTGGCTTTTGAGAGCACTGAATCCTTTGTGTTATTGACTGCTCTTTTAAATTCCACCTTAATATTGTGCAAATTACAAAAGAGCAGGTATCCTACATATTCCAAGTACCATGAGCCAGAAATATAATTGATGCTTAGTTGTAGCGTTAAGAACGGTGGCTGTGGTGTCAATCTTAGGTTCAAACCACGGTTCCACTCTTTACAATCTATAAGCTCATAAGCAAATTTCTTAGTATCCCTTAGCCTGTTTTATCTAAAAATGGAAAAATACTGCCTCCCTCAAGGGATTGTTATGATTAAGGGAATTAATATAAAGTGTTTAATATAACAGTTGGCATTATTATATGGGGCAAATGCATCGTATTTATAGAGGATATATATATATATATACACATATTCCTCTTAGCAAGCAATCTGCTTTGGTTAGGAAAATGTCTTGGTAAGTCCACTGAGGTGCGTCTCTGAGAAGCATAGATGTCTCTTGGCCCCCAGACTTCAGAGAAAGGTATAAAAGTACTGAGAAATGAAAAGTAAATTATTTACTCTTTGAGAAGAGAGGCCAAGGTACGACAGAACCAAGAAAATGCTAGGGGAAGGATATGAAGTGCTCGATATACCTCATTCCCCAAACCTATCAAAATTACTAAACACATGAGAATTTGATGGGGCGACATTTTAAAGAACATCAGGGGTGCTGATTGTCATGCCAGGATCAATATGATGCTGTGCAGAGACAGCAAATGAGAATACAAATTTCACTGATTTTTCACAGGTATCATTTGCGCTAAGGTTCGTGACCAAATCCCTACTAATTCTTCACTTCAGAAATAAGCAGGAGAGCACCTACATCGTGAACCTCAAACTGTTGGATGCATGGTCTGAAGTAGAAATTAACCCTGCACAGGCCATTACGGTTAGTGTGGAACTACTCTGAAATCAATTAAATTGCCTTTGAAGGACTCACAGCTAGACCTATTTAACGTCTTTGAGCTTACTAGAGTAGTTAAGGAGTAGCTGGAGAGTATGAACTTTAAAAGCTGGTATTCAAATTAGCATCTAGAGATTTGCAATATTTTTAAATTTGTACTGAAAGGGGCAAAGAGGTTCATAACTCTTTCTTCTGAGAACTGATCCAAAGTTCCATCCATGTTTCATCTACTGGGGCAGATCTCTTACAGACTTGGCTCCTCCTGTGAAATTACTATTGTGCAAGCATTAGAGTCTCTGGTACAGGCTTCTGATTATTAAAACAAAACAAAACAAAACAAAAACAGGCATTCCTGGGAGGTAAGGACTAGGAATTGGAGAGAATGTTGAATTCTAGTTATAACATGCCACTATAGTGTTGAGACTAATAGGATGTAGTCATTTAAGAAAGGATATTAGTAGAGAGTTAATGGTTCTTAACAACACAGGTCATGTGTAATGTCAAAACTGCTCACACATCTGTATCAGACTGAGCATCTAACACTTGAAGAGAGAACCATAGGGATTTGCACACCAATGAGGAGAAAAGTTATCTTCATATTTGTTAAGAGTAGAAAATTTTTGCAGTGAGTAAAAAGCAAGGGGCTTTTGAACAGTTTGGAGAATAACGTTTTATTAGAACAAATCATATAAGAAATATGATTTCACTATAGTGAAGCATTCCTATGGGAGTTCTAATTTCATGAGATGAAGATAATTCAGAAAGAGAGAACACTGGGTTCTCTCAAGAAATAAAACCAAACAAGTAGGGACTCGAAGCCTCAGTTCAAACTTGAACTGATTTAAGTATGACTCAGCTCTTTGAGGTCGAATTTCCAACAAGCAACATCTCCAGAAGCGGAGGAAAATGTCCTCTGCTCAAAAGACCTCCCAGAGGAAATCTGAAGCCCTAGTTGTGAACGAGGCCCACTAATTTGCTGTCTGTGAAAAACGTTCTGTGCATAGAAAAAAAATGTGAAGGGAAATGGACTGGAGATTCAGCCTTCTCTCCCGTTCATCCTTAAACTCATGTTGCCACAATTCAATGCTGCCACAATTCAGTCAAGGGCCATACTTTCCCAGACGGATGTAAGACAGCAGCCTGATTGAGCAAGACTAGAGAACAACTATCCCCATACCGCAGCAACCGGCTGTAACAGTTTTCCAAAAGGAGCCTAACCTAGAGCCTGCCAAAATTAGGGATGTTTCTCCTCTATGGGCCAGTCCTTGATTTTATTCTTTTGTTTTAAATTAGATTGTGATTTTAAGATAGAAAGTTTATTTTTCATTTATTTAAGCTGAATCAGAGATCTATTTTTTGTATTTTTATTGCTAGCAAAAAACCTGATTCATAAACAGATAAATCAAAAGGTATTGGCTTCATTTTAGTGAACTGGAGTAATGGGCATTTAATGAAAGTGTGGGTGTCAATGTTTGTAGATGACTTTTTGACTTCAAAATCTAGAAATGTACGAGTGTTTCAATAAAAAAAAAAAATGTGCTCTTGACCTTCAATTATTATATGAAGAGGCATGTCTACATCTTTGACATTGAACTCCTTTATACATTAGGATCAGCCAATTTATTAAACATCTTTTATTCAAACCTCTGTTTTTAGTACTATGAAAAGTCCAGATGACCAATTGGGATTTATCCCAGATATGCAAGGCAGGCTCAACATTAGAAAATCAATTAATATAATTCATCACATCAATAAGCTTAAAAAAGAATAATCATTATATTAACAGATGCAAAAAAAGCACGTGACAAAATCCGACACATATTTATGTTAAAAACTCTCAGTAAACTAGGACTAGATAGGAACTTCCTAAACTTAATCAAATTTTTGATAAAGGATTTTTACAGAAGAAAAAAAAAAGAAATGAAAACTATAGTTAACATCACAATTAATGGTGAGAAACTCAAAACTTTCCCACTAAGATCAGGTACAAAGCAAGGATGTCCCCTCTCACTACTCTTTTTCAACTTTATACTAGAAGGTTTAGCTAATGCAGTAAGACAATAAAAGATATATAGATTGGGAAAAAGACACAAAACTGTTCACATATAACATGATTATCTATGTAGAAAATCCAAAAGAATCAATAAAAAAAAAAAAACACCCTAAAACTAAAAAGGATTATTGCAAGGTTGCAAGATACAAAGTTAACATGCAAAAGTCAATTGCTTTCCTATATACCAGCAATGAACAACTTGAATTTGAAATTAAGAACACAACACCATTTACATGAGTACCACTCAAAATAAAATACTTAGATATAAATCTAACAAAAAGTGTAAGCTCTCTAAGAGAAAAACTACAAAATCAAAGAATAATGAAATAAATGGAAAGATATTCTATTTCATGGAAAGGAAAACTGAATATTATTAGATTATCAGTTCATTCCAAATTGATCTATAAAGTGAATACACTTCTCGTCAAAATTCTAGCAAGTTATTTTATGGATATTGACAAACTGATTTTAAAGTTCATGTGGAAACGTAACAGATCCAGAATAGCCAACACAATATTGAAGGAGAAGGAAAAGGTTGGAGGGCTGACAATGCCCAACTTCAAGACTTACTATAAACTTTACAGTAATCAAAACAGTTGTATTAGCAAAATCAAATAGATCAATGGAACAGAACAGAGAGCCCAGAAATAGACCCATATAAATAAGTCAACTGACCTTTGACAAATGAGCAAAGGCAATACAATGGAGTTAAAAAAAATTAAAAAAAAAAAGTCTTTACAATAAATGGCGCTGGTACAATTGAAATCCATATAACAAAATTAAAAAAAAAAAAAAGAGAAACACCTAATCTAGACACAGACCCTATAACCTTCACAAAAATTAACTCAAAATGAATCATAGACCTAAACGTAAAATGCAAAACTACAGAACTCCTAGAAAACAACGGGAGAAAACGTAGGTGGCCTTGGGTATGGCGATGACTTTGTAGATACAACACCAAAGGCATGATCAATGAAAGAAATAACTGCTAAGCTGGAAATCATTAAAACTGAAAATTACTGCACTGTGAAAGACAATGTCAAGAGAGTAAGACAAGTCACAGACTGGGAGAAAACATATGCACAAGACACAGCTGATTATGGACATCAAAAATATACAAAGAACTTTTAAAACTCAACAATGAGAAAACAAACAACTTAATTGAAAATAGGCCAAAACCTTAACAGACACCTCACCAAAGATGATATAGAAATGGCAAATAAGCCTATGAAAAGATGGTTCATATCATATGTCATCAGGGAAATGCAAATTAAAACATATGAGATACCACTATATACCTATTAGAAATCCCAAACATTAACAATACCAAATTCTGGAAAGCATGTGGAGCAACAGGAATTCTCATTCATTACTGGTGGAAATGTAAAATTGTACAGCTACTGTGGAAGAGTTTATGACAGTTTTTTGAAAAACTGAACATATGCTTATCATATGATTCAGCAATTGTGCTCCTTGTTATTTACCCAAAGGAGCTGAAAACTTATGTCCACACAAAAACCTGCATGCAGGTGTTTATAGCAGCTTTATTCATAATTGTCAAAACTTGGAAGCAAGCAAGATATCCCTCAGTAGGCAATTGGACAAAGTGTGGTACATCTAACAATGCATTATTACTCAGCACTAAAAAAAGATGAGCTATCAAGTCATAACGAGACATGGAGGAACCTTAAACGATCATTACTAAGTAAAAGAAGCCAGTCTTAAAAGGCTACATACCATATAATTTCAACTACATGATATCCTGGAAAAGGTAAAACTATGCAGACAGTAAAATGATCAATCATTGCCAGAGGCTGGAAGGGCAGGAATGAATAGGTAGACCAAAGATTTTTGAGACAGTGAGAATAGTTAGTAAATTAGTATAATGATAGCTATATGTCATTATATATTTGTCCAAGCCCATAGAATGTATACCACCAAGAGTGAACCCTAAAATAAACTATGGACTTTGAGTGATCATATTATCAATGTGAGTTCATCTATTATAACAAATATACTACTTTGGTGAAGAATGCTGATAATGGGGGAGCTATGCATGTGTGGGGACGGAAGGTGTATAAGAAATCTCTGTACCTTCTCAATTTTGCTGTGAACCTGAAATTGCTCTAAAAATATAAAGTTTTAAAATCAAACACACAAAAAGTTCCAAAAGGCAAAATCTGACACAATATTTTTCCACATTTATTTAGCTTTCTTTTAGCTAATTAAGTACAGTTTGAAATGGCTCATTATTAATAATTTTACAATTTTTCAATTACAAACAAACAGTATCACAACATGCATAAATAATGCTCTCGATACTACTTTAAACATTTTTAAAACAGGCTATGAATTAGCTTTGTGTTGAGCTAATGTTACAGGATGGCTAGAGAGTTACCAAATTCTTATACTACTGGAAAGGCTGAGTGAATTTCAACTGTAGTATTTTGATTATTAATCTTTACAATTAAAAAGAGAACTGCCACTAAAAATGTGAAGTTCCAAGGGTTTTCCAAAAAAAAAAAAAGAAAAACTTACTGAGAGAGTATAAACCTATATAAATTAAATCAACTTGCTAATCACATTTTTGAAAAAGTCCATAAGGCATTTGAGAATTCCTTAAATACTTTACATATTGTTATCATTATATTGTCAATTACATTATTGCAATTTCAAATAGTACAACATGGTCCACATGTTAAATATTCCTTTTCTTCAGCTGGTCATATTTAAACTGATATATAAAACCTTGTAACTGCTAACCTATGTGGGTGCTCACCAAGCTACTTAATAAAGCAGTGCTGAAAAAATTGTAAATCTAGTTTTGAAAGCGCATAACCCCTCCAAATCCCTCATTCCACCTTCAGTGAATAAACAGAATTTGGACATTCATTTCAACTGTAAAGTAAATAACGATGGAAGCAGAACACGAGAAAAGTACACCTGGGTCTCTGAGCTTAAATTTTCACTGTCTATCTGCCTAATACAGAGTCTTAAATACTCAGTTCACTGCCACCTGCTCTTGAACGTGTTTCCCTCTCCACAGCCTCTTCTGTGGACGTTATAGCACTTAGTACATTAAAATGTAATCACTGGATATGTCTGACCCTTGTATTAGCAACTTAAGACAGACTGTCCTTTCACACTTCTGCATTTCCTGATCCTGCCAGTCTCTGCTACACATTAAATGCTCAGCAAATGATTGCTGAATGAATAAATGAACACATGAACTGCACAATATTGATTCCAGATGCTATAACTAAATATTGTAATTAATATTTCTTTACTTAAAACTATGTTTAATATCAAGTCAAAAAAAAAAGAAAGAAAACACATCTTAGCCTATTTTTAACATCTATACTTTAATCCTCATGTTCACATATTTACGTACATAGCAGTATTATAAACTGACATAATGTAGGATTAGCTTTCAGTACCTACTCTTCAATCACATTCACCATGTTAGTGTAAATTAGCAACAAAAGACAATTTCTAAAGAAATATGTCTCATAAAATGATATATTAATAATATTAACTTTGTGTAATTAAAATAAATTTTCTCAACCAAGACTATCTCTACTTTCAAACTATGACCTTTCCATGACAAAAGATAGGTCTAATCATTTTTTAACTATAATTTTCCTTTGGCAAAATAAACGAACCATAAAGCAACAGTTTCTGCCAGTTTTAATACATTAATATAACCATTTTATGGTGCTTCTCCATTTATGCTCTTACAGGTAAAATCCCATTACAGTGAATTCTCTTTCATAACCAAATTTGTTATTGCAAATCCATGGTTAGAAATTATCATATATGCATTATATAGGACAAATTTATTACAAAGATTCTAGGTTTCAAGAAGTGAAAAACAGCATCTGTAATCTGAGTAAAAAGTGACACATACACAGTTCTTTCCATTAACAAGAACAGAGATCAGTGTGTAATATGGTACTCTTTATTTTGAAATTTTATGTGCAAAATTATGGAACTGTCAATAATTTCTTTTTCTCTTTCATAGTAATAAAGGCTCCAACAAAGAACTTTCTATACCAGTTTATTCTTCATAATAAATTGTTATTATAATTGCTACTGAGAAATAAAATATTTGAATTATTTTTAATACAGAGCCCTTCTTGATTAACAGAATTTGTTTTAATGGGATTTTAGCTATAGTATCTTATACCCTAAACAAGTAACCATCAAAACAAATAAGTCAATGACAAAGTGTTCATGTAACTATATCACAGATCTCAGGAAACAGACATTCAGAAAAGATTTAAGTCTACCCAGTAACAGCTTCTCAAAAAATTCAACAAACCTTACCATTGTAATGACTTAAAAGGGACCATAATATTAGTTTATGTTGAGCCAAAATTAAGAAAATCTTCCACTGTTGACATTTTCATGTTCTTAGTTTTTCAATCAAATAATCAGCCTGTAATTTTAAAAACATAACATTTTTTGTTACAGTTATCATAGCCTGTGTGAAATAATTCTACTGGCATACCTACTACAATACACCACAGTAGAAAAGCTGGATACTACATGTTCTGTTCTTAAAAATATCTTACAAAAAAAACTAAATATAGTAAGTATAATAGTTTTATAAACTATAGAAAAAGTATTCTATATTGCATATAGATAGGAATATTTTTTATCCATTTTGCGTAGTCATTAAAAAGTTTCAATAAGAAAAGGAAAATAAATATAATACTAAAGCTTTCGAATGTAAATTAGACATGAGGAAGCTTAAATGCATATTACTAAGTGAAAAAAAAGCTAACCTGAAAAGGGTACATACTGTATGATTCTAACTATATATGACATTCTGGAAAAGGAAAAACTGTGGAGACATTAAAAAGATTGGTGGTTATGAGAGATGAAGGGGGAGGAACAGATGAACAGGCAGAGAACAGAGGATTTTTAGGGCAATGAAACTATTCTGTGTGATATAATGGTTTTTACATGTCAATATACATTGTTAAAATCCAGAGAATGTACACCAACAAGAATGAATCCTAATGTAAACTATGGATTTGGGGTTATAATGATATGTCAGTATAGTTCCATGGATTATAGCAAATGTATCAATGTGGTGCAGAATGTTGATAGTAGGGAGGATTTTGAGTGTGTGGGGGAACAGAAGCATATGAGAACTCTGTACTTTCCATTCTATTTTGCTATGAATCTAAAACTGCTCTACAAAATAAAGTCCGCTTAAAAATTAAAAGTAAACTAAAGTCTTCTAGTTGTATCACTTCAGATACTTTTCTCAATTATATATCTGATCATTATATGAGATTTTGAAATTAACTTTAATATCTTTAGTTTATTTTTTCAAAATATCATAATATATACCCACAGATTTAAGAAGAATTCAGATTCCCCAGATAAACTATTAACAGGTCTTATAATTTTGTTCATTCATTTTACTTCCAACTAAAAAATCATGTAAGGAAATAAAGTTGAAAACATTTAAAGAAATATATTGTTTTCTTTAAAAAAAAAATTTATTGTGGTAAAATACACATAACAAAATTTAACATCTTAACCATTTTTTAAGTACATAGGCTTAATATTCAGTGATAATAAGTATATTCACAGTGTTGTGCGACCATGACCACCACCCATCTCCAAAACTCTTATCTTGCAAAGCAGAAACTCTATGCCCATTAAACAAAAACTCCCCATTCTCTGCTCCCCACACCTCTTGGCAACCACTATTCTTTCTGTATCTATGAGTCTGACTACTCTAGGTACCTCACATATGGAGAATTATATACTATTTGGCTTAATTTCTCTGAACATAATGTCCTCAAGGTACATACATATCATAGCATAGATCAGAATTCCCTTTTTATTTTTTATTTATTTTTCAATTTTAGTTGATATACATTATATTAATTTCAGGTGTATGACACAGTAATTAAACATTCATATACCTTCCAAAGTGTTCACCCCAATAAACCTAGTACCCACCTGACACCATACATAGTTATTACAATATTATTGACTATATTCCCTATGTTATACTTTACATCCCTGTGACTATTTTTGAAAAATGTATTTTTAATAATTTTTTTATTATAAAAGCAGGGATCATGTAGAAAATTAGAAGTCCAAACAAGAAAAAAATCTCCTTCTTATCACACTGATATTTTAAAGAGACCACAGCAACTGTCCTACTGAATCTCCCACTTTATTTCAAATACACACGTGCTCATTTTTAAGTATTTTTTTAAGTTAAGTAAAATTATCTAGACAAGTTGAAGAGAGAAATAAGTGTGAAATATGAAGTTTCTAGAGATCAGTTACTTTTTAATTTCATATATGACTATAATAATAATATGCTTTAATTTTTTTTTACTTAATTTATAATTTTATAATTATTCAGATATAGCCACTATAGGCCATCTTAGTATCATGGATACATAAACAAGAGACTGGTAAATTACTAGTCCAGTAGCTCTGAAAGGACAAAGGCTTAACTGTCAGACCACAGGCCTGTAATTAGCTGAATTCTATTCTACTCTTGCCCTAGCAAAGCAGAATTTTGCAATTAGAGGGTGCTTAAAGCTTTAATCTCAGGTCTGGTAGTTGAGGCTACTACTACAGTCCTTTTCTAAGGAGTTTAAACTATTGAAAATTACGAAAACTCAATTTCTAGTTATGTTGATGACAGAGGCATCAGATAACATTTACTGAGTACTTAGCATTTGCAAGGTACATGTTTAAGTGCTTTACATGTAAATTATTTTATCAATCTTTTTATTGACCCTAGCTATAAGGCACTATTAACCTATATGTAGGTATGCAGGTAACAGATAAAGAACTTGGGCTTTTAAAAAGTTTAAGTAACTTGCACATGGTCCCTCAAGTGCCTAATGAAGGAAGAATTTGAATCCAGATATTGTGAATTCTGAACTATTTATGCCATGTTTCTTCTATATTATAGCCTCTGCTTGCAAAGAAGGGATTTAACCATAGCTTCTCTTCCTACATTTCTATGACCTGGAAAATCCTCCAAATTAAAAATATTATCTTGGATGTGTGCAAGCAATATGTTAAAACAGAAGAGCAAGTCTATGAGAGCTGTTGCCAAGAAAAGAAAAAATAAACAAAAAGGACAAATATTTTAATTATTTTTGTATGCTGCTAGTATAACAATAACACTTACTGTGATAAACCAATAGGAATTCACTCTATAAAACAATTTTGAAAAGAAGCCAAGCTGATCGACTGGTGCCAGAACATGAAGGTGCAAGTGGGAGATGGAACAGAATGGTGGTACATGGAAACCCATTCTAAAACAGAAAGGTAAAAGATAATTGATAAATCAGTCCTGCATTAGTTTAAAGCTTTTTTGTTGTTGTTAAAGGACATAAACATTAAAGAGAGCCAAAATAGGTTACCTTAGTTAAAAAGATCACCACGCAAATACTTTTATTGTTTTTCTTTATACATTTTAGACTATTCACACAGTTCTTTTCATGTTTGAGTTCACAGTAACAAAAACTCTTCATCAACAAAGGCCTTTACAACATATTAAGCCTCACTATAACCTTCATGAATTCTGACCTGGCATTCTGTTTTATCTCTTCAGTCTTTATTATATCATATTAAGCTTTAATTCTCCTGAAATATGCCCTCTACAATGAATATTTTTAAAAATTACAGGACACTTGAGAAGTAGGGTTTCATTATTCCATTATTAACCAGTAGATGGCATGCTTTCTCCTTTAATAAAAGTGGTCAGTCACTTCTCACAGACCAATATTTCAGTAGTAAAATTAATTATATAACTAAAAACTTTATCATCATTTGTTTCTTGTTGAATAATGAAAATAAGCTAGATTATAATTATCTATAATTATTTGCTTTATAAAACATAAGAGAATTCATTTGACTAATAAAAAAATTTTAGTATCATTTAACCTCTTAAAAATCAATTTATAAACCATTTTTTAAGTCCACTTATTCTGAGTAAAGCAAGGCACACCTGTAACAATAATCCAAGCCTAGAAATAGTTGCCTGTTTAAACTAAAAGTGAGTCTCAAAAAAAAAAATAAATGAGACTAGAAGTGAGTGGGAGTGTGCAAGAAGACACAGAAGTGCTATACTGCAGCAATATAGGACTGAAAACATAAAGTCACATATGCAACACATATTGAAAAGCTTTCACCATTACAGAGAAAAGGAGACTAGGTTTTCCCTCTGTGAAACATGAGCCATATAATGTAGAATCAAGTAATGTAAAAGCTAGAAGCAATGTGAGGGTTCACTCATTCCTTTCATTCTAAAGACGGGGAAGACAAGGTCCAAAAGTGTAAGAGACTTCCCAAAGCCAGTAAGTTAGGCAGTGACAGAGACACGATTTAGATTCAGGGTTCTCAACACCTAATCCAATGTCCATTCTTCTCTAACAAGCACTGGGAAGAAAATGTGCTGCTTTTGGCCAAAGGGTCTCAAATACCATCTGCTTCTTGTCATTATTACTCTTGGATAGTGCTTAACAGTTTTTGGTGGATTTTCACATATATAGTGTCATTTGAGCCTCCAAGTAAGCAGAGCAGGTGTTATCTTAGAGAGGTTAAAAGACTTGTCTAAAGTAACACAGCCAGTACAAGTACAGTACACAGCAAGTAACAGGGATAGCATTAGAATTAAATTCTCTCCGAATTCCAGTTTAGAAGTATTAGAAGTAAACTCTACTATACTTGCCTTGGTCCTGCTTTGGTCATATAATGCAAAGTCTTTTAAAAAGAAAAAAAAAAAATAGTTGCCAAATTGAACATTTTGTTTTTGGTCAAACTTTGACAAATTCCAGAGTATGGTTCAGCAGGAAAACAATTCGAATTAATTTCATGCTGTAAGTATAATAATGTATTTTTAAACCACGTAAAATATTTTCTAAAGAAATATCAATTTACACACAATTTTATAGGAACACACATATTGTAACTATTTTACCTACCTACTGCTTGAACATACTTCTGTCCAAAGTTTAAGTGGGGATTATTAGAAGATGTTGAGACATGAGATGAAGAAATTTTGTTTATTAAATTTATGCTACCAATGGACTATATGCTCACTTTCAGGAAAAGGTCATTTAAATCATGAACTCTGCCATCTCTGCTTTCATTTTCCATGAGGAAATAATATTTCGGAAAACCCAATTTTGAATAATGGTTTTTATTTGGAAGTATACATACCTCACATTTTTGAAGTCTGTGAAATTATTCCTTTCAAGAATGGTTTTTCCAGCAGCAACCATGTTCTCAACTATAAAACAGGAAAAAGGACATTACATCATAGGAGACATTAAATTCATTAAACTGTTATTAACCTTAACTTTCAGGATCCTAGTCAAAATTGCATCAAATGGGTAAATATTTAAAAACACATTCAATAGCTCTAAGTTACTGAGAAGTTTGCTTATCAGCAATTGAAATAAAGATTTAACCTATCACAGAATATCACATATAGGCCGACTCTGAATAGCTGTTGAAGGGTATTATCAAGTGACTGTTCAGGATATCTGATCCTGCTGAGGTCTAATTCTAATCATAAAGAGACCAAGTAACTAAATAAAAATTGTTTGAATTAAGATGACAGGAAAATGATGAATTTTCTTTGAGCCCAAATTAGGGATCCCTTTGTGTCAGCTTAGCCCTGACTAACTAAATGTTTGTATAATTGTTTTGGCTTCCAAACTCTATTTGCTTTGTCATCTTTATTGTCTCAGTGCTTTATGGCCTTTAGATGGGAATATGCCCCCCCTCATTAGAAAAACTTTTGTAACCTGTAATCATCAAAGCACAATGCCAACTTTAGACTTCTTTTGTTTCTGAATTATAATCAAGTGTTTGAAAGGGAAAGTGAGAAAATCTACAGAGAATAGTTGTTATAATGAGGCTTATAAAACTGTTGCTAATATTTACTTCTCTAAGTTAAGCTTGAGCCGGGAGGCTGCCAGATGAGCATGATGAGGCCAGTACCATATTGTCAAACAAAAGCTCAAGTTACTTCAAGCCACACTGTGTCTTGTTTTCTTTTAAGATATTCTCAAGATCCCAAAACAAGTGGGTCAATATAAAAGGCTGTTTTATCTTTTAATTTATTTAAAAGACAGATATGACTCTTTAAAGCAATGATTTTAACAGTATTATGGGATTATGATGTATGTAAATGGAATATATATAACAGTAATAACAAAGTGTTGCAAAATTTCTCACATTTTACATGAATTGGTACAATGTTAATTCTAAATAAGCTATGATACTTGTAGGATGCATATTTTAATCTCTCTAGAGCAACCACTTTAAAAAATGTAAAGAGGAATACCTTAGAAATCAAGAAATAAGGTAGAATTGCTAAAAAAAAAAAAATAGATTCAATAAACCACAAGAAGGCAGGAAAGAAGAAACAGGGCAACAAAAAACAAATAGAAAAATAGAAAAACATATGGCAAGATGGTAGACCTAAATCCAACTTGTCATTAGTTACATTAAAAGTTTAGGAACTAAAACGTCTAATTAAAAGACAGAGATTTTCACACTACATTTTTTTTAAAAAGCAAGACTCAACTCTATTGCTTTCTTCAAGCCTTTAAATATAAATATTTAATTTGGTTGAAGGATACAAAAAGATACCCAGTGTAGACAATAAGTAATAAACAAGTTAGAGTACCTAATTTAATATCATATAAAATAGACTCAAGAAATGTATCCAGAGATAAAGATGAACATTTTATAATGATAAAAAGGATCAATTCATTGAGAAGAAATGACAATCATAATTATGTATTCACTTAAAATCAGATCTGACAGCCAATAAGCCTGAGGGTCAATCCCTCCCATTGATGTGCCAACAGCAATCAAGGCTCAACTACAATAGGAGGTCACATACAACCCACACAAGAAACACACCTGGAGGATCCAGATCAAGTGAAGCTGTGCCACTGGGCCCCACAGGACACCTACTATATAAGCGCACTCTATCAAGACCTGGAGACACAGTGGATCTACCTAATATATAGAAGAAATGTGGGGAGAAAGCCAAAATGAGAAGACGAAGAAACATGTCCCAAATGAAAGAGCAGAACAAAACTCCTGAAAAAGCCAGATGATGAACTCAGTGAGAACTTTAACAGAGATAGAAAACATAGAGATAGGAAACATAAGTCAGAAACGAAGAATATAACTGAAATGAAGAATACATTAGAGGGAATCAACAGATTAGCTGAAGCAGAGGGCTGAATCAGTGATTTGGAAAACAAGGTAGTATAAAATACCTAATGAGAACAGCAGAAAGAAAAAAATCCAAATAAAATGAGGATAATTTAAGGGGCCTCTGGGACATCATCAAGCATACCAATGCATCATAGGGGTGCCAGAAGGAGAAGAAGGAGAACAAGGAGTTAAAAACCTATTTGAAGAAATACTGATGGCAAACTTCTCTAACCTGGTGAAGGATATAGACATACAAGCCCAGGAAGTGCAAAGAGTCCCAAACAGGATGAACCCAAAGAGGCCCACAGCAAGACACTTCATCATTAAAATGCCAAGGGTTAAAGACAAAGAGAGAATTTTAAAAGCAGAAAGAGTTAGCTACCTACAAGGGAGCTCCCATAAGCTGATTTCTCAATAGAAACTTTGCAGGTCAGAAGGGATTGACACGAAATATTCGAAGTGATGAAAAGCAAGGATCTATAACCAAGATTACTCTACCCGGTAAAGCTGTCATTTAGAATTGAAGGACAGATAAAAAGCTTCCCAGACAAGAAAAAGCTAGAGTTCATCACCACAAAACCAGTATTACAAGAAATGTTAAAGGGACTTTTTTAAGAAGAAGAAAAAAGATTTAAAAATATGAATAATATTTTATGAATATGAATAATAGATTAAATGCTCCAATCAAAAGACTGAATGGATAAGAAAACAAGACTCAAATGCTGCCTATAAGAGACTCACTTCAGATCGAAAGACACAAACAGACTGAAACCAAAGGGAGGGAAAAATATTATTTCATGTAAATGGAAATGAAAAAAAAAGCTGGGGTAGCAATACTTATGTTGGACGAAACAGACTTTAAAACAAAGGCTGTAATAAGAGAAAAAGAAATCTCACTTCTAGATATTTATCCGAAGGAACCCAAAATACTAATTCGAAAAAACATATGCATCCCTATGTTCACTGCAGCATTGTTTACAATGCCCAAGATATGCCTAAGTGTCCATTGTTGGATGAACAGATAAAGAGGTGGTACATATATATAATGGAATATTATTAAAAAGATTTTGGACACTGGAAAAAAAAAATCCGATCCAAAATACATGAAACAAAACCTATTGGCCCTTTTCTATATCATTGATACCTACTTTTCATTATTTTCTTATTTATACTTACTTTGGTATTATTTTTATCTGATTTGCTTGCTTCTTTCTAGCATCATAAAGTGGAAACTTAGGTCATTTGTTTTAAATCTCCATAAGCATTTAAAGCTATAAATTCTACCTAGGCACTGCTTTAGCTACATATCATAAATTCTGATATGTTGTATTTTTGTTACCAATCAATCCAAAATAGTGACCTTTTTACTTAGAAGTCATTTAAAAGTGTGTTAATTTAAAAATATTTAATACTATTATAGATTTTATTATCTTTCAATCTAATTTCATTGTCATCAAAGAACACATTTTATAAGATTTCAATCATTTGAAATATATTTAGACATATTTAATTGCCCAAAACATGGTCTATCCTAGTGAATATGTGCTCTTAACAAAATGTGTATTCTATATAGTACAGAGTTCTATAAATGTCAATTATAGTCACAATGTTTGATAGTGTTATTAAGCTCTTCAATGTGCTTATTTTCCCAACTTCACAGACATTATGAAATATTAATTGTAAAAACTTTAAAAATCATATTAGGGAAATATCAAAAGTATATAAAATCAGAAAGAATGGTATAAGTATAATAAAATCCCAAATTCCATTGCTGCTTCAAAATTAGTAATATTTGATTTGTGAAAAGTTATACAAACTTTTAATAAGAAATACTAGAAAAAGTAAAACAAGCATGAACACATTTCTTCCTCCTTAAGAAACAGTGTAAAAGGAAATACAGAAGTACATCAGTACTTAAGTCTATGGTGGTGGGTATTGCCTGGTACTAAATATTGCACATCTGCTAGCCTCCATTTGTTGAAATAAGTATAAAATGTACTCATAGAACTTCAGATGACTAAGGAACTTCGTAAAATCTAAAAAAAAAATGTTTAAAAATTGGTAATTCAGTAATCTAAACACTAATAAACTACATATCAAGATTTCCCATCAAAAAAAAAATTCTTATTCACCTTTAAAAAATCTGACCCAATTTATCTATCTTGCCAGCTACCTTAAAGTATTAACCAACTAATTCCAGACCATGGTGACAAAGGTTACCAAAGCAGATCTAAAATAAACTTAGAAATGTCTTAGTAAATGATAGCTGATAAGTCACAGAATTCATGAGTAGGAAAATACAAGATAATCCTGTAAAAGACAAAATTCAGAATTTCCTTTTTAGAGGCTAAAAGTTCATCACTAAAATCTTATAATTAAACTTTGGTGTTAGTTCATCTACGCAAAAAATGCAAAGCAGGTACCACTACAGTCCCATCTTCAGGCAACATGAGCTCATATGCTATATTGTCACTTATTTGTATATAATCTTCACAGTACCTTTCATTTTCAGAGTCAAGAAAAGCCATCATTTAGAAAATATAAAGAGGCATTATCTTTTAGAGAGTATAAGGATTAAATAAATCATGAGAAGGCAGAGTTCTTTGGAAAAGACAATAATACTGGGAAAAACAGAATGCAGCAGGAAAAGAGGAAGAAAAAAATGTGAGATGGAGTGACTCCAAAAAAGAAGCCATAGGCATGAGTCTACAGGGGCTGAACAGGGCTGTTGAAGACAGGACATTGTAGACGACACTCATTCAGAGTCGCCAGGAGTCAGAGCCAACTCAACGGCACATGACAACAACGTATCTGGGATGTGCTTCAAATACAATGTGAGAGAAGGTTAATAGATGAAAAAATATCGATCATGAGTTATTAAAGGTTGAGGCTGGGTGATGAATACATGGAGATTATACTATTTTCTTTACTTTTGTATGTATTTGAAATTTTTCATAATGAAAGTTTCAAAAAGTCATAGATTTTTTGTAATATGTCTAGCTTTTTCTTTTTAAATGTAACTGCCATCGCTGATGCCAATTTAAGCTGATATAATCATGAAGAATACTGCCGTCATCTTACCCAGTTCTATTTGATCTTTCTTTAGATCTCTGCAGTTTCCAATATGCTTCTTTGGTACCACAAGATAATGATGAGGTACTGCTGGTTTGATATCTTTGAAGCAAATTAGGTCTTCATTCTAAAGGAAAAAACATATCATTTGTTAGGTAATTTGTTCTGGCGTGTCTAAAATATAAATCTCAGTCTGATTAAAATGATAACTTATGTCACAACTAAGCCCCACTGAGCAATTTTGTGATTATGCATTAAGTCTATAAAGACAAGCATTAGCTTCCTTCATGAAATGCTAATTTATTGTAGAGAATAAAAAGACATAAATTCAATTTTGAAAAAAGAATTATGAATAGAGCTTATTAGATCTTTATTACCAAAAATCCCAGAGGGTTTTTTTTTTTTTCTCATTATATATTTCTCCATCTCTACCCTAGGGATTTTAATAATTACTTTTAAAGGTTTGACTATAGAATCACAGAAAGATTGATAAATTCTTTTTTACGTTTAATTTCTTTCCAAAGCATGATCCTTAATTATAATAACAACATCATCTAGCATACACATATCAACAGGTTATTTTTTTAAACATTTTTACAGCAATTACATACATCTTCTCTATGTTTACATACCAGTTTACAGCATTGAAAAGTATTTGATATGCTGAAACAAACTCTAGTATATAGTAATAAATTATATGCCCAATCTATTACATCAGTTTTCTGGTTTACATACTCCACACGGTAATGTAAAGAAAAAAGAAAAGGTAAAGAAAAAGGGAGTCTTTCAATCTATTAACATTGAGTTTCAAGTTTTTTCAAGAGAAAAATCTATATTCCCTAAATAACCTTATTTAATATCCTATAAAAAAATTAGTCAAAATTAAATAAAATCAGTATCAATAAGTATAGTTCCTCTTGAAAAATCTCCAGAGTGCACTATTGCTCATTGGCTCTCCATTCCAGGATTCCAAAATTTGAACCAGTGTCTCATATCCATGCCAGTAATTTTGGTTTCAACAAGAACAATAGTTAAAGGCAATTGTACATATTGTACCATTAACTTCCTTATCGGTGTTCATACTGCTCATCTAAGCTTCAAGTAAGTGACAAGTCCACCTCCAATGCCACCACTCTTTAGAGAATGAAACTTTTTGTCTACTTTAGCTCTCAGAAGAACCATGATTGAACTGGAAAATAGCAAAAACAAGGTATCATGTGTCCCTTTCCTATCTCAATATTTCTATAAAATGCCCACAATATCACTTTACTAAAAACTGTTTAAATATTGACATTGTTGATGTCCTTACTTACATACCTTCAGCCGAGAAGCTGATGAAATGTGGAGGCATAACACAAAAATCTTGATTATTTTTCCAGCTATTAAATATTACTTTAATAGAGAGGGAAAAAAATTACTTTTAAGGTCTTGTGGTAAACAGTGATGGGTCAACTGAACATAGCATGAGCTAGGAGGAAAGTACACAAACAAGAACCGAATTGAGGTGCCTGCCTACAGAAACAGGGATTTGATAGTGTATTTGAAGAATGTGAGAATCCTTTGTTACCCTCCAACTTTCAGGAAAAGTCCACGGCAACTGTTGCTTTGCATTAAAATGTCAGGAAAATGAAAGGAAAAGAATCTGTGTTACTCTCTGGTTAATCTAAGAAAACGGTCTGAGGCTGAGAGAAAATTCAGTAGAAACAAAAAATTGTGAGAGCTGAATAGGGATAATGTTTGCAGCATACACCACTCTACCTCTGCCCGTGAGAAAAATCCTCTGATATACTAGAGAGTGATGGGTTTCCTGTGATTTATGGATAGAGACTCAGACCAGTTTTATGTGTGTATACATATGTATGTGCATGTGTATATATATACACATACATGTATACATGTACGTGTGTGCACCCACAAAGAGGAATCCCAGAAGGCTGGATGATGAGAAACCTGAATGGCTAACTATAAAATAAAAACATGACAATTATATCAATTTTAATTCATTTTTATTATGTCTTGTCTAAGAGTAACTTTAAATATTGATATCCATGAAATGTTTTAAAAAAGGATAAGATCGAGGACCATAATGTTTTTGATTGTTTAATATTTTTCATTATTTCTTTAATGCTAGCAGCTGAGAAATGATTAGTGTTGAGGGTCAAATCTAGCACAACAAAATTGCCAGAATTGTACTTCCCAGAGGGGACAGTACATTAAACAACAATTTTAAATGTCTTTATTCCCCCTCAATTATGGCATTAACTTTAAAAAATCTAGAGGTAATTCTGGTACCAAATACATCCTGATTAGAATTAGTTTTGAGGTAATATAGCTGAATTCCACCGCAAAGCAGGAATAACACTGCTTTAGATTCATGGAACCAGAAAGATAACAGAAGAGAAAAAATTAAGGAAGCTCCTAAAAACCTGCTGCCCCATACTCCATGATTCCGCCGTAAGAATGAACCAAATGCCCAGTTCTCTTTGTCTCCCAAATCCCTATTTTAAAAGGTTTTATTTACTAAATGTCATGTATGAATAAACATTTTCTCAATTCTAATAAAAAAAAAAACTACCAATCAACATAAGTGTTGTCATCACCAGGAGTAGACAAAATTTCTGTCAAAAGTAAAGAAACTTAATGTTTTAGTTAGCCTACACAATCAATGATTGATTTAGATTTCCATTAACCTTTCTAAAATATTGAAACTGGCTCTCTGCTATCCCCATCTCTCCCATTGCTAATAATGACTCAGCTATTACTTAGACTCTTCATTTTAAGACTATCCTATTCCAAAATAACACTGACAAAATATATGCAATGATGGATATACAAGCCTATTGTTTGTAGCATGATTTATGATAGCAAAAGACTGAAAATAACCCGTGTCCATAATTCAACTAGGAGACTGACTTAGTTTCGGTAAGTCCACACAATGGAGAAATGTGTAGCTATAAAAAGGAACGAGGAATATCATTACATACTTACAAAATAATTTTGAGAACATACACCTAAGTTAAAATAGAAAGCAAGGAGCAGGATAGTAGTTAAGCTATCTTTTGTATAAGAACAGGGAACAAAATATAAACATACACATACACATTTACTCACAATGGAAGGAAAAACAACGACATATTATTTTAAAGTTTCTTATAGGGGAAGAGGAACAAGGTAGAGATGACAAGAGAATGGATGCTAGACTTCTCCAAATGTACTTTCTTTTACAATTTTGACTTTAAAAATGTGAATATTTAACATGCATTTCTAGACTTAAAAAGAAAAAAAATGTAGTCCCTAAAAAATTGAAAATAGAAACAAATGAACCTAGCTATGTCATTTTGGTAGTATAACCACACAAAGAAAAGATGATTTCAACTAACTTTAAAATACAGAATTCTGACTATCCATGCCTAATAACACACACACTAAAAGAGAATGTTTTATTTACCATTTTCAATTCAGATCATAGGCAAGCTTCTCAAGAGTGAGAAATTCCATATTCATCTTGAACTCTAAATGAATAACATATAATACGCCAGCAAAACCACTGAATAAATGACAGTTGCTTAAAAAGAAAGATGGAGCTACCAATGCTCCCCTCTCTACCCTTCAAAAAGAAGTATGTCATTAGATTTTCAGATACTTTTCAGGTAACAGAGATGGATTTTCCATGATCTTTCAGTCTGTCCTTGCAAAACGACCTTTTAAAGTTGAAATTATGGTCAGTGTTTAATTAGAACAGTGTTTCTCAACCTTTCCTCATTACCAGTCCCCTAAGGATCTTTGTAAAGTATTTTTTTTTTCTTAATTGGCCCCCTCCCATGGTATTTCTGTACTTTACACATATTAAGAATAAACATTTTTTTGCCCCGCACTTGCTCCTCCCCCAGACCAATTTTCCCCTTTTTGGGACTGCATGGTTTAGACAAACAGCTAGCTTATCTTGACTTCACTATCACCACTGAATCTAACCATCTTGGCTAAGCATCCATGTAAAAATAACAAACTGTGATAAGCAGGGTAGACTTAACCGCCAACTTCTGTGCTCTCTGTATTATAGCTAAAAACCCCAGAAGGAATTCAGATCTTGCCAGTTGATAGTCTTAGGACACAGGTGCTTTGGATAAGCCTACGTGAGGCATAAGATGTGCATTTTTTTTTTTTTGTCAGCATGGACAATCAGTGTAAACCCAGCAGGTATAGTGTAGTTCTGAAGCAGTGTTCTCAGAGGGGACTAGAAATATGTAAGTGCTCTTTTTGGTTGTGGATGCTACTGGCATTTCATGCCCAGAGGTCAGGAATGTGAAATATCCTACAATCCGTGGAATAACCCTGTATAACAAAGCAGAGTCCAACCCAAAAGGCCAAGAATACTTCCATTGGAAACACCCCTCAAAATGAGCAGTCATACTGCTTCCTTGTCTCTGAATCGCAACTGAGGAAATGTCTTGAAGTCCAAGTTCCAGACGAAGTTACCTGGCTCTTGCTTCCCCGACTAGCTCCCCAGTGAGCCAGTTCTGCAGTGCTGTTCTGGGTGTCACTCTTGGAGGCTTTTCGAGAACCTGTTCCACCACCCCTTGCAATGACTTTTATAGCAAATAATTCTCTACATTAAATCAATTTTGGTTTTGAATAACTAGAATGTTTTTTCTTTCCTAGAACTGAATCCTGACTGCTATCTAAAGCAAATAAAAATACACATTCAAAAGAATACTTCAATATCATGCCATCTAAGGTGTAGGGCAATTTTGACTAAACAAAGGAGAGAACATTCAAGTTAAATTAGTATTTCTTCATTATGGTCTTAAGCAAGGTGAAAATAAACATTTAGCCTAGTGTTTTCCAGGCATTTTCTCATTACTGCCTCCCTAAAGATGTTTTTAAAACGTTATTTCCCCTAATACCATCCCCATGGTATTTTAATACCACAAATACACTCTGTTTATATACTCTATGTATATCTTTACCCTGTACATAAAAAGAGTAAGATGTTGCCTCCTGAAAAAAAAAATTTTCACCCCCTTGGTAGTAATATCTTCCTCATTGAGAATGCATGGTCTAGCCTTTGTTTAGTTTTATTTCTTCAATATTCAACAAGAAAACACCATATAGAGGCGTACGGGATGAAGAATCTTCTATACCTTTTGCCAGAAAGGTTTCCCAGAATAATCTCACATGATGCTGGTAACTCTAATTATGCCAAGTCAAATTTTCTCCTCTTCTGACAACGTTTCTAACAAAGAAAAAATCCTGACCTTTGGGCAGGAAGAAAGCTATGATAGAAGTTTGGACCATCCCACTCCATCTTAATGCCTATTTTTATACAAACAAAGCTTTCCGCAACTACTAGTATCTACCTTCTATTAGTTTTCTTCAACATTGGTACCAGAGTGTATAAAATTTAAAAGTAGTTTCTAGGAATCTAAGTAGTACTGAACTCTGCAAAGGTAAAAAACTCACTTTGTGTCTATATTTCGTAAAATAAAGAGTGAATGAAGAGGCAGAGTTGAGTCCCTCTTGACTCTATGGATCAGTTTAGCAGAGGCCTACTTTATAGACAGACAACTGATGCAGACAACTGATGTACTTATTCTCCCTCCCTGTCAGCTGCTTCCTGTCCCCACTTCCTTCTCCTATCCAACACGGATTTCACAGTCTATCACTTAGCCACTATCTAGCCATAAATTCTTACCTTTGTCCCACTGCACTTTCATAACACTCACATGGCCAGACCTCAACCCTGGGTTGACATAACTGCCCACTTTATCTGAAACTAGACTTAGGCTGCTGCTGCTGGAGGGATTAAAAAAAAGAAAAAAGAAAAATCACACAGCTGAAAAGACATTAAATTGAATGTCCTCAACCTCAACTGATCCCATCACTATACAACAATCCTTCTTTCCCTGATCCTCTTTCCTGGCCTCCAAAGAAGCTCCTTCAAACTTTTTACTTTTAGACAACTATGTAATTTGCTCCTTCACATCCGTCAAGCCTCACTCCAATGGCAGTTTCTTAGTGCACCTTTTCCTGAAGAAAATTTAAACACTACATCCCCTTCCTCTTTTATTTTTACCACCTAATAAACTATGTACTTTACTTAATATTCTGCTTATTGTTTTTCCTGTGACTACAATGTAAATTCCTCAAGAACAGGGATTTTTGCATGTTTTACTTCTGTACCCCACTGCCTCCGACAGTACCTGAAACAGAAAAGGTGCTCATTCAAATATTGAGTGATGAATGAATTGAATGAGTTTCTCTTTCCCAGGGATAAAGCTCTACATTCCCCATCCATTTTAAACCTCTCTCCATCAGCATTTTTCCATCAGGATTTAAACACACCAAAGTCTTCACTGTTTTAAAAAGCTTTCTCTTAATCCTTAACTCCCTTCTCTCCTCCCCAAGATTGCCAAACGTTCTTCAAAAGTTGTCTTTTTTTTTACTGTCTTCAATTTTTCACCCTTTGAGTTCTTCTCAATCAACTGCAGTCTTCCTTCTGCCTCACCGTTGCATTACAATTGCTCTTCTAAAGGTAAATGAACATCATTTTGGGGACAAACCCAGTTCTGATCTAATCTGGCCCCTTCACAAGCACGTAGGAGGGTCACCTAACCCAGACCTGAGGATTAGGGAAAGCTGATATTGCTGCTGATACTGCTGACAATTCCTCTCTTCTTGATATACCCTCTGTCTTTAGCTTTCTTAGTTTTCTATTTCTCTGACTGCTCCTTCTCTGTCCCCATTTCAGGTTGTCTTCCTCTTCTTTACGATGTTGGTGTTCTTTGGGCTTCTATGAAGCCTCCCTTTCACTTCTTACTCTACATATACTTCCTATATGATCTCATTAATGCCCCTCTTTTCGATTTCCATCTACAAAATAGGACTTCCTATAAACTGCGCTTAGAGATCAAGATCTCTCCAGATTGCCAGACTACCTAACCACTTACCGGACATCTCTACTTAGATGCCTCACACTCACCTAAAACTCCGAAATTCCAAAACCGAATTCATCACTTTGATACTTCTCACCATTCTCTTGGCCATCCATTCTCCTCCTACATTCCCAATTCTAATAAAATGGTACCAGAACTACCAGTTTACCCTAGCCAGAAATCTGGTAATATCCTTGACTTCCCCCTTTCTCTTCTTCAGTGTTCTACAGCTACATCAGAGTTTTTGAACCTCAGCATTATTGACAGTTTTGGACTGGATAATTCTTTGTTGTGGAGACCTGTCCAATGCATTGCACAATGTTAGCAACCTTGGCCTCTACCCATTATGTGTTAGCAATCCTCCCTGCCTCCACAGTTAGTACAAACAAAAGTGTTTCAAGATATTGCCAAAAGTCCCCTGGGGGGGCAACTGCCCCCAGTTAAGAGCCACTAATCTATATCCATCAAGTCCTGCCTGTTTTACCTCCTAAATATCCTTAAATTGATTCACTCTTCTTCATTCCCAATACCATATTCTTATTTTAGGCCATCATCAATATTACTTCATTAGCCTCCTAACAGGTCTCCATGCCTTCAGACTGGTCCTCTCCAGCCTCCACAATGGTGCCAGAATGATCTTTCAAAGGTAAAACCCCTTCATGTAACTCCTGAACTCCTTCCTCCCAACCCAGTATTAAATATTGTGGAACTTCCCTTCACTCTTCAGGTAAAGATAAAATTCCTGAACATGAATTACAACACCCTCAATAATCTGGTCCCTTATTTACCTCTCCAGCTTCATCTTTCACCACTCATCCCCTCAAATTCTATGTTCCAGTTAGACTGAATTACTATTAGTTTCTCCTATAGCATAAAATGAACTTCTGGAGTTGCTCCCTACCTAGGATATTATCCTCACATGGGGCCAACTCCTACTTATTTCTTCTTGTCTTACTTCCTCTGGAAAGCTTTCTGTAACCCTTCAAATCTGGGTTAGGTGCTCCTCCCACAGGCTTGGTGAGTTGTTTAAAGCAACTCACCATAGCACAGGGCATTCATGGCAGCTGCCTCCTCTATCTGTATTTATTCCACCCTTTAGATTATACGATGTGGACAGGGACTATCCTTTTATCCTTTTATCCTTTTATCTTACTTACTACTGAATCTCCAATAGTAGGTGCATGGATAGAATTCAATTTACTTCTAACAAATGAATGAATGATTACCACCAAAACAAAACAAAACAAAACAAAAAACTAGACTCTTTGCATTCTATTTTGGATTCTCAAAATGTTGTTTCTTCAAAGGTGCGTAAAACTGGTAGAAAAATGTGTACCAGACACGTTTTAAAACATCTAGGCAAAGTCTCAGTGCTCTGAAAAATGTGCACACATTTCAACTGATAACACTTATAGCAACTGCACCCTCCAGAGGCTAGTGAGGAATAGTTTGAACTAAGGCTCACTTCCCCCAGCCTATTTTCAGTCAATCTAACAAACTTTTCACAACTACTACTATCTTCTACTAGTTTTTGCCTCAATAACAGTATTAGAGTGTGCAGAATTAAAAAGCAGTGTCCAGAAATGCAGAGGAGGGAATTCCTTTTATAAAAGCAGAGGTCATAAATGTTATTTTATGCAAATATCTTGGTACCTGCAGAGATAGGGAGAAGTATTTGTCTTTATTACTACATTTCCTCCGCTCAAAGCAGCAAAGAGATCATTGGAGAATCTCTCCGCCCTAAGAGGAGCAAGTCAGCCAACAATACGAGAACCTCCCAAATCCTCCAGCCCCATTCACACAGGATCCTCCCCAGCCCGATCCACACCAACGAGGCCTCCACCCCGAGAGCTCTGAGGGGCTTACAGGACCCCCGCCCGGTCCGCACCGGCGCGAGGCCTCGCTCCCGCAGCTCCCACGCGCGATCGGGTCCCCATTTATGCCCTGTCGCACGTTGCCGCCCACCTCACAATACAGGAGTTCGGTGCCGGGTTCCTGCTGCCCCGCGATCCTGCAGAACACGCACTTGCTATTGTAGTCCTCGGGCTCCGGTGTTTTTGCAGCGACTTTGGGGGGCTCGGATGAACACACCGTAGGTTCTGCAGTCGCCGCTGCCTCACAGCAGGGATCTGACTCCGCTCTCTGGTAATCCTGCTCCTCTGCCATCTCACCAGTCCCCAGCGTCCCTGAGCCTCGGCTTGTCCAGGACAACTAGGCCTATACAGAGTCCTCTCCTGCACTTTCTCGGTTGTACCTCGAGGCGTCGCCCCTCGCCTGGCGCTGGGCGGAGCAGAGTTGAGCGCACGCGCTGATCCAGGCCGAAGCTAGGCGGAGGGCTATGTGGTGTTGGGCCCCAAAGCCAGCGGTGGGCCTTGAAGCCGGGGCCACGAGGGGGAGCGCGAGTACCACGGCGCTATCGGGAGGAGCGAGAGGCACCGGAGTCGCCGGGCCCCCGGCGTCTGTTGGGTAGTGACGCACGGCAACCACCGAGACGCAGGAGAACGTCTCGCGTCGTGTAGTGATGACGTCACCAGCGCGCTCTAAGGTCTGGCTAAGTGAAACCTGTTTTGGGTATTCTGGACTTCCTCTTCCCAAAGCGTGGGGCATAGCATAGCAGCAGATGTAGAGTGTGTTATGCTGTCGCAAAAAAATACGTAGGTTTTAAGAGAATGAAAAGGATTTTTAAAGTTTTTCACATAGACTGTGTTTGATGCTTCGTGTGTGCATTTTTCAGCCGAGTAATTTTAGGTACCTAAGCTCGAAATTTCCAAAACCGAACTTCACATCTGTTTCCTTTTTGTTAACAGCACCAGCTAAATCAGAATAGGAGTTTTTATCTCACATTCCTCATACACAAGTAAATGCGGAGTCCTGTAGTTTATAGTCTGAAATAACAAAGAAATTTACCACCAGTGCCTCATTATGCCTCACTTCAACCACTGCAATAACCTAACTAGATTCCCTGCTTGATTGTCCTGTCACTCAAACCCTTAAGTAACTACTACACTCAAAGTACCAGTTTTTCAGCTTAATGTTCAACGTGGACTCTGATTTGACCGCAACTTTTTATTTTATAATACTTGGTTCTTGCTAAACACCTAAATGTGCTGTTTCTCTTCACCGTCAAAAAAAGAAAGGTTGGTTTTATAAACCCCACTACAGAGATGAAGAAACAAACTCGGACTTCCCCAATACCAGACAATTAATTACTGATAGTGACAAAGTTCAGATAAAGGTTTATTTAACTCCAGAACCCACCAGCCTTTCTAAACACAGAACTCCTTTTTTAACGCTAAATTTTTTGCCTGCACCAGCTCATTATAATAGTTTTACCGTTGAGATTTGTCGATTTAGAAATAACATAACAAAGTCCTATTATGAATTAGGTAATGTTTTGAATTTATGTTGTATTAATCAAAAGCATTTATATATTTTAAAAGTTGATGTACATGTGTTCAAAATATTTTTTTCATTAATTTTGCAGTTCGCCAGTGGTTTGGGGGATCACAATAATAGCTTCATAGCCCTTCAGGAGCCCAAGGCAGGATTCAGAAAGAGTACATTACTTGCTCAGTGTAAGTATCCAGTATTTCCATGTGTGTAGTACACTTCTATCTGTACTTTTATGCACAGTGTTCTCTGTTTGAAATCTCCTCATTTCCATTTCTGTATATACAAATTCCACCTTCCAAGCCACTCCTCAAATTCTGCCTCTTTAAGGAAGTTTACTTTAATTAACCAAACAGAATTGAGCACTTCCTCTTATGAATTCACACAACAGTATTCAGTACTTCTCTTGTAGAACTTGTCACTTTGTTTTATTTACTATTTATGTACATGTCTTTGAATCCCCTTTAGTGCCTAGTACAGTGCTTTGCATATAAATAGACACTGAACAATTGTCTAACAAACAAAAGAATGATTAGGAATAAGGTTGTTTGCAACTGTACAAGAACACCACAAATAAGAATTGCTAATTAACATCATAGACAAATATTAACTTATATAAAAGCACAGGCAAGCTCGTAGGTTCCAGACCTCCTGGCCAAGTTCTAGAGTAGTGGTGAGCTAACTCTTAAAAAAAACCACATTGGGTCATATGGTCAAACACACACACACACACACACACACACACACACACACAGGAGACCAATCACCTACATACTGGCACATACACCTGCTCAAGTTACACCTGTTCTAACTACACTCCTAGTGAAACCTGCGATTACTTCTCTCACCTAACTGTGCTTTCAAAAATTTGCTTTCCATTCCCCAACTTTGAACTTGATATAGTTTCCAACCATGGAAGTGGGAGAAGCAATACAAAATATTTTTAAATTGTCTGGAGTATGTGTCCTGGTGTGAAATAGGCAAAAGTATAGGCAATTATGTGTGTACAGAGCTGCTACCAGTGGTACACTAGATAGCTCCCCTGGGAAATAGCCATTGATATTGCGACAATAAACTAGCTTTAAATTTTACTTGCAAAATGGAGTGCTGTTTTCTACTTTCATAAGAGCGCAATATGGGCTAGCAGGCTCTGGAGTCAGAAAACTCTACAATTAACCATCTGTGAAGACTTAAGCTATTTATCTTTCTGTGCTAAGGCTTTCTCTTTCATCATCTATAAAATGAGGATAATGATAATGCTTAATGCAAACATCGTGAGAACTAAAGCCTAGAAGCCTGGCACAAAGCTCTCCATAAATGTTAACAATTATTATCGATAGTTAGTGACGGTATGTGAAATAATTTAAGTGGTCAAATGGTTTACTTTCATTTAAATACAGAAGCTTTCATGCTTCCTAAGACAGAGACTGTTATGGTTTTGTAATGTCATTTATCCTGTTTAAAGGCAACGAGAATAAACTTGAAGCAATTAATGATCTGGTTATTGCTTTAGAACATAATGTTTTCAGTTTTAGAAGTCAAGTTTCTTATTTGCTAGTATTTACTACATAGTAACTGACTATGAACAACTTAGAAACTTGATTAATGGGGAATTTAACCAACATTTATTTAGTTAGTTTGTTTATTTTTGTTTAAAAACGATGGGGAAAACCATGAATATGTTGCGTGTAGAATGATGCATAAGGATATCATCTTATTTAAAAATAATTTAGGATATGAATGTAAGTCATATTATTATTATCAGTAGCAAACATTCATTAAGAGCCAACTTTGAACATCATACCATAATTAAAACAAGGCTTCATTTGTCCTTTCTTTCCCCATCACTTACTGATTCATTTCTCTGCTCTCTTTTTCAACCAGACACCTCCAGTAATTGTCTACACTCTTCCCAATCCCTCCCCCACCTCCTCTCACACAGTCTATCAGGCTTTCACTGCCACCATTCCATTCAAACTATTCTGTTAAGGTGACCAATTACCTCCGTGTCACCAAATCTAAGTCACTTCTCAGTGCTCATCTTTTCAGTAGCAGTTGATCATTCTCTTTCCCTTAATAAAATATTCTTCTCTTGGTTTCCGAGACACTATATTTTCTCAGCTTTTCTCTTACTTGGCTGGCTGTTTCTTAGCTGCTTCCTCTTCTTCCAAACCTTTTTTGTCACAAATGAGCTTTGGTTGTAGGTTCTCATTTCATTATCCCTCTCTCTCTCTCTCTCTCTCTCTCTCTCTCTCTCTCTCTCTCTCTCTCCTCTCTCTCGCACGCACACACACATACACATGCACATGCACACAAAGCTGTGCATATTTTATATATACAGCTAAATGAGACTCTTTAGCTATGCTACTCTTGGTGATTTCACACAGTATGTGGCTTTAAACAACATTTCATTTTATTGCACTTTGCTTTATGGTGCTTCACAAATGCCCATGTTTTTCACAAATTGCTGACCCTCCACCAGCAAAAAGGTTACAACTCAGTCGATGATAAGAATTTTTTAGCAATAAAGTATTTTTAAATTAAGGTAGTATGTGCATCATATTTTTAGACATAATGCTATTGCTCACTTAATAGACTACAGTATAGTATAAACATAACATATATGCACTGGAAAAAATTTTTAAAAATTGTGACTTACTTTTTTGCAATATTTACTTTACTGCAGTGTGCTCAAACCAAAACCACAATATCTTCAAGGTATGCTTATTTATGCCAATGACTCCCAAATTTATATCTCTAGTATAGAAATCTTCTCTGAACTCCAGACTTGAATATCTAACTGCCTATTCAACAACCCCATATACATGTCTGACTGAAGTTAAAAACATGTCTGAAACCGAACACTTATGGGAAGCACTCCTCTGTTTCTCCCCAAACTGGCTACTTTCTTAGTTGAGAGAAACTCCAATCTGCCATCTACTCAGGACAAATATTTTGAAGTCACATTTGATAACTTCTGTTTAACTCTTTACATCCAATTCATTAGGAAATTATTTTTTTAAAGACTCTTTATTATATAAATTTTTCAGACATGTTGAAATAGTCAAAATAGTGTCATAAACCCACAAGTCCACCACCCAGCTTCAATGGTTATTGGCCAGTTATGGACAATCTTATGTCATCTATACCCTCACTCATCTTCCTTCTCCTTTTTACTTAGAAGTGGATCTCTAAAAGAAGTGTAGTCTTTTTATTTTATCGACATAATATTTTTTTAATTTTTTAAAAAATGTATTGGGGTGACATCAGTTAATAAAATTAGACAGGTTTCAAGTGTACAATTCTATAATACAGGATCTGTATATTGCATTTAGTGTTCACCATCCAAAGTCAACTCTTCTGTCACCGTATATTTGAGGAAATTTTTTCAAGTACATCCAGAATTTGATGTTATCACAACTATCAATATTGACAGTCACCATCACCTCTCATATGTATTATTCCATTCCCTAATGGGTCTCCCTACTTTCAACCTTTCTCCCACTCCCTTTATTGTCTAGTCACAACACAGCAGCCAGAATGATCCTTTTAAAATGTAAGTCAAATTAGGTCGCTCATCTGCTCAATATTCTCCAGTGATTCTTTATCCCACTGAGGGTAAAGTACTTACCTATGAGAACCCATAAGTCTCTACATTATATGCCACCTGCCCACCATGGACATTCCAGTATCAGCTACCACCAATATTTCCATTACTACTTCTGCTCTAGCCACATGCAACTGCATGTTGTTACTTGTCCCAGCCAGGCATGGTCCCACTTTTTGGCCTCTGCACTGGTTGTACTTTCGCCTGTAACACACTTTCTACTACTAGTCATACAGATTATGCCTCTTACCTCCTTCAAGTCTTTGCTCAAACATTCTTCCCGATGAGGTCAACTCTGACCACCCTGGCAACTTACCTCGTTACTCTCACCTCTAGCATGTTCTTCCCTTACTTTGTTCTATTATTTCCATTGCATCCATTATCTTCTAGATATTTAAATATTTAATGTCATGTAGTAATATCATTACATATAAGTATTTAAATACTACATATTTAACTTACTATAATTATTATTGTCTGCTTCATCTCATTGACTGTAATCTTAACAAGAATTATTGTTATTTTTGTCTGTTTTTATTTCATTGAAGTATCTCGAGTGCCTTTATGTAGAGTATGAAGTATGTAGATTATGAGACACTGAGTATAATCAAGGACAACTCCAAGTTTCTTAGGCTAAAAACTGGAAGGAAGGTCAAAGGCAATATTTACTAAGATGCAGAACGCTGGGAAACGCAGACTTAGAGCAGAGAAGAGCAGGCATTAAGTTCTGGGAATGTTAAATTGAGATGCTGTATCAGTCCGTTTAGACTAAACTTTTTACAGTAAAGAACTTCAAAAATCTTAATGCCTTAAACCAAAAAAGATTTATTTCTTGCTCACATTTGTGTCCATTGCAGTTTAGCTCTGGCTGTGCAGGGTTCATCTCATGACCCAGGCTGAAAGAGCAGGATATTTCTGGTGTGACAAGACAGAGGGAAGAGAGAGCATGATGGCCCCTAAGGCTTCTTCTCAGAACTGGCACATGTCACTTTAACTCACATGTCATTGACCAAAGCAAGTCCCATGGCTAATCCTGATATTGGTGGAACAGGGTTAAATATAATCTTAGGACTAGAAAAGGAAAAAAATATTTTGAATAATAATATAATTGACTATAGATGCCATAGATATCTAAGTGGCAATGTCATTAGATAGTTGAATATATGAACTTGACATTCAAGAGAGAAGTCCAGGCTTGAGTAGAAATTTTAGAGTATTTAGCATATAGTATTTACATTCATAAAATTAGAAGAGTTCACCAAAGAAGTTAAGTATAAAAGAAAAAAGAAAAGAAAAAAGTTCTAAGGACTGAGCTTGGGATACTCTAGCATTTAGAAATCAGAGAAACGAAAAATGATAAAACATGACTGAGAAAAAGTGGCCTGTGAGAACCAGTAGGAGAACCGGGAGAAAGTGGTGTTCTGGAAGTAATGAAAAGATTGTTTCAAGCAGAAGGAAGTGATCAACACTGTCAGAAGTTACTGATAGGATGAGAAGAGGGCTGGAAATTAAGTGGAGGTTGTTGGTAAAGCTGATAAAAGTGGTTTTACTGTTGGAGTTGGGGAAGAAGCCCAATTCTAGTAGATTCAAGAGAGAATGGTAGTAAATGAATTAAAGATAGCTAGTGGAATAAACCATATTATTCATAGGAAAAAAAAGAAGGTACATACACAAAGAATATCAGAGACCATAGCTATACTGGTAAAGATCAGGAGAGGAAGAGATGTTGGAATGTCTGAGCACAGAAGAGTGATTATTGCCAGCTTGAAGTAAATACATATCATTTAAGTTTATCTAGTCAGGTGTCTCCCTTCCCTGCAATCCAAGGAAGCTGCACTAGCTCACCATCCTGAAGCCACAAATTTCCTCCACCTTTATCACATTTTAAATTTCCTTTCCTTGTATCTCTTCTATAAACTCTTAATGTTAGAATGCCCCAGGGTTTCCTCCCTGCTCTTCTCTAACAATGTTACATTTACTCCCTTGATCTCATCCAGTCTCAAAGCTTTAAACAACTATATGCCATTACCCCCACAATTCTAACTCTATTCCACCGTGCTCCAAATCAAAATCCAATTGCATACTTGATATTTCCATTCAGAAGTTCAATAGATTGAACTGCTGGTCTCTCCACTTCTAACCTCTCTTATTCACAGACTTCTGATAGCAGCTGATGCAGAATGATGAAGAAATTTGCCCAATGTCATACTAGTAGTCAGTGACAGAAACCGAGACTCAAGCCCAAGATGTCTGATAGAAACCTGTGCTCTTAACCACATGCTTTGATGCATGCATATGTTCAATAGGTTACAAAAGGGTATGTCTATATGTCTAGAACAGTCCATGTTTGTTAAATATACACATGGATTTGTAAGAAAATGCCTGAAAGGATATATACCAATTATATATGCACTGTGATCTCTGGGTGGATAAATTATGGTTTGATGTTTTCTCTCTCTCTCTATTTTTTGTTTATCTGTATATTTTACATCTTCGGTAATAAAAATACATTAAATTTATTATAAGGAAAACATCCTAACAGATTTTTAAAATTCAGAATTTCAGATAAACTTCATTTCCTTTAATCACTCATTCATTTCTTTAAATTTCATTTCTTCTGTTTCATACATAATCTCATTCAACAAATTTTTGAGTTGTTCAACCCTGATGTCAGAAGTTTACAGGGCATTTTCAGGCAGATTTCTTGGTATCCCTGGAGAGATGAACCATAGAGCTGCTATGGCCATATGTCTGATTCAGTGCAGTATTTCTATCCATTTTACAGTGGGGAGATGGTAAGCATGTTAGAGATTTGTCTTAATCTCATAAAGTAGCATCTCAACAGCAGATACCCCTTTTCCATATCCTCAATAGAAATTTCCTGAACATCAATACAAAGACCTAACCAGGCTTATATTTAGTAAATAGGAAAAACTTTTTGCTCTTTCAACAATGTCTCAAGAATATTAGACTTTTCTGTTGATAAAAGGTAACCAAGCATGACCACATTTCTCTCTCCCTAAGAAAAACAGTGTAAAAGGAAATACTTAAGGTTAAAGTGGCTGTTGCCTGCTACTAAATATTGCATGTATATTGGCCTCTATTATTGGAATGAGTGAACTGTCTAGGCAGAGGAAGAGGAGGGAGAAGTGCTTATGTTTGGAAAGGAGAGAATTTTCCAGTTTCTAATTATTAAAATGTCTTACTTAAAGCTCTCTTTGAACAAATATTGGCAAGTGGCCCAAAATCCCAACTAATGGCTCTTTGAACTTTGCTAAAGGACTTTAAGGGAAATTCTAATCTGTTGTTCTTAAATGGAAACTGTAAATCATTTGTAATGAAAGAAATGATAAAAGAAAACAATCCTTTCTCCTTATAACAAACTTTTCATTCCTGTTATTTCCATGATGAAATATCTATTTAGTTGTCTACAGAATATAAAGCAGACACTTTTTCATTTTTTCATAATGCTTTCCTAAGAGCCATGTCTTCAAACAAATCATTGAAAGTAATTTCTACTTTTTATCAGAAATAAGGTTACATTTGGGTTTTGCATTTCTGATAAAGAATTCAGAAACATTTGATGTGACTAATACCATAATAGTACTAACTTACCTTTGTTTGGCTTTTATAATTTTTGAAGGCACTTTCATATACATGTATTAACTTGATTCTCATGACATTTCAGATATTAGATATTATTAATCCTACTTTAGAAATGGAAAAAATGGGACATAGGAAGATAAATCAGCCAACTCAGGATTATTTATTTGGTGGCTGATAGAGGGGTCCATCTTGCAGCCCTTAAAGGAGCACCAGAGGCACTTCCTGTTTTCCCCAAATGAACAAAAATAGCTACTGTGTAAATCACTATACCTCCATCATCACGCATTAATGTCAATTTTCTTGTCAAATTCACACATGTATTTCTTCGTAATCTCAAGGCCAATAAATCACATCTACACCATTCATTTATGTTATTAATTACCCTCAAAAATATTTTTTGTTTATTCATATCCAAACTATCTATGATTCCTTTCTCCAAACCTTTTTTCCACTGCTGACCTCTTTGAAACTTTTTCCTTTGTAAAAACCATAATTTCACTGTAAGCATTCTAATCTATAATCTCAACCTCTTCACAGAACCACACCTTCACCTTCTTGCATGAACTGAAACTTGGCATTCTGCCAAGCACATCACTGCCCTTAAGCCTTTACAAAAAACAAAAATTGCTTTCTCCCGCCCCCCCCCCCCCAACTTCCGATCTGCTGAGAAAGATTTGGAAGCAGTGCTGGCATTCTCCTAGCTTCTAGCTGCCAGTTCCAAGTGATTTCATCCCTATCAGTATGCAACTCCCTACCCTCTGCCCCCTTTTGAGTTTCATGCTACAGCATGAAACATCCTCGCCATCGCCTACTGGCTACCGGGTCACTCTTCCCAGATTCACAGAAAGCTTCAGCACTATTTAGTAGGGATTCCACCTTGGACAAGTCATTAATTTTTCAGGCTTCAATTTCCTCAACTGGGAAATAATAATAGTTGTACCTATCTCAAGACCATCACAAGTTATTATGAAGATTAATCGAGATAATATATGTAAAGTGCTTAGAATAGTACCTAGCACATAAGTGCTCAAGAAATGTTTTCTATTATTGCAACTTAACTGCTTGATGCTGTTTCTATTTAAAAATCATATGACTAAATAAGTACCAACACAAGCCCAAATCTACAAAGCAAAACGTGAACCGACAAACATCTTTTTTCACCCCCTCCCCGGATACTGTCAATTTAAGGAAGCCTCTTGAGAAAGTAACTCTGTAAGTACCCAGACCCTCTGATTATCATCATGTTAACTATTTGTCCTCCTTGTCAGAAGTAGATAGGATTAATAGACTGATTAACATCTGTTATTGTTAAGGCAGGAACAGTAAAGATTTCATGTGACTTCTTTCCAGAAGACAGACTAGAAGAAAGAGGTAGAAGACATGATTAGACATCTCACAAACAAGAAAACATGAACAAATAAGAAATATATTCAAAGATGGTCATCTTCATTAGTAGTCAGGGAAATGCAGAATGGAACCACAGTGAAATTGCACAACCTTGAAATTGACAAAAACTAAGAAATCTATCAGATGTTGGACAAAGTATTTTGATGAGCATGAAAATGACACAATCACTTGGTGAAACATTGTGGGGTTATCTTAAAAGCTAAATATTCTCAAACCCCATAATCCAGCAGTTCCGTGTGAAAGAGTGAGACTTTTTCACATTAGCTTCAGAAGAATGATCAGAGGAAGACAAAACAAAACTGCAAGCAACCCAAACCACTGACAGGAGAATAAATAGTGGTATAGTGATATATTCACACAGTGGAATATTAAACACACATGCAAATGAAATATAGCTGCAATAATAGCATGAAGAAATGGTAGATGTAATTTTGAAGGAAAATGAAAAAAGCATGTTTCTAACAAGTAAATGTCTATAGTATAATGGCATTTTACATATATTAAGCCATTCTCATAACATATCTTTGAGGAAGATACTATTCTCTCATTTTACAGATGAGGGAACTGAGGCACAGAGGCTTTAAGTAATAAGTGGAGGTAACAGACTAAAGCTAATAACTGGAGGTAACAGACTAAAGCTAATAACTGGAGGTAACAGACTAAAGCTAACATTTACTATACACTCGCACAGTACCAGACACTTACTATCTTGCCTGGATTACCTGTTTTATGAAAAATACTCCTTATAAAATGTCCTTGATTTTTTTTTGACTGAAATATCTTCCTTTCTAATTCAGTATGACTTAGAACTGGAGAATCCAGTTTATTATATGCCTTAACATTCTTCTTTTAGCCACATGACCTAACTGTAAACTCAATGGATAGTTTGATCTTTATTTCAACAGTCTTCTGGACTATATTCCAGATTTCTCTTCTGGAAATAGAATGTGACTCACTGCCACTGCCCGTAAGCCCCAAAGTCCTGGAACTTCCCTTAAATCCAGATTACTTAGAATGCAAATAACTAAGAAATTGGAAAATGAATTCTTAACCCAGAGGCAACCCCACATTCTTCCATCCCTGTAACTCCCCCAAAATCTCTCCTAGTATTCTTTTACTTACACCCCTAAGATCCAAAAGGAATAATTTGAGCAGGTAGAGGGAGGATCCTTCCTTCCTTCATCATAACATTAAGAATAATGCTTGTAAGCTTGTGATCAAGCCTTGTATAGGTGGGATGGAAGGAGAGCCGGGGAATCCCAAACCTGTGTTTTTGTTCCAGGTCTGCCATTTAGCTGTGGAACGTTGGGAAAATTCATTAATTCTCTAGGGTTTGTTTTCTTCAGGTATGCACTTCAGTTCAGTTAAAGCTGACGACCGTTTATGGAATGCCTCCTAATTATCACTCAGCCTGACAAGTGCTGGGGTGTAAGGATGGATAAGACCTGGTTAACCATAGAGGAACCTCCTAGTCATTAAAGGGCTTGCTTTCTAGGGTAGAGGACTATCGATCCTGGTGCCTGAGGGGGTTAAACAGAGCATGGCGGACATGTCGGATAGACTTGGCGTACCACTCTACTTAAGGGCTCATCTCCAGGGTCAGTCATGACTAAACACATCCTGGCTCTAAATTTCATGAGCTCTGTGACTTCAGGCAAATTACCAAACCTGAAGAATTTGTTTCCTCAACTCTAAAACAGAGATAATTATACTTAGTTTTAAGAATCAAATAAGATAATGTATATATAAAAATGGGCTAAAATCATAATAAATAAATGTTACCTCGTCTCTTCGTCACTATTATTGTTGACATATCAATTCTTCCTCAGGAAGGCATTGTGACAGAGGTTGGAGATCTAGGCACAGAAGTTCATCAACCTTGCTCAGCTCCAGCCTACTTGCTGGAGAACGATACTTATGGTAAACCTTCAGTTCTTGTCTCAAGACCTTTCCTGAAGATGTCGATACGTATTAACAAGATTAGAGGCCAGCGCAAAGTGAGCTTGATCTTGGAGGGGTCATTTCTAAATGCTCTGAAGTATGTGGGAAGGGTATAATTTACCACAGAATAAGCAAAAGGATGCATTCTTAGATAAGGGAGAGGATAGTGTCAATACATACTTTTGGAAGGTGTTTGAGTGAGGAGTTAAAATCATGCTAAATAAATTTGACTTGATCTAAAAATTTCTGGTCTACAAGTTATAACAGAAATGATTGATAAATGTGACTATAAATTCTAATTAAGAAATTCCTTGTGTATAAATAATGCATGTATTTGAATGCTCATAATCAGTAAAGTTATGGATAACTCAGTTAAAAAAAATAGACAAAGGACTTGAGCAGAATATTCAGGAAAAAAGATACAAATATAGGCAACACTTGTGGGAAGATGTTCAACATCATTCATGATTATAAAATTAAAATAAAAATATCATTTAACAAATATTCAAAAGAGATTGACAAAACGAGTATTAGCGAGGGTGTGAGGCAACTAACTGGCACACTCGTATACAGTTGGTATAAACTAGTATAACTTTTATAGAGGAATAATTAGTAGTATTTTTTGAAAAAAGTACATAATCCTTGGCTCACTGCTAAAAATTATCCCAGAAATATACAATTTATAAAATCACAAACTTCTCTATATAAGGGTGTTCACTAAGAATTGTTTGTAATGGCATCCCCACCCCCCAAAAAATGGCCCATTAATGAAGAACTGTTTCAACAATGATAGATTCATGAACTGAAGAATGAGGTAAGGCTATATATATTGATATAAAATGTTGTGCATAGGATGTTGTTAAATTAAAAAGGTAAACCGAAGAACAGTAGGCATCATATACTTCTGTTGATATGAAGATATAAATAAGTATGTATGCATAGAAATACTCTAGAAGAAACATAAGAACTTTTATGGTTATTGCCTCTGAGAATGTAGGAAAATATTTGCCTTTCACTGAATTCCCTTCTGTACTGTTTGAAAACTTTACCATAAACATATATTACTTTTATAAGAAATAAAACCTCAGTTAAAAATATCTAAAGAGCAAGTGAGAATCATTATGATATGTCTGAAAATAGTTTTCAAAACTAAAAATGTTGTCTTAGAAGATTAACTTTCCTTTGCAACTTTCACATCATTAGTTGATTCCTCCATTCTGAGGAGGAATTTCTCCATTATTTTACCTAACACCTGCTTACTTTATGTCAGGTACTATTTTAAGTGCTTTACCCATACAATCACAGGGTGGTTATTATTACTATCCCCACGTAGATAAAGAAAATGAGGCATATAGAGGTTGAATTACTTAACCAAAATCACAGCTACTAAGCTGTAGAGTTTAGATTCAAATCCAGGATATCTAGTTCCAGAGAATCCATGGGTTAATGACTACGTTTTGCTGTCCTTCGAAGTCTTGAGAAGCTTTGTGTTCTATCTGGATGATCTGATCACATGACCCATTGAAAGAGACACATGCCATATACCCTCAACTCTCCCTGGGATACCTCAGGTCAAAACTATCTACTTTTCTGACCCTTTGGAAGACCTAAGAAGAAAACAAGGTACTTCAAAAGAACAGGACTAGGACTTACTTGGCATGGAGTAATAGTGGGGCCTTTTAATGGGTTTCAAGGGCGACACAATACCTCATCAAAGCATATTTTTGTAGAAATATGCTTTGTTAATTGGAGTCTTCAAAGATGAAAGAGCTGATCTTAGTCAGCTGTTAGGTAAAATGTGGCTGATTCATCAGCCTGTGGAAATTGAGGTTAAGCTAAGGACTGCTATGCGGACTGAAGGCTGAACCGATTGGCTAAATTCCAACGTTTTAAAGTATGTCAAGGTAAGAATTTTTTAGCTGCAGAGACATGAGAAAACATGCCTTATCATTCAAGTTTGTTCAATGTGAACGTGTTTCTTGTTTGGCATTTCCTCAAGGGTATGTTAAGCTAAATCAGTTACGTTTTGTAACCCTAGAAGTGGAGTGGTTGATGGACCCTTGTTGATGGGTAAATAGGACACTAAGATTATCTAATGTCTCTTACACCTTTTGATCACTCTTCATTCTAATGGATTTATGTTGAAACTTTTCTCCATAAGCAGGCAGGGTCTCTGAGTGTGCATGTAGCCATGTGGCATCCCAGCTGACAAGCTTAGTAATTCAATAGTAATTCAATTAGTCATTGAATAGAAAGAACTGCCTGAGGCACTGTGTTTCCATTATTCCTTTGTGTTTCTGGGACTGGATGCATGATTCTGTGTAAGGAATAAATTATTTCTCCTTCCAGTGGTCCCTCATGCATTGTGGATGGGTACCTACAGGGCTGCCATGGACAATAGACTATCTAGTATGAGAATAAAACACATGCCAATGGCTAACGCAGGAAATCTTTGAGCAAGGCTTGGGCACTGGGAGAGGTTTTCATTACCTTTGATTAGATATGAGCATCAGTAATCCCATAGAGATCTAAGTTTTCAGTGTGGAGACTCTCGGGGGAACAGCTTTCTGGTTGCTTTCTTAGCTAAAAACACTAAGACACTATTTCTTTAGGTGGTGTGAAGCTGTTTGAAGACCCATAATGGCAGAGACAAATCAAAGTACTTAGAGCTAAAGGGTCTCTTCTGGTGAGGAGAGAGTAACAGTCTGAATTTATTTTTGATGAAATATGATTTGGCTGTGCCAAATCTTGATCATGATCTAGAGCTCTGCTGTTCAATATGGAAGCTACTGGCTACATATGGCTAAAATTAAATAAATTAAAATTGAATAAGATTAAAAATTCAGTTCCTCAATCATCCAGGTCACATTTCAAGTGTTAACACTAGTATGGTAGCTAGTTACTACCATAAAAGAGAGTACAAATTCTGGAACATCTCCATCGTTGTAGAATGTTCTATTGATTGAGCAGCATTGTTCTAGAAGATAAATAATAGGTCACTGAAGATATCAAATCAAGAAATACCATTTTGATGGTGTGATTGAACACACCAGGAAGGCTCTATCTAGTTTTTATTTTGAACCCCTAGAGATTTGAAGTAGGAGGGAAGGCAGCAAGACCTTAGACTTTGGAGTGAATTGTAAAACCTGGTTTTCACAGTGAAGCCATCTTCTTTCAGTGGATCTCTATGCATACTGGTCACCAGCAAGGAGTGGGAACAGAGGATGGATGTTCTAAGGTTAGGGCTTCCCCTGAATGAGACCTGTGTGACCTGATTAAGCAGAAGGAAGTGGTTAAAGGTACTTTTGATACTTTCACAAGTGGTGAGTGTGGCTGACCTTGAGTTTCTAGAACTTCCTTTGGCTTCTGACTTTACTGTTCTTTCTCTGATTACATTCATAATAATCAGTTAGGCATCCTGAGAAAATAAATCTTAGCTTCCTTTTCTTGTTTAAGAGATACTCAATGACTTTCTCAAAAGGAAAGTAGTTTTATTAGTCCTGTTTCACATGCCTCTAAAATTTTAAAGGCAAGAAAAATCAAATGAAGGGCAATTCTAGTTAAGGGTGTCCCTGGTGGCTTGTAGCATGGGGATGTATCTAAATCATTTTCAGTAGTTTGGTGAGACATTTGTTTGCCTGTTCCTACCCAAGTTCTTTGATGTAGACTCATGAACTGAGGAAGTGAGAAGCAATGAAGACTGCTTGAGGTCTCCATATTCAGAGGGTTAGGTGTCTATCATTGAAATTACAAAGTAGGTCAAGAGAGAAATGTTAAAAGGAGGTAATTATTTAAAGAACAGCTAGAAGGGTTAAGAAGAGGAAAATTGGTAGATTTTGAGCTAAGAGTTGTTCTAAATATAAAAGAGCAGTTTTTATGAATTGATGAGAGAAGAGGAAGGTGGCTACAGGGAATGAAGAGGGAATTACCAGGGTGCCAATAATAAAGACAAACAAACAAACAAACAAAAACATGAGCACTGGGCCTTATTTAATTTTGGATATTCGTCATCATCTCACACAAATAAAAACTTTAACATCCCATAAAATACCTGTTGAATGAACCATCAGGAAAGAAAATCACACAGATGCATAAATTCCTTTATTGAAAATATTGGGCTAGCACTGCATTACATATATTCAATATCCATAAATGAAGGGACACGCATTTCTAATTGGACAATACTGCTTTAAATAGAGAACGCAACATCTGGATATGCTCTCACAAGTACATATAATATCATGGACTAAAGTAGGTAAGAGTGAACTATATGCAAAATGACCATGTTGTTTGTTAATAGCATATGGTTGCAAATGGCATAAATGGTAAATGTGATCATCATGAGACATTCCTGATATCTCACACCAACACATTATTTAATGAGCAGAGTATGGTTAAGCGGCCAGTATGTTGTTCATCGAGAGTTCTCAATAGTAGAACTCTGGGGAAAGCACACCCAGGCTACAGATTTAAGATTTTATAACATTCATTTAAACTTGCATGGAATGTGAGTGGAGTTAGATAACTCTTGATCTGACAGGAGGCCACTTGGCAATTTTCTTGTTTTATATATCTAAATAATCTAAAGTAACAGAATAATCTAAAGAAAATATTCTGCCAACTTAAGGCTAACATTCTAAGAACTGTTTTATTTTTCTAAATGCAGGTGTGTTTGTGTGTGTGTATGTCTTATTTGCTATTAAGTTTTTCTTTCCAAGATCACTAGGGATGTAATTTAGGACAGACTGCTTTTCAGCTTAGGCTACTAATTGAAATTTTTTTTCCTTTAGCATTCTTTGGCTTTTATAAAAGTCTGACAATCAATAATATTGGTTAAATTTTTAACAAGGTTTTATTATAGTATTTAATAAAACTGTTTAATGATATGAAAATTTTATTCTAATTTTGGTATGAATGCATTTTTTTGTATTGCTTTGAATCAAATAAGAGAGTCTAGAAACCAAAACAATTGGGCTAATTTGATATTTTTCATTTGACATAAAATATACAGAAATTAAAACACTCAGTCCCTTTAAAACAGGCCTGTTTGTTCATGAAAAATTGGGGGGACATTATACAAAAACATTATGAGAATAAAGTTTTTGTTATTAACACAAAAGATTTTATAAGAAGCAAACCATTTTCTTTTCGAAAGCAAGGTTTGAATCTAGGTTCATAAAAGTATCTGTTTCTGTAAATATTCACTTGACTGAGCAATGGCTTATTTTTCTTTACATAACTACGTTCAGAGTAAGTAACTAAAAATGTATCTTTTTAATGACTAAATGGAAAGCCGGCCTACAACAGTCAAATCAATGAACATTGATGATGAGTTTTTTAAAATTCAGAATTATGCATATATATATGCTGCTTAAGACCTATCACTCTAAACAATCAGGGCAAAAAAAAATTCAATATAAAACTATGTAAATCAAATGGAATTGTTGCCAAAACTTAGCACATATCTTTATTTCAAGATGTGACACATTAAAAGAAAAAAAAACTGGCAACACACTTCAGACAATTTACTAGAAATAATAAATAAAAGGTTTTTTTAAAAAATCATATATATATTCCCTTTAAGTGCTGTGCACTTTCGATTTTTCTAAATGAGACTACTTTTCCATGGCAAACAACAGAATGCTGTACATTTTGGTAATGAAAATTATGTTGATAAATATACAAGGCATGTAAATATTTCCACAGTATCTTTTTTTCACAGTTACCAAAAAATAAAAATTGCATTCAACTCATACATCTATAAATACTCTGATTCCTCACTGTATAGATTTGAAGAAAGTGAGAATACAAAGTCTTTCAACAATTGGACTTCAGATCTCTTTTGTCAGTGTCTGCCCTCCACATGTACCTTTCAGGATCTCTCTGCAATGTGATCATGCTCTGAGATGATGGCAGAAAGAAAGCATTATGGGGGATGAGGCAGTCCAGGCTGGCGTTTCGTCTTCCAGCCAGCTTTAGGAGGGCTGACCAAACCCAGTCTTTTAATGTTGTGTTTTAAGGCAGTCTGAATTTCACTCAAATGTCCATACCTCGAGGTCCTGAACTATGAAGTCTTCCTTTTTGGAAAGAATATCATTATTGAAAGTGCTGCAGGAGTTGCTTCGTCCATGGTATAAATCAGCATCTAGCCATAAACCAAATCTTCCTCTGAAAAGGTGAAAAATAAAAAAGGTGGAAACATTTCAACTTCATGTGGCACACTTTCTGTTCTCCCTCATCCTGTTCTTCTTTCCTTTATGCTATAGACAGACAAAAACCCTAAACCGCTTGTAAAACAAAGGGTACATTTCTTTTATTTCATTTAAATGACCTGTCTTTCCTACAAACAAGTGGTAGTAGTCACTCGTTTAGACACATTAAATAAATCATTTTATCTTTGATTCTTAGTGGCATGTATTAGGCCACTGTCCTCAGTAATATAAGCATGTGAACTAGCTAAAATCATCTGACACAAAGGTTTTGGTTACCTAGGTCAAAACAGACCCACTCAGGTCAGGTGGTAAATTAATAACAATCACAAAAAACTTACCCTCCACCACCAAGTTCTAAAGAACTTATGTCTCCATTGATAAAGTATGAGTTTTCTCCACTCCACTTGAAGACCTTAGGGTAGAAACACAGGACAGAATATAGACATTTTAATCTGGAGAATTAGCAAAGAGGGAACATCAGGATAATATCCTCTGTAACCACCCACTGGCTGAGAAAGGTCCTGACCGCCAGGCCTTCCCCACACTATGATGACATCTCCACAGGGGTTACAAAGCAGGGAGACCTCTCAGGCCCACACTGACTCTGAATTGCAACCCCTTCCTGGATCCCAGATCACGCAGAAGAACAGTCCTCCAAATCCAGGGAGGGATCCTAAGCAGTCTGTTTGCTATAGTCAGCGAGTGCTGACCCAGGCTAGAGAGAGTCGGATGAGGTTATAGGACAGCCGTTGTTTCAATGACAGCTCCCTACCTCCAAACCCACCCATACCCCTGACACTCTGACATTGGGAAAGCTGATATTTCTCTCATCTAGGTACCTTGAAATTTGGGCTAAATGTGTAGAGAAAAGTTTCGCCTGTGCCATAATAGTGGTCACTGAACTTGAAAGGATGAGTTGCATATGCTCCGAAAATCTGTCAAAAGAAAACAGACATGTTATCTACTTTCGAACTTAAACCTCTGAAAGACTTTCTTAAATATTTTAACACAATCCTATTTTGAGATCTTATTATGTCTCTTTTAGCAAAGATTATCATTAAATTGGAGCTCTGAGATAAAAGGACCACCAATAAACATAAATCAGAAAGTCTCCAATTCTAATCGGAACCCAAGTGGCTCAGAGAACTTATTTGTCAAAGGCCAATAATTATTTCAATTTTAAAATACTTCCAAAATCCACTAGGGACAAAAGTTCATTTAGTGAATACAGAATACATATTGGGAACATTAAAAAGATGCATCTTATACACAGAAATAAGTGGCTGAGAGAACAGTCATGTCTCTTATGTGTTTTATAAGTAGAATAATAGCTGAACATTTCCCCAGAGAAAATAATCTTTTCTCTCTTTTGATTTGTAAAAATGAGTTCTAACTATGCTTATTGAAACTGTACCCTTCACATGACTAAGTCAATATGTCTTAGTTCAAAATAGCTTTGAAGAAAAAAAATTCTATAATACTATGGGCTTTAAAGGTGACTTAGATGTATTCGAATAAAAGATTCTTCTATTTTTTTCTTATTGTAGGGTGGAAAGAGCAGCATCTTCGGAATATGCATGCCCACTGCCGCAGCTTCCCATCCTGCTCAGAGTCTGCTTAGTACCTGCAGGGGTGAGGGTTGGCAAGAGTGAGCATACATATTTTGAAAATGTCCTTGGTAATTCTGATATACCTTCTATTCCAAATCCCTCTTGAGAAACACTGCTTTAAATGGAGATTATCTGAAAAATGACATAAATTTTCAAAATTATTTTAACTGGATTACATTCACTGTGGAATCTCTTCTTTACAACTATACTGAGTGCTTGGATCATTGAAATAGTAAAAAATAGGTAGAGTAGAAGTCTAGAAACTCTTTCTAACCATTGCTCTTCACAGTTCCTGCTACCAAACCTTGTTGTAGAGCTGCTAAGAACAAAACAGTAACAAAAACATCAAAAAATGCATTTCCCTCCTTCTAGTGATCTTTCGGTAAAAGAACTAAAATACAACTGAGATAGACATCTATTTTTAAAAGCATGTGCTAAAATACAGCAAGAAGGGTAATGACCATATATGGAAGAAAGTGGATTCCTTTCTGATCCATGAATAGGAAAAGTCATCCATACTCGTTTGCCTTCCACAAGATTCTAAATCATTATATTCTTTCTTCATTAAAATTTCTTAGCAATCATGTAATGTTTAAGAACTGAGGATTTGATAATACTAAGGAATTATTGTTAATTTTGTTAGGTATATAGCATGTTGGTTATATAAGAAAATGTCTATTTTATTTTTTCTAATAAATTTTTAGAAAACAATTATGTAAAATAATATGCAGATAATAGCATTGTTGGGGTAATAAAAATTTAATGTATTTGGCAATGACAGAACAGAGGAATCCATGGGAATAAAAGAAGACAATCAGAAGTGGTAAAAGGAAGATTAAAATAACAAAATCTATAAATGTGTGTTTGCTCTGTCTTCTCTCAGCTTTAGTAGATAAAAAATTATATAAAGTAGTAATCATAACAATTTATTGTTGGGTTTTTAATGTATATCAATGTGTCTAACAAATTACCTCAAAAAGTAGAACGATACCATAGTGCAAGATAGGAGCAGCACTTCTATACCTCACTGGAATTAAGTTTGTGTAAATCAGACGATTAACTGCATAAAAATTGTTCTGTCATTTTCCACAATGCCTTGTCATATAAATTACTCCACAGTCTGATTCGATTAAATCTGGGTGCCTTTGCAGGAGTAGTTCTTTTGCCCAATCTTGACACCAGGAAGGCTCTCCCTAGAGGTCCCTGGAAACTATATGGTCTACAGTTTAGCTTGTTGCCTTTATGGAGCTACCAGCCTCCTCTTGTTTGTCACCAAGATTTGCATTGTTTCTAGAGTGCCCTATGGCTTGAACTTCCACACTCTTCTAATTAAACTCAGTTCCTCTGAGGAGAGCTTCAGAGCTTTCTCTCTTATGGTCTCTCTCTTCCCCTGGAGCTAGGGGCTAGGGACTCTGCTCTGGAGCTGTGGGCTGGACAGAGGTCTGCTTTTCTCAGATGAATAACCATGTTTGATGAGCAGGATGCTGGGCAGGGTATCAGCTGGTCTTGGCACACCTCACTTGGCATGGAACTTCTGCCCTACAAGCTGGGACAAGAGCAGTAGAGATGACTGTACTCAAGGCCTGCCACACCTAAGGCAGAACGCCTGCCCTTTGAGTAAGGGCTGCAGGGGAAAAGAGAGCCCATTTCCCCTAAGCAACTTGACTTGAATTTAGTCTTTGAAACAGAAACCTTTGTCTGGTGCTGAGAAGTGCTGGGGACCTGCCCCTAGAGGCAGTATATCATAGCCCTTGCCCAGGAGGCGGGCGGGGGAGGGGGGAGCCCCCTCTTTATGTCTACATATATCCAGAGTGAAGCTTCTGTCAGTCTGCACTGGGAGTTGAGGGGAGGGGGCAGTTTGTGCTTCAAGTGCCACAGAATCATCTCACTGTCATTACTGAGATTTACTATATTTTCTTGAATAAATGTTTCTTCACTTGCCCATATGCAAGTGAAGAAAATTTCTAGAGACTTTAAGTGACTGTTGTTTTTATAATTTCCACCCATAGTTGTGCTTGTTTCACTGGGGATTAAATCTGCAGAACTCCCTACTGCTGCCGTTCTGCATATGCAATATTTTTATATTAAAGTTTTACATAATTCATTTCCAGATAAATTTATAAGTGTTGTTATACCACACTCACAAACACAGCAGAGCCACAATCTTGCCTTGGAAGCAGATGGGGTGGGGAAAGAGAAATTAGTGTTCAGGTATCTTCAAACAACACAAGTGACTTGAGGGTAACAGATGAGCAAGACCCACCCCCTGACAAACAGTATAAACTGCAGGTATAGGCCTTCTTTACATAACTGCCAACAGGAAGCTGGGTGAAAATGCGCTTCATTAATACCTGCTCTATGTGTCAAACACATTCCCCAAGAAGTTTGTTATCTTTTTGTATATTAGTAGGGGAAATAATCTATCCTAATGGGGAGATTTTTGTGTGTGGTCTAAAACTATCTAGCCATATCTCATCTAGAACATGTTCCCCAACTTCTCAAACATTCCGCTAAATCTCTAAGTAATTCTACTCTAAATCTCTTATTATTATTTTAATTTTAACTTGACTCTAACTATTATTCAGCTTGGATCATAATTAAATGTTATCAATAAGGAAATAATAATAGTAAAAATGATAATAGCTAAACTAATCATTACAACTCTTAAGCTGCAATAAAATCACAGGTAAGATCGCAGTTGAAAAAGACTGCACCTCAATACCCCCATCTCTCTGCTAAATTTCCCCAAGGCAAATTATGAGAGCAAAGATCTATTTCCCCTAAAATGACACCAATTTATGGCTTCACAGCAAGCTCTTCAATGCTTAATAGTGCTCCACACTTCATGCGTACTCATTATACATTTTTTGAATGAATATATGAATGAACGGTTGCTGAGTAAAACCCGCTTCACTACTAGAAAGAGAAAGAAATGGCATCCACATCTTAAAAATGTAAAAGAATTTTTTTCTTGCTACAACACAGACGAAACTGAAATGAATAAAGAACAGACTTGGAAGAAGCCTTTTTTGTGTGAAGCAGGAGCCTGACTGAGTAGTATACAGAAGAATCCTGAACAGATTCTACTTGTACTCTAAGCTGACTGAGGTGAGAAGTACTAGTGTAGGGTACATGGGAGTAATCTCCAGATTTCACCAGTACCTCCGAGACCAACTGCAACACAGGTGAAAGCACAATGAGCAACGAACGGTACATTCCCCAGCTGTTTCATAACAAGTGGGCCCTCCAGTACCACACACCATGGCCTGGATTGGCTTTCCTTCTCAGCAACCACACAGGTGAGGTTTGTGGGCACAACTTCAGTGACCTGGAAAAAGTTCTGGGATGGCACTGGAGTTTCTTTCTGCAACTATCTCCAAATCCAGACTTGACTTTTTCTTCAAACTTCTCCAACTTTAGGTTGTAGAATATCATTACAGCTTACTATTATATGCTGAGTACATACACAAAAAAATTCCTTAGAATGTGACTGTATTTAGAGATATGCTTGATTTTCTTTTATAGGGATGCATTCTAAAGTATCACATAACTGGGATTTACTTCAAAATATTTCGGCAAAGACAAACCAACAGAGACAAGACAGATGATGTATATGTGGCAAAATATGTCATGCTAACCTGTAGAATCTGGGTGATAGAAATTCATTGTACTAGTCTCTCTACTGCTGCATAGGTTTCAAAATCCTCATTAGAAAATGTTTTCTATGAGAGGAACAAGTCTCACCTGATTATCCATATCTTTGATGACCAATAGAACAGGACTGTCTAATGATGCTGATTTCCGATAGAGAGTTTTCAAGCTGGTCCCATGCTCCAATGTGCTATAGGCAAGTCTCCATGGATACCCTTGTACCCTTGCCGGAAGGCATCGAGCCAGCTGCAAATCCAAAGATGGAGATGTAAGCATACAGTTCACCCACAAGTCACTTATAAATTTGTAGCACGAATCAAGTGCCTGTGGCTCAAACTAAAATATCACACTGACTTACATATTGCTCCCCTTTATTCTAGCAAATATTTGCCACTATAAACCAAGAAAGAGAAGAGAGATCAGTGGTGGTGTTTAGCTTGGAAGGGATGCAGCCCAGAGCATGCTTTTCACCTTGGGGATCTGACTGTAGGTCACTATGCCCCTAGACATTTGAAGATATAGCACCTAGCTTGATAAAAGAAGTATGAATTAGACATATGCTCTCCCTTTTACACTTCAACTTGGCCAAACAGCTCATGGTTCTCCAATTGTTCTTGCTAATTCTCACAGGCTCAGAGATGCCACTGACAACTGCAGCTTTCCACAGAAGTGGGAACAAGAAAACATGGCGTTTTATGTTAGTAGTCTGACATAGTCTGTCCTCATCATACCTATATCTTTCACCTACATTAACAGTTAGCTTAAACTTGACTACCATAAATACCAATAATGCATATCTCTTAAAAAAAAAATAACAAAGGAGGCTATGAAGTGCTGAAGTCTTCAGAATGCTTAACATCCATTTTAGTATCAGAATAAACCCCATTTCTGTAACTGCGCGGTCAAATCTCTTGGCTTTCTTAGGCCTTCATAGACACGTTTGTAAATTGAGGAATTTGAACCAGATTTGTTAAGGTCTGTGAAATTCAGGTTTCTAAGATGACGGGGAAGTGGAAGAAATCCATACAAAAGGTCAAATGCAAGCACATTATAAGATTTCATAAAACAGAAGTAACAGATTTCCAGAAAATTCAAAGTTCTCAAAGAATTACAGAAAATTCTTCCCAGTGGTAGGTAGTTTTCATAAAGTAAGTAAAATGTATCTGCTATATGACTTTTATTAAGCCTGATAAATTAAAACCACTGGAATTTAGCAATAATCACTAGGATAAATTTGGATCTTTATAAAGCATGTTAGGACTGTGGTGGATATGCTAAAAGTTGTTTTGAAAACAAATAAACAAAGGCTTTTCATTCAGGTTTGGTAGATGAATGCAGTATCTGGCCAAATCCTCACATCCCCAAGGAGGCGGCAGGCAACGCTGCCATAACCTTTAGGGAGGAGAGAATGTGTCTCTGGCCTTGGTTAGGCTGCTGGTGATCTTCTTTTACAACCTGGCTCATCTTTCACCCCAAATGAGAAGAGCAGTCAGGCTTGGGAAGTGCTTTTAAGGGCTAGAAGACATCCTGCCCTAAGTCCCCAGGGAGGACCACCTGCTCGATGTGCATGTTCTCCAGGAGCGCACTGTGGGGCTGCAGAATAGGCAGGGCTGTCTCATCGTCATCTTCATAGTAGCTGCAAGTGCTCTTCCGACGCTTTGCCTCCTCAACGGTGATGATCTGAAATGGAGATGACAAATTAGCCAAGAAGAATAATGTATCTGCTTTTCTTTTGGCTGCTAAAAACAAGCTTAGGTACACAAATGCTCGTAACAGGTGGAGTTTTAGCAGCAGGACATAATTTGAACCGGGACTTTGGGGAAACGGCTAATTTTTCAATTTCAGAACAAATGCAGATTTTAACATGGTACAGCTGAGACACTTAATATGTACACATTAAAACTTCAAGTTTTCCGCTTTTACTATTGCTGTTGATTGCTCAGTCATTGAACAAGAATTATGTATAGCTCCACAAGCAACTTGTACCTTTGAAATACAGGTCTAATCAGAGATCATTCTGTAAATCTTCTATAGAGATAAGATAGCTTTTTTTAAAAATCAAGACTCCTAATGTTTGCTCTTAAGATTATGCACATAGCAACCAACCCTGATATAAATGACAAATGGTAACAGCTATCAGGAGCAACAACCCGAAGAAACACTAAGTTTTAGTTTAAATTACAACTGGGTTATGATTCTTCATGTACAGTTCAGATACTACTAAAGGAGTCTTTCCTCTAAAATGGAGAAATATGATGTTATACACAACATTTATGATTTTACTGCAACTATGTTTATGAACTACCAAAGTCAACTTCACCTTAAACCTATTTTTTGTCCCTCCTAAAGCCTGGATAAATCACTGAATTATTTTGACATTGAAAAACTATATAAAGTGACTAATTCATCAAAATTCTTGGGTACAAGTATTAATAACTTTTGCATTATAGAGGAAAAACATTTAAATTATATTTAGTCAAAGCTGTCAGATAATACACTGTGCAATTTCCAAAGTGCACAGTGATTAATATAAAGTACCAGCCGTTGTCTAAGCCAGATTTACAGGTAAGGAAATTAGCTTATAGATTTTACCATCTTCTCAAGGAGAACTTATTTAAAGAAAACACTATCAAACAATCACAAATCCAGCATTTTAAATGTGTTTCAATAAAGCATATCTTTTTGGTGCTCTCTACATTTAACACAGGTACAAAATGAAGCTGTACAAAGGGAAAAAAAAACAAATACAGATTTTTGACTCCAAAAAGAAGAGGCAAACCATACCATACCCATCTCCAAAATGAATCTAATATAATACCTGCTCTGGTTGAAATGTCAGCACGACCTTTTCTAATTAAGAAAGCATTTCAAACCATAGCGAGTGGCAGAAGTCTGAAGATTCACTGGCACCTCATTAGCTCTCAGGGCTCCAACATACCTTCACAAAAGGCTCTTGGTCGGGTCTGGCACAATAGAAAATCTGAATGTCCAAGGGCAATCTTCGGACTCTCATCGTGACCAGGTGAGAACTGTCTGCTTGCTCTCTAACAGGGAACAGAATTTTTCTCTGTCTGCCTTCACACCACTGTTATTTGTAGCCACGCTGAGCTACAACTGTTTTTTGTAGTATCTAATTCCCCGCAAGATTGAGTTTCTGTTTCCCTTTGGAGAGGGTTCAAGATTTCTACAGGAACACACCCAAATTAGGATTTACAGCAAACATACTTCCTGTCAGGCATAGCTGTGAGGCTGTAAAATGACACTTTCACCTTTGAAATGGTGGCTTCCTAATCATACGACAACCATCATCGTGTGTGTGTTTTTTTTATTTTCCCTTCATATACTTCTCTTCCTAATTGTCCTCTGGCTAAGCTGGCTTTTCCAGTCCTGCCTTTGCAGTTTCTTCCAGTACCTACTTGAAACCAAAACCTCCATTTAAACTTTACGTAATTTCCCTGACATCAATTTGAATCTCCAGGGGAGGAGGAAAAGGAGCCTTTACCAGAGGTAGGCTCATTACACTGAGAACAATGACATTTCACTTCAATACCATGTCATGTTTGCTGGATGTGAGGAAACTGAAAAGAATAGGAAAACATATGGTTTCTATGAAGCTGAGAAAAATATTATTTTAGATTCGGCTTTTCCAAACAGCTGGCAAAGTAAAAAGAAAAAAGACAAATCTTTTTATTTTTCAGGATATTAATGACTTAGAGGCACAATGAGTCTTGCTCTACTCCCTGGATCTAATGTTAGATGGTTGGAAAGAAATGTAGAACACCATGAATTGATTTTCAGTACCCTTTCTGTGGCTTTTCCAGATCCCAAATGGTCTTTTGGTCCTGCTGAGGGGATCAAAGTGCTCTTGCATAGCTCATCCTGGGGGTCAGTTCTAAAGAGGCCTCTGGCAGGTACTTTGTGATCAGTCCCAGGTTAGCCAGAACTTATTCTCAATGCCAGAGCCTGAACACAATCTAGGGCAAAATCACTAGAATTTTGTGCCAGTGAGATGGCATTCCCTTAAGTACCTGGCACTTCATGACAGCTAACAGTTACTGAGCACTTTCTATATGATGGCGAAAGCCAGGTGCTTTGCCAGGCACAGGGACATGAAGTGGTTCCTATTCTCGAGTCAGTGAGGGAGTGGGTGAGGACAGTAAAGAGACATTTATAATAAATGAATGCCATTCCATGTGATACGAATGCTAATAGTTAATAGCACCCCAAGCAGGCTGGGGCCTGCTAGGTTCTAAGACAGCTTATTCACAGAGGAGATGGGGCTTCAGTTTGAGAGCAGAGGGTGGGGTGGGGGGATGTCCAGGTGAAGGGCGCAGCAGAAACACACAGATACATTCAAGTTTGTTATAGCTTGAGAATAGAGAGCAAGGGAAATAGAAATGAGGTTGAAGAAGAAGTGGAGAAAATGAAGAATCTCGGTGCCGTGAAGGGGCTTAGAACTTATATGACAGTATTTCTAAAACAAGGCTGTTCAAAATCATCTAGGACAGGGGTTCCCAACCCCCGGGGCCATAGTCTGTGGCCTGTTAGGAACTAGGCTGCACAGCAGGAGGTGAATGGCAGGCAAGCAAACTTTACCCGTATTTGCAGCTGCTCCCCAGTCTCATCACCATCTCAGCTCCACCTTAGAATATTAGGGATTAGATTCTCATAGGACCTAGTCCCTGGTGCTAAAAAGGTTGGGGACCACTGATCTAGGAGCTTTTAAAAATACAGATTCCAATATTCCTCCCTCTGACCTACTGACTTAATGTTTCTAGTGGGGAGGGTCTAGGATTCAGTTAAAAAAAAATAATTTGCCAGGTGGTGGTTCTTGTGGATGGTCAGGTGGGTAATGATTGCTACTGAGTTTTTTAAGCATGAGAGTATATAGATCATGCTTGTGATCCCTGTTTGTTCCCTTATTTAAACAAGTTAAACAGATAGCACAGAACATATACAAGACCTTTAAGTATGAAGAAAACATCGCAAATCATTAAATGGTGCAGGAAAAAAACTATTAAAATATTAACTATATCAATAACTCAACTTTAGAATGAATAGAGTTTAAATTGATACTACAGGGCCAACTATACACAAAAAAACACTACAGTTAAAAACCACAAAGAAAAACATAAATAAAATTAAAAGGCAAATAGCAAACTAGGAAGAAAATCTGTCATAAATATAGGAAACATTTTCGTTAACCAATGTCACCATAAAAAAATGAAAAAAATTAAAAAATTAAAAAAATATAGGAGACAAATAATATATTTAATCATAAAGAGCTCAAAGAGTGTGATGAAACTACTAAGATTCTTTTCGAAAAACATGCAAAGAAAATTAGTGGGCATCACAACAAAGAAAAAACACAAATTATATATAATATCATATAATATAATATAATACAATATAATATAAACATAAACATACACAGATTCATTTTATACTCAATAATAAAGGAAATAAAAGTTAAAATGTATCATTTCTCAGCTTCTAAATTAGTAAAACTTTTTAGAAAGAAATAATAGTAATAACATTTTCTGCTGGCAGAAGCATGGTGAGAAGGGTATTCTACACATTGCTGGTGAATTAAATTGGCATTATGTAAAATATTAAATCTTTAAACCAAATAATTTCACTTCCAGGAAACTAAGACTTAAACATTAAATAAGTCATAATTGAAATTAAAAATATAATGCAACCATTAAAAATGAGGCTTAAAAATCTTTAATGTGATAATTATCACAATATTTCAGGTGAGAAAAGTCAGACACAAAACTATACATAGAGCATAATCCTTTTTTGGAAAAAAATAAAAAGCAACATTTATTCCCCACCCTAACCTCTTAGAAAACATCCTAAAGCAGAAAAGAAAAAGTCTAAGGAACTGTACAAAAGTATTGTGTGGTTTGATAGTATTTTTAAATATTTTGCATTATAGTTTTCTCTGTAGTTTCCAAATTCCCTAAAGTCGGGTATTATTTTCATAAATTAGGAAATAAAGCTAATTTAAAGAGCTTGCATATGGGAGGATGGACCAGTGGTTGAGTTAGGATTGGAAGTGCCCTTGGGAGTCCAAGTGAAGGGTTCAGGCAGGCTGACTAGGGTGGGGGTGGTGGTGGAGGGGAGCCAGGGTCTCTAAACCACGTTAAGATCAGAATCAAAAAGATTCTGCCTAGAGATGAATGACTAGATATGCCGACAAAGGAGAAGAATCTGAGAAGTTTCCTGGTTTGATTTCTGGCTTGGAGCATCACTAATTAAGACGGAAACACATGAGAGGCATGTGTTTTTTGGGGGAAAGATCATGAGCTGCTTTGGACATGCTGAAGATCTGATCCCTGTAGCTTCCAGGGAAGTGAAGGTCTCTTCTCCCTACTCACAGGTAAGGGAAAGGCCACTAAGGTGGCTTGGCTGTAAGGGAATGCTGGTAGGCAGGGCTGGCTTCTGCATGGAAGGGAGCTTGGCCAGCATTCTTTACCTTGTTGCACTTTTGAAATCTTTCTTCCATGTGGTCTGACCAGTCTAGTCACCTCTCTCTCCAGTTATCTTTTCTTTCCCTGTGTCCCAAGTTTCAGCAAGAGTACTATGAACCTGGATCAGACCAACAAATTTCTTCCTCTTTCACTATAGGTCTAGAGGCTACATTCTAGAGTGATTGCCTCTTGCATTTTTCTCAGTGTCTCAATCTGAGGCAGCATGGGGCAGACTGCCCAGTCTACTTCATTCTGCTCTAGATTCTGAAGCTGATGTTTCTCTGAGTACCAATTTAGCTCCTTTTCCTCTAGTACTAGTAGGCGTGACCTATTCTCTCACTGGAGTTGTCAAGAGTGGAGATTCAAGATTGGGATTAGTGGCAGAAGAGGCAGAAGCAGCAGAATAGACCTTAAGAGGTGATGAGCTCATCCAAGGAAGAGTAACAGATAAGGAGAGAAGAGAGTCAAGGAAAAACTACAGACAAGCAAAGTAGACTCAGAAAGACTGGCCAAAGATGAGAGGAAAAACAAAATTGATACAAAAAGCCAAGGGAGGGAGAGGCTAATAGATAGGCTTAAATATCTTCAAACAATGGTCTCAAAGAAGAAGCATGTAAACAAACTATGGGGAGGAAAACATGTGAACAAGTAAATTGCTGAGCAACATATTATAGAGTCATGAGCAATGGGCTTAGAGGGACAGGAGGAGTAACTATTTCGAAAAGCATCACAGAAGTGACAAATAAGTTGACTTTGAAGGATGACAGGAGTTTGGCATAGAAAGCTGTGTGTATGCACATGCAAACACACACATTCGTGCTGGGAGGGAGTGAATGAGCAAGGGAAGAGTGACTACAAACACATATATGGAAGGACCTGGCATTCCAGAAGGGATTAGACCTAAGGGACCAGCCTTATCACCTTTGGTCATTCCAGTCTGACAAGTGTCTAGCCTTAGAAAAATACGGCTGCCCACTTGACGTATCCGGAGAACATCACCCTCACTGCAACCTGGTGCCACTACCAATGAACAGTGCAGACCCTGATGAGCTCTTCAGTACCGGGTTGCCATTCTGCTACAGTTCTTTAGCATTTTCCCTAGTCTCCAAAGTTGTCATTTCATACCTTCTCCATATTCCTCTAACTCCTCCTTTACTTCTAGGAGATGCCCCTCCTTCTGCTCCAAAAAAAAAAAAAAAAAAAAAAAAAACCATTCGATGAGAAATGTCCTGACTTATCACCATTGAATCTACATTTTATTTTTACACATCCTACTCTTTCCTACTGTCCAGCTTCCTATCTATGGCCAGTCCCATGACTACCCCCACATTCCTCCAGATACTCAAGGGTCCAATCTCCCGATGATTCCTCCCCTCATTCCCTACTTTTACACCTTCTACTCTGCTGTTCCCACTGACCTCATCTAAAAGGTTAGTGTCTCTCACAAGAGGGAAATTTCTTCCCCAACTTCGCCTCTTCTTCCAGCTTAATATTTATCTCATTTTCATTTTCTAAAACCAAATTTGAGTTGTTTACCCACCTTTACTAGCTCCACTTACTCATCCCCAATCCACCACCCATTCTTTGAACCTATGGAATATAACTGTTGAAACTACCACTTTAATAAGACTGCTTTTGTCAAAGTCACCAACTAACTTTTTGGTTTTAAATCCAAAAGACACCCTTTGCTCTTATTTTGTGACTCCTCTGAAGCATTAGTCATTTTTAAGCAATTACCTGCCTCTTAAAACATTCTCTTCCCCTGGCTTCTTGTTTCCCTCTCCCTTTCCTGGCTGCTCCATCTCAGTGACCTTTGTGGGCTGCTGTCTCTGTTTGACCCTTTAGAGCCGCTTTCCTCAAGGATTCTGTTCTGAGCCCTGCTCCCTTCCCATTGTCATATTCTGTTGGGATGACCTCATCTACACTCATAACTTCAGCTCTGCTAATGATTTTCAAAGGTGCATCTTTAGATCTTTACCCTGGCTTTCGTTCTCAGTTGTTTCTTGGACATTCTATGGGTCCCTCAAATTTAGATTAAAAGCAGAACGCAGAGCACTTTCTACTAAATCTAATCCTCTTGTTCTGCTCCTTACCTTGGTGAAGAGCAGGTACTATTATCCCTACGGTTCCTTCTCTAAAACTCAAGATATCAATCTTGACATCTTACTTTCCACATGTAATTAATTGCTCACAAAATCCTGTGTATCTTTCAAAAACACTCAATTTTCTCTATCCTTGCTGCTATTCTTTCAGCACTCACACTTTCTCAACACTGATTACTGCAAGAGCCTATGAGTCTTCGAGTCTCATGTGTTGTCCAGCTCCAAACTCCTGAACATCTGCTGGCCAGAGAGCGCTCTCCAAAATGCATATCTGCATATACTTCTCCAGGCTCAAAACAGATCAACGCCTCCCTACTGCCCTTAGGAAAATAACCAAACTCCTGCTTATGGTTCATAAGACCCTTTGGGATCTGCCCTTGCTTACTTCTCCAGCTTCATTTCAGCTTTGGACTCTATGCTTCAGCCACACTGAATTTTTGTTAGTTCATCAAATTCCCCATGTTTTCTGTTTCTCCCTTGGGTCATTCCTCTGCATAGGCTTTTCTCTCTGGCCAGAACATGTTCCATGTCCCAATCCGACCTGAAGTGCCTGTATTTCTGCCTCTGATCTCAGCTCAGATCACTTCTGGTTCCATACAGATGACTGGCCACAGTCTCCTCAGAACTTGGTACTTCGTCTACAATGGCAACTATCTCATTATATTGTAATGATTTTACCTATACTCTTTGATGGTAAATTCTACTCATCTCATTCATGGTGCCTCTATAAGGGGAAAAGCTTGGTATGTGCTCAAAAAACAATAGGCTTTTTAGGCCAAATTAAGGAGTTTGAATTTCATTCTGTACGTAAAGGAGACACAACAGCAATTTTAAAGGGAGTGAAATGACTGACCCAAGGGTGGTGGTGGTGGTGTCTTTCTGACACACATAACTGGCTTCAAACAGAGGAAGAGTGTTTTCCTCCCCTGTAACTTCAAAGGTGCACAGGGAATCTAACTTCTTGCCAGCCAAGAAGCTCTTGAAATCTGAACAGGAGAACATTTTCACTGAATACTGTAATTTATGGACCACAACAGCCAAGCCCCATCTTGAGTGCTCACCTCCCAACTCTTGGTGGTTGGCTCGCTGAAGAAGTTGTCGATCATGTTCAGCTCCTCCTTTTCCACCACCACGAAGCCTTGCTCTTTGGCATCTTTCCCATAGACGTCAGGAGACCACTGAACAAAGAATGTGTACAAGTGATCCACCCTGAAAAACATGTTTGTTGCAGGAATTAAAACCAGATCTGCTTTCCTGGTAGGCATGAGTAGGGACTTGGGCACACACACACACACATCTTTTTCCTGCTTGGCAAACATATTTGCTAATTGGGAAATGTTTTACTGTGAAGATGATCTCTACTAGTGCATACCAAACTTGAATAATAAGCCAAGAAATGAAAGCAGAAGTCCACAGACAACTTTCAATCTAAGGAAACTTTCAGTCTAAGGAAAAGATGAAGCAGGGAGACATAAAACTGAAAAACTCAATAAAATATTTATAGCAATTTTTTCCTCATTGAGTCTTCATCTATTGTAGTTGTATTCATCAGAAAAATATTAACCTTAAGCTTAAGATGGGAACAAAAATAAATAATCCTCTAATAGGTCTTTATGTATTGAAGCACTATTATAATTTTAATAAAATATCTTTAATAACTACAAAGTAAATAATACTAGCTTTTGTTTAATTAGATACAGAGTGAATTATATAGACATGGGAATGTAGTTTGCTTCCAGTTTCTCTGTTCTCTTATACGGAGTTAATATCCGAAGATTCTGAAGCATCTCTCCAGGCTTAAGAAACAGAGAGATGGCTAGTTCCTGAGCAGAGAATGAGAGCTCTCAGTAGTGCAGGCACCTGCAATATCCCCCCAGGTATAAGAGGCACAAGCTCTCTGATTTTAGATTCCACTCCTGCAACCATCACAGTGAAGAGAGTGAAGAACAGGTAGGGTCAAATGATTCTTAAAGTCTTTTTTAATTATAAAATGATCATTCCAGTTTAAGCTTCCTATCTGAGGCCATGTTTAATTCATTGCTAATTTTTAAAAAAGTTATAATTATATACAAATATTATAACAATATTGCTATAGCTTAAGTGTTTGTATCACCCCCAAATTCATATGTTGAAACCTAATCCCCAATGTGACAGTATTAGGAAGTAAGACCTTTAGGAAATGCTTAGGTCATGAGGGTGGAGCACTTGTATTGGGATTAGTGCCCTTATAAGAGAGACTGCATAGAACTAGCTAGCTCCTTTCACCACGGGAGGACACAGTAAAAAGACAGCCACCTATGAACCATAAAGCAGGCCCTCACCGAATCTGCCAGTGCTTTGACTTGAGGACATCCCAGCTTTTAGAACTGTGAGAAATAAATTTCCGTTGTTTATAAGCCACCCAGTCTATAATACTGTTATAGCAGCATAGCAGCATGAAAAAAATGAAGACAAATATTAATAGGACTAAAATAACAAAAAATGTCACCCACAATTCTGATATTCCAATGGATCGAACTGTTTTTAGGTTTCCATATTCCTATCTGTTCTTGTCCACATGTACAGTTTCTTTTCATTGTAATCAGGGCCAAGACATAATTAATTGTTATATGTAACATTAAATAATGTACATGTCATGTTGCTAGTCTTTGTATTGATTTTTAATGGCTACATTTCATGAAAGTAATAAACCATAGTTAGCCTGTATTCCCATGTCCTCAGGATATTGAGCTTTTTTTCCATTTCTTTGATTGTACAAATAACATTATAATGAACATCCTCATGATCTATGCCTTTTACCCTCTTTTAAATTATTCTCTCAAAGTTAGTTCCCAAAAAAGAGATTACTGGGCCAAAGGATATGATTTTCTAGCTTGTGATTCATCCTTCCAAACTGTGTTTGAAAGGCTGACTACTCTGCATTGCAGTTTGCGCCTAAGTTTCATAATGATGTTGATCATGTTTTTGGTTTTTTTTTAAATGAGTTTACTATATATTTAAGTTTTACCCAACTCACTTCGTATTCCTTTGAGTGCTGGTGGGTTGAACATTTTTTAAATGTTTTCTTCCTGGCTGCGGCTTGTTTTTCATGAACTGGCTCTTTGTGATTGCAGAATTACTGTTTTTCAAGCATCAAAATTATATTTAAAAGAACAAATAATGAAAAGCTTCCTTCTCCTTCTCCCTCACATCCCTATCCACCACATTCTACACCCTCACTCATCCCCCGTAGGTGACTGCTTTTTTAGTTTCTTGTGTTTTTGTAGTGTTCTGTTCTTTTTGTCTTCTGTTTCTACAAAAGATAGTATTACTCTCTATCTTGCTTTTTCCATGTAACATATCCTGGATATCTTTCCACATCAGTATGTAGATGGCTTCCTCATTCTCTCATTTATAGCTACACAGTCATTTACTGTGTGGATTTACTATAGTTTATACAACCATCCCCTATAGCTGGACACATGGGTTGTTTTCAGTAGTAGGCTGTTATAAACAATGTTATGATGAATAACTTGGCATGTGTCATTCACACAAGTAGAGGTATAGGCTATATTCTCAGAAGTGGGACTGCACTGTCAAAAAAGCAATGCACTTACAATTTTGATATATAATACCATGTTACCCTTTTGAGGGATGATGTCATTATTGTCCTCCTGTCAGCAATACATATGTTTTTTAGAATCTTTTAACTATTTTTGCCATATAGTATAAAACTTCCTTATACTATATGGTAAAAACAGTTAAAAGATTAACTTAGAAAAAATGAAATAAATCACTACTCCAGAGAGGTTTGATAAATATACAATTTTAACTCTTTTAGTTTTCTAACACTTAAAATTTCACCCATCTTAACCACATTTTGCAATGTGGTTGAGAACCAAATAAACTTCACTCAAACTTTTGGAAAAGGAGACATTTACTACATGCATATCCACATTGGATAAAATGGTTTCCTAATTACTTGATGGCTAGTTTACTTGTGAGAAAGAGAAAAGCAGTCTCATACCTGGGACCTCGCCTGGTCCTATCAGTCAGGCCCTAGTTGTTAGGGAATAATAGCCTGTCACTCACAGGTTGGCCTTGGTAATTTCAGGTTGAATACAAAACAATTTCATAAAACATCAACATCAGACAAGGCCACTCTATGACTATGATGAATCATAATAAAAACAAGACCACTCTGAGGTCTCATATCTGAACACGAACAAAAAAAGGAATGCTATCCAAACATAAAAATGACCAAAGATCCCTCTCCTCTGGCTTACATGAATGCCTGTTCTTGAGTAATTACAGCATAAACCTCTCTATAGTCTTCCTTCTAAGATGTGGAAGACCTCCAATCATAGAATGATCTCTGCTTCCTGATAACATCCATTCTAGAGCAAAGTCCCACTTCCTTAAGTCTCCCTCCCCATATCACCTAACACGAACCTAAATCCCATCTCTTTTCTAGCACCCTTTTCTTGAAATAGCCCACGGACCTATGGTGTGCGCTCTCCTTCCCTACAACTAGTCAACCCAATCTGTTTGACCTCAGGTATGTTCCTGGAGGTTCCTGGTTAGAGGATACTCCTTCCTTTGACAACACTCTGTGCACCCATTATATGCCAGTGAACCTGCCCTTGTGGACCTTCCACAACGTTACAGCTGGTGAAGATACCCGATATTATTCAATCCAACCAACTCTCATTAAATAGAAGGGAATCAGGGCTCTGAAGGCTATCTAATCAGCATCACATAAAGTGGCAATCAGGGTTCTTTCAACTGTAGTATAAAGCTGTCTACTTAATTCCACATTAACTTCTGAATCCTTTCCAAGTTCACTTCCTGGTTATGATGCAAGACAGATTTTTATCAGTTTTTGGACCCACTTTCCATAAAGAACTGTTCATTTGTCTTCTAACATTTTATCTGCATAGGGCAAGTTGCAACATAAGCACACACATTCAAGAAGTATTCCAAGAAATGCTAAAAGCTCATACTGACGTATACCCTTGTGTAAATGGTAAGGGAATGAGGTGTGAGGCATAGATTTAGAGTTAAGATTTCATTTCTTCTTAGATATTATAAGAAAATATAAATTGTGAAAACTGTAGGTCAATAAAGAAATTATGGAGCGACCTTCTTAGCAATTGCCAGTCACTTCCTTTTTTGGCGACAAAGACATTAAGTTGCCTGGGGAGACAATGTGAGCAGTCCTTTTTATTTATGAAGATGGGAGGTAAGTAGGACTTATTATTATGGAGGAGGATATAATTGCACGTTCTCTGCTGATGAAGACAACTCATTCCTACAATCCACTGGGAAGGTGAATGGGGTGGAAAATGGGAGAGCAAAAAGATTTGCATAAGATCCAAAGGATTTCCTGGGAGGTAGAAATCTTGTCCCTAATACCTTCTCTTTTGAAGTTCATGATTATTAGAACATTTCTGATGAATTAAGGTGGTCCTAATAGAGGTAAACCTATAGGAAAGGATAACACCTTTCCTCCACCCCAAGCTTCTTGGGAAAAAAAAGGGGGGGGAGTGGTCTGGTTTAGGCTGATGACCTGGGAGTCATGTGAATGCCATAATTATTTTAGAAGTTGGTTAATTTGGGCATGGTGTGCTGCTTATGACAAAACTTAGGCTAAGCTCCCTGCCACAGTGGGCATACTATGGAAGGGAATGGCTACAGATTTCATATATGTGAGTCGAGGAAAAATTGATTTGGGCATAAAGCATTCCAACTTGTATATGCCATTTTCTCTAGAAGAAATATCTCGGCCTGTGTAGGAACCTGGGATGACCTGGTAAGGGGGCTTCTCCCAGGTCTCTTCTCTTTGGATTGCTAGGTTTCCAGTGAGTGGTAAATGAAGCCCCTGGGTTTATTTCCAGAGTGGCTGGCCTATTCTGCAGCAGCCAGTGGTGGGACAAGAGCAGCCAGGGCCAACTCTTCAAAGTGAGTAAGCTCTGGGCTTACTGGACTTACCACAGAAAAAAGGCTCTAGAAAGGAGGGGAAAGACATTCTCAAAATGTCACAAAAAAGGCTCAGAGTCATAAAACTTTTAATATTAAACATAGAACTGACCTTATGTTTTCAGCAATGCTGGTGAAGTATATCTTCTACCTAAAAAAATAAAAGATGTGATTCCCTGCCTCAGGGACCTTACGCTGCACAACAACTCTAAAAGGCAAGAGTTACTATGCTCAGTTTAAAGGTAAAGAAACTGAGGCTCAGCAGATTAAATAATGGGCCCAAACTCCCCATCCCTGATAATGTTCCAGCCAATCTAAGCTAATTGCCTCTTTGTCTATGAATGCTGGACTACGAAGGGAACAGGTACATTTCTGTTCCTGTCTGCAGTCAGAGGTTTCACAGTATCAATCAACTGCTTCCTTGGCTTTGGGTTTTATTCATGAAGGTTAAGTAGTATTAGTGACACGCCCTGGGCAGCCCTTAGGGAAATGCTGCTCACTCTCTGTTCCTCCTCCTACACCTCCCGTGAGCAGACCCACAGCACTGCTAGCACTGTGCTCAGTGCTTGGGGAACATCCTGGGGCAGCCGCCCCACCTCAGCTGTGTACATGGGAATGGGCCTCCACTGGCTTCGGCAGGCAGGGCAGCAGCCCTGAATGGCCTTGCTCCTCTCTCAGGTGGGCGGCTCTGTCTCAGCCAACAAAGTCACCTTGGGAGGAGGCCTCAGGTGAGATGAGATGGGAAATCTTAAAAGCATGCTCTGCAATGAGGCACCCCAATGGGAAATGTTCTTGTCTCGTCTCAGACATTCAGGACACTGTCACACTCTCGTTTCCCTCGATGGCAGTCTCCCTTATAGTATTTCCTCATTCTCCCATGTAGTTAGGGCCCTCACACCAAGCTTCTAATGGAAAAGCAGGAGGGATGAGTAATTAAAAAGGCTTGTTCCGCAAAAGAAAATAAGAGTTCATTTGGAACCAAACTGATGACTTAATTCTTAGGCCCCTAGAGACCGAATGGAAAACTCAGTGCCCCCTCTTCCTGGCTCTACTTTCGTTAAATTTTCCCTCCTTTGTTTATGTTTTCACTAATTAACCAGGGAGAGAGAAGAAGAGGATATGACTTCATCTTTTTCCATCCAAATTAGAGTGGCTGTAAGTTTACTGAAGTGTATTTAACCTAATCCTTGAAATGGTTCTTTTTGGCTAACCGGGTTTTCCTGGTGGTTAGTTCCCAGAACGTAACCCTGCCCTCTGGAAACAGGCTCAAGGTCTGAAAATTCCCCTTCTGGCTCTCTGCCCCGACCTCACCTGCTCCTTCCTCAAGACTGTATCAGTTCAGCTCTCACCCTGACCCTCACTCATCCTCTTCCCCAGCCATTAGCCCGTCACATACTTCCAGGCCAATCTTTCCATCTCCCCCTCATCGGCGCCCCCTAGAGGTGCACCACTTTGAGTCTTCTACGGCACCTGCCCTTCTGAACACCTGCCCACAGAACAGAAACAATCATCTCTCTAACTCTCTCTTGCAATGATGAATAATGCTGGGTTTGCTTATTCATGTTTAAGGAATCCACTACACATCAAAGGCAGCTAAACCTGGCCCGGAAAAACCCTCCCTCATGGGGATACTGACTCACCTCTGGCTCTCTTCTTTGACTGCTTACTCCACAAACAGCTTTTCCAGATCGCTGCTTTCTCATGCTCTCGACCTTACTCTCCTACTGGCCTCCCTCTCTGAAGAGAAGATTCTCCATTGTGCCATTCTAATAATGCATTCCCCTCCAATGTCTGTCTTAGCAATATTTCTCTTCAGAAGAACACCTCTCTTGCTTTAACCTGCCTCTCTGTATTTTCAACAGGCCTACCCCTTGGTGAATTTCCTCCATTACTTCCACCCAACCTCTCCATCTTCTTCATCCCTTTATCTTCTCCATCTTATTCCACAAACCAGCTTGCATTTCCTCACCCTTAAAAAATAAAAGCCTCTGGATTCTGCTGCTCTCTTCCCATATCTTATTTTCCCTTCAGAGTATACTGGTAACATTTGGGTTAGCATCCTTTCCATCTTCTTTTCATTCCTTAATTCGTCCATTCTGATTTTATTAATGGTTATTAACCTTTCAGTATATGCCCTTTGTTAAACCTGCCTCAGACACTATCTAAAAGGAGGCAGAGTTTTTAAATCTTGTTCTCTCCCTTACTACTTTAGTGAAGCTCATTTTCTCAAAAGTGACCTATCGTCAAACTAAACAGTATTGCAGGCATCATTTTGTCTTGACCTCTGAGAGCCTATCGATGGCTTTTGTGGAGCTCACTCAGCGGCTCACCCTGTGGTCTCCAAGAATCACGGCGCTTTTTGTGCCCTCAGGTGGCTCAGGACACTATCTAGAGCCTCTGGCCAAGCTAACACAAGTACCAGTAAACACTGTCACACTGATCATGAAGCAATAGGTTTGGTAACATAGGCGAGCAAGGAACTGGGTCAAGCACTGGCAAGTGCTAATATTTAAGGAGGAAGCAGTAGAAGTGGTCCTGGAAGGAAGCCAAGCAAAAATTACACAGAAGTAGAATCAGTTTTATTAGATGCAAACCTGAGCACTTCGCACAGCTGTGTAAAATCTTTCTAAGGTTTTCCGATAGGTTCCAGGATAAATTCAAACTCCTTGGGGCTGTCTGAGAACTTTGTTTTGTGCCTGTCCCCAAAACGTACTTTTTTTCAGTCATATGTTCTTGGATCTTTCTCCAGCATCCATTCTGGCCCCTGTACTCATGCTGCCACCTTTTTTCTTTATATTATAAGTATTTTTAAGAAGAGTGATGACAAAGGTAATCCCAAGGCTAGGGTCAGGAAAGACTTCTCAGAGGCCATGGTTAAGCTGAGAGTTGAAGGACGGGAAAGAGTCAGTTACAGGAGGAAGGGGAAATGGCATTCTACTGGAGGGAATGTGCACAAAGGCATGGTGTTTGAAGAGCAGGGTGATGCTGGCAGGATGTCAAACTGGACACGGCAGAGAGAAAGAAGAACAACGCAGTCAGGTTACTGGTGACTTCTGACAGAGGGTTCTGTGATATGAACAGGGCTGCTGAGATGCAGGAGACTCAGGTCCTGCCCCAAAGCCCTCAGGTTGGGAGGAGGAGGCAAAACCTCCTAACTTAGCTCTAATAATATGTGGCAGACGCCAGTGGGCACCCGAGCTGATTGTCTGTGTTGAACAGGACTCATGAGGGGAGGAATCCCTGATAGGAGAAATGCAAAAGCAAGATTTATTCTTTGCTTAATGGAATAGCAGAAGATAAGAAAGAAAAAGCCAGAGGGTCGCTGGGTCACGGAAAGTCCTGGGCATAAGATAAAATGCTTGGACCTTATCCCAAGGCTACTGTTTCCCACAGTGTGGCAGGGGCAGCTCCAGTGACTTTTGAGGGAACATAGAAGGGCACATTTTAATAGTTTTACACTTATTTACAGAGTATCTGTAATAAGTACAACTAGCTAGCATTAATACTTCTGATTTCACAGATATCACTGCTCAGGAAAAGACTAAATAAAAAAAGAATGATTGAAGTCTTTTAAAGACAGCTAGTAAGTGAACAGCAGTACAGATAGTATACAGATTTGGGATATCTGTGAAGGAAGTTGTGTGTATGACTGATGCTTGAGAAACACTGCTGTAGGCCTGGGGAGGTGACACCCAGGGCTTTGGCAGGGAAGAGGCCTGGCCATGTCTGTAGTTTACAAAGATTGCTATGGAGCCAAGGAGGGTAGGCCAGGAAAAGATAAACTGACTAGAAACAAAGGCTTTGTTGAGAAGGCCACAACTGTGATCCAGCCAAGATATGATCAAGGCCAGGGCCCAGGTATTGTAATGAACATGGTGAAAAGTTTGTTGTATATTCTCCTCCAGGCACAAAGCTAGTTCCAACCCATGCAACAACAATTAATACCAAACCCTGGCACTCAGGCTTTGTTTAGATTTTTTCTGTCTAATTACAAATTTGGACTTAATCAGACTTCTTCATAACCTCAAAGGTCTTTATCGTCAACACAAGGCTCTTTTAGGAATCTACTTCAAAGGAAAAACAAATTCAAGTTACAAATCCTTGTTTAGCAGATAAAATTGTCATCTCTGAAAAAGAAATTCAAAGACGGTAAATGAAATAGGTTCTTGGAAGGCAGCAGACTTATCTGAGGCAACGAAGCACTCACTGCCGACTATGGGAGAAGTCATAGCAGCAGCAGCAACTTGCATTTAGTGCAGGGACAAGCTCTTTTATTTTTTCTCATAAAAACCTTATAGTTCCTATTTGATAGAGAAAGAAACAGATGCTTAGAGAGATTAACTTGCCCAAGACCACATGGCATGTTAGCGATAAACCTGGCCTCAACCTCAGGTCAGTTCATAACTCAACCAATATGCTTCATCATTTCCTTTATGGTCAGTCCCACTGTCCTAGTTTTACTATTTAATAAAAGCCCATCACCGACAAAGCTGTAGGGTTGAGAAATATATATAAAACCTGATTTAAAAAAAAATCTGAGTTGATGCTTGTAACAAAGCATTATTCTACTATTCATACTGTAGGTATATGAGCTTTAAGTATAATTACAATCTATTTTATCAAATCAGACTACTAGTTACAGTGGGATTTAATTTACTGTTGCTTCCCGCCCCCGCCTCCCCCCTCCCCTCCCAACCGCCAAAAAAAAAGCACACATTTCTAAGTTAAAGGCCTGGACTCCCAAATTGGTTCCCCTTGTTACTAGCTGGAAACTTTGGGAAAGTTCCTTAATTTCTCTAAGCTTCTAAAATGAAGATAAGATAACCTATATAGGTTTCTAGAGCATTAAATGTATAAGAAAGTTCATTCTATTTTCAGACAGACCTTTTATAAAGTCCCTTGCATGTAGTTATCTAAAATCTTGCTATCTTTCGAACCAATAAACTTGACCACAATGACCCAGAAGCAGTTCTTGTCTTACCGAAAGCCACTTGATTAATAAGAAATTGGGTCTATGCATAGCAAGATATACCCTCCAAACCACCCACTTGATTTAAAAATTATAAGCAGGACCCATTAGACAATTTAACAGCTATTACATTAAAAACATACTTCAGAATATATTATGGCACAGAGAATGGGAAATAATAAGACAAACAAAGGGAAGAAGAGAGAACGAATGTGACCTGGAGAGTACTGAAATATATATACTGAACAGTTGCACTGTTCACTTGTATTATAGGTTATAAGTTAAGATATTTCAATGCACTTCAGTCTAAAACCTCCTCAGGCTCCATTCTGAATACAGACACAGAAGCCCGATGGGGCAAAGCACTCTTGACTACGGAGGTTGTTTCTAGAAAACTGTCACCTTTTAAAACCCACCTCAATGGCCTGACTCGAGGTCTTCATCTGAAAAAGGTCATTTTCCTTGCCCTATAAGGTACCTTCCAGACTCAATATTCTGCCACTCCAAATGAAACCAATGGTGAGTAACGCTCAGGTTAAAACTCACTCTTAAAGGGTCTTAGTGTACATATAAAAATAAAATTTTATTTACAAAGTACTAACCAAATATGCTTTGTCTGATTCACCAAAAAAAAAAAAAAATGGAAAGTTCTTTCAGAATCAATGATCAAAACAAGTTCCAGTTATAAAAAGAATCACTCAAAAATAAGTAAAAACTGAAAGTTTATACTAATATCAATGCTGCTTTGACTCAGGAGATGATTTTGTTTAAAGACTGAATACTACTTGAAAAAAAATTAAATAGTGGCTAATACTGAAACACTGGGAGATTTGGCATACATATGTCATATTTCGTCTTCTGAAAAAGAAGGGAGGACCTTGCAGCACCGGGCTCACATTCCCAGTCAGAGACATTCACTTGGAGGCAGCACAGAGACACTCAGAGGCTGTTCCCTAGAGCAGGTGCTCAGCACTGGCCAAGGAGCTTCCCTCCCTCCATTCCTCCCTCGGGCGCCTGCAGGCATTTAGGTTTACAATCGTTACTCTTTCTACATACTTACTCCCAAACACTGTGCGCAGCACCCATTGGAAAGGATTAACTGTCAGGTTGGGAGGAGCACCCAGGTTGGAAAGGGCACCCAGCGACCTCCAAAGTGCTGGCGCTCACTCCTCCAAGGGAAGCACTGCCACCACACCGAAGGGCTCACTTATAAAGGGGGTTATTTTTTTTCTTGCGTGTAACCTGGCTATAGAGTCACTGATTAAATCAAGGCATTTGCCAGAGCTGGTTAGTGAAGTTACTGAAGGGTGGCTGCCTGATGAGGTGCTTCTGGAACGTGCTGGTGAATTGCTAAAACTTTAAGTTGATGAAAAAAAAAAAAATAAAGGTAAAATGACCAGAAAAAGAATGAAAGCAATATCACTTCAAAACATTGTAAAGTATTAAAAAATGAGAATATCTACATAAGCAACTAATAATTCTATAACTTATATTCGTCCAGTAGTTTTCCCAAACTTATACATGTTAAATACAAACAGAGAAAGGTAATTCCTTTAGAGATTGTTTTGAAAGGCCTATTTACTTTTTTTCTTTGTGCCATTCTCACCTTAAAACATCAGTGTAAGATTATAGTATGACATAATAGTGTGTGACACTTAAAAATCAGTTGTACATAAAATATACTAGGTTTGGAAAAGTAGGCTCTAATTGTTCTAGAAAATATAGTATTTTAAAGATTACTCAATACTATGGTCTTTTTGACAATGATGGCTATTAAAAATGTCAGTTTAGCCCTGATCCCATTAAAAGCCAGGTGACTTTTGATTAGAAAACTTCATATTAATTATGGTTAAAGATTTCCTGCTAGAAAACTAATTTGTGATTCATTTAAGTCGTCCTTCTTTGTCCGAGAATAATGTTCTTAAGAATATTTTGCTTAGTCTTCATGAGGGTCCTTAGGACGTGGACATTTTCCCATTGTAAAGCAAATTTAATAGGAGAATCAATTTTCTTTTCTAAGATTTTTTAGGATTTTACTTCTCATTACAAAAGTAATGTATGCTCACTAAATGCATGCAGATAGAATAATGGCAGAGAAAAATATCTAATTTAAGTAAAAGTAGTTTACGAACTATATATAATTATTATATTAATGCATGCATAGAATAAAAAGCCAAAAGGCTACAAAAACAAAAATAAATTGTGGTTTGCTTTGTGTAACAACATTATGAACTTTTTATTCCCTTTTTGCTTTTCTGTATTTTTCTAAATATTATATAAAATCTATTATTTTCATTGTAAGACTAAGTTATTTAAACATTTTTATCTATTAGACTACAGGCTAATTTACTCATGCATCCATCCAACTAATATTTAAGAGTAGATTATATACTAGACCCTATACTGTCTCTAAGACACAATGTTATATGACTTGGTCCCTGCCCTCAGGAGGAAAGCCAGAAGTAGTTCACATTTATAAAAACAGTGTAGGAAGTGCTATGACAGAGGTTGGAGTAGAATAGAGGGGCATCTAAACCAGAAAGGAAGTTTCTTATAGGAGACATTTGAACTAACGTATGCCCTGAGGTGAGGTGGGTAAATGGGGGAAGTCAGGCATCCCAAGTAAGCCAGCCAATAAGTCTGATTCCCATTTCTTAAAGTTGAAACATGGCTAGTTATCCATCCACAGAAGGGTCAGAATGAGAGCAAGAGAGATGTTAAATAGGTAAAAGAAGCTGGATACAGTGACTAACTGATGTAGGGAAATGACTCAGAAGTAAGCCTTTGCCCCTATTCTGGCCTTGGGGACAGATGGCTGGTGTTATAAGTTATGATGATGAAGGAAACAGAAGGCAAGAGTTCTGGGGACAGTGGTAGGGACAAAGATGGAGATAAGAAACCCAGTTTAGGACATGATCTGTGAGGCTGATCCAAATATTGAAGATGAGTAGGTATATAGGTGTTGGGGGTTCAGTAGAAAGTTCTAGACTGAAGACAGCTAAAAATGATTGGCATATTTTTAAAAAATGTAATTGTATATGTATTGGGAAAGAGAGGTCATTTAAAGGTAACATTTAATGAGGAAACAAAGACTGGGAAGGGGTGATGGAAGGAAAGAAGGCTTCAAATGGGGGATGGTCAATGGTATCAAATGCTACAGAATGTTAAAAGTAGAATAAGAACAAAATAATGTCCCTTTATGTATTACCATATGGAGAATGCCTAACAGATTCTAGTGTTCTAACCCAAAACCAAAAGCAGATGACTTTTTTTACAAAGTTAAATTTGGCACCAACTGATCTAAGCCATGAATTCTTTGTTAACTCCTATGCTTTCATTACTGTGAAACAGAATGCATTCCTCCACAAGCTTTAGTCCCCAACATTTCTGAATTTAGAGACTGAGATTGATTGCCCCAATAAGCAGAAAAAGTGTCAGACTTCAATCCTGCTCCGCAGTGCCTCTGTGCCTGTGGGTTGTTCAACGGGCAAGTTGGGAAAGGACTGTAACTACCAGTCAGGGGGAGAGATCATTATAGGGTGTATTGTTTTGGGAAACATGGATCTGCACAGGTAGGGGAGAGAGGTGAACCACCCAAGTTCAGAAATATAGTATTTACCAAGGAGGCCAAGCTAGAAAGGTCCTAGACTTACTGGGCAAAACCAATAATGTGGCCAATCTCAGAATAACTACAGATTCAAGAAAAGGCTAAGAAGGGAGGCCAGTGTGCAAAGGGCTTTAAACACAAACAAGGGGTTTAGACTTTAATCTTGAATGCTTAAGATAGTTTCTGTGGTAATGTGACAAGATCAAAACACCTTTCTACAAGATTTTTGTGGCCAAAGGTACAAAATAGACTTTAAGTGGAGGAACTAGAGAATAGGGAATTAGAGTTTAGGTATAAGGGGCTGTGTTCACAGTAAAAGTCATGTAAAATAAGGGTACTGGATCTTGTGATACAAGCTCTAGAGAACAGAATTTTGTGTGTTTTGGGCTAGATAAACACTGTAGAACATAGAAGTTCATTTTAAAAATGAGCCAATGCTAGAACCAGCCTGCAACTTAGTGAAAACACCTAATATCAGAGCTAGGACATTTCAGTCAAGCACTTTATTGTCACACAATGTTCTGATTAGACCACCCTTTATCCAATTGATGAGCACCCACGGAGTATTGTCCATAAAATATCAGTCAATTCTGACTGTGGCACAATCACTGAAACACATCTAGTACATGGAAGGTACTTTAGCAAAGTCCAGGACGTCAATAAATTTGGGGATGCTGCAAATTTTCATTCCCTTACTTGCCAGGAAATGACTTTGAGTATATGAAGTATCCCTCTCTCACCCCTATTTCAGTAATCTGTCAGCCTAAATAAAAAGTTTAATTAATATAGTTTTAACTGTCTGCCCTAGTATCTGGTTCTGAGAATAGGATTTATAATCAAATAGATTTGAGTATAAATCTCATATCTGATATTTGCCAGTTTGAGCAAGGTGTTAAAACTCAGTGTGTCCCAGTTCCTGCATTTGTAAAATGGGGAATAATGCCACATGCTTCACAGAAATATTAGGAATATTAAGTGAGATAACCCATGCAAAGTACCATCCAAAGTACCATACCTAGCAGGGAGTCAGGGAGGGCATGGAATGAGTGCCCTCTTAGTTCTCTCTGACTCAGAACCAGGGAAATTGATAGCTGAGATGGTGAGTTAATCTCTGATATTCTCCTTTGAGTTTTTAAGAGTGACAATCCTACTTTGGATGATGAAGCTATCACAGAAACATCTTTGTAAAGGTGTGTGCTCAACCAGAAAAATCCAATACATTTTATAAAGTTCTGATACAGGCACTAGAATTATATCAGGGCCCAAAGCAGCTTAGACTCATAGTTTAAAACGAATTAAGATTTCAGATAGATGGCTCATCATGAAAAGCTCAGTACTCATGACTTTCAGGTTTTACTTTAAATATTCCAAGACTAAGAGTACTTTTAAAGACAAAGAGAAGTACAAAGAGAGTTAAAAGGTAGATCCTGACTAGCATTTGCCATCAACCAGGCATTCCTAACGATGCAATATAGCTCTGATGTAGAAAAGGTTGCATATGTGGTCTTTGTACACATGGTTGCTACTATTAGAAATGTGAAAAAGAGAAAGAAATCCCAATTTGTACTTACTAAAGAATTTAACAGATTGGACTAAAATAGGCTGTGTGTGTGTGTGTGTAGAAAATTATTTTTATATGTGCATATATATGGATATCTAAGTAATTTCAAAATTAAAATGTGCTTACAAATAAATTTTTTTAAAAAATCATATTCTATTATACCAGTCCCAGAAAAAAAAAAAAAAAAACAGTAAAGAATAGAAAAGAAAACTAAGAAATTCCTATAGAAGTCTGTTAATAGAATAGCAATTATGAGCATAAAGCTCTACTCTAAAAAGAACTAAGAACTAACTATGGAACATAGTTAACCATGAACATCTACTACTTGTCCATGAGAATGATCTTTGGGAGAAATGCTGACCTAACAAAAAGGCTCCCTTCCTAAAAGAGGGGCCTTGAACACTTGATTCCTCATTTTGGGCCAAGCGACCATGGAGAACGCTGGAGAGAGAATATATACTCTATAGTAAGCACTATTACTGCTCACGAAACAGATCTGAGAAATACGCAGACAACATGGATACACCTTTTAAAAAGATAGATACCCATGCGCTTATAAGGACATTACTCATTTTAATTTCGAAAGTATAAAAAAAAAAAATCTCAACTATAATAAAGTGCTTAGGAGCTGCAATTATTTTTGATATTATGTGATATATTTCTAAAACAGAATCAACATATATAATGAGTTTATTCTAAATGTGGGCAGGCATAAAATATAACTCTCTTATATAAATCAAAGGGCTTGCTGATCTTAATTAGAAGCTGATTAGAGAAACATGGTATTTTAGGATGATTTTTCATAATTAAATATATATTTGTATATCAAAGTATAAATAAATTATTAAAGGAGTCACATAGAATAAAAATCCTTAGGTCACTATGACCACTTTAAATCAAATGAATTCTACATAACAAGCACTTAACTTGACAATTAAATTAAACAAATTAAAGTCATATTTACTTTTTTTTCATCTACCAAATTGATAAAAAGAATCATACTACTTAGATTTTCCAGCATGTGGCAAAAATAGCACTCTTATGCTGGTGGTATATAAATTGCCACATGCTTTCATGTGCAACATGTATTTAAAAGCCTTAAAGATATTCTTCAACTTGGTAAGACTACCTGAAGGATTTTACAAAGGCGTTTAATGTAGCATGGCTTATAATGGCAAAAAATTCATAACAACCTAGTATCCAAAGCAGATTTGATCAATCGGGAAATATCATGGGAGTGCTAACTATATTGTACATATACATAAAATCACGTAGTATTTGATATGGAAAATGTGCATAACTTATTAAGCAGGAGGGGGAAGCAGATGGCAAAATAGATTCTGCCCACTCCCCCCTGCTTATCTGTATATTCAAATATTACTAAAATTATAATTATTTAAGTTAAAAAAATGTTTAAATACCCACAGGCTCTTCCTCTCCCCCTTCTCCTCTCTTGTTAGCTTACTTATTACACAAATCACACTAACCTATTAATTCAGCTTGGATTACACATTTATGCATGACTTGGCAAATTCTACATAATTCCTGAGATTTATTTCGACTTCCATCTGATTTATTTTAAAATCTGGATGACATGAAATCAATTATTATAACACATTTCAGAGATTAATAGGCCACAAATAATTGGAAAGAAAAGTTTTAATTTGAAAAGGAATTATTTGTTTTGAAAAGGAAATAATCTCCTGGAATTAAGAAAAAAGGCAATAATTATTTTTTATATAAAACAGGACGAAAATATTTGTAATTCAATCTATACTAAGTCTCTAGAAAGTGCTAGGAAATTGTTTTCAACAGCTTTTCATAAGCTCCTCAGGGTATGGTCCCAGTTTTATTTCTCTACAACTAGCCCAGTGCCTGCCAGGATGTATGCACTCAACGACTGTTCAAATATAATCCAATTACTTAACACCTACTATTACCCATTTTTCAAGTTAAGAAATTGTTTCTAATGAGTAAAAGGCCCACAATTCCTACAGATTCTCATTCATCTCTGCCTGATTCTGGGGCTCATTATTCCACTGGCCACAGCAGGGCAGCCGAAGACTCCACACCTCTCTCAGTATAGAGAATGGTACTGTCTTCTTGTACTTCAGATAACTTCTAGCACAGGCTTGTACAATGTAAAGGTGCAAAAATAAAGGCTTGTAACAGCCTTTTTGTCTGCAGTACTCTATCAATGTGGATTACCTTATGAATAAAATGTACTTTTAAGAGCAATAGTGTTGTTTTTAAAGATATAAAGGTATAGATTAATAAGGAATCTAAAAATAAATTTTAATAAAATAATTTGCCAAAAGTATCAGGTTTAGTAAAGAAGCAAAGTTTATGCAAATGAGTACATACAGGGAATATAATCAAATACAATAAAGTTTTAAGTAGTCAAATCTCAAAATGATTTGGCTATTATGGCTCACAATCACTTTCAGAATGGTGTATTGGTTGGGGTCTAATAGTTCAATACTTGACCAATGGTTCTCAGAGTGAAGCAACTTTGCCCCTCAGAGGACATCTGGAAATGTCTGAAGGCACTTTTGGTTGTCATAACTCGGCAGGTGCTACTGGCATCTAGCAGGTAAAGGACATACCCTCAAACAAAGAATTATGCAGTTCTAAATGTCACTAATACCAAGGTTGAGAAATCCTGTACTAGACAATTAAAATAAAGTGTAATTATCCATGGTCCTTATGTTTAAAATTAGCTTCAAGAGTAAGAACAGGAACAAATTAGATGTCCCAGGTTTGCAAATCAAGTTCTGGACACTTTTCAAATCTCCCAAGCACGCCAATGTCATCTTTAGCTGATTCAACAGAAGTACATGACTTGGCAAGCTGCAACAGACACAGGAAGGGTTTAAAGTTGATGTGCATTTAATCCTCAGTGAACGTGCACACATCTCAGCTAGCAGTGTGTGTGTTGGAAAAAACTGCCAGCTTTTCCGAATCTATAGCAGTCTCAGATCTTCTGACAACTTCTACCAAGTGAAAAAAAAGATATTATGTATTTAGGTAGTTTAAAACCACTTCTCATCTCTAATTTTTAGTATCTAAAATTTAATAACAAGGATTGCAGGAACAAAAGTGCACTGAAAGCAAAGGAGATGGAGGCTGTATGCAGGTTCCGATTACTGCTTCTCCAGACTCCTGTCCTCTCCATTCCCTTACTTGGTAGACTATTCAAAAATGGAGTTAAGGGAGCCACAGAGCACATTGTAAATGAAGGAGGAATGTTTTGATAGAATTAATTTCTTAGTAATAACAAGAAAAAAATATTGATATTGATAAAATTTCTGGCTATCCTTGTTATGAAGAGCAATCCAAGCTCATTAATTTTGCTTCTTTGTTGCTCTGAGGAACTATACTTCTGTCAACACTTGTCGCATTGTATTCTTACGACTTTTTGTTGTTGCTGTTCCAAGCAATGCTACATTTTGTTAGCATCTATGTATTTTTTACTTCCTTATGTAGCACTCATAAATGTTTACTTAATAATTGGTTGAAAACCAATAAAAAATACATCATACAAAAAAGTGTTAGGAATAATAGAGAGGCATGGTGAAACACAATTGTGAAGTTATGTCAACATCAAAATACTATTCTCCTGTGACAAGGAGTTTTGGTGAGTCAGAGACCTGTCAATTAAGTTGTCACATCTAGATGGTCTAGGAGAGGACACTGTAAGATAGAAAGGGAACCACTGCTAGGATAACTTCCTCATTTGCCTGCTGAAACTCTAATGCATGCCAGGATCCATTAAATAGAAATGCACTCAGTTTAATACACCAAGGGAATTCAGAAATTATCATCAGAGTGAGAAAATCATTGCATGCCACTTCTTGGCTCCCTAAAGACTCTGTTGAGCCTTAAGTCCTTAAGAATTTTATAAGTTGAGAATAAAAATAAACTTTCCTTATTTCTTACTATGCACTTGGAACCCTGGGTAGGCATTAACTATAGGATTTCTCCATTTTTCCCAGTCTTAAATCACAATGTGCCTTCCTTTGGGGTAAGTAGACATGGAAATATACATAAAAGAGCAATTAAAACAAAAATTTCCAAACATCTACACAAAGAACCCATCATCAACACAGTGAGATATAATGCCTTCCAGAAAAATCTTTGGTTAATTAATAGTTAATTCAAGAAAGAAAACTAAGTATGCCACATTATTTGCTAGGCAATGACAGATATACATCAGGGGCACTATAAAATAGCATTCAACAAATGACCTACTTTAAAAAGTTTGCAAAAACCACTCGCATAAAAAGTCAAAGAGAAGTACTATTTCAGCATCACAGATTTCTTCTGGGTTAAAGAATGACAGTAAAATTAGCTGCATATGTGACATTGCTGTCATTATTCTAGAAGAGTCCTTGGTGCACACAGCCTCGTTAAAGATGATAATTGAAAATTGAAAAAACACTCAATTTTCCTATATTATAAACAATATATTTTCCCAGAGAAAAACAACACATATAATGGGTATTTTTTCTGATAGACCCCAGAAGCCCACAGAACCCACGATGTGGCTGAAAGTTTCAGTGCTTTGTTTTCCTTACCTATAAAATCAGAAATTGGCTTATCTCTAAGGTATCGTCCAGCTTTGACATTTGATTCTCTAACTCTGATTTTAATAGGGCTTCACAAACTTACGTTGCTTCTGTTTAAAATAATAAGTAACAACAAAAGACACATTTTCTTTTTTATCTTCACAGTATCCCCAGTTTAAAGTTTCAATAAGATACCTGTGGGGGTTGCAGGCATAAGTAGAGGAGTATATTACACGAATACAGAATGAATTATGTTTAAAGTTCATGTTAATTTGGATTTCTAAGACAGGGAAAAGATATTAGCAAATTCATTAATTAAAATCCTACTAATTATTTTTCACATTAAACTATAATTTATTAAAATGAAGCAACTCCAGATGAGAACTGTTATTCTGGGTACTAATTAGCTAGAAAGAGTACCCTCGCTCAGAATTTAATTTTGCTTTATTAACAATTCAGGCTTAAGGTATATGTTCTTGGCAGTTGTGTGCCAAAATGTCTGCCCAGATGACGATACTCGATGAATAGTTAGGAAATGGAAAAATGCGTGGGTTTAATAATTTTGAAAACTATTTGCAAGGCATTTTAAAAAACATTTTATTATATCGTATATACAAAAGGAAAATACTTAATTTTTTCTAAAAATAATGTTTCCTATTTTTATCCTAAAGATGTCTTCAGTGATGTACTGCTGAAGCATTTCTATGCCAGTAACCCTGCTAATCAAGACCATCACATAACCAGTAAGATTTCTTCTTTGGCAATTCAAAATACAAACCTCTCTAGAGGTATACATTTCCTTGAGTCCCTGTCACATTTCTGAAGCTGCTAAGTCACAGATACTCCCTCCATAAGGCAAAATCAGTCTTTACTTCCCTTGAATAAGTGCTTTAAAAATTACAATCGTGCCTCTCTATAGCACTTGAGGAGTTTACATCTGCTCAACAGAAGAGCAGGTCTAATTACTGCACTTAAGACTATCTAAATCTTCCTTCATTTAAAATTCAACTGGGTAGAAAGTGGTTCCACACGCAGTACCAATGATTACCTCAAATTTGCTACACTTAAATAACCCTTTAGCAAAAAGCTACACAAATAATATTCTACAAATTCTAAAATTTACAATTAAGAGAAATCTCTTATTTAAGAATACAACTAAGTACTTTAAAGTTAAATTTAAAATTATCAAGATGCAATTAGAATTTAATTGATCGAGTGATCTTCCATTTTAGCCCACACTCACCTCTCCCGGGGAACAGCAAACCAGTACTCTGGCTGCTTTCTTCGTTTGCCATATTGCTGGACCATGGCTGCAGTGTGCGTGGCAAAGGATTTTCTCATTGGTTTTCCCACTTTAATGCATAAAAACATGGGTGGAGTCTTGCTTTTCTCTTCTTTTGAAGGAAGTATATCTGAATTACACATGAAGAATATCTTCCTCAATATTGACAATATTGGGGACTGTAAAACCCTTCATCTTACAAAGAATATTGTCCAATCCCCTCTTAGTGATGGAAAATCAAAACATGGCAGAAATATTATGCGTTGTCATCACATTGGGACCTTCTTGAGCACAAAAGGAAACAGTATTGGATGTTTCACGTTGATCTAAATCACATGAGATGCTATGTATAGGGAATGAGCTTAAAAACCAACTAAATAGCAAATAGTGGAGAATTATGACAATCCACAAGAATACAAATACATATTAATGAATGATACTGAGGACCAAATCACACCATCATGCAATTCAGTTTAGAACTAAAATATCTTCAAAAACATTTAAACTCCTTCAGATTTAGAAATTCAAGGTAAAAAAGTTAAAGTTTTTTTTAAAGCAAACAACTTTTGAAATAGAACTCTATGTCATCCTTCAAGTTCCAAAATAGATAGCATCTATTGCTATTTTTTTCCCAACTACAAATCCATCAGTAAAGATATACTCTATTGAGAAAACATCGTTCTCAGACGATTGTACTCCTTGTGCTATCTATCGCATGTGCATGTTGTAGAAAGGCAGCCATACAATAGAATATAAAGATATTACATGGCTTACCTTCAATGGGTACCTGAATTCTCTTTAACAGCCATAACTGGATTTCAGATTTATTATCCATTTGTGCGCCTTGACAGCTGTTGTCCAGAGTAGATTCCAAAGAGGAGTCTAAAGAGTCTTTATACATATTTTCTTCTGTAGAATGGCCCAGTTGCAGTGAATGGGGTGCTCTCTCTTTCACCCAGGTTTTATCTAGCTCTTTATTGCCCTCAGCTTGGGACTCACCAGCCTGGGGAAGAGAACTACTAAGGGTGATGTCTATTCCCTCTGGCTCAATACTTTTGTCATCATTCAATTCTGCCTTCTGAGAGTTATCAGATAACTGTGACCCTTCTTTGTTTTTATTAAGGTAATATTCGATGAGTTTGACTTTATCTAGATCTTCATGTATGTCCAGTGTGTTTTCCACCTGGCTTTCTGGGGAACCAGACTGCTTGTCTACCTCTGGCATTTTATCTTGCTTCTCACAGGTTTCTAAATCTAGGGCCCCCTTCAGTTCAGCATCACTTTCTGTTCTTGAAAAGTTCAAGGCTGACTGCATCTTCGTTTCTGCAGCAGAGCTGATTATTTGTGACTTAGCCTTCCTGAGCTTCTCTGGATCAAGAGAAAGGCACTCCTTTGAGGTGTCTCTTTTGTCCATTCCCCTATCAGTTTGAGAAGAAAGTTCTTCCAGGTCAATGAAGTCATCATCTTCCCCTAAAAGAGAATTTTCTTTGGCTATAGATTCAAATGTAGTATGAGTGTCAGGAGGTTCGTTGCTGACCTTAGCTACTGTGGCAGATCCACGGGCTACCTCTGCAGATGATTCTAGGTTCTTTAACTTCGCTGATGTGGAGCTGTCTGAGGGCTCTGTATGTGTGTGTTCTGTTGATGTCTCCGAAGGTCTTGTTGACTGGGGACCTGAAGTGATGGTTTTCTCTCCAATCTGCTGCCGTTTTTCCTTGTTAAGGGATTTGAACTTACTAAATGGGTTGATATCCTTTTCGGAAGCCAGGTCTTCCCATTCTCCAGGCCTGTACAGAGGACAAAGATCCTGAGGTAGGTCACTGTCGAGGAAAAAATGATGGGTGCACATGGAATGTTAAAAACAAAACCAAAAACAAAACGGAGGAAAAGCAAAAACCAAAACAAAATCCAACTAAAAGCCAAAATGTAAATATACCACAACTTAAATTAATACTGAAATGATCTCACAAGAAAATGAAACCAAGAAATTGACTTCAAAATGAAACATAAATCAACTATAAGAAGTGACAAAACAAAGAACCATGAGTTACATATACTACTAAAAGCCATGGATGGTTTTTGAAGTCATTTATGAACATGGAGATGTTGCCCACCAGATTTTTAATGATAAAATAATATTTCTGATTTTCATGAAGAAAAGGACAAAAGAGAGGAAATATTTTAGTACTCTGAATAAAATTCTTTAAATATTCAAACTTTTTCCTTTTTATAAAATTGTACGTAAATCAACATTAATTTTGAATGGCTCATTGACTCAGTAGCTACTCATTTAACTGCTCTGTAAAGTGACTGACCCTGGACTCTAATTTCGGGTTTCATGGCTTAAGGTCGAATGCTTCCAATAACAAACATATTTTCACTCCCAAGGGAGATGCAAGAGGAAGCTTCCATTATGATTGTGGCTATATAGCACCCACTCATTTTTTTTAGAAAAGGAAATCAAATAAGCTCTTACATATAATACTTAGTTTAAATTTCTTAACTGAGGTTAAATTTCTTAACTTTTCATTTTATAACAATATTTCACTTTATGGCAATGAGCAATTGGTTTATCGGCTGAAACATACCATCCTGTGCTGCAGTCAATTATTTTTCCTTAATAATGAATGCTTACTAACCAGATCAGAGCTACACAAAAATACTGATTAAACATGTTTGCAAAAGTTTACAATAATTGGTCAAAAAGCCTACATTTTAAATTATGACTGGAAATATCTAGAGTTATCCATATTTTCACTTACCTTAGTGTCTATACTGGGTTAAAACACAGAGGTATAAAAACCCTTTCTAAAAATAATATTTTCATATTTCAGAAATAATTTTACTTTTTAAAAAGGCAAGTTATATGCAGGTAAGACTTTATTATTCTGGTTTTGAAATAATTATGACGATAAAGCCACAAAGTACCAAGAAGTTCTCAAATTACAAGACTATCTCCCCACTTATCTTACAAAGCACTTGCATGGAACATCTATGCTTTTTCCAATAGAAAATAAAAGGCAACATAATTGTTAGGCTCTGATAAATGCTCTAAAAGGGCTCTTTAATTCACAATTCATTTCAATTCAATGAGCATTCACTGAGCCCCTAAATGTCATAGGCTAAAAAACAGCTGTGACAGTGTCTGTTCTGCAGGAACCTACACACACGAAAAAGTGATGCCTGACACTAGCGTGCATGAGATGTTAGAGATGCTTCAATCCTAGACAAGCGAGTGTAATAATAAATAAATCAGTATAATTTCCATTTCAGGACCCAAAATTTAATTTGGCATATTAAAGGTTATAGAAGTCCTGCAATGAAGAAACCCAGCTCTTCACGTACTTGGTTAATAAGCAAAACTTTCTTCCGTTAATATCCAACCCCTTTCTCATCTCTTCCTTATCTACCTAGCTTGATCCCCACAACACTCTAACCAGCTTCCTGTACTACTTTCTTCTCCACCCCTCCTTTCTTGTTCTTCTGCCTAATCCATGCCGAGATTAATTTCGTCAACTGCCCTTTCTGCACTGCAGCTGCCAAGCACTGCTGGGGCAAAGTACACAGTGGTGTCAACGGCTCTGCTGCTGCTTAATGTTTTCGAGACTGAGCCAGGCACCTAATGATGATCAATAATCCTTTCAGTTGTTCCCTTCCCATTTCTGTGGCAGCTGAAGTAACAAAATGTCCTACACAGAAAATACAAAGCAGGAAGGTGAGGATAGAGAGACTTCACACACACACACACACACACACACACACACACACACACACACAATTTGCAAACTGCAGCTAGATAATTTGTATTTCTTGTTTTACCATACGGCTTTCAGTAATAATAAAATTTTAAGCTGTTTTAAACTTTTAAACAATTGATGGCATTCTGAAGTCAATACTAAGTTCATTTCGCACTGATTCCATTCACATAACCTATTTTGCTCATTGATGCACATATTGCTCATTAGATTGGAAGTCATTATATACCTGCATCCATGGCAGGCATCAGTGCATGACTGCGAAATAATTTTAACATATTAGGAGCCAATTCTTAACTCTTCTCTCTCCTTAGCTATGGCTGAGCCCTGTATCCTGGATCATTAAACACAATCTCGCTATGAGAGAAATCTTTCTGTAAAAATGTACCTTCCCTTTCTATTATTAAAAAGGATACTTAACAACCTAAACTGAAGATGTCTAATAGATTTACTCCATTAGAAGTTATCATTGGGCAAGAAATGCCCTTATCTGCTTGGCTGTCCATTTCCAAACTCAACTATATCTTTATCTATTCTTTTCTTCTTCCCTCTGGGCATGGGGAACACGATGTTCATTCCCTTTTTCCAAAACCAACTCCTCATTTCCTTTTCTCTGCCTGCATCTATGACCCAAGGCAGTTGAATACTCCCTCAAGTGGTTCTCATGGAATGCTGTGTGGACTTTTATGCATACAATGACATTTAATGACAACTTCTGTCCACCTGCCTATTGTATCCAGTAGACTGCAGGCTCTTTAGGGCAGGGGCCAAGACCCACTCATCTTCATATCCTGCCTTATACAAGAGGTATGAACTAAGATGCATTTGAAGTCACAATCTGCATAAATAACTAGATTCCCACAAAACAGTGAACAGAGTTCAAATACAAATTAAAGGTTCAAATAATAACAGCCTACACTTATTAGGCATCAGACTGTTTCCTAAGAGTTTTGGTATATCAATACACTTAGTTTTTACAAGTGCCCTATATAAGCTAAAGAATACTATTAATTCCATTTTACAATGAGAAAACTGAACCTTGAGATTGAGTAACTCATGCAGGCCATAAACTTTAAGTGGCAGAGCCAAGGTGACCCAGGAAGTATGGCTCCTGACCTAAAGACCAAGCAGGACTGCCTCCGAAACTTGTCATTTGGATACTTCTAATAGAATTTAGAAACTACCTCAGTGCCCATGCTCTGATAGTAGCTTCAGTGTCTTGGAGCTGGGTAAGGACTGAGTGGATCAGATGCAAAGGACTTGAAGAGTCCAGGGGAACATGCTGACGTAAACCCCTAAGGACTTTGTGTTTGGGTTAATGCCCTAAGTATCTTCCCTATGTTTCATGAGTCCCAAGGACCAGTTTCCATTTACACAGTTAAGACCTACCACGTTGCCCCTACCTTCCTTCACTAAAGGTTTCTCAAGATTTTTACTGCTAGCATACACGCAGAAACAGACACACTGACGAAGCGACAGTATGCATCAGATTATCCCTATAAGTGAATCGATTCCCTGAGCTTTCTTAACCCTCTTTCTTTTCCTGGGGAGCTTCCTTCTCTTTTATACAAAAAAATAAAATAAAAATAAAACTCCCAAAAAACGAACTGCACAAGCCGAAGAACACCTCAGTTTTATAAGGCAAAAAAAAAAAAAAAAAATCAGGACTAAAGCACTATTCATTTACATTTCAGAGACAAAACAAACCAGCATTACTCCCTCTTCCCACCACGTAAGGCAGCCTGGCCTACTACATGGGCCATGGCCTCCGCTGCATCCACTCGAATCTCTCTGCAGGGTATGAGTTGGGTGGACTGCCGACCTGAGAATCTGGATAAAGACCATAATTCTGCTTAACAATTATGCTGAGAGGAGAACGTTATGACTGGTAATCAGACTAAAGTTCTTTCAGAGAAACTTCATTTCTTCTTTCATAAATTCATTAAGAATATCCATTTCATTTCAGAAAAATAAACCAAACGAATAGCATTTCTACATGCTGGCTTGTTTGCTTTTCTCTTTTCATTTTTATATGTCCAACTCTTTCCTATCATTGACTTTGTCTTTCCATTTCCTCTCATTTTTCTATTCTTTTCAATTCAGTGTACAAATCTCCCACCTTCAAATTCACCTCTACACAATCTCTTGCTCCTGCCAATGCCCTCGCTTTTTAATTGCATTTAATTCTCCAAGACCGCTTTTTTTTCTGATAAACAAAAATGTCTCTTACGATGGCAAGGCATCTTTGATCTTCATGTGGGAAATGTCATTGTAGAGGGCAATGGAAACCACCTCTTCCATGGGGCAAATGAGGCCGTACTCTTCACACCCATTTTCAATGACCAGGGGGTCAGACTTGTGAGGGTCAAACATGATGTTGTTAGGCGTGACAATCATGACGCCTCCGACCACACCCTGCAGGAAAAAATGGGCAGGACAAAATCAACTACAAGCAGAAATGCAACCACCACAGCTCTTATGAACTCTTGTTGCTTTTCCATTGACTTTGGAGAACCATAGTATCTTTCATGATAACCACATCCCCTTTAAGAGGGCTGGAAAAACAGGCTGAAGAAATACAATGTTGGATACTGTGTCACAAGGCAGAGAGAACAGCCTGGCCTCACTGTGGCAATCAACTGAGCCTGCTCCTGGCACAGTGGCTGCTACTACACATTGTGGTGAGATCTTGGGTTACATATGTATGTCTCTTATTCCTTAATTCCCTGTCTGTAAAATGAAAGAGGCTGTCCCAGGTGCTTTCTCCATCAAGAACTGGGTTCTTTACGATTCACTCGGCACGTATTCACTACGTGTCCAAACAGGTACAGTACTGTGCTGAGGGGGCAGCTATCTTGGAGTCACGCTGCCAAAGAACAGTTATAATATTTCTAACATGTTTAGAATGCCACCCAGCAAAATTTGAACAAATAACATGAAATTTTTTGCAGCTAGAAATGAACATGCTGACCCATGTAAATTAAAAGCAAAAATCCAGCACTTTGGTGAGAACTTAAAAGTCTGAGGTTTGGTCAGTTTATATTATGTATGTTGATATATAATATATAATATAAAGGATATTATCTACCAGAAACAGTAGGATACAAATGGCTCCCATTAGGTAAATAATTTGTTCTGTACTCTTAATGACTTAAGTGATTGATCATCTTTTGTGAAAAGTTTTGCAACTCAGGCATCACTTACTCTTGGTTGCAAAAGTCATAAGTCCATATATAAATAATGTGTTTGCCTATCATTTAGAACCTGGCATGAAGTCTCTACTATGAACACTGGAATTCAATTTATATCAACATAACCCTTTCTTCAGAGGCTCATTAAAAGTTGGATTTGTTCTTTGTAAAAAACACTAACAACCAAAAAACTAAACACATTACAAAAAGACATTGTTAATACCAGCGTCTCCAGCAGCAAATGGATTGAGAACTTACCGTTTTCCAGGTTAGGTGCTAAGCTCTTTACATGAATTCTCTCTTTTAATTACCATACCCTACTAGTTAAATTTTATTATTGTTCCTATTTCACAGATAAGGAAAATGTAAGCTTAGGAAATTTAAATACCTTGCCATGGTCTCAGAACTAGTGGTTGTAGAATTGGAATTTAAATTCGGCGAGTCTGACTCCAGCATTCGCTGTTAAACACATACTAAACTGTCTCCCTAACAATTTATAGACCAAAAACTAAAAGATAAAATGATAAATCCAGGGTCACGAAGAATCCCTTAGTGAGCAAAGTGCCAGGTATTCAACAAGGGAAAACAAAATGGGCACTTGTGAGATCTCAAGCTGAAACTTTCAGGGGTAAGATATTTTAATGTAGTCCACTTTTGGTAATTTGGAACCTAGTTTAGTTTTCTATAGATTCCAAGAAAAAGAAACAAATTACATTGTCACATACCTTTCCATCGGTGAAGTAGCGACAATTCATTTTTAAAAATTTTACGACGCCTGGCTCATCTTCTTCAGAAGTGGATGATAAGACTCTTTCAATGGGTTTTATGGCCTTTCTTGCTAAGTCAGCATCCTTTAGAGAGTAAAAATTTCCAAAATCAAATAGAAGCATTTTTTCAATACAGATTATTTATATAAATGAAGCCACATAATTTCCCTGTAACCTGTCTCTAACTTGAACATAAAAAAGGCAAATATCTTCCATCATTTACAAATATCACATATCTAAGTATCCAAATCAAACTGAAAAAATTTTTAAAGTGGATATGTATTAATTCATAAAAATGGTGCATCAAATGTCCTAACTGACTCATAACCTAAATGAATATAACATAAATGAAAGAATTCATATTTGGCTCATGGATCAAATCTTTAGAAAAAGGAGTAAAAGTAGTAAAATAAATTATCAGTCTCATTGAGAGTTTAATTTCATGCTTTTAAGCAAATAAAGCATGTGTTTTTGTCTTTGAGATTTTAAGTGTGAACAGGTTTCTTTTGGATAAAATGCATTCTCTCAACTAATAATAAATTACTTAACTTCATCCCTTTAGGGGGGGAACTTCAGATGAACTCTTGTGAAAAAATAACATATAGACTTCTATAACACAATATGTTCTTGACAAATATGAACTTCAGTGCATGAAAGACATACATACAGGCAGTTTATCATATTCTGCATCTGATGATGAAGGAGAGACAGTAGCACCAGGACTGGATGATGATAACTTTAAGGTACTGGAAGGAAAGTTGGCATCTGGCACAAAAAGAACCTTAGAATCAGAAAGAAAAGCTAGGTGAGTGCCAAGAGTCAGGCAAATCACTAAGCAAAATGAAGAGCAGTTACTCTCTGCACAGATTCGTGTTAGGTGCATGACTAAGACTTAATTGGCTTTCACAGAACTCATAAGCAACTTGGGGTCTTCTAGACTAATCCATGAAACGATACTCAGCAATATGAATGTGTGCAGTGCAAAGGGTACCAAACACACTTGTAGACACTACAGAAACTCACAAAAGGGGAGAGCAACATGGGTATTTTGCACAGGCCATATGAAGCGGGTGGTGCCAATGAAGCCTTGAAAAGTACATAGCATTTGGATAGAGAGAAAAGAGCCTTCCAGGGAAGGGTACTAACGATATGAAGGAATAGAGGAGAGAGAAGCATGGCATGTTTCTAAACATAACTGTGCCAGGGAGAAATGAAACAAACCCAAACTTGGCCCTTGAGGGACAAACTATACAAGGTGATATCAATGATCTCAATACCTTCTCTTCCATCCCTATCTGGTTTATCCAAAAACAAAAATAAAAATACCCCAAAATTGTACAAAGTAGCCTCCTTCAACAAAATTTTCTGGTTCTAGAAATGTTATCATGATCCTGTAATTCTATTATGCTATCATGATCCTTTTAATGAGACATGCTACATTTTGGCATATATCAAATACAGTCTTAAAGTGATGACTTCTAATGTTTTAAAGCAGAATTCAGAGCTAACCATATAATAGCTGTTCAATATTGTTATTCATTGTCTCCCACCCCTCCAGTCCTACCTCTGTTTTAACTTATTTAAATCTCTCTTCAATCCAGAAAAAAATTGAGGCAACAACAAAGGACACATTAAGATAAAAGTGGGAATATCAACATCAGGGAGAAATAAAATAAGGACTGATTACTGTTGAAAATCTGTGCTCCAAAATTACACTCATTCAGAGGTGGGCCAAAAACCTGGCTCTGAAGCATCGAAAAGTCTAGAGACAGATTTTAGTTCAGTAAGCTCCTATGTAACCTCCTTTGAAAATCACCTTCAACATATGTGGTCCCTCACTCGCCCAGCCACACCAGTATTCTTTCCTACCTCAAGGCGACCATCAACTCAGTCTCTAGAAAGGTGAGTGTCAAATATTCTGAAACCAGAGCAGATGAAACCAGTTTTGACTTCTCAGATCTACTGATATGAGAGGGATACCTATCTCTCCAAGCACCAAGACAGACTACTTAAAAATCCTCAAAAGCAAAATATCATCTACGGTTTTCGAAAGCCCCTCAATCACTTTCACTCTTCTCAATTCTTTATCTTTGACAGCCAAATCAAGAACATAGCCAGGTCTTGGGATTACTAATGGCACATAACTGTTAAGTTATATGAGGGCTGGCAGTGCAACAAAGACTAGAAGGATATCTGAAATGATGCAGACCAACCCCTAATTTCGGAGATTAGGAAATCAAAGTCCAAAAAAGAAAGTTACTTGCCCAAGTCAAATAGCTACTCCAAGGCCAAAAGAAACAAAGCTTTGGAAGCACCTATTTCTGGCATTTTTAGCCTCACAGTAGGCACATTTATACAGACAGTCATGCCTCCTGCTGGCTACTGGACCTTAATCCAGTACCGATAAATTACTTCATTTAGGACTTATGAAAAAAATAAGAAATCACCCTAAATTATTTTACTAAGTTCTAGTAACTACAATCTTCAGATTTGAATTAGTAAATACATGTGCCTAGGTTCTCTGCTATCCATCAGTTCCACAATGAAAAGGGTTCCTGGATCCAGTTCAACATGAAGGGCAGGGCTCCCCTTACACTAACAAACAATCTCAGACACGAGCAGGGTATCCAAGAATTCAACTCAATTCTGACACTATCCCAAGATAGCATCAGATTCCACAGGTTAAAGGTTTAGTCCTATAAGACTGTTCCCCCACACCCCCCCCCACACACACACTTCAGACACCAGCCTCAAGTCCAGGCTCTCCCCTGTGCTTCTGACCAAACAGCTAAAACTGGAGGTTCCAACGACATCCTCCAACTCTGAATTCCTACCCTCTTCAACTCACAATGCCAGTCACAAATCCAGGTTGTCACTTGTACTTCTGTCCAACGGGCTATAAATCAGAGGTTCTCACAGCCCTCTCCTTGGGTTCGATTAATTAGCTAGAATGACTCACAGAATTAAGAGAAACATGTTATTTAGCAGATCACTGGTTAATTATAAAAGGACTTGGGAACAGTTGCATGGAAGAGATGCATTGGGCAAGGTATGCGCAAAGGGTGTAGAGCTTCCATGGCCTTTCCAGGCTTGACACTCTCCCCAAATCTCCTTGTGTTCATCATCCTAAAGGCTCTCCTAAACCCCATCCTCTTGGGGCTTTATGGAGACTTCATTACATAGTCATGATTGACTATATCATTGGCTATTGGTGACTGATTCAATCTCTAGCACCTCTCTCCTCCCTGGAGGTGGGAAGGGGAACAACTAACTGACTGAAAGTTCCAACGCTCTAATATCTTGGTTGGATTTACTGGCAACTAGCTTCCACCCCTATTGCTTTTCAAAGTCGCCTCATTTGCATAACAAAAGACATCTTTACCACTCTCAACATTTGGGAAATTTCAAGAGTTTCAGGAGCTGTGAGCCAGAATTGTGGAGGAAGACCAAATATAAATGAGAAATATACTTGGTCATTCAATTACCAAAATGTACTTCTTTTAAATCACAATATTGCACACATTATGCAGCAGGATTATAAGAGGCCCCCCCCAAAAAAATTAAAATCTATTTATTAATTTTCCTAGAGATGAAAATTTACTAATTTTTAAAAAGTTTCAATTCATATTTCCCCTCAATTACCTGGGACTGGCAGTATCCTAATTTCTCCTTTTGACAAGGACATAAATACCAAAAGCACAATCGTACAAATTGGCCAACTATAGCCTGTTGGTTTCATGTGCTGCCCTTGAAAGAAATGCAGAGAACAATAACACCACTGCCTGAATGAAGTTATACTTAAAACTAGCAGTATCTATCCTGAAGGAATTAAATGTCACTGTAATATAGAGACGCAGGAAGCTGCTCTTAAAAGTAAACAATGAAACCAGAATGTGCTCATGGCAACCAAGCAACTCTATGAATGGGACTGAAAACGTGACCTCAGTTAAGATCTGCCAATGACTGTGTCATTTACATTTATTGGCTAAATGTAGTTTCCAGGTAAAAATAGAAGGGTATATTATCATGTAGAAGGTCTTAAAAATTATTTTGCTGGATTAACCTAGAGTGGTAATATTATACAAATTTGTCAATTTCATTCAGTTTAACAAATAAAATACTAAAATCCGAAAAGTAATTGTGTGGCCTTTTCTTGATGGTCCTGCTGAATGTCTCTGCCTATAGCTGAACTATTTTTGTGAAAATGATATCAAAACAAAAATTCTGCTTAATTTAAAATAGAATGATGGCAATAATGTACCCCAGAAGCATACTAAACTGAAACTTAGAATTCCAAATTAAACATTCTAGGAATATCTGTGTGATACTCTACTGAGAAATTCACATTATTTAACTTCTCTTGAGGCCCTAGGAAACATCTACAACATAAACAACTAAAGATAAGTAAACTTAATCATTTGCAAAGCACTCATCTCTGAACGATTCACAAATACGAGGATGCTTTCAGAATTATTGGATCTAAAGGACAGGAAAGACTGGACCAATGCGCATTATCACTGATGATAATCCTGTGGTACTAATAGTGATGCATTAAAAATGTCAATAAAAGATAAATGAAAAATTTCTAAAGTATTATTCAACAAGAAAATCATTACCTGGCCTGGAACAATAGTATGTGTGAAAAGTTTATTCAGTTCCACTAATTTATTGGGAGTGATGTTAAACTTCAGTGCTATGGAGTTTAGGGTGTCCTGGCTTCCAGCCTAGAATAATCCAACAAAGAAGATTCAATATATAAAGCAAAATGAAACAAAATTTCCTTTTGATAGACATTAATCTATTTGTGATATGAGTGAATAAAAAGTATTACATACATCTAGGTGTATTATGAAATAAAGTGAATACATTCTCAATTTTTTAAAAAAAAATATTTTAAGTGTTATTCATTTCTGGGCTTCTTTATTTTCAATTTCACTGCTCACTAATAGATTTCTAAACTTATTTTGGCACAGCTTAGGTATATGGCGTAGAGGTTCACATGACATAAAACTGTACGAAGAAATAAAACATACACGTAGTATCACCCAAAGAGGAAAATGGGACTATTTACTTTCTCTTTTTGCATTTTTCTGTCTACTTGCCTGTCTCTTCACTACACTATAGGCTACTGGAGGGTGGCATGTTAATGGTCATTTTCCCTCATAGTGCCTGACATATAGAAGGTCCTCAAATATTTGAGGAATGAATATAGTAAAAGACAGAGAATCTGAAAGAAATTCAGATTAGCTACCAGTAGTTATTTTACTGTAATTAAAATGACAATTTCCCATGGTCGGCCAAATAAGTTTTATGTATTTATAAAATTTGTGATATATGTCCCAGGTATATACTTTTCTTTTCTCTCTAATACAGAGGGACAAGGAATAAAGAAGGAAGTGAGAAGATGTGAAAATTCACAGTAAAAAAGCACTCCCCTCCCAAAAAAAAACAAAATCTGCTGCCTCTGGTCAGGTCAATACCCCAAGAGACTCCCTATCCAAGGTCACTGGATGGAACTTGTTGGTGGGAGCTCATGCTAGTGAATGTCACTGAAAAGTTGCCACTTAACGGCCCTGGGTCAAGACTGGTGGCTGTCTCTATAGACAGAACTGGCTCCACCAGGTGAGCCTTGAAGTAAGTGGAGATTTGAGGTAGCTGCAGGAGATTGTGGACTGGTGAAAGAGATATAGAATGAACCTCCTCAGTACCCTCAATATCAAAAACCCAGCTACATGAACTTTCTCGGCTAACTAACTTCATAAGTACAGGTTATACTAACATTACTTTAAACAATTTGGAGAACAGATTAGGATATAAATACATGTATTTTTTTAAAATCATTGAAAACAACAAAATATGCTCCAATCTCTACCCTGAACAAAATTATCTCTACTAAAAATAAAAAAGTGTTAAAATATGTATTTTTAATATTAGATATTTACATAATATTTTCAAATGCAAGGGTTTTCAAAATTTAGAATCAGTATGAGACAGATTTCTCAACACAGACTACTGCCGGACTGTTGGCTCTGAATTCAGATCCGACACTTGCTAGCTGTGTGACCTTGGGTCATGTGATTAACTTCTCTGGGTTTCGGTTTCTTCATCTATCAAATAGAGATAATTGTAATTTCTGCTTTACAGCAGTTAATTCACGGCAAGTGATTGATAAATTCACTTCATATTTTTTATGAAAAAACTTACAGAAGATACAGTGTATGGGGAGTTAAGGAAAGAAGAAAGTCAACCTGGACTTTGGACATAAGGGTAAGACATACATCCAGAACCAGGTCACAGACTTTGGGAGGGATTCTGGCATCATTAAATGTTTGAAACTAAATAGAATGCTTGAATATCTACAGCTCAGGAGCAATATAAGCAGTCTGGTAGGTGCTAGTATGGTTCTCTAAACACAAAGTTAGGAATCACCTTTTATTCCCAATGAAGTCCACAAAATAACTTACCAAGTAAAACTAATCTCTACAACATAAATTAAACAGGGAAGCATACTTGCTTTACCAATGTGACCACCTGTTTATAGGAATTTATTAGGGAGTCGATTTTTATTCTCACTGCATTGCTTAATATATGCTATGTGAAGCATCTAGCAAACAAAACCTCTCATTTCTTTGAAGGGGCCTGTGAATACTACTACTAAATGCATACACAGCTTTAGAATATTGTTATTAATGACAAGCACCACCACATTTTTTGAGTATCTACTATGAGGTAAGGCACTGTGCTGAGTGTTACGGAATCGACAACACTTTAAGAGACAATGGTAATGTGAGATATACAATCACCCCAAATCCTTTCTGTAAAGAACTAAGCCTATAGACCACAGATGTTTAGAGATGTTCACAGAGCACTGTGCATGAAATGGCTGTGCCCGGGCTCTTCCCTGTGACTCCACAGAGACTTGGAGAAGGTTTACTACTCCAAAAGAAACGTCGGGGAGGAACTGGGTCTTATTGCCTGCCTTATATAGAGACTGGCATGGCACATAAACAATCAGTGGAAAAGTATACACGAGGAGAACACAACCAGGCAATGGCAACAGCACTTAATTTCTTCTTAGAAGTCAGAGAACACTCCTCGACAATGTTATTTCAACGTGAATTAAAACAGATCTATGACTGAGTGGCCCACTTTGTGCCAGGCCTGGGATAAACAGACACAGCTCCCAGTTTCCAGGAGCTCATGGTGAAGTGAGAGAGATGAGCACATGCCACATAATGTGGAGATGCCGTAACGGACACAAGCAGAGCATTATTCGCCTACTGATTCAATAATGTGGAGGTCTACCCACTGCAAGCACCAGCAGTACAGTGGTGACCAGAAAGGGGTCTAGTCTCCCCATGAGTATATGAATTAAAGCAGAAGATAGACATTAAAATAATAACTCGAGTGAATCAATAATATTAAACTGAGATAAATTAAGTAAAGGAACACGATTCTGTGAGAGAATAGGAAAGATCTGGCCTAGACTTGCTTGATGGTCACAAAAGGTAAGAATGAACATGGAGAGTTATGGGAAGAAGATGAAAAGAGATAGGGTTCTGGCTTGTAGAAAAGTATGGATGATGGAGCTACTGCTTCCTGAAAAAAGACCACGCATATGGGTCTAAGTGGATATGTTGAGTAGGCAATTCAGAAAGCATGTCTGGGACCTAAAATTGGTTATCATTGGCATATTGCAGGTAATTCAAGTCACAGGTTTCCATGAGATTGCCCAGGGAGAAAACATGGAGGGAAGAGAAATGAACTAGAACAGATCTTAAGAAGCTTCATTACTTAATGGGTACACAAGAGGGATGCAGCCAAGGGGCAGGATGTGTCAGGGAGAAACGTTAGGTAAATTTAGTAATATTAAGAAACATTTAGACTTCCTATTTATACTTACAGTGTATTCCATAGTACCATGGGGCTTCTGAACCACCATCTTCTTCTCTTTTTTATCATGTGTTTTGTTTTGATTGTCATCTGAAGAATAAAATGTATTTCATGAATAATTTCACTTTCAGGAATTGAGGATAGGGTATTCTACCATATATTAAAACCCATTGTCAAGCTGACTAAAAAAAGACTCTAATAGAAGAACAGACCAAGGGCACAGATAGACAATACTCCTAAAAAAACATACCATTCATCGATGAACACTTGAATAAATAATTAATAACTATAATCAAATAGTACAAATAATGGTGAGGAAATGCTTAAGTTATTAAAGAAATAGTTTAAATGACAATGTCTAATGATAAAGTTAAAGCTAGTACAGTCATATGAATGATGTATAATGTAAATCAGTACACCTCTTTTAGAAAGAGATTTGTCAAAATGTAATACCATAAAAATGTTCATTCTTTGTCAGTAATCCTTAGGAATTTATACTAAGGAAAATTTCAAAAGCAGAACAATGCTATATATCACAGCATATAGTTACTGCAAATATTACTTATAATAATGAAAATTTGGAAATATATATGTCCAACAATGTATTAAGTTGCACCATTCATTTTTCTGTTTTATAGGTCAAAACTGGTCATCTTAATTTGGCAGCTGCATATGAATGAACCTAATTTTTATGGTTAAATACACCTAAATATAATCAACCAAGATATCGAAAACCAGAGAGATGTATTACATTGGATAAAAATTTAAGTGACATAAAGTATATAAAATTGAATTAACTATGAAAAGATACTCTAACTCATATGTGATCAGAAAAATGCAAATTAAGGTATAATTTTATACCCATTATCATGGCAAAAATCAGAAATATGGATGATTGTATATTTAAAGTAGATGCACACGAAACTACACATATTGTTCAAGGTCACATCCAAATAAAAGCCTATGCACACTCAATACAATGGAATGGTGTGGAGTGGGGAAAGAAGTGAGAGTGGGGATGAGGACACAAAGGAATTAATGAATAAGTAACAAGGAGCCCATTTTGACCATCGGTGGTGAAGCAAGAACTGAGAAGTGTGCATGATTAACTCAGGGCCCTAAACTGAGATCCTACAACTTCCCCACGCCCTGTGCCCCACACATAGGGGCACACAGGGGCAGCGTTATCATTTCATCTACATAACAGAGATGTACCGGCTGAGAACTGGAAGGTAACGGAAACATAAAAACAGTTAATTCACATGGAATTTATTTCCCTTTTAAGTATTTTTTTTATTATTTAAAATTAAAAACTAAGGGAAAAAAGTAATAGATGCTGCCATTAGTGCCCTTTATTAGTCATTTGCATGTTCAATCAGATCCATTCAGACAACTAAAGAGACCCTGAAAATCCCTCTAGACCAGGGGTCCCAAACCGGTATTTGTCACACCCATCTGTGGCCCATTAGGAACCGGGCCGCACAGCAGGAGCTGAGCAGTGGACCAGCATGAGTGAAGCTTTGACTATATTTGCAGCCACTCCCCAGGGCTAGCATTACCGCCTCAGCTTCACCTCAGATCATCAGGTATTAGATTCTCGTGGGAGCACCGGTCCCTGGTACCAGAAAGTTTGGGGATCGCTGCTCTAGACGATAAAAAAATGACCTCCCTACTTTCAGGTAGCCACATCTAAACGACTTCAGGAAGATGAGACTACTGTCTGTGTTTAGATTTCCAGATCTCCAGATTCTGTAGATCAGGAAATTCTACAGACTATTTAAAGACGCAATCATGGTATTTTACAAACCTTATGATCTAAATGTTGCTCATTAATATCTCAGCTCCATTCTCTTCGTCCCACATTCCTGCTCCTCTCATTGTTACCATAAACAACTGTCACTTTCAGTCCTCTTTCTTTCATAGCAGTCTCCTCACATCCTTTTGTATGTGCTTCCTATTTCTAGAGCCTAAGCTTTCTCCCATCTGTGGCAGCTTCAGGTATGTACCCTTCCATAAGCTGTGCACAATTATCTCTGGTCCCAACGGGAGCACTGTTATAACCCACCAAATTATGAGTTTCCATATTGCTCAGCTGCACAAAACAAACAAACAAACAAACGAAAAACAGGTGCTGGCTGAACTTTTCAGAATAAACTTAACTATATATACCTGAATTAGTACAAAAATTACTTTCTTTTGGCAGAGTTGAGTAGGCTAGAAAAATGTCAAACGTGGTCATACAACTAAAAGTCTTCCCCCCAGAGTCTAAGATTTTGAAATTCTTGAGCTAAGGACCATGACGTACCCATCTTTGAATGTCTGCTGCTTAATATGATACCTGGTATATATATGTGCTTGAATGAATTCCCAATGTATATCAATGTGTCTGACAAGTTTGATTGTGGGCAACATTTTCACTGAAAGAACATCACATCAAGAAAATCTTATGAACTTATCGAAGCCACAAACAAAGCACTGTAATTTTACAGCTGACTCAATATAAAAAGAAGAAAAGTAACTGGCACATTTTAAGGACCTAATTTGTCTTGATATCATTATAGCACAAGGTATGGTTTCATACTCTTTCCTAAATATTTGTTTTGCAGTAAATTTTAAAGATAGTGAACTACATGTCTCAATAAGTGAAGTTCTGTAGAACTTACCTAGCTGGACTCTGCAGCACACAGCCCACAGAATGCTGGAGAGGGCAGAGGGGAGACCCGAGCTGCCTCGGGGAAGGGCTACTCTGTGGCACTTCAGGATGGAGGTCCGGTATTTCAGACGAGGACCTATGACTGCCCCGCCCCCGGGGATGGAACTAGAGAACCCATAACTGCCCCAGGATGAAACTACCTCCCAATGATGTCAATACCTCCACTTCCAGCTTCTGGCCTTCTCAGACCCTTTATACCTGTTCAAATTCTAACCCTCCCCGCTGCTTACGGGAACATGAAGCAAATAATGTAAAGTATCTACTGGCAGAGGGAAAAGTTGGCTAGGTATTCCTCAGAAGCCATTGAAAGCAAAGCAACTGAACCTCCTACTTGCCCCACCTCTGAAGTCTTCAGAACCAGTTTTTCCCAGTCCAATAAGGAAGTAACTGTGACAAAAATGACAAATCCCCTGGAGGAATTAGGTGAGTAGGCCAGAAATGCTTATATATGCAAATTAAATATAGGCCCTAGCCTGTCTCATTTCTCATAAATCCTGAAGGTAGGGGCTGAAATGGAGAGACCTATGTTAACCTTAACCCAGGTGATCTGGTGCCCTGCCCACAAATCCTGCCTCCTCCCTTCCTACTCCAGAAGAGGACCAAGAATGTCTGGAACATAAGGTTCTTGGCTCCTTCATCTGAGTCTTAGATGAAAGTTTACTGAAAGAAGACTCCTTTCTCTTGGTGCACTGGGGTTAAAAGAAGTGGATGTTCATGTGTATGTCTGGGGCCTGGAGGGGCGTGAAGGCTGGACGTGAAGGAATCCTCTGCAGTGGTGATCTGTGAAGTCTTGGATGAGGTTACAACTGCCAAGGGAATACATTTTAAGATCTGAGATTTGAGAACTGAACCTAAGGAATGCTTATATATGAGTGAAAAAACTGGCTGGGGGAGGTGGTGACATTGATAGGAAAATGAATGTAATGTTACAGAGGCTGTAGAAAAAAAGTTAAAGTTAAAGCTGTATTCATGTTGTCAAATGCTGCATAGAGGATGAGACATAGAAACTTGGAATTGGATACCTGGGAGTTCACAGAATTCCTGAGGTCAAAAACAGAGAGACCTTAAGATAGATGGTGTTAACCCTAACAGTAAAGGTGGGATAAGTCGTTTGCTAAGATGTAATGGGGTAAAGACAGGCTGGGGGTGGGGAGGTTAAGGAGTTGTGAAATTTGAGTTACTAAAGCAAAGATAAGGTTTCAATGTGGATACTGAATGAAGCAAGAAGGGTTCACCCAGGGATGGGGTCTCAACACCAGAATGACAGAGCATATAAGGAGTAAGCAAAGACCCTCTGGTAATGGTCACCTGTGGGGTTTATGACTCACAAGCGGGGCAGCTGTACTAGGGCAGTGGTGGGTAAGGGGCACTGTGATACTGGAAGTAGGAGAATGCATTGGTTTCCTATTGCTTCTGCAACAAATTACTACAAATTTAGTGGTCAAAATGAAAAACAAACACAAATTTATGATCTTCCATTTCTGTAGACTCTAAGTGTGGCATGGGTCTCTCTGAGCTGAAATTATGGTGCCAGCAGGAGCCGCTTTTGCAGGCTCTAGGAGAAGATTGGTTTCCTTCTCCAACTCCTAGAAGTAGGCCGCTTTCCTTGGCTCCTTTCCTCCATCTGCAAAGCTGGCAACACCAAGTCGAGTCCTCTCATGCAGCTATTTCTCTAGTTCTCTTTTCCACTGCTCTCTTTCAATTTTAAGGACCCTTGTGTTTACATTGGGCACACCTCGATAACCCAGGATGCTCTCCTTAAGACCAGTAGATAAGCAATCTTAATTCCATTTACGCCCTTAATTTGCCTTTTATTTATTTATTTTTTTGCCGGGGGGGGGGGGGTGTGTGGGACATTATGCTGCCTACCACAGACAAAGAACAGGTGTGTAGGAAGATGAGCAGTTCGGATTCAAAGGAATTTTTGAGAATTCAAGTCGTCATCCTGGATGTGAGTGTTGGGGTAGGTGGCGTTAAGGAATGCAGCACTGGTTAGATGTTCTGGTTCTGATAAAACTGGCAAGAATGAGACAATAACAATGCTGTTCAAACCTGAGCATCTGATGCCTGTCACAGACTCCTGGGAACCAGGTGAAGTCAGGACAATGGACAATATTTATCATGTACTTGAAAACAGAAACAAAAGAGACACTGTGAATTCCCTGGATCTTGACTCTAAAATCTCTACATATATATGAGAAGAACAGAAAAGGCAGTATGTAGCCTTTCTTTGTTATCAATTACCTGAACAAGCACAAACTTTGAAAATTATCAGGTTTTCAAATTATATCAGGACCAATTCTGCACTGGCCTTACATTTACCTGATGTGGGAGTGTGTCCCCTTTTCCTCTTACTACTCTTGAATAATCAATTCTCTTCCCCCCTTCCATCTCTATCATAAGACCATGTGAATAGGGTACGTGAGACTGACAGCACAAGGCCCTCGGCACTGTCTAAAAGGGAGGATGATATATCCTTGGCATCTAAATGAGGGGGATCCAGAGAGGAAAAATAGTCTGTTTCTTTAGATCTAAGAAAGGGGGATCCTGATTTATAAACAGGAGAATCTGTTTCCAATAAAAGGCATATCCCTATATTGAAAACTGATGCATTTGGCTATGATAGTTTGATGACATTAACTATAAAATCAGGTCCTGTGCCATCTCCCTTATGTCACCAAATGTCATTCTGATTACAATTTGATTTTGGGGTCAAATGAGCTGAGTCCAATTAGCAATCCTGACACAGTCTCATAGCTGTGTGATGTTAAGCAAGTTACCTGAAATCTTTATGCTTCCATTTCCTTATCTGTAAAATGAAAAACTATCTCATAATATTCAAAAGATTAAATGACATGATGGATACAGTTTATTTTAGAGCCTGGCACAGAGTAAGTGCTTAACAAATACTATTATCATTACTAATAATGTCAGAATAAGTAACTAGCAATTCGAACAGAGTAGGGTGCTAAAAGAATTATATACCATAAGCAAAAAGGTTTCATTCCAAAAATACGAGTGATATAATATTAATATGATAGATGATTATAAATTGTTTAAAGGAAAAAAAACAAAGCATTTGATGAAATTAAACAGCCATAATAGTTTTTAAAGGAACAAAATAAAAAATAATCCACTGTTAGACAACTAAGAATAGGAGTGAACATCCTTAACACAATAAATAATTTTTAGTTACCCTTTGCTATTCATTAGAAATATGCTTCTGAAAAAGTAATGGAACCCTGAAGGGGTATATCAAAAGCAATTTCTATGAGAATGAAAACTGAATAACCTCATGTCACTTCTAGGGGCACAGTAGCTCATTAATTACCTAAATGCAGCCTGAATTAAGGTACTAGTGTGGCCCCCATCCCAACTTTACAGAAGAAAGATTCCAGGGTGTGCAATAGGAGACACACCCATAGGTACTACGAGCTCCACCCCAATCCTTTTTTTTTCCTGTGGTTCTGTGAAAGACAAGTGCCTGAGAGCAATTCCAGCAAAGCTTTCAAGGCTTCTGGGCATAAGACCAACCACTCCACTAAATTACAACAAAGAGACTACTCTGATGTGATGCAAGGCTAACCCACAAGTATTTAAGGTCATAAAAATAAACTTTGTAGTGTGGATGAAAGCAGAAACACTGCAAACATAATGCAGACAGTTTGGAAAATCCGAATATGAAGAGGGAATCCCAGCCATTCATTGGAGGTTGCCTTTCACAGCACAGCAAGGCAACACCTGTGCAGAATGTACTCCAAGTGCTCACTTGTTCATTAGTGGTCTCTTTAGAAATTAAGCACTAATTTTATTTGCTTGTTTGTTTATTTATTTACTTATTTAGTGAGGCAACCTTTGGTTGACCTCACAGATTGCAAGGAACTTGTCATCTTATAATCCCTTATTTTTTATGTTTTACACCTACAGCACCTGGTCTACCTAGGTAGTCTCCCATCCAAGTACTAACCAGGCCCGACCCTGCTTAGCTTCCGAGATCAGATGGGATTGGGCTTGTTCAGGGAATTAAGCACTATTTAAATTCTCCTAAAGCATACCTGTATAAACTTAGATGAGTCCTTCTATCAGAAACCAAAAGCAAATATTAAAACACTAACCAATATAAATATAAGAATTCCTATCACTATAGTATATATTCAACTTGGTTCTAGAATCTCTAGTCAAAGCAACAGAAGAGTTTTAAATGCTGAAAAGAAATGAAAATTTGATTACTAGCAGATAACTTGTCTTCTTAAAGAACAAATGTCATAAAAAAAATCCAGAAATCATCACATTGTTCAGTAAGGTGGCTTGATATTATAATCTTTTACACTTATGATAGAAATGCATTAGAAAAAGTCCCAGGCACAGTATTATTGAACTAGAAAATATCTAGGAAGAGATACAGCAAGATAATGGCAAGATATATATAAAGAAAATTTAACAGATTTACTGAAGCACATAAATAGAAGCTTGAATAAAGAGAGGTACATATAATATTCCTAAATAGGAAATTTAATTTTGTAAATATTTCACTTTCTCTTCAAATTAATGTTTAAATTAAATGCAATTGAAATAATTTTTTTTTTAATTTAGAGACGAGAAACATGCCAAATTGATAATCAGGTTTATCTAGAAACATAAATACATAAGACTATCCAAAATTATTTTTTAAAGAGAAATGAGGTTAGCAACACTGTATTGATGTTAAAACATATGATTATGGAGGCAGAGCAATTAAAGCCTTGTGGTGAAATAACTAAAAATCAGAACTGAAGAAATTTAGTGTAAAAAGAAAGGCCTTGATAACCCAGTAGGAAAAGACTGGCTTTTCCCATAAGTGTCATGTAACTTCGTGTTTGAGGGGAAGCTCTGGCACCAGACAGATTGAACGGAAGTCCTGGTCTACCCCTAGCTCACTGAGTGACCTTGGACAAGTATAGTTACTTATTCAAAAACATTTTTCCAGTGTGTAAAATGGACTCCCATTTTTTAAACGAGAAAATATGTAACTTGTATTTGCTTTAAAAAAATGCCTTTTCTATCAGTGATGCATACATCTCAAATTACGGGCCTGACTCTGTCAAGTGTGCGATTAAAATATTCAGTATTGTTATTTAGCATTAAGGGAAACATCTGGAATACTGGAATTGTAAACTGTTATGATAATTTTTTTTTAAGTGTGTCACAAAGAACCTTCATCTACTGAGCATAGAGAAGGTGGGGACACAGGGGAGAATTAACTCTGTACTCAATATGAACTCCATGTTTTGTCATCTGTTGCCACAAAGGAAAACATCATGCAGTAGGTATTATTTTCCTTCCTTCAAGCACATCACAGGTGAGACAGTCCTTAACTAAAACGAGAGACATTAAAGCAAAATCTAGAATGCAAGAAGCGCAGGGGAGGTGTCTATCACAGACCACTTTACCTCAGAGCCCAGTCCCTCCGTCAGCACTGAGCAGGCCCTCAAGTATTTGTGAAATGAAAGAACTCTTCTCACTCTGTATCTGAGGAAACAGATTATTTCAGTTGTTCTGTCAGCCTTTGACTCACATGAGCCAAAAAACCAATGCGTATTTTGAATGTAACTACATATATGAGCAAGCTAAGTAGTTAAGCCAAGAGAGTTTTTTTTTTTTTAAGGGTCTAAGGAAAGTTATTAAAGAAGGAGAAAAACAAAGCCTAGAGAAAGCAAAGACAAAAACCTAAGACAAAGAAAAAACGCCTAAGAGAGAAATTTTAACCTTATCACCATTCAAATTAAAGCTCAAGGAAAATGCAACTCCATGTATGGTCAACTTTCTCTTCCTTATTAAGAAACAGCAATGTTCTTAGGGCAGTGCAGAACACACTAAAATTTTATTTAACATTTACCTACTTTTCTCTGAGATGATTCCGGGGAAGCAAAATGATGTATGAAGGCTTCACTCAGGATCTGGTACCAGAGAGCTGGGCCAGAATCCCTGCATCACGGTGGTCTGCAGTGGGACCTTCCTGAGTCACTCAGCTTCTAGGTTTCTTCATTTGTAAAATAGGCTATACCACTTCAATAGATTATGAGGAGTACTAAATTAAATAATAAAATAAAGCATCTAGCCCATCGGAGACACTCATACAAAAATGGTTCTTGCTTATTCTTCCTCAGACTTGATGGTGTTTCTCTTCTTCTTACCCTCTTTCCTAGTCTCAAAGCTCATTCAAAATGGCCTTTTTCATTTTATAAATGGATAGAGGACTTAGTTGGGTAAATTTAAATATTAAGAAAAAAATACAGAAAATATAAAAACCAATTCCATGTGAATCAAAACAATATATCATCATTGAAAAATACAACTGAACAAAAGAAAATACAAATCACCGTATTACCCCTACTCGGAGAAAACCAATGTTTTGCATTCTGGTAAAAACACTTCCAGCAGCAATTCATCACCCTATTTAAATGTATGTTGGTGAGTTATTTTTTAAACAAAAAATGAAATCATATTGCTAGCCTACTATAACATTTTGTGAAAATTTCCTGTCATTGTTTTTCTACATCACATAGCATTTCACTTTATGTCATTTCCGTTATTTTTATTTTCCCACTATTTTAAACAATGCAATGATAATCACTGTAGTTAAATCTTCTAACATGCTCATGATCATTTTCTTAGGCTGAATTTCTGCAAACAGAATTGTTGGGGCAAAGGGTATACAAAAAGTAAGGCTCTTGATAACAATAGCCAAAGTGCCTCCAAAAAATTTGACATTATTCTCCCACCATCAGTGTATTAGAGTGTTTTTTTATGCACCTTCCTCAATTCACTTCTAATTTGATTTTTCAAAATTGCTTAAGCTGGAAGACCACTGACCATCTAATCTGTTGTCTTTCCCTCAGCCCAAATCACATTTGGTCATTTTTTTACAGTAGATTTCTCATAATACAACTGGGAATTAACCTGACAGATTAATTAGGGAACAAGATTTGCATTATGTAGATGACTATAATTATAATGGGACTGAACTGTGAGCTCAAATTCATAGTACAACAGGTTTTTGAAAACATAGCTGCTTGGTTCAGTGACTGTACTTTTTGTTCCAACAATGACAACAATCAAGTACAATATACTTTGTTAATGAGAGTGCTGGAGTTACGAGGGAAAAGGGGAAAAGTGTCCCTTAATTGAAAGCCAGGGTCATCGTAAGCAGATTAGCAGGGGCTAGAGGTGGAAGAAATGGGGAGATACTTGTCACAGAGTTCAAACTATTATGAGAAATCTACTGTAAAAAAATGACCAAATGTGATTTGGGCTGAGGGAAAGACAACAGATTAGATGGTCAGTGTTATAAGATGAAAAAGTTCTGAGGATCTAATGTACAGCATGGTGAACATATTTAATTTAATTATACTGTAATACATACACTTCAAAGTTGCTAGGAGAGTAGCTCTTAGATGTTCTTACCACACACACACACACACACACACACACACACACACACACAAAGTAATTATGTGACCTGATGAAGGTGTTAGCTAAAGCTATGGTGGTAATCACTTTGCAATAAACACACACAGACACACACATGCACGTGTGTGTGCATCAAATCAACATACTATAAACCTTAAACTTACACAATGTTGTGTCAATTATATCTCAATGAGGCTAGAAAAAATAATTATGATGACTTTTTATATTGATGCTTATAACCGTGTTTACCATTGGCTATGTATTTTAAATTCTGTTAAATTAATTGCAATGCTTACCAATTCTTTTATAAAATGATTTTCTTTCTTGAGGACTGGATTTTGACATGTCTCAGAAAGGAACATCTCTTTCTCAGTAACTTTGTTTCAGGAAAAGTATTCCACTAAAGGTATATTTCCTGAGACCTTGTATGTCTGAGAATGTTCTGATGTCTTTGAGTATAAAAAACAACCTTCACTTCACAACTCTAAAAAATATTTAATTCCTCTGGGTTCACTGCTATGGAAAAATCTATGCCAGATTCTCTTCTTTGCTCCTTTGTAGGTAAATCGTTTTTTCACCATTTATTCATGACTTGTAAACATTTGTCACAGTTTATCTAAATGTTGCGTTTTCCCCTTAATTCTGTCTACATATGGTGAGTTCTTTTGATTTCTAAAGTCAGGTATGAGCTTCAGCTCAAGAAATCATCTTTATTATGTTTGATTAGTGCTTCCATTCCCACTGTTCTGACCTCTTCACAAAGAACACCTTTGATTCTTAAACTCCTCATTTAAGCTTCCCATATCCGTCATCTTCTCTCTTATACTTGTAGTCTTCTGCAAAATTCCTGTACATTTTGAGGGGTTCGCTATGTCCTGTTCACCAATTAGTTTTCATGGTATGACTATACTTACATATTATTCTGACTTCCTGGATGGCCCGAAGAAGCACAAATCTAATCATTTTCATCCTAATAATTTCAATTTACTTTTTACCCAAGTCCCTCAAGTCTTTATATTCTGTTTGATTTAACAATGTAATCATTAGATTTTTGATATTCTCCTTCCATATGAAAGTCCATTTTAATACTTATTTTGTCATTTGCGCTCTAAAGTACAAGGATTGTTATTTTTTAATAGAAGAACATGACTATTATATGTTTCTGGCTTGACCTACTTTTATATTTGAGAATTTATTTATCAAAATAACATTACTTTGGTTTTCTGAACTTGTTATGTGAAACAAAAAAAAATGACAGGAAATTGCAATATTGTGACTTATAATAAATATATATTTGATCACTAAATTGACTGAAATATATTTCTCATATATAGTTAGACTTTATCCACAATTTCTGATTCACACCTCCCAAAACCCTGAGAATTTCCTATGTTGAAAATGCTAAAAAGTGTCTTTTGTTATGTTAATGAGGTGAATTTTGGAAAGCGCCTAAGGATGGCAGCTGGTGGCTAATGAAACCAACCAGGTGATTAGTGGGTTGGAATTTTCAGTCCCAACTCCTGACCTCCAGGGAGGAGAGAGGAGCTGGAGGTTGAATTAATCCCCCAATGGCCAATGATTTAATCAGTCATGACTATGTAATGAAGCTTCCATAAACCCCAAGAGGATGGAGTTCAGAGAGCTTCCAGATTGGTGAACACATGAAGATATAGGGAGAGTGGTGGCCTAGAGAGGGAATGGAAGCTCTGCCTACCTTGCCCTATGCACCTCTTCCAAATGGCTGTTCCTTTTACAATAAACTGACGATCTAGTTCAGTAACACTATTCTCTCAGTGCCATGATCCAGTCTAGCAAATTAATCAAACGCAAGGAGTGGGGTATAGAAACCTCTGATTTACAGTCAGTTGGTTATGAATTCTTAATATGGTACCATTTTGTTACAATAAGGCAATTCTTGTGACTACATCTTTCTACGCCATCTTTTATCGGTATCTTAACTGTTGTGCCCTTCTAAGTGTTAGGAAACAGCAACGAATTATCACTCAAGGCTTACATGAGGCACAGATAAATCTAATTTAACAAGTAAAAATTATTTTGTCAAAGTATGCTTCTTTAGATCAGGTAGTAATATTATAGATGTGAAAACAGATCGCTACACAAAGTATTTTCCTTTATATTGATTATAGAACTTAACATTTGTCTAACATTATTTTTGCAAAGCCTTTGGGTTTACTCTATTATTCAGTTTTTCATATTTCCTGATTAATGTTAACACTTACTATAAAACGTGTAACATGCAAAAAAACAAACTCCCTTGCAATTTCTATACCCAGAGAAAACAATTATCAACATACTGTTATAGAGCCTTCTAGTTTTTTCCTATAAATTTATTATCATCTGTTATCCATTAATGTTTTGACTCTCTGTGTTGCCTGATGACTTCTTTTACACTTATAGATTTACCTCATACTTCTGTGTAGCAATTTCTAGGCCTTTCATCTGAAATCTAATCTAATAACCTAATCCACTTAGCACCTTGAAAACATTTCTTAGCACAAATTTATTATGTTCTTTCCTCTTTCCTGAGTTTTCTAGTTTGCAAGTTTGTGACTGTTCTTTTTCTCCCTCACACACTATACATAAGTCACCAAATACTGCTATTTCTAAGAGCAAAATCTCTCCTCGGGATGCCTTAACTCATCTGCTCTCATCTCCAACCCGCAGCCTGGTTGGCTCCCTTCCACCCACTGTCCTTAGATTTGTCATCCTAAAACAAAGAGTTAATAGGGTTCCCCCAATGACTACAGGATCAAGTCCAGACCCTTATTGCAGCAGACAAGATCCTACCATTTCAGTGACTTCTCCCCAGACGAGAGCCATTGAAAGCAGTGAGGTGGAACTGGGATTACCCTTCACTTGAGGTCTCATGCTCCACCTAGTGGTACAGAAGAACATTTGGAATAGGAATCTAGGGGAAATGCATGTCAGCCCTGTGATATGTGGCAAACCTGCCAGGATGGGTTTGTCAGCTAGAGTGAGATGTGAAAAGGAACAAAGGAATCCCGGAATCCAAAGGCCCTCTAGTAGTTTTATCTAAGCACTGGGTTCTCCGAAGAACATGCCCCAAGTCTTCCATCATTTGTCATCATTGCCATTCTTGACAGAAATTGAAGAGTTATAATGGCATCTCTTTACTTATTGCTACCAAATAAAATCACAGGATAATTCTGACCCAACTATTATACTAACAAATATACATATGTATATATATGTATGTACGTATGTATGTACGTATGTATGTATGTATGTATGTATGTATGTATGTCCAAGTCACAACAACCTATAAATAGGGAAGCAGATAAATAAATCCATGATTACAGTGCAGAAGGGAACTCTAAGATGGACAGGATCAGGGAAGGGCTTCCTGGAAGAAATGATGACTGAGCTGATTTTGTGAAGTCAAGAATTAGATAAAGAGCAGAGTGAAAGGTACTGTTTCAGACCGAAAGCATTATATATGCAACAGAAGGCACCACATTAAAAAGCAATCTAAATGCCGCATCCATTTAGTGTAGCAGCACCGCTAAAAAGAAACCTCAATGAACAGGACCATCAGCCTCCTTCAGAGAAACTCTACAGAGCTAAATGTCTCCACTTTAAAATACATCTTAAGCAACAGCATTTAAAGTAAGGAGAAGGACAATATTTTAAACTACAAAAACCACCCATTTTCAAATGTCCAATGTATATAAATCATGTAAAAGAAGATGTGACATGCAATTTTTTCTAAATCCTCTTCCTCTTTTTGAAAATAAGGGATAATACTCAACACTTTAAATTTTAAGAGGAAGTTTATTAATCGCATGAAGTGTCTTTCAATAGGTTGACAGTTACAGCTTTTTACAAAATACTGAATGGCTTGAGATTAAGAGCATACATTACACTATGCACTATGTGATCTAATGACATTAGCCTGTGCAAATGCTAGAAACCACACCCTTTCTGCTACAGATACCTCATCTACCTCTGCTGGAGCGATGTCAGCAAAACAGAACTTATTACCACCCCAGTGGCAGCCCATTTTATCTTTTATGTGCACCGTTAGAAAGTTATATTAAACATGGAGACATAATCTGTTTCTTGGTAACTTTGGCATTAACCAAGTTTGCGGCCCTCCGGAACAAGTCTCTGCTACAAGATGACATTTCATATACTGAATTGTAGTGTGTTCTCGGAGACCCCTCAGTCTTTTCTTTCTCTGCCTAGCAATCCTGAGTATACTCTAACCTGTATGCCAAATCAGGTTCTCCTGGTTCCCTTTCTTTGCATTCTCTTTCCAACCTACTCCAGACCTGTACGTGACAGGAGCAGTAGGTGTGAGATGGATGATTCAAGTAAAGCAGGATTACCACTTTCATCATGTTAGTTAGGCCACTTTTGCTGATGCGGTTTTGGATGCAATGGCTATTCTCAAAAACTATAGAATACACTCATTTTAAGACCCCCTTAACTAAAATGCTACATCATTTTTCTTTATAACTGACAGATGCTAGGCCACGTCTCCATCTATTTTCGATTGCCTAGCTGATGCCAAAAGGTGTGGGCATTTCTATCAACAGTTTTATGGATATGTCTATATACATTAAGATAGTGATCATTCATTTGATAAGTATTTATTAGCACACACTATCTGCTAGACACTGTGTGAGAAACTGGGAACCCAAAGTTAAATGAGACATACCAACATTATTTTCATTTTCGTCCCTTTAAACAAGATTATGTACATAGCATGGGCCATTGACACATAGTAGCTTCTCAATAAATTTACTATTATTATGCTCAGTTACAAATTATAGCCTTAAAAATTACTACAGATTTTTAAAATAAAAATTCTGCAATATTGCCAATACTCACCAATATTATAATATCTTTTTAGTTCTGTACATCTGGTTTCCTTTAACTGATTATTTTTTCTCTTTTTTTTCTCATCAGTAATATATTCCTCTTCCACAGCATTGTTGCACTTGTCTTGTTCTAAAATGACTGTATTAACATCTTCTTTTCCAGTATGAGTCTTTGCAGTTATAGCTGAGGCTGTCTCTACATTTTGTTTGGCTTGTTTTTTCTTTTTCAATCTAGGAATGAGAAGAAAAAAGGGAAAAACATTGGAGAAATGATTTGCTAGGAGGGCTTACATTAATTTCATGCTGTTGGACTTTAAGAAACAAATTGATGTAGAAAATTTTGTATGTTACTAGTAGTTAGTTACATTTTCATGTTACATTTTTCTTTCCTAATTACTTAAAATTTCTTATATAGAGACCTATGGCCTTTCCTCAATTTTATATTTTCAATATTAATATCTCAGAATATTAATAGGAAGTGCTCTAGACCTGAGTTAAAGTTAGATTATTCTATAGGCCACTAATGTTGAGTATTTTTTACAAGATATAGTTACCTAAATATATTGTTATGTTTGGAGTGTTACATTTTTTTAAGTGTTTCTGGTGTTCAATGGTATCTTTAGACTAATAGGCAAGCACATTTTTTTAAAAGAAATCCTTTACAATTGGTTTACATGCTGAGTATAAAGGTTTGGAAAGGAACGAACTGGTTTAGGTCTAAGCAATTCTTTTCCTTTATCCATATGACAGTAGAACTGAAGAAAGACCTGCATTTTCTGAGATAGAAAATGCCATAATGACAATTTATGATTACTAATAGTTAATGCATTAGTTAACATATTTTGTTTTCAATTCTATACTCAAGTCAAAGATGTATAAAAAATGAAGCTTATCATAATTCACTGAAATTCAATAACTCAAAATATTTTCCAATTGAGATACCACTCTAATTAAATGATCTGTCGCTCTGTATTTACTAGTCTTAAAGAATATTTTAACCTTTCCAGAATGTAAAGAACAAAGGTCTTGGCCTCTACTATAAGTTGCAGTCTGCTCATAAGTAAATATTTATTAATTAGGACCTTTTTCTCCCTTTCTACCCAGGCGCAGTCAGCTTTCTCTTACACATGTCTATTTCTTTTGCTCTCTTGAGCATCTATGCAATTTGATGTTGGACATGGAAAAGGAAATGTTTGAGGAGAAAAATAACTGTAGGATAATTTAGGAACTAAGGTTCGATTTTATGCTGCCTTGCCCTGTGATGTTGGACAAGTCAATTTAACAGTCTGGAGAGGCCTCTTGTTGAGGCTTAGCTATCTAACAGGGTCTTTTATTAAGATCAGTTAAGATAGTATGTGTCAACATACAACACAAACAAACAGAAATAAAACATTCCCTAATGCAATCATATAATGACATGAGAATAAAGCATAGTAAGAAATGTAACACATTCAGCTTTTGAGATAAAGGTCCCATTCTCTAACAAAATATTTCAACTAGGCTGTTACTCATTGAACTGAGCAGCCATGTTCTCAGACTTTCATTGGCTAATAAATGAGATATGGCCTAAAAGATGAGATAGCTAAAAAAAAATCATAGATGAATATACTCATCTCTTAGTTTAGCTATCATTTTATGTTTACTTGTTAAAAAACAAAATGAACAAAACAACAAATCAAGGCAAATTAGAGACTCATACAATAGAATTATATTCAGTAAACACATTTTCTATCCTCAGATTTTAAACTTTATTTTCTGCTAAAAGAGTAGGTGGCTCTTTGCAAAGTTGAGTCAGATAATGCTCCTCATAAAATAGTTTCTGTCTCGATCAAGATTAATGTATGCGGCTAAAATTAATATGCAGTAACCTAGATATCACAAAGAGATCAGTCCTCTGCTTAGAAAGATCTGTGTATCCAAAAAGAGGTGCTGATCTTATTCTGATATACTGGCTTATCAAAAACACACTTGAGATGAACCTTACTGCCCACTTCCAAAAATTATTTCTTCTAAGGAAGAAAAGAGACATAAAAAAAAAAATGAGTTCTTTGCAACCTGAGATACGTTACTTCTTAACCTGAATTTCTGTACTTTAGATTGATTTGAATGTCCTCATTTTACTGTCCCTACGATAATTAAACTCACTCAGATCTAGGTCACATGTTTTGATGAACGGCAGTACTGTTTGGGGACATCTCATTAGGGATTGGTTTTCACACATGGAAATAACAAAATGGGATACATTGTTTTATTCATTTTCCCCCTTTTCCACACAGACCAGTATTGTCAATGCATATAGCCATACATAGTTATCTATGAAAAAAAAAATGCTAGAAAATAGCAATACTAAACTTGTTTAACAGAAATCAGAGTACAATTTAATACTTCACTAATTTTACAATCAGCTACATATTTTGTTTTGACTGGAGTACTCATGAGAATTTGCTTCTCTGGAGGTTATCAGCATGACTGGAACATTCTGATCCTGTAAGTGGACATTAGAGGTGAGTTCTAGAAGCCCCCTGTAAAATCTTTCCTTCAAAGCATGGACATACATTTTTAATACCTTTTCTAAGGGAGAATGACTGCCCATCTGGTGAATGTGGTATATAGTTCATGCTCTTCAAACATCCATTTTACGGGCTTTTATCTTTTAGGCCTTCTCTTTTGTTCGTCAAGTTCAATATCTAACATGGTAAGATATTCTCACAATTGGGTTTTGTTATCACTACATTAGGTAAATCAAAAACAAAAGTTTATAAAGAAAATAAACTCCTTATTTCGGGCAAGCTTTTTTAATGACTCAAAATGTACACTCATTTTTATTGTGGACTAAAAAAATACTTGGCACATCATCTTAAACAGATGAGTTACTGAAAGTAATGAGACATATTTCACATTTGATTGTTGTAAATACAAATGAAAAAAACTCACCTTTATTTTGTTATGCTACATTTATCTTTCTTTTAAGAAGGTCACAATTACATAAAACAAGTGTTTCTTATTCAATCTCCTTTCACTATTGTAAACAAAACCCAGTCAGCTCTACTTCCTAAATATCTCTCTCTCAAATTCACTTTCTCTTCTTGAGCTCTGCTCCTGTTGAATCATTTCAGGCTTTTGTCACCTGTCTACTGTTTGATTTTTTACAATATAATTTATTATTCTTTGTTTTTATTATAAACATAATACGTTTCAAACTTAGAAAAGTTTGAAAATGTAGAAGAGTAAAAAGAATAAAATAAATAAAATAAAATGCTAAGACTAACTAAAATGTTAATCACTCCTTGGGGGAGTTCATGTAAAAGCCTGAAAGATAGAGAAATTACACGTCAGACCTTTCCCAAGGGCAGAAAGATGAGGAAGTAATTGATCATCAAGATTCTGAGCTTCCAGTAAAAGAATATTAAAAGGCTTATTCTGGAATCTCTTGGCTTTTTCACATTAAAATTGTGTGTACTTATAAGACACATGCAAACCTCATTTTTTTCCCCTACTAGTATCCCAAACCAGAGTTGGCTGACTGAAGAAATAAATAAGTTGATACTGCTAAATAAAGAATTTTTAGTAGCTCAATGAACTGCTTTCCTCTGAAGCTTTTTCCTTTACCAAAGGAAGTTCAGGGTACCAGTAGCAATCAAAGCCAAAGCCATGAGCCAGTTCCTTTCTTTGTCTCTGCAGAGGTCTCTTCTGTGCTTGCTGATATCCCGTGAAACAACACAAAAAAAAGGCACCAAATAATGAGAGAAAGCATTCATTAGCAAAGAGTGAAAACTTCAGGAAGGTAGGGATTTGTCTAGGTTTTGTTACATGCTGTACTCCTAAAGCCTGTGCATGGTACATATTAGGCACCTGAGTGAACAGTAAATGAGCCTATGCTCTAATTTGATTGAGATCTGCTCTCCTACCCAGTGCTCTCCTACAAAAATGCCATTTCACACCTTTCTCTGATTAGCAGCATGTTCTCAAATATCAAATTATCTTTATTTACTTGATTTAAAAAGAAAATATATTAGCCACATGTAATTTAAAATATATTAACCTATAGACTTCTTTAATTAATATTAAATTAGTGGTTCTATATGATTCTTTCATTAAATCCACAATTTGACGTTATGTGTTTTTGTAAAAAGTGCCATAGATATAAATATCTATCATGGCATTGTCCAATCTGGTAGCCATCAACATGTGACCTATGGTTATTAAATTTAACTAAAATTCAATAAAAATTTAAAACTCAATTCTTCAATTGCAAGAGCTACACATTTCAAGAGCTCAACAGACTCATGTCCTGGTGAGTACTTTATTGGACAACATACGCATAAAGCACTTCTACTATCACAGGGAAGATTGTACACTACTGAGCTACAGCTACTGATTCAACAGTTAGCCCTCCTGGCAAGAGACTACAGAGGAGGTTGAAGATAGAAGTCATTTAATATTTAAAACTTATTGAGTATACACATAGACTATGTCTATAAGGGTACACAAAAACTATTTCCAGTAAAATCAAATTAGTAACTGTGAGGAAAGAGAATAAGAAAAAATTACTTTTCATTTTGTTCTCTCTTGTATCTTTTGGATTATATACCATGAATTATAGTAAAATAAAAATTTTGTTAAGTATTTTGTCTTTGAAGTCTCTCTCCTACTATAATAATTTAACACTTAAATATTGTCAAATTTTAAAAACTGACTTTTACTTTTCTAAAAAGATTATTATAAAAAGTTTGGAAGAGCGTTCTTCTAAACAGCTACAACTATTATGTTGGCTAAGGAATGAGGAGCTATGCTATGTATTTGACAATATTATCCTATCCTCACAAAAACCCAACAAGGTAAAGCATCCTTATCTCCATGTTACAGATAAAATGAAAAGGAAGTCTGAGAAAAAATTAGGGCCACTTCCTAAAGTCACAGGGCATAATTAAGTTGTGGAACAGGAATTCACAATACAAGGTTTGACCCAAGGCCGCCGGGCCTTCCAGGACCTCTCGTAAAAGTGTCCTATGGTATATATGTATATCTTGACTTTAAAATAAAATCCACTGGACTTTGGAAATTCTATGAACTACTTAGGGGAGGACAACCTGGCAATCAAGTTGGCTCCAATGGAGAGCACACTCACAGGAAGGAAAGATTTAGGTTCTGGGAGTAGCTGTCTGTGTATCAGCTGTGACCCTTTTTGGAAAAAAGATAAACTCTCCAGGACTTCTAGAGTAAACAAAAGCAAAAGGCTGGCATGATTTCCAAGGTCCTATCTGGCACTAACAGGCTAAGATTAGGAAATGTGCAAAAACTGTTTTAAGGTTAAAAAAAAATCTTTTAAATCAAAACTGAACCTTCCCAAGAGTCTGCACTTCCCTGTGCTCCCTCACGTCTGATTACATTTTCCACTGCAGAGCTCCCAGCCCTGAAGAGGCCAAGACAGGACAGCATTCATATACAAAGGATGTTAAGGGAATTAAAAAAAGGCAAAAAAGCACTGCTCTAAGGTTTTGAGCTAATAGCTCCACAAAGAAAAGTAGAAAATGTCAAAACTGACCAACCATAAGGGCAATATAGTTTTTTGTTTGTTTAGTTTTTTGTTTTAATTTCCTTAAGCATACCCACTCCCCTTGGTGTCTCATTTCATCCAGGCACAGGTGAAGAGGGGAGGAGGTTTGATCTGTGGAACTCCAGAGAACATATTAATAAATGAGAGGAAATCAGAGGAATACACTTTAGTCCAGTATAACTTCCTAACAGAGCAATCCAATAATGGAATTGTCTACTTCAGAGAACAGTGAACTGTACATCACTAGACGCATTTGAGCGGGTCAGATCAAAGTTCTGATCCCCAAAACCCCATGCAATAGCCTTGCATGTTTTCTATTGAAATTATTAGTTTCAGATGTATAACAGGATTGATATTTCTATATGTTGTGAAATGACCACAATAAGTCTAGTTAACATCCATCATCACATAAAGTTACACATTTTTTCTTGTGATGAGAACTTTTAAGATATACTTTTAGTAATTTTCAAATATACAATGCAGTGTTACTAACTAGAGTCTTCATGCTATCCATTTACATACCCATGACTTATTTATTTCAAGATTCCACTAAAGTGGAATTTTGTACCTTTTAACCATCTCCACTCATTTTACCCACCCTCAATATAGTCTTCTTTAATACAAATCTTTCTCCATAAGATTGCCTCTGTAGGGTGTTAAAAACAAGATAACAGACCTCAATGGAGTCATCTATGCTAAGCCCCACGTCACCAAACTGAGACTGGATAAATAACTTAATTATAGCTTCTACTCTCCCAGAAGTGACTACCTAACCCAGTCTATCAGGAATCCCCTGATCAACTCTAGTTAGGTAAACTGCCCGATAGACCCCTGCCATACCCTAAAAAAAAGTAACCTTTCCATAACCAATCTGCTCTTTTGCCTAGTATAACTTCCCTGTTACTGCTCCCTTCTGCCTGTAGAAGTCTTTCATTTTGTTCAGTTCCTTGGAGATCCTTTCTATCTACTAGATGAGATGCTGCCCAATTCGCATATCACTGAATAAAGCCAGAAAGACCAGTTGAATTTTGTTTAAAAAGATAAGAGTGCTGACATAAAATATGTAGATGTAATATTATTTCATGAAAAAAGTTAGAGAACAGTATTATAGTATGTCCTTACATTTGTGGCATAAAACAAAAAATAAAGCAGAACCCTCCAAGACTAACGACTATTCCATTTAGATATATATGTGCATGTTTAGATATATAGTTATAGAAAAATGGTTGGTTGGCCAATAGGGAAGAAGAGAAAAGAGGGGGAATTGTACATTTATATAATTTGGTACTGTTGAATTCTTTGTACCGCAAGCATATATTGCTTTAACCACTGTAATGCCAAAAAATTTGTAAAAGTTAAATATCTGTAGCTATGGCAACATTTCTGTAAACTCAGTGTTTGTTCTTTCTCCTGAGTCCAGCTATCACAGTGAATTCACGCACTGTAGCTCCACTCCCTTCCTTATGGAACAGAGCTGGCTTGTCACTCTCAGGAGACCTTTTCTTGGTTCTTGTTCTTGGCTGCTCCACTCCTCATTGTACCGTTCTGACCTTTAGAATCTAGGCTGTTTTTTCCTGGTTGCCTAAACCTGACTCCTGCCATTTCCAGAATGAGGCAAAGGGGGTACATATAGCCTTGGGAAGAGCTTGGCCTTAGGGCCAGAATTATCTGCATTTGAAGCCTCATTGTTCCTTCTTAGAAATGCATCCTTGGGCCTCAGGTTCTTTAGTCCTTGAAGACAAATAATTTTTGTGTGTGTGTGTGTGACGATTAAACTAAATAGCACACAGAAGCTTACTTTTACTATTAAAGACAATTTGTGTCTAGTTCACATAAGAGTGCAATAAACAGAAGTGACTACTTTGTTGTGCTGTAGCTGTTGTGTTACTTGGGGATTTCTCAAGATCCAAGTAAATAAGGTAACATATAAAACAGTATAACACTACAAAGAAGGTATTCAATAAATTCTATATAATTGTGTTCATGTTTTCTCAATTAATAAAATATTAATTATATTTAATTCTGCTATGAATTAAGTCAGCAGTACAAAGCTATTTATTTATAAGAGAACATCACTTCTGGTATTCCATTTCATTTTGTGATTTCACAAACAGAAGGTCAGTTTTCAGTTTCCACTGCAAATTCCCAGTTGTGACATGTCAAATAAAATCAAACTTAAAGCCAGAGGAGGGGAAAAAGTTTTTTAAAAATTAATTGATGAAAATTCTTTCTTGGAATTATGATCAAATAAAACAAAAAAGTTTAGGAGCAATTACTGAAAAATCTGTAGATGTACTTGATTCTAATGTTACCCTTTGATACATGCATTCTTTTTTTCATTTTGTCTAATTCTGATCATGAGATTTTCCCCCCAAGAGAATTAGTCAGTTAAAATGGAAATACTTTGGTTCCAAAAAACCAATGAAGTTAGAATAAGAGATCCTTTGGCTTTGAGTTCAATAACTAGTGATATATCAATACATGAGAACACAGGTACACATAAGGGAAATACCTTCAACCTCAACAAACAACTGCCTTCTAAAAAGACTAGTAAATAAAATGCCCATCAGAGACAAACCATAAAAACCTTGTGCTCTTGAAACAGTGATGAGGTCGGCAGATCTTAGGTAACTGTATTATCAAAGGGCAGGTGTCAGGAATAGAGGCAAACTGTCACACTTTTAGAGGAGTCTTGGGTGGGTTCATAAGGGACATTTCAGAGAACCTGGAATGCTACCCCCAGAACCAGGATGACAATGGCACTGCTACAAAATGGATGCATACTGTGGAGAATGTTTGCCTCGTGTCTATGGAACAAGACAGGCTTTTGAGGCATATACAGATTGCTCGTGTGGGAGTCTGAGTCCCTTTCCTAAAAGTCAGAATGCTGAGTCACAGCCTGAAAAGTCTATATGGCACAGACAATGGTAACATAGATCTCAGCTGTAGATTGAGGAAGGGAACAGAAATGGTGACTTTCTCCAGATGATAAGAAAATTGTGTTGTGCTAAGAAGAATCAGCCAAGTCTTATAAATATGGCATTTAAGTATTAAGGAATTTTACTGTTTATTAACCAAGAATAAGCTGAAAAACAAAGCAACACAGAAGTTAATCAAAATATGCAAATAGAAATGTTAAGAAGTATAAAGTATTTGAAAGTTGTTTTTTTCTCTTTTGCTTTACTATGATAGTCCATTTGTGGTTTATTAACTTAATATAGTTAAAACTAACTAGCTGTATTAGTTTCCTAGGGCTGCTGTAACGAATTACCACAAATTTGGTGGCTTAAAACAGCACAACATTTATTCTCTTAGTTGTAAGGTCAGAAGCCTGAAATCAGTTACAGGGATACAATACCCGCTCGGGCTCTTTTCTTGCCTTTTCTAGCCTCTAGAACTGCATTTCTTGTGGTCCCTTCCTCCATCTTAAAAGCCAGCAGCATAGTATCTGTCTTCAGTGTCATACTGATTTCTCTGTAGTGGAATCTCCCGTCTTCAAGTGGCCAGAGACTGCATTAGAAGCCCATCCAGAAAATCCAGGATAATCTCAAAATCCTTAACTCAATAATGTCTTCAAGGTCTCTTTTGCCATATAAGGTAAGATTCACAGGTCCAGGAATTAGGACCTGGATTGGATATCTTTGGAGCCCATTACTCAGTCTACGGAGCTGAGTAGATTAGCTTTTGTGTTATAAACAACTATAAACTGAGCATCATATCACTGTAGGATCTTAGTTTTCCATGTCCAAATCATTATTCTGTTTACACAATGCATTGTCTATGTTACTTAAAAAAGTTCACTGCTGGCAGTGACTAGCAATAAGCACATATTTCTAAAGAAAAATAGAGAAGTTTATTCAGGACTATCCTGAAATCTCAAGGTGCAATGAAAATATTAACAGATATTGAGCTTTGGTTTTATGTGGGGTGACTCCAAAACCACTTATTGGAGGTGGGGATACTAGAAGAAAATTTTTAACAGGATTTCTAAAAGGTTAAAACTCATTTTTATATCTAATTACTAAATTCTTCCCTTACATCCATTATTCACTGTTAATCATCACTTAGGCAGCTGAGGAAGTTTTCCAAATTTTTTTTTTCTTTTCTTAGAGCTCCTTAGTGAACTCAGAAATTTTTTTTTTTAATATTTTTTACTCAAAATGAATCACATGTTCAGACTCCCCAATGACAGAAAATAGTTTTAGGATACGCTTCAATGACTTTAACATTCAATGACAACTAACATTAACATGGAAATATATTTCAGGGACACAATTCTTCTGGAGAAATGAAGAAATTTTGATTTCTTGAACCCATTTCAGCAAACTAAAGCATAGCTACCTTAAAATTTTTCAAGCAGAAATACGATGATTCCAGGGATTTTTCCCTCAGATTTTAACCTAATTCCCTGTTAACTGTTTAAACTATAGCAGAATGAAAGAAAATAAAGGCTAAAAAAATAAAATAAAATTCTAAAAAATATCAGTTTAATAGGTAAATTAATGCTTTCCTGAAAGCCTAGTAGAATATAATAATTATGATCACCATAAATGGCCTGCTGACAAAAATTAAGAGTGGTGTAAAATTAGAGTATGCTCTAACTCAACTTATCTCCCTCCTTCGAACTTTGAAAATATATTCTAATAATTTGTAACTGCTTTTGAACAATATTAGGCATATACATATACTCATACTTTTATGATATGTTATTTCAATGTCATAAACTAAAAGTGGCCTCATAACTCATCCTGCCATTATAGGTACTTTCGGAAAGAATAATTGAATATTAGGTATAAAATTTTTTGGCAGATGCCCACAATTTACTTGGTTTAAATCCAATATGTCCATTCAATTTCTTAGAGGTATTTTTCCAATTGATATATACTAGCCATATCATTGGGGAATGACATTGCTCAAAAACAGGATTCAGGGGTAGGAGACTAGTACCACCCACTCTGAAACTTTTCCCTTCTAAAATTAGTACAGAATTCTGAGGTAATTCATTCATGTGTAAGGGTAAACCAAAAACAGATTTTTGAAGAAAAATCCTGGCCTTGTTTTTATATTATCTCAAGGCCCATTTCTAGGGTGATGATCATCCAACCACATGGCGGCCTTGGTCAGGCTCTTCAAAAAACCTCATCAGTGGTCAACTTTCAAGTATACTAGTTTACTCCTAATCAACCAAAAAGAACATCTGTGGTATAATAAAAAATATATATATTTGTCCCTCCCTGGTTCCCAGCATAGAGTTTCTAGAACACCTGGAATATCCTAAGTTATAAGGATGTCTTTTGTATGATGAAGAGATACTCCTGGTGTGTGTGGGAAGTGGGCAGTGCAGGGGAGAAGGATCCCGGATAACTTGGGGATAGAGTCTGATTACCAGAAACACCAAACCTTGACTAGAGGCTTAGAACTTTCAGCCCCACTTCCAGACCACCAAAGGGGAGAGGAGCTGGAGGTTGAGTTCAGTCATCAATCGCCAATGATTTAATCAGTCGTACCTGCACAATGAAACCTCCATAAAAACCAATGTGTGACAAGGCTCGGAGTTGGTGCACTCATCTACAGGAGGTTAAAATGCCCAGAGAGGTAATGGAAGCTCTGTACACTCCCACCCCTACACTTTGTTCTATGTATTTCTTCCATTGGGCTGTTCCTGAGTTATAACCTTTATAATGAACGGGTATACATAAGTAAAGTGTTTTCCTGAATCCTGCAAGTCATTCTATTGAATCTGAACCTGAGGAGGGAATTGTGGGAACTTCCAAATTTGTATTCAAGTCAGACAGCAATATGGGTTGACTGGGGGTCCAGAACTTAATGACTAGCATTTGAAGTGAGGACGGTTCTAAATGACTCAGTCTCTAAAGTCTGTGGAATCTGACACTAATTTGAGGCAGTTTGTGTCAGAATTGAATTGAATGGTTGGAAATCCATTTATTTAGGAGACTCAGAGAACATCAGATTCTAGACTTTGCCAGAAGACCAATCTTGAGTACAGCAGAGATGGAACTGAGACTGATAAAGACTTTTACAAAAAGCATGCAGGCTATCCTTTTTCTCTGATCAGATATGGACGACTAAATGCGTGCTGGAATGTTCTGCCTGGTCCATGAGTACTTTTTAAAGATCCAAATAAATGAATGATGAACATTTAAATGGAGACGTTTCACATAAAAATATGGACTTTAGGCTCACCTTGAAGAATTAGAAGACATAGTAGCACTCATCTAGAACCCCTCATGGCAAAGCAGGATGGAGATGAGCTAAAACAAGTTCCCTCCTCTGTGTGGTCCACTTACCAGACTCTAAGGAACCCTTCCCTACACTGGTCCAGCACCTGCAGCTGGGAGTTGTGACTTATCACCTACTCATTTACATCACCGCTTTGGTTCCCAAGGTCGATGTTTGCATTTTTTGTTCCACACAGTATAGTTTTATTCTTGGATCAGTTCAGATGATCAGAAAGCTGCAGTCTCGGACCATATTGCGTTGGTCAACTGCAGAATGTCTTTTACTGAGTCATACACTGGCATAGCGCCCTATATTTTTACCTGCAGTCACTGCAATAAATTGCTGTTATTGATGTTAAGGACATTACCACTACATTTTTTAATGTTCCTTTTACAAAAGACATTGACTCCTATAAAATTTTAGAGTTAAGAGCTAGAAAGGGCTTTGTCACCGGGGAAACTGGCTTGTGCTCTACTCATGAATAGGGAGAACTATGGAGAGATGTCCTTTTTATCACTGATTGTGAAGTCATTCTGAGTGAACCACACAGCTAATGGCATGCAGTTTGGTGGCCTATTTTTCATCCCAATTTATATGTTCCCTGGTCCAGACTTTCAATTTTTAATTAGCACTTTACGATTTAAGGGCAACAAAGAGATATAGTAACATATGGATAACTGCAGCCTCCTTCCTGTGTGATCTAAGGGAAATTCTGGGTTTGGATTCTCAACTTTTTTTTGCTTTCCCTCCATCTGGGCTTATTAACACAAATGTGAGAAATGAATTAGGGGGAGAAGTGGAAAAGGACATAAGTGAGAGAGGAAACAGAATAAAGATATCTAAAAAAGAAGAGGGAAAGAGAAGGACTGGATCTGGAGAGAGCTTTTGTGTAGGTTTCCAGGAGAAAGAGGGTGAGTTTAGGGACATAGCTGATAGCATGTAAAAAGGTAAGAGATAGGAAAAGATGATTTTTTTAAAGTTCTATTATATGTAACACATTTGTTCTCCTCTTAGATGTCTTCTAAGAGGTAAAGTATACACTTGAATTATTTGCAGTTATTTTTTCTGTCACACTTATTTCTCTGAATGTGACTTAATGCTGGGGCTGGACCAAAACAAGACTGGTTACACATGGGTTACATATGTGTGGTTTTTAAAAGTGCCTTTAATCTTTGTGAAATAGGTGGGGCATGAATAAATGAATGAAGGAATGAACAGATAAACAAGACATGAAAAACTTCAGTGCTGGAATGATAAAGCAGGCTAATTATAAGCTGAGTTATCTATGTCAAATTTCACAATTCCCTCAGCACTTAAACACTTGCCCACATACTCCGGAAAAAGAGAACTGGACTTTCCTTTCATAAACTCTTCTTCGTATCTAATATATCACCTGGCACTCCGAGGTTAAACAACATACTTTATACGTCATAAACTGGATAAATAAAACATCCTCTCCAATAGCAATCTTTACCAAGAAACTTGCACTTAGACTTTATTATATTTTCTTTGTGATGTTTTAATAGTTGTTGATAAAAGGCAAGGTAATTTCTCATAAATATTTACATAGTTTTAAATGCTCTGCTCTCAGGAATTCCTTTTAATTTTAATACACATTGTACGACTTTTTTAAACCTTTACAATATTGGAATAACAATCATCCAAATCTCCCGTGGATTTCCATGTTCCTGCATTAAGCTTTTAGAAAGCTCAGCAGGACTTTATTTTGGCTGAGATTAAAGAAGGCTTCTAAAGAAAACCAAATGTAATGATAACAATATTTCATAAGATGGGGAAAAATAAATATGTTTTTAACTATTACTGAGACTCTCTGCAGGGGGTGTATTAGCCCTAGTTCAAATGAAAGTCAAATAAAGGAAATTGTCAGTGCTGGTTACCTAGGTCAGGGTAAAGAAGCTCCAGTCAATAAAAAGCAAGGCCCAAAATTTAACCCATGTATACATTTCAATCTCACAGTGGCATAGGCAAAAGCTAAAAATCAGCATTTATCAACTATTATATCCTTAGTAAGACTTACTATACACACAAAACTAAGGTAGTCTTTATCAATATATTAATTATTCTGTATTCAGATACTGTTTTAGCAGACTTGTGATGCTAAAGAAAGCACTGAGTTTTCAGAATTCTACATAAAGCTGTCACAGTATCAAAAATTCTGAAATGGTAAAATAGTAATTTAAAATGATAAAATAATGACCTAAGGTAATATACTATCTTTTCCATTTCGTTTTCCAAGAAGCATAAATCATAAAATCTCAGGTATAAAGCTCCTTAAAAGTTATCTCATCAAACCAGCCAATGATGGAATTAACTAATATAGTTGCAGATTCTTTCAAAACATGCCAGTGCCTAGAAACTCAATGAGACTCAACATATACCATTCTCTTTTTGTTTAAATGTTAACTCAGCACCTAGTTCAGTGTCTGACACACTTTAGTTGGGTAGGCTTCTATTGATTTACAATCTTTTTCCTCCTTGTTTTGACACCAAGACCAATTTTCAACAAAAATATCCTTCCCCCACTTTTAATATCATATCTGGGTAGAGCTCCACCTCAGCTGCAGGGATGAAATACTTGACCCAGACCTGTCCAATCAAACCACTGAGGCCCCTCTGGACCGCTGCCCAACTGTGGTGATTATGCCAGGAACTGGCACGTGTTCTAGGCTGGGCCAATGAGGGTGAACCTCAGGATTTGTACGAACTACTGGCCAACACACTCGCTTTACCTGCTGTTGCACAAGGGAGAGCCTAAGTTGGCAGAAAGAAGACAAAAGAATGGGAGAGCTTAGATAGAGAAAGTGAGTCATGATGACATTATTTGGGCCCCATATCAAGGCATTCCTGAAGTCAAATCTGCAAACTAGCCCAAGACTTTTAACTTACATGTGTGACTAAATCCCCTAACTCCTTTTTCCCTAAGCTAGTTTGATCTTGTTTCTTGGCATCTTCCCAAAGGGGAAAGAATCCTGACTAGCATGGAAATGTACACGTGAATGACCCCCAAATGTGAACTGGCTAAACTGGCCTTGGGTGGCAGCTGGGAAGTTGGCTGTCCTCATCACGTGACAATAAATGGATTACTTCTGTATCTTTAAACTAGATCTCATGTCTATCAATACCGTATAATTAGGGGGCTTAAGAGAATTTTAGGATTCTGGAGTAAACTGTCCATTTCTTTAAACCTTCCATAAGGTCTTACAAGAAAGAAACAAGCTTGGGGTTGTAAGTGACCTGCTGAAAGGAGAGCCACATGAAAATACAATTCTGCTGAAAGAAAATCTTGGTCTGTAGCTTGGAACAGCTGAGAGACTGGTGACCTGGAGTCATGCAGAGGTGGGAAAGCCAAATTATCTGCTCCAAACTAAAGTGAGTGCAAGCGAAGTATGGGACTTCACTGTACTGAGATGAGAATCTGTGTGAAGCTGAGCTTTCTCAGGCACCACCAGTTATTCCTTCTGCCGGACACAGAATGATGGCACCACTGCACTGATGCTGACACAGTACAGTCCTGGGCTCCAAAGTGCAAATAAGCGGTGCCTCCCCAGCTCAGGGCACCAGTTCTCACTGCCCTGAAGCAGACACTCAAGGGTCACACTACTCTGAAAGATGGGGAGACGGGCCGCACACGGACAGTTCGCTGCAGAGAGACTAAAATCCTGCTCCATTCGGAAACCAAGACTCAGCCAAATCTATGGTTCTTGTTATGAGTCCATGGTGTTGACCAATGAAAACAGAAAGAAAACCTGCTAAATTTTTAACGGAGATGGTATTGCCAGAGAAATCTCTGATTTGTCAAACAAAATGGACTTGTAATTGCTCAACTCCGAAGGTAATCCCTAGGTCCCTAAATCTAGGCCACTGAAAAATTGGCTGCTAGAAAAGTCCAGCTCCCTGAAGAGCTCTTCCTCAATATTGCCAGGACAGTGGACAAGAGCGAGCCACTCTAAGCAGAACTGGTGGCTGCTACAAAGCTGACCAGGGAACTCACTCCAAGGCCAGAGCTGGGAGAACCTGCTGGGCCTGTTCAGCCAGATCCTGTAAGTGCAGGACCACTGGCCAGGGTGTGCTTCTCTGTGCTCCCTTTGCCAAGGGACAGTTTTCACTTCAGTCCAACTAGAGCAACTCTGAGTCGGACTGAATGAGCTACGCAAAACACTCTTGCTCTTTCCTACCCAGGAAGATAAGAGACTGGAGCTGTGGCAGTCTTCTTTTCCCCACATAATAAGGATTTAGAGCCACCCCAGGGGCTCGCTGTGGGGACCTGAGAATGAAAGGGAAACAGAGTCAAGAGAAAGAGTGAGCACATGAACCCCAAGTCCACCATTCTTAATGTCATACCTACTCTTTGAGATTTTTTTCCTACAATTATTCAAGAAACCCTCCCTTCTCTCCCACACACACGTTTCAGAGGCAGACACAAGCCCAGTTACCTGTGCTTCTGATCGACTGACTGCAGACTGGAGGTTCCAATGACCTCCTCCAACTCAGAAGGCCAATTGCCGGTCCAAATTGTTACCCATATCTCTAGCTGTAAATCAGAGTTTCCCACATCCCCCTCCTTGGGCTCAATTAATTGCTAGAACAGCTAGCAAATCACTGATATTACATAATCTATACATATATTAAATCATTATGCTGAATCTAACATGTTATATGTCAATTATATCTCAAAAAAAATTCAGTCACTTAGTTTATTTTAAAAATTCATATCAGTAAGGAAAATAGTTAATGCCACCAGGTTACTCAATTCCTAGCATTTTACATTTATTTCTTAAAATAACATTCAAAAGTTCTACTCAGTAAACTTACACACTTAGGAATTCTCCAGCTACCTTCTGACGTGTATTACAAAGAGGGCACGTTATAATTTTTTTACTGTTATAAAAAAATATTAAAGAAATTCTATAGTGTTTTCATTAAAGATATTAATGAAATTAACTGAAATTCATTGAAATTTATGTTATGGAACAGGTTTATTCGAATTATTTGTATATATACTTTGAGGGTACTGTGGAGGTAGTTAAGCATGAAGGCTTGGGAGTTGGACATAAATAGGAAGAAATCCTGGCACTGTGACTTGCTAGCTGTGTAACCTGGGAAGTTAACTAAATTACTCCAAGCAAGTCTGTTTCCTTGCCTGTCACAACAAAGAAAATACCACAGCCTATCTTGTTCTGAGGATTAAATGAGATCAAATTTGTAAACACCTGACACAGTGAGCAATCAAAGAAAGAGCATGGTACCACCAATTGATACAAGTAACACTCTACGCTTTACAACTTGTTCTCTGCCCTGGTGGGCAGGGAACAGGAAACCTGATGGGGCTCATCTGTTGCTTCATCACCTTGCTAATGTCCTCTTGACTTTACGTAAAGGCCAGTCTTTAAGCTGGCCTCTCTGAGGGACCATCTCTGATAGATCTTGTGCGTCAGCTGAGAAACATGCTCTAATAACTCCTCTTCCTCTTTCGTCTTTTAAAAATTTACCTTTCCTTGACCTCCACATTTTCCTTCCATGACCCTAATTTTTGGCTTCCCTTCCCAGCCAAATTCCCAGAACTGCCTAGAAGCTCTGTCTCCACTTCTTTCCATCCATTTACATAAATTAGCTTCTCCCACCACTGCGCTGAAACTGCTCTTATTATTCAATCATCAGTAACTTCCAAGTGGTCAAACCTAATGGATACCTTTCGGTCCTTTTCTTCATTTACTTCTCACTGCATTCAAAATTGCTAATTGTTCTCTCCTTGAAATGCTCTCTTCTCCTGGCTGCCATGATCCCGCCTCTACTGGATTTCACTCTACTAGACTATTAAATACTGGAGTTGCACAATTCTGCTACCCATACTTTCATTCTGTTTTCTTTTCACTGTACACTTTCTCTGTATGTGATCTCATCCATTTCTACAGCTAGGCCCAACAACTCTTCAATTTCTGTTTCAGCCCAGACCATCTCATTTTCATTCCAGATTCACATACCCAATTGTGCATTTAGTGGTTCCACTGGGATGCCTCATTGTCATCTCAACACATCCCAACTTAAATCCTTGAGATTCCCTCTCAAAACTGTTATCTTCTAGTTTTCCCATTTCATTTAATGGCATCTCCATCCCTCTAGTTGCTTAATCCAACAAGGCAATGCATGCCTGCCCCAGCTGACCCCTCCACCCTTTTTGTGCTATCCTCTCAAAAAGCAGTCTTTTGTAGCTACACTGGCTTTCTTGCAGATCCAAGAACCTGTCAAGTTTCTTCTCACCTTAACATCTTTGAGTCTAAGTGTTCTCCTTAGTTAGAACAGTCCCCCCTTCCTTTTTCTCTAGTCCAAGTCTTCTCTTAAACACATAGATCATCTGGCAATCTCCTTCCCCAGAGGTCTTCCTTGAACACCACACCTGTCTAAAGTGGATAATGCCCTTGCAATTATTTAATAACATCCTGTTATTTTCCTTCATAGAAAATGCTGCAGTTTCTAATGATATATGCATTCATGTGTTTTCTTGTTTAATGTCCTGTGCAAAGTAATCTCCGTAAGAGCAAGGCCCACATTTATTGTGTTCAGCTCTCTACTCTCTGGGCTTAACAAGCGCAGGCACATAAGGTTTGTCTGAGAGATTAGCAATGCAAAAGTTTCTCCCTTAACACAATGATATATTTCAAAGCCAAGGATAAACATTATTATGACTCTAATAGCCTTATATTTGACTAAGTCAAAGAACTGATGACATCTTAAGCATCTACTTGCATCGGGCAACATAAAACCAAAGCGGTCATTTATATGGAATTAGAGAAAGGTTTTCCTATGCATTAAAAATAAACAGGAAGATGCTAAACATACATATTAGTTCATACCCCCAAATTTTATAATTTTAAGTTTTCAGTGAGCTGTTAAGAGGGCAAATTGCACTTAAAGATGTGTCTGTGTTTATAACTAATTTTTATATTTTAAAAATCCATATACTCTTATAAAAGAAAAATTAAGTATTTGCAAATATAGGTATCTATAACTCATTTTTACATTTAAAACATATCTACTCTTGTAAAAAAAATCCCCAAATCATGATGAAAAATAATTAAATTTCTCTCATTATGTAATGAAAGCGGTAGAATAGCAGAGTAAATGGAAATACACCCACTTAAAAAAAAAGAGATGGAGCCATAGCTCAGTCTGCAATGACCTCACCACCAATATCCAGCATCTGCTTCAATTACCTTCTGAAAATGAAATAACCAAATTACTATTCAGCTTTCTGCTGTGCTAACAAAATTAATCTGAAATATCAAATTTGATTTGCTTTAAATTATATATTATATAACTTCTAAAACCAAAAGCTCTTCCAGCTCTGAAGTGTGAAGAACATGCACCACGGTTGTCATAATAAACAGTAACATATTCTCACATACACAGAAATAAATTAATGGAATGATTGATGACTTAGCTCAAACCAGCCACAACAGTGATATGATTTAAATCATTCCATCTATTCAAAAGTGTGATCAATCAATTTTGATTCTATTCTGTTTTGTACAACAGATGTATTCTTGAAAGGATATGTGCAAGCTTCATTTTCAAATGCCATAGAGTGATTTAAAAATATAATTAGGTTTCTTTTTTTTTTCCATATAGAAAAGAATATTTAAAGGATGAATAACAGGCCTCTAATTTAACTGTTTCCTACATATATCATTTTAAAATTGTGATATAATCCATAATCCATATTCTTTCTTTAAATTTACTTTATCATCTCCATTTATATCTAAACAATTCTTGGCTCACAACCATCAAGCTACTTTTCTCATCTCAGTCTATGATATCCCCACCTCAAAGTGGTCTTTATTCTTCTTCAGAGAAATCTGTTACATGACTCTAATAACAAAATTATTGAGAAAAGACCTCCTTCTTACTCTCCACCACCTTCTGTGTGCCTCAGCAGATCCTGTCATGCTTTGGGAAGCGACCCAGGCAGTCCCCCAAAACCAACTTACTCATCTTCCCTTCTTGTCCCCAGGACACTCAGATTCATGCTCTATGTACTGACACATCAGTCTCATTAGTTGATGCTGAATCACATTTGCAAATCATAGACCATGGTATGTCTTGCTTGGTCTCCTCAAACCTGGCCTGTTATCCTTTTCACTATCATTTTCATTTGTGTGTGAGAAGCAAAAAGCTAAAACGAGTAGGCTGCTTTACTTTCAGACAACAGAATAAAATGGGATGTTAATCATTTGTTTATGCAAATTTTATTTGAAATGGTAAAGGAAAGAAAAGGGAAGTGCCCAAGCTAGAAGAATTTCAGCTTTGAGAGCCTCCAACTCCAAATCTAGTGAGAAAATAATAGAGGAATTCTTGCCACATCCCCAAAAATATAGAGGAAGGTGAGGAGATTGCTGACATTTTTGTTAGTATGTAGACTTTCAAAGTTTCCTTCAAAACACAGCGATTCCCTAATGTGTTCTGAAGTTCCTAAGAATACCTGTGCACTGACAATCATGTTTACTACTTAAATACGTTTAATCATTTAGATCGGTGAGTCTCACTTGTATGGATTACTGATAAAGTTCTATAAAATTCAACTCAACAGTCAGGCACACTGGAGTTGAGACCTGGATCTGCCACTACAAAGCTGTGTGATCCTGGGCAAATAACATATCACCTATATAATAAGCCTTAGCATCTTCATCTGTAGTTAAGACAACAGGATCTATTTTATGGGGGTAATTATGAGATTACTTGAGAATGCAAATAAATCTCTGTCACACAGTAAATGTTCAACAAATGTTAATTACCATTCACAGCAATGACTACCAGATGCAAGGCATAAAGATAGACCTTATGAGGAATATAAAAATGAAAAAGAACTAATGCAATCCCCATCGAAATCTCATTGACATTTTTTAAAGATATAGAACAAAAAAATCATCAGATTTATATGGAAGCACAAAAGACCCCGAATCGCCAAAGCCATCCTGAGAAAAAAGAACGGGGCTGGAGGTATCATGCTGCCCAACTTCAAATTATATTACAAAGTGACGGTAATAAAAATCACATGGTATTGGCAACAAACCAGACACATGGATCAGAATCAAGAGTCCAGAAGTAAACCCATATTTATATGGGCAAATCATTTTTGACAAAAAAGCCAAAAACATACAGTGGACAAAGGAAAGCCTCTTCAATAAATGGTGCTGGGAAAACAGGAAAGCCACCTGCAAAAGAATGAAACTAGACTGTGGTCTATCACCACACACCAAAATTAACTTAAAATGGATTAAGGACCTAAATATAAGACCTAAAACAATAAAATGCATAGAAGAAAACATAGGAACTAAACTCAAGGACCTTGGACTTAAAGAGGGTTTTATGAATTTGACCTCAAAATGGAAGTAAAAGCTAAAATAAATAAATGGGATTACATCAAACTAAAAAGCTTCTGCTCAGCAAAAGAAATTGTCAACAAGGTAAAAACACAGCCAACCGAATGGGAAAATATATTTGCAAGCAATGCCTCCAACAAGAGCCTAATACCCAAAATATACAAAGAACTCATATGACTCAATAACAAAAAAACCCCAAATGATCCAATCAAAAAATGGACAGTGAACCTGAACAGACCTTCTCCCTAGAGGACATATAAATGGCCAAAAAATATATGAAAAGATGCTCAACATCTCTAGCTATTAGAGAAATGCAAATCAAAACCACAATGAGATACCATCTCACATCTGTTAGAATAACTATAATCAACAGGACAAGTAATAACAAATGTTGGAGAGCATGCGGAAAAAAAGGAACCCTCATACACTGCTGGTGGGACTGCAAATTGGTACAGCCACTACGGAAAACAGTATGGTGGTTCCTCAAAAAAAACTAAGAATTGATCTACCATATGATCTAGCAATCCCTCTACTGGGTATTTACTCCAAAGACTTGAAAACCCATATCCAAAAAGATATTTGCGCACTGATGTTCATAGCAGCATTTTTCACAGTGGCCAGGATATGGAAGCAACCGAAGTGTCCTACGATAGATGATTGTCTAAAGAAGTTGTGGTACATATACGCAATGGGATATTACTCAGCTATAAGAAGAGATGAAATACTACCATTTGCGACAACCTAGATGGACCTCAAGATAATCATGCTAAGCAAAATAAGCCAGAGAGAAAAAGTTGAAAATCACATGATATCACTTATATGTGGGATATAAACCTGAAAGCAACAAAGGAACAGGACAAACAGAGACTCAGGGACATGGACTATAGACTAGTGGTTACCAGAGGGTAGGAGATGGAGGATGAGATGCGAGGTAGATGGGATAAAGGGAGTCAAATATAGGAGAGTAGGGGGAGGATGAAGAGGGTAAAGGGGATCAAATATATGGTAGGTGAAGGAAACTGGACTTTGGGTGGTAAACACAACAGGATATACAGATGTCAAATAGTAATGTACACCTGAAAATTATATAATTGTATTAAACAATGTTACCCCAATAAACTTAATTTTAAAAACGTGAGAAAAAAATTAATAAATAACAACAATCAAATAATGCAGAGAAGATGAGAGTGTTGTTACTGGGTGTATCCAAAGACAGACTGATTTAAGGGCCCTAAGAGAAGGCATAAGGAAGCCTAGCAATGCCCTGAGTCCAGTGGCAGGGGAGGGCACATCTACTTTGGGTGGTAGGGTGGAAGTGGAGGATTAAATGAAATAGGAAAGGCCTCGAGGAAACAGTGTCACAACTAAAAATGGGTTTATTAGAGTGATGGGTATATATCACGGTATATAAGGGGAGGATAGTGAAGAGCCGTTCTTTGTATAATGAAAGCAAAGTTCTGAGCAAGCAAAGTGCAAGACATTTACACTTTGCTTGCAAGAAAATCAAAGTAGGAGATAAAGACAGAAAGGAAGGAATGAGCCATAAACCAGGACCTTAAGTCTGAGAGAAGAGTTTAGGATGCAGAAGTGACATATTTGAACTGTGGCTCAGGAAGTCTAATCTGGGAAGATGAGTAGGAGGATATGCAATTAGCATTTGACTTATGAGGGTAGAGGGGGTGAAGACTGTTAGAATTTCCAGATATGAGTTTTTTTGAGGGGGAGAAAAATTCTACTAAAATCACCAAACAGCTAGATTATAATCATGAGCTATTAAGTTTCTAGAGCTGTGAGTACAAAGCATTTTCTGGTTCAGAGCTCAATTTTCTCTGGCTGAAGAGTCACTATATCATCATCAACAGGGAAAGGTTTCAAATGCATGTGACAAAGGTATCTCGAGCTAACAGTACCAAGTTTAAGTCCAAATTCAGGTATCAGTTGAGCTAGTATTCCTCAACCATCAGTAACAACATTTAAAAAGGAGGAGGGCAATTTAAATTATTTACTTTTCATGTGCTTTGATCTTTTCCGTGTCTTGGAATCTTGAGTCTTTCACTGAAGGCTGTGACTAGAGCATGTTTATGAACATGTTTCAAGGGATAAACAGACTCTCTAAAAATTTGTGCCCATGTATTATTATTTTTTTCTTTTTTAACGCCTACAGCACCTGGTATTCCTAGGTGGTCTTCCATCCAAGTACTAACCAGGCCCAACCCTGCTTAGCTTCTGAGTTCAGATGAGATCGGGCATGCTCAGGGTGGCATGGCCATAGACTGTGCTCATGTATTTTTTCTTACTTTTTCTCATTTATTCTTGTGTTTGTCACTGAGGCAGTGTGTTTTTTACATTAAAATTCTTTAGTGAGTTTTTTTCACTAGTGCCTATTTTAAAGACTTTATATATTTAATTCAGTCAGTTCCCTCAACAATCTGATAAGATAGGTACAGACAAATCTATTCTGTTCATTCCATTAAAAAAATGCTGGTTCCTATCCACTAAATCGATTTCATGACACTCCAATGGGATGGTAACCTATAGATTGAAAAGCAGTATTCTACGTAAAATTAAATCGAGTAATTGTTCATTAAAAAATCAAGCAAAAAGCATGAGTCTAACTATGAATGTGTAAATGTCCAGAAGTTTTTTTTAATTTATTTATTTTAATTAGTTTCAAGTTTATGGTACATTTGTTAGACATTTATATAGTTTATAAAATGATTCCCCTAATTGTTCTTTCTCTTCTCTGGTTTTCTACCTAGCTAATACATTAATGCTAACTGCATTCCCTATGCCATGCGCCCTATCTCAGTGACCATCTTTCAACTACTAATTTGTACTTCTTTAACCCTTCACCCCATTCCCTCAGGCTCCCAACACCCTCTCCCCTATATTTGTCCACTATATTTGTGAGTCTGATTTTGATTAATGTGTTCTTTTTGTTCCTTAGATTCCACATATAAGTGAAATCATATGGTATTTATCTTTCTCTGTCTGACTTATTTCACTCAGCATAATAACCTCTAGGTCTATCCATGTCATTGCAAATGGTAGGATTTCTTTTTTTTTTTTAATGGCTGAGTAATATTCCATTGTCTACATGAACCATAACTTCCTTATCCAATCGTCTGTTGATGGGCATTTAGGTTGCTTCCATATCTTGGCTATTGTAAATTGTGCTGCCATGAATACTGAGGTACATAAATCTTTATGAATTATTGTTTTGGTTTTCTTTGGATAAATACCCAGGGTGCAATTGCTGGGTCAAAAGGTACATCCATTTTTAATTTTTTGAGAAACCTCTAGATGGTTTTCCATAGCAGCTGTACCAATCCCACCAACAATGTGTGATGGTTCCCTTTTCTCTGCATCTTTGCCAACACTTGTTGTTTTTTGATTTATTGATGATAGCCATTCTGACACATATCAGGTGATCTTTCATTGTGGTTTCAATTTGCATTTCTCTGATGATTAGTTACCTTGAGCATCTTTTCATATGTCTATGAGCCATCTGTATTTCCTCTTTGGAGGAAATATCTGTTCAGGTCTTCTGACCATTTTTTAATTGGACTGTTTGTTTTTGTTGTTGTTGAATTGTATGAGTTCTTTATATATTTTGGAGATTAACCTCTTATCAGATGCATCATAAGCGAATTATCTTCTCCCATTTAGTCAGCTATCTTTTTATTTTGTTGATGGTTTCTTTTGCTGCACAAAAAACTTTTTGTTTGGGGTAGTCAAATTTGTTTATTTTTTCTATTGTTACTCTTGCCCAGGGAGATATATCCGAAAAGAAATTACTGTTAGTAATATCAGAGAGTTTACTGCCTGTATTTTCTTCTATAAGTTTTATGGTTTCAGGTCTTACATTTTAGTATTTAATCCATTTTGAATCCATTCTTGCATATGGTATAAGAAGATGGGCCAGTTTCTTTTTTTTACATGTACCTGTCCAATTTTCCCAACACCGTTTATTGAAGAGACTATCTTTACTCCATTGTATATTCTTACCTCCTTTGTCATATACTAAGTGAGCATATAGGCATGGATTTATTCCATAGCCTCTTTTTTAATCTGTAGAAAAAAGTTAATTATTTCCTGAAAACATTATCAGACCAAACTTGACTGTGAATGTGTTTTCCCATAAATGAATGTCAAACAATATGTAAATGTTCCCTTCAGAGCAGCTTAATCTGAACTCAATCAAGAAAATAGGAAACATAAGCCTTAACAACTCGAGAGTTTAACTGGTAATTAGTAATTAATTTTCAAATAATGTACAGGCAGCTTCTTCACAGGAAATGGTTTTAAAATATTCTTAATCTTTTTTTAAGATTAATAAAATTGCTGAATACTGAGAAGTTTGCACTGATAAAAATTAAGACTCACAAACCATTTATATTCTACGTTAAAGAAGCTATTTTAAATATTCTCAGTCTGTTAGTCAAAAAATATTTAACACTTCTATATACCAACCACTATTTAACAAGAAACAAGGAAGGAGCCCTAAACTATTGCAGAATCTTCACCCTTCGGATGGCCCATTTGGGGAGAGGCTGACTATATACACATAAACAAACAAACAAGAGCTATGAAGATTACACAGGAAAGATTCTTGGGCAGTGCTGTGGATCTCTACAGGCACATGTTCCTAACAGCAACAAGAATTCTCTGGGATGGTTCTTAGAAATTGAAATCAAATATGGTTTTCAGTAAAGTCAACTAAAACACTCTACTTCCACACCCACATACAATTTTTCCTACTAATTCCCCTCTCAAAGTAAAAATTAATGCTTAATGCAATTTAAACTGAGACAATATGGACTAAAGAAAATAATCAGATACAAACAAAGCAGACTCCCCATTTAAAGGCTCAAAGCTTCCATTTGAAGGCTAAGTGATTGGAGGCATGTTATTTAACCTGCTGAACTACAGATTCATTGTCTGCATTCATATCTACTCATAGGATCATTGTGAGGATAAGGTGAGAGAATGCATGTGAAAGCACTTTGTAAAGTACTAACAAATACTATTATCAAGTTTTATTAGAATTAGTAGGCATAGTGAAACTGATAAAGTAATAACCAAATATTAAGAAGGTATAGAGTTAATAATTACCAAGCACTTCAAAAGGTTCTATGTGCTTTTCAAGTATTAACTCGGTTAAAACCTGCAATATGACTGAATGTCTGAATCCAACAACTGGTAATAAGAATGTTTCTCCTCAGATCTTGGATATACTAAGGTTCTTCTCTAATGGCCCTTGGCCAACAGGAAAAAACAATCTACAGACTCTTAATTAAAGGAAGGGCAAGAGTTCACATCACACTCCACCATGTGGTGTTATTAATTGTTAGCACAGGAGTACCACAGAGACAGCTCTTTCCTAGGGTCAAAGGCTGCCTCTGCAGAGCTGGAGAAGGGGACCATGCACTGTGTCCTTAGCAGTGCTGCATGTCAACCAGCCACACCCATGCAGGTGACTCTTCTCACTGAATCTTGGACTCTGTATCTAAGCAAGAGGGCAAGCTGAAGTTGTCCAAATGTATTTGTGCATTTATTTATATTAGAGCCAACTACTCTTTTTAGACAAGATGCAATCCTAGGGAGTAAAGTGGATCACTGCCATGCAAAACCCTGACTTAGGCAAGTGGGGTGTACAGACTGCATGTTTCCTACTGTCTTGGTTGGTTAATACTCTGACATTAATTAACTATGTTATGAATGAGTAAAGTTGACAAGACATGTAGTATAGGATGTCTTCAAGTTACAAACAAGCTATTTTGGAAAAGGTCACTTAAAAATTAATCTTTAAAATCCGGGATGCATTTCTGCAATTGAATTCACAGGGGTGTAAACTGATGTTAGGCTGCCAAGACTGCCCACAGAAATCTATTCAACCCACACTGTGAGCAGCAGCAAGTCAGGTAACCTGTGTTTTACAGGCCCCGTTCTGTCACTAATTTGCCACACAGCTCTGGGCAGCATCACAGAGCATAAGCTCCTGATGGAGAAGTACAGAGCTGGGCCCAAATCCTGCCTCACTTACTTACCTGCTGTACAAGCTCACTGAAGTTATTCAACCCCTTTGAGCCTAAATTTCCACAGCAGTCAAATCATGTTTGAGGATAAAAATTTTATATATCAGAGGCTTGGTATGAAGATAATTTAGACCAGTTCTCCCAACCTTTATCACATCAAAACATACACATAAGAGGATAATACTTATACTGCTCCCTGAGGTAGATGCTGCTCATCGCTAAAGGCGACCAGCCTGTGTCTCTGGCCATCCCAAGGGCTGAGGGGTCTCGGTCTCTGGCAAGACTACCTGAGACGTGAGACTGTGTCCAGCAACCCCAGTGGTGAGGCTCTGATTAGCAGTATATATAGTGTCCTGATGTGTGGACAACACATCATTGACAATTTCCCCTCATGGGCTTAAGGCCCGACTGTTAAATAAAAGGGTGCCCTAGATTTCTGAAAGCACTTGCATTGTATAATTTGACTTCATGATATTCCAGAATCTAGCTGTGCTCATAACAACGTGCCTTTGGGAAACTATGATTCCACTCTGCACTGCTGTAATTGTTCCAGTCTCCCTGATCTGAACACAGGAGCAGCTCATGTGTGAGGAGTGGGGTATCAAGATGAGGATTCTTTGGGGGTGAAAATGAAGGTGCAGGTAGGCATCAAAGCTAAGGCCAGTAATGATTTGTTCTTAAAGGAGTGATTAAGTACTCACTGTGACTGGCACTCGGTGTATGCTACCTAAATGTTCACGGCCATCTTGGTTTCTTTTTGTTTGAACAAGACAGCTACACGGCTTACTATATAGTATACTTAATTTAAAAAAAAAAAAAAAGCAAAATCCCAGTGATCAAATATCAGTCTCCAGATCATGAAGAGGTCAAATCTCAATCAGCGTGGACAAGAGACCAGATCTGGTTCGGCTCTGGTCCTCATTGCTGTGCCCCACCTGGGCTTCTGCTGCTGTTTCGGGTTGGAAAGCTTTCTTCTTTAAATTCTTCTTGTTTACGGGTTATTATTAGCCACATTTAACAACAGAAGAAATGCAGTATGAGGGAGTTTAGAAAGTTGGCCAAGATCATACACCGATGTTATTTTGAAACACTAGTGTTCTTCTGATGGGTCAGAGGTTCAAGGCTGAAGAATTGCCAGGGTAACGGCTGGAGACAGAAGTGAGATGGGATGGGAGCTAAGATGTGTGGTATACTCTGCACCCTTGGGGGTGGAAGGTGAGGTGGACAGAAGAGCATCATCCCCTCCCTGCTATGTACTGCTGGCTCTGATGGGGGTGGGCAAGAGAAGGAAACAGGTGGCGGTGGCAGTTCTGCTTTTCATGACAACCAAAACAGAGTGGGAGGAGCCAGCAAGTAAGTATAGAGGAACCAACTGAAACAACACACACAGTCTACTGAAGGGTCTCTGTCACTCATCTATTCACGGGCCCTCTCAAATCTTATTAGAGGGGGAAAGTAGATCTCCTGCAAAATACCTCTTTGGTTTAACTAAAAATGTATTTTTGATATCCTAAATTTAACCCAGGATGCTGAAAAATAGGTTCCCAAGGAATTTTCAAACGCACATACGAAGACATAAAGAGATCTACAGCAAAATCACGAAATGGGTTCTAAATTGGACAGAAGCCAAATAATGTAAAAATGAGTGTGGAAGAGAGCCCTGTGTAGCACTACTGAACAAATATCTGCCTTCTAATTGCAAGGGGAAGGAAGAGGGCACAAGGCCATAATGAATAACTATCACTCCAGAGGGTACGGTAGTACAGAGAGTATAATTTGCTTTAATAATAATTCAATTTTTTATTTGGTTTCAAAACCTGTCAAGCATCAGGGAATTAATACACACATTTGTAATATACTAAATGTGTATATACAAATTCTCTGCAAAAGCACAGGAAAAGGTCTCACAAATTATTCCATCTGGAATAAGCAACTGCTATAAAACTACACTGAAGGTCCTGAGAACCAGGAGGGTTAGGAGTGGGAGGTCCTCGAACTCCTTAGAGCTTATTTGGAATAAATCCACCTATTAGTGAAGCTAATTCACCCTTTTAGAGTTACAAAAGCAAATTTCAAGAGAAATTATAAAAAAGGAAGTATTGGGTAAAATCCTCAAATTGCTCACTTCAATCCAAAATTCTTAAAATAGGTTCTTTGAAACTTACCTTTCTCTGATGTGGAGAGAGAAACAGACAGCAACAAAGGAGGCGGATAAGGGACTATTTACCAAACATAATCACACAACAGTTATGAAACCACATGGTAGAGGAGCCCACCAAGAAAACACGCTATTTACCTACTCTTAGGGAAAAGGGATGGGGGTGTGGGGAGGGGTGAATAGAGTTTAAAAGCAATTTTTAGGATTTCAGATACACACTCTGGTAGCAGGCAGAAATCAGGAGAAGTCTTCCTTTTGCTCTCCTCTGAGACTCTAGAGGTTTGTTTACAGTGGTGTGACTGCGTCACTTTGGTCTTACCCTTTGCCTGACTTCACATTCTTCTCTGGAGATCTTGCCTGGACTGCTCTCATTCACACTGCTCCAGAGAAATCAGCCCTATGTTGTCAGAAATTGGCTTTCAAGTAGGTCCTGTTAGTAATTCACTTTATGGAATGCCACAGTTTAGTCAGAAGGCATTTGAAAAGATTTATAACTTTTGCTCTTTTCTGATAAGGAAGGATTAAGGGTAGGGGGGCAGGGGGGTTGCCTTTTGCTTATCATAGGTTGACCATTTTTGGCTGCCACTGAATTAAAATCTCTAAACTACAGGTTTGTCTGTTTTTGTTTTTGTTTCTCTCTCTCTCTCTCTCTCTCAAGCTCTCTCTCAAGCTCTCTCATTTCCTAGTAACCAATCATGTTGACCTACTATGTTAATAGCACCACTGATTTTTGTCCTCATACAGCTATCCCTATGTTCCCAAGGACACATTTCATTTTAGGATAGGTTTTTCTTTTAATTGTTAGAATACTTTTCATACGAGGTCAAAGCAAGCATGACAGTTAACTTTGACATTTCTGAGTTTAAAAAAGCTGCGCTGTTTTTTCAGAAGTTTCATCTTGCATTCTCAGTTTAAGGGGCTCCCCTAACTCTACATCTTAGGAACAAGAAGTGGTTAACTTTGAGCAGATTGTTCATGAACCACCAGTCAATTCTTACTACTGGAATCAGTTTGGATTTGGACTGAGCAGGCACTATAGTTTTGAAATCGCTATGTAGAGCGTCCAACGCAAAATAACACCAAACAAACAAACAAAACCCTGACCTAAACTCACATTTTATATGCATATTAACTCTAGTTACTGACTTAAATATAAAATAATACTATAAGACTTTTAGGGGAAAAAAAGAAAATATTCAAGACAGATTAGAGCTGGGCAAAGAGTTATTAGATTTGATATCAAAAGCAAAATCCATAAAAGGAAAAACTAATAAGCTGAATCACAACAAAATTAAAAACTCTTGTTCTGCCAAAAGAGACGCTATTAAGAGGAAGAGAAAAAAGCTAGACTGGGAGAAAATATTTGCAAACCATATATGGAAGAACTAGTATCTAGAATGCATAAAAAACTCTCAAACCTCTATGACAACAAGAAATTCAATTACAACGTAGGCAAAAGACATGAAAAGATATTACGCTGAATAAGATGGATAGATGGCTAATAAACAAATGAAAAGATGTCCAAGTTCTTTAGTTCATTAAAGAAATGCTAATTTAACCACAATGAGATATCACTGTACATCTGTTAGAAAGGCTAAAATAAAGAGTGACAATACCAAATGTAGACAAGGATTTGAAGAAGCTGAGTCATTTGTATATTGCTGATGGGGTGGAATGTGAAACAGTACAGCCACGCTGGAAAAGAGTACAGTAGTTTCTTCCAAAGTTAAACATGGACTTATCACTAGACCTAGCAATATCACTCTCAGGCATTTCTCTGGTAAAACTAAAGTTTTACATTCACATAAAAGCTTGTACACAAATGATCCTAGCACCTTTATTTGTAACAGCCCCAAAATGGAAACAAATCAATGTCCTTTAACAGATGAACAATGAAAAAACTGTAATACATTCTGACCATGGAATACTACTTAGCAATAAAAGGGAACAAACAATATATACAGCATCTTGGACAGATCTCAAGTGCTCTCATCTGAATGTATGTGTTCCCCCCAAATTTGTATGTTGAAACTTAATGCCCAATAGGAGGTGGAGCCTTTGGGATGTGATTAGGTCATGATGGTAGGTCCCTCATGAATGAGATTAGTACACTTGTAAAAGAGGCCTGAAAAAGCTCCTTACCCCTTTCACCAGTTGAGGTTACAGCAAGAGGACTGACTGCCTTATATGAACCGGAAAGTGGGCTCTCACCAGACACAGAACATAACCATGCTGGCACCCTGCTCTCAGACATCCAGTCTCCAGAGCTGTGAGAAATAAATTTCTCTTGTTTATAAGCCACTCAGTCTGTGGTATTTTGTCAGAGCAGTCTGAGTGGACTGAGACATCAAGGGAATCACACTAAGCGAAAAAAAAATCCAATGTCAAAAGATTCTATAGAGTATGATTCCATTTATATAATATTTTTGAAATGACATTATGGAGATTGAGAACAGAGTAGTGGTTGTCAGGGGTGGAATGTAGAGGAAAGGAAGTGAATATGAATACAAAAAAGTAGCACATGGGATCTTTTTCACAGATTTGTTCTGCATCTTGATTGTGATGGTGGTAGCACAAGCCTATCTGTGATAAAACTGCATAGGCCTAAAGATACATAAAAACACACACAAACACAAAAGAGAGCTTGGTGAAATCTGAATAAGGTTGGTGCACTGTATCAATGTCAATTTTAGTTGTGATATTATAGGATAGTTATATTAGGTGTTCCATTGTGGGAAACAAGATGAAGGGTATAGGTTATCTTTTTGTATTAGTTCTTATAAACTACATGTAAATCTACTATTATCTCAAAATAAAACACCACTCTATAGTTTTTATTTATTCTAAGTATCCTATCTTTCTAATGTTTCACCCATTAGATGCCCGATTTCTTCTTTGCCCAAACAATCTTGTTACTCTCTAATCCTAACAGTGGAAAACATTTCACTACAATTCATAGTTTAATTCTTGCTTTCCAAAACTTTCCATTCATGATTTACTACTGTTAATTGGAGCATGCTCTTTGGAGATGACCTCCATTGAATACTGACTCTTCCATAGCATGGAACAGACAAAACACTTTACTTCATTGGTAAAGTGGGAAAAACTTATGACATAGGTTTACTGTAAAGATAAATAACACAGTAAGTACTTGGCACATAACAGAGTTCCTTAAATATTCATTTCCTTCCTTTTCCCATTAATGATCTAAAACTTCGCTTAATTTCTAGATAAAAACATCAACAAAAAACTCTGGTTGTCAGTTTCCAAGGCTTATATTTGGAAAACAGGAAATGTATCTTTATGGAGCACAGACTCTGGGTGGGGTTGTGGTGAGCCTGAATCAGTCCTTAAGAAGAATTTCAATTTAGGAGCCCATAATGATCATTTTAAGCTATGTTCTCACTCTGGGTTTGAAAACATTCCAGCTATCAAAATGATTTATAAATGTTTTAGCATATTATTTCATTTTATTATGACTAGTGACTGGCTGCCATGTAGAGGTTAAAATTTGTAAACAGTAACCAATCATACACTAGATTATTTCTATCCAGATACCAACCAATGTATATAAGCTTTAAAAGTGACATGGACACCAATGAGAGAATTTCATCTGTTTCATCTATTTACAAAATACTTTTTAGTAATAGATTCCTTACAAGGTATTAGGTTTTAAATATGCCATAGCTTTTTAGTTATAGCTCAACCAATTAAGTTACAGAGCAGGAAACAAAGTATATTTAACTTCCACTGCCTACCTGCTCTGCTTATGAATAGTCACAAGACACAGAATGCCAAGTAAAACTTGGGGACAGAGTCCACTCAAATATTTTTTTTTTAAGTACTGATGAAATTTTGCAAAGCACATGCTTACCGAGCAAAATAACTTTGTTTCCGTTCCTTCTTCTCCTCCTTGGTATCCATAATATGCAATCAAAAATGCGAAGTATTTGGGAATGTCCTTTTTAATCAGTGAGTCATAACCCTGTAATATAAAAATAACAAAGTGACTATAAATTAAGACACTTATAATGGCCAATATTAAGAATAAAGCAGATGGATCTACAGGCCCAACCACAAAGGGAATATAAACTTTAACCAATAAACACAGTCATGAGTCATATACGAAATACAAATACCCATGGGGGACTGAAAACCTACAATTAAAGTGAGGGTGTTAAACTACAACACGAAAGGAGGCTGGAAAAAGAAACTGAAGTATTTTCCTCATAACTAACCATTTTTTCAAAATGCCCTAGAATGAAAACCACTAACTTCGGAAGATTTTAGGCTAGCTATGCAGAAGCTAATCATTTAAAAAAAAAAATTTCAACTCATAACCACTTTTTTGGGTAATTAATAATATGTCTCATACTTAATTATGAAAAATGAATAACTTAGGTGTTTTACAAGACTGTCCTTTCTTTAAAAATAAAAGCATGAGTGTTCTATTTTATTTTCGGAAACATGCCTGCGAGTCCCTACCACTTGAGCAAATGCGGAAATGAAAGTACAAAGTCTAAGGAAGCTGCGCTTCAGAATGGCTTTCTATGCCTGCCTCTGCCTCTCCCTCTGCACCCCTGCTATCTTCACCTGTTTCCCGGGAGTGATTTAAACCTATAATAAGAGGCTGTCTCCAGATCAATCTTCCTTAAATACCACTTTCATCACCACACTCCTGCTCAAAATTCCCAATGTCTACTTACTGCCTGATTCGCTAATCTAAATTTTCTGCAGAGCATTAACTTTTCCTAAAATCTATCTTTTCACCCTGAAGAGGTATCAAAGTAAAAGCAAAGCATGTTCATCATTTACTAATTTATTTCAATTCAATAAACAATTTAATTCACAATACATATTATATGAAAGGTACTGTGGTAAGTATCAGAGACAAATTAAGACATGATATTTGCCCTGATGAAATTTAGAGTATTGTGAGGGAGACATATAGGATTTCAGATCAATGGAGAAGGCACAGGTATCACTAAAGCCTAGAAGAAGAAGAACCCTCAGCTTTATGCAGAGCCCACCTACGCACTCCTCATGCTCACCAAGATTTGAAGGATGAGTATGGGTTTCCTAGTTAAAAAGTACAGAAAAGCAGGCCCAGCTTGAACAAAGGCAAGAAGACATAGCATTTCCTCGATATGCCAAAATGAAATGTAAAGCAGGGAAACAGAGCTGAGGATGAAGACATGGGTAGTCTGTATAATACTTTAGGTGATATAAGGTCATGGAAGACCTTCTATGTCACGCTAAAGAGCTTGAACTTAATCCTAGCTAAGCATTATGGGCTGCTCCCCGCCCCCCTTCACTGCAGACATTACTAAGCAATCATACTGAACCCAACAGCAGTACTCACAGCAGACATTACCAAATTGACCAGAGCTGGTTCACGAGATAAAACCACTTTTCTCATCTTTTGTGCATATGAAAGGAAGCCATCAAACGGTTTCATTTGAGGGAGTGTGATGTGCACAGAGTGCAGAGGATGAACTGAGAGGACTGAGCACAGGATGAAGTAGATCTATTAGAAAGAATTTACAGTAAAACCACTTGAGAGAGAAGGGCCCATACTAGCAGTTTTTAACACAGAAAGAGGGGGAATGAAATATTTAGGAGACAGGAAGAAATGACAAACACCCGAGTTTCTGCTTCAGGGACTGGGTAGACTGTGATACCATAAATACGACATGATCTACATGAAGGGGTCAGACCATGTGTGAGGTGGGGGAGCAGAAACGGATAAAAGATAAGTTGTAGACATGTTGTCTTTGAGGTGCCCATGAGAGTCAGCTGGAGACACTCACTGGACATGTGATTAAGCCTGAAGCTCAGGAGTAGAGTCAGGGCTAGAGAAAAATGTTTAGAAATTATCAGTATATGGTTATAGTTAAGGGGGAAAAAAATACAACGATGAAAGCACCCTGGAACCATAACTATGCAGAAGGCCCTGCATGGAAACATAGTCTAGGGGACGCAGTCCCCCATTTACTGTTTTATCCCCATGTGTCTGACATGGGCTCCACCTTCAAGGAGTTTATCAACCAGTAGGAAAAATAAGATGTGCGCAAATAACTAAAAAGAAAGATTAGTAACTTGTAGCTATCTCAAAGAATAATACTGAGAATCCAAAAGGCACAAAGTTCAATTTTGAGTGAAGTGTTAAAGTAAATTTTTCAGTGCAAGTGAGGGTTTCGATAGGTATAAACAGGAGAGACAGCATTCCAGAAAGAGGGAACACCTGATCACAGGTATGGATATGAAAAGGGCAAAACACATTCAGGTAAGGACAGAGTAGCTACCAGGTAGGAAAAGCAAACCAAACCATAATGCCTACCTACCTACCATAAGTTATTTATTACAACATATTATCTACATGTCATCTCTTTTAATCCTTACAATCACATTATGAAGTAGGTATCCTTATTTCCATGAAAATGAGGCTGAGAGATACTAGTTTCCTAGTTCTACAGCAGCTGTTGGACCAGCACAAATCCAGTTTGGTGTACACTTCAGTGCCTTTCAATAACCATGGGGCCAGAAAGCCTTTGGATGTGAGCTAGAAAAGTAGTCTGTAATCAACAGCATCCAATGCCTCAGCATGGATTCTGCAGGTTAAGAAAATGCACCTGGCCATTGAAGGAGTAGGTCATCGAGACCTCCAATAGGACTTCATCAGTAGAGTACTGAGAGTGAAAGCCATGCCTTAATGAATTGCCCAACTCTGTAACTTAATCTTTAATCTTTCTCTAAGCTTGAAATAACTCTGCTACCCTCCTCCATCTGACAAGACCTAGCACAAGGCCCACATTTGCTTTGAAGCTTTCCCTGGCCACTTGTGTGCCCTTTTTTTTTCTTAGGATCTCAGTTCACATGGCATTTATCATTACTTGTGAGGCATTTAAAATTATACATTGGTGACAATGCCATTTCACTTAGCCTCTTCAGCCCCAAACAAACCAAAAGTTCCTTCAAGTCAGAAACCACTATGTTTCATTCATAATTTCCTTATAGTTCCTTAAATAGCTACCACAGAACTAGACAGGAAATCCACATAAAAACTAAGCAAGGAATGGATCTCAACTTGGAGTATGGTCATTTACATGGCAGACTGATAAAAATCCAAGGATCCCTTCTGAATTAAAAATTACTTGGGGATGGGAGCTTTAGATTCAAGCCAGCCTCTCTCAGACTCCAGAAAGGATATGAATGCCAGCTCTCCACCCTGCCCTGTGCCAGGTGGTTTATTTTAAAGTTCCTTTCCTACACACCACCATATGTGATGACCTCTGCTTATTAGATTTCCCCTCATGAATAAAAATGAAGTCATAACAATCTAATTGGAAAATTTTTATATTGCAAGCTGAGCCAGAAACTAATATTTGGTTCCAGTGGAAAAATATTGACAAAAACAAACACAAGAAAAAAAAGATTAAATGATCCAAGAATTGACATCTGGTACTGCTGTGTCTGTTTAGAACTGGTGAAGTATATTTAAAAAATATATTCTATTCGATAAATAAAAAAAAAAATGTTAATCTTTGTTTTTTTTTCATTTTCTGGGAATTTTTATATTCCTTAAAGAAGACAGATTCTGTCCTTTCCAATCTAGACACGCCAACAGATTAACCAGAAAGAGATGAGCAAAGGGTGCTGTAAAAATGATTTACACAGAGCACCACATACCAGCCTTCATGCTTCAGTGAAGATCCAGAGCTCCTTAAATCAATCTCTAATGGGAACTACATTTTCCATTATAAGTGGTTATAATGGGATTCTTAAAAGCTCTTCTTTCACTTAATGCTGACTTTTCCTCATATCAATAAACTCTAGACTCATCCAAACACCAAATTACAAGAGTCTCCTGTATTTACAACATATTACAGACCAAAAAGAATTTTATGAGGGAGCAAAGTCTTCTATCTAAATATTTATTTTTGTGATCTTAAATCAGGATGGTCAATTCAAATCTAAATTCAGTTCGTTATGCAAATAAAAAAGGTACATCCAAAATCCTTACCTCGTTAAGAGCTGTGTTGAAGGCCAAGTGCTTTCTGTGCTGCCTGCAAAGTGTTCCCTGTTTGAGACCACAGCCCCACTTAGAATTTAAGCACAGAGCTATCAGAGACTTCCTGCTATATCAAACCAGTGTGGACCCAGACAGCCCAGGGTGGCTTTTGGCTTCACATCTAACACACAGCAGCTCTTTGTACATTTATGCATAAACAGTCCAGACTGGAAAAACACAGTATACTCATGATGCCCATCAACTGTTTTCCCCAAAACATGTTTCCTATTATACAAATGAAATAATGCTTGGTCACATTGGCCATTGAAGGAATAGACCAAAATGTTCCTTTCTATGTAGATATCTCCTCCTAGAAAATACTAACACTTATAAAGAAATACAACAGGCATTCATTCAGTCTTTCTCAAAGCCATACTGTATACAAAGGAAGAATATTCAAATGTACGTGTTAACCACAGTCAAAAATTTGAATATTCTGTTCAATGAGAAACCCGAAAAAAAAAAAAAAAAGACATAGAAATGGATACAAAGGTATGCCACAAACATGTAAGGGGAACATTCAGGAGATAATAACCTCAAATAAAAAAAAAAAATGTGTGTCACAGAAACAAAACAATAGAAAACAGAATTTAACAGCAACAAGGAGCTAAAAAGTTATGCCTGAATCAAGGTGATCAAAGACAGGCCAGTATAGAGAGCTACTTGGGAAAATGGGATGAAGCCAGTGGATAGCATAATGAATGGAGAACTCATCAACTCGTATTCCATTATTTTTTGCTGAGGGAACTGAAATTATACTTGAAAGAATGAAACAAAATTTGAGTTTCACTGTTCTCTTACCAAGATGAGTAAAGAGATTTCATCAAAGTAACTAGATATTCTAAATGAAGACCCACCTCTGCACTAGATAGATCATTTTATAAATTCTCTCTAAGAAGAGAATGTGCAAATGACACTTCTAAAAAGTCACTGACAGGGTCAAAAATTGTTGAAGATGTGGAAAGTGCTAAAAACCTGACCACAGGCAAATACATTTTAATTTTCAACAAAAGTTAGAAGAAGGATTATGCAAATTACACACTGGAGAACATCACATAAGTCCCCAGCAAAACTTTAGAAATAATCAGTAAAGGCAGTTTGGCAAGGACTTAGAAAGAGGAGGCAGTGAACTCTGAGACCTCGAATGCATATAGAAAGCTAACCATTCAACAGAACAATAACAAGTGGACCCCTTTTTGAAGCATCCACCATGGACCAAGTACTCTGCTGGAAATAAAAAGATGACAGTATTTAGGGGTCAGGAAGCTCAGGTGGAACAAGTAACTGAAACCATCAGCTGGTAAGATAGGTGGTGAGTGCTCTGATATCGGTAGAGTACAGTGGGGAAGCAACTAACTCTGCCAGGAAGGAAAGTGTTGGGGAAATTTCACAGGTAATGCTAGAACTGGGCTATGAAGGAGCAGCAGGAGTTTCCCGGATGAATGCAGAAAAAGTTCGAAACATTAGGCAGCCTGAGGATGTGCAAGCCATTGCGAAGGAATTTGTGGTGCTCAGGGAATCCTGATGGTCTGGTGAGGCTGATGTACAGGGCTGGTAGAGAGGCAGAAGTTCAGGGAATGGTGGTTTGGCCAAATTATTCTGGCCTAGTTTTACTTTTGGACATAACTACTATTCTAACACACCAAGAAAAGGAGGTAAACACAGTGTAACTGTACTTAAAAGTCATCTGATAAATTTCTCTTGATCTGTTTATGGATAAGATGGAGAAATGTGGGCTAGACATGGGTGGATACTTCTATGAGTAGATGAAGGAAAGTACTGAACCACTGTATCAATAGGTATGTACTGACCAACTGATTCAACTCAGAGCCGGGGAGCTGACCTCCACCCTCCACCTGGAGGGTGGATGTTAACAACTTAATACAGTATTTGTCCTTAGGCCTTGTCCTCATCAGCAAATTTACTATTAACTCGAATTAAAACAGAGGTCTCGGACTTCTGGGGGGATAAATAACATCCTGAATAAAGGCATTTAGATTTAGACAGACCTCAGTGGTTCAGAGAAAGGTAGAACTTACCCCCATATGAATCCCAGGTTCTACCTCTGGGCAAGGTGCTAAGGAATGAGAGAGATGGAGCTTACTATTAGCACTAGTGAATATGATTTTACAGTTTTAGGCGACAGTAAGATCCACATGCCCAATGGTGTGATTCCATTGCACCCTCCCCTCTCCGCCCCCCCCCCAAAAAAACACTATTGCAATCAGCTCAGAAGGAAAAAAGACTATAATAGTCTGTCCCATCCTTTTTGAAGATTAGAATATATCAAGATGACTGCAATTGACTCTGGGTCTCAATACAGGAGAAACATAAGGAAATTGGAGTAACCAGGATGGTTAAGTGACATAAAACTAAATTTTAAGAACATTAGTCAAAGGAGCTGGTCAGGTCCAGCCTGAAAAGAGTTGGGCTGAAATGACAGCTATTTTCAAATACCTCATGGATCCTATGTGGTAGAGGATTTAGGCTTATCCCCATAGACCTTCAAGGGGTACCTCTAGAATCAGACAACAGATATGTAGGGAGAGAGGCCTTGGCTCGAGATAAGGAAGAACTGTCTTACAGACAGATGCAAAGAGCTTCCATTTAGAGTGGCTTCTGAATCTCCAAAAGTGACCGAGCACAAGCAGAAAGACCACTTCTTGAGATTGCTGCAGACTAGCGTTCTCAACCCTATCAAAACCAACACCGTTCATCTAAATATATATTTTATAATACGCTTTTTATAATATTGAAATGAAGTTCACAGATACAATAGCCTACTTACACACTTAATCTTATGAAACCAATGCCCAAAAGGAAAGTAACTGATAACAGATATTCCAATATGTAAATTCTCAAGTTTTAAAAAATCTGTATAATGCCAAAAATAAAGTGGTTCATAATAGGTATTTTAATAAGGACACTCAAGCATAAGCTCACTAAAAGACACAATGAAATACTTGCTTACACCTACTTATATAGGACAACTTTAGCTACAGGAGAAATGAGATCAGAAACTATTTTACTACAAAGGAGAAGTACAAGAAAATGAAAGAGCAGAAGCAAGGGGACTGGAAGGGCTGGGTAATGCCAGGGTGCATGAACATGAGACTAAAAGCTAGGACTGTAAATAATAACCAAACAGATATTTCTATGCATAGTAATTTAGAACTAATCTTGATTTTCTTTAGAATGTCTCAATAAATATTCACGTAAGTCCTACAGAAGATAAGAAATTCAGAAATATAAGGGACACTTTTTCACGGCCTAGAAGTGTCCCACTAATTGCAGGGCATTTGGCACCTCTGCTTCACCCACCCCTTCACCTAAATGCCAGCAGTCCCCCCAATAACTGTGCCAACCAAACTGCCCTGCTAGAGGTATAATGCACTCATTGGGAACAACTAAAATAGAGAAAAGTCAAGCTCTATGGGTAAACTAATATTTTAAATTATTTTTCGATTAAAAATTTTCAATTTCCAAAGTTCCTTCAAAGCTGTGATTTTGTAAACTCTACACATGAGAAGTTCTCTGTTTTCAAGATGCATTGTGCTTCAGCTGACCAACCCCTTTAGTCCATGTTATTAAGGCGGCGCAGCATCTTTAAACCAGGACAGTTCTGCCTGGAATCCAGAATCTCTAACTCTAAGGTGTGAAGCTTTGGGCAAGTCACTTAATTTCTCAAGCCCTCAGTTTCCTCATCTGTAAAAGGGCTGTTATAGAGATTAAATGTGTCTTCAACTGGTGCCCCATGGAACAGAAATTCTATCCATGGAGATTTCAATGAACCCAAATGTTCAAGTGCTCTTGAAAATTACTCCTACCTTCAACACCTGTAGAGTTAATTCAAATTTACCCCAAATATTTCTCAACCATAAAATAAAACTTCCTCTTTCCCACTACCAACCACTATTTATTGGGTGTCTGCTACATTGTATATTAAAATCACACAGTGAACTAACTCAAGCTAGGCAGCTCTACTGAATATAAAAATGTCAGCAAGCAGATACAGTTAAACATTTATTGAACATTAACCATAAGCAACGAATTTTTTGTTCAATGATGTTAACACACTGTTTAATCTTCATGACTGTATGAGGGAGTTAATACAGTGTTTTTCATTCTTTTCAGATAAAAAATTGGAAGTTTAGAAAGGTTAAATAACGTATTCAAGGTTGAACAGCCAGGACTCAGAGCCAGAATGATCAGCTTTGTCTGATGCCAAAATCAGAACCACTAACAACCTCTGATGCTAAAGCTGTATCACTACAGCACTTTCACTTCAACTTCCTAGTTCTTCCTGAATTTACCCACTGTTGGAAAGAACAAGAGGGTAAGTACCACCTTCCTGAATTGTATTAAGATTAGTCATTACTATTTGTTAATAAATGTACTTCAGTGAACATGTCCATTCATTCAATAAATATTTCTACACCAAATTAGATTTTTAAAGAAGCCGTCAGAAACACATTCCTTTAATTCACCAAATTAATTATTACATCTTAAGTTTTAAGCACAGAAGTAATGAGAGAACTTTGAGTATGCCTGAAATATTTCTCTTAGCATTTGGCAATTTTTTGGTTTCTGTTAATTTGTAATCTTCTGCTAATATGATGATTTCCTCATTGAAAACAAAATTGGTAAATACGGAGAATCCAAATCAGAAAATAGAATTTTGACCTTTTTAAAAAAGATTTCTTTATTGATTTTAAGTTAAAAAGTCCCTTTTTTCCCAGCACTAAAATTATAGGTACTTTTTAAAACTAAAAGTTATGATTCTATAAAAATTCTGCCACAGTTTTTTAAATATATTAGATACATTCTCTCATTAATACAATAAGAATTCAGTTTTGAACAGTTTTATACCTGTACACAAAAACAAGATTAGAGGGGGGAAATATGCAGAAAGTCATACAGAAAGTTATTGGAGGCGGTGAAAACAGAACAGAATCTACTCTGCTGATATCATTTCTCAACCATAAGATAAAACTTCCTCTTTCTCACCACTAGCCACTGTCTATTGGGTATCTGCTACATGTGTATGATTGTCCCTGACAAGAGTTGGGGAAAACCTGATGCCTGCATCACCTACAGATGTGGTTTCTGGGGAACACCCCCTGCTATCACTGCAGCACTATAAGATGACCTTCAGACGGTCTCTGAGATGAATCTAAAAGTGGTAGGCTCCAAATAGCATCAAGAGTGAAACAGGTGACATAGAAAGAAAAGTCTGTCTTCAGTTACTTCTGAAATGCATTTCAGTATTATCAGACAGACCCACTGCTAAAATCCTAGGACCTCTAGTCTGCTTTTTTGTTTTTTTTGCAGACATCTTCTGGTCCCGGCTCAAAAGGAAGAAGCTCCATACTATTCTGGAGTTTTTCTGCTGGTACAGAACTCAAGTTCATTCATTCACTAAGGCCTTGCAGGGGAACAGGTGGCAATGTGAATTACTGTGTCAGCTTCCTGGGCTCATAGCAAGTGCCATCTCTACTTCATGGGTCCTGATCTTGCACCAGACCCCAAATCCTTTAACTTTAGGAGAAAAATAACTGTGAGCAGTGGTTTCTACTACTAATTATTTATTACCATTATCATTACCATTTGGTGGGAAGTGTCTATTTGATGGATCTGAATTAGAGTTAATTGGTGCAAACAAAACCAATTAAATTTATGCATAAAGATGTAATAATGGAATGCCCTTCCAAAGAACACAACAGTATACGTGTTGCAAACACTGGTTTTCAAGAATTAAATTTGTGTGTCCTTTGATACTATCAAGAGACAAATTTCACTCTACCTTTTAAATTGCCAATTCACTAAGTAAAAGATGTGCCGCTTTGTTCTCAAGGATGGTATCTGAAATTCAATGCAATTTCAAAACACATTGGCATAGACTCATACTTGCAAAAATGCAAAATAAAAAATAATTGAATTACCACTTCTGAAGTTGTACTTTCAGCATATTCATTTACATGTTGAATACAGGTAGTAATAAACAATTTACACTAACTCCAAAATGATGCCTTGTCACATACTTATATAATTGATCTCTTCAATCCAGAAGGGTATGCTCCAGGTAGCTGCTTTTCCTTCTCCAGCATCAGTTCCAGGACCAAGACATGTGCCACAGACCTGAACTCCAACCTCAAATTTGGAGTCCAGCCCAGCCCTGCCCAATCTAGCCAAGAGCAGCCAAACCACTGTCACCGTGCAGATTCATGAATGTGAAGTAAGTATTTGTGGTTCTAAACCACTAAGATTTTGAGGCTGTTATGTAACATTATCACAACGAAAAACCCAATATACCCTCAGAAATATCTTGATGCACAAATTACTTTGTGGATTTTTACCAGGAAGATCAAACCTGCATAGTACGTATTTCTGTCTATGTGAATAATTCTACCAAGGCCTGGAATAGCAAAGCCTAGAGACAGAAGCAACCAATTAATACAAATAGCCAAGGAGCTTTCCTTTCCTTCCAGTTGTTATTTACCTATAACCAATGTGCATGGTTATGGAAATTCAAGTACTTTTTCTTTTAAAGACTCATAAGAAGGTATCATCTGACACCAAGGATGACTTCTGCATATTTTGGTATGTTCATCTATATACTTTTACATTACTTTTTATTATGTTTGAATTGTGTACCCTCCCCACCAAATGTTGAAGTCTTATCTGCAGTACCCCAGAATATGACCTTATTTGGAAAGAGTGTCATTACAGATGAGGTCAAACTAGAGTATGGTGGGTCTCTAATCCAATATGACTGATGTCCTTCTAAAAAGATGACCATATGAAGTTAGAGACACACAGGGAGAACACCACGTGTGGACAGAAGCAGAGATCTGAGTTATGTAGCTGTAAGCCAAAAAAAATGCCAAGGACAGCCAGCGAATCACCAGAAAACAGAAGAGGCCAGGAGGAACTCCACTATAGGTTTCAGAGAGACCACTGCCTTGCCGACACACTTGATTTTAGACTTCTAGCCTTCACAATTGAAAGACAATGAATTTTTATTGTTTTTAAAATACCCAGAGTTTGTAGCACTTTGTAAGAGCAGCCCTAGGAAACTAATTTGCGTTTTAAAAATTTTATACACTATCAGCTTCAAAAGGTATTACTGCAGCAAAAATGGTATTACTTTCCCATCATGTCTATTTTGTCACTTTCTCTTATAATTTAAAGAAAATGTAGGCATGTAATTAACAGCATTGGTAAATATTATTTTGAATATTAGAGCAGAAAGCTCACACAGTTAACATCTGTACCCAGGAGATAATTCAAGCATAACTTATTTGAATAGGTGGACTAAAGAACTGATTAAGAAACAATCTTTACATAAAAGGGGGTTTGAAATATTCTGAGAGGAGCATCACCGTGTATTATGACACTCATCACACTTTAGTGATTGTAGTCTAACAAACTCATACTGCCATGTTTCTCATGTACACTTATGCTATCTTTTATTCTTTTCTAATTGTGCCTCATGCCCACATTCTTTCTAGACTGTAAGCTCCCTAAGGAAATGTGTCTTATTATACATGTGTGAGCACATGTGTGAGAGCACAGAAACACATAAACACACATATTATAACTCCTAGTGTAGGCTAAATGCAGGATTTGTGTTTAATATGTTGATTATTTATTTGTTATGGCTAAATACTTAACAGAAACTGACTTTGGCTTATGGAACAAAGTAATGAAAACTTACCTTATATTTAAATTACTGGTCTCCATTTTTAAAGCTTATATTCTACATCAATAAAAGTACCTGAGCACAAAGTCCTGTTATGTATACTTTTTATTTATAAAAACATGTCTTCTGCACTAATATATGAATTATAAAACATAACAAAAACAGAAGTTCTGAAAAGATAATAGACATTCCAACAATTTCTTCCCATTCCCTCATGGGATGCATGAAGCTTAGTTTGGAAACAGACCAGGAGAGCAGATATGTGAAAACATTTCCCATGATCTTCCAAGAAATGCAAGATCTATAAGAAACTAACATATTTATGAACTTTAAACACATTATCTGGCAGAGTCATATAATAGTCTCGATCAAGCAATTAATATTTTAGAGTTGATGACAGAGTTATCCCAGAAACTAGGATGAGCTGGTATAGTGGTAGATCCCCTGTGTAAATTCATTTGCTAACTGTGGGGGTCTCTGCACCTTGAACCCTTTACTTTTCTGACTTTAGAAATGAAAATCTATTATCATATTTCCAGGCAAACTTCTGTAAGACTGAGAGAACCAAATTAAATAAAATTCTGATCTTGAAAATAAAAGAGCAGGATGAACAAAGGGGAAAATGGAATGGAAAACTCATAAATTATCTCTTAAGAATGTTTTCAACACAACATCCAATCTACTTGTGTTCCATGTGCATGAACGTGGATACGCTGCATTAGAAAACTAAAGGGTGTAGAGTAATATAAACCACCACCACCACCACCACCACCCCGCCCCTCCAACACCATTGACTTACTGTAAGAGCGACTAAGGGATAAAGCAAACCAATATTGAATTTGTAGCACAGGTAGTTAAGAGCCAAAGGAACTGAAATTAGGGGTAGATGTCTTGGAAAGTGTTCATGGGATTGAGAATCAATCTGATGCAGAATAATGGCTTTCAAGGAAGAAATGTGCCAGGCAATTTCAGACAGAGAGCCTGGAGGCAGGAATTCTGCCCTCCTCCACTCTCCCCCAACACACACACACACACATAGCACACCACTCCCATTCCCCCAGTGTGAGGGGTACTGAGGATTCTGGCCCTACGGAGTGCTGAGTTCATTCAGGTGGGGAGTGGAAGACAAAGCTGAGTGCCTGAAATGTGAAGAGGGTACAGTTCCATTATCACATAAACAGCATTCTCTGTTTAAGAGAGAGCCACCACCCATAAAACCTCATGCATCATATCACTCGGTCTACTTTTCTTCAGGAATTAGCCTTGGGGCTGATCTATACACAGAGCAAGAGATCAAAATGCAAGAAAATACTAGGCAGATGGCATGTGGGTGAAGATGATGGGGAACTGAAATATGAGTAGCCTTGAAAGGAGAAAAAGTAAAATACGTCAAAATGAATATACACTTGATAAAGTCGAGAATGTAAGAATCTTATATTTATTTTAATAATTTCTAACAAGTATCACCGTAATATTTATGCATAACAAATAAAAATGTAAAATATAAAAATGCCATCATTTCTGTGATCCCATCAATGGGGAAAAAAGCTTTCATATTTTTTTACTTACCTGTCTTTCTCTATACAGATGCATTTTAAAATCAAATCAGGATCTTTTTGTATATATAGTTAGGTATACTATCACTTAAAAAAACTCCATTGTTGGATTTGTCTCAAATGTTCACAGTATTGCCCTTGATAATAACTAATACATAGTTGCTTACTCTGTGACAGACAGGTTTCCAAGTACTTTACATATATTTAGCTAACTCTCGACACAATGTGGAAGGTTGATACTATGATCTTCATTTTACAGATGAGAAAATCAAGGACAAATTAACTTGCCTAAATTCATGTAGCTGGTAAAGGGTAAAAAAAGGACTCCAAGCCAGGCAACTGGCTCCATCATCCCTGCTCTTAACCCCTCTACCATACCACCTGCCTCTCCAAAACAATGTACTCATCATGAAATGAAGCCTCATCTCTGATTTCCTTAAAATAGACTCTTAGAATAGACTCACTGGTACCAAGGGATGCTATGAGCTACACTACTCTCTATCTAAAGTATACCAACCTAACCCTCTCACCATTTTCAAAAAGAGAATGTGACACAACCTCAACCTTACCAGTGCTAGACTTTTAAAATCTGATTATAATAACAATATCTTTGATGCAATTAGGTTGAAAACTGTTTTATGTTTTGGCCATCTAGAGTTCCCATTTTGTGAATTTTTTATTCCTGCTATAGATTAAATGTTTGTGCATTACCACCACCTCCCACCCCCACTCGCCCCTTCATATATTGAAAACTTAATGCTCAATGTTATGGTATTACAGGAAGCCTTTGGGAGGGGATTAGTTCATGAGGGCAGAGCCTTCATTAATGGGATTAGTGCCCTCATAAAAGAGGCCCCAAAGAGATCCCTAGCTCCTTCTGCCATGTGAAGCCGCGATGAAGTCAGCAGTCTACAATCCAGAAAAGTACCTTCACCACAACTCAACCAGGCTGGCATCCTCATCTCAAACTTCCAGCCTCCAGAACTGTAAGCAACAAATTTCTGCTGTTTATAAGCTACCCAGTCTAGCATCTTGGACACCCTCTTGTTACTTGAGTTGGAATTAAAAATACCTCATTAGATATTTAGGAGTCATTTTTCGGAAGGACCACTCTCTCTAGATGATTCATGTCATCGATCAAGATCAATATTTCATAGTTTGTATTTCTCAAGAGTAAGCCTGTCTCCCATCAGACCCCTAAACTTTAGTGGTACCCCATTTGGAGGCTTTTGCCCCTTTGTGTATCAACTAAAGAGGCAAACCCAGGGATGAGGCATAAAAGACTCTGTCCCAGATGAGGGCCATAATAAATATAAAAGATATTTTTAATGACTATTAATATAGTGAGAGAATTTATACAGTAAGGAATGGATGCTAAAGAAAATGATACAGACATGTATTCTACTGAGGTGGGGGCACAGAAGAGAAATGAATGGTTAATATAAGCTTCAACTTTGGGCCCCCCCCCCCTTTTTTTTTTTTTTTTTTACCAATTTTAGTGTGCTATCCAAAATTAGAGCTACTTTTTACTAGAAAGCCCATTTCACTGTTCATGAGAAATGCCTATATGGGACACTAAATTACATGTGCAAGGCTCCATGACTTTATGGAATCTCAACTAAGAATGGCCCCTAGAGATGACACTGGTACTAAGAGTGGCTTGCTAATGAAAATGAGACAGAGTGCACCGAGTAGAAAGAACAGAATGGAGAAGAAAAATCATATGCCATTCATGTGTAGGAAGTGACAATCAGTTTTTATATCACTAAAATATTAACTCGGGGTTCATAAATAAGGACATGTAAGCAAAAAGGTGTGTATAGTGTGTGATAAGACCATGAACTTTAAGTTTTTTTAAAAGATCCATGATTTGGCTGGTTGGAGGTGGGGGAGGGGCAGGTGACCAGTTAGTTCAGAACAACTGTGGGCCAAATGCATGGCAGGAAAGGAAGGGGGCAAGAAATGAAATCCTCTGGGCCCAAGAACTTTCTTCCCACCAAGATTCATAGTGAACTCCTTCCTGTGTAGTATGAAACCTTTAGAAGGTTTGAAGAGGACAGTTTAGAAAGAAAACTGGCTGAAATGTGCAGGAAAGCAAAATGTAGGCAACAGTCCAAAGCATGTGAGGAGACAAACAAGAGTGGTGGGAATGGAGAAGAGAGGGTTAGAGAATGGTTAGGAGATAAAACAGCAAGCTGAATGTTTATGTTTGCTTGTATATGCATAAAATGTCACTGGAGGATTCTCAATTAACTGATTATACTGGTTGCCAGTGGATAGGGAAAACAGGTACCTAGAGTAAGAAGATGAGAAGGAATCTTTTCACTGTATATCCATCTGTATGTTTTGAATCACATGAAGATATTACCTGCTGTAAAAATAATTTTTAAAAAATATGGAGGCTATCAGAACATGGAGGTTAAAGACATGGAGGTTATGAATGCCTCTATGTAAAAATTTGCTCACATCTCTCTCCAAATCCTCTTCACTGTTTTGAGCTGCGCTTTTGAATTCAGATTATTTTTACACCTAAGGCTCCTGGACTGTATCAATGACTGACCCTTTTGAAAAATCTCTCTTTTGACCTGGATGATAAATGTATCAAACTAAACTTGGCAACATATAGGTGTAAACAACTATTTACCTAGTCGGATTCAATCAACATAACAAGTAGTTGTCAAAACATCAGAATGAAGAAAGTCTGGACAATTAACCAGGGAGCTTAATTTTTTTAATTTTATGATTAATAAAAGAGGCTCAAAAAAGAATCTATATTTGATTTATTAAAATGCAGATGAGTCATATAAATCATTGATGTCAAAGAGCTCAGATATAAGGTCCAGTACTGAGTGCAAAGTGAGTTTAGGCCAGCCCTTTGGCTAAAAATGATTTTTTTTATTATTATTGTATGGAATAAATCTTCCGTTCACCCTAATACAGTATATAAAGCATTGACTTAAATTGAATGATTTTACCAATTTTAAATTAGTGATAAGTAGACATAAATTTAATAGCTAAAAAAATAAGTGTAATTTAGTTTTATAAAACTATGTTACATTGTTTTCCACTTGTCTCTATAACCTCAAATATATTAAACTTGCAATACTTGTTCAAAACGTATCTAATGGAACCGATTAAACTTGTTAATCAAAAACATTCTGTGTTCAAAGATCGATTTTGCAAATGTTTTCATTTATTTGGTTTTATGTTTTGTATTTTGCCTTGTTTCACAAAGGATGTGAGTCAGCTTAAAATAATAAACACAATAAATGGGAAAATGTAATTAGATAAAAATCAGAATCAAGAAAAATAAAGCAGAACAGATGCTCAAGACCAAAGGAAAAGTGAGAACATTAACATAAAGTCACAGGTTTTTATAGGGTTATTATAATTGAGTTGCAAATTTGACTCTGCACTTCTTCACTGCCAGATCAGAAAGGGCAATATAATCAATTATCTGAGTCTAGTTTTGTATGATGAAAAAAAGACACAATAATTGCTCAGAGGAAGTAAAGCTTTTCTTTGGCATTTAGAACTGAATGGAATTTCTTCCATGAGTTTTCAGTAGCTATAGAAGAGACCCTGATCTTAATAACCACATTTCTTAAGTCACATAACAGTAAGTTTCTTGTGACTTTATGAGTAAAATACCTCAGTGTGAGCACAAGGTGGGTGGGTTGCAAAAGATACAAAACAAGGTAATCAAAGTATATGGTTTCTGAAGATCTGGCTAGACTCCTGGTCTATTATCTAGAATTAGAGGGGAACTGGTGGATGTCATGGCCTTCATTCAGCCAATTCTCTGTAAACATCATTTCTCTCAATTAAGCTCTGATCAAATTTGTGAGCAGATAACTCAGGTTCTCTGATATGTGCAGAAACAAGGCATTCTATACTACTGTTGAGGGGAGATAAGTACACAACAATTATTCTGCAATCACCAGTTCCCTGTATTTGAAATTCGAGGTTATACAAATTTTTTTTCTATACTTTTTTGGAAACTATAACAATTTTGGTTCTAACATATGTGAATTACATAGATTCTATTAGATGTGAACAAAAACAAGAAATATTTGGGCTGGGGTGAAAAAGTGTTGTGATAAAAAATTATGTCAGGATAAAGGACAGTAAACAACATTTAGCGAGGAAGAGGTAGGGGTAATAAAACCTTAGGAAAAATACAGAAAGAGTAAATCTGGGTCTTAGAATTGCATTTCAGTGGTGCATATGGAGGTGGGGTGCTAGGATCTCACCCAATAGGATCCAGGTAGTGAGCCATTCAATAGCAGAGGCATCGCACATTTAAATGCAGGACACACAGAAAAATGCATCGTCTATTCTGAGATTAGGAACCCACTCTTACTCCACAGATTTCAAGGCCAAGTGCACCAGCATGGTTTAACTGCTCAATTTCCATTTGTCAAATGAACAAATAAGTGTTTATTATCTGCAACAAAGTAAAAAGAGTTTACTGTAACCACAGGGGAGAGCTCTTTTGAGAAGTTTAAAATGAGCAAGGAAAAGCAATATAAATTAATTGTTCAATATCCTTGACTACAAATTTAACATGTGTAAAATGCAATTATCTTTATTTCATAAGGGAATTTCCTTTGTTCCAATGAACCATAACATATTTTTCTTAAGTGCCCTCCCACTGTTGGTTCCCTCAATCTTACCACCTTTCACATAGCTGTTATTGCCTCACCATCTAGAAAAAGTCAAGCAGGCAGGAAAAGCAGTAAGAATAAACTGTGGATTACCATATTTTGTGAAAATTAGTCTTTTGGGTAATATGCATGAGGATGGTAAAGAGGTATTAAAATTAAAAAAAGGAAAGAAAATAAATGATTGGATCACACCCAGATAATTTTGTACAAGTGATTGAAAAGAGGTTAATACTGACTCATGAAACTTACATAACAGGAAAATAAAAACAAAATCAAAACAGGAAATGTCACAGTGCAAAAAATAAAGCAAATAATGTTTGATGCAGTCATCCTTGTTTTTTTCAAGATAACATAAAATTTAAAGGCACTGAATCATCTAAACCCCTGATTTCACAACTAGCCTGACTGTCAAAAATGTACATCTGTGCTATATATTTTGAATCATTTAGGAATCAGATATTTCTACATGCTTTGTTTTTACCTTTACCTGTAATAAAATATTATAATTAGATCAACTACAACAACTCAACTCTAAAACAAGTTAATATGTCACATATTAACCAAATCACTGTTACTTCTGGAGTAACAGAATTTTCTTTAGACATGAATTGTACTTTTTCTAATTGCGTTTGAGTTTAATTGAAATAAGTTTGATAACCACTAAGACTGGAAAATTTGCAAGCTTGGCCATGAAATAAACATATCAGGAGGAGAGAATTACTTTTTAATAACACATTAGAGAAGGATACCATACAGTCCTTTAAATGTCAAAATTCAAACTCGGATGTTAAGATAAGCAATTTGACTACACAAATAAGCAATTTTTCAAATCAAGTAAAACCATCAACGGCCACAAAACAAATGTATTTTAACAGTAAACTGTCTTTAGATGACTCAACAAAAACTAATAAGCACCGAGTTCATTCCAGACGTAGAAAATTACAAGATTGAACAAGATGAAGGCTCTGTCCTCTTGGAGTTTACACTGGTTAATTTTCCAAAGCTCTAAATCTTAATAAGTTAATATAAAATTAGAACTTACAAACATCTACTTTCCAAAATTCTAAACCTTATTGCTTGAAATATAAAATAGAAAATGATAACCTGTAAAGAGATAATCTTGCCAAAAGCTCTGATGTATGAACTTTATGCTTGGGGGAAAAGAAAGAATTCATAACCAGTTTCTCAGAAACACAAACCTTAACTCCTAGTTGGAAGCTAGGTTGTGCCCAAGGCTGCCTCTGCTGGCCAACTCGTTGCATCCGTCCAGCAGATTCTCAACTCTCTACACCTGTATCAAACTTGCCACTCGTAAACACATCCTTTTCACATAAGCAGGAGGCTCCCAAGCAGGCAGTACAATACTCCAACCTCATGTATCTCTGGCATAATTTGACCTCTAGAAGGACCTTCTCTAACTGGCCCTAAAATGTTGACTGTAAGGGTCTGAGTCATCAATTTTATATACCACCCAGTCAGCTCTGAAATAAACAAAAATCCACAGCGACTTCTGCATGCCGCTAAAATAACGCTTTCCGTGTCTACACGTTTGGCTAAAACAAGAAGAAAGCATCTGCTCATGCAGCCGAAATAAATACCGTGACATTTCTACCTGAGCTGCGGAAAATCCACTGCCCTACACCCCCCACCCCCCAAATAAATAAGCTACACGCTAATTTGGCCTCCTCATCCCCAACCACATCACCCTGGGGCCCTGGAGATGGGCGGGGAAGGGTCAAGCTCTCCTCCGCCACCGCTCGGCCACCCCCGCTCTAGAAGAGGTTGTCGGGTTAACCCCGGGCTGCGCCCAGCGCCATTAGCACACCTGCGAACGCTCCACCGACCCCCGGCGGGAGGCAAGTTTTGTGGGTCCCAGTCCCTGACCCCCGCCTCTCCCCAGCAGCAGCATCAGCTGCGGGCTGCAGCTAGGGCTGGTCCCCGCCTTACCCACCTACCTACAGGGTGGGGGCGCTGGCTCCTCGCGTCCGGGAGAAGGGGTTCCGGCGCATGCATTTCTGGGAGCGGTGGCCTCTGCTGCTCGGCGCGGGAGAGCGCATCCTCTAGGGTGGGTAGAAGGAGGGGTCGCGGGGGGACTGGGCGCCGAGGAGGAGCAAGGCCAGCAGGAAGCAACGCCGAGGCGCGCACCCTTGGGGCCCGGCGTCGGGAACTGGTGGACAGGCCGCCGCCGGGACTCCCCCAGGCCTCTCCCCACGAGCGGCGGCAGCTCGCCAGCCCTGCAGCTGAGCCCGCGGTCTGGGTATCCGCCGCCACAGGCTCACGGGCCCGGCCGGAGGCGGGGAACTACCGATGGCGCGACGCGGTGCAAATGCCCGCCTCTAGCTCCGCCCGGCTCGCGCCACGCTCTGCACCCCTCCGCAGCGGCGGAGGCCGGGGGGCTCCGAGGCCGGGCTCGGCGGTTTGGACTGCAGCTGCGGCATCCTCTTCCCCACCGCGACCTCGGAGCTGGAGCCTAGGCACTTCAGCCGCCCCCGGCTGTTTCAGCCTCCGCTGCCTCCGCACAGCCCCAGCAGCGGCCTGGTGGCCCCGCCTCGGATTGCTGCGCGCGCGGCCTCCGCAGGCCTCGGCCCATTGTGACGCCTCCCAAGAGCCAGCTCTTTGCTGTCCCGGCGGCTGGAAGCTTGGCGGCGGAACCTGGGAGAATCTTACCTCGCCCCGGGCTGCATCCCTTACAGCTGTTCCGTCGGGGCCACCACTCTTCGTGGGAAGTAAGGCGTTAAGAGTAGAGCTGGAGTTAGAGCGTCTCCTTAAGCTTTAAAGCCTTGAGTTTACTTCCAGCTCCGGGACCAGTAAATTTATTCTTCTGTCCTTTCCGGCGTTGCGTTTCGCAAAGGGGCCCACCATCTCCTCCCCCTCCTGCCCCAGTCCCCTGTACAGCATCCCTGATGCTGCCAAACTGCAATCTTTACAGCAATGGGGACATAGCAATTAGGCCTTCCAGGCCGACTCTTGGCAGAGACGGAGGGAGTTTGGGCTGGGAAGATCTGCATCAGTAGTCAGGCATTGCCTGTGAGCTTCCCATCCGCACTTGGGTGCTGTCCCCAATACGGACCCAAGACCAGCACTGCAAGATGATTTAGATTTTACAATCATAAAAGCACTCATCAAAGAACTGTGGGAGCAAATCAGTTTCTCTGGACATCTAAAACCATGTTCTTCTGATTCAATGAAATCAGCTCTTTGTATTCTAGGAGCCTAATTTTCCCTTGAAAGTAATTTGCAAATAACACAATATATAAAAAAGAAAAACACCTACTTTTTTTTCTCATTGTAACCATAAAGATCAAAACCTGAGGGCCAGTTTTATACATGCTCAGTGCAGAATTGGGCGATTATTTCATACTTGACAAGATAGTATAACATGACCACTTGCAACTGAAATCCTAAAGCTAGCACTGTTGATTGCTTTGCTCCGACTTCCGTGACTTCTGTGAGAGGCTCTTACGACGTGAGCAACGTTAATAACCCAGAGGCCACTATCTGGTGTGCCTGTGTGTGAACTCTGACACACCTGTGTTATCAGACCAGCAGCAGAGTCTGCACTGAGTTTTTGTTGTTGTTTGTTTATCTGCCTTGAGTTTTTGTGTTGTTTTTTGTTTGTTGTTAGTTTTCTTCCTGTAGGTGAGTGTAAACCTCACAGCCAAATCCTCCTAGTCATCTTTCCGTGCTGCTGGTCATAGGAGATGAGAAGCTCAGGCAATGCCTGGCTGCTGATGCAAATATTCCCAGCCCAGGCTCTTTTCAGGTCTCTACCAAGAGTCAGCCTGGAGGGCCTAATTGCTGCGTTCCTTTCGCTGTAATGATTGCAGTTTGGCAGCATGCGAGATGCCGCACGGCGATTGGAGCAGGAGTGGGAAGAGTTGGTGGGACCCCCGCGAAACGCAACGCGGAAAGGACAGAATGATGAATTTACTGTGGCCAGTTTTTTTTTTTTAAATAAAAATTAAAAATTAACCAGGCATAAGAAAAAACATGTTCCAAAGCAGTACAAAATGTGATAAAATCGCTGAGGCTTTTTGAAATGAATTCCTTTAAGCAAAGTGGTGGGCCAGTACAGAGCAGGGGAGGAGCCTCACTGCACTGGGTTCAGGAAACAGAAGCCCACCACTTGGCTATTTCCAAGGACTCCAATAGATCTAGAGTTCTAGTTTACTTTCAAAAGATACTTATTCATAATATTTTACCCCAAATTCAGGATAATTCTTTTTTATTAGCCAAAGATATAACTGAGTATGTATTTCAAAAGTAGTAACCATCGGTTATAAAATGTCAGCCTTTCGAAAATATTGCGTGTAATTTCAAGATCCTCTTTACTATCTTCATTAACTCTTTTAGGACTGCATGCTGTATCATATGCTTATTGCAATGTTTTATTAATAGGAGTCCCAGTATAATAAAGAAGTCTGCTTCCCAGTTTAAAGAAGGGGGAATTCCCCCTTAAAGATTCTTCATTCATACTATTTCATTAACTCAGCATTTATTGATTTGCCTAAGCCTTGTCTTTATAGAGAAATCAGAAGAAATAAAACCATTTCCTTATCCTCTAAATTTAAATTAAATTTAAATTATTCCACTAGCCACACTTCAGTTGCTGAAGAGCCACACATGGTTAGTGACTGTTCTTTTGGATAGCAAAAAATAGAACATTTCTATTATTGCAGAAAACTTTTCTAAAAGAAAAGCCGCTCTAAATAGAAGGTGATATTTGAGGAGATAAGATATAATGCATAAAATAATTTGGAAAATCTTAGTATGCTACAGATCAAACCTCATTAGAATGTGTACTTCTTAAGAACATGGTAATCTCCAAGAATTCAGGCTCTAGCTTCAGACTACAGCACTACCACTGGCTGACCTTGGGTAAATTGCCTAACCCCTGTTGCTTTATCTGTAAAATGGGGGTGATAATAGTATCGACTTTACAGGATAGACATAAGGGTCAAATGAAATAATCCATGAATGACACTTAGACGAAAGTCTAGAATGTGACCTTCAAGAAAAGTTAGCTATTACCATAACAATATACATAATTATAATAAAGGCTTTCTTTTTTAAAAAAAATTGTGTCTCTAGTACCTGTCATTATACCTGGCAAATAGAAGGAGACTGGTAAATGCTGCTCTAACACTTGGCCAAAATGAAAGGCTTCCTGGATAAGTAATGAGCTCACAACCACTGAAAGTGAAGAAATTTTTTTGGAAGTCTTCTCTGTAAAGGTGTTGAAGAGGAGATTTGTACATTAGATGATGTGTTCGGTCTACTAATACCAAGAAAGTTCACTCTTCAGTGGTTGAACCTCTCCTTTTCTAGCACAGAGAAATACCTCCTTTCGCACACCTGACTTGGGCTGGTTGACATAAGAGTTCCAGAGGAGGTCAATACAGATACATCTGTGGAGGTCTGTGAGTAGCCATCCTGCACCTAAAGAGGTAGAATGGAGTTCACTATTTAATAGTATTGAAGGCAGTGACTCATTTTCACGACTGGAATCCTTTGTCCAGCACATGATAGATAGTAACCTGAGTTTCCAGTAGAATGTAAATAGGTCCTTTTGTGGATTTGCCTAGGTTCAGCGCTTCTATTGGCTTGTTATAAAGTCTAAGGAGGAGGTAGAAATCTTATCATTTGAAATGAAGAGCCAACCAGAGTGTATTAAGAAAGAAATACTGATGTATATAGAAATAGATTGCTGTCTAGGTACCTGTCAGAGCATAGAACGTATGGCTAATTATATAGACTAAGCACAACTGATTTACCCTTTTCTTTTATTCACAGTTAATTTTAAAATATCCGCTCTTGGATAGTTAATTTCTGCTGTCTGATTTCTGCTAAAAATAGTACCTTCAATAACTTGAGAATTCATTATATATTTTTTACATTCTCTGAAACACTTATTCAAGTAAACTAGGGCTGACACTGGTGCTAAGATATAATGTAAAATTCTGAAATGAATCCCTAAATTCAAAGTAAAATTAACTGATGGTGGTTATTTGGATTGTAAAAAATTTACAGTGCAATAAACTGAAGAGAAGGAAATAATTCTAGATTCACAAAAAGTTTCAAAAAATATACAGGGAAGTCCCAGGTTTCTCCTCCATACTTGTTCCTCAATGGTAACATCTTATATCATTACATTATAATATCAAAACCAGAAAATTGATTGTTGGTACACTCAGTTAATCATTAATAATTGTTAAAATGCTATGCTATGTAAATGGAATCATACAGTAGGTAACCTTTTGAATTGGCTTTTTTTCCCCCACTCAGCATAATTCCCTTGGAATCTATCCAAGTCGCTATATGTTTCAATAGCTTTTTCCTTTTTTTTTTTTTAATAAATATTTCATCCATGGTATGGATGTACCACAGTGTATTACCCACTGAAGGACATTTTGATTGTTTCCAGTTTGGAGGTATTATGAATAAATCTACTATAAACATTCATGTGTAGATTTTGTGTGAACACAAGTTTCATTTCTCTGGGATAAGTGCCCAAGAGTACAATTGCTGGGTTGTATGGTAAGTACATGTTTAGTTTTATAAGAAACTGCCAAACTATTTTCAAGAATGGCTGTACCATTTACGTTCCCATCAACAAAGTATACAGGATGAATGATGAGTTTTTAATCTATTAAATAAACTTTATTAAAGTTTAGCCATATATTTCTTTTACTATCCACTACCCTACCATATTGTAATTGCTTGTTTACTTGAACCCCATCAGACTAAGTTTCAAAGTTAGCGATCCTGTTTTGTTCACTTCGATGCCTTTGATGCCTAACATAGATGGTCGATAAATATTTGTTTGGTGAATTAACAAATTAATGAACAGAAAAAAAAATAGCTGAGTCAGATTGAAATCAAATTGAAAAATAAAATTGTCACTAAATTAAAACTATAATTGAATTTAAATTGGGTGCTATGATTTTTTCTTCTAACATATATAACAACATTTTCAAATCAGATATTGGCACTCTATAAGATGAACCACTTGTGGGATAAACTGATAAAAATTAATGCTAAAGTATGTTGGGCCAATGTTATTTGTTGGAGTACTTTAGTAACAGCAAAAGATTAGAGACAATCTAAATGACCAATGATATGAAACCACTTAAATAAAATTACAGTGGAATACCATGCAGTTATCAAAAATAATGAAAAAACTCCATGTAAATAATGAGCATCCTTCAAAAGATATTAAAGAGTTACAGAAGAATATGCCCCTGTGTAAAATTTTTAAACAGATCTATGCATTAAGATATTAATTGTCTCTAAGTAAATCTATAAACTACCTAGTATACTTGGACCATCTTGTGCCAGAAAATAAAGAAGTGCTCAAAAATTTATAGAGATGTCCAAAGAATACAGGAGCCAGCTTAAAGAGACTCCTTCTGGCCACATTTGGGATAATTTAAGTATTAAATGAATAATAACAGCAACGGATTATGACACATCGAATAAAAACACAAAAACATAATAAGACTGAGTTCAAACTGATATTTAAAAATTAAATAGAAAATGAAAATAGGGAGGGGTGAAAGGAAAGTTCTTTACGTGAGAATGAAAAAAAATAAAATAGCACCATTTTTGTAGTCACCATAGTAATAGATTCAGGCAAATATCAACGAATGGAAACCATTGGGTTTGCTGAACAGAAAATATTCACACAGTCTCAAAATATTACTTCCATGAGCAATATTTGCTTTTTTTCAATATTTGTTAATTACAATGGTAACACGTACCTTTACAATGGAGAAATATGGCAGCCACCTTAACCAGATGATCAAAATGTACTGTATTAGTTTCCTATTGCTGCTGTGGAAAATTACCACAAACTTATGGCTTAAAATAACACAAATGTATTATCTTCCAGTTCTGCAGCCCAGAAGTCTGACTGACACCCATTTCACCAGGCTAAAATCTTGGTGTTGGCAGGGCAAGTTTCTTTCTGGAGGCTCTAGGGGAGAGTCTGTTTCCTTGCCTTTTCCAGTTTCCAAAGGCTACCTGTATTCCTTGGCCCATGGCTCCCTCCCTCCCTCCGGCCCTCAAAGCCAACTAAAGCCTGTTGAGTCTTCCTCTGATCACAAATCACTGGGACACTGACTCTCCTGCCTCCTTCCTTATGGGGACATTTGTGATGATTTTGGACCCACCTAGATAATCCACGATAATCTCTTCTATCTCAAAATCCTTAGTTTAATCACCTCTGCAAAGTTCCCATTACCAGGTGAAGCAAAATTCATGGTTCTGGAGATTACGACAAGAACATCTCTATGGGGACCATTATTCTGCCTATCACATTTCCATTACAGATAATGCAATACATCAGCATTATGCACATTCTGATGTAATGCACTGAGAAAGACACATCACTTTAAGGTAGTTTTCCTACTAAAAGAAGTATGTATCTAAATTGAGGAACTTTCTGAAACAACTGTCTTCCACTATTCAAAAAGGCCAATGTTGTAAAAAAAAAAAAAAAAAAAAAAAGATTGGGGAATTATTCTAGAGTAAAAGAGACTACAAATGTGACAGCTAAATGCAATGTGTAATCCTTAAATGAATGCTGCATTAAAAAAAATTATAAAATTGTATTGTTTGTTCTTAGGAAATATATGATAAAGTATTTAGAAGTATCATGATGTCTGCAACTAACCTCAAATGGTTCAGAAAAAAAGATCAAGAGAAAAAAACATGGCAAAGTAGTAACAATAAATCAGTATTGTAAAATAGAGATGTAATGCAAACCATATATATAATCTTAAATGCTGTATTCTATAGTAACTACATTTTAAAAAGTAAAAAAAGGAATTAATTTTAATATTTTGACAGTTTATTCAATTATCATTTAAAAATGTAATCAGTATAAAAATTATTGAGATATTTTACATTCTTTTCTTTCATTCAGCACTCACAGAACATCTAAATTTGTGCAAGCCACGTTTCAATGCACAGTAGCCACATGTTGCTGGTGATACTAAATCGGGTAGCACAGGTCTAGATGAAGGGTATATGCGTGTTCATTGTCCTATGCTTGCAATTTTCTGTAGGTTTGTAATGTTTCAAGATAAAAAGTTGGAGGTGGGGGATAAATAAATAGTAGTTTGTATATGCATAGACTATTTCTAGGAGGATACAGAAGAAACTTAACACTAGATACCTTTGGGAAGAAGAAATGAGGAATGATCAGAGAGAAATGGTGAATTTCGTCGCACCCTTTTGTACCTTTTGTACAATATGTGACTAAACTTATTAAAACTTAAAATTATTCTAAAATAGTATCTGCTTTATCTTTTTATTCAAAACCAAGTACTCTAATACTAAGCTCTGGGAACCCCCAATTGAGAGGTAAGAGCTCCACCTACTGAACTTGATGTCCTAAAAATTCCCTGATTGTAGGAAAAAGATGTGTGTCTCATCTAAAATATAAAAATTAAGTTTAGAAATTTCTCCTGGTGGTTTTCCCATCTTTATTTATTAGTCTTAGTAAGTCTTATTAACACTCCCGTTTGTATGTTATTAAATAAATTCAGGTAAATTTTATCAATAATCTAAATACTACTGAGTTGCTGAAAACAAATATGCAAGCAAAGCTCACCTAAATTCTATGGCGATGGGTGACAGCAGTAATTTACAGTGGTGCCGGATGTTTCGAACAAGTTCATTACGAATTTATATCTGTTTTACTTAAGCCTCCTTCCATTTTGCAGAGAAGCAGGGTCTCTCGGGTTACATTTGTTAGACTGTAATGGTTGGCACTTTCAAAGCTGAGTTACATTCTATCGCCTTCTGCTAGTATTTCATGAGCGTTTCTGAATTGAGGCTGGGCTGTAAGGTTTCTTGACTCATTTGGTAATTGCATCATTTCTTGGCAATGTATCATACCACATGATGTGAGGTGAAGCAATTGCCCAAATAATAACTGTTGGAAAAATATGAGGATAATGGAAGCACAGTGGGTCTGAGGGTTTGTTTGGATCCGGTTGCAGATTCCCTGGTTCAGTAGGCATCACTCACAACTCTCAGTTTTGTCGGCCTGACTTCCAAATAAGTAATCATTATTAGAAATATATATATTCCAAAGACATGTGCGGTGTCGCACCCAGCTCCACTACGTGAAATGCGCCCCGCCAGTTGCAGTCTTTCGTTAGATTTAGTAAAATGTTTAATGGAACTTAACATCTGTATTAGAGGGAACGACATAAAGGGAGACTGAGGTTAGATTTAGGAAGAGCAGCAAGATGATTAGAAAAATTATAAATCAAATTACAGGGTGCTGGGCGGTAATTTAACATTTGTCTACGTAATTATGTAATTGTAATGCAATTTCAGAACGTCTTTTCCGGCATCAAAAGACATATGAATTTAGAGGGTGGAGCTTTTTCTTTAGGAGCTTCGGGGGAGCTTGGCTGGGGACGCTGTGAATTTGCCCCAGTTTAAGAGACTGAAACCCAGACCAGGAACGAGTGGGTGGAGTTTAGAGACAACCATCTTGTTTTGTACTGGCCAGGTTTATGTGGCGATTTGCAAAGCAACAAATAGTGCTGAGGAAACAGCTCCACAAGGTTCCCTGGTGGTCTAGTGGTTAGGATTCGGCGCTCTCACCGCCGCGGCCCGGGTTCGATTCCCGGTCAGGGAACAGGCTTAGCCTTTTTTTTTTTTTTCTTCTCCGGCTGCCGAAAAATCGTTCTTGGGTGGTGCTTGTTGTTTTTATCAATCATAAAAATTCCATTGGTTTTTAAATATTATCTAATCTGAGATGTACTTTTCTGTGTGTGTTTTTCTCTTTTTTATCTAAGATTTAAAATGTCCCGTACCTATTTACATATATTATTTACATTCAAATAAACAACATAAAGATCCCTGATTCTAAAATACTCTAAATATATTTGTTCAAAAATTTAAGTCACTTCTAAAATTGCATTTTCTAGGTTTTGGAGATAATTTGGTTATGTATAGAAGCAATAATTTCTTTAAGTCTTTGTTTAATCTTGAGCTTTTACTACCAAAAAGAGGGATTATATCTATTTTGCATCATGCTTAGAGACAAGTTCAATATTTTCAAGATTATGTGCTTTGTAGATTATTTATGTATATCAGAGTTGTTCCTATCCTGTTTTACTTTATAAATCTAAGATCTTTTTTCATGAGAGGTTGTTGGTTAGTTACCAAATAGCTGGTTCATTATACTTTCTCTTAATAAGCCTAACTCATTTTAGTTCTTTTATCTATGTTTTAAATTTTCTCTAATATTTACACAAATATGACAAATTTCTTTCATCCAATGTGTCAATTCCAAGTATGTAAATATTATATAGGCTTCTCAAAAAATGAAATTAAGTATAATTGAGAATTCTTACATTCAGGACAAAGTGAGACTCTGGGAATCACACCTGCCTGCCCATGGCCTCAAAAATTCTGAAATGTTGGAGTCAAAGAGAAGAAAAATGGTGCCCTATAGACATCAATTATTTTTTTTAAATTCTGCAGTTTCAAAAACATTCTAACCTTTGTAACTTTTTGAGCTATTCAGTTTTTTATCTTGACATTTATTTTAAATCTGAAATTTCACAATGTCATAGAAATGGACTAATGCTTGATTTTACTTTTAGCTATGTTGAGAATGGTTTGGAAGAGGAAAAACGTGAATATTTATTAATGACACAGGGGACTAAAAAAAGAAGTTGTGATCCTAGCATTTAAAGAAACTCACAGTGAAAAAATGACAGAAGTATATTTGTCATTATTGCCATTAACAAAATAATAGGCATCATTCATTGACTTTTTGCTATGTGATAGGCACTTCAAATAATTATGATGAAGGTAAGGAGAAGGAAATGGGTACGAGAATCAAAATAGAACTTGAAAACAGGTTCCCAAGCCAAACTAAAGGCTAGTAGGATCTGGAAAGACTGACATATCATCTAAGGGGATCCAGGATGATCAAAGCCTGCTCTGTACCTAGGATCACTATGTTAGTCTGGCTATAGAAGGAGACCTTTCCTGCGGAACGGTGCACTACGAGGTCAAAAAAGTTGCTGAAGCCAGATTATAGAGGACCTTAAAACAAGGTAAGGAGTTGCAAAGGGAACTCCAGTAGCTTTGGTGTCTGATAGAGTATAAAGGTTTAAGAATAAAGAACAATAAGAAATGACTCCACAATTTGTATTTTGTGTGGTTAGTAAAGTTGGGATGGCATAAAAAGTAATAGAGAGCTTGAGATGGGAACATAGACTGGGGAGAGAACTTAAGCTAACTAGATCCCCACAGAGGCCGCACAGCCAAATGGTGGTTAGATCTACAGGATGGAATTTAGGGTTGAAGATATAGATTTTGGAGACATTAGTTTAAAAGTTTGAGAAGATTTGAGCTCTCTAAAAAGAAGAACCTATAAAAAGAACAGAATATCAAGAAATAAACCCAAATGGGAATACAGTATAAGAGAATGAGAAGTAGAATAACTAAAAAAGAAATAGTAAAGGAGCAGTAAGAGAGGTCATAGCAAGATGAGAGAGATTCAAGGACAAAGTTGCAATGAAGAGGATAGAATATTGTAAAAAAAAAAAAAAAAGGTCAAGAAAATGAAGAAGATTAAACAAAGATGAGTGGTGAGACAACAACTGTTGAGTGCAGAATAGACTCATGGAGGAACAGATCACAGTGAACAAGTCTAAGAGGTCATTACTATAAACATGATTCATGGAACTGAGAGTCTAAACTACTGAGAGGAGACAGCAAACCTACCAACAGCTAGATATTACAGAAGACCAAATAAGGAGAAGAAAAAGAGGTCTTAGGAAAGCTAAGAAAACACTCTTGTTCAGGAGCCAAAGACTGAATTAATCCTAATTGACACTATCAGCTGGGTTATCCTGGACGAGTGACTCAAATTCTCTGAGTCTCTAGATCTTTGTACAATGGCAATGATAATACCTGCCATGAATGCGTCACAGAGTTACTGTCATTCATTCATTTGTTTATTCACCAAGTTAGCAAACACTCATGGAATTCTTACTCCATGTCAGTCCCTGTTATAGGCACCGGTAAGAAAGTGCGATAAGACTGTTTATCACTGGTGAATATGAATCAAAGGAGAAAATAATTAAGGTTTTTATTATGGCCCATTAATTTGAAAAGGGTGCTTATTGGAAATGAAGCAAAGCAGGAAGTCATGTCGCATTTAGGTGTGGACTGAAGAGAGGTTATCCGAGTGAAGCTGTTCTGTACATAGGTTAAAATTTTTGACTAAGGATGATAAATTTGGAGGCGATTCAGCTCTGAGGTGAGAACTGAAGCTTCAAGGGTGGAAATACTTACCAAGAGATTATATGCAGCACAAAGAAGAACCAAGGCTAGCAGGCATGAGTTGATCTAGAGGATGTGAAAGGAGGAAAATCTGAAGGAGAGTCAGGACAAGTCAGAGTCAAGGAAGTCAAGAAAAAAGAGTCTGGAGATTGCAATTTAGTCATTAATAACATATAGCATACATATTTCTCTTGTTAGGTTAATTTGTTAATAGAGTTTTATTTTACTTGGTTTTAGTATCATTTTGTGATGTTTTAATTATTCATTTGCTATTTTTAGTCAAAGAAGTATACTTTTTCTACATAATATTGTTAGACACAGCAATAGGTCACATCACCTACACAAAGCATGAAGTTGCTGCTTTGTACAGTCAAAATATTGTGCTCAATTCTGTGCTCGTGAAGAATGGGGAAATGCTAAAGAACTGATTGCAGAAATACTCCACATATGAAGTGGTTCTTTAAAGGTAAAGGAGTAGCAATTATTTAAAAGAAAGCAAGGATTATTTGCTGTATAACAAAAACATTTTTCTAAATTTGTCAGATTATTTTATTTTAAATAAAAAATAATCATTCATCCAGGGTTGGGCTACTACAGTGAACGTTGAGTTGGGCTGATGCATACTAGAATTATAAGGATGCCTGAGAATAACCAAAAGTAGAAAGAAAGGGAGTGAAGGACTTTCACCAGTAGCCACTACAGTGTTTAACATACGGTTGGTGCTGAATGAATGGATTACATCATCAGTTAAACCAAAAAGGGGATTGCTAGAACTTCACTTGAAAACAGTCATAAACATATTAAGCCCCTCCCGATGCTATTTTTGTATAAACCACAGCTCAATATTTTCAGAGACAAGAACAAGTGTAAGAAGAACTAAGGCGAGTCATTTTGAATAATGTCTATCATCCATTGAGTTCTTTTAGATGCTGAACACTGAACTGAGCACTTTATGCACAATAATCAAATCAATCCTTACAATAGTTGTCCTTGTTTTGTAGTTTAGAAAATGTGGAGGTCAAAAAAAAAATCCAAAATTTTCCTCTCACTTTTCTAAGTTCTTCTAGATGGGCTAATAATCAAATTAACATGAGACAGATTAATAGGAGAAAGTGTCCACAATTTATTATGAATGTATATGAGGGAATGAAATAAGAATATGAGACCCAAGGAGGCATTGGACAGTTGAGGCTTGTATTCTAGACAAAGGGGAGGGAGGCAGGGGTCTGGGATTTCAAAAGAAAAGCAGGCAATTTACAGGTAGATGAGAAAAAGCAAACACGTAAAAAAATTCTTTCTGGGCCACCCAGAAACAACGAGACACAGAGGGAAATCCAAAAAAGAGGCCTTGCTAGATTGCTCCCTGTCTACCGTATTTAGTTTATATTATGTTGCCAAGGTGGTGCTCCTTTTCTTTAAGTAGATTTTTCTATATGAAATTTTTTAGGCAGGTAAGGGGAGAAGGTCAAATATTCTTTCTGAGTCTTTTGCTTCTTAATAATCAGTTTAAAATCAATATCCCAAAAGGCATATTTTATAATAGCAAAACTTTGGTCCCCTTCCAAAACGTACACTCAGAAAGCTTATATAACTTATTTATGGTCACATAAGTATGTGGGAGAACCAGGATTCCATCCTGGATTTGCCCAGCCTAAGTCCTGTATTCTTTAAGACTTCCCACACTACAAATTTTCAGGTGACCCTACAGTATTTTCTTTAGAGCAGTCTTTATATATAGGGTTCATGGAGAATGTCACATAGAAGTAAAGAGGAATTAAATGACATTTCATGTTCTCTTTCAAATATATAATTGAATTTGGTGAAAGTCGATCTTAGCAACTAATTTTTTTTTTTTGGGGGGGGGGTTACCAGATTCCATAGAAAGATGGAAAATCTAAGTTAAGAGACAAATTTAGTCTATGGCCATGCCACCCTGAATGTGCCTCTTCTCAGAAGCTAAGCAGGGTTGGGCATGCTTAGTACTTGTAATGGGAGACCACCTAGGAAGACTGGTCCTGTAGGCTTTAAAAAAATATATATATATATATCACTATATATGTATATAAAATAGAAATAAATTTAACAGTAAACATAGTGTACTTGTGTTTATGAGTAAGCATATTGATTTGTGAAAGTGTTTTATTCTTAAGTACAATTTTTATGTATTTAAAAATAATCTTTACCACATCTCCTTGTTCATCATTATTTTATGACTTAAAAATGCTTCATTTTAAAATCTTTCTCCTTTAATGAGTAGGCTGTAGAAAAAATATTTGTACTTTAGTTACATAAAAGAAAAGCAATTTAAATTTATACCATAGGCCTACTTGATTAATTTGCTTTTTTCTGCTTATTACATCCTCTGAATATCTACAACATATAGTACTTTAAAGAATTTGCTATTGTCTTGTGTGTTCTGTTTTTTAATTTGAGTTTACAAAAAGTCAGAGTTTATAAAATATATTTCTCTTGTTTTGCAAAGTAATAATCATATAATTGGTGGTCAAGTTTTGCTGTTTGACTCATGGATACAGAGAACAAACTGATGGTTATCAGATGGGAGGGGTTTTGGTGGGGCTGGGTGAACAAAGTGAGGGGATTAAGAAGTACAAATCTGGTAGTTAGAATATTCATGGGGATGTAAAGTACAGCATAGGGAATATAGTTAATAATATTGTAATAACTGTGTGTGGTTCCAGATAGGTACTAGACTTATGGGAAGGATCACTTTTAAATTGTATAAATGTCTAACCATTATGTTGTACACCTGAAACTAATATAATATTGAATGTCAACTGTAATTAACAGATAAAAATTTTAAAAAATTGTTCCTGTTTTTTGGTCTAGATGATTAGCATGATCTTTGAAGGCAATTAGGTGATAGTATGCCAAGAGTCCCGTGAGGGCAGAGCCTATATCTCATTCATCTTTGTACACACTAGGCTATGACAGTACTTGGCACATAGTAGCAATTTAAACCCTGGGAAACCCTTTATGTGAGAACTGTGAGATTAAGAATATTCAAAGCAACATTATCATAATATACCCAACTGGAAGCCACCCAAATGGCCACCAAGATTAGAGTAGTGAAATATATTGTGGTATAGTCATACAATGAAATACTGCAGAGTAGTGAAAATAAACGGATCACAGCTCCTTTCATCAACATGATGAATCAAACAAATTTTAATTTAAAAAGTTGAATACAGAACTATCCCATTTTATACGGTTTTAAAATGCTAAATTAAAATATTATTCATTGATATATACATAGATGGTAAACTGCGAGTAAAAGCAAGGTAGTGGTTATTGCTGGTTAATAGAGAACATGGAGAAAGGATTTGCAAGAAGCCTGAAGGAGTCTTTTAAAGTACTGGTAGTGCTAACCTGGGTGGTGGGTACACGGGTGTTAATTCGATTTGATAATTTATAACTTATACATATATTATATAATTTCTGTACCAATTCAATATTTAATTAAAATAAAAAACAGAAAGAAATAAATGATAATATTTGAATAAACTCTTTGGGATCATGGCATGCAAACAATATTTAGCTGAGGAAAATTCCCCTCTTCTCCATTGCATAGCTTATAATGGTGCTTTTCTAAAATGGGAAAGTTCTAAGCAGATTGAAAATGATAAATGTGAAAATAAACCACAAGGTGGCATCCTAGTCTCATGTGTCTCATTTGAACACATTTAATCTAAGCAACCCATACTTACCTGGGAAATGTTGAGTATAATTAAAATCTAGAGTTTTTTGTATTTATAGGGAATGGCAGATGATTTTTTTTTTAGCTTCCCCTCATTTTATCAGTTATGCTTACTTTGACTTGATGTATACTCTGCTATTAGATTAAAGTTTGGGGGAAGCAATTCAAATAAATTCAATACAACAAGTACGCAGGTCCAGCATGCGACATTTATTCATTCATTCCTCATCCAGTCACACATTCATGTATTCATTTAATGAATGTCCACTAATATTTGCTGAGCTTCCCTTCTGTATAAAACAGGGCAAAGAGGCCTTGGAGACTTACTGGTGAGCAGAACCTAGTCACTATCATTTGCTTTTCTTTCAGTGTAGTGAAGGAGACATCAGATGGCAATCATGTAATCACCAATGTGAATTGCAACTGACAAATTCTGTGAAGGAGAAGCATGTGGTTCACAAAGTTCCATAATAAGGTTTGAACCAGTTGGAAATGTCATATATATTGAGATCTGAAAAATGAAGATGTGTCGCGTAGGGAAAAGGGAAAAAAAAGAACATCTGTAGTAGAAGGAATACGGGCAAAGGCTTTGTAGCATTAGAGAGTTAGGAGAATGCCAGGGGTCGAAGGAAAGCAGGATGGCTGGATGGCAAGTCAGAGATAGCAGAGGAAGGTGAAGAGATGCCTACAAGGTAGGCAGGGGACAGATCATGCATGGCCTTGTAGCTTGAGGTGAAGAATTTTGCTTTCATATTAAGAGCTTCGGGGAGCCACAGAAAGGAGGGTGGGCACAGCCGCAGCTGGAGTCTATGCCCAGCCATTGGTGAGTCAGCAGTTTTATCAGTATATATGAAAGATTCTGCTTTAAGTGCTCGATCTTATTTTGGATCATAACTCTGTTTGCCTATGTGTGGGGCTTTTTGATAATGAAGGGCATCATTTAAAGATAGTGTTATAATTTCAATCTCAGCCATATTCATTAGATTAAGTTTTTTCCTTTTAAAGAAATATGACTCCATCGTATATATTTTGGATCAGACTACAAACCATTGCTCATGAAGACCAGAAACAAAGCATGCTATCCTAAATAAAACAAAAACAAAAAGAGGGAAAGATTTATTTAGCTCATCTATAACAAAATAAAGGCTTTTGGCACCTAAAATATAAAAGGCATGAAAGAAAATGTTTATTCTATGGTCACATCTTAGAAAGAACCACAAACGTTAGGTGATCTGGTTCCATGATTACAGGAAAGATTATCTAACTTAGCTGGGCCTCGGTTTTTTTCATCTACAAAATGAACCATTGGTTTAGGCTATGTTCTTCTAACTCTGAAATTCCATGAATCTGTAAATAGATTCATTGAAAACATGTCATGCAACTGATTTAATGTAACGAGAGCAGGTGTTGGGGGACTACCTTGGTACATACTTGAATAAAGGTGAATAAAACAATGAGACTTATTTTGGATCTTAAAACATTTTCAGTGAACTAGATTGGAATAAGCTACATTATTATTTATTAATAGTGTCATATGTGCCAAGTCTTTTGAAGATTATCTCATTTAATCCTCAGAAAATCCTCATGAGATAGGTGTTCTTTTTTTCATTAAAACTTATCTTTAATAGTAAAAGTTGTAAACTAAATTTCAACAAAAGGATAAATCGATCAATTATTCCACATTAACTCAATGAACTATTTATACAATCATTCAAATAGTACTTATATTTTACAGACACAGATGTTGTTTTTTAATCTTATTTTACTAATTGGAAAAACAAAGCTTATACAGATTCAGTAATTTGTCCAAAGTCGAACGTTAATACATCTTAAGTTGTATACAGATATATCTGATTTCAGAACTCGTTCTTTCAGTCATTATTGTATTTACTATATTCACTGAAGAATTGAGATTTTTTAAAAAATGGCTTGTATATTAAATAGAGTAGAAATAAATTCACTAGGATTATAAATATGGATTTTAAGTTTTTTCTAAGTGGTCTGTTGAATAAGTATCAAGAATTTCAATAAGCTCTTGCTTCTTAAACAAAACTGCTTAACAGACTTGACTAATTAAACATGCATAATCTTGGATATGGCCATGAAGTTGCACTATCAGTAAGTAAACCTCCATATTAATATGACTTTACTGCATCAGTAGAGAATACTGAGGGGGCTAAAAAAGATTCTTTTCCTCTCACCTTTTAAGTTCTTCTAGCTGGGCTAATAATCAGATTAACAGAAACATGAAAGGAGGATTGTACAGTTTATTATGGACATACATGCTGGGGGTGTCATAAGCTATGAGACCCGAAACACAGTGAGCAGTTGAGGTTTGTTTATACGCCATTATGAACAAAGGAGAAAGGGGACATAGGTCTGAGATTTAGAAGGAAATAGGCAATTTACAGGTAGCTGAGAAAGAGCAGAACATACATGGCAGGCAAATTATTACTGGGCAACCCAGAAACAATGGGACACTGTGGGGGGAGTAGATCTAGCTACTGGACTCCTGCCTGGAATCATCTAACACTCTAAGGTGAATACATTAAGTTTCCCTTTCTGGAGCAGGCCTTTCCATTTGAATCAGTTAGGCAGGAAAGTGGGAGAGTTAAAGATTCTTTTGGGGTCTTTTTATTTCTTAACAACCAACTTAAAATCAATATCCCAAAAGCCACAGTTTTGTTGTAGCAAAAATTTGATCCCCTTTAATACTCTTACAGAATTCTAACTTCTAAGCTATATAGTTAAAAAGAATAATTACACAAAAGACTTTCACCACTTCTGTCACTGTGTCATATCCTGAAGACAAACTGGTGAACTTCGTTTCTCCTTTTTTTTTCAAGCTCCTGATACCCAGAGCAAGGAAGCTGCCTGCCGGACTTTGGTATTTGAAGAAATGGCTAAATGTATCTATATTGAGTTATGGCTCCTGTGTTGTTTTGTCTGTGGCTCCTGCTCTTGGGCATGCTATGGGTTTGATGGTCACATCAAAGAAGCAGCTCTGTTGTGAGAACTGGTCAGAGTAGGTCAGATAATTCATGGATTTACTACTGAGCCCCGTTCCCATGATAGTTATGGTTGGGAGGCACATGGTGTTTAAGTCTGTTCTCTTTGGGCAGCACATATGCCTTCAGTCTGCTAATGATTCAGCAATAATGAACTCATAGATTTCTTTTACTTACCTTTGAAAGGGGGCACAATGGCCCATCGAGCCTCCTTTACTAGAGCTGTAAAGGATATTTGTTACCATAGGCAACACTTGAGCACTGAGCTTGGCAGTATCTTCATCTGACGGCCACCAGTCTGTATGTGGGTTTTGATGATGTTACCACACCCCACTATCTGTGTACTATGTTATGCATGTATTTCTGCTCTTAGAAATATGTCAAAATAATAAAATAAACTTAACAATGGCTGATTGTGAGACAAAAACTGACTGGCTTAGTTCCTGTTTAGGAGGTGGCTTGTGACTGTGACATATATGACAAGAGTAAAATATAGTCTACGTGCCCCTCTGTTTTGCCCTCCTGATTGAAAACACAGCTCTATCATCTTGCCAGATGCCAAAGGAAGGCTATTTAAAGCAGCTATGCTGGGACAGACTGGCTAGGACATGGGAAGAGGCCAGCCATTGCTAGTCCAAGAGAATGTCTACACAAACTTAGTTACATGAAGCTCCAGCATTATTGTTTGTGGGGGAAAAAATTTTTTTTAGGTTCCCTATAATTAAGGAAAAAGTTTAAAAAGAAGTGAAGAAAGATCTAGGAAGCTGAGTTTTACACTATGGTAAATAATATTCAGTTTGATAGCTACAACTGGGAAAGAAGGGGTTAACTCAATTACTCAATTTACTAGCAATTTTAAATTTATCACCCCATTTGTTTAAGTGAAACATTATGAATAATAAACATTCTTTGCAAAATACTTTTTCTTCCATATGAGAAAATGTGACTCTGTTTTCACCCAATAAAAACACAAACTTATTATGGTGCAAACTTAATGAAAGAAACTTTAGGTTAGCTTGCCAAAGATACTCAACCTCTTTCTATCCCTTAAAGAAAAGTTTATAAAGTATTCTATTACATGCATATACCATTTCATATGCATGCATCTCTTAATTCCCACAGACTAAGAGAATGACAAAAGGTTGAGGAAACAGAAAATTCAGCTCTCAGAAGACTAAGAATTAAGACACATTTAAATGTCTCTAGACTTTTGAAAAATTATACACATATAAACTGTTAACTGCTATAGGAAACATGCTTAACTCTAGCCTGGAGTTTAGGTTAATTAAAAAGTCCTTCCTGAGAATGAGAATTATGAAAGTGAATGGGTTACTGGGCAGGTCTTCATAGACCAAATAAAGAATGTTATTTTATGACATGATGGACCAGGAATGTATAAGCATTCAATATAATCCAGCAGTCTCCCCTCAAAAAAAAAAAATCTATCTTTTATATCCAATGGAAGACTGAGATTTTTTTTCAAGCTCAATTTACTCAAATATCTAGTCTTAATACTTCACCATTTTGGTTCACAGATTAGATAAGGTAGCTATGACCTGCTTGAAAGTTGAAGGTTAAAATTAGATAATTGTCAAAATAATTTTTAATTTTTTTTATGTTGTAAAATAAAGTAGAGTTGTTCTTTTTTCATCCTATATTAAAAGGGTGATTTGGTAGAGGATTTTATACTAATACTACAGATAGATTTACCCTTGTTATTAGTTCAAAGTGATCCCAGATTGAAATATTCTTGGTTAGTCTAAATGAGCCTTACACCAAAATAGCACTATCTAAAGCCATAGCCTAGAGGTCAAAGTATGGGTTTAAGAATCGGACAGGCCAGGGTTACATAATAGCTCAACCTGTTATGTGTAACCTTGGACAATTAACCTCTTATTCTCCAATTCCTAATATGTAAAGATGATGATACTATGTATTCTATATGAGTTATGAGGCTTAAATGAGACACCGTATTTCGAACACTTAGCATAGAGAACAATGGGACAGTATTAGCTGTTAGTATTACATTTTATTTTACTTTTTGGATCTGTAACTTACAGTGGGTGCTGGTTTTGTCAGTTAAACAGGATGACCCGATTCCCTGACCAACCCCATCCCTGTGAAGTTAGAAGTGAAGGAGAAAGTGCCACCTGGTTACCTAGGGAACCATTTCTCATATGACTCTGATCCCTCATACAAGATTGTCTATGGAAGCTAGAGAGCTTGTCTTCTTTTAAAGACCTTCTGAGTTCAAAAACTTATCCTTTCAAAAATATGATCTATAGTCACAGTTTATGATGTCATATTGGCAATAATGCTTTGTCGTAGCTGCTGAAACATTCACAACCTCAGTTATTGCTTAGATCTTAAAAGAATTACAAGGAAAGTCAAATCCCATTCTTCAGTGAAAGATCAGCTAAGATTAGTCCCACTGGGCAATAAAAACATTAAAATCTTAAAAAATACATTTATATTTATATCATTAAACTTATAAAGTCAATCCAGATTCTGATTTGACTAGGACTCTATCCTGATGAGATATTTTTAAAGTAAGCTAAATCAGCCACATTTCAATCTATGTACATCTCTAGCTATGGATTTTAAAAATCACATTCAAGAATACAAGATTATGTTATAGTATTCTCAAATCCAAGATACTTTTTTTTTTTTTCATTTACATTCTGGAAATTGGGATATCTTATGATCAATGTGTAAAGTCACATTGTGGTTTTTTTTTTTTTTTTCATAAAAACTGACCTTAAACCAATAGTACATCTTGCAATTGATGGAATCCTAGACTTATAAAAACATGGAATTCTAAAATCATCTTGCTTTGTGTTGATGTCACCTAAGGTGATTACTCTTATATTGCTAACTTAATTAATGGCAAAAGGAGCAAGTTGAATATATAAAGAAGAGAATTCAGAAAGCTTCATTATGATTAATACAGATGTACATGTGGATCATAGAGCTGTCACTCACATTACTATTTGGACATTTTCATGTTTCAACACCACTTTAAAAGCCCTGCAGAGTTCAAGATCAAAAAGCCTATCAAACAGTTCTCAAAACCCCTTTCCTCACCTTTGGGGCATGGATCTCTTCTGAGGGTCCCTGGGAAAGGTAAGGTGTCAGCTATACCTTTCACTGTCAGGTGGTAGGATCACACTTTCATGTGTTACTACATACCATTTGAAACGTGACATATACAGCACAGTGCTGGGTACACAGCTATTACTCAATACATACCTCATGGCTCACGAATGTGAAATACAAAACTGTACTAATGAGGCATACATATAGCTTTTAACATTTGGGGAAGATTGAATTTCTAAAAATTTCTCTTTTTCTCTCCCCATCCTTTTTTCCTCTACCCAAAATCCTGAGTTAATTTTGCAACTAACTTTTACACATATAAAAACCACCAATAAATCAAATCCTAACATTCATTTTCCCTTGAAATATAAAAAACAAATTGTTTTGCCATGTTGGTAGCAATATGAAAATCACCACACCTAAAGGTAGAACACCACTTTCACAAAACATTTGACAGAGATGGAAAACTCAATGGTAAAGTTAACAGAACAAATGAAATGTAATGTTAAAAGTTGATAATGTGAAACATTGACTGAGGATCAATTAATTTTAAATGACTAAAATTACTGACAATGATTATATTTAGGAACACTGACAACCCCTAACAACTATGTGGCAAGTTGGTTTGTAAATATTTTAATCAATTAAACTGAAAAATAATACCACATGTGTACCTGGGAAGAAGAAAAATGTCAGGGGGAAAAAGAGAGAAAAGGAGGAAAGAAGGTGTATTATCTTAATATTGAATTAAAATTAAAAAAAATTCTGATCTGTAAAATGGTTTACATTCCAAAAAAGAAGTTTGTTAAATGCTGACATTATAATAGGCACAGAATCAGCTATTAGATCCTAAATAAAAATGATTGCTATGCCAATTGACCACGAATCATGATTAAAAAGCAAACTTCAAATACTATTAATCCATTTTCTTATTTGCTACCTAATTCCATCAGAGCTAACAGATATAATAACCACAGAGCTTCAGAAAGGAGGAACAAGGTGATATTTTTGTTCATTTTTTTTTTACCCACTTCCAGACAGAACAAATTAAATAAACTATATGCTTGATTTTTCAAAACTAATTTAAGAAGCTTCCCAGTTTTACCTTTGAGCATAATTTATATGCGTAATAAAAATATTCACTTTTATTCTTTTCATATGTTTGGCCCATTAGCTCCAGGAACTGTGAAATAGCTTCTTTCAGCCTTCACTGAAGGAGTGATATCTGTGTAATCTGTACAGTTTCAAAATAAATTTTCATTGAGGTAGGTACAGAGAATTTATCATCAGGAGGTGTGATATATATATATATATATAGATTATGTTACCTTTAAAAACACTCTACAGATATTTGAGTTACAAAATATATGGCACATTCTTGCTTATTAGCCTATGTTCAGTATACTATTATTTAGATATCCTGTATTTGCACTTTTCCAAGAACCATGGTTAAGAATAAAGGCAGAGGAAACTGATCACTTCCTGCCTCCAAATAATGTCATATCTACCTATGCTTAGTTGATTTATAAGCTTAGATAAATGCTATTTTCAAGCCAGCTGTGAATTACATCAAATGACTTTGAAAGAGAAAAAGAAAAGCCATGGCTAAACTTGTTAGTGAAGGAAGGTCTTGCTTGAAATGCATAACAACTTTCCATTCTGCAAAGCAACTCATCCACATAAAAATAGTCAAGAAGGACTTCATTTAATTAGCGATATGTAGACTTTTGCATAGAAAAGGTTACAAAATAATGCAAAAAAGACTAGGTACAGTAATTTTAAAACAAATATTTAAAGGTATAATTTTCCATAATGTTTAACATTTTCATGTTTATTGCTTTCTCCACACAGCAGAGAAATGAAGTGCATAACAATACATGCTGTGTCATTATCTTTCAAACAAAATCTCCGTGCTTAATTTCAACGTATTAAGAGATTATTTTGTCATTAAACAAAATAACAAAACAAAATCAAAACACCTTTATGTAGCACTAGTCTAGGCATGGACAAAAATAACTTATATACATCCCATTGCATACATTCATCTTGATTTGGGGTCAAAGGCAATTGTGAGCTTTACAAAGAGCTTTTAAAAACCGTGGTTCTTCTCTTCCCAATGCTCTCTCCCTGTCTCATTACCTCCAGAAATGGAATTTCTTCCAAAAAGGTGACAAGAATAGACAGTACTCATTATCAGGACAAAATGAAGAGGATACATATGTAAAACAGTCCAAATAAAACTGAATATATTAATCTTTTACAAACTGGAGTTTTCAGGTTGGCATGAATCAAACAGCCTCTGTGGGCAAGTGTTCCTAGGTGCACTCTCTAAATGTGCAGTTTATATAAAGAAGCACCATGTTTTGAGCCATGAAAAAAAAAAGTGCCTGGGGGTTTACAGACAGGGCAGAAATACTTGTTAATCTGAGCACTGATGAAATAATTGCTTATACCAATGCATTACTGAATGTCACCACTTGGCAAGTCTGTAAAAAGAAAGCAAATTAAGATAAAATTAGGTCTTTCGATTTGAAAATTATTTTCAGCAATCCTTTTGGCCAATAAAATCCTGTTAGTTTCAAATGAGTACTTTTGTCTGGAATTGTACATCTGCCGCCTAACAGGACACTTCTGCCCCTTTCCTTTCTTAATCTAACCACTATGCTCTTCTTTATTTGTGTAGTGTCATATGTTCAGGAAAAAAACTTTACTAGCTCAGGCACTTATGAAACACAAATATATATTTTTTTTCCATCTAGTTTCAAGAGAATTCAATGAGGGCATTTTTCTTCTCTAATTCAGAGACATACTGATGCACTGTTGGATGGTACAGTCTACATATTTTCCAGGAAAATTCTAAACGGAAACAAGTGTGAAGTTTTCAAAAGTTGCTGATGTCAGTTACCAAGCTGCCTTAAAAAGAGGAAAAAAAAAAGATAATACCACATTTCCGAGTTGTGAGGTTTGTGTCTCAAATAGATTTATTGTTCCTTTGTGGATCTGTAGACATCTGTATGGCTACCTTCAGGGTGCAGAGAGGTTTTAAGCTGACTCTGAAATGAAGGACATTCTGTTACTATTGCAAGAAGTTCAGTGAAAACTTAAAAAGCGCCCACTTCTGTCCCCCAGGGTCGGTAAGGTTTACTGTTTGTTCCACTGCTTGTCTGCTGGGGACTGGGAGTGGCCGATACCGATAAAGGTGGACTGATGGCTGTGGCGGCTGCCACGGCTGCAGCTGCGTTTGGAGGGAGCATGGGGAAGGCCCCTGCGAAGGACAGTGGGAAGCTGTGCGCCGCTGCGGTGGCTGCTGCTGCAGCCGCATGAACAGTGGCTGAGAGGGACAAGAGAGAAGTGGAGAGGGGTGGCACGCATGGGGCAACGCTGCCCGTCGACGGCATCCGGAGGGCAGAATCTGCGTGGGCAAAGGTGGCTGTAAGGAGAGCAGAGCCATGGGCAGGAGGCACTTCCGAAGTTGTGGAGAGGCGACAAGGCGTCGACTCCGAGGCGTGGAGTCCGTTAGGTTGGAGCAGGGCTGCGGGGAGATGGTGGAAGGCCGCCGCCCAGTGGTGCGGATGTAGCGGGTGGTGGTGGTGTGCCAGGGAAGACGTCATTGCTGCCGCCTCCCGCTGCGAGGCACACGTGCTGAGATGAGAAACCAGTCGCACCCGCAGTGGATCCGAGGAGTCCAGGCCTTCCACCGAGCTCAGGTACCTTGCCACTTCCGTTAAGCACTCTCGGAATCCAATGCTCATGAAGTCCATGGCAAGAGCATGTGCGTCAAAGTAGCCTACAAGGGTGTTTGAGCAGAGTCGGGGGCCAGGAGAGAGAGCGAGAGAAAAAAATGATCCAATTACTGAGTAACCACCATGTTCTATTCCATCTTTCAGAAGATTTAAGTAGAATGACGACCCTTTCTGAAAACATGGCCAGCTATTTATGGTTGTAATTTTTGTAGAAGTTAAGAAAGTGTACTTTGCAATTCACATGTGTGACAACTCTGGCACACATATACTACAGTTGTTCTTGCAACCAAATAGCACCAGCGGGGGGAAAAATTAAGAACATCCTCATTTCAAACACTTCCAGAAAAAAAAAAATGATGTCTCTCTTTCTGTAGTGTGAATAATGAAATTCCTAGTAAACTTTTTATCGGTAAAAGAGAGTTCCAGTCTCTCTGTCTCTGTCATACAAGTTAGAGATTAAAGGGCTTATCTGAAACATCCTAACTCTCTTGGCATTTATAACAGAGATGTGAAATTAATCTTAGCAGCCTTAGGACTTTCTAAAACAGGGAATTTTCTTGTAACAACACTTATTATATCTTAACAAATTCAAAAATGCTCCTTGACTCATAGTGGGTTTTTTATCAACAAAGTAAAAACATCTTATCATCACTTTGTATGAAAAAATTTAACAAAAACAAAATGATTAAAAAATTTTGGGGTTCTCAGTTTGAAGATCTTATTTTTCTATTAGGCAATATAAGGCTGGTTTACTGATATAACGTTATTATAACTTATAGTTTTCCTGAAGATTAAATGTATTTTTTTCATTGGTTAATTTTTTTTTGGCATCCCCCAAGAAAAAAATGTTCGTTAACTGTGTCAGTGTATATGCATTCATGCCTAAAGTTACTACCATAAAACTGTCTGGAGCTGGGTCATATTTATGAGAATCTATTTTTATCCAAAATTAATATGTTAGAATAGAGAAACAGTAATATCTGATTATTATCAGTGCCAAATTAGGGTATAATAATAATCAGACATTTGGGAAAATGTCACTATTTTGAATGAATGACCTCAGATTCTTTCTCGTTTGCAAGTATTTTTAACAATTTTCGAATTATAAGTTTAGTCTACTCCCTTTTGAAATGTGTGTAAACATAAATGAGAAATACCACACTCAAACAAGGTTATTTTCATGTAAGGCATTTACATTTATCTTTTCTTATGATTTTGCAGATCAAAGCATTGCCTACTTTATCACCTATTACTAATTAGACTATCTTATTCTGTAATCAAAGCACTTTGGAAAGCAGTAGTCACAATACTCAAAATCCTAAAGCTAGAATTCCAATGGAAATTTGGAAGTCAAAATGACATTTGGGGCAAAAAGATATACCATTAAAATGCAACAAAACAGCACAAAGATGATATAAGAGAATATCATGAAATGTGGACGATCAACAAAAATAGGTATCCTAGGACTTTGGCCTAGTTATCAGCAAAGTCCCTGGGATCAAGAGGAAAAACTCTTTCTAAAGCTGCGGCCTCCACTGAGGGATTTCATATGAGGGTCTGCAGGGTTCTCTGTGAGGGGTTTGCAGATTCTGACTTCCATGAGAGAAGGAAGGACGTGATCATCAGAGCAGAGAGAGTTCAGAAACCCAAAGGGATTTAGAAATTTAGGTTACTCTCCTAAGTCCTCTTTAGAAATTACTGTAAAGGATGAAACAGAATTTTCATGAGCAGGCATGAAATAACTAAAATTTGTAGTTAGCTATTTGTTGTTGTATATGGCTGAGTCCTCTGTTGTAGTTTAAGGAATATAAATTATGTAATTCCTATCCTGTTTGTGAATACAGAGGGAAATGATGAGCAGCTGTCTCTTATGAATGGATATTAGGCCAAAAATAATAGCACATGGGTCCATACCACATAGTCTGTGCCATCACTGTTCTACAGCTTTAAGTGAATAAACTCACAACGACTTTGTGAAGTAGACACTAGCAGTCTTCATTTTACAGGTGAAGAAATTGGGGCTCAGAAAGGGTTAGCAGTTTACTCAGTGTCACAGAGTTAATCCATGGCAGAGACAGGATAGGAAACCAGGTAACTCAACTGTAAAGTCCATGCTCTTCACCACTACACTATGAGGTCCCTATGGCAGTTGTGAATTTTGGACAATGGGAGCCTACACTGCCAGTCCCCCTTCCCCAAGGCCCACACATTCTCCTGCTCGATGATTTATCTAACAACCTGGCAGTCAGGCTACTTGTATGGAGCTTGCTCGGAAATGTCTGTACATAAACTATTCTGGGATGAATTTCAGAGTTGTTCAGGTAGCCAAGAATAGCAACTGAGATGGAACTTAGTTTTTATAACAGGGCATAAGAACAATATTACTCTTTTAGAAGTATAGCTCATGCCAAATATTTGAAACCCTGATAAGAATTCTTAGCCTTGTGGCTAGCAATACCAAGGGAGGCGGCATCATCAAGCAACGTCTCTTGCACCATTGCTAACTCAATAGGTCTCCCAAAATCCTGAAGTAGTAGGTGTAGAGACAGAATCATGGGGCTGGAGGGCCCTTTACTCCTCAGAGCACTAGAACAGGCTCCGCAGTGCAGTGGTGTACTTCTACCTCAGATCAAAGGTGAGGCAGTGGCCAAGATGGGTTAGATGCTTGGCTTTTAAGGTTTCATCCAGTCCTCTTCTCCATTACATAAGAATGTTTGCATCCTATGCCCATTCATTCAGGAAAGTTCCTTGAGAAGGTGTAACCAAGGGTAACTCACACCATGTGGGCTTCAATGTATGATGATCACCCCCCATCTGACACAGAGAAAGATTGGTGATGATTAGGGCTGTGTTTCACATGTCCTCAGCAGTATGGCCATAGAAGAGTTAAATACTGAAATACTTCCATTACCAGTTGGGAACTAGCTACTTCCCTCCAATGCCCTCTTTCTGCCTTGATCTATGACAAACTGTGACATTACGTAGTAAAAGGCTGACGCTGAGCACAGAGAAGCCTTCAGTGGGTAGGTGAAGCAGCACTTAGCAACTTGTGATACTCTGTCCTTTCCCAGCTGTCAAATATATTAAATAACACCCTTCGGTAAGATGAATAGTAAAGGCTTGCCTGAGGGTGAAAAAGATACAAAAGGGCAAAATCCAGTCTGAGTGATGTGTGAGAAACAGAACAGTGAAATCTGAATAAATATTATAGTTTTCAGGAGCTTGACTCTGTTTTTAGCATTAAGTGAGAGTCTGCCCAGATCTCCTGGACAATTGTTCCCTGAATCAGTATCTGGTATAGAGGACATCTCTCCAGGTCACTGGGCCCAGGGCACCTGTTTGCTCCAGTCTTCTCTTTGCAGGAATGACTACTCTGTTAACAGTTTCCAATAGAGATTCACTATCTGTACTTCAAATGTTCTGTCTAGTCTAAGTCCAAAACAAACCAAAATCTGAAAACAGCCATGAAAGTAATTCTAAAGTTACTTCTTTTGGGATAGCTGCATTAGAGTGAGTTTTAGATCTGGTTTAATGGGGGGTTAGGGAGAAGGGAAAGAAGAAAAAGATTGCCTCTAACCTCTTGTTTATGTTTGGATGTTTGTGTGTTTGTCTTTCTGTACAGATTCCAGCATGTGCTTCTAAAGTCCCAAACAAATCTCTGACCAGGCTGCTGTAAATGAAGCTTTACTCCCACAGTATTATGAAAGCAAACACAAGCCCAGGGTCAAGTGCTTCTTTTGTTCCAGAAGTTCTTTCCCACGAGTTCAATCCTGCCATTAGCATTGATTTCCATGGCTTTAATCTGAGACCTCCTATCTTAGCTTGTTAAAGAACTGTTCAACTATGACTTCCTTATAATCCTGGAGGGAAAAAATGAAAAACAGAAAGATGAAAAAGGGAGAAAAAAAATGAAGTCACCTACTTACCTTTACCCCCAGTTGCCTGAAGCATCTTCAAATGATCAACTGTCATTTGCAATATTTCAGCTTTTTCTAACTTTGCGGATCCCTGCATAAACAAATAATAAAGTCTTGTAAGTCCTATGGAAACTAATTTGAAACATTTTATACTGAATTTTCAATTTTCCCTCTCATTAAAATATTGTAAGTTTAATTTTTTCACATAAAAATCTGAATTCTGTCTGAATTTTACATGAAAGCACAAATTACTATGTAGCGCCAAATGACAGATATTTCCCTTCTTAACTTTTAAAAACTAAAAGACATAATACACAAATTTTTAATTATAAGAATAACTATGCTCCCAAGATCACTCCACCAAAAATATTACGATTGAGAAAATCTTAAATTTTGCATCCAATCAGTACTCTGGTTAATAATATACTTTATTACCTAATTATGTAGGACATACAACAGTCCTATATAGCGCTGGTCTAGAATATAACTCTGAAGGAAAAAAGAGATAAGATCTTAGCAAATTACTGCTGAAAGTAGATTTTTTAAAAATAGAAAATTCTAATAAGTCTTTAAGTAAGCAAAACCAAAAATAAAAAAAGGGGACTTTTAATGTTTTTTTTTCCCAATAATTACCAGCAGGTGTCACTGTGAATTCCAAGATCATAAACAAGAAGGCATAATTTACTATTTATCTAGTAAGCATCAGAAATGCTTAAGGATAGTTGAATCCTTTAAAATAGTTCTTAAAAAAACTGCCTTGAAAATATATTATGTGTCCCCTTTTTAAAACAAGGCAACCTCTAGAAACAAACTGAAATAAAAATGTGCCACCTTGAACTATCTCAGAGTGCTGTTGGTGTCTTTTAATTTCCTGAAAGAGCTAAATAATTAAATCAATATGTTTTTTTGAAGTTTACTTCAGGTTCCTATGCTTTACTTGTTTTGTGAAAATTATCAGCACCAGTACATGGTGAGAATGCCAGTTATTTAAACTGCTGGAAAGAACGCCCTTCTAATCATATTGTGACAGGGCCAGCTCACTAAGGGTTTGTAGCCAAGCTCGGCAAATGAGAAAGTCTGTGTTTATGGTAACTAAATGCCAAACAACCGACTTTTGCTTTTAAGTCTACATTTAAGAAAAAAATCTAACATACTAAGAAAAAAAAAATCACCAAACTGATTTTTCCTTAAAACTGTAGATATTTCAGGACTCAAAGTAAAACATCATTGATTACTGGTATTTTCATTTTCAGTCTATTATCATCGAAAATGCTACTAATCAAAACAATAACTTCCATATTATACTTATCTCATCAAAGAGTTTCAACTAATAGAATGGGTGGCTTTTTTTCTCTTAAAAATGTATAATCAATAACGCATTACATCTTGTACTTTTGTCAATGTTCTATTTTTCCATGAAGAAACAGTAGCTTCAGTGAAAGTGACTAATAACAAAACTGCAGCCTGGATAATTTCCAAGGGCTTTGTAGGGCTTGCTTTATAATGTTAGTGGTTCATGAAATAAACAACAAAATGAAATAAACAAACAACTGCTTCTTATGTTCTATTTGAATTAAATTGAAAGTATTTTCAACAAGGGTATGATGCCATATTCTTTGAAGGATGCTCTTAGAAATCTGTGCCATTAGCCATGGCAGCAGGAGGAGAAACAACTTTTCCAAAACGACTTATTTAGATATTTGGTTTCCTACTCTTTTAAAAGTATGCAGATTTTTTTTTTTTTTTTTTTTTTGTAAAGGAATAGTTGAATTCTGAAATGGGGCATATAGGTAGTTTGATTTTTACCGAACTTCCAAAAACATACTGTAAATTGAACATCATTCTGTTAACTCAGAGATTAAAAATGAAACCAAGTGGCTTGGTAAATAAATTTTTTAGTACTATTATTTAGAAAACAAAGTTAGAGATGTTACTTCCTAGACTTTGGTCATTTTTAAAATGAAAAGGTTACTTTCTTTTTTTTCTTTTTTTACTGTTTGAGACAAAAATGAAATTTCACATATATTATCTTTTTTTTTTTTTTTTTTTTTTTTTTTAAAGAATACCATATACAGCTCGGTTTTAAACAAAACCACTACTGGTCTTCATAGAAAGAACAGAGAAAGCATGAGCACTGTTACCCTTAAGGGGAAAATAAGCTCAAGAAAGGAAATGTTTTTCAACTTCACGATGGATTATGGTTTTAATAGTTTTGCCACAACAAAGCATTTTATTGAAATCACTGCTCTATGCCAGATCAGGGCACATACGCCATTATTTTAATGAAGTTTAATAAGAACCCACATTCCCAGATGAGAGAATCAGATTTTTTGAGCTTTTTAGTGGGGTGGTCAGGGGTGAGGGTAGCTTACTTGTTTTTCAAAAGCAGTTGGCACCAGTCGTCTTAACTCAGATAAACTGTTGTTTATCCGATCTCGACGTCTTTTCTCTATTATCTATCCCAAAGAAAGCAAAGCAACAAAAGTTTACTAATACATTAATAAAATTATTCGAAGTAGAAAAACAAAACTGTTATACATTAGGCTGGATTATATGAAATAAAAAGAAAAAAATCACATACCCCTCTCCTTTTCTTCCTTGCCATAATCTGAGATGTTGTTGTTGGAGAATTTGATCTAATCACAGAGCTAGTACTTTGCCTATAAAATAAAAAGAGTATGTCAGGTGCTATATTAACATAACAATTATTTCTTCTGGGTACTTAATGGTACCTATTAAATATTCAGAGTAGTTGCACAGTTCAGGTTTGTTATTTTATTCTTAATTCTTGCTTTACTCTTAACATAATTTGCTTTTAGCCCTTATATCTCTTTTTAGGTAAGAATTATACCTTTTAAAAAATTTTTAAGGAGTAATCCAGATGCCAAATCCACTGACGAAAACATCCCTAAACTTTTATTCCCAGTGAAATAATTATGGGTAGCGTGAAAAGTTAGATTATTAGTACTTCTTAGTTCCACTCATAAATGTTTCTTAAAAGTCAGCTAATATCTAATAGCATCATCCTCCTCAGTCCAGTCAGATACTCTGAACAAAGCAAAGTTATTTTAAAATAAAAGCCATGTTTAGCACCACTATCAAACAGATTCACAACCATCACATGTCAAACTGCTGTCACTAGATGCAATCTTTAAAATAAATAGAAGTTATTTTACTATTTCAAAACTTCAACTAGTCATATCTACAACTGAAAAAAGACAAATTTAATGTTTTGTATACTAATCTAAAAATGCCCCCATAATGTCACTGATAGAAAAATTCAAATTAGATCAACTTCTAGGTAAACAAACGTTTTGCTTTGACAATGAAATGTGGGTATCTTTGTGTCCTCAATATAAACTTAAACCTCTAGGAGCTGCAACTCATCTTGAGTTTCCTAATGAAAAGATATTTTATGTTGAAAGTTCAATCAAATCATTATTTTGTCACTTTGAATTTTTACCATTCTTTCTAGTTTGTATCTGTTACTCTTCATAATTCATGGATTCTATGCTTCTTTATGTTCTCAAATTCCCCGGGTTCCTGTTATTTGTTCTTTCATTTTAGAAATGTTTCAAACACCAGGTTCTTATTACCTCACCTTCTCACTTCTGGATCTTATTTCTGAATTAACTGTCTCCCTCATTCCCACCCCTTCTCAACTGGTTTCGCCTTTCACATAACATCTTCTGTTTTTCTGATCTCATTTTTTAAAGATGACACAACCTTTTAATTAGAAGGTACTTTGCAAATAATGTTTCCTGTAAATATCTTTGCTCTTGCTGAATTCAGACTTTGGTTTGTACATATTAAAATAATAGTATTAAAAGAAAAAAACTACTGAAAGTTTTTTAAAGGTAGGAAGAATTTTGCTCTTTGAGTGACAGCTGCAGATAAATAATTAAGGTGCTTGTGGGGATGCCAATTAGAAGCAATTATCATTTGACCTGCCTTGGCACTAAAATGCCTCGGTAATCTCCCTCTGTCACTGGAAAGTGGAGGTCTGGCTTCTGTGATCACGACCTAGATCTTTTCCAGACTTAAGAACAAGCAGTCAAAGAGATGATGCCCGAAAGGATCCTTACATCTGTCACTCACTCTCCCATCAGCCAAGTCACACACGGTCAACCTGGAAAGCTCAACCTACTTAGTCTTGACATCGCAAACTGCTTTAAGCTCCCCAGAAAGGAGGTTTTCTTTTTAGTCTTTTAAAAAATAAAATATCAATTTATTTTTCTTTTCGCCTGGCCCATTTTGAAAGTGCTCCCAAATACAGTTTCGATGGCGGGGGCGTCGCCCTTCGCCCGGACGTGGTTGTCCGCGCGCCCCACGCTGACAGCCGGGGACCCTCCCTCGCCAACTTCTGCACACTTTTCAGTCGCGTCCCTGGTCCTCTGCGCCCCACCCCTAAAGTAAAAACCATCCCTCGCCCCACCCAACGAACTCTCCACGAGCACCCCACTACTCAAAGTTTCTCGGGCAAAACTTTCCGAACTCCGTTAGGACGCCGCGGAGGGGAACCTCGGGATTTCCAAGGAGCCGCTCGTGCACAAAGCTCCCCAATGCCTTAGGCTCCGGGCAGCTCCCGCCGAGCCCGCGCTCACCCCGAGTAATTGTTCTCGCTTCCCACGTCGATGGTCTCGTCCATATCGCTCTCAGAGGTCGTCTCCTCGCATGGGCGCTTCATCGCGGCAAAGACGGCGCGGGTCGCAGCCGGGCCAGAGCCACGGACTCCGAGAGGCGCGCAGCGCCCACCCTGTCTGCCTCCTCCCTCCCTCACTGCACGGCCCAGGCAGGCGCGGCTCCGGCGGCGGCGCGGTCGGCTCCTCGCGGCTCTTTCCCACGCCGCAGCCCAGCTCCGCCGCAAGAGCAGGCGCCGGCCACGCCCCCCTGCGCGGGCGGGGTCACTTCATCCGCCTCCCGCGCGCTGGCCCCCACCGCCCCGGCGGGCACCGCCTCCTCGGGGCCAGCGTGGCCCGCGATTGGCTGGGGCGAAGGGGCGGGGCCGCGCTCGCCGAACCCGCCGCGAGGCTCCAGCCGAGGCGTGGGAACCCGGCCTCACACCTGGGGCCTGGGAGCTCGGCGCGGGCGGGGATCCGCAGCCGCGAGCGTGAGCGCGAGGCTATCTCTAGCTAGGGAGTCGGCAGACCAGGGCGCGGGCGCGGCGAGGGCGGGCCGGCGCGGGGCGGGCTGTTAGGCCTTGGGTTTTGGCTGTCCTTCGCATCCCGCCGTCTGCGGGTAAAGTTTCAGTCCTGTGTTTAAAGAATAACCCCAAGCGCGTGGCTGAATGTGAGCGAGCGTCTGTGACGTCGGGAGGCGCCGTGGCGAAACCGAGCCTCCCCACTCGGCTGTCCTTTGTCTGGACCAAAACTGCTGACTGGTTGACCCTGGCGGTCACATTTGCCCTCTGGGGTTTTTGAAAACTTTAAATCAAAGTTACTTTTCTACCTGGCAGCTCTCGAGGCTACTCCCGCGGCCTCTGGGCTGTGAACAGATAAGGACGTGAGTTTCCCCGACCAGGTACCTAACCGCTGGCGGTCGGAGGGTCTGAGAGGTTGGCCCCCACACGATTTTCGATTTGCTCTAAATCAGTTATTACCATATGGCCACTGGGGTTTGGACAGCTGATCCTGCTGGGCTGGAGTTGTGTCTATTCTGGTGGCAGGAAGGTCTAGAGCAATAATACGGATAATTCAGGACACAATATTAGCAGTTTTTCGAGTTTTTCGGGCTTGGATAATCCAGATAATTTCAATTTCCTACTCTCCCTGGTGTTTGCAGTCACTGCACTAGATTTAATTAGAATCCCAAACGTGAAAAAGATCACTCTTGGAAATTGAATTTGTTTTCTAAAGTTCGAATTCGTGTCCACCTTTTAGTGCACTGGACAAAGTGGATTGTAAAAAGTCTAGATGTGCTTTCAAAACATGTTTTCGAGCTTCCTCTTTCTCTCCGTGCTCTGGTATTTTTGAACCCGCTACGCCGATGTGCCTCGGCGAGGGCCGCGGCGGTCGCTTTGCTCTCTCGGGCGCCGTGGTACCGGGAGGTGGGCGGTGGGTTTGGTCGATGTCCAGCCGGAGACGCCAGTCGTTGCACCGGGACAGCTCCGTGCTTAGTGGAGAAAAGCCTTTGAGAAAGGGGCGTCTGCCAATCACCATCACTCTTCGCCACGGACCGATTCATATTTTTCGGGGGATCTGCGCAGGGTGTTCTTTGGACACTCCTTTCTCTTCCCATACAGACCCACGCGGGGCGGGGAGAAGAGGAAAGCATGCGACGTGAAAGACCGGGCCCGGGCGGGGGCTGGGCAGGAGAGCGGGAAGGACTTACAGCCAGCTTGTTAAGCCCTCATTAAAACACAAAACCCCTTCCCCACACGCCCTCGTCTCTTTTGTACAGTCCCCACCGCGGTGCCTTCAATAACCGTGTGAACAGAAACCCGAAACGTTCCATCCTGACTTTTGAAACTTAATCCGGGGCAAAGCACACAGACGGTGGGGGCCAGGCGGGGCCTGGCGGGGCTGAAGCGGGTCAGCTCAGGACGGTGGTGCTGCCAGGAGCGGTGATTCCCTCCAGCTCGGCTGTCGGCTTCAGGGCGGGTCCCCAGCCTGGGTCTTCAGCCCGTGCGGGTCTCCTGGCCTCTGCTTGGCTGTAGCACCGGCGTCCTGAGTGCGCTGCGCGGAGCCGAGCCGGCTGGCACCACACCAGCTCCGACCTCCTACTACGCAACTCGGCTCCCTGTCCCTGCCGCTCGGCGAACCGTGAACCGCACGCTCTCAGGTCGGCCACCGCGTCTGGTGGGAAGATGCGCCAATGGCCAGTCTGCACAGGCCACAGGGGAACGCGCCAATGCTTGCCTGGCGCGAACTCGACCTTCACAACGTTAAGGGAACACCTACAGGTGCAATTAACATTTGCCAAGAGAGCAAATTAGCGGGCGCTTCCAAACACCAGGGCAAAACTTGAGATCGTCATTGAAAAAAAAATTAAGAGTTCTTTCTCACTATACTGGTGTAAATGATTACAACAATTGTGAAAAATCGCAAAGAGGGAAACGATTTGCTTGCGATGAAGTAGTACCTGGATAGTTTCTCCATAGTTTTCTTTGAAGACTTAACCGTTGTACCGCGTTATAAAGAAAAATACAGTAGGGACATTAGAAAAGCACACGTGGATTTAATGTTCATTAAAATATATTTTTAAGCAAGGAAGGTCATATTCTACAAGCATTCAAAACAATGCCGGTACATAGTAAGCGGTGCGGAAGTCTGTTTAATAAACAATGCATAAGGCAAAAGACCTCGGCGTTTTGAACACCATGAAAAGATTAATATGCTCACTTATCACTTAACGGCAATTAGGCAGCATGAGATTTATCTATTAGGTCTTTTGTTCTCAAGTGTTCTATTTGCCGACCCCCCGGTTAGGCGCCTTGCATGCCCAGTCTTCCACTAAAGGTTCCTCTTGGGTCAGAGGGAAAAACGGAGAAAATTCTTTAAAACGCCCCAGAGTACATAAAAACGTTCGTGGATTGTTGGGGGTGGGGCGTGTAGGGGTGGCATAGACAAGATGAGAGAACCTGGGGATTTCAAGCCTCGTCGCGACATCCTTTTCAGCCAAAGTTGGTTGAAGGCTTCTTAAGAGACAGAACAGAAGAAAAGATGCCCGCGTAGAGAAAACCCCAGTTCTTTCCTTTTCAGAATTTTGTACAGTGAGATAATTAGAAAGATACGAGAGATTTTCCTAGAAACGAAATGCCGTTAGGAAACAAAGCCCAGGACGACCAAGCTAAAGGGAATAGACGGGAGAATCAGGCTCCTTCCTGAAGCTGGTCGTCTTGCCCTCTTATTGTGCTTATGGGATTTAATTCGCTTAAAGGTGTAAGAATGAGATGTTCAATGTCGAGATCTAGAAACAGACTCAGTAGTCCTGATCCTTGTCCCCAACTTTCCTTCAACCCGTTTAATATTAAGTTACAGTTTTTGCACTTATAAGATGCAATCTTATATGGCAATCTTGAACTAGTCTTGTCCTATCAAATTTGAGTTTTGTTGTACAAATTAATGAAGTGTTTATTTTGCCACAGTTCTAAAATCTCCCTTGCAGCATTTTGGGAAGGGATCTGGATCTTTTTTTATTCTTCTTGTTCTGCTTTTTTCCTTCACTAATGATTTCTCACTCTGATTTTTCAAGATCAATTGTCACACTTTATTTGTGGCTTCTCTGAGTCTTCTGAGGTGCTGCTTCCAATTACTTACAATTTGTCAGCCACGTCAATGTTTGGGTTCTCTTAGAAAGTCAATAAGGCATGACAACACTTTTAAAAAATGTTTTCACTTAGTTTCTCAGTGAAATACAGGAAGTTCTGTTAAAGAACTCTGTTAGTCTGAGAAGCACATAGTTCAAATAAGTTCAATGTTTTGCCCTATCTGAAATACTATAATTGTTTACAGTTTCTCATGTAAAGGCAAGGCAAGCAGGTTGCCCTGAGAACTTCTAGTCTATTTGCAAGTACCGGGACAGGTGACATGCATGTGCATACCTAACTACTAGGCTATTGTGAACTGACAACGCTTTAAAGTGTGTGTGAGAATACTGTACCTAGATGGTGGAGGCCAGGGGCAAAATCCTTGTAAATTTCAATACCTTTCTCAGCAACATGCTGGCAGCAGTCGGGCCAACTTACGGTCACCATGTGACACATGTTTGCAAGCCAGTAAAGCCAAACAAAGCTGAAAGCAAGAGCAAATTTAGGCCCACCAACCTTGAAGTCATCTATAAAAGAGACCTGCTTTTCCAGTTAACAATTATTCCTGGCTGGTTAACCACACAAACTGCATTGCATTTCTTGGCTTACTCCAGTAGGTGCTACTTGTTACATCAGAAGCTCCAAGGAAGAAAATCTAATACTCAAAGCCACCTTTCTTGGAATTCAGAATGCTTAAACTGATCTCTGTTGAGGGGTAATTTATTTAAAAGCTTTTATTTCATGAGTGGTGTTATTAGAGCTTAGCATATGCCCAAGGATGAAGGATGGTTTTATTGTAGGAACCTTGAGAAGAGGATTGTATAATTAAGTAACCAGTTTTCCACACCTCTGTGAGCAACAGTTAGAAGATAACTACACTCACTATTAACTTCTGCTTTGTGAGGGTTAAATCGATGTTGGCAGAATTTTCTTTTAAGGGAATTCTTTTTAAACTTCCATTTTCTTTGGTTGACTAACAGCTTTTTTTCCTTCTGTCTTAAGGATACAATCAGATATATCCACTTCCCTTATGAAACTCATCTTTTAAAACCAATACATCCCTATCTTCTAGACTAGAATGACATAGTAGATGCACAATAAATGATTTGGAATGAATTCCTGTTGAAATCAATGAACTCTCTGCCTCTTTCTGTATATATAGAATTTAGATACACTGGAATAATAAAATAGAAATAAACAACCATGAACTAAAAAACATGAAAAATAGAAGATAATATGCTTAAATATGAGCAGGAAAGCATTTATTGTGAATAGGCCCTTTGTTCAGCGCTGAGCTCCTAACAGCCAAGTAAGAAAGAAACATAGTGAGTTTTCTAATTCTTGTAATCAGAAAAGATGAAGCATATTGCTTTTAAAAAGGGGAAACTTTATTTGGTCACTGAATTCCAAAAGAACTACTGCTTTATTCACAGACTTAAAAATTTTTATTTAAAGCAAATATTTTCTTTATCTAAAATTCTCCAAGTATCTGTATTATTACATGAACAATTGCACATATTATGCAGAAATGAAAAGAGTAGTTTATCTCCTGACAGTTGAATAAGCCATCTGCTAAGCTCTCAAGATTAATTAATTGACATTAATAGGATAGTGCCTCACAGAACTATAAAAATGTGGGTTCTTCCTAAAAAAGTTTTTGCTTTGCATTTCAGAAAAAAAATTTAAATCAAGCATACCTGGATCTGATTGGTTGGCATTACTTGATGAAAGTGAAAAGAGAGAGGCTTTATAGGTTTCTGAACTATCAAGTGCTATGGAAAATTTTAATAAATATCTCTATTTTCTTAACACTTTTATTATAACTTTTTATTAGATAAGTGCATATTTATGCCTGTATCTGCTTATTTTTAAATTGATAGATGACTTTCTAAAGACCCCTCATAGATTAAAAAATATTTCTAATTTTAGCTTTTCTCTGGAAAAAATACAGGCTATTATTGAACATTCTTGCTTTGCAAACCTATTGAAGTATGTACTTTATGAGAAACATAGAAAAAAGGCTAACTTTCCTTTCCTAGACAGGACCATTTTGTTTTTAGCAGATAAGAGTTTAACATTCTTGGTTGAAAGGCACAGCACAGAAAATTGTTTTTTCTGGCTTTAGTCTTCATAATAACTTAATAATATAATATTGTATTGGGAACATTGGACTAAAATCTTAAAGATTTGGTTTTAATAGTCCTTTCCATTTCTAGGAAGTGAATATTTAAAAAATAATAATAATTATTTGGGGAATTGTAATATTTATCAGGGCAATGAAATCTCTTCGGAAACAAAATATCATGGTGTTTAACAGAGAGCCACTAAGCTCAGTTGTGGCATGGAGAAGGGTTGTGTATTGTGCTTTGAATATGTAAGAAATGCAGTGTACATTTCCATAGCACTTTTAATTTGAGAATCCTAGGGCATGACCGAATTATGAATTTACTTGTCATGGCTGGCTGTCAGGATTTTGCTCGAATAACTATCTCAACAGGAACATTAATAAAGTCTGAAAATAGAAGACCACAATATGACTAGAAAATGAAAAAAAAAACAATATAAATGACAAATGTGGATAGGGATGTGTATATCTATCTATCTACAAATGAAAGTATCAATATATGGGTAGATATGAAAAGCAAATTAATTAAAGGTTTTCGAATTGACATGACTTGATTGTTAGCATATAAAAGTCTATTGTTATATCTGGCACGGGGCAATAGCTGAAGTCAGAAAAATGCTACATTTTGTAATTAAACCAGCATTTATAAAATGGAATTTACAAAATTTATATTTTTATGTGCATTTTCTCTATTTTTGAAAATTAGAGTCACTGAGTTTCAGTTTATTTTATTTTAGGTACTGAAATACCTTACCTTTTGTCTATTCTATATTTACATTTTACATTAGTTTCTTTATGCAGTTTTTAAAATGTCGACCCTTAGAAAGCAGACTTTAATATTTTCTACATCTTGGTGAAATGAGAATGAGATTGTTATGTTGAAGGTTGGAAGAGTGACTCTGGTGTTCAACTGGAACACCTGAAAAATCATGGAGTTCCCCCCCCCCCATAAACCCATGAAATATTGATAAGTTAACTATATACTTGGGTGCATAAATTCTAGTTGAGATAACAAAGGGTTGAGCAAAATTTAAAACTAAAAAATTCTAACCATAAATTTGTTTTGAGTGTGAATTGGAAGAAGAATGGCCATATTTTAATTTTAATAATGAAATACTTTATTCTCACTGAAAAATGTAGTTTGAGAACTGATGTGTTAGGAACATCACGGTAAGAACCAGATAAACAGAACTCTGGGGAAAAATGATTTAAAAATGAAACCAAAAAGGTTATAGACAGAGATCACTGACAGAACTCTTAGTGTGTGTACTTAAAAGTAAAACTCTCATTAATCAGGGCCTTATTTTTCAGACTGTGGCTCTCTCTTAATTTGTCTTTTCTCATTTCTGGGCTACATCTGTTTTGAGCACTGCTCCCTGTTAAGTAGTGTAGGTGATACCTGGTGAATACATCTCAATTCCTACTCTCAGGAAATAGTGGGGGAAATATTATAGGAGTCTACACACGAGCAAAAGTAAAAGGAAAACTGCATTCTGTGGGCACGAAGAGAAAGAAGATTCATTTTTCAAGGGAGATTTTATCAGTGGTAGCTCCATTTTTTTTTTTTTTTTAATATATACAGGATTAGAGGTAACAATCCAGTTGGAAGGGTGGGGGTAGCTCAGGAATTTTCATTTTTTAATCTATATGACAAGGACACCATTTTAACTTACATACTATGGTTTATTGTGATGTCTTTTTACTGCTGTTAAATATTATGAGAATGGGAGGTCTAATTTCTCATTTATTTTTCGGTGCAATCACAATATTAAGGGGAAAAGTGGCATTTGAGCAAAGCCAGATATCCAGAATGGCTACAATTTTAAAAATGCTCTATTAGAGTGGGATCAGTATTTGTAAGAATACTGAAGCTAAAGAGTATAGGTGATTCTTAGGAAAAGATGGGTGATCCTTAACTAGAATGAAGGATATGGGTAGAAGGGAGAGAGTTGTCTTGGGAAAATGAATTTAACTATAGCTAAATCCTGGTGGAGCTTGGATGCCAAGCTGGGTGTTTTCTTGAAGTTATTTGAGAGTCGCTGGAAATTTTTAAGAGAAATGACGTGTTTAGTGCTACAATTCATTAGGTTGATCTAATCAAGTTTCTTCGTTGTTTCAGTTGTCACCACTAATTTGAATTGAAAACATTATAGCAGAAAAAATCTTCCAGGACAGTTTTCCTTCATAAATGGAACTTTTGATATTCTTTATTTCTTAGTATAAGTCATTTAGCCAGTAGAAGATCATTGTTAAGTAGGACTGTTGTCTCAGCCCTTGGGAGACTCAGCTTTTAATTGGGTTCCTTGGGTTTATTTAGTGTGACCTGAATTAGATGAAAGTACATGCTCACTGCCTGTTTTCTGGCATATTCATAGAATTATGCCAGGACTTGCACATCAATATTTACACATTTGTTTTAAAATCTGCCATGTAATTAAAATCAGCACACTGTTATACACTCAAGGATTAAAAGAACTTTCTAAAGTGAGATTTTCAGCTTCACTGACTTCAAAGGTAACACATAGTACATGGACACTCCTAGCTAGCTATCCCGAATTCATCCAGATTAAATACTTTCGGTGAAAGATTGAGCCATGATTCTTTCATGCTACTTTCTTACTAAAAGAGGAAATAAGTTACAGTTACTTTTCTACAGGCTGCCATAAATAAACATTCAAGGATGTTTCAATTTAACTATTTTTAGACTGGTAAAGTTACATCTTTCCCTGAAAGGCCTATTGAAATGAAAGTAACTTGCATTTAAATATTGCATATGCAATCAGTAAAGAACTGTAATGATTAATAAAGATGTGCAAGACAGCCCTAAAATAGTGATTTCCTTTTAGTCACTGCATGGGTGATAAGAATAAAACAAGGCTCCTATTAGTGAACAAAGGTTAACAAGGCTAGGGCTCTTGAATCAGAGTGGAAAACTTGCAATGCTGAGACATCCCATCAGGTATTACTTTATGTCCAGCTTCAATCCATTGATCAATCACTAAGTGAGCTCTTGAGGGAATTCAAAAGCAATGTAATGTGATTTTTGCCCTTGGGGAATTTACTGTCCAGAAAATACTTTAACGATTGAATAGCTGCCCTATATCAAATGCTTGCTATGTGTAATGCACTTAGCTAACGAAGCACTGTGTGGATTAGTTTATTTAATCCTCACTGGAACTCCTAGAGGTAGGACAAATCTTTATTTTACTGATGAGGAATCAGACCCAGTGAAGTTAAATCACTGCCCAAGGTCTTATGGGTTTTAAGGGATAGACTTAGGCTTGACCCACAAAATCTAGTTCTGGGCCACTGCTCTTACTGACGACTGCATATTGCCTTCAGGAAGGATGCATGTGACACAGACACGGATGGTGTAAACAGGTAGAACGGATATACAGTTTAGGAAAATTTGTTTGGCAAAGGCCATTTGTATGTACACTGTTTAGAATATGCGCAGTATGTGGTGGTTAGTTTTTTGGGTCTACTCACAAAAGCCTAATTATTCCACAACAGACCCCAGGAAAATGTGTGGTTACGAACACAAATTTTGGCATTAGATAGTGGGGCAGGGGTGGGTGGGGGACATTCCCAGTTTTGTCACTAGCTGCATGGCCTTGAGCATGCCCCTTTTTCTGAACCCAGGACCTCATCCATGGGGTTAATGATACTTAATAAAAAAGTAAGGACCAAATAGAATAATGGGTGTCAAGTACTAAGTAACATGCTTGACACATGTAAAGGGACACATATTATAGCTGATTAACTAATCATAGGTCCTGAGAACAGGGGACCAACTACCCTGTTACTTTTTTGTTTCTTTATTAAAATTGTTTTCTGTGGTTTTTATATTATAGTAGCAATGCATGTTCATTGCAGATATTTATTAAGTTGCATTAGCTGTAACAACATTCTAATTGTTATTTAATGCGACAGAGACAATCAACTGTAATTGATTTTTTTGATAATCATTTTGATGATTATCCTTCCAGTTTTTGCCTACTATTATTTGGTAAACTGCTTTTTGAACCTAAATACATATCACAAACAATCACCACATTTCATTAAATAATCTATCCAATCTTTTTTTTCTGATAGTGTAGCATTCTTTGTTATAGATGTATCATAAACTTACTTAGCTAGTCCTTATTAAGCGATATTTAAGTTAGATTTTTTTTTCCTACTGTGAACAATGCTGAAATAACCTTGTAGGTAAAAAAAAGTGTGCATATTTTAAATTATTTTAAATCTAAATTATTAGAAGTAGAATCAGGTGACCAAACAGTATTAACATTTTAAACACTTTTGATGTTTCCTGCCAAATTACCTTTCATAACAGTTGGACAATTTATATCCATGCTGACAATATATAAGAATAATCATTTCCCTGAATCATCACTAACACTTAATGAATCTATAGCTGTTTGTTATTATTAATGATGTTAACATTTTTTCATAGTCTAATTGGCTATCTGTAATTTTTTGTAACTATTTGTAATTTTTGTAATTTTTTGTAATTTTTTGTAATTGGCTATTTGTAATATATTTTATATTTCTATTGAGGTAGTTGTCTTTTTATTATTGAGTTAAAAGTGCTTCTTATAAATCAAGGCTCTTAATACTGGTCTCATGTATTACAAATATATATATATATTTCAGTTTGTCATTTTCTTTTAAAATATTATTTATGTACCTTCTGATGTGTATGTGTAGAAGTTTATACTTTTTCAAGTTTATCAGTATTTAATGTTTTTTTCCCAGTTAAATTTTTAAAAGTTAAATCTAGAATTTATTTTGGCATATTTTGTTACATACGAATTAACTTCAGTTCACTCAACAAACATTAACTGCATGCCTAAAATATATCAGGTATCATGTTTTTGCTTGGGGAATGAATGGCACACAATGCAGTCAGAATTCCTGCCCCCAAAAGGCAGCTTTTTCAAATGGCTCTTTAGTTGTCTCAGAAACACTTGTTGATGTTCACGCATTACTTTTTCATTGACTTAAATTCCTTCTTCATGACATGTCAAACCTTGTATATAATAAAGTCTGCCTATAGACTTTCCATTTGATCCATTTATTTGTTTCTCTGTTTCTGTGCCACTATCTCACTGTTGTAATTATAATTTTAAAATCATGCATTTTATTGAATAGTAAGGCAAAAACTTATTTTACTTCTCTTGCTTTTTTTTTCTTGACTTGTCTCTTTATTTATTTTTTACTATTTTTAATTGTGAAATAAAGTGTACAATGCAAAATAAAATTTGCCATTTTAACTACTTTTAAGTGTACAATTCAGTGACATTAATTATATTCACAATATTGTGTACCTATTATCACTATATCTTTCTAAAATTTCTTATCACCTCAAACAGAAACTCTGTACCCAATAAGCATTAGCTTCTCATAACCTCCTCTCTCTAGCCTGTGGTAACTTCTAATCTACTTTCTCTCTCAATGAATTTTCCTATCGTAGACATTTCATATAAGTGGAATCATATATTTGTGCTTTCACATATGGCTTATTTCACTTAGCGTAAAATTTTCAAGGCTCATCCATGTTCTAGCATGTGTCAGAACTTCATTCTTTTTTGTGGCTGCAAATATTCCATTGTATGTAATACCACATTTTGTGTGTTCATTCACCTGTTGGTGGTGTCCCTTATATTTATACTTCTGGAAGAACTTTAGAACCATTTTGTCAATTACTTCCCCCAAATCCTCTGATGTCTTCTTGATATCCTCTCAGGTCCCTTTCTATCTACCTTTCATTCTGTTAATCCTATCTCCCCAGGTTACTAGTGCTTAACATCTTCATACTGGCTCAAGTCCAGCATTGTACCCTGATCCTTGAAACTTTCCTTCCTTCAAAATTAGCTACTTCCATCTTCATTTTCCTAATAAAAATGAGCAGATTCTCAGTGTAGTTGATCTCGTAGAGATATTGGGAAACAATCTGAATTGACCTTAAGTTGTGAATGTTAGATGTCTCTTAGCCCTCTTAGTGAAATGTGTACTTTAGGAAGAAGATGTTTGTGAACTTAAATGATTTGCTATTTTTTCAAATTTCAATAGTATAACATCATATCTTTTAAAATTTTAGTCTGCAGGAAGGTAATGTATTTTTGAGTTGAGGGCTAGCTTCTTGAGTTTGCCTGCCTATGCAAGCTATCTTAAAGCATTCCTGTTTTGTCAGGTATTTTCTCTCTTTTCACTGATGAACCTATTAATTTTCTTTCCTTTTGGAATTTCTACCTTAGTAATAACATTACTGACTCCAGTGATGGTGGAAGTGTTGGAAGTCGTTTGTGTGTCTGGTTGGCAGTAGGTACTAAGTCAGGTGCTGTTTTAAAACAGAGACTTTCTGTAAAAAATCAAATGCTAAACTGTGTATTCTAGTCCACAGTTCAGGGATAGACAAGGTAAATGAGGGCCAGCATGGTATGAGACAACTTCATGGACATTGCAAGAAAAACTCATTTGAAAAAGTTACGTTTCTTCTGTTCTTTGCAAAAGTGAAGATGAGCTCCTAGAAGAAAGAAACCATTTGATTGGTGGTGTTTATTCTTTTACTTTTAACATGGATAGTGGAAAGAGCAATGGTTTTGCAATCGTGCAGACTTAGCTTAAGTTTTTGGTTCTGTCACTTAATAGTCAATGTTATCTCAGCCATGTTAATTGTTCCTCTAAGCTTTAGTTTCATCAACTGTAAACTATAACTCACTGAGTTGTTTTAAAGAGCAAATAAGTAATGTGAAGCCTCCTAGCAACATAGAGCCCATTGTATATACTCCATAAAGGTCAATTCCTTTTCCTTCCTTCCCTAAATAACAACAAAAGTAGTCTATATGGTAGAAAGCAAGTATAGCATTGAATATCAAACCTTCTTGGTTAATTGCTGAGTAAAGAGAATGTCTTAACTTTTTAAAAAATGCCTCATTTTTCCTATGTGTAGCTATCATTTCATGCTTTGCTAAATTATGGTTCTCGCAAAGTGCCTTGAACTTTTCTAGTACAAAGCACACTGTAAGCAGGATGGAATTAACATTATCCTTGGTCTATAAAGTATTGTACCTGCATCTTAGTGATTGACAGGATACATGTTTATATAGTTGATGTTGCCTGGGACATATTCTTGCCTGAGTCCTGCAGCAGTGTTTTGCCACCTGTAACTGTGCTGAATAAAAGTGGTCCCATCTATCATTTCTGTCGCTTTTCCTCATAGAAGCAGTCTTGATAAGTATAAGAAATCCAGGACATCATAGTATCAACAATTCTTTCCTCTTCAAAGCCATCTTTCAGACAAGGCTCTAACAATCCCTTACAAACGTTAATTATATAAATCTTACACACTTTTGCTTTGTGGGAGGTGAAGTGTTTAGTAAAAATGATTATCTAAATGGAGTTTGGCTGTGTGGGGCAGGATGGGAATATGAAAAGTAGGATGTGAGTTCTTAGCATGCATTCATTGCCGATATGAAGTCAGCTATGTGCTTGGCTGGTCCTGTGTAAACTTCTGCTAGGTTTTTTATTAATGTATAAAACACAGGCTATTCTTTGTTATAGAGACACTTGTGATTGGTATGAGCTACTTGAATATTAAAGATATTAATTCTTAGGTTAATTATGCATATTGCTTACCCAGTGGCACCCTCAGGTCTGGGGTTGCTCAGTATCATATAATGTAGAAATAACCACAGGTTGCGCTCAGATTGAGTCAGGGTGGCTCAATCTGACTCCTGTAGGAAATTAAATGGTAAATAAGAAATTTGGGATTTATATTACACACACACACACACACACACACACACATCTGTCTATGGATCAGTATCTACACTTTTTATTTTGTTTTATTTTGATCATTGTTCCTAATCTGGGGTCCTTGCATCACTAGTGATTCACAGCAGTAGTAATAACTAAGTTTGGATTTATAAAATTCTAAAAGAAATCACACACATTATTTAAGTCTTTAATAATGCTGTTTAGGCTACCAAAAATAATATATTTATTTATCTATAGCATAATGATACTGAATAGACTAACAAAAATGTCAACCATCTGCAAAGCTTCACCACTGGTCATTTTTTACCATTAGATTGTCATAATTTAAGTATCTTTGATTACTCTTTAAAATGGGGGGAAGTTAATATTTTATAGTTTCTTTGATAGGTAATTATTATTATTATTTTTTGCAATGCAGAATTAATGTAGAAAAATAATAGAGATCCTTGGTATCTAGAACCTAGCTCAGCTCCTGGAACATGTAAGGCACTCAATTAATATTCACTAAATGAATCAGAACCACTGCCAAAAACCATTTCCCTGATTTGAAATCCTTGCTAATTTTATTTCTTGATTTGTTTTTGACAAACCCATTGATTATTTCTGCATTTTTAAAACATAATTTAGAAAGGAAGGATGTCCTTTTTGGCATTATCAATTCATTCATCTTTACACACACCTTTTAGGCTCTGTTTGTTAGGGAAAAACCCTATCACGAAGGAAGTTACAAAAACTAGTCTTGTTAACAAAAAGTCCCATTTAGGTAACCTTTGCAGAGTTGGTGCTTTCTCATTCCAACCAGTGTTTTACTTTATATTCTGCCTTGGTTTCCATCATTGTTCATTTCAAAATCTCCTTAAGTCAGATTTTCCATGAAGAGTCATCCAAAACTGAGAATACATTTGGAATTCTACTTCTCATGACCTAGTTGTATCACAAGAGGGATCAAAGAGGTTTTGTTCTGTTTCTATAATCAGCTATTTCTTTCAGAGGGCAGATTCATAAGAGTTTGAATTATGCTTAGAAATGCATACAAGGCAAGCAGCTACATGGCATTTTAATTACCTTCCTCCACTCCAATGAAAAACAACACCAGGCACAAACAGATGTCTAAGGTTATATTCAGTTTGATTCTCTTAACATAGCAAATAATTGGACTATTTCCTTTCTTCCTAGGCTTTTTCTTTTCTTTTTCTTTTGTTTTCTCCATCTTTAGCCTGTTTGCTCCCCTAGCTCTTCCCTTTTGTTTCCTACGCATTCACCTTTTGCTAATGTTAAGAGAATTTCTATTTGAAAAATTCTCCTTGCTAGACTCTACATGACATAATATTAATACTCACAAAGGGAACAGATGGCTGCCTTTGGAATCCGCCAATTATAGTAGTACCTTGCTTAACCCAAATTGACTAATTAAAATCCTCAATTAACTGGAATTGATAGATCAGCATATATGATCCCTACAGTGACCTCATGATGTAGTGAGTTTGCAAATGAGTATATAGAATTATTTTTCTTTTCTTTGCTGTGAGGAGACAAAAACAAAAGGCAAGGAAATAGACTCATCTAAGGGATTTATTAAAACTAAAAAGACCTCAAACCCTAATATCCAAGGTTTACTCTGGCATCAGTACACATCTAACCTAAATAGTCGTACAGATGTAATGTTCTTTTGAATCATCACTGAAGTTTAGATTAATCATTAGTATTTTGAGATTTTTGATTTTTCCATTCAATTTGTTGAGCATTTATTGATCTTCCAAAAGTATTCAAAATACTGTGCTGTCGAAGCAATAAAAAAAGTTTTCCAGTTACCGTTGCTGCCTGAGAAATCACCTCAAAACTAATGGCTTAAAATAACAGCAATCATCTTATTATTATCATAGGTTCTGTGGGACCAGAATTCAGGAAGGACTCAGATCGGTGGTTATGGTATGGAGTATCTCACATGGTTGCACTTAGTAGTTGAAGCTGGAAATGCGGAAAGCTCAAAGAGCTAAGGACTCTTATATTCATGTAGCTTCAAGGTCTAGTGTCCATCTGATATCCCTAAGTGGGCTAGTGTAGACTTCCTTACAGTAGGGCAGCCGTGGTGCAGTTGGATTTCTTCCATGACAGCTCAGAGCAACTGTTTCAGCTAAAAAGGTAGAAGCTATATTACCTTTTATGACCTAGAAGAAAAGTCATGCAGTGCCATTGCTGCTGTATTCTATTGATTACATATGAGCCACCAGTCCCTCCAAATTGAAGGAGAGGAGAATTAGATTTTATGTCTGATTGAGGGAGTGGTAAATTTTTAGAAAAGCATGTGGGACTGGAAATGTGGTCATCTTCGGAAAATACAACTTGTCATGATCTTTTCTAAGGAGGCTCATAATCTCATGGACGCAACCATGATTCTAGAACCAGGACCCTAAGGCAAATTTACAGGGTAGCTGCAGGATATTGTGCATTTTGAGGGGAACGATGTGACTTCTGTCAGATAGCATGTGATTAGAATAACTCCTATTAAGTTGTTTGGACCTAATTATTTAATAAATGGAACTGTTAGGCATTTCTTTCATCCTAGATACATCATGAAAATTATTATAGAGAAAGTTTAGGAATTTCTGGGATAATAACAAGATATAGAAATCTGACTACAGTCTTAGCAGGCCAGTAACTGATTTGTATGGTCCAGGGCCTGAGTACAAATGGAATTACTAGTGTGCTCCTTTCTTTTCCCAGTTCAACTCCTACTTTTGTGGGGCCACACACATGTACATGGGCACTCCAGCTTTACATCCTAGTTCTGTACCCTATCTCCCCCACTGCAATAACAGCTTCTTTGTGGTCTTAGGAGGGAGCACACCAGAAGCAAATTAGCCCTCTGGAAGAAGGATCAGGGAAGAGGATCATGAAAAAGCAGACTCTATGTGGACTTAACAAGGCATTTTGGAGTCCCAGGTACCCAGAATGTGATCTAGGGAAGGAAAGGAGGGCTCTGAATGAGCATGCCCCTTGGCCTCGCAGACCCTCAGCCCATTTGGAGGAGCGTGGCTGGATGGCCTTCTAAAATACAGGAGCCTGGGCAAGGCTTGGCCTAAGGTGGGTACTGAAACCTAGCGCAGGACCCAGTATATAACTGGTGCTGAATACATACTTGATAAATAATTTAATACAGGGCAGACTCTGATGAGTATTCTAACTGAAGTAAACACCGGCAACTATGGAAATTGAAAAAAAGAATCATTAATTATGACTGGGTATATTGGGAAGGTTTCTGTTATGTTACCTTCAAGAATGAGGAAGCAAAGAAGTAGGGGTCAGTGGGATGGGAATTTGGTAAAATGCAGGTATTAAATGTAGCTGCTAGAGGCAAGCATCAAAAGAAAAGCTAAAACTACACCATCAGTAAGGGCGAATCTGAGTTTAATGCCTTCCCGAAGCTTATGTAAGTTGAGGAGCCCTCTTTTAAAAGAAGAATGCAAAATTAGATACAAAAAGGCCACACGAATTACACATTTATGAAAGCTCACCAAGTCATAAAGTCCAAAAAATCCCAGAAAGAGTAATTTTTAAATTGTCTGCCACGTCTCTATAATGCTTTTTTAAAAAAATACTGTTTTGGCTGTGTACTCTTTGATCGCTCCTTTCTTAACAATAAATTTTATGGTCTATAGAGAGACTAGAAAGATAACTACTCAGTATTGATTGAATATTTTTTAAAAAGTTGACAGTTCTAAAATTTTAGCATCATCATTATCAGTAATGTCAGAAATTTTTATAGCTGTTGCTATATCTTATGCTGTTGAACAGATAGAGACCTGCTCTCTGTGTTTAGTAGTTACAGGTTTGTTCTGATAAATTCTGTGTCACCCAGTTATCAGAAACTGTGAAAAATATGGAGCTTTTATAATTGCAAAAACTACTGCATTCTCAAATATATGCCTAATGGGAGCAAACATCTGTTTTGATTAGTTCTTGATGAGAACCAAATCCTCTGTGAAAATTTTACACACTTGATGAGTGAACTAATATTCTACAGTTTAGCTCCTGGCTCCATACGTTTCAACCTCATCTTTGTGCCACCACATGCTATCAGAGCTGAGTGACATAGGAATCAGCCTCTGGCTGTGCACTTTTGCGCAGACCAGGAACGTTGACACGGTAAGCGGTTAAGGGGACTTTGGGAACCTACACCTTCACTGGGATAGAGGCAGTAACTTTTCCGTAAGTAACTGTCAACCATACAAATACAGTAGTACCCCTTATCCATAAAGCAGTTTCACTTTCCACAATTTCCATTACCCAAGGTCAACTGTGGTCTGAAAATATTAAATGGAAAATTTCAGAAATAAACAATTTTAAGTTGTAAAATATGCGCCAGTCTGTGATGAAATCTCGCGATATCTGTGGCCCCACCTGGGAGGGAAATTACATTATATTATGCAAATTATGTACATTTAGGTCCTTATTATTTTCACTAGTTAATGCTACCATTTCCATAACTCACATTATTCATCATTTAAACAATAAGCAGGAACTTAAAAATAGTTAACTCTACCATAGAGAGGTATACCACAAAACACTCATGAGAAGGGAGAACGAGTTATTCTGAATATCACTACTGAAAGTAAAATGGAGAAATTTTTTCCAGTTTTAAAGTAGATTGTTTTTCAAGAAATTTGCAAAAGTCACCTAAGCTCTTTGTAAAAACAATTCAAATTCAAAAATTTATATAGCAAAGAAATGGAAGTCTCATCTCCAAATTTCACTCCTTGGGGGAATTATTGCCAAGTTTAGACAAGTATGGAGCCTTCCAGGGCTAGTCTATGCACACACAATGGCAGGATAACATTTTGAAATATTAACTTAGATTTTCCCCGGCACACTGTATTTCCTGGTGGTCCTGGCCTTTCACCCATTCCATCAGCTAGCACATTCTGCATTCATTGCTTCAGGGAAAAGGTGACCCAACTGAATGCATTAAAAAAAAAAAAAAGTCAGCAACTTTTGAGTGTCAAATTTTCGTTTCTAGCCCTTGTGGGAATGAAAAGAGATTTGGAAGAATATATAATAAATCAGAAGACATTTTAGAGCTTTCAAGACTATATTTAAAAAAAAAATTCAGTTTTTGGGAGAAGAGAGAGATTCAGAGAAGAAGAAAGGATCTTTGGCAGCTTATGCTGTTTCTCTTTGAAAATTAGAAAAAGGCCACATTTTGGTGAATGCATATGGTGCCTTGTGGAGTGGATCCTTCCGAGGACTGTGGCTTAGATAGCTGACATCACCTCTGTACAAAGACAAAGGCCCCATGTTTTTCCAGCAGCCTCAGTCCTGTCCCAAGGGTCTCAACTTTTTAGATTTCAGCACTTTTCGTGCATAAGCAAGTATCTTTGTGCAGTATTTAAACCACACAACTGAATGAGGCATCCTTCGCTGGGCATTCCTAAGAAAGAAGGTCCTGCCTCCTGACTCTCTAACTCAGATGAACTTGGCAGTGGAGAGATAGGACTCAAGCAAGGTTTAGGGAATTTGAAAGTAGAAGAGTTGTGCCTGCTTTCCTGGTAGACCCTTAGACAGTGGTGGTGGCGAGGCACCAGGAGCAGAAGAAATGGCACTGGGATGTGTCTAGACAACTGGATCTTAGTCTCTCAGAATTTCCTATAGCCTACCACAAATGAAATGACTCTTGGGAAGTAGCTGGGAGAGCCAGACTTGAGAAGAGGAGGTTATAGATAACTCACATGATCCTAAGATGGGTGACAGACAGACTGAGAGTAGATTCTAGGACACTACTACTGATAGAAAACAAAGCCAATGACTCAGTGTAGCATTTATCGAACCATTTGCTAGATATTGAAGTCATATCACTCTTATGAATACTGCAGTAATAATTACCCTTTTACATAAACCAATTGTTATTAGCACAGCCTCTTTGAACAATCTTTTTGTGTATCTAGGTCCCAGGAATTGAGAGAATTACATTCCAGATGGAAACACATACACATATTAATTTGAAAAATCATGTGCTAAAATTCATGTCCAGTTCAATATTTTTAGCGCTAATACCTTCTTATCAAATAAAATATTGTTATGTGACAAGTTTGTATTTTAAAGAAATAAAGTGAAAGCTGGAGGTAGAAGTTTAAAAGATCTGCTCTAGTTCACTCTCTCCCTCTTCAGTGCCCTGACTTTCCCTCCCCCCCCGACCCAAACTTTTTTTCTGAGTCAGTTCTAAGGCATGGGGCTGACATTACATCCCTCCCCATGCTCGCTGGTTAGAAATGTCACAGATAAGATTTAGGATGTCAGTCTGGCAAAGGCAGTTATCTTCAGTGTCTTTTATGGTGTTTTGACTCTTGCTTCTGTGATGTAACATTGACTGGTGTGAGGTTAGTTGTGTTCTCCTTTGCGTTTCCTTAATATCTAGTACACAATTCGATTACATCAGTTACTACATTGTTCTTTCTTGAAAATACTTTTCCAGAAGAGGAATATTTTCTTTAGCTTTGAAATCTACACAGCTTACCCATAAAACCTGGCAAGTACTAGTTTTTCCATGAAGGCCTTCCGAATGAATGAATGAATGAATGGGTCACACATATTTGTATAATAAATATAGTGCACCAAAGCTCATCTTCAAATATATAGAGACTTTTAAAAAGTACAACTGTACCTATTTTAGTTTTTCCTAAGTCTTTTTTGGACTTACTATATAGGTGTCTAAGTGTTCTTGTTTAGAATATGCTTATAGAAAAGGTTTGGAATTGGCCCAAATGTCCCACATCATATTCTTACAGCCACCTTTGGTAGATGACATAATGAGAGCAGCACATGTACCTATAACAACTGCTATTGTGTGTGAAGGATAGATTTGATAAATGTTAAACAAAAATGGAAATACGTCTGCTTTTTACATTTGAGAGTTAGGTGAATCAAAAGGCTGTCTACTCTACTCAAACTCTTTTTTTTTCCCCCAAAGCAGGGTGAGTGAGTAGAAGGCCCGATAGAATAGAGCACGAAATAAAGTAAAGAACATGTGATACACACACAATAAATAATAGAAGGAGCAACCACGTGAAGATAATAGTTTTTTTCTTATATGTTTTTATTTTGACATAATTTCAGACTGACAGAAAAGTTGCAAGATTTCAAAGGATTCCATATACCTTTCACTTAGCTTCTCAAAAAGATAAAAATTGAAAATTGCAGACATGATGCCACTTCCCCCTAAATATTTCAAGTGCATATACTAAAATCAAGGACTTTCTTTTTATGTAATCAGGTGTAATCATTAAAATAAGGAAATTAACTGATACATAACCATCATCTAATATGCAGATAGAGTTTTCAAACTGTGCACCTTTGTAGAGATGATTCCCTAACAGAAAACAAACAAACAACAACACCAACAATAATAACAACAACAACAAACCCTGCCAATCTCACATTGCATTTAGTTTAGTCTCCTTTAACCTGGGATATTCTTTAATCTTGCTACATATTTTATAGCACTGATACTTTTGAAGTGTATGATCAGTTATATAACAGGATGTTCCCCAATTTGAATTTTTCTTATGTTTCCTTATGATTGGATTCAGGTTACACATTTTGGCAAACATTTCACAGAAGAGATGCTTTGTCCTTCTCAGTACATCATACCAGGAGGCATGGGATATGGATATTGCCCATTATTGATGATCTTTGATCATTTAACTGATGGTGTCTGCCAAACTCTCCACTGAAAAGTTACTATTTTTTTCAACTGTAATTAATAAATGCCTTATAGGAAAGACTTTGAGACCATGTAGATATCCTGTTATCATCAAATCTGTATATACTAGTTTAGAATTCATTAATGATTCTTGCCTAAATCAATAATGGTTGCTAAATGGTGACTTTCCAAGTTCATCATTTTTATTTATTGATTGGTTCTGTACTGTAAAGAAGAGTTTTTTGTATGTATGTATGTATGTATGTATGTAAGTATGTATTATGTATGTATATATGTATGTATGTATGTATACCACTATAGACCCATGGACACTTATTTTTTCAATGGGTTATAATAAGTTGTCATATTATTTTGATGCTCAAATTTCTAAGATTTGACTAATGGGAAGCCCTTCAAGCTGGCTTCTTTTGTCCTTTTGATAAATCCCCATCATTATTTGAGTACTTCATTATTTCTGCCACAAAAAGATATTTCAGACTCAAGCTGCACTTTCCCTGCCTCAGATGTGTTTTGTTTTGTAAGTGGAGAACGGGTGTCATTGCTTCCAGGCCTTTTAGCAGACAGAGCTGGGAAAAGCCACAGGGATCATTCAGACCTTCCTCTTTCCCACACTTGTATTCTCTCTTTCTTTGTCAGTGGGCAATTTGGCTCCCACTGACCACAACACATTTACTTATTTGCTTCATCCTAAAGTGAATAGGAAGTAGTTTCAGAATTGCTAACCTATAAGTCAGTGAGGAAACAAAAAACCTCACTGATTGGACTTTAATAATTGTTAACACTTGTATTTGTCTGAAGGTATATAGTCCAACTATTTCATTTAAAAGTTATTTGAGTTAGTTCTCCCCTCGATTTGGTTCATTTGTTTATTTCTGTTTGTTTTTCATTTTCTAGTCCCACCTCCCTTGCCATCTTTGTTTTCTTGTGTATATGAAGCCTTCGCATGGTTCCACAAGTCAGAATTATATAAAAAGTAGTGTAATTTCTAACCATTCCTTTTATTCTCTTTATCAATCTCATTAGTTTCAATTTTACCCTGCCTGCGTTTCCTTATGTACAAATGAGTAGATAAATGTGTATTTTCTAAATTTCTCTTCTTACTTACACAAAAATAACTTTCTGTAGATGTTTTAATTTAACTGTATATCCTGGAGAGCACTACATATTGGTTCAGTCTCTTACTTATTCTTTTTTATAGCTGCATAGTACTCCATCATGGGGATACACCACAGTTTATTCAACTGTTCTCCTATAAATGGGCATTAGGTTGTTTAAAGTATTAAACATTATAAACAATATAGTAATAAATAATCTAAATAATTGTATAGATATATTTTTATATTTTTGAATGTATTTTTAGGGTAAATTTCTAGAAGTGAGATTGATAGGTCAAAAGATAGACACACATGAAATTTTGTTGGCTATTGCAAATCCCTGTCCATAAAGGTTTTGTACACATTGACCAGCAATATATGAAAGTGCCTGTTTTAAATTTCTGCCATATGACAGATAAGAAATATTATCTTATTGTAATTTTTACTGACATTTATATATCTTATTACTAATGAGGTTGGTATATTTTATATGTTTATGGGCTATTTTTATATTTTTAAAATAAATTGTCTATATTTTCTGGGAACAATATTTAGTTGTCCCATGGAATAAATAGAATAAGTAAAATAAATATGCTTACCTTTAAATATTTTTTGAAAGAGTGACCAACTCTTCATTCAGAGGATTGTAGGTGTTCTCATCTGTAATCCATTGTATACCAATGACAGGACTCTATCTAAGCTATCTCAGAGAGATGGTTATCAACCTTGGATAAAAATAGATTCAAAGCAGGAAGTTCCATAACAACTAGAGACACTATTCTTATGTTTGCAGTAGAGTTTGGGAAGTCAGTGAAGAAAGAATAAAAATAAGAGCTGGTTTTTCCACTTAATTGGGTGGTTGAATTAGCTGACCTTTAAGGTCTCTTCCACCCTTGCTTTTATGATTCCATGAGTCATTCCTCTGACTCAGGCCAAGTTGGTGATGAAATGGCTGGGGAGGTGTGGGGGGTCAGAGGTGAGCTGGAGATGTGGTAAGTGGGTGAGAACAGGGGAAAAAGGAAGGTAATTTTAAAAAGAGTAGAGAGTTAGGAAATAAAAATTTTTTTTTTTATCCTTTCAAAACCTGATATCAGAAAGGGAAGCAAAAATGTACATTGATAGAAAGGAATATTGGCTAGATAGGGAATGGCAAGGATGGGGATAGTGGCAGAGGATGAATTCAGGGAGTTGCGCAGGATTTTAAGGACGAATAAGATGACAGAAAATATCACCAGCCAATGTTCTAATGTGAGGAACAAAGCAGTTATGGGGAGTGTGCAAAATCCTTAGAGTAATTTTTCCCTCTTTCAATTTCATCTGCTTTGAATATACATATTAAAAATTACTTTGGATATGACAATTTAGTGTAAAAACTGTAAAATTTTCTAAATAGAAATAAACATACTGCATTTAAAAAATATATTCTTATTTTAAGGCCATATTTAGGAGAAAAACATTAAGGGAGAATTGAGAAGCTTCTATAGATCAAGGTATTTATAAGAAGAGGCAAAATATCTTGAAGCAACATAATGTTATTTAGCTATTTGGTTGTAGAAGACAATTTTCCTTCAGTTGACCAAGAAAAGGTTGAGTTTGTAAATCATTGTATATGAAAGTAGATGTGCCATTTTCATTTCATCTTAAAGACATACTCAAAATACTGATGATATTCAAAGGAGAAGTAGGCCTGGAGAATGACAGTATGACCCTGACCCTATGGTGACTTAAAATGAGCATATAATGTTTCCCTGTTATAATGATAATGAAGATGATGATGATAATAAATAGTAAGACCCACTGGAAAGCTTGAGTTTCTTTTTCTGCTGGTATGATGGAATCTTTCTTTCACCACAGGGATGAAAATCCATGTGCAAGCAGCACTAAGGTAGCATAAGTAAAGAAATAATGTTCCCCTTTAAATGACCTCATGGTTCCTTACCCTTCACTGTTGGCTTCCTTTTGCTCAACTTCCAAATGGCTGAAGGTAAAATAAATATCCTCTATTCCATCCATTTGTGCCCTACATAGCTCTTCCATTCTGAATTGAGCAGTAACAGCAATAAAAATGCATTTTATTCACCTCTTGACTCTATTTTTTTTCTTTTATAAATTCATTAATCCAACAAACCTTTATAGAAAACCTATAAAAACTCTGAGCTTAGCACTAGGTAATTCTTTATAGAACCTTTCATTGAACAGTGTAGTGAGTATTTATTTATTTTATCATTGCGCATGTAAACCACTATCATGCAAGCTGCAGGAGACCAGGACCTTTGTTTATTGTTTTATTACCAAGAAACAGTGGCTCACACATGATATATATTTAATATTTGTTTAATGAATGAAGAAAATGAATAAATAGATACAAAGGAAATACAAAGATGAATAAGATGGAGAATCTTACCCTTGAGGATCTCACAATGGTAGAGTGAGGGTGGTAATAAACATAAAAACAGGTAATTTTAAAGCAATGTGGTAATTCAAGTGATGGAAATACATCCAAGAGATTATAGAAACCCATTTCCCAGGCTGGATTAGAGGTGAACCTGATGGAAAAATATTAGATAAATCTGACTGTATTATTAATACTATTTATATAATTCTGTTTTACTCACTTTTTCTTGTCTTCTCCCATCTTTTCCAACTCAATATTTAATGTCTAGACATAGTTAGCCTGCCAAATAGGTAAAGTATGAACTTAGTAATTCAAATAGTTAATGGTTATTGAGTGCTCTACTTCATGCCTTTCACTAGTCAAAAATATTTTTATATTTTAACTCACTTAATTCTCACAACAACCCTCTGAGGTAGTTACAGTTATTGTTCCCATTTTGTAGATACTGAAATTGAGGCTCAGAAAGGTTAATTGATTTGTCCAAATATACACAACTAGCAAGTGGTAGCACAAGAATTAAATCTAGGCACTTAGTTCTTCATGCTCTTTCATCGGTGCTCTCATAGTCCTTCTCCTCTTTCTCTCAGCATCTGTTTTTAGGACTTTCTTGACACTAGGGTATAAGGGTCTAAAAAGTTTAACATGTTATTTGCCTCATGAGTATTTATAAGAGCAGAGCACTAAGACAAAGGAATAAATATATAATTTTAGAATCTTGGTCACCAGCTAATGGGAACATATTTTGAGGGGAAAGGCATCTTTAAAAGCGCTCTTTAACTCATACCACTTTATCCATTCATTTGTTTATCAAAATTGAGTATAAAATGGGTATGTTGCAGGTTGTGTTCTCTGGAAGTAGCTGCTGAGATGGTATTTAGAGTCCAAGATGTTTATTATGGAATAACACATGTGAAAAGAGGGGGCAGAAGCAAAACTTGGCCAAGGGAAAAGTCAAATTGCAAAGCAAGGCTGAAAAAACTCTCGGCCCATTTGGCAGGGAGCTCTGGAATCGGAACTTCCCATCAGAGCTGCCCTGGATCAGCTTCAGGCTTTCATTCTCCAATACCACTTCCCTCTCCTTGCATGGTTACTGGATGCAGGCTTCTTGATAAGGGTATGACTTCAGGTGAAACAATTCCCTATCTATGGTTGAGGCCAACAATGATGAAGCCAACAGCTGGAGGCTGACCGAATTCTCAGAAGCTGGGCGAGAATTCTCATCTGAAGGGGCATCTGGGTGGGTGGCACATCTCTGTGTCTACTATAGGGTGCAAGACCCTGGGCTAAGTTCAGGGAACAAGTAGGTAAAGAAGACGGTTTCTTTGTTCAAGGAGAAATAGTTTCATCTATCAATGGTTATATCCAATTACTTTTCTTAACAATTTTGATTGCCCAAACCCCTAGAGAAGGGGCTTTCCAGATGAGTATTACAAATATCCTTGGAGAGAGTTCTAGAAATTAGACCAGATATTTATAAATTTCTCCACAAAGAGTTCTAATACTCAGCAAGTGCTCAATAAATGACATCTATTCTTATTACCCTCCTTATCCTAATGGATTCCTGGTTATTACTATTGGCCTTCACTATATATTCATCACAGTAGGCTTGACTCATCTTTTCTGTCATTTGTTTTGTCCATGACATATCTTCTCAAAAATGTCTGGATCTTCACATTCTATTTCAAAGATCTTTAGTTCTCTGCTTTTTATGAGTTTACTTCTGTCCATTTTTTCTACTCCTGATGCTTATATTTATTTCTAGAAAAATTTTCTTAATGCTTCTTCATCCTTAAGTTTCATTTCTCGTGCTATAACACATGTCTAGGAAGCCTGTATCCTTTAGCTCAGCAAACATTCTTACACATTAAAACATCCTATTCATTCATAAATTCATCCAGGATGACTGAAAAAGAGCCCCAGATTCTTGCTGACACATGTCCCTCATGATGCTTGCTTTATTACTATTGAATATCCTATAGTATATTTTTTTCTCTTTGGTTTACATATAGTATTCACATAAATAACCATATAATTGTAAAGCCAGAAGTAATCTTAAACACTTTTGGCCTCATCTGCCTCATTTAGAAGACAAAGAAATTGTTCCTACAGAAGATGATTAAGCTGTTCATATTCACACAGCTAGTTAAGCAGACACTAGAACCCTGGTGATTAAAATTGTTTAACTTTATGTTCTTGTCTGCTCTTTATTCCCTGTGTTAATCATGTCATCTTAAGTCTCATTAAGTTGCATGAAACTTAATCAATATTGTCACCAGGGAATTATTCTTTAAGAGCTTAATAAACACGTAAGGGTAGACTGTTCTCATCTATCTTCTGTTTTCCCAATTAGTCACCTTAGAATACGGGGAGATGGGATGGTCTTAAGCAAGAGGCTGTCTTTGTCTCCATCTTTCCTTTTCCCCTGTTCCCATGCTTTTGCCAGGGATCCTACGCTACTAGCTAGATGCTTCTATAAGGCAATCATTCAGGAAGAATTGGGGCCAATTGCTTGCTTTCAGGTTCAAAACATATTGCAATCTCAGATTTCAGATGTCAGATTCCTAGGATCTTTTTTTAGGATGAGGGCAGAACCCTATACTGAGCCTTGGAGGACACGTGGAGATTTATAGGTCCAGTAAGGGCTCTCAAACCTGACCTGCTCAGGGAAATGTACACTTAACCTGGGATAGAGAAGGGGAAATAATTCCAGTTGTCTGCTCATGTGGTAGTTTTACCAAGTCTTGGATGGACTCATTTTAATCCTATGAATAATCCCTGGTTGTTTGCCTTCTTCTTAAAACAACTCACAGAAACCAGTGACTCCAGGGGACTGTGGGATTTTCCCTTTTTTCAAACTCTGGGTACTGGTGCTCTTCGCTGACAGTTTAAGATATGTTCAGAACAGTTCAGTTTGTTTGGGCCATTTCCAAACAACATACTTCCTTTGCTTTCTTGCCCTCTCTGTTGTTTTCTCTGTGAGATTTGCATATGAGAATGAGACAGTTTGGGGGAAACAAAAGATTCTGTATTTATTAATTACAATGATTAAATTTGTCAATTTTGGAAGGTTATCTTTAAGTCAAAAGCTGTATCTCAAAGACTACGTAAGTGAGAAATTGCAGATTATCTCAGGTGTTTCTGAACAAAACATTTTAGGCTAATACTTTTTTCGAATAACTCAAGTTTCAAGTTGGATATCCTTTCAATGTAATGGTTGGGAAATGTTGATTTTCTTTAATTTTTAGAGTCACAGATTCATCATTGTAGAGTCAGAGTTTTCCATTGTTTTTTGAAGCCTAAACACAGGTTTCACTCCTTAATTAATGAAAACATGATTTATATTATTAAGAGATTACTAGGAATGTAAATGCTACTTTGTAATTCTTAAAAGTCATAGAATTTTAACTTACTCTTCTTCATACTTCCTAAACAAGGAAGAGCTCATTTCACACTTTGTCCTTATTACAATAACATTCATTCACAGGAATGGAGTGGTGATTAAGAAATGAACCATCCCTGTCCTCATAAAATTTAAAGTCTAGAGAGAAATCAGACATTGAACAATTATGTATTAAGAAGACATGTGTCTCCTTAAATACTCAACGTAGTCGTTTAATAAAATTAAACAAAATACAATTGAATACCAGGTAAGAATTGTTGAATGTGACCAAAATGATAAATGCACACAGGAGTATTTCAATCTATTTTGAATGAAGTGATGATTGACTGGCAATCCTTACTTAAGAGGATTGGAGAAGAAAAGTAAAAATTAGCTCTTGTCTCCGAGTTTGTTGTTTTTCCCTTACTCAAAAAGAAACCTAAAAATGGCCTTTAGGCTCTGGACCAGAGCACAGCTGTTTAGTCTAGTCACTTTGGGACTGGCCCAGGGAATCACAATGGGCAGGGAGCAAATGTCTGCCTGGCTTTGTTTTTGCTTGCACAGATTCAAAACAGTGACTTCTTTTCAGAGACCCTGAAGATATTTTATTTAAAGATATAAATTAATAAGTAAGAACAATTAGTAACTTCAAGAAAAGAAACTATATCTGAATATCAAGAAGCCTATATCATTCATATCTGCTAGCTTCTGAAATAGCATGCTTAGGAAAGTATGAGAAACCCTCCTGCTTGATTCCATTTCAGACTGGAGTGACTAATCTGATAATAAGATAAAAGAAATCATAGCTTGCACTGACAAAAGAATAGATGAAAAGACTTAGTAAAGATTTTCTACCTCTCGTTTTCATACTTGATCATTACCAACGTAGTAAGGATAATCATTTCCTAGTTAAATAGATTTCTATTGGATATATAATCTCAGAAACACATAGTACAATAATTAAAGCAGGAAATTTCAAAATCATTACATGACAATAAAATTAAAGTGAGAGATGTACTTGCCCTTTATTCCCTAGAATAAAATATATATATTGGATGAGCTTTAAGTCTGTTTTAATTCCAGAGGTTTGTGGTGGATATATTGCGCTGGAGTCCTCTTTTGCTTTCGGAATAAACAAAAACATTCAAAGATGGCACACAACACCAACTATAAAATTGTAGCTGGATTCCTGTGCTATCCCCCTATTCCCATCCATCTCTAGCACTTGCTATCATTTCTGCTGTTCAGCCCTGGATGAAAAGGCAGATTCACCACACTGCACACCTTCAGAATGCATTGGTTTCAACTTTTTAAGGGTTTAGATTTATGATTTTATGTAAAATAATGTAAGAAGATATTTGCTTCTATATAAAAGTAATTTTATATACTGAATAAAAGTTATTTTATTTTTTGTTCTTAGAATTACTTACTAGAAAAAAAAAAGAGAGAGAGATGAACCTGACAAATATCCAGATATTAGGAATCTGGAATATAGTCTTATTAGTAAATGATATTTTAGCATTTAAACAAATTAGAGAAAATCCAGTATTTCAAGTGAATCAGAAGGTAGCTCTGAAGTACCCAGACCAGGATGTGAACTATGGTAGGCCAGGAAAATTGATCAAGTTCTAGAACTAGAGTCGGTTATTTTAGGTAGGAACGTTTGAGGCAGGAAACAGCTGGACCCTGAGCAGGAATGGTCAAGCAGGTCCTCCATGTAGGCAGAGGGCAGCAGGCCTGGCTTCTGGGAGGCTAACAGATCAGGAGAGATTCAAGGTGAGCTATGGAAAGAGGACAGAAGCAATTTGTTCTCAGTCTCCTTTTGAACTCCTGCTATGTGGGTGGGCCAGGGCTTGCAGGTGTCTGTAGTCAGGAGAGAAGGGCCTCGCTAATATCAGCTTTCAGTTTTCTGTTATCCTCACCCCTTGTCTCAAGCTATTCAGCAATATTGCATCTTTAATGGTTAAGCTCTGGGGCAGGTGGCTATTTGTACGTCTACTAATTAGATAAAGGGACTGATTTGCACTGGGATGCAGATAATGCATGGAATTGTGCCAAGACCGACAGCTCAGAAGTTTATGACCCCCAGCTGCCATGGTGACCATGCCTATTCAGTTGGAAGAGTCTTTTTGTTGTGGAATAGTAGGCAGCACACAGGACAGAGCATCAGCTTCTGTGGAGTTTGAAACAAAACTGAAAATGGAAGAGAAGAGACAAGCAGGCAAGAGGGCATTAGCTTTTCCATTTATCCCCAAGTGGGTAGATTATTCTGCAGGGTTAGTTCCTCTTAACTTATTAGAAAAAGCAGGACCTTTCCTTGAGGGCTACTGTCTGATGAGCCAGAGGTTTGAAAGGAAATATTTACTTGTGGATCTTTTCTTCTTGCCCTGTCTTCACACTTCACAGTCCTCACCTTTATGCCTTTGATTTTTTAATCTTATCTTTACTTTTTCCAAATGTTTTGTTGTGTTCACTAAACAGAACATATTGTGAGCTGTGATCTCATGACTCTAACAAAAAAGCCGATATCCATTTTCTGGTTTTAATGTATATAATATAATTATAGCATTCCAGAGTTGGAACAGGCTGTAGAGATTATTGTCACATGCCCGGTTTTGTTGGAACTGTTCTGTTGTCCTGGCGTAATAATTAATAGCTCCCTCTTTTACCATCAAAAGTGACATGGTTGGACAATAATTATTCTACTTAGATTATGTTATCTAACTCTTTATTTTTATAGAAAAAGATTCTGAATCTAGCAGGTCCTCAAATAATGTTTCATTATAACATTAATGAGATGTAGAAACGTAACTCTTGTTTAAATCAATTAGCCTGTGGTATAATTGATTTCACTATACGTTGTGTTCCTTAAAGTTGCAGAACCTATTGATTACATTAAATAAAGACTTACTGTATTTTAAAAATTTGACCACCAAGCTGAGGAGTCAGAACTCTTAGAAATGGAAAGAATCATTAAAAAAGAGGAACATAAGAGTGGGTGACATGAAAGATTATTGAAACTAGTCTGGATTGGAAAGAAAAGAAAGCCAGAAAGAGGCTGACCAATTAAGAGAAGCAGGAGAGAAAGGGATCAGGCATATTTGGAGGAAGAACAGACAAATGCAGAGTCATGGAAATAGAGAAATGAAAGGATAGGAAGTTGTGGTCAGAGACTGGTATGTTGTTGAGTTTATGATTTCAGAGGCAGAGCATTAATAGTGCGGCTGGAGTTGTGGAGGCCCCAATAGGAAACAAATAACTCACTAAAGGATTAACTGGAGAGAGTTTAACAAAGGGACTGTTTACACAGGTATGAGCAGGTAAAACAAAAAGCAAAAACAAGAGATGGTAATAAATTTAGGAACTAGCAGTACTAGAAAGCCAAGCCATTTTTATCCCTAGGCCTGAAGAATTAAGGAGAGTGAGAGAGTAGTATGATTGGAACTTGGCTGGTGGTGTAGCTATGAGAGAGGTATCACTCCTAGGAGCTCTTACTACAACTAAATAAGTGCAGCTATTGCCAAAACCTTGCCTGGAAAAAGACATATAAGGATGTTATCACTGTCTCTTCCTACCTGTGGATGTCATGCCAGGGCCTTCCATTAGTTAAACCTAATCAGAAGGCAGAAAGCAGCAGAAAAGCATAAAAGATGAATCTGACTGGCAAGCAGAATATAATCAGCACTTTAAAGAATTGTGAAAATAGAGTTGCAGTAGTTGTCTGTAAATATTGGCTTCATCAAGGATAATACTGAGATATGAAGTGGAGATGTAATATTCTCTCCTAGGAGTTTATGTATATTTGATGTCATCCTGCAGAACTATAATATATGATAGCTGATTCTTAGATGAATAGGAGGCAATCTAAGATTCTGAAGTCTCATAAAAAGTAAAATATATTCAGGAAGTTTTATGTTATCTGTATTTTGCATTCCTATTATTTACTAATTATAAATCTTTGTGTAGGCCACTATAGAGTAAACAATTAGAAAAACAGAGAAACTATTTGAAACAATGATTTTCAGACATATTCAACAAGCGGCTCAAGAGGGTGGCTCCTGAGAGAAGGGAAACAGTTAGGACAGCTCTATGCTTTCCACGACTTATAGCTTGGGACATTTTCCAGACTGCAACCCAGGGAAGGAAACACAGAGAAAGCATGGGTGAATTAAGAAGACCAGAGTTTGTAGCATAGGAAGGTCGACATGGCTAGAATTTGCAGAGTAAAATACCAGGAAGGAGAAAATTACAGAGTGAGAAAGGATTCCAGAGATTTACTGAAGGGTTTCTTCAAGTCTTTGACTAAATACTTGTTTGAATATATGAATGTGCATATGAGAAAATTATTCAGGCTGAAGAAATAACCATTGTAAAGGAGTAGGGAGAACAATCCTTGGAGCGTAGACAGGCTGGGAATAGTTTAGGTTTTCATCAGCTAGAGTAGAAAGATTTCCTAATACATAGAACATTACATAGAATCTTTAGAAAGGAGCAAACTAGATGTAGACTAAAGTCTGCTCTGGACTTACCCTAGCACACTTTAAAACAAACTTCAATAGAATCAAACTGATTACTAGCAACTAAATGAATTCTCCCTCAAAAATTTCACAATATTGAAAGGGTACAACAAAATCCAGCAGACTAAAACATAATATTTGCAAGGTCTATCATACAAATAAAAAGATTATCAGACATTCAAAGAAATAGAAAAATAAGACCCATTAGGAGGAGAAAATTCGATCACTAAAATAAACTCAGAAATGATCCAGAAGTTAGACTTAGCAGATAAAGATGGTAAAACACCACTACATATAAATATACTCTTATACATTTAAAATGATAAAAAAAAATATGAACACAATGAAAAGAGGAAAGGAAAAAAAGGCAAAATGGATCATCTAGAGTTGAAAAATGCAAAATCTAAAATGAAAATGCAATGGTAATAATTGACGCCATGTTAATCTTCACAGAAGTGAAGATTAATGTACTCGAATATGTAATAATAAATTCTATTAAAAATGAAATATAGAATGAAAAATGACTAAGAAAAAGTGCACAATGCATTAATTATTTGTGAGACATAGAGTGAGACAATATCAAGACATTTAACATAGGTGCAATTGGACTCCCCAAAAGGAAAATATCAGAAAAATATTTAAAGTAATAATCATTGAAAAAATTTCTAAATTTTATGAAAACTAAAAAATTCATGGATCCAAGAAGCCATATGAACCACAAGCAGAAGAAATATGAAGAAAATACAGCAGAGCAGGCAGACTATAATATTAAAATTATTAAAAATCAGCAATGAAGAGGAATTATTAAACGTAGATAGTGGGAAAAAAATCTTTAAATACTACAGAGGAATAAAGATAAAGGTGACAGCTGATTTGTCATTGGAAACAATAATAATGGCACACCTTTAACTTGTTTGAAAGAAAAAACTGTCAACCTAGAATTCCTTGCCCAGTGAAAAGAGCATTTAAAAACAAAGGTGAAATAAAGCTTTTCCTAGCCTACAAAAACTGAGAGTTCATTAATAGCATATCTACACTTCTAGAAATATTAAAGGAAGTCTTTCAGACAGAAGGAAAATGATACTATATAGAAATATGGATCTGCACAAAGGAATAAAGAGCTCTGGAGATGTGTTAAAAAATTGACAATTTTTATTTAATTTAAAGTTCTTTAAAAGATAATAGACTTTTATGAGTAGAGGGATAGAGATGCCAAAATCTATCTTGGAGATGCTAAGAACTAAGAAAAAACTGCAAGCACAACTATATAGAAACTAAACTTTGCCCAGAAAAAAATAAAATTAAAATTTAGTAGCGTTTTCGGAAATTACATAATATGTATTAGTGGAAAGATATTTCTTTAATTCAATAATAAATATTAGATTAGAAAATTTTATAAGCAAATGGATTAGGAAAAAATTTAAGAAATAAAGATTACTTGAGCTCTTATAGATAAGCATTTTGTGGTATCTTTGCATAATTCTCTCTTTCTCTTCTCTCTCTCTCTCGAATATAAAGAGCTTCAATGACACTTGAGAATATTCATATTTCTTTCTTACATCTAACATTAGATCATAAACATTTTTTTCTGTCTTTATACATAATCTTTAATAGCTGCCTAATAATCCAACATAAAGATATACAATAAATTAACAATTTCCTTAGTATGAATCATTTAGATTGTTATCATATTTTCGCTCTAATAAATACTGCTCTATTGAATATCTTTTGAATACATTTTTAATTAAATCTCTAAGATAGATTATACTGAAAAAGGGATATGGATATTAAAACATAATAAACTGTTTAAAGCAAAAATAATTTATTTTGGGATTTATACTAAATAGAAGTAAAACTATGAAATAGTATAATGATCAAGAGAAGGTAAATGGAAGTATATGTTTGTAAGTTTCTTACAATATGCATAAAATGATTAATATTATTCGAAGGTATATTATGGTAAATTAAAGGTGTATATTGCAAACTCTGGAGTAGTCGCTAAAGAAATAAAGAGGTTTAGTTAATAACCAACAGTGGATATAAAATGAAATAAAATATTCTCTAGTGGACCCAAAGGGAGGCAATGAAAGACAAAGAAAAAAAAATAAAAACCAGATGAGACAAAAGAAAAATATATCAGTATAGTAACCATTCATGATACAAACTCTCAGTAAACTAAGAATAGAGTGAAACTTTCTCAACATGATAAAGAATATATACAAAAACTCTAGAGCTAATTTCATACTTTAAAGGGATAAATTATAAACTTCTTATTAAGATCAGGTACAAGGCAAGGATGTCTCCTCTTACCACTCCTTTTCAACGATGTACTGAAAATCACTGTTAATGTAATAAAGAAAAGAAAAGAAAAGCTATACATAGTGGGAAGAAAGAAATAAAACTGTTCACAAATGACATATCATCTACATGGAAAATCCAAAAGAATGAACAAAAAAATCTGGAACTAATAAGTGATCCTAGTATAATTGCAGGATATAAAGTCAATATATAAAAGTCAATCACTTTCATTTGCACCAGCAATGAACAAGTAGAATTTGATATTAAAAGCACAATATCATTTATATTAATATCCCCTAAAATGAAATTCAAGTATAAATTCAACGAAATATGCACAAGATCTATATTAAAAAATTACAAAGCCCTGATGAACAAAATCAAAGAACTAATAAATGGAGAGATATTCCATGCTCATGAATGGAAAGATTCAATATTGTCAAGATGTCAGTTCTTTACAAATTGATCTATAGATTCAATGCAATCTCAATCAAAATCCCAGAAAATTAATTTTTCGATATTGAAAAATTGATTCTAAAGTTTATATAGATAGGCAAAATTTTCTGAATAACCAACACAATATAAAAGGAGAAGAATAAAGTTAGAGAACTTCAAGACTTACTATAAAGCTAGAGTAATGAAGGCAGTGAAGAATTAGTGAAATAGACAGATCAGTGGAATACAGTAGAGAGCCAAGAAACAGGTCCACATAAGTATAGTCAACTGATCTTTGACTAAGGAGCAATGCAATGAAGAAAAGACAGTTTCTTCAACACAGTGTTTAAAGACTTGGACATCTTAATACATAAAATTAAATCTAGACACAGAGTTTATACCCCATGCAAAAATTAAAATGGATATAGATCTACAGGTAAAATGCAAACTATCTTAGAATATAACATAGCAGAAAACCTACATAACTTTGGGTATGATGGTGGCTCTTTAGATGCAACACCAAAGGCATGATCCATGAAATAAATAGTTGATAAACTAGACTTCATTAAAATTAAAATCTGCCCTGTGAAAGACAATGTCAAGAGAATGCGAAAACAAGTAACAGACTGGCAGAAAATATTCCCAAAAGAAACATTTGTAAAAGGTGAGTGGATAAATAAACTGTGGTACATCTAGACAATGGAATATTATTTCACTTTAAAAAGAAATGAATTATCAATCCATGAAAAGACATGGAGGAACCTTAAATATATATGTGAAAGAAGGCAATGTAAGAAGTCTACATATTCTAAAATTCCAACTATATGAGATCCTGGAAAAGGCACAACAATGGAGACAGTAAAAAGATCAGTAGTGTCTAGAGGTGGGGTGAAGAGGGGTGAATAGGGAGAGCACAGAAAGTTTTTAGGACAGTGAAAATACTCTGTGTGATAATATAATAATTGATAGAGTCATATTTTTGTCCAAACCCATAGAACTACACCAAGTGTAAATCCTAAGGTAAACTAAGGACTTTGAGTGATTATGATGTGTCAATGTAGGTTTATCAATTGTAAGAAAAGTAACCCCCTCATGAGTAATGGTGATAATGGAGGAGTCTCTACATATGCATATTTGAGGGCAAGGGATATAATGGAAATCTCTGTAACTTCCCCTCAATTTTACTGTGAATTTAAAACTGCTCTAAAAATATACAGTCTTAAAACAATTAATAGAATAGATTTAGACCCAACCACATTGACAATATTAAATGTTAATTATCTAGACTAGCCTTTTAAAATAGAAATATAGGCCACGGATATAATTTAAACTTTTCTAAAAGTCAAATAAAAATAAAATATGTGAAAATAATTTTGATAATGTATTTTATTTAATCCAAAATATCTAAAATAATATCATTGAAATATGCAATCTGATAAATATCATTGTGACATTTTCTACCTTGTTTTCAAATGAGCTGAGTCTTCAAAATCTTGTTTTGCAATTAAAGCACATCTCAATTTATAGTAGCCATATTTCAAGTGCTCAATAGCCACACATGGCCAGTGGCTACCATATTGTACAGTTGTAGGTATAAACACTCCAATTAAAAGTTGAAGATTGTTATATTGGATAAAAGTAAGTAAGAGTCAACTATATAAAATTTTAGAAAAAGCAAAACTAGTGATACGAAGCAGATCAGTGGTTTCCAGGACCCAAGGATAGGGTTACGAGATAGGGGTAGAAGCAGATTTTAGGGGTAATGGAAGTATTCTGTATTATAATTATGATGATGGTTACATGACTATATACATTTATCATAATTGATTGAATCATTCACTTAAAGTCAGTGAATTTCGTTGTACTTAAAAATTGATTAAAAAAATAAAACTTTGAACCATGCATGATGGTTTACTAGTTAGCTTTTATAAATTATATGTTTGCATGCTTGTTTAAGAAAATTGAACAGAACTAAAGGGTATAAAATAAAATGAAAGGTAAAAGTTTTCTTCAAATTCTTACATTTGGGACGTATTCCTAAGCACAGTTTCTTATGTAAATTTCCAGAAATTTTCTGTTATTTCTACTTTGTTATAAATAAACACTTGTCAGATGTGCCTATGCTTTAAAATTTTCCTTCTTTCCTTCCTTCTTTCCTTCCTTCCTTCCTTCCTTCCTTCCTTCCTTCCTTCCTTCCTTCCTTCCTTCCTTCCTTCCTTCCTTCCTTCGTTCCTTCCTTCCTTCCTTCTTTTATACTAGGAGACTCGTATTCTGTGATAAAAAATAATCTTAGACACTGAAATAGGTAGATTTATTTTATTCTTTCTTCTTATTGGATGCATATTCTTCTATTGAATGGATTACTCTAATTCATTTAGTTGTTTCTCTACAGCTAGATATTCAGATTTTTTTCCATGTTTTGCTAGAATAAAAAATGTTACAATAGATATTCACGGGCATAAGTTTTTGTATCTTGTGCCTGTTCTGTAAGATAAATCCCTAGGCCTGTAATCATGGGGTTATTATTTATGTAAATATATATTTTTTAAATGAATATAGTCAAACGAGCATTTCCAAAATCTTACTATTTCCTTGTATCCACACCAGTTCAAACTTTCTAATCTTTGTCAGCCTGAAAGGGAAGAAAATACTACCTCCTTGTTTTTTATTAATGATTTTCCTTATGACCAAACAGAGGGTAATAGGGCTGTCTGATAATTAGTAGACTTCAGAATGAACATAGCTGCCTCCCAGAACCCCTAACTTCTGATGAAGACCTAACTGGTTCTGTGTGCACAGCTGCTGAGCAAAATTACCTATTATTTTTAGGAATTGGTCCTCTTTTCCTTTCCTAATCACATCACAGTATGTTTTCTGTGTAGACCTACCATTCTAGATCTTACAGAAGTAGAATACACATCCACGTGTCTCTTGGAATTCATGCTTTTAGTCTCTTCTTTTAAATGCTTTTGCTCTCCCCAGTGTTCCCCATGGGTATTTAATCACATATATGACAAATCAGCTTTACATGTGACTCTCCTAGTAATGCCATATGGTTTCCCTGAATGAGGATAGATGGAGGAATTTGTTGACTTTGATCATTGCACTATAACAAATACAATTATGGCATGGGAAATTTCCTACTAGAGTTCAAGAGAAAAATGGGGTAGCCTCCTCCTTTGGATGATTTGTGTGTCTGAATGAATCAGGAGGTTTTCCCCAGATCCCATTCTCTTTCATATGTAATCATGGAGATGATGTGTCCATATGCATTACTGGTGAAGGATTTCTCTCCACCCCTGTTGCCAGCAACCAGTCCTTTAAAACAGAGGGAATGATTTAACAGTTGAAGTGTTGGCTTTGAAACATTTAGACTTGGTGGCATCTTTCAAAATCTCATCAGGATTGATTTAGTTCTTCATTCTGGAAATATCACAACCACATGGAATCCTAAGCCATTACAGAAGAGATGTCTGTAAGAAACCTCAAACTTGGGGGCCCCATTTTCTCTGAGATTACTGAACATACAAAGCATCATTTTCTGAATTGTGGCCTTATCATGTAAACTAAAAACTAAAATTCTGTCCTTAGTTATTCCTGGTAGATTTCAGAATTTTAGAGAATGTAAACTAAATATTTAGTTCAATTTTTAAACTTATAATGTTATATACTTTTTCATATAAGAGCGCTCGCTTATTGTCCCAATGAATAAATATGTCACTTTGTTTATGTAACTTACCATTTGAGCGTTCCTTTCTGAAACTCTAGCAAAATTAGGCTTCTGTTTAATTTGTATTTTTAAAAGCAGGAAAAGAGAGCAGCTAAGTAAGCTTCAAAGCCAGGACACCCAGTTAGAATCTCTACTTTCTGTAGTGTCCCAACAAAACAAATTGCCAGGAAGTTGGATGGCCCCTCAGCCTTGGCCTCTTTAAGGACTGTCACTGTCATTATTGTGACCCATAGCCTTGAGCAAATAGTAAAGAATGGAAGAGTTCTGCAAGTCCACAAAGCAATGTCACATATAACACAGTGTCTGAGGAACTCAAGCAGAGGTAGAAGCAAGGGATGGAAGCAAAGGTCATCGGAATAAAAGGAAACACTTTTGTGTGGGAGGCACAACAGGCTGTGTGATTGCCAAGATCTCTGTGGAGGAGAATTAATCAAATTTGTTCTCATACTTGCTGGGATAGGGAGGGTCCACATAGGTGTGTGATCTGTCAGGTGGCTGTGGTGCTGATAATCACTGGAGCCCACTTAGTCCAGACCTGAGCTAAAACCTATTAAAACAATAAAAATACAGCAATACGGCCCTTTCTTTCAGGCTTCATTGAAAAGGCAACTGTTCTGTGTCTCTTGGCAGCCCTAAAGCTTCTGCCCCTGTTGTCCCAAGATCTGGCATCTCACGCTGGATAGTTGTTGGGACACTTGTCCTCTGCACTCTCTCTCACAGGTGGTTCTATCTCCAGTCTCCTGGGCTTCTGATGTATTTTTCATCTGTATAATACTGCTTGGATTGTTGTTTGGTGAATCTGTAGCAAATCCTCTGCGACTTGGGCGCAAAGGGGTTCTGGTAAATGTCTTTTTAGCAGCTGAACTCTATTAAATAATACATTCCTTTTCTTTTCTTTTTTTTTCCCTAGCACCCTGTTGGTTGCCAATGGCACCATGTCTCCCTAGTACAAACAGTACTAAAGGATTGGATCCTCATTGAGTTTTTTTTATAAAACAGCTAATAAGTCTCAATAAGGACTCTTAACATAAACCACCTTATGCTGAGAATCCTGGTCAGAACATTTTAATTGACCAGAACCAAATCCAGTTGTTCAATCATGAAAATGAATGCTTTAGACTAGTTTTACTTTTCACACATTGCAGAGTTAAAGATTAAACATACAAGCATTCTGTTACAAAGATATGATAAGCCAAATAATTTCAAAGACTTTTTTTATCTTAAAAATTGTATGGAATTCGAGACATCATGGTAAAATTTTTTTTGTGTGTGTGCTAATGGAGCTATGAATTTTTAATTTTTTTTCCCTTATGTAACTGACATTGATGTAGCACGAACAGAGGGTTAAGGGCTCTGTTTAACAGAAATTTCAAGCTCAGACAAATTTTCTAGTTACTCTACAACTGTCTTCTCATCTGTAAAAAGGGGATAATAATAGCACCTATCTTCTAGAGATATGATGAAGATTTAATGAAATAAGCTATGCCCAATGACTTCCATAAATTTTAGTTATAAAAGTTTCCCTAGCAGGAGTATACAGAAATTACATAGTTGGCTACATGCATTTGACTAAAACAACTGTATAAAATTAAAGCTTTAAAAATTACAGAGAGAAAAATTATAGTTCTGTGACCTCTATTTAATGGTTGCGCCCCTGTGTACCCATGCTAAATAAAATAAATACTCTTTTGTTGTCTTTTGCACCCTGCCTCCTTCCTGGGTTAATGTATTCAGTGTTTTTTTAATTCCTCAGGGAGAATAAGGGAGTACATGTGACTGATTTTCTTTCCACTCCTTTTTCTGAGCTCATACTTCCTGAATGTCTCTCTCATAGCACTTACTAAATTGTATTGGGATTATCTATTCAGTGGTCTGAATTACCCAGTAGGATAAAAGCTTTTTGAGGACAGAGACTGCATCTTATATATCTTTGTCTCATGAGTGAGCACCTTTCATAGCACTTGGCACATGGTACCATGTTAGGTTCTGAATAAATGTTTCATGACTAATTGCATTTTTAAGGAATTTTTTCAGCTGATAACAGTGCTTATTAACTACAACCAGAAACTTTTTAAAAAATAAAGTATAAAATGTGTTCATGTTGAACAAATATTATTCAGTGACAAATATATTATATTTTAAATATCAAATAATTTAAAATAATTTTTAAATTTTGAGATATTTCAAATATATTGAAAAGTTCAGGAACTAAAATAACAGATGCTACTATATCTATTACTAAAATTAAACAAGTATAAATACTTCTTTATCCCTCTGTCTTTATAAAAACATAATGTTAAAGATAGAGACCCCCATCCACTCTTCCCTTTCCCCACTGCTTCTCCCTCTCTTCCTCTTTGTAGGTAACTACTATCCTAAAATGTACTTTTCTGTGATTTCTCTTTAGTAAATGTATAAAATTATTGGAAGTTTTATTTTTAAAAAACTAAAGTAGAGACTTTTCAAATATAGTGTTATTTTTGCTTTCTCTTTGCCAGTGAAAAAGACTACGCTAACTAGGACAGGGGAAAATGTCAGAGCACATCTTTGGCTAGAGGGCCTGATTGCAGAGGGGCATTGATTTTAAATTAAATTATAGGTATCCCATGACTTTTGTTTGCTTAATAAAGAAGCATGATCTAGGAATTGAAACACCTTACATTTGTTGGTCTTAAACCATAAATGATATGTCTATGCACTCAGCATCTCATTTTCTACAGTCTTCATCAGTTCTGGAAATAGTCACTAAGAGTATTTGTGCCCTAAGGGGAAAAATATGTTGATTTTCTTAATTTTCCTACCAATATACCTCCACCTGTCCTATTTCATTTTATTGTCACTCTGTGTGTAGCACATGACTACACTCCAGAATATAGTTCAATTTATACAATGTTACTCCCCAGATTCAGATTTTTTTAAAGTTGAGATTTAATTCACTTATCATGAAATTTACCCTTTTAAGGTGTACAATTAAGTCATTTGTAATATATTCCGAAGGTTGTGCTATCATCACTAATTCCACATTTTCGTTATTCCAGAAAGAAACCCCATACCCATTAGCTATTACTCCCCATTTTCTCTCTTTCCTCAGCCAAAATGGTAGCTAATCTACTTTCTGTCACTATGAGTTTACCTGTTCTGGACATTTCATATAAATGGAATTATATATCTGTGGCCTTTTGTGACTGGCTTCTTTAAAAGCTCATCAATATTTTTGAATGTGTCAGTAATTTATTCCTTTTTATGACTGAATAATAATCCACTGTATAGATAGGTCGTATTTTGTTTAGCCTTTCACTAGTTGATGGACATTTATATTGTTTATACTTTTTGGCTATTATAAATAATGCCATTGTAAATATTCATGTATATGTTTTTGTGTGAACATATGTTTTCAGTTCTCTTGGGTATGTATGCCTAGGAGGAAAATTGCAGGGTCATATGGTAACGCTATAACTCTTAACTTTTTGAGGAACTGCCAAATTGTTTTCTAAAGTGGCTGCACCACTATACATTCCCACTAGTAGTGTATGAATTTTCCAATTTCTTCGCATCCTTTGCCAACACTTGTTATCATTTGTCTTTTTTTTATTATAACCATCTAATGGTTATGAAGTGGTATCTCATTGCAGTTTTGATTTGTATTTCCATTATGACTAAATATTAGGCATTTTTTCATGTACCTATTGGACATTTGTATACATTCTTTGGAGAAATGTATACAAAGAATTTACATAAATTCTTTGCTCGTTTATTAATTGGTTTGTCTTTTATTGTTGAATTGTAAGAATTTTTTATGTATTTTGGAGCCTTTCAGCTGTATAATTTGTAAATATTTTCTCCCATCTTGTAGTTTATCTTTATACTTTTTGATAATGTTCTTTGATGTTAAAATATTTTCATTTTGATGAACTCCACTTTATTTATTTTTTCCTTTGGTTGTTTGTGCTTTTGGTGTCATATCTAGGAAATAATTACTTAATTCAAGGTCATGAAGATTTAGTCCCATGTTTTAGTCTAAGAATCTGATAGGTTTTACCCTTATATTTAAGTCTTTGATCCAGTTTGAGTTACTTTTTCTCTATGTTATAAGATATGGTTCAATTTCATTATTTTTAATGTGGATATCCAGATGTCTCAGCACCATTTCTTGAAAAGCCTATTCTTTCTCCCATTAAATGACCTGGTACTCTTGTCAAAAATCAACTGATCATAAATGTATAGGTTTATTTCTGAGTTCTCTGTACTACTCTGTTGATCTGTATGTTATCGTTATGGCAGTACCACGCTGTCTTTGTTACTGTAGCATTGTGGCAAGTACTGCAGGCTGAAATTAGGAAGTGCGAGTCTTCTAACTTTTTAAACATTTTTTTCAAGATTGTTTGGTTATTATGAGTCTCTTGAATTTCCATATGAATTTTGGGATCAGCTTGTCAGTTTCTGCAAAAAAGGGCAAGTGCGATTTAGATAATGATTATGTTGAATCTAGATTAGCATGAGGTTCATTGCTATCTTAACAATATTAAGTCTTTTAATCCATAAACATTCAATGTCTTTCCATTTATTTAAGTATTCTTTAATTTATTTGATGTTTTTATTTTTCAATATGGATGTCTTACGATTCTTTTATCTTTTCTAAATATTTTATTCTTTCTGATGCCTTTCTAAATGAAATTGTTTCCTTAATTTTATTTTTGAATTGTTTATTACAAGTGTAGAGAAATACATTTTTTTAAAATATTGATCTTGTATCCTACAAACATGCTGAACTCACTTATCAGCATTAATAGTTTTTTTCTCTCTGTGTGTGTGTATATGTGTGTATATGTGTGTGTGAATTATTTAGGATTTTCTATATACAAAATCATGCAGTCTACAAATACAGATAGTTTTACTCCTTCCTTTTCAATCTGGATGCATCATATTTCTTTTTCTTGTCTGATTGTCCTGGTCTGTATCTCCAATACTATGTCGAAAGAAGTGGCAAGAGTGAACTTGTTTGTTTATTCTTGACTTTGGGGTAAGGGTCGCCAACCCTAGAACCGTGGACCTGTACTGGTTCATGTCCTATTAGGAACCAGGCCTCACAGCAAGAGCTGAGTGGCAGGTGAGTGAATGAAGTTTCATCTGCATTTGTAGCTGCTTTCCATTGCTAGCATCACTGCCTCATTTCCACCTTATGTCATCAGGCATTATTAGATTCTCATAGAATCACTGGTCCCTGGTGCCAAAATAGTTGGAGACTGCTGCTTTAGGGGAAAGCTTTCAGTCTTTTACCATTAAGTGTGAGAATAACTGTGGGTTTTCATAGATAGCCTTTATCATGTTGAGGAAGTTCCTTTTTACTCCTAGCTTGCTTAGGTTTTTTTATTTTTTTATTTTATTTTTTATTATGAAAGGATGTTAGATTTTGTCAGATGCTTTTCTGTGTCTATTGAGTGATTATATGTTTTTTGTCCCTCATTTACTAATACAGTATATTATGTTGATTAGTTTTGATATGTTGAACCAATCTTACATACCTCAGATAAATCTCACTTGGTCATGGTATATTATCATTTTTATATATTGTTGAGTTCAGTTTGCTAGAATCTTGTTGAGTATTTTGCATCTATATTTATAAGAGTAGATATTGGTCTGTAGTTTTCTTTTCTTATGATATCTTTGTCTGATTTTGGTATCATGTTAATACTGGCCTCATAGAATGATTTGGGAAGTGTTCTCTCCTTTATATTTCTTTGGAACAGTTTGCAAAGAATTTACATTAATTCTCTTTAAACAGTTGGTAGAATTCTTCAACGAAGTCATTTGGTTCTGTGTGTTTTTTTTTTTTTTTTTTGGTGGGAAGTTTTTTGATTGTTAATTCAATATCTTGATTTGTTATAGGTCCATGTAGATTTTCTATTTCTTCTTGCCTTGGTTTAGGTAGACTGTGTTCTTTAGAAATTTGTCCATTTCTTCTAGGTTATAAATTTGTCGACATATAGTTATTCATAGAATTCCTTTATAATCTTTTTTATTTCTGTAAGACTGATAATAATATGCTCTCTATCATTTCTGATTCAATAATTTGGGTCTTTTCTCTTTTTTCTAGGTTCACTCCACTTAAAAGTTTACTAATTTTGTTGATCTGTTCAAAGAACCAACTTTTGGTTTCACTGATTTTTTTCCTACTATTTTTTAATTCTCTATTTTATTTCCGTGCTCATATTTATTATTTTCTTCATCTTGCTCTAGGTTTAATTTTCTCTTCTTTTTCTAATTTTTTTAAGATAGAAGTATAAGTTACTGATTTGAAAAAAAATTTTAATGTAAGCACTTACAGGTTGAGTTGGTCTATAGTATTGTTCAAGCCTTCTATTTCCTTGCTGATCTTCTGTTTAGTTGTTTTATCCATTTTTGAAAGTGGAGTATTGACCTCTCCAATTGTTATTGTTTAATTTTCCCCTTCATTTATGGTAGGTTTGCTCCATATATTATGGTGCTCTGTTGTTAGGGGCATATCTACTTATAATTGTACAAATTCAGATTAGGAATGTATCAGTTCATGCCAGATAAAACAACTATATATGGACTCATATAGTTTAAAAGCTGTAGCCCACCTTAGTCCTCATTGAGCCCTCTTACAGATGAGAAAAAAACTAAGTTACACAAAAATTATGTGACTTTCAAAAGTGATAAAGCTACTAGTTATTGCTACACACGGAAATAGAATTGAGGTTTCCTGACTCAAAAACAGACACTCATCTCTACTAGAGCCCAGTAGCAGCCTTGAGCTGTTTCTCAAATTCTATAAGTTAAATGGCCTCTTTCTCTAGAGATGTGAAATTAAACTGAAGTCGGTCACACTTTTCATGCTTGACTCATAGCTGTATTTATTTTTTCCAATTATATTTGTTATACTCTGCTTATTTTTATTCTTAAGGACATAATCCAGATTTGGGTTTTTTAAAGTTTACCAATGTCTTGCTTTTGTGTCTCACAATTTTTTTGTCCAAGTGACTTACTGACATGCCATTGTTTTACTTATGGCGATCATTTGTAAGAACCTGAGTGAGGAATAAGAAAGCCCCATAAACTTAAGACTACTTGGGGAATTTGGCTGAGAGTAAAGGTGAAGAATAAATTAAGTATTATTCTTCATTTGTTCAACAAATATTAAAAGGACTCCTACTGTGTTGCCAGGCACCACTCAACACTGAACAAAAATGACAAAATTTCTAGTTTTATGGAAATTTCATTCCAATTAAGGGGAAAGATAATAAAGAAGTAAGCAAATAAATATGCATATCTTGTGTTAATAACATCTAAGAAAGAAAATAAAATAGTCCAGGGGTATAATATTTAAACAGAATATACAGTTAGGTAAGGTCTTTCTGGTAAGGAATCATTGATTTGAATTGTGAACAAAGTAAAAAGTGAACTATATAGATATTTTGAGATGAAAAAGCAAGTCTTTGAGGTAGGAGTGTGTTGGGGTGGATTCAAGGAGCAACGAAGAAGCCCGTATGGCTGGTGATGGAAGAAGTGAACCAGCAGGTGAAAGCAAAGAGGTAACAGCACCAGGCCATTTAGAGTCTTGCAGCTCATGGCAAGAACTCTCAGTTTTCTTTGAGTCTGGTGGAAGCCTTGGGAGTCTTCAGCAAGGCAGTGACAAGATCCACTGTAAACTTTACAAGAATCACTCTGGCTTTTGTGTGAAAAACACAATGTAAGGGGTATGGCTAGAAGCAGAGAGACAAATTTGGCAACCATTTAATATTCCGTACAAGGGAGAATACTGATTGGACCATGATGGTAGCAGGGTTCTAGAGAAGGGCAGGAAAATACTAAATACTGTTAGTTTGGGATGATGAGAGGGAAATGGAAGTATACAGCAACCATGTCATTTTTCTTACTTTTATTTTTGATTATAGGAACAATGTAAAGATTTATACTAAAATGAACACTTGACTATTCATCGCAGGTTAAGAAATAAAAATATTGCCAGTACCTTAAAAGCCTTGTGATCCCCACCCCAATACATTTTTTCCCCCTGCCTCCCAGGGGTAATCAATAATCCTGCATAGTTTTGATTATCCTCTTATACTTCTTTATATTTACCTGTGATATATGTATTCCTACACAATATATTGCTTAGTTTTAGAAAACTCTGTAGCAAGTACTAATCCAAATGTGTAGAAACGGGATAATACTGCCCACTGTATGATAGAGGCTTCCAGAATAAGATGAATGAACAGAACTGTATGGTCACAATCTGGTTTCAGCTTCCTTGAACATTTATAAGGCCCCTCACTTGGAGAATTCTTTGGGCAAGATCTTGAGTGAATCTTGGGAAACACTGGACTGGCATACTGAAGTTGGGCCAGCAAGCAGGACTGTATGATAAGATAGTTTCTAAATATCTAGTAGGAAAATGGTAAGAGAGTAAGTTGCACTTTATTTTCGCCTTTAAGCTAAACACTGCTATAAGCTACTAAGTTTACCTTCATCTCTCAGGACCAGATCAATGCAGAACACTTCTGTGGGGTGAAATGAATGTCCTCAGCTGATCTAGTTGTAAGGCACAAAGTGGAGAGCGGTAACTTACTCAGCAGGTAGTCAAGAGAAGCCAAGTACAGATAAAAGCCTGTGCTGGCTCAGTCCGTCATTCTCAACTTATGATGAAAAAGAGATGTGACTGTGAAATACCCAACATGGGCCTGTATCTTGAATCACATCCTTCCAACCTTAATTACTTTCTCCTTCCAGTATGGCTATCCTCCTTGGATCTCCTTTTACCATTCTTTTTGAGAATTCCTTCAATTTTATCTTGTTTCCTGCATCTTGTTTTTTTAGCTTGAACTTAATTCTACCACTATCATTATTCTTTTATATAGTCAATAGTCACATAGGTTAACCAACATGCACCATTTTTTGATGCTCTTCCCTTCCTGCATCTTCATCTTTCCATCTGGAAGGAACCAGTTCCTTTTGCCTAAAAAAACACTCTTTAGAATTCTTTCTATGTATGTCTGCCAGTGGCGAACTCTTTTAGTTTTCTTCTTACTACTTTTAAAAGTTTTTATTTTATCTTTATTCTGCATTGAGAATCAGCAGTAATATTTCATTTTTAAATTTTCGTGTGAACACTTATTGACCTACACCTGACTTTCGGTGTTATTTGTTAGGAACTATTTGGCCCTGCATGACTGGTTCTTTTGTGCCACATTTCAGCCATCTGGCTCCACTGAAATGGGAATTTCAGCATCTTTTCAACAGTCCCACAATCATTCTTCTTCCTTCCCTGGCTTGCCCTGTTCCATATGGAGGGTTCACTCCTGATCTTCTAGGCTTTCTTGTTCTTCTCTTCCTTTTGCCTTTGACCTCATTTCACATTTCCTCTTTAGTAGTCTTGCTTTGCACCTTTAGACCAGACTTGGCACAATTTCTTGGCTAAACTCTTGACTCCTTCCTTGATTATTATCTAAGTTCTCTTCTAGCTATGCTGCATCTAGCTAGATATTCTGGATAGATCTCTCTCCATGTTAGGTTTGGATCCTGGATGCTCTGACTTCAGGACAATTTCTATGGGTATAATCTTTGGTGGGTTGATTCAGAAAATTCAGATTCTGGTGATGACACATTTAATAGAAAAAGGGAAAAAGGGACAAAAATGATCTTGGGATAAACAAGGGATGCTTCTTCATAGTGTATCAAGATAAATATTTAAACATTACTTTGAACTAAATAAAAGTCTCAATGTATTTATAGAAAAACTTGTTTAAATGGATATGAATTTTATCTAATACTTTAGCTGTTTTTCTGTATTAGGGGTTCAGGGTAATGTTTTGTGATTTTGTCTCACTAAAAAGAAGTAAAAAATTACTGCCACTGTTATTCAATATAACATTGGAGGTCCTAGCAAGTACAATCAGGCAAGAGAAAGATATAAAAGGCATCCAAATAGGAAGTGAAGAAGTCAAACTGTCAATATTTGCAGATGACATGATTCTCTATACAGAAAACCATAAAGACTCTACAAGAATACTATTAGAAACAATAAGCAAATATAGTAAAGTCTCTGGACACAAAATTGACATTCAAAAATCCATAGCATTCCTAAACTCTAATAATGAAGCGTCAGAAAAAGAAGTGGAAAAAATAATTCCTTTTGCTATTGCAACAAAAAGAATAAAATACCTAGGAATAAATTTAATGAAGCATGTGAAGGACCTATATAATGAAAACTACAAGACCTTATTAAAAGAAGTCGAAGAAGATACAAAGAAATGGAAAGATATTCTATGTTCTTGGATTGGAAGAATCAACATAGTTAAAATTACCTTATTCCCTAAAACATTATACAGATTTAATGCAATCCACATCAAGAGCCCATCAGCATTTCTTAAAGAAATAGAACAAAAAACCATCAGATTTGTATGGAAGCACAAAAGACCCTGAATGGCCAAAGCCATCATGAGAAAAATGAACGATACTGGAGACATCACTCTGCCCAACTTCAAATTATACTACAAAGCGACAGTCATCAAAACAGCATGGTACTGGCAGCAAACAAACACATGGCCCAGTGGAAGAGAGTCCAGAAGTAAACTTATATTTATGTGGGCAAATAATTTTTGACAAAAAACCCAAAAATATACAGTGGATAAAGAAAAGCCTCATCAATAAATGGTGTGGGAAAATTGGAAAACCACCTGCAAAAGAAGGAAACTAGACTGTTGTCTATCATCACACACCAAAATTAAGTCAAAATGTATTAAAGCCCTAAATATAAGACCTGAAACAAAAAAATACATCGAAGAAAACATAGGAACTAAACTCAAGGACCTTGAACTTAAAGAGGATTTTATGAATGGGACTACATCAAACTAAAAAGCTTCTGCTCAGCAAAAGAAATCATCAACAAGGTAAAGAGACAACCATCCAAATGTGAAAATATATTTGCAAGCAATGCTTCCAATAAGGGCCTAATATCCAAAATATACAAAGAACTCATATGACTTGATAATAATAAAAAACAAATGATCCAATCAAAAAATGGGCAGAGGACCTGAATAGACAGACACTTCTCCCTAAAGGACATACAAATAGCCAACAAATATATGAAAAGATGCTCAGCATTGCTAGTTATTAGGGAAATGCAAATCAAAACCACAATGAGATACCATCTCATACCCATTAGAATAGCTATAATCAATAGGACAAGTAATAACAAATACTGGAGAGGATGCAGAGATAAAAGAACTCTCATACACTGCTAGTAGGACTGCAAATTGGTACAGCCAGTATGGAAAACAGTATGGAGGTTTCTCAAAAAACTAAGAATTGATCTACCATATGATCTCTCTATTGGGTATTTACTCCAAAGACTTGAAAACCCATATCCAAAAAGATATTTGCACACTGATGTTCATAGCAGCACTATTCACTGTGGCCAGGACATGGAAGCAACCGAAGTGTCCTATGATAGATGATTGGCTAAAGTAGCTGTGGTACATATATACAATGAAATATTACTCAGCCATAAGAAGAGATAAAATACTGCCATTTGCGACAACCTGGATGGACTTCGAGATAATCATGCTAAGCAAAGTAAGCAAGACAGAAAAAGTTGAAAATCATATAATATCACACAATAAACCTAAAAGCAACAAATGAACAGGACAGACAGAGACTCAGGAACATGGACAATAGACTAGAGGTTATCAGAGGGTAGGAGGGAAGAGGGGGTCAAATATAGGAGTGTTGGAGGAAGGTGCAGTGGGTAAAGGGGATCAAATATATGGTAGCTGTAGAAAACTGGACTTTGGGTGATAAACACACAGTAAAATATACAGATGTCAAATGATAATGTAAACCTGAAAATTATATAATTGTATTAACTAATGTTACCTCAAAACTTAAAAATAATTAAAAACACTTGTGAAAACAAAAATAAATAAATAAAATAAATTCGTTTGGAAAAATGAAGTAAAAAATCATTTTTGGAGTAATTAGATATGATTATGCCTTGAAAATTTATCAACTATTGGAACTAGAAAGTGAGTTGATAAAGAAAATGAAATTATCACCAGGTAATTTTCAAATTATTACAAATGGAATAAAATTTGGTTTACAACATATATTGTTCAGAGTACTATACAACAATCTACCTTATAGTAGATTTATTTAACTGATTGAATGCTTTTAAATAAAAGCCAATTGTTTTTTGGGGGAAAAATATGCTATCAAGAAAGTAACTTTTATAATAATAAGCTGTGAAAAAAAGTTACAACTTAATTTGAGTCTCTGATTTCTGTGTGTTTGAAGAATTGCTTTATTGGCCTGGATCTTGCTTTCTCTAGCTATGAAATGAGGAGAGTAATTGTTGCATAGTATTATGAGAACTTTAAATGAAAAGTAACTTTCAAAGCGCAGAGAATAACTAGACATTTTACTGCATTTGTGTTCATCTGATTTTGCAATTTGAGCTCTTTTTCAAGTCTCATAGAGGAAAAACCATCCACATATTTCATCCTGTTGTGATGAATTATAAGAAGGGATATGGAAATCAGCTCTGAATTTCCTTTACTTTTGGTGTGTGTTAACCAGTCTTTAATGTTATTGTCCTGTTGTTTTGTGGTTTCCTTTCCTCTGCGTCAACTACATTTGTGTAAAGGGCTTTCTCCAAGAATAAACATTTGTCTCATTGGCAATATTTCTGAATTTTATTTGCCAAACTCTTCACATACAGACTCCATAAAGCCAATGTTTATTTCAGCTGAAAACCTGATTATGTCCTGGCACTTTATCACTGTTAAGACCTTGATAGAGAAATCGCCTGATTTCTCTGTTGTAGTGTAATAATAAAGGTGAAATTGTGATGTGGGGAGGGAGATGGAAGAGTGGTGAAGGAAAGTTTTCTATTAGTATGAAAGGGAATTCTTTTTTATCCAAGAGTCTGATTCAGCAGAAGAATGGTGTCAGTGATTATAAGACAAAGATGCAAAAGTTAGGTACGCTGATAATGGTGGGTGTGCCTGCAGTATTCCTCTAGTCAAGAAAGCCACTCCACTTCTGAGAATGGGGGGTGGTCTGTGAATTTGTGAGGTTAGCACTGCAGCTGGGAGCCTGAATCTGTGGGCTCAGTGGTATGTGCAGAATGCGTTTGATCAGTTTCCCCACTTGGGGTTAGAGAAGGGGGCATGAAAAGAACATGATCAAAATAGGCTGAAAGTATGAGTTGAGTTCTGGGCAATAAATCTTAGCTTGAATTTAAAGTCTAAAAAATTTTCCTGTTGAAATGTTTTGTTATAGAAAAAGTTTGACTTTTTTTTTTGAAATTTTCAAAATATGAAAAGCACACAGAATGTTTTGGTGCCTTTGTAAGCATTTTCAAGTCTCCTATTATTCCCCTCCCCACAACAGATTCAGGAATCTGACACTAGCTCTGCCATTTGGGGAATATAGTATGGAAATAAGCATGCTGATGGTCTACATGACCTTATTGTATCCTTGACAACCAAGAGATGTTAGTAAAAAATGGCTTTGAGAAAGCAAGGATTGGAAACCTCATGTTCTTCTTTTGAAAAATCTTTGATAGGAACCTATTTATAAAGTTTATTGTTTCTATCCCCTCTTCCCTAATGAGTTCAATGAATCCACAGACATTTCCCCTCACAACATACCCATGTAGTAACTCAGACTAATGCCAAGAATATATGCAAGTATGTAGATCTTTATTCTGTGGGTGGATCACTAGTCCAAGCTTACCTGGGATGTTGGAGGAGAGGCTGGGACCAAACCACAGCCCCGATCCCAAGTTCTGTGCAAATAAGTATCAGCAGCTCTCCTAAAACTATGTACAACTGATGCAAGATATTTTTATGGGAAAGAAACAAAGGCAGTAATGTGGCCAGGTGCTTTTATTTGTGTGAAGAGTATTCAGTTAGAGAAGTTATTGTGTTGTACTCTGGAGGCCTGAATTCTTGAATTAATTCTGTTACTAGCTATGCTGTTGCTGGGTAAGTCATTTTGTTGTTCTGTGGCTCAGTTTACTCACTTAAAATTGAGCTTGATGATGCTTGCTCTGTCTATCTGAATAGAGCTATTTTGAGGATTAAAGGAGATGATGTATAAAAAGGAAGTGTTATATAAGCATGTAATATTTGGGACCATATTAAGAAAGGGCAGTGTAAAAAATTATCTCTACAAAACAAATTTACATTTAATAGACTCACAGTAAGGTTTGAATTGAGGAATGCTGGATCAGGAGCAGACCTTGGCAATCTGGGAAAACAAGGCCCAGAGCAGTTAAGCGACTTAGCCGGCTTTCATAACTTGTTCCAGGCAAGTCTCTTGTCATGTTCCCACGTCCCTGACTCCTGTTCTATTGCTCTTTCTGATATACCATATTGCCTCTCTTAGTCACCACTGTGGTAGCTTATATCCTAGATGCAGAATTAAACAATACTAAATTCTAGTTATAGGTAATATTTTAAAATGGTTTTATAATTACCTACATGAGCTATTTTAAACTTTGTGAACCTATTTTTTTTTCCCCATAGCTCTGTCCACAGAGAAATACTTTAAACACAGGCATGAGGAAACAAACATTTACTTTAAATTAATTATTATTTGCATTTCAAAAAATTGTGAAAGATTTTTATAACTCTCCAAGATTTACCCATGTTGATTTCTAAGAATATTTTGTTATAATTGTAAACTTGCAATTATAGGAGCTCTTAGAAGGATAAAGATTTTAAACTTTTTTCCCCTCTAGTTTCTTCCTAATTAAAAATAAAGACACAAAATTTCATTCAACAATACAATACTTATTATTTAAAAATATCAAAGTAACATTAAAAGATATTAGGAAAAGGAAATGTAAACCTTGTACATGCATTCAAGTCATGTTCATAAGAGTCAGAGCTATATCTTTATTTAATTTTTAATACTTTCTGAATTACATAGAGAGGATTTGGAGAGGAATCAAGGAAAAGTTTTGTGGCCAAACCAGAAGCAAATCGTAACTGAAACATTTAGGAATGTCCATTTGGTGTTAGGTTCTATTTAAATTTAGGAGAGTCAGATACAGTTTAAACCCATTACTGATACAAATTCAGCTTGTTAAACTTCTGTTAGCTCATTAATTAATCATAAGCCAGTTTCGATTCTTGATCACAAGGTGATTTTAAACAGTAATAATGGCCCCTTAGTTTTATTCAAACTATACTCAAGTAATTATTTTTTTGCTTGATTACTTAATATCTTATAATACTGACAGATTAGGAAAATGAGCCACATATAGAGGCAGAAAGTATTTACTTTCATTAAAGAGGTGCCATGACTTGTACACAACATAAAAATTAATATCTTGTTCACTTAAGTACACTTAGGTTTCTTTTGTTATTGATTAAGAGTAATAATAAATTTTGACTTCCTAAGAAATTTATTGAGAAAGAGAGACTAATTCAAATAAGAAAAAAAAAGAAACTAGAGATATTGGAATTTCTTTGTTTAAAGTCACAAGGGAAAACATACAATAAGATGGTTGTAAGTATCGTTCCTTGAGTGGACCCAACTCAGTCATGAAGTGAGTTCAGCAGGACAACTCACTTTTGGTGTAGCAAGAAAAGAGGAACAAATAAGTCAATGTTCACAAAGGTACTTCAGAAATGAAGATCATACTTTAATGACATTTATTTAAAAGTTTATATATTCTAAGCTCTTTTAAAAATAAATTGAATTTGTCAGCATTTTGTCTGTGCTGTCATTGAATTTCACAATTTGAGAGTTCGGCCAGGAACACGCAGTTGCTGAGGCCCTATTCTGCCAAGGTGAGCACTGCTGAGGGGGCATTCCTTCATCTTTACCCTTGTTTTTTACTTTTATCTGGAGAACCTTGGTTGGGTTGCAACAAGTCAGCAGCTGAGGCAGAGAGAGTCTAGATGGTTAACATCTGCTATCACCTAATTGAGGCACTTGGAATCTTTAGGAATGTAGAAACAATGGCGAAGGTGGATTTTAGCAGCATTTGTGAGACATTTCCATAATTTTCTTGGATAGCTGATAGAACCAGATTCCGGAGAATAGACATAAGCTAGCATTAAAATGGGAGAACATAATGTCCTGGGCTAAATACATACAGTCTTAAAGGATCCATTTCCAGATAGAGGGTTCTATATGCCACTCGAGAGTTCTTGATATTCTTTTGAAAAATGAATTCATACCCAGTGTTTGAAGTACTTATTCCTTGAACCAATTCAAGTCAGCCTTGAAGTCTTCCCATTCTCTGTGTTGTGTAGCTCTCTGATCTTTAGTTGAGAATCAAGACAGTGATGAAATCATATTGATTACAGCATATAGAGCTTGAATGAGAAATAAGAATAAGTATTGCTGAGAGCCAGGCATGTAATCCATGCTTGCAGTTAAGGATACACCAACATCCCATCACATGCATGGTCTGCATATTTGGAAGATAAAGGAAGAGACAGTGATATGGGATAGGGAAGCAAGTCTAGAGAACAGAATAATCACTGAAAATTGCTTTTGAGAGTGACTGCCACCAATTGATAGCAGATGCTATCATATTTTCTTGTTTCTTTAGTTAAGATTCCATAGTAGAAGATGCGGAAGAGTTAGAAACCAGACCACTAAGGTTTTCTTGTTGTTTATCCTGGTATGATGATCTCTAGAGGGTACAAACTTAGCATCAGAAACCTCTGTGATGTAGATATTTCCTCCATGTGTATGGAAGACATGGATCATTCTTTGGGTTCCTCAGATTCAGACTCTGAAACTCTGAGATTTGTGTACAGCAGGTGTATTGGAAAGTTCTCTTGGTAACAACCCCTCATTTCTTGAGGGGTAAAGAAATCAGAATTTAGCCAGAGAAGATGTTGAATTATAATATTTTTGCAATAAAAGCCTTGGCTACTCTCACAAAGAGTTCTGGAGCTAGATTAGTCTTTGAGCGTTATCCCAAATTGGGACGAGAATGTCAGTTCCTAATAAAAATTAGTCACGGGATGCACAAAGAAATTTTATCCCTATTATTCATATAAAGAAACAGGCTCAGAGTAGTAAAGTAAATGCCCAAAGTCACATAGCTTTTAAGTGGAATAGCCGGGGGCTATTTCTTCTGTGGCCGGACTCCAGACCCATGACTACAGCCAGATAATACATCACCCCTGGCAGAGGGTACAGAATATGTATTCCATTGAACAATGACCTAATAAGTAAAATAAATGTCCCTCGGAGTTTATTTAAAATTATCTGATGTGCATATCTTTTGGTTTTATAAGATATAGGTAAAAGCGTATACTTTATTAAAACTTTTTTTTGTTGATGAAATTTTCAATTTTCTTTGGCACTAAGATTTTCTGTTTTAATTTATAACTTAATGGTAGCCTCAAATTAGACTCTTCTTAGGTCTCATGTTATCTGAACTTTCCCTAAAAATAGACCAGAAAACCATCTCAATGTACTAAATACCCTCCCTTGAATTAATGTACATGGAAATAATAACGTTGTAGAACTTTTGTGGTTTACGGTTTTCTATGTACTCTACCAAGGGGCTTTGTGGATTTGAGTTATATGGTAGCCAGAGCATAAGGGTGGAATCCGCGGATCTGAGAGGTTTTGAGATATGCTTGAGGTTACGCAGCCTGCGCAGGTGATCCAGGCTTCCCGCACACCCTTCTGGGGTACACATTTCCTGTGTGTTCCCGATGTGTTGCCTCGGCCTGAGGAAAGGTCCCCATGGCTCTGTATCTAGGAAGCAGTGTGTTGTCCCATATGAGTCAATGGAGGAACCAGGGCCAGTGTGTTTTCAGTGTGGGAAGAACAGCCAAAACCACTGCAAAGAGGGACTGGAACTCTGATTTCCCATGAGTGCCTAAGAAAAATAATTGCTCTGGAAAGGGCTTAAGAGTTTCAAGAGAACTCATTATCTGTTTTCTTTGGATGAATGCTCTGTTGTTAGTCAACGTGATTGAGGCTGGGTACCACATTAGAACCAATAATAGAAAATATTGATCCTGCAACTTTTGAGAAACATGAAGCAGGCATGAGTTTATCTCAACACTTCCATAAATGGTAACTTTTATTCTAGTTGTTTGAAGCTTTCTTGATTATTATTATTTGAAAGGGATCCAGCTAAAACAGCCTTTACTTGGATTCTTGGGCAGAACGATTTTACATCTAGTGGCAGAAAATATACTACATAAAAGGATTATGTCTATTTTTCTTAACTTTCCTTTCCTTTTTGGTCAGCCAAAGTGAGGTCCTGGAAAATATTCTCTACATGCTCAAGTGTGGGGAAAGTGTGTGTGTGTGTGTGTGTGTGTGTGTGTGTGTGTGTGTGTGAGAGAGAGAGAGAGAGAGAGAGAGAGAGAGAGAGAGAGAGAGAGAGAGAGCGCGCGAGAGCGAGCACGTGCACTAGGGAGAGGGTGTGGAGAGGGAGAAAACAAGTGAATTAGCTGCATCTGAATGTGTTGTACGGTAAGCATGGCTTTTCCAGCAGACTAAGCATGTTAGGAACTAAGCTTTGAGACTGGCTAGGGTTTGGTTTGGGCTGCTTAAAAAGTATTATTTTAGTGATGAGTGTATTACATAGTGAGTGTTAGAAGATGGATTCTTGGAGATGATGATCATCATCGCTGTGTTATCTCCATGGCAGGACTCAGACTCCTTCTCCTTCCGAGAGGTTGTCTCACACAGTGCTGATGGCTGCCACATGCTGGTCAATTCGGCCACTGGTAGAGCCAGGGCAGTGCCACATCTGTTGGGGACAACGACCTAAGATGTGTTGCTGCCAATAATAAAAATAGACATTATTAGAACAGATGGAAAGCATAAGAAATGTGACTGGTAATTCCTAAGTTCTACAGGGTGACTTGAGGTTATAACTAAAGCAGTTTTTGGTAAAGATTTAAATGTCCATGGTTATGAACAAAAAATGGCTAGGTGTTATTTGGAACTAAGAGCACCGATTTTAAGAAATAACTCAAGAAAAAGAACACCAGCATTAGAAGTCTTATTATTTGACATATTTAATCATTTTAAAGAGAATTATTATGTCCTAGGGGTTGAGGGCTACAGACAATTTTTAGGGCTGGATCAAGTAATTGTGTTGTAGGTAGGAATATCAAAAACTTAAACAAGTTCATAAACTTGGTGGAACAATTGCTTCTAGGAATTTATCCTAAATAAATAATAAAAAATATGTACAAACAAATAACCTTTGAAACTTATTAGTTAAAAATTAGAATAAATAAGGTGTTCAAATCAAGAATTTCTTAAATAATTATTGTAAACCCATAAAATAGAATCACATTTAGTCATTAAATATGATGGGATGAAATATGTGTATTATATATAATACATGTAAATATATTTATACATAAATGTAAATATATATATGTTTGAAACATTTTAAGCCCACAGAAAAATTGAAAGAATGGTATGTTGAATATCTGTTACTTGCTATACCCTCTCCCTCTCTCTCTCTTTCTATATATGTGCATGCCATTTTGCTAACCCTTGTGTAAGTAGGCTACCAATATCATGGCATTTCACCTCTTAATATTTCATTTAGCATGCTTCTCCCAAGAGTGAGAGTATTCTCTTTCACAATACCATTATCACACCTAAGAAAATCATCATCAATTCAGTAACATCATTCACAAACATACTTAAATTGTCCTAAAAATTCTTTATTGTTCCTTTTTTTCTGACCCAAATTTCAATGAAGTTTCATGCATGACAGTGATCATTATATATCTTTTGTTCCTCTCAATCTAGACACTGTTCCCTTGTCTTTCCATGACATTGAATCTTTCTTACAGAATGCCGCACATTCGAGATTAATGTGTTTCTTCATCATTAGATACAGGTTAAATATTTCAGGCAAGAACTCTTTATAGATGATGTATGTACCTCCCACTACATCGTATTAGGAGGCACACAATATCAGGCAATCGCAGTGTTGGCAAAGCCAAGCTTGACTAGTAAGTGCCTTTATTTTAAAGTCATATTTCTCCTTTTGTAATTAAAGGGGGCTGGTATTTTGAAGTTTAGATGTATGCTTATCAATCTGGAAAGATGTTCATGCTCTATTTGTTAAGTATAGATAAAAAATTATGAACTGAAAGAATCAGTTTTGTTTAAAAGGTTTTACACACACACACACACACACACACACACACACACACACACAGAGCAAGGTCTAGAAGGATACATTCCCAAGACATTTACAATGGTTATGTCAAAGTAGTATAACTATAGATTATTTTTATTTTTCTCTTTTTTATTTGGTTATTTAAAACATTTTATAATGACTATAGATAACTTTTATAATATTTAAAGTTAATAAAATGGATTAAATGCAACTGATGTTTTACAGTCTATTTTAAATAGGTGGACATAGTATGTTTGTTCTCCTTTTACCTGTCCCTGCTTTGGTGACAGTAATGTTAACTATGTTGTTTGCAGAGTTGGATCTACTTTTATTATTACACCATATCCTGCTAGGTATATTTCCCTGGGAAAGAACAGTTAATTTAAGGACAGAATTCTCACACATCTCTCCAGAATTTCAACATGTATATTTTAATATGTATGGTATACTTTAATGAGTATAGTATACTTTATTTTATAAATTAAAATAAATTCATCACAGAACTTAAAGCACTTATTTCTTTCTCCAGGATAGTATAATAATGCCCTGATTCTGGCCAGTATTTATACATTTTGCCCCCTGAAGTGATATATATGGTTGTGGCGTATTGTCACTTACCCTTTTGGCAGATGTCCTATGGCTATTTCAGTAAAGGAAGTAACTTTATTTAGCATAGTCACAGGGACCTGGTGAGTCAAAGAAAGGGGAACCTAGGCTCATCTCGTCTGCTGACCCATAGCGTGCGCCAGGTGGTAGGCCACCAAAGACCAGAGGCTTAGGGCTCTGGGGTAAGGCTCTGGAAACCATCTTGGCTAAAGGACAGAGCTGAAGACAGCCAGATCACAGCCTCCTGCCGCCTTTGTTATGGATACGCAGCCTGTTGTTGCTGGAAGCAAAGGTTGCCACTTGCGTTCCATGGAAGCTGACCAGGCAAAAGGCAATAATGTTGGGTTCTCTCCTTGGGGAAATCTTCATTTCATCCCTGGGAAGGCAGACAAGCTGGTGCAAAAGGAAACCCACACCTAGTAACTGATACACAGCAATGACGTCTTGTTGGGAGATCTGCAGAACAGGGCTAAATGGAATTTTGCATTCCATTAACTGCAAGCAGGATGTGAGGGATTAAAAAGGAGTTGGAGTGGGCAGCACAAGGCTAAAAATTATCTACTGGAGTCACTGATATTTTTTCCTGAATACAAAAAGAGCACCCTTTGTATATACTTGCAAAAGTAAATCCTCTGGGATAGTATTTTTAGGGAACATGATAAATTTGGCTTTAGACAGAACTGGTAAATGAGTGTGGTGTGATTTTACAGTACACTACTTCTATTCCAGTGCCCATCTCCACCAACCCTGGCACCCCATTCTTCTTACTGCTATATTCCCTTCCATTGAAGAATCTGTTCTCTGTTCTATATCTTTGAATTCAATGCATAAGCGTACTCTGATAAACTTTGGTGGAGCTGAAAAAACTCTAGACTAAGCATCAGAAGACTTGAGCTCAAATTTCAACTCCATTACATGTTGGTTATATAACTTGTATAGACCACTTTACTGAGCCTTGGTTTTATCATCCATAAGTGAGAATCAGAATTCTATATATAACATATCTTAGTACATAGTCAGAGAGGGGAAGGAGGTTGAAACACTTATTGAGCATAGCCTATGTGCCAGAATCTGTGCTGGGCTAACTTGTGTAGCAGGAGTCCCAGCTTGAGTGTAGACTATAGTCGCCATTTAGAGTCTAGAACATCTAGGTATGTTTGGTGGCCTGACAAATGGAACTTCCAGAAGTTTGAGGTAACTGAGGAGCATCCTGGAAGAGAACTTATTCTGAGGGAAGCACAAGTTCAACAGACAATTTGGCTTTATAACACATTATTAGCATGGAGGAGTTTCTAGGTGAAGCATAATGTTTGTCACTCATATATAGATTTCCAAGTTTAGTCTCTCATGGATTTACACCTGAAGTCTATGAATAAGTGGAGCTATATGTGGGAAAAAAAGATGTTTTTAAATAAAACTTTGCAGGAAATTGAGGGACAAACAGCACAATTTTCACACCTTCGTGTTAAAAATGTGACACTCATGAAAGAAGGGTGGCATTCTCTCTGTGGTATTTTATATCCAAAACAGCCACCATTGATCCCTTCCCTTCCTATATGTCATTATCATGTCAAGAGATGGAGTTTACTTCTCTCATTCCCTTGAAATAAGACTGTGCCTACTGACTTGTTTGATTAATAGAATGTGGCAGAAGTGATATTCAGGGATTTCTGAGGCTTGGTCATAAGAAGCCTTGCATCTTCCATTTGGGTCCTTTGGAAGGCTCTTTCTTGCAACTGTAAGCTATTATGTAAAAAATTCATCTCAAGACCATACGGAAGGAGGCCAAGAAACGTTGAGGCACCAGACATTTGAGTAAGAAATCATCATAAGAGTCTCAATTCCCAGCTACCCCATGAAGATGCCATGAGAATCAGAGATGAACCACCCGGCCAAGCTCTTCCCACAAAACTATGAGCAAAATACAGTGGTTGTTTTAAGTCTCTAACGTGGCTTTAAGAGGAAGGGAAGACTCGTGTGTGTGTGTGTGTGTGTGTGTGTGTGTGTGTGTGTGTGTGTGAGAGAAGTGTTGTAGAAAACAAGTTTTAAAGCTATTTCTGTAAAATAATATAGAAAATTATGCATAGGAGTGAGGGAATGGTTAAGTCAAGCACTAATGGGAGAGGACAAGTAAATGGTTGCTTAGCTAGCTACAAACATTTTGACCATGACCTTCTGGTTATACTTGGGCTCCTGTGGGAAGAAATTTTTAATTAAGGCATGGGACAGGTGGTGTCTTGGAAGGCTCATGGATCCTCTTATAGTTCAAATCAAGAAGGCTTTGAGAGAAACATTGAGAACTCCTTCAAGCTCAGAATTGGCCCTGGCATTCCAAGTTATATTGAAATGGGTTTATGTTGATGTGGGTTCAGTATATGGACCCAAAGGGGCTCTGAGGTAATAAACAAACTACTAGCCTGTGACGTATTTATTTGTTCAGAATAAGAGTTTCTTTACTACGTAGAAGATACAGCTAAATGAAAGGTCTCCTTATGAGGGAGTTAAAATAAATAAAAGTAAAACCCACATGACAATGATTGAGTATGAAGAAAGGCATCAGGTCTTTTTGGCCAAGAGCCTGGTCTTTGTGTAAAAGACTTAGGACACTACCTCAGCCATGCCATGGCCAGTGGACTAGACAAAGCCATGCAAGGCCGTGGCCCCTGCTATGTGTGCTAGATCTTGTTAGCCTGCAGTGCACAGACTGCACTAGCTTTGCTACACCCTGGAAAGGCTGTGGTCCTGTACTTTAGAAGAGGCACTCTTGGCAAACTGCATTCCTGTTTAAGGGCTGAAGGACTAACCAAGCGATAATTCGGCTGCAATGTTGGAAGTACAAGAGAGTCAATGTGCTGAGTGTCTGCAGATAGAGTGATACATTTATTCCAGGGGTCATGGAGAGGTTATCACAGCTTTACTATATTACAAGTTTACGTCAGGTAGTTTTTCAAGGAAATTGTCTCTTGCTAGCTGGTTCAGGTGTGGAGATACACAAGTGCTGAAGCAGGAGACATTTGGGCAGTAAGTGGATACAAGAAGGTAATTATCCACTGAGGTGCATTTCTTATATTTGATCATGCCTTACGCTTGGGCATTGTGTGTATTGAATCACTTGCTTCTTATTAGCCATGAAAATAATCACTTGTCATTGGAGAGTCACTGTGTTCTATTTTTCTGTGATTTTTGTATTTTAAAAACGGTTTTCACTGACTTGAAGACAGTGTTTTTACAGGCTCCAGGTTGTCTACCCATTTGAAAGTAGGGTCTTGGGTCAGTTCACTCAGATTCTTACAGGATTCATTACTCACCTACATTGTGGTCTGCAATGTACACCGTACGCAAATTGGAGGTAACTATATAGCAGGCTTTTGTCTGCAATGAAGGAGCAGGAAATCAAAGGTAACAACTGCTTCCTGACAAATTCATCTCTTTTTCTTATTGAGTAGACGTTCATTTGATTATTTAAACAGAGGATAAAAACAAGTTCCAACCCCTGTGTGCAAGCCTGAGCTAGGACACCATCTGAACCCCTTGGGGACACTTGTGAAGCTTTGTTTTCACCCGAGTCCATTCAAGTGTAAGATAAACTTTCTATAGGAAATTAGTAATTGAATATGTCCTTGTCAGAACATGTAGGGGATTTTGTTAACAATCACTGCACAAAATGGGGGGCAATCAAAACTGGAATTTTATGTTTAATATCCAAAAGATCAGTGCTGAAACCCAGGGCAAGCTTGATCATACCTCCTACACTATTGCTTGAGTTGCAAGTGTGGTTCTCTGAGGTTTACATCTACATGGATGGGAGACATAGTTGGTCAGGTCTACATGGTGCACGATGAAACGGCATTTAGCTTTCACATTCTCTATAAAAACAGATACAACATCTGTATTGAGATATGGTGAGACCAAGGCTTCATATAATAGGAGGATGGGTAACTACATGGATATGCTAATGATGTCTGGCTCAGGTGGAAGAGAGATATAGAGTACAAAACACCCAAATTTAGACTTATTTTGCAGAGAAGATCGAAGAGCTGGGTCTCAGATGAATGTTGCTATTTGGTTTATGTGCAAAAACTTGCCAGTACTTTGAGATTACTTATTCAAAAATTCAAATAAAGAAAATAAGGAAGCAGCAACTCAGGAGAATGCATGAGAGAACTCAAGAGATCTGAATCGATTGGCTTAGTATCTGGTAGGTGAAGGTCTATGCTTCAAGTTCCTATGGCTGAGATCCCTTATTCTGGCACATTCCAAATAAATTTAAAGGACAAAAATTTTTCTTTGGAAAGGAAAAAGTGTGGAAAGAGATGGAAGGTAAAGAGAATGGGAAAGGAACAGAAAGCTATATTCAAAGCTCTCGTTCAAGACTTTGAAGTAGAGGGTATGTAGGAATTGTACCCCAACCCATCTACCATTCCGATCATCTGTCCATGAAAGAAAGAGAATAAGGGAGACCAATGCTTGCTGTCACACACCATCCTTTGCAAGTGGTTTTCTTATTTGAATGCTTCCCAGATGAATGCTTTAAAAAATTCTATGTGGTCCCTTCAAAATGTAACACTTTGGTTGTTAGAGTGGAGTGGGGAAGCGAGGGATTCGGTCTCAGGGCCAATGTTTAAAACTAACAATCCCTTTGTTTTTGTGAAGCTATGAGGAGAAGCCAGGAGTCAAGGGGTGAAGGGACACAGCTTTCCTTCTCCTTTAATGCCTAGACTTGGGACACATTTGGTAAAGCCCAGTGGGGAAACATATCTCTGTCAATGTTGTATGGATGAATAGAGAGCTTTTGTTTCTTAGGATGTCAGTCCAGCACCTTCCATCAGAATTAAGTTCACTCAAAAATTTAAAGCGCCCCACCCCCTACAACCTTTCCTACATCCCTGAAGGATTATATTACTGTAATCAAAGTAACTCCAGATAGAAAAGGCCTTGCAGGTTATCCGGTTTATCCTCTGTTAGGTGCAGGGTTTCTTCCATCAGCATGGCCGTTACTGTTTGGCTCTGTCTGGTTTCCAGTGTCTTGAGTGAGAGAGCTTCCCGCCCTTCCCTGGGGAGGCCATTCTCAAACTCAGCGGTTCTCACTGCCAGGAAGTCTTCTCTGATATTCATCTTGAGTTTTTCCTTCTTCAGCTGTATCCCATTACTGCCAGGCACTGCCTTTGTACCAAGCCTCCCTCTCTGGGCTGCATGCTGTTTCCCGCCTTCGTGACTCCATCTATTAAACCCCCTTTCATGCTGTTCGTTCACCTTTACACATTCTATCCTCGGTTCTGGAGACTGCAAGGTCGATTTTTTTGGATTCTTGCTACCATACTTTGTTTGTATCTCTCCTCATATGTGAGCACAGAAGTCTACTTTTCACAATAAAGTGAGGTGTTATTAAAAATTTGTTTTTGTAATGTTAGTAATTCCTTTTTCCTCCAAAAATTTATTTTTTAAGCGTATGTGTGTTTCTTTAATAGGCTTAATCTTCACAGGTCAATTTGGTAATACACTTGACAGCAACAAATTCATGTATGCAGTAACAGAAGGAAGATAACCTTAATAAGGAAAGATGATCTTGAACAAGACAAAAGTCAGCTTTACGGGAAGAGCCTGTAGAATTGTCCACAGTGTGCTTTTATTAGGTTGTATATTGTCAGGGACCTTGCAGGATACGTCCTTTCTGTTGCTAGCAGGATGGATTCAGGGGCTGTTTGCTGTATCTAACAGGCTGGGTGGTTACATGTTGATGATACCTTGAGCCCAGAGCAACCAAGGGCAATTCCAGATTTCTGAGTCCATATGCCAAGATGGACTCTCTAATTCATCAAGTCATGTACACTATGTCTGATGTGGAGGGAAATCTTTCAAGAAGGAAGAATGTTAGAAAATATAGCAAATCTGTCAACATTCTCACTGGAAGTCTGGAGGCAGACTGGATGTATTTGGATCATGGCTTTGTTACTTCTGTGTAAGCTTGGGCAAGTTACCTAATCGCTCTCTACTCAGTTTTCTCATCTGTAAAAGGAAGTATTTATAATCAAAGATTATCTCATAAGATTTTGGTGAAGATTAACGTACTGATCCTAAAGTATAGCAGTGTTTAGCATTTAGTAAACACTCATAACAGGCCCTAAGTTTACCTAGAACACCTTTCTGCGAGTTAAAAAAGACTTTGCCAAATTTATGTCCCAGGATGTTTATTGCAGTATTGATTATAATGGTTAAAAAAAAAAATGGAAACAATCAACATGCCCAACAACAAGGTATCAAGATCTAGAAATTTTCATTAACAAATAATTTAAGTTAATTTAGAAGAGCAGAGTAGAAAGCTGTATACACAGTGTAATCCCAGTTTCTACACACACACACATACACACACACACACATACATATATGTATATGTACTCTATGGAAAAGAGAATATATATGCATCAAGAAAAGACTGTGTGTAAATGTACAAAAATGTTAACAGTGGCTCTCTAAGGACAGTGTAATGATGGCTGATCCTTTTGCCTATTATTAATGGGTATTACTTTTATTTGCTTTTTCCAGAGATGGCATGTTTCATTGTCTGGGGACATATGGTCTCTGTGAAATAACCTATATAATTTATGTTTTGAGTATAATTTAGAGTGAGAAATCTCCTTATTCTAAGCCTAAGCAAAGCCCTGTTGTTCCATATTCAGCAACTAGGCAGACTTTTAGAATCAGCAAAAAAAAAAAAATAATAATAATAAAAGATGTGAAAAATGATGTGCTTTATAAGTAGTGCCTTGCATGCTGTTATACCACCACTCATTGGAGGTGGGCAGGACTGTCCAGGGCAAGCGGCAGTCTCTTGCTGGTTCCCTGCCATCAGCTCTCTTTACTTTCTGTTCTTGGCACACTCTGAGTCACTTTTGCATCTAGGGCAGACCTGATCACCCTCTCCTCAAAAGAAGATTATTTATTAACTTTTAAACCAACAGATCTGAATTTGAATTCTACCTCTGACCCTTAAGAGTTTTCATGTCTTTGAGCATGGGGAGAGAAGGGAACAAAATCTATATTTTTAGGGTGCACCAAGATGCACTTTATGTAAAAGTTAAAACTAGAGACCCAACAGCCATACGTGATGGGGCAGTGACTCAACCCAGCTTCTCACCCCACATACTCTGCTCTTTTCTCTGCATGTAAGAGTTTGCTTCTGATAGATTAGTTTTTTTGGTTCACAAAGTAGGGATAATAATGAGGAGAGCAAATGAGGTAACCTATTTGGTAGGGTATGGAACATGATACATGTCCAATTTGGATGGTATGATAATGATCTTGAATGAAGAAACTGAAAGTGTCGACTTAGAGCCAGGAACAGAACTTCAGAGACTTGATTCCTAGGCTGATATTCTCTCTACTAACACATGCGTACATGCAGACACACACACACACACACACACACACACACACACACACACACACACACACTGACTCTCTCTCTCTCTCTCTCTTTTCCTGATATATACTAAAATTATTTCTATGAAAGAAAGGATTTAGAAGTAAATGTATTATTTTTTTTTTTTTTTTTTAAGTAGTATTTCAGATTCAGGTCAAAATGAATTTCTGACCATAATAAAGATTTTTTCTTCCTAGTCTACCCTATTTTGTATTCAGAGTCATCATAAGATATTTTTAAGTGAATTAACTAATACTGATGGATTTACAAGTGGAACCATATCAATTACCTCTCACGAGCTAAGATTTGAACTCCTTCTGATGTTTTTTAGGCCTTTTATTGTTTGGCACATTTATTCACATAAGTAGAATGGTCAGGGGCTGGGTCTTTTCTAGATTTTGCCAAGCCCTCAGAATATCTACTGCTCAAAAAAACTAAAGCCCAGTGATGTACTTACTGCAGCCTCAAGGTAGGTGACCAGTACTTCTCAGGATATCCTGCCAGCCATGCTTAAATCTTCTCATGTCAGAATAAGAGACATTTGACAAATTATGTTTTGCAAATGGCTTATTTTAAGCAGCTGAAATACCATATCTGGTATGGCTGATGGTTGTGATATTTATAATATTGGCAATACCACTTTCTTTGTTTTTTACTATAATCCTTTTTCCTGCCAAACCCAAGATGGCCGAAGGAGCGCTTCTGTCTCCTGCGGTGGCTAACTGCTGCAATGTGCTTTGTGTCTGCTGCCCTGACCTTGGGAACACAAAGTAGGCTTCTAAAGATTCCACTGTTTGCTTCAAGCTTCACGCTGGGTCCCTGCTGTTGACCACATTTTGAATGTTTTTCTAATGACTTTTCAACTACTTCCTTGAAAAAAAAAAAAGTTCATTTCAGAAATCATCTGTTGGTAATTAGGGTGACCAGCTACTTGTCTTCTATTATAAGGCCTAGATCAGAATTTCATGGGCAGTGATGTTCAAAGTCATCTTTGTATTGTAGGGAAGTATGGATTCATGGGAAGAGTTTGGGAGTCGCTTAGATTCTACAATCTGGAGGCTCTTGGTCAATTCATGGTAAAGTTATTGATAATGATGATAATTGGAATTTGTAGTGATTTATAGTTACAAAACAACTTGTCAATATTAATTTATGCAACAGAACTTCATTTACACAACAGACTTTCCTATGAAATTAAATTTCTATTAAATTCTGTTTATCTAACAGAACTTCCTGAGGGTCTACTGTATGCCAGGTACTCAAGATTTAATTATTAGTAAGATATGGTCCCACTCTCACAAAGATCAATCTACAGTAATTTATTTGGTCCTCACAATAACCTTGTAAGGTAGGATTTATTTTTCTCAGATATGATTATTCAGGCTGGGAGAAGTTAAGTTTGTGATAATATTGTCACATTCATAAGGGACGGTGCTTGTCCTCGAACCTAGGCTTCTTTGCTCTAAGCTTCTGCTTTTTCCAGTGAGCATGGGCTCTGGACTTAGAGGTCTGCATTCTCATTTTGAGCTCCACCAATAACTATTTATGAGGCTTTGCATAACTTACTTAGCCATTTTTAGCTTTAGTGTCTCCATCTGTAAATGAGAGAAATAATTCTCATTGCCTCCCAGCGTTACCGTGAGAACTAAATGAGTTAAGGATGTGAGGCACTTAGCACAGTGTTTGGCACATAGCAAATCTCAACAAATGCTACTTAGGATAGGAATAATAAGAATGACTATGATTATAGCTACAGTATGAAGCTTGCCTATTATATATTCTTATAAGATCCTTGAGAAAAATACAGAAGTGCATTTAGGACCAAGGAGGTTATGTCAGTTTCCATTTTTTGCTAGTGATTATAGCAATATGTATTAGATCATTTCTTTAATTATAAATATTTATTAAACATATATTATGTGCCAGACATGGATCTAAGTGCTGAAAGCTTATATTCTAGGAGCTATTTAATCCTCGGAATAATCTTTTGAGAGATGGTTATTATCAATATCTGTCTGCATTTTACATGTGGAAAAAAATGAGAATTGAAGAGTCATATAATTATGTAACATATATAATATATAAATGTATGCAAACATAAATATAAATTACAAATATAATTTGCCTGTAGTTATGTGACTGATAAGTAGCAGAGCCAAGATGCTAATTCAGGTCCTCAGCTGCCAAATCTAGTGAAGCTTGCTTTACAGTTTATAACAAGAGCTCCTTCATTCTAGAATCTGCTTTTTGTTTTTTTCATTGATGAAAGGATGGAAGTGACCATATAACACCATATATGTTAGGCAAATCTAAAGTTTTAGGTTACTGTAATTATCATTTATCCAGAGATGTCCCGACAGAATTTTTTAAAAGTTTGATGGGTAACAGATTTAGATGAGAGGTGATGTGGTACAATCCCCTATTTCCAAAAAGGCATGTTCTATAGATGAGTGGGTATTTATCCTTAAAAATCACCACCAAAAGATATTTCATCATCGTTTTGCTCCCTCACAATCAGTTTTATTGTCTAATAACATACATGCACTAAAATCCCTTCTTTTTGTACAACATGAATATGTAACATAAACTTGAGCAGTCTCAGCCTAACTTGGGGCTTTTACATGACACTCAGTATGTGTTAAGCTGAATTAAATTCTTTCACATTCTAAAAGCAGTGGAATTAACTGTCAGCTGATTTACTCTGTTCTCATAAGACTGCCATTTATATACACTACTCGAAGAGGTCTATTTAATCCAGATTAGTTCTCCTTTCTTTCAATAAAGGAATTCTAAATCCCATGCCATTTCCTTTTGGTATTATATTGTTATTATTATTACTTTGCCATTTAAAATTTGTATTTGAAACTCAACACCAGTCACATACCTAATGCTTTATTTCAGACCAGGGATTTTGGAGAATTGCTCCCTGCCTGGCTCTGCACTTTCTCCCTCATGGCTTGGAACAGCAGGAGCCTGGGAGCCACTTATGACAGTGTAGGCTTATCCAATACACTTGGAGATGGGGGCTTGGGAGCCAACAAATAAATGACAGGGTGAACTTTAAAGACTTCTAAGAACCAGATTCTTAACCATAAGATCACCTGGAGGACAGGATTGCTTCATAATTAATTCATTCATATGTGTATATTTTTCTGTACATTTTCTTCATAATTAATTCATTTACATGTGTATATTTTTAGAGCACTGTGGAACCCTGTAACCTATCTACCCACTACTATATTAATGTAATGAGATCATCACTAATTTCTTATGGTTATTTTGAATCTTAATCCTGAATTTTGATTTTCAAAATCAGTTGACTTTAATTACCTATTTCACTGATTAATATTTTAATTGTCCAAGTACAAGGCAGACCCCTTACAGATTGTCTACCCACTTTTTTATACTGGTCTTTTCCAGACTTACTGCTTGGGTATAGATGAGTCATAACAACATCACAGCTCGGATTTTGCTGGCTCTGTTCTTCACTTGCTTATGCACATCTCCTCCTTCTTCCCATAAAGCTAATTGGGGTCCTGGGAGTTTTACCCATGAATTTGTCCAGCCTCAGCTCTTTCCAGGTTCCATCCTGTTCTGCTTGGTATTGTCTTGGATGCTCTGAATCCCCGAGGTGTCCAGGTATAGAATGTCTTATGGTGATGGTGGAGAACGCTTTGTTGTACTTGGGTAGAGATGTCTTAAAGCAATCTCTTCTGTGATCCAAAGTTTTATAGAGTTTTTAGAGCAAGAACTCTCCCCATACCCTACTAATAACTTCTTGCTTTCAGAGTTGGGGAGGGTGAGTACTGAGTTCGTGGAAAACTGGAGTAACAGACATGTGAGGACCATCCTCTAACCAGCACTCTTGCCTCTCCTATGAGGTTGTGTGTGCTACCAAGAAGGCACCCCAGCCCCAGGAAAATGGCTTCCAAGAGTCTTTCCCCATCAGTTGGCCATACATACCCAAATAATCTGGTTCCTACTTAGACTCAAGCTCTTATCTTGACTACATGATCCCAAGTGGACAATAAACTATATATACTACCTTTATACTGTTTATACTACTTTTAGGGAAAAACCACTTAACTGTAATATAAGTGATCTTAACACATTCACACGTGAATGAAATAATACCTCTGTGGGAGCAAAGAAATGAAAGGAACTAAACAATTTCTGAATTTCAGATGATAAAGTAATGATAGTAGAAATGAACTTTTCTGCATTCAGTATAAATGAGTCTTCTACTTAATGAAAACCTCAGCAAAATGCCAAATATTGTTGCAACAGATGAACAAATGATAAAGAAGATAGAGAAACCTAAACTCTATGCTCTGATATCTAATATACCTAAAATCTATACATTTCAAAAGGCAATTAAGAAAATATTAATCATGGTATAAAGTAATGGAAGATGTTTCTCACAAACACAGTCTCTCCTTTCTGGTGACCTCTTATTTTGGGAGATGATAATAAATAAGCGCAAACTTGATTCCCTTGTCCATATGGGCTGAGCAGATTGGGATGGGTGTCAGGTTGTTCCTGGAGTGAATGGATAGAAGGGGCAGCTGCCCTCGATGAGCAGAACTGAAATCATCACTCAGGCAATCACCAGTGAAAGCCTTGAGCGAATGCTCCTATAACTTAAGTATCTATTTAAAAATTAATTGCATTTGACATTGAAAACACACATCATGGATCTCATGTGGATGACTTTCCTTTGAGGTCTGTAATGTTCACTGCTGTGCTGCAGATGTGGTTAACCGCTTGTAACTGCAAAATGTAATAGGGATGATCCAAATTTTCGCAATTGGATGATGAGAACCAATCATCAGGGATCAGAAAATAGGATGAATCCAAAAGTTCCACGGTGTGGGGAGGCTCAATTAGTTTCCCCCAAAGTGTATAATAACACCTAATTAGTTTCAAACACTCTCTCACTTTGATGGTAGCCGCCACATTCATCTGTAGTAATATGAAGAATTATTCTGGGTTAAAATGCTGATTTTTCCCGAGAGCTTTCTTTTGGTAGCACTAGGTTCATGTGTTCCTTGCTCTGTTTCTTTGCCTCTTTATCTTACATTATAGGTTTATAGATTCAGCGCTTAAAAATTGCAAGTTTAATCCTGGGAGCAGAGATCAAAATTCTGTGCTTGCTTTTTTTTTTTTTTTTTTTTTAATTAATTTTTTTCTGTATGTTGGTGGACTAGAATTTCTTTTTTAAATTAAAAAAATTTTCCAGCTTTATTGAGATGTGATTGAAATTTTGTTCCTTAAAGAACATTTTTGGGGACTTCTGGGCTGCCACTTCTGCCTGTATTGACCCTGTGGCTTCATATCACCAGAAAGGGAGTTGGGGTTCTTTACTCTCCAGTCATCCTTTTAGAGAATTTAAGCTATTTCCTGAAAGCTGCACAGCATTATTTGGTTATCATACTGTCACCTGACCAGTCTTCTGTTGTGTGCTGTGACATTATTTGGACTTCTGCATATCTATTTTTGGCTTGGGTTGATGCATCTTTGTTGCATACTCTGAGCAGGTTGCTTTTGGTTAGCGTTGTGAATCTGTCAGACTGAAGCATCTCTATCTATGGAATGGGATGAGAAAATAAGCTGTATAGTTTTATTTAGTGATGATTCCACATTTCAGTGAGTTTGTAAAGTGAGGCTACAAACTCCATGTTCAGTGAATTTAAGGAAGTTCTACAAAAATAAATTGAATTCCTTGTTCTTTCTGCTAGGATGGTCACACCATTTTTCTTGAGGACAATGCATTGGAGCAATTAGTGATTTAGTTATTTGAACAAAGTAAAATTCCTCATCTGTGTATAAACTCTAGCCATTTTTAGACTTGGTATACCTGTGGCTTACACACTGACTCAGTTTATTAACTCAGTCAATAATCCAGTATTAGACTCTTTGCAAAATTACAGAAGAAAAGAAAGGAGTAAGTAAAGAAAGAAATAAAAAGAGAGGAAGGAAGGGAGGAAGGAACAAAGAAAGAAAATGAAAAAGAAAGAAAGAGAAAAAGAAAAAGAAAAAAGAAAAAAAAAAAAAGAAACTCTCTCCCAATTAGGCCCCCAGTCCCCAACACCACCAAAAACTTCCAAAGTCTTAAATTTGCTTTCCATTAAGACAGTGGTTAGACAGCAGCTGTTCACCTCTTAAGAGAATACACGATATGGTAATAAACATCTTTTCAGAAATATGCTTTTTGTTCACTTTACTAGGAAGCACAATAATGAGCTCTGCATGTTCACTACACTCTTTACTTCAGGCCTTGATTTTAACGAGGGGTGGGGGTCTCACTGCAATTGGTTCGCTCCCTACCTAGCAAATGGAAATGTTTGTCTTTCAATTCCAGTCACCCCTAACTTGAATTCTTTTATGCAGTGCATTGTAAAATGTTCTTTGAAGTTCATGTGTCATCCATTTAGAATGAACACCACAGGTCGGCATGTGCTGCTCCTGTCTCCAATTGTGTTTGGTATCCCAGTTTCTCTGCGGAAGGTTCAAATCTGGCAATACCCTTCTCTTATGGTATAAAATCCGTGCATAACGCTGACTTTGTCAGATGAAGTCTGAAGTTTTATGGCAGTCTGCTTTCTGTCTGTGTAGGAAATTCAATTTATAGGAAAATAGAAGGGTGATGATTTTAATGCAATCAAATGTCTTGAAAAGTGCTTCCTGGATGTCTCATGCTATATGCTCAGCTGGTTGTGTGTAAAAATTGATGCAGGGCTTCTTTTTCTATAGCACTGGGCCATCCTGGAGAAGGTAAAGAGAAGACAAATGTGGTTCAGGACAGGACAGCTGCTTGTGGATGGAGATATGTGTAGAAGGAAGAAGGAACTGATGCTTAAAGATTTCCCCATGTATTTTTCAGGACTATATTTGAAAATCCACAGAAGCAACCAAATATATCCTCTATGCTAATCCGAGTCTGGACATCTTGAAAATTACAAAGTTAGAAGTAAAATATCCCTTAGGAGACCACGTATTCTGCTGTATTATGGGCATTACCCTCTATGATTTACAAAGCACTTAACATTTTTTTCTTTTAATCTTTATGATGTTGTTCTTTAGACTAATATTTTTATTTTCTAAACAAATATAGAGCATGGGTTTTGGAGAAGTGATGTGTAGTTCAGATTCCTGTTCTGCCATCTCACCTAACCTCCCTGGGGTTTAAACAAACCTTAAAATAATAAAATAATAGTAATAATAATAATAATAATACCTCAATAAATATTTCTCTCACCTTTTCCTCTTTATCCCATCTTTTTCAGCTGGATAGGTTAGCTTCAGGGAAAGAGATTGATTGGAAGGCTGAAGCAAAACACTATTTGTAATTTGAGTAATCAAAGTAGTAAGTTCTTTAAACTTGGTTCTGATCACAAAAACCAGGGTGGTAAAGAATTCAGCCTGTGAAACTTATGGGTAAAATTAGTCACCAAAGAAAAACAACACAAACTGCTGGACTCCAAGTAATTTGAGGGATGTTGCGTGAAGATTCTTGAGATATTATTTATGAATGAGTTGATGAATTATATCAAATAATTAATTTTTCTACTGTAGATTTCAGTTTGTGATCTATTTAACCATCTGGTCTTGAGCTTCTCATTCATTATCTCATTGAAAGAAACTCTGAAAATTGTCTTCCCATCCCCTTCATTTTGAACAGAGAGACTATGACTTGTTCAGGGTCAAGCGGATGAAACTGGACCTGGAACCATATTTCTTTTACCACATGGGTCTTACCCATGGACTAATGTACTTTTAATTACATATTGCAGTGAAATCAGCTTGTTTCTCTGTGTTAAAAGAAAGTGGTTATAAATTGCGATGTGTAGACCTTATCTGGATTCTGATTTAAACAAACAATCAAACAAAGAAGCAAAAAAACAATTTTTAAAAAATGAGATTCAAGAGATGGTTGCAAATTTAAACATTAAGTAAATATTAAGGAATTATTTTGTTTTTAGATATAGTACTGTAGTTATGTTAAAAAATAAAGCTTTTCTTTAAGAGATATTAATGAATAAAATGTAGTCTGAAATATTAATAATGAAATATTAATGAATGAAATGAAGTCTGAAATTTGCTTCAAATCACATAGAGGGAGTGAAAAGTGAGGGGATGAGGGCGAGTCCAGAAGAAGCAAGATTTGCCATGTGTTGAAAATGGTTGAGAAGAGCGATAGATTCATTTGGGTTCATTATGCTATTCTCTTTTAATATTTGCTTGAAATTCTTTATAATTAAAGAAAACTATATAATTGGTTATATTTCTATATACAGTTGGTATTTCCACCATTAGGCTTTTCATTTTGTCTTCTGATCTTGTACGTACGAACAAACTACAAGTTTCTATTTATATTTCCCCCGATAAATTGCTTTTCTTTTTTCCTGAAAGGAACAGTGAATCATAGAATTAAATATGTTTTCCTTTTTGTTTTGGATGCTGAGGTGATGCTGAGATGGACTTCTTTTTCTTTTATGAACTTTTCCACCAACAGGGATTCTAGAGAGCCGATTTTGGAGGCTGCATGTGCAGTGGTTAAAATTCTAGGACTTAGATCACCTGGGCTTGTAGCCTACCATTGCCACTATCAACAATTAATTTCTTTGAAGTTCAATGTAAGCATCTATACAATGAGCATGCTAATCAAACTCACCTCAGAGGCAAATGTGAGGATTAAATGAAGTAATGCTTTTTTTTTTTTTTTTTACACCCTTGGAGACAGGATCTAGTACATGAAGAACAATCCACTTTTGCTTTTATTATCAATTAATAATTATTGAGTACTTACTATATGCTGAATGCTAGGCTGGGAAGGGAGCTTTCAGCGGTGTCCTAGCTTCACTTTGGGTTATATCTTAATGTGTCACATTTTTTATCTAACAATTTTATATTTTCTTGTTACATTTTACATATTTATCTAAGCATTTATAAACTATTTTTGAAATAAAGTAGTTTTAAGTAAGAATATTGCTGCCAGGATTATGCTTATGCCTAATTCTAGTCATATTTTAATTAATAATTTAAAGGGTTAAATATTTGATAAATGGATCACCCAGGTAAATGCATAATTTATAATTTAAAAACACAGTAGTGGGGAAGCAAAAACTGGAGTCAGTGTATGCTAGAATTTGAGAAAGAAAAAGTTGTTGACTTTCTACATTAAAATTTATCTCTTAGTTGGTATTCAGCTCTTCCTGACATAAAGCAGTCTCTTCATATTTTCCCATTTATTAGTTAATTTCTACACCCCTTATTTAATTTTACCTACTTCTTAAAATGTGAGCAGGAAAGTCAAGCATATCATCATGCCAACAGATCTCCAGTGAGTTAATAAGGTTTGACCAATGTATTAGTGAACAACTCTTCCCATTATTAGGGGGTCTATTAATAGATATTAGCTGTAGTGGTTAGTCCAAGATCAATAAGGCATTCTCAGAGTGCATGGTAATGTATGAGTCTACACATGCACAAACTTCTAGATCCTACTTAAACTATACCTTATTAGGCATGCTGTTTAGAAAAATGACTGGCTTACATTCAGGACCAATCAACTAAAAAAATCACATTTAAAAACCATTATCATTTTAAAATTATCAGACTTCAAAAACATGTATAGATTTAGCATTTTATTCTTTGAAAAGTGACTACAATTAGTTAATGCATGGTATCAAGGTCAAATTCTCATATTTTGATAAGAGTACGATAGTTATATAAGAACATATCCTTGCTCTTAGGAAATGTACACTGAAAAGTTTAGGGGTAAAAGACATTAGTTCTCCAACTTATTCTTAAATTGGAGGGGTGAGAGAGAGAGGGGGGTGAAGATAGGAAAAATACAAACAATTAAAAAAATTAGCATAGCTGGGTAAAGGGTTTTTGTCCTACCTATTCTTACAGCTTTTTGGTACATTAAAATTATATCAAAATAATTTTTTTTAAAAAGATAAACTTTAAAAAAAAATAACAATACAAGTCTTTATTTAAGATAATTTTTAGAAGTGATGTTTTAATCTAGAAGGTATTGCCCCACCTCCCCCCCCCCCCGCCCCCCACCCCATGTAGTTACTGTTAAAGACTGGTTTCTCTGTTGACAGGCAAAGGAAAATGCCTGTTAATGATAGTATATTCTGGCATTCAATATTAAGCTTAATTCGGGAATGGGACATGGAAAAAAGATGCAGAATATGTCAAGTTTCTGGCATTTCAAAGCCCAGTGACTTCTTAATGGTGACATCATGATCATCTTAAACCAGTTATGGGGTTTGTCTTTATTTTACAGATCACAAAGTTCGAAAGCTTCCATGAATCATTCTAGTGCTTCTTCTCCCATAGAACAATGCTGTGGTGACTGAAAACAACAAGCCATATCCTGCACTGAAGTTGAAGTTAACTCCGATGTTTGTGCTGGGTAGAGGCAAAGGGGCCTCTCCACGCTCCATCTTTTTTTTAACAGCAACGCTTCTAGAGTAAATTTAAACCTATGTCTGAGGCTTTCAATTGAGAGGTTTTCCTGAAATTTTATAATTACCTGATCACCTCACCCTTGGGAAGACACTGTGGAAGTCTTCCACCTCAGTAGTCTGTAGTTCTCTCATTTGTGCAATGAGGGGTTGATCTCCAGATTCCCTTCTAATTCTAAACTGTACTTTCTGTTATTACATTATAAAAATCAATCTCTCTAGTGGTGATGACACTGTTAGAAATTTGTTATATATATATGTGAAATAATTTTTTAAAATTGGCTAGTCTTATAAAATATAAGAGATTATTTATGAGATTTTTCTAGTAAAAGGAGATCAGTCTCTTCTAGTTTTTAGCACTTTACCCCAGAGGATGAGAAGCTCTTTGGATACATATTTTTAGCTCATGTTGTCATTCAAGCCCTTGGTCATTCTATTTGAAAATAACATTGTTTTTAAAATCCCAATATATGAAATATTAACAATGTATATCTATGGTGATTGAATAAACTATTAATATAAAGCTAACACAAACCAAATGAAGTGCATGTTATCAAAACCTTAGAGAAAGGAAGAGAATTTAAAAAATTAAGTCAGAAGTGTCAGAAGCTCCCATAAGAGATAACAATAATTATAGTAGTTATAGTCTGAGAACTTGAGACCAAAGTGTGCTGATTTTCACCATATAGGTAGGTCCACTTTAAGAAATTCTGATCTGTGAAAATCCCTACTTATAAAATATTGAACCTAGAATGATCATTTCTTTGACAGAGTTTTTTTTTTTTTTTTTTGTCGCTTCCCTCACTTCTCCTTTACCTCTAGTAACCACTAACCTGCTGTCTGTGTCCATAAGTCTCTGTTTGTTTTTCTTGTTTGTTTGTTGCTTTCAGTTTTATATCACACATAGGTGTGAAATCATGTGGTTCTCAACTCTTTCTGTCTTATTTATCTTAGCACGATAATCTCAAGATCCATCCATGTTGTTACAAATGGCGGTATTCCATCTTTTCTTATGGCTGAGTAATAGTCAGACAATGTTATTTTACACAGGCAGCCTCATAAACACATAGAAAATATGATTTGATTTGCCTACCACATTTACTGTTTAAAGTGAAGTATATAGTAATCTTTTAAAGAACCCCCAAATCAAGCAAACAGACAAAATCAGACACCCAAAAGAGATCCTTAGAAATTCATAGGTGCTATGATATAGAGTTACTTAGTAAATTAATTATATGGACAGTCTCAAGACAAAATTAATTTTAATGGCAATATATTAGCTCCATAATCTCTTAGACTCAATCTTGAAATACAAAAAGGTTGGAAAACTAGTTTTTCCCCCCCACTTTATTTGATGGCAAAACTTGAGCTGACCTGAACAAATGTGGTAGAAAACTTGACTAGAACTGTCGTAAGTCTATATATAGTATCATTCACTTCACTAAGTGTGAATATTCGTGCTTTTCGCTGCAGAAATATTAATGTGTTTGATTATAGGGAACAGTGCCAGACTCTGCTGGCTTGTTTTATAATAAGCAGCAGATGTCTTGTATTACCTTTGTAAAATCCCCAAAATCTGAACTTTGAAATACATATGGCTGGATGAATTTCAACTGAGGGATTATGAACTATAATATTTGTATCCAGTTCTTTGAGCTAACATTGAATTTTCTATTTATTTAGTTTTTAAAATAGTTCACACTAATCTACAGATTGTTTTTACAGGTATTTCTCTCTGTCTCTTAAACTTCCTGAAGAGTTGAGTAGAAAATGAAATTTTCAATGTAAATCATGTTTTCCTATAGATAATCTTAGATCTCAAAGATACCAGAAATACACAGAAACTACCAATGCGAGGTATACATGACTATATAAACAGCTTTGGTTTTATTTTACAATATAAATAACATAATAACATACTTGTAAAATTAGATAATTAAAAAAGAAAGTTAATGTAATATTAATCAAAATAAATTGAAAAATCAAAAATATACTTAATATATTTCTCAAGAATGTAGAGCGTTTCCAACACCAAAGAGATTTGTTATTGCTTTACAAAGACTTACCTAGTATTTCTATTAAGATTCCAAAATGAAGACACACCTTGGAAATATAAAGTATTTAGTAGTTTGCAACAGAAAATAGTGTAGCTAAAAAACTTTCTTTTGACCCTACTGTAAACTTTCTGAGAGACCTTAATCAGGCTAGTTTTCTCTTTTTTAAATGATAGCTTATATCTAATTTCACTCCAGATTTAAATCTATAAATCTGTTTTCCATATTTATAGTTAAAAGTTTATTATGTTCTGGTTGACTAAAAATAATCAAAGTTTGAATATTGGCTAGAATATTTTAGAAACACCAAATCTCTTTAATGTGAACATGAAAATGGGCTGTATTGCCCAGGAAAGTGCTGAATGTGTATTCCACAGGCACATGAGAAGCCCAGAATCAGCCCTGAGAGTACTAGAAAGGCAGAGATGGGGAGAGACGTGTGCCCTGTGGGGAAAGGGCAGGCATAGGTGGGCCAGCTGGCAAACACTAATTAAGGCTTGTTATGTTCTTTCTTTTAGGGCTTCTGACCATAAAAGAGAAAACTGAAGAAAAACTGATTGTTTAGATGAGTGCTACGTGTACAGAAAAGGCATAAGGCTTTTCTTGGAATATAGAGAAAATGAATACATATATAGTTATTTTTCCAGTGCCATTAGAACCAGCATAGAACAAAAGCTCATAGGTTTCAGTACTAGGAAATGTGCTAGGGGGCCTCAAGATGTAGTAGAGACTTGATTGGTTTAAGGCAAGTTTAAGAAAATATATGGTAAATTAAAGTATTTTAAGCTGGCAGCCAAAAGGAGGGGCTAAGCAGTGACTGAGAATGAAGAAAGAATAAAGTTTCTGTATATCTTGAAATCTTTCTTTAAATAATGTATATCATCTTTTAAATCTTGCCATTATGTGTAGACTGCCTTTATATGTAATGCGGTGTAGAAATATATCAATTATTTTAAAATCAAGAAAGAAATTGAAGAAGTCAAGTATTTGTGAATCACATGGCTTGACGAGTCTGTCAAAGATGAGTCAGAGTTGAGGCTTTAATGTTTTAGATAAATATATGCTTTGCTCGCACATGGCTTGTTCCACCTTTGGAAAGAGCCTATTCTACTTCTCACTGTATAATTGAAATGGCTTTTGGTCTGGTTATGGCATTTCACCATGTTTAATGGAAAATTTTTCTCTCCTCAAATCTGAGGTAACTTCAACTGGATTACTAAACGACTTCTTAGATGGTTTCTTTCTCTTCTACAGACTGAGGAAAATACTGGTGAGATCTTTTTACATCTCAGCAAATGGCCTTTGTCCTCACATCACAAGGTGGTCATGCTCCTTTAGGCGCTGAGAGCAAGTTTCAGGCAGGGAGAAAGCAGAGGGACTTTTTCTGCTAGACTTTGTTGTTTTATGAGAGGGAGGCTTTCCAAGAGACTTTGGTTATATTTTATTGGCCTGACTGTGTCTAATACTCACCTCTAGCTGCAAAGGGTGTTGGGGAAACAAATGGCTGCCCCAAATAAAACTGGGATTCCTTTAGTAAGGAATTAAAAGGAAATTTATATTAGGTAGGCATAGTTGTAACTGATATGCTGTGCCAAAATTCCACTCCCTCAGGTTTTTATTTGTTTGTTACTTTATACCTATATGATGCTCTCCATGCAGATATATAAATACATACATACATACATACATACATACATACATACATACATACATACATTTTATAAAGTCAAATTTATCAATCTTTTCTTTTATGGCATTTCACTGCATACTTAGAATGATTTCTCAATTCTGTTATTTTTCGATTAAACTTTTAATTTTGCGATAACTGTAGATTCTCATGCAGTTGTAAGAGATAGTACAGAGAGATCTCTGTACCCTTTATTGTCTCCTCCAGCAGAGGCATTCACGACATTCTAGCACACCACTGCAACCAGGCTCTGGACACTGACACAGCCTGAATGTAGAGTATTTCCAACACCACAGAGGAGCTTCTTGTTGTTCTTTTATGGCCATATTACTTCCTTCCCACCCTCAACCCCTCTTTAACCCCTGGCAACCACAAATCTGTTCTCCTTCTCTAAAATTTTGTCATTTTAAGAATGTTACATGAATGAAATTATATAGTATGAAATCTGTTGATAGTGTTTCCCCTCCCCTGCTCAGCATGAATCTCTGAAGACTTATCTAAGTTGTCACATGTATCAACAGTTAGTGCCTCTTTATTGCTGAGTAGTATTCCATGGTACGGATTAAGCACAGTTTGTTTGTTCATGAAAAACATCTAGATTGTTTCCAGTTTTGGAGTATTACAAATAAAGCTGTTATGAACATCTCTGTGCAGGTTTATCTGTGAACATAACTTTTCACTTCTCTGGGTTAAATACTTAGGAGTATAATAGATGGGTCATATGGTAAGCATATATTTGGGTTCTATTTAGAAGCTATCAAACTGTTTTCCAGGGTAGCCATCCGATTTTACATTTTCATGAGAAATATATGAGTGATCCAATTTCTCTTCATCCTTACCAATATTTGGTATTGTCACTATTTTTTACTTTACCCATTCTGATAGGTGTGTGGTGTGTGTATGTGTATGTGTGTTTTCTCATCGTGGTTTTAATTTGCATTTCCTTAATGATTAGTGATGTTGAACTTCTTCTCATGTGCTTATTTGCCATCTAACTTCTTTTGATAAAATATCTATATCTGTCTTTTGCCCATTTTGTAATTGGACCATTTAAAAAAAATGTTAATTTTTGAGGGCTCTTTATCTTACATACTAGTCCTTTGTCTGATACGTGGGTAGCAAATCTTTTTACCCATCCTGTAGCTTATATTTTTGTCTTCTTAACAGGGTATTTCACAGAGCAAAAGTTTTTAATTTTGATGAAGTTCAATTTATCTATTTTTACTTTTAAGTATCTTGCTTTTTGGTTCAGTTTAAAGACTCTTTACCTAGCTCTAGATACCAGAGATTTTCTCCTATGTTTTTAAATTTTATATTTTAAAGTGGTCTGTGATCCATTTTGAGTAATTTTAAAATATTTTTGGCTCAAGGCATGAAGTTTTGGTTGAGGTTCATATTTTTGCCTGTGGGTGTCCAATTGTTCCAGCACTGTTTATTAAAAAAGCATTCCTTCCTCCATTGAATTACTTTTCCACTTTTGTAGAAAGATAGTTGGACATGCTTGTGTGGATCTATTTCTGTTATCTATTCTGTTCCATTGAGTGCTGTGTCTATTACTCCATCAAAACCATACTGTCTTGAATAGCTATATAGTCATCTTCAAATTAGATAGATTGATTTTTCACATTTGTTCTTTTTCAAAATTGTTTTTAGCTATTCTAGTTCCTTTGCCTTTCTATGTAAATATTATAATAATTTTGTCTATATTTACCAAAAATCTTACTTGGGTTTTGGTAGAAATTGTATTAACTCTTTAGATTAATTTGGCAGAGAATTAGCACCTTTACTACATTGGGTCTTTCAATCCATGAACATCTTTCCTTTTATTTAAATCTTTGGTTTCTTGCATTGGCTTAATGTAGTTTTCAGCATACAAGTTATATACATGTTTTGTTAGATGCACATTTAAATATCTCATTTTTTTCTGAGTGTAATATTAATTTTTATATATTTATCTTATATCCTTATTAGTTTTAAGAATTTTTAAAGATTTCTTGGAGCTTCTTATATGGAAAATCATGTCATCTGCAAGTAGGGGCAGTTTAATTTCTTTCTTTTTAATCTGTATGCCTTTCACTTACTTCTGTTGCTTTATTTAGTGGCTAGAACTTCTAGTACCATGTTAAATAAGAGTGGATACCCTTGTCTTATTCTAGATATTAAGGGAAAAGATTCATTCTTTCCTCTAAGTGTAATATTAGCTATAGGTTTTCATAGATATTCTTTTTCATATTTAGGAAGTTCTCTTCTATTCCTGGTTTTCTGGGAATTTTTACCATCAGTGGGTGTTGAATTTTATCAAATGCTTTTCTATCATCAATAGATATGGTTATCTGATTTTTAAACTCTTTTGCCTATAGTGGACCACATCGATTGATTTTCAGATATTTAGCAAACCTTCCTTATGTCTCTGCAATAAATCCACTTGATCAGAGAGTACAATTCTTTTCAGATTTTCCTAAATTTTATTTGTTAACATTTTGTTAAAGATTTTGTGTCTATATTCTTGAGATATAGTGGTCTGTATATATTTTTTTAATCCTGTCTTTGCCCGGTTTCGGTGTCAGAATAATACTAGTTTCATAAAACAAATTGGAAAGGGTTCACTGCTGTTTACAACGAAATATTTTTTGCACATTTTCTTCTCAGACATTTATTGCTTAATTTAAAATTATCTTTGAATATTATAATGTTTTGAAATTAGAGATGAAGTAGGAAAACAAGAAACTCAAAGGTAGAATCAAAGAAACTTGATAATTTGAATTATTTGCAACCTAAGATGTAGTACATGAAGGTGTTAAAAAGGAATTCTTCAAAACTTACCTCTTCTAGGAGGCCTGTTTACATGAATGTTTTGTTATTCTGTTTTTGCCTGTACTTTATTGCTTTGCAGTTTATAATGACATTCTACATTGTGGCATACTAGTGCTTTCACAAGATGTCAGTTTGCTTAATGCTTATGTGTGGTTTCTTTTATACTAGTCTATATGCCTCTCCAAAACAGAGATCTTTTTGCATATTTCTTTGTATTTCATGGTATTCTGTCTACAACAGAGTTTTAATAAATATTGTTGACTGATAGGGTGACCTAAATGGGAAACAGAGTGTAAGACAGGGGAACTGGTACAATACAGGAAGATTCAGGCAAATAGAACAAATTCCCATGTTTCTTTCTGATGACAAAAGTAGAAATAATCAAAGGAGGCCCCCTGTGTGAATTTGATTCTTCTAGAGCGGACCACCCTGCCATTTAATCAAGTCTGGTCAGTGTTCCAGGGAGCTTTTTCTTCAGGCTACAGCCTTGTGCACAGCATTGGGCCAAGAGCCTCCCACAGTCTTCAGTAATAGACAGGCAACACACATACACATGCCAATTGGTCGGAAAAAGACTGACCAAATGAAAAAAAACTATACCAAGTAAAGAAGACTGTTTATAAGTTTCAGTTTCTCAGCATTTGTGGTTATCATCTGTTTTCAGTTTGGTAATTTTTATTAAGGCAAAGTGGCACATGCTGTCACAGGAACTACTCCAGCTCACGCTAACCTGCAGGTCACCGGGTATCCCCTAGGGTGCTGAGACATGATATGTTTTCTGCCAGTAGATGAGGTAGAGGGAAAGCTCTGCTCAGCATCAATTTCTAGTTCAATACAGACACAGACAAGCCATGGGCAGGCAAGTGAAATGTAGAACAATTACTCTATTTAAAGAATTTGTCGATTAATTTTATAAATAATTATTAAGCACTCATAGTCCCTCACAGTGATTTTATTTCCCTATGGAGGTTAGGATAGCTGGCCTGCTATCAGGAGGGTGACCTGTGGGCTGTGATCATCCTTTGTGGTCTATCGGCATGCCCTGTCTGTTCCGCCACAATCCAGGCTGCATCTGGGACCAGGCTGCCTGGATTTAGGAATAAGACCTATAGTCAAAGATGAGAACAGGCTAACTGGTCTACATTGCAACAAAATCAGTTCTTCTGAGCTTCATTAGTACCGACTAAGTGAACTAACCATAGTGATTTGGAAGTAGAGCCTGGTCACTGAAACTTGATTTCTGGCAAACTCTGGGACTAATTTAAATTTTTTATATGCTTCAAAGGAGTATCTGATAGTAGTTGTGTCAATATAGGCAGATCTTCTTCCAAGAACATCTCACCAGACAGTGGTGAAAAAGAAAGTAACGTTGTAAACAGATTTGCCTATCTGTTTATGGCTGTTGTCACTGACTTTGAGAGTGACCATGATGTCTGCCTAAGGCTGAGAAAATGAGAAAACAGAGTAGGGTCTGAGACTGGAGATTCCTAGATATTTGGCACTCTCCTTTGGTGCCCTGTAGGCCATGAGGCAACATAATATTTTCAGAAAATGGACAGTGGAAAGTTTAAGATAGAGACCAGCAGGGGCACTTTAATGACAGTAGGTGTCTCCAGGGAGGATAGGTTGGGTAGCTTGGTCTGAGCTTCTACCTCTTAAAAGCAAGCAGAAGCCCTCTTGCAGGTGTCTGAGAAATTGTGCCAGTCTTTCCATTGTTGCTATGGCAATGAGTGTCATAAGACTTTTGGACTTCAAATGCTGAAGCTCTTCTAGAGTCTTCCTGTATGTAGCTCAGATCCTTTGATGGTGACCTACCCAACTTGCCTGCCTGATCCTGGTGTCTCTGTCACTGACTAACTCATTGGACCTCAGGCAAAGGCTTGATTTCTCTGAGCTTCAATTCCTTTTCTGTAATGAATAAAAAAAAGACTGTCCTTCTGAAGGCAGGGAAAGCAATCAGAATCGAAACTCTTGGTTGCACATTACTGTAATGTAGCTAAAATGACATAGAGTAGTATACACTGTAAAGCTCTGCCAACATTCCCTCCTCAAGGATGTTGTACCCAATTCCAGCTCCTGGAAATAATAGCTGATAAGGGCTCAAAGCTACTCTCCTCACTAGGAATTGGTCTCAGTGACAGAGGCCTGTCTCATCCAAGGTTAAATCTCCTCCCAAAGGAATATCTGCAGCCAGAATCTGGAGAAGCTTTTCCTAAGTGGGAGAAATTTAAGAAGCAAGTGGATCTGAATGGTGCAAGGGATGTACTGTAGTAGACACTGTGGCGTTCTGCCCAGATCCCCTTTTCAGGGCTGATATATTCCTCCCTCTCTCCTTTTCTGGGAATATTGGCTGCTGAAGGCTCACATCTGGGCCCTTACAGGAGTTGCCTGTGGCAGCAGGGAACTACCTCAGCCAAAGTTATATTCCCTCCCAGGAGGAGATCTCTGGCTATGACTTGCTTATGTGGACATCCAAAATCCAGCCCCTTGCCTCAGTTTGGGATAACTGTGAAGGTATTTCAGCTCCCAAGCTTCCCATATGATAAGCTTTAGTCTCAGCTGATGCCTCTTGTAGGTCAGCTTCTCTCTGCATGATCCTAGCCTCCTATCTTCCTTACAGGTGAACCTCGAGAACACTCCTTGATATACCTTCTCCATGCAATTCTCCATCTCAAAATCTGTTTCCAGGGAATTCGAATGAAGTCAATATACAAAGCTCCCCACACTGTGCTGGTACTGTGCAGACTCATTTCTTTCCCCTTTTTGTTTATTTTTTACCTGAATCTACAACCCTCATATGTAATCTCATAAAATTCATCAAATAGTCACAGTATAATGCCTTGTAAGAGGAAAGGATGAGAATACAGTAAGCTGTCACAAATCCCAGAGCCTCACAGGCCAAAGCCGTGCACAACCACAGACCTGAACACCCTTCATGGGCCAGGTTATTTATTACCCATGTTGTGCATGCGACATATTTAATCCTCTGAGGGGGCTATGACTTTTTCCACGTGACAAAGACACTGATGCTCAAGTAGAGAATCTGTCCACTTTCTAGTAGGCAATATTGCCTCCCCCAAACCCTCTCATTTCACAAATACTTTTATTTTCCTGGCAGCAAGTCATTAGGCGGGAACCCATGCTTCACAGTGCATAGCGATCTTAAAAGCGGTCTGCAGTGGCACATTGAATCCGAACTCTTACTGTGTAATGGACCAGCAAGAGAGTGAGCTATTCTTTCCAAGCTCTAATTCTAATAAAGGCAATCGTAGTATCAGAAATCAAACTTTATTCGGGTGGTAGGGAAATATTGAAGTTAGTAGTCTTCAGGGTTCTTTGGCTGAACAGAAACAATAATAATTATTATTACATTTGTTATTAAGGACATATGGAAGGATTAACTGCAAGAATCTTAGTTTGGACATAGTCTTCCCAGGAGAATTCACCAGTTTCTGTGTCTTTTTACTACATCAAAGTCTGATGGGTATAGGTGAAAGAAGCATTTTTGAAAAATGTATAAAAAAAGTCTGATAGGATATTTCCTTGAGTAATATATGCCTAGAGAACTATTGGAGTATCTAAAGAGAAATGTGTTGTGTTTTGTGACTTATGGCAGCAAAGAACTACAGAAAAGGAAGTGAGGGGAAGAGAGAAGGGGGAGGAAAGGAAAGGAAGGTGAGAGGAGAGAAAAAGGGATCTCTCAGAGGGGAAAAATAAGTCTCGCTTCGCTCCCTCAGCGCCAAATGGGTATGTGCTGCTGCTGCTTAGCGCGTTCGGCAGATTGGCACAGCCGGGACAGCGGCGAGAGAGCTGTTGCTCAGGGGCAGCAAGAGGCAGGCTGCATGGCGCCGGGGAGCTGAGCACACGTGAGGGGTTGCCCGGAGTGAGAAGTACCAGAAGCAAATTGCTAGCACAGAGATTTGATAATTAAAGTTTAAGATCTATGTCGCAGAGAACAAGTGCCTAAAAATCTTCTTAAAGCTGCTATTGAATTTTGAGGTGAATGTGTTTCTGGTACATCTGCTGAAATGAAAAAGATTTAAAATTACAGGGCTATACATTTTGTGGCCCATGTGTTTGCTATACAGACAGCCCCTTTTTTTAGTAAAACAGAAAGATCTGGACTCTGCCTCCCTCTTCAAGGCCACCTTTCTCTAGAACTTTTGAATAAAATAGACTGGTCTCTTCTGCTCTGGGTCAGAGCAGGCACCAGCTTGCTTCTCAGCTTGCCTGCATCTCCCCGCTCAACCCTCAGCCTCTGCTGCCTTTGCCACTATTGGAACTTGGCATAATTCCCCTCTTGCTTTGTTTTCCACGGTATTGCTACTACAAAGCTTTGGCGTGTAGCAGCTTTCACTGAAGGTTTGGGGACAAAGGAGAGGGATCATGGAATAGGCAACAACTTGAAACCTCAGAGCATGTTCTTGTATGGCCTTCACCAGCTGCAGCGGGGCTGGGCTCTCTTGTACTGTTCTCTTCTTCCTATTCCTGGTCCATTGGATTAGGGGACTCAGATTAGTCTCTTGACCCCCATCTCGATTTATGCGCTCGCTATCTCTGTCTCTCTCTCTCTCTCTCTCTCTCTCTCTCTCTCTCTCTCTCTCTCTCTCCTCTCTCTTTTGGCTTTGATAGCAACACATGTCACCCTAAACAGGTTTCTTTCTCTGAGACCAGATCGAAAGAGAGTCTTTGATTTCTAATTCCCCACTTGACATTTTCTCCATGACATTTTTTTCACTATTCTTTCTTAGTTTCTAGGGGCACTGAGCCCTCTAGTTTACATCGAGCTAATCTCAGTAGATCTATGCCTGGGGTATCAGTTCCTTTGTGAGCAAAATGGGAGGTCTTTGATCTAGTATCAATTCTTTCAACTTCTAACCTAGAGCCCTCCAAAGTTTTAAAAATATACATGCAAGATTCTTCCTTTCCGTTTAGGTGTGGTGGAAAAAAACTATGAAAAAATTTAACTGTTCATCAGTACAGAAAGGAATGATTAGTTTATGGTCTGTAATACAATACAATGCAACAATTAAAAACAATGAAGAATCTCTACATTTTCTTATTTTCAATAATCTCATTGATTTATTGTAAATTGAAAAAGTACTTTCTGAATCAAAAGGTAACCTATGATAAAAAATGTATGCTTCTCTCTCTCTCTCTCTCTCTCTCTCTCTCTCTCTCTCTCTATCTCTCTTCTCTCCCTCTCTGAATGTACAGACATCTTGGTAAACATAGAAAAAAGTCAGAAAGGGAAGGCTCCAAACTGCTCTGGGTGGTGGAATTGCGAGAGATGTACTTTAATATCTTACCTTACATAATTTTACAGAAAGGTAATTAAGTTGTGGAATAATGAATGTCTCTCTCTTTTTTAAAAAATATTTTCAAGTAAAAATATTTACAAATATAGTATAATATGAAGCCAATGGATAAAAATGAAGGGATCAGGTTAAATAATCTCTAGATACTTCCAAGTTTTATTATTCTGAGAACATGTATTTCTATGTGAGGAACAAATAGGACTTTTAAAATACAAAGTGCTTAAAATAACTTCTGGAATATAGTTAGCACTTACAACATGTAACTCTGATCCAAAAATTTAATTGTATCGTTTAGTGTATCTTGTTGCTTTGTATAATTTTTTTTTTGTTATGATGTTTGAAGATGTTCATTGATTTAAGAGTATAAATAAAATTAATTTTTTTCTCCAGAAACTTTAATTATTTCATAAATAATGAAATATATACTTGTATAAACCACTCATTCTTGATTTGTTTAGTATCTAGTTGAGCACATATATAGCATTTAACATTCTTCATTCAATCAGCAAATGAACCATACACTTCTGTGATCACTGTAGGACTAATGCAGGAAAAAAGATGGCTTGTAGGCCTTGGTCAATAGTTCTACAATGTCTTCATACTATTTTCATTGTATGAGGGCTGGAGCTTTTGGTAACCTGCCTGCTTGCTTATCTTTGTCTCATCCTTCCCAGGAACACCGTGTTTAATGGATAAGTAAATGGGCGTGAGGAAAGAGAAAGACTGATCTTTCAGGAATATATCCATCAATGAAGATGTTGATTCTCTACTATAAGTCTTTATCACATTCTCTGGCCACCAGATTGTCCGACCTTGATCTGACAGGAGCCTGTGTAACTCTAGGTATAGCACTTGACACATGCTATTGAGCCCACAATCTTCCAGTGTATTAAAAGAAAATACTAGGTTTGTTTCTTTAAGAAACTGAATTAGCTCTTTCAGATCAAGACAAGAGTCTACTTATTCCACAAAAGCAGTAATTCAGTTATAGTCGTCCTAGTGGCCTAAAAAAGTCAGTGCTGCTTCCAGAGGTGCCTGATTTACTCCCAGGATATAATTTATGTCCTGGGAAAGTCTGATTTGGTGAGTCTTTGTTCTGTGAAGCTCAGAAACAGGTCAAACATTGAGGATTCAGCATATGACCTTGGAATTTGTAGCAAAGATGTGACACCACTCAAAATGGAAATAATAAAGCCTTAGCATTCTGGAAGGGGTTTTTTTTGGTGCATTTTTCTTGTTGTTCAGTTTTGCAACCCTTGATCCAAAGAAGAGTTTTTCTAACATTAGGCTGCTGCAGCCTAACAATTCATTCCCACAATATCTAATGTAATTTGATCGCCATGTGACAATTGCTGAAGAAAGAACTGATAGCGACGGCCCACATGAATAACCTCTTTAACTTCTGGAGCAAGGTCCCTCTCCTTTCATTCAATCTCTTGTCATATTCATTTTCAATATGTCCATGGAATATTAGAGATTTGTAGTGAAATGTGTATCTTCACTCAAGTGAATGTTCTCATTTCTTGTTGAAAATGACTAACAAAGTATAAAACAGAGGAAAATGAAAAGGTTGTATTTTGTTACCATAGAGTCACCTCTGGGACACTCCTCCCACAGTCTGCCACACTACCCTACTCTTCCCTCGTCAGCCTTGATTTTAGTGTTGGGGGCTTTGTTAGATAATAGATGGCGGTCTTTAAATTAGGTTTTATAGGAAAGCATAAAAAAGAAGTAGAATGTGAGGTCTCTTCTTCAGAATGCCTATAATCAAAGGGCTCAAATCCTGTAATCTTTTCCCCTTCTGAAGATTTTAAGGATAGTCACTCTCTTTCTGGGTCTCCCTTGAGGGACAGTGAGATGATCACATTTTATTTCTCATCAAGAAAATGTGTATACATTCAGAAGGTTTGGAAATCTTAATTAATGGCAGCCACATTCGAGTCAGATTCTTATAAAACTTTCAGATCAAGAGTTTAAATAACAGGGAATTTTAACCAGCATGGTCAACAAGGGGGAGCTGGTAACTTTTTTTTTTAAGCTAAAAAAACCCAAGTTAAGCATCTCTTGGTTTTGTCGCCAGGCTGTATGCAGATAAAGTAAATTTCTAAGCCAAGTAATTCTCCATTTGGGGCAATCAACAGTATTTAACAACGTGAACTTTCCTAACAAGCTGGGATGCCTCAGCCAAAAGCTGGAATACTGAGATCCAGGACATGCAGGACCAGTGGGGACTGAGCAGGACTGAGGTTTCCAGTCCCTCAACTACCTCAAGTTCATTAGCCACAGTGTGCCTCTTTCTTGCTCTGTAACTGGAGAGTGAGTGTATGTGAACATTTTCTATATCACCTACGCCATTTTCCCTATGGCTTGTATGCATTTGGACACTATCTTCCAGGTAGTAGTACTGTATTTAGGCTGCAAAATAAGTATTTTTTTTATTTCTCAGGAAAGTCAGGGAAAGATCCATGTAACTCTTTGATTTCCTTATGGTGCCTAGTATGTAGTAGGTGCTCAAAAATATACTTGTTGATTAATCAGTAAAATAAAGTAAAATATGCAGATAGAAACTAATTTTCACAGCTCCAAGATAGTCATCCTCTCCTTTAGATGAGTAGAAAATCAGTCTCCATTTATCGTAATCCTCTGCATACGTTTCCCTTTCTTACTGACATTTGCTGTATGGTGACTATGCTTTGAATTAGTAAGGAGACTGGTGAAGGCATGGGCGAGTCCTGCCACATTTAGGTTTGTTGAATGTTGCACACTGTTTTGAGTTCAGAAGAACCCAGAGCATGTTTGGCAAAGCACTTTCCCCTCAATGTTTTAAGAGCATGTGAATTTAGATGGAAATTTAATCTGCATGTTCATTTACACGTAACTCATCAAAACATTTTAAACAGCACTTTGAAGTTTGCACAGCCTTTTCAATCTATTTTATGGAAGCTATTCAAGCATTTTTGGGGTTTTCATGGAAAGCTGTCTTTGGCTAAGACCTAGTATGCTGAATATTATACCTTTTCATCCCTGCCAAAGATTTCATATTCATATAAATTTTATACCCTATATTCATATGAGTTTTGTTGCTGTGCCAACCCATTCCTTCATTTCTAAACTGATGTTGTTTACTAAACTTTATGGAGGGAGGGTCAAGTAATTGAAACTTGAACAAAAACATTGTCTGCCTCTGATGGACAAAAACTGGACATAATCTTTGATGGCATTCTAATGGGGAATAAAGGTACCATAAGCAAGTCAAACTGGCCAAAGAGGGGAAAATTCACTTGGTTTGAGAATTACTAGCGTCCGTATTAGTTGATGAAACTCATTGTGACCAGGAATACTAGTTTAGTTTCAATTAGATCTATGAAATGTTGACAGGTTTTTGGTGGAGAGTAGCATGGTCATATTTGCATTTTGGTTAGGAGATTTTTGCAGTAGTGGAGGGTGGAGCTGATTTAGATGGTTATTGCAGTGATCTGGGTGAAGAGATGGAAAGGCAAGCACAGATTTGATATTTAGAAAGCACAGATATTTAGAAAGTCAATCAAGACTAGAGAATAATTAACTATCATGGGCGACTAGTGGATGATAATGATAGTAAGTGAGATAAGGAATACAGGAAGAAGAGCAGATTTGGAATAAGAAAGAGGAGGTTAACTGAATTCCAGATGTTGGCTCCAACATGTAAATTGAGATTTGAGGTGTAAGGAGGTGTTGGACTTATGAGTCTGAAGCTATGGGCAGAATTGTGCTTTGGATAAACATTTGTCAGTTACCAGCTTGTGGCTGGATAGTCATGGGTGAGATGTAGGTGAGCTCACTTGTAAATGTTAGTAGACCGGGTTTATAATTTTGGAGACAAAGGAGAACTGGAGGACACAGCATAGAGTGAAGGGGCTTTTTTGGGTGATAGAAGTATGAATATGCTTTTAGGCTGAGGAAAGAAGGCTGTTTAGAGAATGGAGAATCTGAAGAGTTAAGGTTGAGATGGGATTTCTCAGGGAAAAATGGCAAAACAGTGTGGAGGATTGGGTCAAGACTAGGTGGATTTTTTGCATATAGGAGAGAGAGCTCATTCTCCAAGACCAGATCAAAAGAGGAAAGGAAGTAGACTTGGTCTGACTGTGGGAAGTTTAAATGTCACTACAGAGTTGCCCCACCTTGAGGCATAGGGACCAGGCTTTTATATCTTACTATTGGCCACCTGCTGGGGGTGGGGAGTAAGGTATGGGTGTAATGGCAGTGATGGTGGTGGTGTAACTTCCCAAGCTTCCTTGCAAATTGGCTCCAGTCAGCCCAGGGAAAGATTCTGGAGAAGGTAACAGGTGTATGTCTTTAGCTCACGACTGACAGCAGTTGGGGGCATGGGCACACTGGCTGGTATGATATAATACAGTCACCAACAGCATCTACTATAATATTTAATACAGTTCTTTCTCTGTTCCAATATAATATGCCTATGAAAATTTTGAAAGTCAATAAATCATCAAATATATATTGAATGTTTATTATGTGCAATATATTATTTTAAATTTAGCAACAAAAATGACCTCTCTATTTAGTAGCAATACAGTGATCATTTATTAAACTGATGAATTTAATTATTTCATTTTTAAGTCAACATTTTGTCTGTCTGGATTCTGCTATAAGTCTAAGCATTAGAAGAAGCTAGTGGGGTCTGGTAAAATTGTGCATACTGGATTTGGGATATTTCTGTCTCAGGCCTCAATTTATCTAGGACAGTGGTTCTCAAACTTTAGCATGCATTGGGATTACCCGGAAGGCTTGTCAAAGTATAGATTTCATTCTTCTACCTCCCACAGTTTCTGATTCAGTGCGTCTGGGTAGGGCTGGAGACTTGGCATTGCTAACATGTTCCCAGGTGATGCTGCTTCTGGTTGTCATTCTACACTAATATTCTAGGAGTTGAGTGACTTTTATTTTGAGCTATCAAGGGAAGTTGAAGCCCTACTTGCAGACATACCACACCACACATGTGCATACACATGTATCTGGACAGATGACCAGTGACAACTTAATGTGCATTTTCCTGTTAATGTTTGTGTTCTTAAAATTACCACCCAGGTGGAGGTAACTAGAGGTAACTAGAAAACTATTAATAGTTTCCCTGAGAGTGAAACAAAGAACTAGATTAGCATTGTACAATAGAAATATAACGCAAGTCACATATATAATTTAAAAATTTCTAGTAGGTATATATTTTTTTTTAAAAAGGAAAATGGTGAAATTGAGTAAAATATTTCATTTAATCCAATAATCTAAAATATTACTATTTCATCATGTAATTGATACAAAACTTTTTGGAACTAGTTGTTAGAAATGTGGTGTACAGGACTTCTCAGTTTGGACTAGCCACTTTTCAAATGCTCAGTAGCCACATATGAGTAGTGGCTACCATAGTGGAGAAAGCCGAAGATGGTCTGCTTTTGTCAGAATCATGTCACTTGTGATCTAGTTAATTCAAGAAAAAGTGTGATTTCTTTACTGTCTCAATTCTCCAATTTTCACTTAGTAGATGGAAATGTGCTCCTCAAGGGCTTAATGTGCAACAATAATGAAGAGACCTGCAAAGGCTGCTGAGGTTACCCAAGTGCTTGGGAGTATCTGCCTGCAGAATGTAAGGGAGAAGCAGCATTTCCTTAAAAAAATGATTTATGATTTTGATAAATATGAGTCAGGAGCCCCCTGTCATCAAGGATATAACGCTTCGCAATAATTGCAAATATTGAATCAATTTACTATACCAAGTAGAAGACAAGATCGCCTACACTTTATTTTAGCCACTCCACTGGCCTGGTAGATGACAAGGCGAGTCTGATGATTCTACAGAACCTGGAAGCAGGCCAACGGGAAGCTGTTAAAGGTTGGTTCTAATTAGTCTGAGGCTAACAAGAGGTTTAGCTTCATTCCTGCCTAGAGGCAGGAACTAAAAGTCATGTAATGCAAATTTTAACAAATAATGAAAACAGTTTACATACGTGGGGCTTAAAATATGTTTTCATGTATGTTTTCTCCTTTTTGACTTGGTAGCCAGAGGTAGGTAGGCTTTGTATTATCTCTCCCATTCTACAGATCATTGTGGTCAGTGACTTGCCCCTGGTCACATGGTTGCTAGTGCATGAGCCTGGATTTGAACTTAGTTTTCTGAATGTTACCTACTCACGCTGTACCCAGAGCACTGCCAGTGAAGAACGTGCGGTGAGGATGCTTGGGGGACATGAAGAAAGCAAGACCTCAGTTTATACACTTGAGTGATGTGAAGTATTTCCTAATGAATATATATATTCATTTTATAATAAACTGTAAGTGGGAAGACATTTTAGTGCTTTGACTTACCCCTGGAAACCTGAAAAATTCTAGACATTGTGTTGGTACAGATAATTGCACATGAGCTTCCTAAGCTTTTATAAAAACACTAAAATATGACCTCTGAGAAATTGTCACCTGGCCTGTTCTCGGCAGAGCCTATCTACTTCCACTACTTCCCTCAGCTCCCGTTAACCTAAACCCAAGATGGAGAACATGAATTGGGATCCACTGCATTTCTTTAGGTAGGCTATGTGAAAAAATCAGAAGAGGTTAGTCTCTTGAGCGAGACGGTTAGGCACAAAAGGATGACGCAGTTCCGAATTTTCAAAGACAGAGACCATCACATGGCTTGTTAATGTCATATGGTATAAAGGATACAAGTTAAATAAATTAGCTGTGACTCAGAAGTTTCCAAACTTTGTGCTCAAACTTGGTTGCATGTTAGAAACACTCTAGGGAAGAGCAAGAGCTGTTTAAAACAGTATGGTGATTCCCTGCAGAGATCTGATTTCACCAATGGGATGCGGGGGCTGGGAAGGGCCCTAGGCATTGGTATCTCAGGTGATTCTAATGTGAGACCTCAGTCCAGAAGCACTGTAAAGTAAAATATTTTTTGTAAAAATTTAAGTTTATGTCATTTCTTCCCATCCATGCAGTATTCCCAGATTTGAGGGAAAAATTAACCTCCACTTCAAAAGTGCAATTTGAAGTTTTAAAAAGAAAACAAGCTGCTTTCTTATTTAGAAAGGACTGCAAATCCTTTGGAGGGCAGATTAAATGGGTGATAATTTACACTGCTGTCTTGGAATGACCCTGGAAAACTGCAAGGTGGGACAAGAGTTATGAATTAAAGATTACTAATGAAACATTCCCCACTTTTGACTCTTGCCTGCGTGTCTCTTTTTTTCACACTCTTTTTTCTTTCTTTTAATTAGTGACATTAATTGCTAAGTTTTTGTAATTACATTATTTACTGTTTTTATTAAATGGAGCTGTATATCCTTGGTCTCAGTTTTGGGTAAATAAAAGATTAAGGAAGACTTGAGTGAAAGTCCCAACTTTTCCTCCCTTCCATGCCATGTAACTGGCAATTCCTTAAGCCTCTAGTCTTTGATGTCCTCATCTGCAAAATGGGGGCAATAATATAAATAGTGGCAACTATTATTCTCATTAATTCTCAGCTTTCCCACTACAGCATATCAACATACAGCAGACAGATGATCAATTATATTTCTCACAGTCCTTGAGGGGGACCAAAGTTTTGCCATCCCGAAGTATGCCTTTTGGGATATTGATTTTAAGCTGGTTATTAAGATACAAAAGACTCAAATAGAATATTTGACCCTTTCCTCCTTACCTGCCTAAAGGAATTCAGATAAAAAAGTCTACTTAAAGACAAGAAGCACCACCTTGGCATTATAATATAAACTAAATATAGTAGACAGGGAGAAATCTAGCAAAGCCTGTTCGTTTAACTTCCCTCTGTGTCCTACTGTTTCCGGGTGACCCAGCAAGAATTTGTTTACCACATGTTTGCTCCTTCTCCTATACAATATCTCTCTACATGAACCAACCCTCTCCCCAACCTATAATTTGCTTGCCTTTTAAAAAAATATGGCTCTCAGTTTCTTCTGAAAATCTATGGCATCTAATAGAAAAACTACCCATTATAGCAATTTTACTTATTCATTTTTCTCTATTTAAAACCTTAATGTTGGTTTGTACTGTTGAGTGACTTTTTCCATTCCTTATCTACAGCTTTGGAGGCAAATAACACTGGGACCTGCCCACTGAATCACACATGTCCTTTGCATTTCTAGTAACTTTTATACAGCTACAGGCAGGCAAAACTAATTTTTTTTTTTTTTTTTTTTTTGCTCCTTAAAAATGGCCTTTCTTTTTCAGCTTTTAGATATGTTGTTCTTACCAGCCTCCACCCCCAACCCCCAGCCACATCCTATTCCTCACTTTAAAATCAACTTCCTTGGTAAGACTTGCTGCATAAGGCCACCTAAATTATGTTTTTTGTTTTTTTTTTTACTTTGCACATCTGGGGGTAAACCACACACATGGACTAGAATATGGATGGTGCTCCCTAGAAGTTTGCCATGTACTACCTTAAACTGTATGCCTTTAATAGTCCTTCCAGGCACATTCTCATGAATTCAAGAGACCCGTTTTTTCCAAGGGAGTCATACCATTTGCAGTTGCACCAACACAGGACTGTACGAGAGTTCCAGTTCCTCCACATTCTCACCAATACTTGGTATGGTCATTTTTTCTAGTTTTATCCCTTCTAATAGATGTATGGGTATCTCAATGTGGCGTTAATTTGCATTTTCCTAATGACTGATGATATCGAGCATCTTTTCATGTGTTTATTTCCTATTTACCAATCTTTGGTAAAGTGTCTGTTCCAATCTTTTGCCCATTTTTAAAATTAGGTTGTTTGTTTTCTACATATTGAATTTTGAGACAGACAGACATACACATATGTACACATATACAGACATACATTATATATATATATATTTATATATATATATTTGAATTTCGATAATGTCTCCTTGTCAACTTGTCACAGAACAAGAGAGTTCTTGGGAAGAAAAGACACATTATGGTATGTAAATCCCTGACATCCCCTTGAGATTGAAGTGCTTGGTGGATACTTCTTAAGCATTCCATGGTGCTAAGGAAAAGTCCACATGTGTCTCTCACACATTTGGGGACCATGCTACAGAGTCAAATACTTTTTAATTTTAAAGCTGTGGATTAACCTAATCCTATTTGAAGAGTTCTGTATGCATAGCATATGTTATATAATTTGCAACAGAAATACTTTTAAAGTTTATTTAGCGAATGAAATATTGGTAGTTTCCCTCAAGTGGTAAATTAGGAAGCATTTGCTTCTACATTATTAGCAATCTACTTGGTGTAACAGTTTAATATTTCCATTGGACTGTTTATTCCATTTAAGTAATAAACAATTTTAAAGAAACTAGTGTCTGTTTACCAAATCAGAATGTGTTGGTAGATTATACTGCCAAAGGGCAGAATCATGGTTTCTGAAAATAGCTTTAAGAAATTCAGACTAATTAGCAACCCAAACTGAACTATCTTGCAAAGCGTAATGTCCTCTGGGGTAAATGTCATTTAAAAAGTAAATAACGATAATGTATTAAACCAGTCACCATAGCTCTGCTTACTTCTCTGGTCGACTCAATCACTTGCAAGTTGGTAGCAGTCACTCCCATGAGAAGAGATTATTTTATTGGATCAAATGATACCACATCTAGAATCATGGCATACAATACCAGTTTTTTGTTTTTGTTTTTGTTTTTGCTTTTAAATTTGAGCCTTGTTTCATTTTTAGGCAAAATAGACAATTTCTAGCAGGTTATTGGGGCCTCGATGGATTCCCTAGATCATCCTTACTTCTTCTGGTGGGCTATTAGTTAACCAAACCCAGAACTTCCACTTACTGAACCACCCAAGGAGATGCCTCAATTTTGTTTTATCCTCCAACTCTGATGTCTCAAAATCAGAGGTCTTTCTGGTCACAATTTTAAGTCTATTTCCTTTTGTCTTATTGTCAAAATTTAGCTGTTCCATTCTACCTGAATGGCATAGCTTCACATAGGAACTTCTTTGCACTGCTAACTACATGATCAAATGCTCTACCCACTTTGTGAAAAGAAATTATTTTGTGGAAGCTTTCTTATTTTCATGATATGATTTACATAGGGATTCTATTTTTTCCCCTTGTTGTTCGGACACTAAATTAAACCACCAGAATCTTATAATAGCCACGACAATTCCGTGGCAATTCATGAGGTATTTATAAGTCTCAGAACTTTTTTACATGTTATCTTTAATCTTGACAATTTCGTAAGGTAGGCTTTAATCCACTCATTTTACAGATGAGAAAAACTAATTTACTCACCTAAGATTATATACCCAGAAAGTGGCAGAGTTTATTATTGTTATTATCAGTAGTAACATTTTTTTTAGCTATTAAAACTTTGTGCTATAATTTTCAAAAAATAAATGGTGAAAGCACTGTCATCATTATCATAATACATTTTGATAAAAATTTATGGTACACATGAGAAGATAGTATAACTATTTACATGTTTAAAAGATATGAAATGGAGACTAAGAGATTTAAAGTTATTGAAAGCGTCTACAATTTCTTAAAGAATCAAGTATTTTGACATCTGTTATTACCTATTCTTCTGCTTGAGAAAGGAAAATAAGGTTTATTTACTTGTATACATATATATATGGACATCCAAAATTTGTTACTTTGGATCTTTCTGGTTTGAATGAGTATTCCCTTTTTTTAAAAAACTGATTTAAAAAATTTTGTTACTTTACAAATTTTAAGAGCACACATAGGCATTGGAAAAAATAGCCATCTAGAAGATTTATAGTCATCCCATTCAGACATAAATAAAGAGGGCAACTTCCTTAAGCTGAAAATAACCTTTTAGTGAAGTGTATTTCAGAACTTGGGAACAAACAAAGATGTTATAATATAGACATCATTGTTTGTGGGAGCTGGAAAGGTCAGATTAGATGGGAATTGATATACAAAATTTATCAATTCCTCTTACATGTAGAAATGAAAGAAATTAATATTGTGTTACTGGAGTGTGATAGAGCTTTATAAACCGTAAGTATATAAACTTGATCAAATCCAGAAAGGGCATAATATTGGGGAAACTTTTCTCAACTAATTGATATACATTCAGCATTTAAGTTATGCCCCACCTTCCAAAAAAAAAAAAAAAATCTGTGCTACGGCAGTGTGTGAGAGCAGTAGTGAGAAATGTATTTAGAAATCCTTATGTCATCATGACATTCTGTAACACTTCTTCACAGCACTTACCAGTTTTAAATGATTCATTTATTTGAGTAATCAGTTGACTGATGGCCAGCTCTCTCACTGGACTGCAAGCTTCTTGATGGCCCGGAGCATATCTGCTTTGTTTACCATTGGATCTGCCTGGCATGATTTCTGGCACGTTAACATCTGGTCATGTAGTAGTTGTTAAATAATTATTAAAAGAGTGAACAAATTCTTATTCTTTTGGAACTATAGTTTGAGAAGGAGGCAAGCTAGACATGCCATATTCCTCTCAGCTTCACAAGGGGGAGAAGAGAGTGCTGGTGGTGTGTGCTTCAGGATTTCTAAGTCCTTCCAATTTTTGCCAGTAAGCGGAACAAGGAGAATAGGGTAAAGCAATGCTCGTGTTATGATTAGAATGAGAAAATTGACTTTCAAGCTTTTCAGAGAAAAAGGGAACTTCTTCATCTGAATTGGAACCAATGTCCTAAGCCCAGGTAGGCTTTTAGGAGAGGGACTCTGAGGCTCCTCTATTATAAACTCCTGTGAGGCCACTTCACTTCCACTGTCCTCTTATCTAGCCAGGCTGTGGTCTGAGCAAGCTATTAGGGATCTCTTCTTACTTCCTTTAAAAGGGAGGACACAGAGTGCTGAGTTAAACACAAAAATCAGTGGGGGAAATGGGCTCCATATATAAACTTTTATTGCCTTTCTTAGGTAAAATATTAAGTACGTTTTCTGTATATTGAGAGCCTGTTGATTGGCTACAGGAAGCCAGCGTGAATAATAATTCTGCCTGATTAAACAAGGATGTGTGAAAAGTAGCTTTAGCTTTTAGTGTAGAAAATTGTATTCGAGAGAGACACTGTTATAAATGAGCTCTTGGTCTGTATTTATATTTTAAAGAACATAATGTATTCTTAAATAATGAACAAAACTATAAAACGAACCACGGATGTTATATAAAAACCCAGATTCTCATCACCCCCCACCCCTAATATTTAGGTAAAATATGTGACAAAGTAAAAGCTTTAATCTCAATGAAGTTCTGGCAGCAGTAAAATCATGCACATGACTCACTATGTGACATTTTTAAATGATCTCATTATAAATTAAAAAATAAATTAATAAAAAAGTTAAAAAGGCCTTTGGAATACTATGTCAGGAGAAGAGGAGATCTATAAGCACAGGGGCAGCAATAATTTCCCTCTTTGGATATCACCCTGTCTCTAGATCTCTGAGGTCCGAATCTGGGGAGAATGAGCAGGAACCTAGTTGGTTCCATTTGCCAGGGAGCTGCACAGAGAAGAAAGCTGACCCCATGGCTTGTAGCTCTGAACGAAGGACTTCAGGACTCTAATAGCTCCCTCATGATACTTTTGCTGTGCAGTTTCTCCCTCCATTCCTTTATCCGGGTTGTCATTTTTACTCTCCTTAGACCTGATTGATGATTTCAATGATTTCTCCACAATAATCCTTGGGTCCTGGTTCTGATCAGCAAACTAGAGGTTTGTTTCATTTTTCAGGTATTCCCTTGATTGGTTCCTGGTTCCTAGTCTCCATATTTTGCATTTTTTTTTTTTTTTGGTCTAAAAGAACAGCTTTGCCATATGCCATATCAATCTTGTAATTGATCCAAGTCCTTTTATATTTGATTATATTGTCGAAAGCAATGATGGTGTCATTTGTTCTTTTAAAATTAAAAATTTTTTTTCTCTGAACGTTTTTTTCTAGGTGTCTATACCCAGTGTAGCTAAAATCTTCAAATTTGTGATGCCTACAAATTATGAATGAATGGATATTTATTTATGCATTATTTTTATTTGAAAATTTAGTGACCCAAATCCAATATTCACAAATTCTAATTTCCCAAAGTGGCGGATGTATAGACCTAATCGTTGAAATTTTCACTCAATTACATGTTTTTCTTTGTGATTATATTTAAAAATGTGTTCTATTTGGGCATAAATTTTCCAAAAATAAGCCATTGCCAGAAAAGTGTTTAAGTGCATAGAAATAGGTTTAGTTAAGTGCAATTAATTGGTACAATCATTTCCTTTCAATGCTTAAGAGTAGAAAGTAGGCCCTATTGATGAAAATTGATATAGAATTAGAATTTCAGAAAAAGAAGAGATTTCTGAGCATCTGGTTTTATATTCTTGTTTTTCAAAGAAATTAAGCATTTTATTATTTCTATAGTTTGGCTAGGAATGGAGAATAGACTTGTCCAAGTTTAATAGTTATTAGTAACAGAAACTAGACCCAATTTCCAGACTCTCAGTCATTATGCTACTTTATTTAAACATATATATGGATTCACTCGGCAAACATGTTCTCATTCTGTATAAGCAGAGGGATAGAAAAGAGAATGAGTATAGTTGATTTTTGGAGTTACTTAAGGAGATCACCTTGACTATGTTTGAAAAATTGGATGATTAAAGATTACATAACAGTTTCTAGGTTTGTGTATAAGCTGCCTAGGTTCGAGTCTGTCCTCAAGTTGAAACCCTGTTAGTTTTCCTGAAAAGTATACTGATGTTCAACAAATTTTCTAATAATTTATTTTGTGGTATGATTTAAGAGGAAGTAAAAGTAAAATTATACCGAAGAACTAATCAGTAGGAACCACTTTTCTAACAGTAATCTTTTGCCGAAATTAAAAAAGAAAAAAAGTCTTGGGAGGAAAATGTTTGTCCAAAGGATATATGACTCGCTAGATGATACTCAACAATCCTCTAGCCATTGTTTACATGAAAATTTCACCATTTATTTGAATTTTACATTCATTGAGACTTCAATTCACTCTGAATCTTCTCCTCCTGCATGACCCTCTACCATTCTTAGTCTTTCTTTTAATCCTCTTTTTCATCCCCACTAATTAGAAGCTCACCAACCTCCCAGGTTATGTTCTGGGATAGCAGTTATCAGGGGCAAAAACTTTATCTGCATTCAAGTGAATGGAGGATCACATGAGCAGGAGAAGTTTGCAGGCATAGCTTGCAGGACTAGGTCAGATGAGCTTTCCAAGTGGTTCCTTTGGGTTGATTTTATGTCTATAAGCACAAGTTTGCTTGTTTGCTTTTTAAAGTAAACATAAAATAATAAAACCAGGTGTCAGGGCACTAAGTGATAAATTGGGAAGAATTTTTTTAAAAAAATAATTATGCCTCGTTTAGATATTTAGATTTCATGAGGTGTCGCTATTTAACAAAACTGCTAAAGTTTTAAGTAACGACTGAGAGCTATCTGCACTTTCTATGGTAGGAATTGATTTTATATACTGATCTATTGCTAGAAGCAACACATTAGTCAATCCTTCCTTTGAAGGAAAAAAATACATGCATAGAATCCTTTTAAAACCTCTTGGGGGTATTAAAGAGGTTATATAGGGGGTGGGACAGGGAGTATAGGATATTGTATATATGTGTGTTTAGGGGATGGGTTGACAGGCACAGGAAAGGCCTTACTATGGGCAGTCTGTGTTGTAGAAAGAACAGTATGTTAACTATCCCCATGTTTAAATTTGGTGAATCTCAAATGAACTCATGTTATAACAAGGTTTTTAAAACATGTTTTAACATACTTTCCTTAAAAAGCTCAGTTGATTTGAAAACTGTTATAACTAGTGCAGTTGTCAGATAGAAGACACCTAGTTAAACTTGAATTTCAGCATAAGTTTATCCCAAATATTGTGTAGTATATACTTATACTAAAAAATTTATCATTGTTTAGCTGAAGTTTGCATTCAACTGGGTATCCTGAATTTTTATTCACTAAATCTGGTAACAAATAACTAACTAAGCAAATATTTGGAAGGCATTCTTTCAAAGTCGTTTAGTACAACATAGCTTGAATGTGCTATTTAAAAACAAGGGAGCTGTTTCAACGACACTTGAGAAAGTTACGAGCTGCTATTGTGTCAATACCAAATGCCCCTGTGCCTGATTTTTGCCTCTTTCTTGTTTTATGTTATTAAACACTACTACCCCCAAACCCTTGGAGTCGAATGCATTTACTTTGAAGGAGGATGCCACATTCTAGCTATTCTCTTATCCTTGAAGACAAAAGCTTTGAAAAATTAAGACCATGTTTGAATCCTAGATACATAAAGTATGCTTTCCAGCAAAATGCCATGTATTGTTTCAAGCTGATTTGCCCCCCTTTTTCTTGGGAGAAAAGTACAGCATCTTAAACTAAAGCACACTTCAGTCGTCCCTGTGCTTGCTTGCTCGGTGCCAGCAGCCACAACACAGGGCTTTCATCTGGGCTTCAAAGTGTGGTGGAGGGAGTGTGGGGGAGGGGAGCGGGGAAGAAAGGGAGGACAAGTTGAATGCAAAAAGGAAACAAACAAACAAAGAAGAAAAATGGGATGGCGCGGGAAGAAGGAAAAGTCTCCTATCTTTCAAATATCACATCCAGTGGCCGGGACTGCAAGATGCAAAACCTTTGCTGTTTTCCCCTGTAGCGTTATTTTTTTGTTACTGCCACTTCCCATGCTGAGAAGATTCTTGTCATCCCTCACATATTTTATCCACAGAAAAGGCTGCCCTGCCCTAGGCTTGGTGATTGAGGCTGTGCCCCTGGTCTGCCACTCTATCAGTGGTTCCCAAGGCTGTCTAGCCTGGGAAAAGCTGCATGGACACGTTCCAAAATCAGCATTACATGCATCATTGTTCTTACTCTCCCTGATTAGAGTGCACACAATGAAAACAACAGCAACAGCCTCGTTTTCTAGCCCTCCTCCCAGCATAAGGCAGTTCTTAGTCTGTTTTTCTTTCTCTGGGTCTTCCTTCAAGTTAACCGCTTCAGTGCTGGGGAAGTCCCAGACCTCACAGCAACTGCCCTGCAAGTTGCTTTGTGCTTCTGGGAGGTCACCTCAGTTCTGGGGCAGTGAGGAAGCAGGCAGCCTTGCTCTTCTGAAAATCTGGGCAGAGTAACTAACAGGGCGAAAAGTCAAAAGCTGCGTGTGGCGCTGCTGGGTTAGTTGCGGGCATGCATTCAGAGACAGCTCTTCACAGCCTTGAGGTTGGTCAGGCACTCCGTGTTTCTCATATGTAAAGTGAGGACAGATGTAAAGAAGCGGGGCCCTGGTGTTTCAACTCTTAAAGCCACAAAACTCTTTCTGTATTAAACCCGTTGGGTTTAGTTGTTGAGTCCTAGTTATCCACATGAAATGCTTCTCAACCATCTTTGGAACTTTTGAATAAAATCTTTGTAAACATTTGCAAGTATGTGGGGATGCTGGGTGGGGAATTTTTACTTTAAAAGCTATAAGGCAAATCCAGGTTCTATTTTAATAAATATTAAAATAAAAAATCTGTTACTAAAAAGGAGGCGGAGTAGGAGAAGGAGGAGAAGAAGGAGGAGAAAGAGGAGAAGGAGGAGAGAGTAAAGGAGTAGGAGAGGGAGGAGGAGAAGAAAAGAAAAAAACTTCCGATGCAAATTGTGACATCTTTTATTTAAAATACGAGAGGATACATGACATTTTGGTATAACTGAAGAATTTTGAATGTACTTCTGGATCATATTATAACATAATTGACCTGACTTATTTAAGGGTATGCATGGATGCAGGGTGAAGGCTATGTGAGCATGTGTCGATGCATTCAGACCTGTAACTCACACTCTTCATAGATTACACAAATGTCATTCGTCTAGAGAACTCTTCCACACACCTAGAGTCACAGACCTGGTGGAGGAGGACTTTAATACACGTGTGGAAACAGACATTATTTGCCGTGTTTCCAGTGTCTCTCTTGAGACCAACCATTGCATACATTTATGGCTTGGATGGGGGACTGATCATGAATTTCTCTTCAGCTTAGTAGGAGAGATAAAAGGCTGAGGTTTACCTTTGAGTCACTGTCCTCGACATTAAAGTAGTTTTAGGACTGAAACCTTTAGGGAATGACCCTACGTTTTATAAGCTCTTAAAAATGCAATGCTTTATGCTGTTGTGCAAAGGGCTTTCCTTGGTTGAGGATGGATGTCACTCTCCTGCTGCTTTAAGATCCACAACTGCTCTTAGAAAACCACTGCCATTCATTAATCTATACAAATGGAGAGGCTTCTTCCTCTTCCTCTGTTCCTCCCACTCCCTCTCCTTCATCCAGATTCAGGACATAGCTGTAATTAACATAATACCGTTAGCCAATTTCTGATAAATGGCACTTTGGGGTCCATACATCACACCATTTTCTGGAAGCTGATTCCTCTTCTTTGGTTTAATTGTTGGTCAATAATTTGTTTCCCTGAAACCACCACCTACATGAGCTCTCCAGTATCTCATAAACAAAAACAAATGAATAAAAGCAACGAAACTGACCTGACTCACTTACCCAAGACATGATTTCTCTTACCAAACATAAAAATTCCACAGTGAGAATTGAGATAATAAATTATAGGATGATGCTTGAGGCCAGAGTAGGCCCAGCATATCTGAGGGAAGCTGAGTTAGTTCTGGTTTCCAAGGCTATAAATGTTCCCTTTATAAGGAAAGCTTTTATCTTCGGACTCAGGAGGCAACTAGGGAGATGTAACAACATGTCATTTTATAGGCTCTTTTTTTTTACTCCCTATATCTCTGAATATAAATGTTTGCTGGAATGAATTAGACTATTTATATTATCACATTATATCACTAGCATTTCTTTCCTGGAAATAGAACTGCTTGCTGGCACTCACACTAATATCTCAAGTCGACTCTTCTTGAGTATATGTGTACTCCAGTGTACTCCAGTGCAGAGGGCTTCCTCAGCCATAACCACAGCTTATCCTGAATGATTCTCACCTTGTATAAACTATGCAGAATGCGAGCAAGAGCACAGGACTTGGAGCCCAAAGTCTTATAATTTGACTTTGGCTCGGCTCCATCACTTGGTAACTTTGGGACGATTAACCATTTTCTTACTATTCCCACCTCCCAGAACTGGTGTGAAGATTAAAGAAGATAATGGATTAAATTGCTTTATAAAGTATACTCAGATTTTAGTTGCTAAAATCTTTCGTTGTGTGAAAACTATAAAAATTATATTTACTATTGAACCAAATCAGTTTATAGTGTGTAATGCTTATAATTATAGAGTCATATATATTTTTTAAATGTAGTTCTGTATTAGGCATTATCTTTGAGCTATTTAATAGGGGGATTCCCCCACACACTGATATACACAAAACATTTAAACCTTAACAATTTCTGTATTAGTTTCCTAGAGCTGTCATAAAAAGTACTATAAACAGGTAGCTTAAATAATAGAAATTTATTCTCTCATCGTTGTTAAGGCTAGAAATCTGAAATTAAGGTGTTGGCAGGGTCACGCTCCCTCTAATGTACTAAGTAGAATCTTCCTGCCTGGTGATCGCCATCAGTCCTTGGTCTTCTTTGGCTTGCAGCCGAACGACTTCCATCTCTGCTTCCATCTCCACATGGCACGCTCCCTGTGTCACTGTGTCTTCACGTAGCTATCTTCTTTTACTTTTAAGGACATCAGTCATATGGGATTAGGGCCCACCCTAATGACTTCACCTTATTACATCTGCAAAGATTATTTCCAAAGAGGTCACATTTATAGATACTAGGGGTTAGGACTTTAACATATTTTTTTTTTTTTTTTGAAGATACAATTCAACCTACAACAATACCCTACAGAACAACTCAGTGTTTCACTGGCTGTAGACCTGGCTGCCACGTCGAAATTTGCCATTAATTAGCCAACTAACTTGTAGATAAAATGAGGGAGTTGAAATAAATCTCCTAAGATATTTTTCAGTTTTAATGTTCTATCATTTTTTAGTGTTCTTCCATTAGTACTTCTTTCTAAGACTATGACGGTTCTCTTTAGTCACCAGCAAGTCTAGGTACAGCAAACTCAAAGTCTGGCTGTGGAAGGAATGGGTGAATCGTTGCAAGTTCTGTGAGCCCATCAAGCAGAATTATTCTGTCGTCAGCATCGTTACTCAGGTTCTCACTTTCTCTTGCCTGGACTGTTAACAATGTTCTTTCAGCTGCCTTGAGTTTCCTCCAGCAGGGGCTGCCAGAATGAGCTTTTAGAAAACAAACCTGATCCTGTCACACTCTGTGTAGCACCCTGTAATGGGTCCCCATGTGTGCTGCAGGGGGTATGACCCTAGCTTGGCATCCAGGGGTCTGTAAGCAGGAACTGCTCACCCAGACTCATCTGCTCAAGATTTGCCCTCAGGAAATCTGACCTACTCCTTTCTCTCTCACCATATTTCACATTTTCATACTTTGGTGCATTATTTTCCTTCTGTCAGGCCTTGTCCCTCTCTTTTTTTTCTGTGTAGAGAATTTGTATGTATCTTACAAAGTCCAGTTCACATAGCATCACCTTTGGGAAGCCATTCTTGACTACCCTACTCAGAAATAACCATTCTTTTTCAGTATCGCAATTTATTTCTATTTTTGCACTTACCGTGGAATTACAGCATTGGTGTGTGCACGTGTGTGTGTGTTTCCATACCAGATAGGGTGTTGCTTAAGGATTGGAGTGATATCCTGTCTTTGAGTCAGGCCCTGTGCCTTCTTTACTTTCAGGTGTCAATGGCATCAACATCATTGGTACTCAAAAAGCATTTTATTAAATTGAATTAAATAACCAGTTCTTGACAAGAAACTGAAACCAGCAGTCAGGGTCAAATGCTTTTTTATGTGGGTTGCTTTTGAATTAGTAAAACACTAAGACGTGCTTTGGCACAGCTGTCTAGCATACCTGGGTTAAATTCTAGTGCAAACAGCTGTGTTGCTGTAACTTGCTGTAAAACACCCACTTCACACGGGGCCTGTGGGGCCCATGGAAGGCAGCCAGGCCCAAGGTTGGCAGTTACCTGAAAACACTTGGGTTAAGTTTCTATTGCCATGGCAGTTAGGCAGCCCCTTGTAATTATTCCCTTCCCCTGGCAGCCTCACAGGACATATTCTGATAGGGCCGGTCTCCTGGATAGGCAGCTTTTGCTTGCCACCTTAAATGTTTCACTGCTGAGAGCTGCGCCCACATCTCCTGGGAGCTGCCTTGTAAGTAGCCTAAACCCATGTTACAGAACTGCAAATAGTACATTATCAACCATATTATTAGACACATTATTAGACATGGTGACCAATTAGGGGAAGAGATCCCCAACTGGGATTATTATTATGGGTGTGCTCATTTCTAATCTCCTGTTAAATTGGTCTCTTTCTAATCCTGCTGGAGAACTCTGGGAAGTGAAAGATCAAGCTTCTATAAAGAATTAGGCTGGGCCAAAGTAGAAAAAGAAAAGGGTTAAGTCTTGGGCACTGCTGGGGATGATGGAGGAGGAAGCATAAGTGCCTCAGGAAGAAAGACGGTGATGCCAGAGTTGGAAGAACCTGGGGGAATGGGTGCTGAGCCTTGATTTGGCTTTAAATTGTTGAATGAAGATACTCAGCTTGTATATATCCCTTACTCTCAAGGCAGATTGAAACATACAATTATCGACCTTCTTTTTCTGTCAATATGAGCATCCAAACCTCCTACCTTCACAATAGTGCTTTTAAATAACAGTAATTAGCGCTCGATAAGTGCTACTGCCTGTATTTGTCTTGATTCCAAAATTAGAATAAAGTTCTCTGAGAATGGGACCCATATCTCATCCATCTTTGTTGTACCTAACAGACTTTATTATGCCTGATCATGCACAAAAACCTTTGAGATTGGAGAATATTGAGCATACATGTTGCAAGTGTGAATCCTTATAATTCAGAGAAATGAATCTCCTAAAGAGGGGCCAAGTAACAGTGATGCTTCGGGAGGAGAATCCTAATTTGATGAGCAAAAGAGCAAAATAGCTCTACCGCCATTACTGCCATTGATGACAAAAGTACAATAATTATGGAATTTTTAGAACTATTATTAGAAATATCAGGACTTGGGGAAAAATAAATCATCATGGATAAATGGATCATTAGAGGTATAAGTTATCACAGAGCTCAGGGTTTACTTTATCTTACATGTTCCACCTTGGTAAGTACATGGATTTGTTGGAAATTCTTATTATAAAGGCCTACTAAGTGTAAGGTACTAAAATAGGTCTTATTATGTAGGGTTAAAAGAATCAGCATACTTGAGAGCATGTTTCTAAAGGTTTTCTGTAAGGAAATGTAATACTACAAGAGGGAACATTGCCTGAACACAGGCCTCAACTCACTTGGCAAGGCACGCTTCTCAGGTGGGCAGCATGGCTCTCTGTGTACTAATGGGTCCCCAATGATGTTGCTCAGCCAACAAAGCTGACAAGATATAACAGGTTCCTGGTATCTACAAATCATTTCCTTCCTGTTGCAAAATGTCAGTGCTGTTTGACTGCCTTTCACACACAGCAAATTATTCCGGCACTTCATCATATTCAGAAGCTTGCCTATCATAAAGGCCCATGAGTCCATCCCATGAAGTGTCAAAAATATTGCAAATATTAGTGATGGGCCAACCTCAGAAGTGTTGGAGGTTTAGTCTGGGAGAAGATCCAAGATTTTGTGAACTTATATAAACACTTTTGATCTTGAAGAATTGGTCTGCAAATCTTGCAAGAACAGGTTCTCTCCCAAGATTTATAATATTATTTTGTTTGGTGTACCTTACATACTATTTTTGAGAAAAGTTTTGCTATTCATTCCTTTTTATTTTTAACCTCTGACCAAAACAAAACACATCAAGATATGTGTGCTTTGTAAAAAAAAAAAAAAATGATTTTTATTTTACAGATAAGTCATTTTATCTCTAGAAATTGGGCATGAAGGTATTCACTAATCCTTATATTAATAGAATTAATTTGATATTGCCAATGAATTATAATGTATTATTACATTTAGCAAAAAACAAATATGCATTGAGGTTCTCATGATGACATAAACAAGTGTGAACTGATATTAAAGCTAAAACAATACATTGTTAGCAATTTTCATGTTGCATTTATTCATACTTATTTGAACATATGTACATATTTTCTGTAACATTCAAACACAATATGTATATATAAAGAGTTCTACCGGTCGAACACATCACAGATTATATTTATATGTAAACTTTGGAAATGTGATTTTTAAAAGAATATCTTACTAGAGTTCAGTTTCAAATCTAGTAAAGTATAGAGAAGGAGAGGTAGAGTGCTGAATTTCTTAAATTATGTTCTTTAGAATATAAATGAATACGACATGAATAGTATTCTATGGTAATAATTTTTGGAACTGTAGCCTCTGCAGTTTACTTTACTGTAGGATTTTTCAGAACCTCTAAAATTCAGTGTTCAGTTGGATTTCTCAAGTGGACCTTGAGAGACTAGGTGTTCATGAACCACATTTGAGGCCATACTGGTATGTGGAAAGTGCCTTATAATTAGGGTAAAAATAGATTAATTTCCTGATTCTGCCATTTATTTGAAAAGTGGCTTTGAGAAAGCTGTTAACTTTAAACAAGTAGGTTGGATGGAATTATCTTTAATGTTTTATTTTTTTTTAACATTTTTTTCTTGGTTTCCAAATGAAGGCTCTATGTTATTTTCTTTATTCCTTGGAGGCCCAGTGTAGTGCCTTACACTTGGTAGGTCTTTGATAAATATTGACTAAGTTGAACATATCTTCTTAAGTTTTAGGTATCATTAATTCAGCCACATTTTTACTAGCTGTGTTACTTTGAGCAAATCATTTATTCTCTTTGAACCTCAGTTTCCTTACTTATAAAATTTAGGTACTTGACCCTTGAATTTCAAGTTTTTTTTTATTAGTAGTAATATTATTAATATTTCTGATAGGATGTGGGTCTTTCCTCCAATGGAACCTTACACAGAGGTCCAATGTGTGAAATGGTTCATAAGCAGAACTGCTCTGGTTGAGTGCCTCAGGACTGTACAACCATCTGCAGCTCCCCTCACCCAGGCTCTCGCAAATTATTTTCCCTGCCCCTGAGGACCCTCCGGGGCTCCCTAGAGCACAATCCGAGCAATATGGATATAGATAATGTTGGAAGCTTTTTTAAAGTCAAAGATCTTAGATTTTTCTGGAAAAACACAGAATTATTATTGCTGAGACTAATAAGCTTTGGGGGGAAATAAAATGTAATCAAACCTTTCCATACCTGAAAAAAAAATTCATCCTTTTCATTATATACAGTCTGAAACAAATACAACAGAAATTAAGCACATACAAAAACTAAAAATGGCAGATCCAATTTTGGCTTCGATGACATATTTAAAAATCAAAAAATACATTTTTGTTTCACAAACATTAATGATAAAAATCCTATAAGAAATCTCTATCCTTGGGATAATCTTTATGGCCAAGATTGAAATAATACTGCACTTTATCATGATTTAATAGTACTTCATCACTATAATTCATAAAACCAAGGCCAGAAATAAATAATGAACTATTCAACAGAGATTAATCAAATCAAAGGTAGAAATCAGTTCATTAACTATCAATATATACCAGAATGACTAAAAATTTAGCTTAGCATTTCAATTAATGTCTGATAAAATACTAGTGAAAATATATACTCGGGAGACAAATAGTTGCTGAGAAATCCCCAAGAATCATTTCAGTGGCATTTTTACAAGAGACCTTAGGGCCTTCTTCCTGATCCATTTGTAAAAAGATAAATTAATTTTTGAAAGATAAATAAGACTATCTATCTGAATCAGCCTCTTAGAAGAAGCTGGCTGTTGGAATTCAAGAACGAGGGTTGCTGAAACGATAGTATAGAGTGGCCATGCATGAAGCCAAGAGCCAGTCACTAGCTCTTACTAGTGCACATGAAGCTGCAAGAATCACATGGTTTATAGTCTCTGCCTTTCTCCCTCCAGATAAAGCAGAGTTGAGGCAAGGCTTGGTTGTATCATTGAAATAAGCAATTTCATCAAGCCCAGTTTTCTCATCTGCAAATGACATCAAATTTATGTTAGGAGCTTATCGATTTTAAAAACAAGTAGCATAGCACTCTTTCACTTGATATTATTTCTGTATGTATGAAAATTTACACCAGCTACATTTGGAGACTGGGCTTTGATAAACTCAGAGAGGGTCATAACTAGGTCACTGTGGCATCCTGGGTAAATGGTTTATTCTATAGGTTATGATCCTGGGATCACGTTTAAAGTGAAAGTCTAGGAAAGGGAAACAGTGAATACAAAGTATGTAGAGACTTCCAAAATGGGGGAGGGGCCTTTCCACCTTAATTCAGTTTTGAGATTAAGGAGGAAGGCAGTGTTGTTTAATTCAAGAATAAAAGCAGACAATGCACTTGTAAATTCAAATCTGCATGTGAAAAACACAAAAAATAAATAATAACCTGGATATTATTTTTTGTGTGCATGGGAAAGAGGCAATGCATCAGAGTATGGTGCTTTGTTGAGAACAGTATAGGGAATTTAAAATATAAGAAGGGAATGGAAAAATCTTTAAATAGTCTCTTTTTCTTACTCAGCGTTGTTAAATTGTATCCATTTCTGGGTTTCTCGACTTGAGATAAATAGAGAATTTGGAGAGTCTTCAAAGGTGATTTAAAAAATGGAAAATAAAATCTTTTCTTTGGAAGAAAAGATTAAGAAAATGGACATAAATTTAAAGGAAATTGAAAGAAAAAGCCCTTTGAACATGCACATATTTAAATAATTTTAAAGACTTCATTTAGTTTCTTGCTCCAGCTTATTTTATGGAGAATTTCCTTTCAGTAGAAGATCATTAATATGTTATAACATTTCCCTAACCAAAGTGTGACTAACCAAACACAGCAGATGAATTAAAGTTCCAGAGTCACTAACCATGGTTTTGTATTCATTGTTTGCATAGAACATGGAATTTGCAAACTTCTAGTTGATGAGAATTAATGTTTATACCACATTATGTATTTGATGGTTGAATCTGCTATTCTGCAATTAAGTTGTGTTCAGATACTGTATCTTAACTTCTCTATGTGTCAGTATCAATACATAGCAGACCAGTGAAAGAATAATTCAATAATTTACTTTAAAAAGTCTATATAACATGTTAGAAGCAACTCAGCTCTAAGAATTCATTAGATGAGGCAAACATCCAATAGCATGAAAACTAATTTTCTATGGACTTATGCAATACAACTAAGTGGATGGAGAATGCTATATATGGATAAGGATCTAGTGTGAATCTTGATTCTTGGTCCTTGGGCTTAAACAAGGTGCTTAAAATTCTCTGAACCTTAGAATTGTCATCTGTATAGTAAGATTCACAATATAAATCCATAAAGTTATTCTCAATAAATGAGATAAAACTCCTCATAGGATTGTTGAAAGAATTAAACATGATAATTCATGTAAAGTATTTCAACAATGCCTGGCATGCAGTAAGCTCATAATAAATGCTAGGTATTATTATTATATGAGAAAGAATCAAACACAGTGTCTGGCACTTAGTAGGAACTCAAAAGTGCTGGTTAAATCCAAATCTAATAGAACAGACTAAAAAAAAAATAATGTGATGCTTCAATGTAAGTATTATAGGGAAATGTAAGTATTAGAGGGAAATACATTAGAAAGGTATAAAATCTGGAAGGAACTTTTAGAATAACATATTCAGCAAATTGTCAAATCCAGATGTATGTCTCAAAATGGATAGAGGTAATGATAAAATGAATAAAAACTTACACACAGTGCATATTAAAATTGAAATCTTGTTACCCCAAGATACAGTAGTGGATAAATGTATAAACGGGTCCAGGAAGTGTTCAGTAAGTAACAGACTCATGACAGACTAATAGCAGAGCCATGATGTTTACAGCATACTCCTCCCCTGCTAGAGTCTGCTGTCATGGAGAATAACCATGCCAGTCCAGTCTGACCCGGGTACACTGGATGGAGGAGTCAGACCCCATTTGCTTTTGCTCATATAGGATGAAGATTTCTGGTCATGGCTGTGATAGATCCCCTTAGGCCATTGGTCTCCAAGGCAAGTTTCATAAGAACACTTTGCATGTTGATGATTTTGGGGACATTTTCCAAATACCAAAGGGCAGCTAATAGTTGGGCAACCTGCCTCTCTGACCAGTTTGATATAAGTTGACCTTCTGAATTTAAATAAATGAAGTAAACAGAGATAGGACTAATAGAAATGTTTTTTTAAAAAAACCTTCCTCAAAAAAGTGAATCTGAGCTTCAGTTGTCACTGAAACGTGACAACCAGCAAACCTAAGAGATGACTCCAACGATCTCCTAAATCCCCATTCATAATCCAAGTGGATATTTTAATCATAGATCCACATTATTCATTGGGCCAAAAATTTATCTTCTGTTTGAAGAAATTTGAAGAGTGAAAAGAAGAATGGATCGTGAATTCACAGTCTTTCTGCAGAAATGCTTATCACTTTAATAACAGCATTTGAAGGAGGACAAACGAAGATGACCAAAGTAGTCAGTCAAACAAATAGCCAGAGAATTCGCCATACCCAGAATTGGAGACGAGTCACATTTGAAAATTGTTCCCAAAGTGCCATCGGCAGGGGAAGAGAGAGCAAACATTGTGGTTGGCGCCTGTGGACTTCCAACGTGTAACACACAGTTTTGTTTGTCACATCTTAGGATTAACTTTCACCAATGTGGAGAGCAATGCCTGTAATGTATTTTTAAGCCACCTACTTCTACAATCATAATAAAAAAGAAACATGCCAGAGTGGCAGGACAAAAAGCTGATAACTAAAAGCACTCCCGTCAATCATTTGCATTCTGGTTGACTTCCAAGTCTTGTCTAGGTCATATTATGACTCCTTTATTAGTGTTTAAGGTCAGCTGGAGACAAGCAAGTGCATCCTATATCAGGAAGTGTAGTGAGCCTCAGGAGTGAGATATTTGACTATAGTAGGCACTGTGGCTGTGACTCGGAAATCCAGGGAAATGAGTTAAGCTCAGTCAGACTCCAGGCGCCGCATTGCCTCACAGCAGATAGAATGAAGTAGAATAATAGAAGCTTTCCTGCCATTCTCAACATTAGGTTGAATTCCGGTCGGCCCTTCCAGTTGAGTTTCTGGAGGCTGTTTTCTATTCAGCCCCCTTGCTGCAGGCTGTATTTCACGGGAAGGGGCTCCAGGGAAAGGCTGGCCCCAAGTTCAGGCCAGACTGTGCCAGGGGAGCCCTCCTGCAGGAAGAAAGATTAAGGAGCATGTGTACCCATCTGGTGGGTGAGTGGGAAATTTAGTGCCTACATCGGGTTCCTAGAAAAATTACTGCCTGGCTGATTTAGACCTGGCAACCACACATAAACACAAATACTTACGTTTCCACACACTCCCTTGAATAGTGACTAACTACATCTGCTTAACTCTATTAGGGAAGAAAAAAAAGGCAGAAATGGCCATCTCTTCCACCCATCAGGGAGCCTATGTCCTCCTAAGATAAGTTCTCAGCTTGTCTTGTTTGAGCTAAACTCATTCTTTTTACAATGCGATTCCCTATTGAAAGCCTGAAAATTCAGATGACCTCACTGCAATACAAATCAGTAGCCTGGAAAATTTTTCTTTATGGTATGATAGTAATGCAGTTGTTAAGAGAGATGAGAAAGCTAGCAAAAGTCAGTTCTAAAAGAAGAAACTTTCTATTCCTATAAATCATTAAAAGTATATAGCACAAAGATGAAGTTGCCAGTACTAGATTCCTGCCTTTCACTTCTAAGAATTCCACATTTCTATTGAGATGCAAAAGTAAAATCTTCAACATATAGAGGGTTGAGATATAATGATGTATTGTGATATCTGGAGTACTAGAGTTTATATAAGTGTTTATACATTTGGTGTTTGATATTGTGAGAGAAGAGTGATTTTAAGCTTAGGAAACTTTTTAAGAGAAAGCAAGAAGTGTTTGTGACTAATGAGCAGGCAGCCCTGTACCTCTTGTCCACTTTGCCCCCATGTACACACACATAAAGCTGGTTTACAAGGACGCAGCATGAGGAAAGAAAGGACTCTGAGCTGTTAGCTGTCGATAAACAGGGAATGCATGTATAATTCTTGCAATAACAGGTTTGCCTTCTGAAAGTCTCATGACCTAGAAGAGTGTCCCATACAATGTTTGTGGTCAGTAAATGTTTATTGAGTGACTAGTGAATGGAGAAGTCAACTAAGGCCATAACCATATGTCACTAATCACTTAAAAGAAAGATCAAGACCACTTCCATTGCTAAAATTCTGCAACGCCTTTTAAAATAACAGACTGAATTTTCTTCTTATCATGAGAGATGTTTAAGCATTCTGTGGTCTTCTTCGAAAGACTTAGAGAAACACCAAGTCTTAAGAAGCTGGTAGGAAGTTTCCTGTTGGTAGAATTGGGAAGAGCATGAGTGACAGAGCATGTTGTTTTCCTGATACAGTAGGGCTTTATTGAGTTAAGAGCTTGTTTTGAAGGAATCATAAAGAGACTGCATGCATGATGGGAAAGCTTTCTCTTGGGGCTCATTTATGTCTGCATGTGCTACAGGCGTGGGAGTGGTTGTCGTGTCATGTGTGCGTGCTAGATGAAAGAGGTTTCAGAGCACTGCTCCCAGCGCCCGGGGACATTCAGTGTGGACACAAACCCCAAGCCAGAGGACAGCACAAAGTGTGTGGCCTTGCCTCCTAAGCAGCCAGACTCCACTGAGCACGCAATGCCTCCAGCAACCTGCCACCCGGGGCCCTACTCTTTATCACACTCCAAAACCATGACTACAGAAGGCTGAGAGCTTTGACATTTAGTCAAGTATTCATTTCTGATTATTTGAAACTATGACAGGTAAATAAAATATAGCTTCTTGATTCGGGCCATTGCTATGGAGGGGCAGATGGGCAGGCAAAAGGGAATTTTTATAATGAACTAAAACCCACAAGGCATTTTGGACATCAAACATCAATTACAAAGTATTACTCCGATGAGTTAAGAATAAGTGAATCAGAACCAGATGGATTAAATTCCCCTTGAAATACACACAGGATTAAAAACTAGAAGTAGTTCTAGACACAACACATTGTTTCAAATGCTGGCCAGAGCATTTGAAACAAACAAAAAATTCACCAGAGATATTTGACAGTTAAGTTCATCCACCTCTAGTGTTTAAATTCTAATTTGGCTGCATGAATGATTGGAGAGAGCTTCATGTGTATGAGATATAAAAATGTTCATGAGAATACCGAGAGTGAGCAAAAGAAAAAAATTCTTTCAAAATGTATTTTATTTACTTACTTAGGCATATAAATTAATATGAAATTCCATAGAACATGTTAATCAAATTACAAGTGGGTAGAAATGAATAGTTGCATATGTGTACATACAGACTGGCCCAGGCACTTAATTAAAAGACACTTGATCATGTCTGACAGCTCTTAATAGGTACTTAAAATGTGCACGCACACGCAAAGGCATCTATGGGTCCATGTGATGCATCCTGACCCTGACGTGTTGATCAGCCCTTCAGAGAGTTGCTTTTCTTAGTGATTACTCACTGACACATGGCCCTCCACAAGGGCTGCCTGTCCCGCTTGTGACAGCAGTCAGGGTTGAGCTGCAGACACTTCTCAAGCACGATCCCAGAACCTCAGTGCCCTTTGGCTTCCATGCATAGGCTGCCGAATAAACAAACAAGAAGTTCTAATTTTATGCCTAGTAGCCTTGGTGGTATTCCTACAACAGGGTTTGCTCTGTTTATTTACTCACAATTCCACAAGGCTCCTTTGGGAATGTTTGAGGCAAAGATTTTGGAATCCCAGACAATCTGTAAAGAGGTAGTGAGTCTTGTCTTATGAGCCCTAGGCATAAACTATCAGTTTACACATGTATATAACACCAAAAACATAGGCAGCAAAAGAAAAAAAAATAGATAAGTTGGACTACATCAAAACCGAAACCTTTGTGGATCAAAGGGCTACAATGCTTTGTTATCAAGGAGCAAGGTAGGCCCAAACAGGGCTCAGTACAGTAAAGGAAGCTGACATTTATGAACATGTTAGCAATGTAACAATAGATGAGCAACTGTGATTTGCAGCTGGGGAAACCAAATATATAAACAATAGAATCAATTTATCAAGAGTCATCCATAAAGTGCTATGAGAGATGGTCAGTGCATGCTATAATTCAGTCTCCCCCAAAGCCAGGGCTACAGCTGTGGTTCACTGGGACCTCTGTCCAACTGCTCATTTAAAATCTGGCCCACTGTGAATGAGATCACTCCAGGGCTTGGTCAGAATCAGAGACCCGGAATAATGACCAGCATGATATCTGGTGCCAGACTGCCTGGATTCAGATCCTGTCTCTGACAGTAGCTGTGTGACCTGGGCAAATTACTTTACCTCCCTATATATGCTTCTTCATCTAAAAATGGTGATTTTAAAAGTATCTTCCTTATAAATGATTTGAGGATTAAATGAATCAATGACTATAAAGTACTGGAATAGTTCCTAGCACATTGCAAATCCTTGGTAAGTATTACATATAATTGTTTTCCAATTGTTAGAGACATCACACATCAAGCATGGGAGCTAGGAAATGCTCTGTTCTTTGAAGTTTCCAACAGAACGAATGCATTTAATATGTAAATTATGCAACTTATAATGCATATACAATTCTATATGTTAAGCAAACAAAAAAACATAGTATAGGGACAATTTTAAAACATGCCTACATATAAAAGCATATTCTTAAACTTTCAACAAAACTATAATGTTCTATCATCATATGTCTTCCTCATCATTTTAAAATTTCTGATTTTCTTCAGATAAATACTTCCAAAGTTGAATTGCTGGGTCATAAGGTATTTCTATTTTAATTTGAAAAGATATATGCATGCTTATGTTCACAGTAGTGTTATTTACAATAGCCAAGATATGGAAGCGAACTAAATGCCATCAATAGATGATTGGATAAAAAGATGTGGTATATATATACAATGGAATATTACTCATTCATAAAAAAAATAAAGTCTTACAATTTGCAAAGACATGGGTGAGGCTAGGGGATATTATGCTAAGAGAAATACATCAAACAGAGAAAGATAAATACCATATGATTTCACTTATATGTGGAATCTAAAGAACAAAATAAATGAACAACAAAATGGAAACAGACTCATAAATACAGAGAGTTGGTGATTGCCAGATGGGAGAGGGGTTCAGGGATTGGGTGAAAAAAGTGAAGGATCAAGAAGTACAAATTGGTAATTACAAAATAGTCACAGGGGTGTGAAGTACAGCATAGAGAACATAGTTAATAATATTTTAATAACTACGAATAGGGCCAGGTGGGCACTGGACTAATTGGGGATATCACTTTATAGATTATATAAATGCCTAAACACTATGCTGTACACCTCAAACCAATATAAAATAATATTGAATGTCAACTCTAATTGAAAAGTAAAAATTAAAAAATTAAAGAAGTGTACTAAAAAAATAAAATAAAATTTCTGCTTTGACTTTATATCAACTAATCAATCTCAAAAGCTAGAGTAGGTTTCATGGATCTGCAAAGGTTGTAGCTTATTCTAGTTATGCCTTGGGAGTTAGCTTTATGTTCTATTCACTCTAGGCCAGATAACTGTGTACATATTTTCCTTGAGAGAAACGATAAATGAGAAAGATCTTCTTACATATTCACTGGTGGCAGTGAGGATGGCAATCCTCTTTCCTCTCCATTGTCACTGCTACATTCTGGCTTTCCATGAGGAGGAGACAGTAAAATCATCCAAGTGAACTTCGAGTTCTAACCAACCGACTAATCAAGCACTTTGGAAGGTGGTGGCATGTCATGTATGTAGTTAGGTTATATTTATAATTATTTGTCTACCAAGAGAAAGATAACAATTCTGGGACTAGGGGCGTGGTTAAGATTTTTCATTGCTTTCTATTTTATTATAGTTTATAAAAATAATCATCATTTATTGAACCCTTACTATATATCAGACACTATGCTAGGAATTTTATGAGTAATGTGTCCAGTGATACAATAACACTGTAAGAGAGACTTGATTACTCCCACTTATAGTTGAGAAAACTGAAGCCTGCAAAGCTTAAATGACACAGCTGGTAGGTTTGAGAGTCATTGGGTCAATTATCTGAATCCAAAATGAACTCTCAACTTAGTGCTCCATTGTTTATCGATTATATTCTATAATCATTGACAGGACTTAAAATGCAGCTAGAAAGCAGATAATCAGTTATCTAAGTCTCTATAACCAAAACTGTGATTATGCTAAGTAAAAAGTTTTGAAAGAAAATCAAATGACATCTTATACATTTGGAGTTAAAGTAGAGGAACCACGGAATTGAAAGGGACCTTAGAAGTCAACGGATTTCCTTTACATTGCAAGAAACTCAGATGAATGTTTGCCAAGCCTCTGCCGAACTCACTACCATGCGTAGAAGCTGACATTATTATCAGACAGCTGGGACTGTTGAAAAGCTCTTGTTCTTACTCAACATAAATCTACTTTCCAATGCCTTCCTTCTACTTTTTCTGGCTTTGCTAAAACTACACAGAATAATCTAACCTCTGCTCCACAAGATAATCCCAATTTATCATGTATACTTTGGTCTCCCCATATGACTCAAACACAAGTTATTCCTGGCACCTTTGGAGGCAATGTTGCATGGAGGAAAGAGCATAAGTTTTACAGTTAAAAAGTCTACTCAAACTCTGTCTTCATCACTCCTTACTTATGAGATCCCTGGAAAGTTGCTTAACTTCTCTGGGCTTCAGTTTCCACATCTTCATAAAGATTTTACAAGACAATTCTGAGGTTTAGGATGAGATGATAGATTTAAAATGCTAGCATGTAGTAGGCACTCAATAAGTTTTAGAAATTATTAGTTAAATTTTTCACTGGTAAAGGAGCCAATTGTTTTTGCTAACATAGGTTAATCTCAGACTGTTGGTTAAACTAGAGCCTTCTCTAGTTGATAGTACATGGTCAGAAGACTCGTTATGTACTTAACTAGTACAAAAAGAGTAGGTTTCCCAGAAAGAGATGTCAGTAGTTATATTTGTTACTGTTGGTGGTGGTGGTAGTGGTGGTGGAGCGTATGTGTATGTGCGCGTGTGTTTAGTTTCTCCAGATATATCTAACTAACGTGGCTACCCAAGTTTTATGCATGAATATTGGTTAAAAGTTTAAACAGAATTTGGATACTGAAATCCTAAGGTCTAAGGTGGAGTATTTGAGCTAGATGGTTTAAGGTCAAATTCTTGAACTTCCTGATAATCTAAAATCTCTCCTTCAAGAATTTCTGGGAATGTCTGCCGTTTATAATTCTATCTTGGTTAGAAGAGTTGGGTGGCAGTGGTATCACAAGGCCAGTTTTATGGAGCAGAGGCTTCTTCAGACAAACGTATTCCCTTCTTTGTAGCTCAGTGCCTACCTCCCTGTTCCGTTTACAGTAAAAAAAAAAATGCTATTTGGATGGAAACAGCTGATTGTCTTTCTGAACTGTGTTCTCATCTTATTTCATAGTAAATACAGCTCTAGTTGACATATGACGGCTTGGTCAGGGTAGCATTCCCCAGTGCCACTTGCATCAAGGGATGGTCATGTGTTTGGACTCTTGCCAATGGAATATGAACAGAAGTGAAGTGCGCAACTTCTGCCTCGCTTGCTTACAAGTGACTCTTTGGCCTTGAGTTTCTTCTACTTATTCCTCCAGGAATTGTGATCTTGGCCTCATTTGGAAGATGGCAGAGCTGCCATCAGCATGAGTTTCTGAAGGACCACATGGATCAGAACTTCCTGCTGGTCTGAATGCTGACTTTGGAACTGTTGTATAAGAGGAAAAGATTTCTTTGCTCTTTGAGCCACTTGATGGTTAGGTCACTTATTCTCTTGCTTTATCTAATGCAGTTCTGAAATTTTGTTTAATTTCTGAGTTAAAGCATTCATGTATTTATTTTTTTTTTCAACAAGAATCGATTATTTTATTGGAGCCACTGTCCAAAAGAGGAGAAGAGAGAAAAAGTTGAATTCTATGGGCCATGTCCTAGGCAAGGCACTGTATGGACCATCAGAATTTTAAGTGACTTCATTCCCTGGGCAATGCCAGCCCAGACTTATTTTCCAGATTTGGTTAAGATTAGACTAGTGTCCTGAAGAGACTAGCGTGATATTTCCTTTGCTCCATCCTGCTTGCAGCCCCATAGAGTTCCTCGCTTGAATTTCCAGATGCTTCCTGTATGTTTTACCATAAGACACTATGTATTTCATCCAACCATGATGCCTTTTTTGCTCCTACTACTCGAAGCATAAGTGTGGACTGTTTTGGTTTGGAAACTATCAGTTTTGGGGAAAAGTTACTATTTTTTTGATTTGCGCTCTGGATCTAGCAGCTTTGGCAGGCTTTCCGAAGGAGCGACACCTGTGAGCCATGGCTCGTTGTTGTTTTCTCTGCTATGCTCAGTGCATGGGAAATCCTGTGTGAAACAGGCAGGGGGGACAGAGGGAAGAACAAATCACATCCATCAGAGTAAGTTGGTCGATTTCCTCAGGTAAAGAGTTTGTCTAACATCCAAAAAAGATGGTATACTTTCTTAGCTTACTGATAAGATTAGTTCATAGAAACACTGTCTGCAGATCCTAGGCTGCTTTTCAGCTTTAATCTTCCTAACTGTGACTTTTTAGCTTTTCTAGACATGTACAAAGTACAAACCTCAATGCCGACAATCTATAAAATGATACGATAAAATTATTGTAATGTGTCATACGCATCATACATATACTGTAATATATTTTACTATATAGTCGTAATTATTAAATGACAGAAATCCATTAAACTCAACATATTTTAAACTTAACTTCTGATCCCCACTGTCTAACTTTCTCTATATACTGTTTTCCCTAGCTCGGGTGATGGCAATTCCATCTTTACAGTTGCTCAGGTCAAAATACTGTGTCATCTTTGACTCTTCTTTCACTCTCATCTCACAAACAATCCATCAGAAAATCCTGCAGCTTTACTTTCAGAATTTTTCTAGAATCTGATTCCTTTGGACTTCTTCCACTGCTACCACTCCGGTGAAGCTGCCAACATCTGCTTGAATTAAGTGGCCTCCTAACTCCTCTCCCTGTTTCCTCCCACCCTACACACACACACACACACACACACACACACACACACACACACACACACACTTCTCAACAGGGCAGCCAGAGTAATCCTTTTAAAATGGAAATCAGGTCATTCAACTCCTCTGTTCAGAGCTTTCACATGGCTCTCCACTTTGCCCTGAAGTCCAAACAAGGGCCTGTGAAGCCTTTGCACCTTTCTGACCTCACTGCCTACTACTCTCCCCTCTTGCTCAGATCCTGCCCCAGTGGCTTCCTACATGCTGCTGGACCACAGTAGGTGTGCTCTAGTCATTGGACGTTTGCTCTAGTTCATCCTTAATATTTTCTCCTTGATGTCTGATTGGATAACTCCCTCACCTTCTTTAAGATTTATCTCAAACATCTGTTTGATAAGATCTGCTCTGGGACCCTATTTGTACTGCCAGGTGCTTCCCCACCCACTTATCCTATTCAATTGTTTAATAGCACTTACTGCCTTCTAACAAAGGAGGTAATTTACTTGCTATGCTTATTATCCTTCCCATTTACCATTAGAATATTGACTCCATGAAGGCAGGGATCATTGATGTACCACAAGCACCTAGAACACTGTGTGGTACATAGTAGGTACTCGATAAATATTTTCTGGAAGAACAAATGGATGAAACTTACACATAACAAGATGGATTCTTTTATGAATATGAATATGAAATGAACTGAGATGATCGATATGTCCAAAGACTGAGGCTGCAGAGGTTACTTTTTTTCCTGATAGAAAGGATATGGCGGTAGGAAAGCATTTGCCTCTGAGGAGAAGACTTTCCTGAAAGTGAACCAAAAAGTATGGAAAGGAATCTTGAGATGACAGCACTGGTAACCCCTTCCTGTGTTATATTTAGGGAGGATTGACTTGGGGTTGAGAACACTCTGTTTTCGGTGTTAGGACTTATCCTTGTTTCTAATTAGAATCTGAGTGACTGAGAAAAGCAGTGTAGATCAGGTTCCCTGCCTCCTACACAAACATTTCCTGGTCCGGTTTCAGGTATCCCTTTCCTTAGGTGGGTTTGCCACTGAGAGATTAGAGTGCCTTGTGATTCAGAGCCCTGGCTGTCACAGGGGTGCTGACACACGTGCAGTATTTTGGATCTCTCTTCTGTTCCTCATTCATACTCACCTTCGGGCTGAAATGGTGAACTTTGCCAATGGAACCAAACGCCTGGATCTGAGTACCCTGTCTATCCACTTCCCTGGTCCCAGGATCGCCCCATCTCTGGTACGATTAAAAGGAGGAGAAAGGCAGGGAACATAGAAGAGAATGAGAAGAGTATGTATGCACTTGTGATGGAATCCTAAAGAAAGAAGATGGATGGTAGTGGCTGAAAGAAGGTGAATAAATTAGAAGAACGAATGGGTCGAAACCAAAAGAGAAGACAGGCCGAGTGGTGGGAGAGAACACAGCATTATTCATTTGCTTTGTGTGCTCTGTGCTCCCTGTCATTTTCATGCATTATATTCCCTAGTGACGTGAGGAGCACACTATTTATTTTTCTCCATAAAGTATGGAAAAAGCTACGTCGTCATTCAAATTTGAAACCATTGCCAATAGGAGAAGAAAATACTTTGCCAAAGTTTGCAAACATGAGTTGCTTTAAAAATGTAAAGATTAAAAGGCTCTCGAATGACCCTCCAACCACTAACACACTTTCCGAGACATTCCACATTAGACTTCTAACGAGATGTATTCTTTGATATGTCCAAATCAAGGCACTCCACACCACCTTTCTCAAGCTGGTTTCGGTCACCAGGAAATTTATGAACAGCAAATTAGCTTTGCTCAGTTGCCTCCTGAATATATATACACTCCAGGAGCAGCAGTAATTGTCAGGGAGCAATGTACTGACAGAAGGGAAAATGTTTTTTCATTTTTTTCCAAAAAAGGAAGAATCTATATGAAAGAGATTTCTCAGATCTTAAAGAGTGTCCAGTATAGTTCCCAGTAGCCTGTTGAAAGGCTTTGTGTTGTCTAAACAGTCTCCTGCAGGGTAATTGCCATAGCAGCCCATATAAAAGGAGCAGTGGAAAGGTGCAAAAGTCATCAGCAGGGAAGAAATAGGAAGCAATCAGCAACACTTTAAACAAATTTTTACCATGAAGTTACACTCTCGCTTGAGATAAGTGTCCTGGATCTGTTAAAGCTATATACACCTCACTAGTTTAAATGAGATGAGGAAAGTTTTCCTCTGGTTATTTATGAAGTGTTAGACTGCAGTGGATTGTGATACCTGAGTGAAGGCGGGCTGCCCACTTCTTAGGCTTGTTTTAAAGATGGATTACCTGCACTGAAGACTTGGGCACAGAGGCTTTTCAAATACTCGCCTGGACAAGTTGCTACCTTTTGCCTATTGGGCTAATTGTATTTTACTCAGCAGTCATTTTGAGGAGAAAAGCCCAAGATTTTCCTGTATTACCATAGGCGTGGGAAAGTGAGAGTTTGCTGCTGGAACTTGCTTGGCACCTGAGCCTCATGGCTGCTCAGCCATCTGTCTACGGTAAAAACGCTGCTTTCCCCTTTTGACTGGCCTTGATTTAGGTCCCATCATCCATTCTGGCATCTCCTTTGGAAGTGTCTTTTCAAAATGTCCTTATTTCCCAGTGAGTCAGACTCTGGTTGCTCTTTGCTTCTCCATTTGCCACCTTGTAAAAAGCTCTGATGGAGAACTGCTGGTTGATCCTAGACTAGTCTTCCACCTCTGCCGCCCCATCAGCAACAGCTTGGAACCACTGCACTGAAAGTGAGGTTAGAACACCTCTTCCTTCAAGGAAGCCTCGCTCTGCCCCACGCTTGTCTTTTTTTTGAATGATCATCCGCCTGCCTGTGCTTGAACCCAGTAGGCACCCCCTGCTGTGATCCTCATAGAATCAAGCTGGTACCCTGGGGCCCTAGATGCTCTGAGTGCATGAGTGAATTTTTCTGGCAGCCACCTCAATTTCTCCCCCCAGTGCCTTAACACATGCTCAATACTTTTCTATTATATTTGTTTCCTGGATGCATTGCTCTAGCTCTTGACAGCCCAGAGGTAGTGCTAATTCTCAGTTACAGTTTCTATTTCTGCCTTCTTGTTTTAATCACAAGGAAATCTGTAGGAAAATAAAGCTTTGCTTTTTTTTTTCCTAATTTATTTTTTAGACTTTAAGTTGAAACTTAGATGCTCACTTGCTGAGAAGCTGGAAAGGATATGTCATACAGAGAGTGCACCGTGAATTTAGACATATGGGTTAAGAAGACTTTTTAAAGTTACCATGAATAAAGTTAATCAACTTTGATGTCATTGTAATAGGCACTCTTCTTGTCTATACTCACAAAAGTCTTAAAATTATATGATACTAGTATTGAAAAAGAGTGTAGAAATTATCATGCCTGATCTCAAACAAAGACAATATTACCTACCTCCTATACATACTTAAAATGTCATCCAGTCTTTTAAATCTTCTAGAGACAAGGAACTTTCCCCATACAAAGAAGTCCATAAAACAGTCTCAACATTGTTAGGTAATTCATTCTCACATTTAAATGCCTCCAAGTAATATCATTCTACTGCCTTGTTTTGCTTTCTAGAAATATGTGAAATTTTAATAATGCAGTTTTAGAGTTGAAAGAGACATAGACAAAACCCTATTACATACCACAATTCTTCATTTTTTTTTCTCCCAAATGAAACATCTCTATTTCTTTCTATTCTTCATTGTGGGACGTGGTTGCAATCTGTTTTACATTTTAGTCTCCAGCGTTAGATTCAATTTCTATTAAAATTTGGTTTCCAGGTGAGATCATGGTGGCAGACATAGAGTTCAATTGCTAAAGAAAAGTCACAGGGCCCAAAATGACGATGCTTATAAATCTACCCTTTATTGCAGGCAAAGAGATATAATATGGCAAAAACATTAAAATAGATACCCATCCCAGCCAAGGTTACTTCACAGCAAGGGGTCTAGAAATTCTGGATGAGGCTTTAAGTATCATCCCTCTGGAAGGGCCATTCTAGACATACTTTTTTCTTGGATCAGTAATCAACGTGTGTGTCTAAAACACCTGAGAACCAGGTAGCCCAGAGTGGATGACTTACACTCTGCTAGTCACATAGACATGTTTCTTGCTGTGTGACCAGACCCAAGGGTAAAGCGCACCAGTTTATTTCAAGACCAGGTACAAACAATGCTGGCAAACTGATAAAACCACTCTAAAATGTGCCTTGGACTCATCAGCACATTTTCCTTCTTGACCAGGGGTCAGTGCTGTGTGTAAATACCTCTCTTATTCCAGCAAAACAGCTGAGACCAACACCAGGCCTTCTGGAATGACCTCTCACAACATAGCAGGACTGAACACCCACTTCAGATGTGGTCTGGCTGAGTCAGTATATGCTAGGGTAATGTCCCTCGCATTCTAAACACGATCATCCATCTCTCATTTTAAAATAGTCTCCATGATTTTCCCTTTTATCAGAAATCATTGACGCCTCCTTCTAGGTTCAGACTAAGGATGAGCCAATCTTGTTGAGGAAGGAAGTCCAACGAAAGTTTTATTTCACTAGATGGTGAGAACTGAAATTGATCTTGTCCAGGAATCCTGAGAGATTGGGGTAACGATTTCTGGGGAGCCTCCCGTCTATTTGTTTTCACCTTGTCTCTGGCTCCATCTCAACCTTGCCACATATTCCTTTTCTGGCTCTCAGGTTATTTGCTTATACTGGGGTCCTTCCAAAAGCTCCCAGTTTGCATGGCTGCGTCCTAGTTCCCTATGACATTTTTGTCAGCCACATCTCTCAGCCTTGTGTACAGCCTGGAATCCTGCTGAGAATGAACTTTTCTCCTAAATTGTGACTCTGATGCCTACTTGACAGGGGACTGCCTTCTTCTAAGTCCCCAGAGGCAGAGCAGCTTGAAAGTCCACACTGGCCTGGTTCAGTCCCTTGAGGATCTGTGCTCCGGAACATCCAGCTGCCTTCATGGTGTTACCCTTCTGCCCCGAAACAACCGAATTCTAGGTCCCTCCCTCTTACTGCTCACTCATTGGTAAGGCCCCCACATGCCTCATGTGTGAGCAAGCAATTCAAATAATTCAGCAAGAATAATCCTTCAGAAGGAAAGCTAAATTAACGAGGCAGACTAGTTTTGAAACAATCTTAGAATTTTAGAACTGGAGGCTCCTTAGAGATCATCTAGCCTAGTGGTTTTTAAAGTTTCTTTTTCTTTCCTTTTTCTAAGTAGAGTATTACAAGGAAATTCACATAAATTTAATCAAAACTAATCAGCTTGGAGGAAGGTATAAGGGTAGTTATTAGAATCAGAATGTAGGTCCCATTTGGGACCTCCTCAAGCTTCCTTCTTTGAGGAAGCACGAGTGTAGTTCGAGAACTACTGATTTATCCCAATGCCTTATTTTAAACAGAATTATTTGAATACCACAGGTATTAGAAGTTTCCATAATATCAGCTTGAATGATGAGCTTATTTTACTGTGTTTATATCTCTTCTGGTACAGAAAGCAGAAAAATCAGGTTGTCAAATGACCAAATTTATATGAATTATTTATTTCCATTCTATTAAACTTAAATTAACTTGTGTTTTTGAATGCTTAGCAAATGAAAGATACTTTACTAGTGATACAGGAGAGCCAAAAGGGGCCAACACACAGTGCTGTCTTCTGGAAGCTCAAGCACTAATGGGCATATCCTCAACTATAAAGCCAGGTATTGAGACAAGTGGAGAAAAAAATACAAAAAAAAAAGTAGAGTTTTTAAGGTGGGTATATTTTCAGGGTTTTCCCTATGGCAAATAGAACCGATAAGATTGTGTGTGTGTGTGTGTGTGTGTGTGTGTGTGTGTGTGTGTGTGTATCATATATACAACATATATATATAGTATATAGTATGTATATAGTATGTCATATATACTATATATTATATGTAATATATAGCATATCATATATTATACATAGTATATACAGAATTATCATGTGTAAAATTATGGGGTGAAAATTTTACTTATTTCTCACAGACCAGATTAACTACTCATTGCCCTTTTTTTCCAAACATATGCTTGTTTTTATTTTTAATGTTATCTAATATTATATGTAATATATATGTGGAGAGAGAGAGAGATTTCAAGAAATTGGTTCATGCATTGTAGAGGCTGGAAAATCTGCAGGGTAAACTGGCAGACTGTAGTCCCAGGAAAGAGTTAATGTTACAGCTTGAGTCTAAAGGCTCTCTAAAGGAAGAATTCCCTCTTCCTTGGAGGAGGTCAGTTTTTTTCTCTTAAGGTCTTTGACTGATTGAATGAGGCCCACCCAAATAATGGAGGCTAATCTGCTCTGCTCAAAGTCTACTGATTTCAATGTTAACCTTATCCTAAAACAAACAAACAAACAAACAAACAAACAAAAACCTTCTTACGGAGATCTAGACTTGTTTTTGATCATATATAAGGGTACCATAGTTTAGCCAAGATGACACATAAAATTAACCATCACAATTGGGAGAAAACAAGGAAATTCTCAAGCATAATAGAGCATATGAGGATTGGGTGATTAGGGAGGAAAGGCATTGTAAGTAAGTACAGGGAGTAGCATTCACTAAGACACACATCTGAGAAAATAGCCTAAACGCTAATACTAAGTGACTTACTTAAAAATTTAATTTAGGCAGAAAGACATCATTCCTAATGCATAGACTTGAAACGATTCCACACGAACACATTTTAAAAACCATTGCATTCAGGTAATAATTACAAATTGATTAATTGTACTAAATTCTACCATCCCCTCCTCCCAACGTACGCACCATTATCTGGTTAATCCGTAGACATTGTCTCCTAGTCTTATCCCTAGAGACTAGACTAATTGACCATAAACTTTTTATTTGAGGACTAATTGCAAATCTCTTTGTGAAAAAGAGGGCTGAATTATAAGGTGGAAGCCTTAAGTCTCCTTCTAAGTTGCTGTGTAACTGTGCCTTATAAAAAGGTATAAATAGTCTTACCTATTTTTATGATTTTCCATAACAATTCCCTTCAAAAGGTAAGTAATTCCTAATTTTACTCTATGCAAACTTATGGGGTGAAAATTTTACTCATTTCTCATAGGCCGGGTTAACTACTCATTCTTATGTTTTTTCAAACTAGTGCTTGTTTTTTATTTTTAATGTCGTCTAATAGTTGTTTTTACTACTCTTGATTACATATTTATAGCATTTCTAATTATCAGAGGGCATTAAAATTTTAGTTACAGAAATAATGCTTCGCTATTTATGGCAACAATGTGGATACATATTTATAGCATTTCTAATTATCAGAGGGCATTAAAATTTTAGTTACAGAAATAATGCTTTGGTATTTATGGCAATAATGTGCTGTGATACCTTTCTGAGTAGTGACTGAAAGAGAGGTAAGCTAGCTGTTTTTTTATCACATCTCAATCATAGTTTTGAGAACTTGCATGTTCTAGCCTTTAGGAGAGTTCCTGGGAAACAGATAGAAATGAGAAGTGGACATAACTTTAAAGAATCTGGCATAGGAAAAGTACTAAAGGAGAAAAAAGATTCCAGAACCTGAGGGCACAGGACAGGGATGACATGACTATTGGTCTCAGGTTGACTGGCCACAAGATAAGTTAAGGGCAATTTTACAGAAGACATGATGCTAAGCTGGGTGTTGGCTGATAAATGTGATTTCATCAGGAAAAAAGAGGGGATGCCTTCTAGGTAGGGGAGCCGGTGTGAGCAATGTCAGGCAGGCACAAAGTGCCTGGGGTAATCAGAGAAGGCCAGCAAGACCAGAATGGCCAGAGGGTATGTGGACATGGGAGGGAAGGAAGTGATACTGAAAAGGTAGACAAGCCAGTAGAGTCTGACTGCTGATAATTTCGAATACTATTTTATTTTTTGCACATTTATTTATTCATTCATTTTCTTCTTTCTTCTTTCTTTCTTTCTTTCTTTCTTTCTTCCTTCCTTCCTTCCTTCCTTCCTTCCTTCCTTCCTTCCTTCCTTCCTTCCTTCCTTCCTTCCTTCCTTCTTTTCTTTTTTCTTTTTTCTTTTTTTTTTTTTACAAAAGTAATGCAGGCTAATTGTAAAAATCGTTATCACCTTTACGCTTTATTCTTTTATAAGGTAAAGGTGGCCAAATATCTAAAGGTTAAAATTCACTGTTTGATCTTCTTAAGGTCAGTGCAATACCTGATTTCAGCTGGTTTAACCCAGAAATATGCACGTTTTGTACATGCCATAGAAATCCTTACATCTTCTCTAACTAAACTAGTAGAGAAAACAGAGGAGTGTTAAGCAGTGTTTCATAGAAAGGGCTTGCCATATGTTTGGAGATTCAGAGCTATGTTGATATGAATTAGTGCTCATTGGAGAGCCATATTGCACTACCTTAGATAGCTAAAAAAAAAACAGTTAAACAGCAGTTTATAACTGATTAAGTACAAAATAAATGTTCTCTAGTACTACAATAACAATTCCAGTACAATTGTAAACGGCCATATTTGTTTTAAATTATTTGAATATAAATACAGTCAAACTATTTTAACATTTTAAACCATTTTACTGAAATAAAGCAGTTGTGTTGGAAATATCTCTAAGAATTCATCCTGCTATTATTTGGTTTCATCTACATTAATGGAATAAGACTCCATTAAAAAATACAGAGAAATAGATTTTACAACTTTTATGGAGTATTTAAATAATCTCCGTGAAAACACAGGCTTTTGTTTTGCTTTCCCCAACTAAGCTATGCTATAGCTTAAATCTCTAACCTCTTTTTATCAGATCTTAATAGAGACCGAGTATATCAATCATCATCCTCTATAACAGGGTTACCATATCTGTCTGTTACTTCTGCCCTTTTTCTCTATATGCCAAAGAACACCAATTCAAGGCCAATTGCTTACTTATAATGTGCATTTCTACCCATCTTCCTCTGAGAGTGACACACATACTAGTATCCTACTCACAAGTGGAGAAACTGAGCCACTGCAGCAAATCACTTATTGAAATGAATCTAGTAAATTTCTTTAAGGAACAAAAATTTATGTCTTTAGTCCCTAAGCGTGTTGACCCCCACAGTACCAATTCTTGAGAATCACAGACTGTGGAATAATAAACAAGTACACCTGCAGATTGCTTTCTCTGTGAAGTAAATTATTGAAGGTTTTGTAGAAGTTACAGAAAGAGCAATGGTAGAAGCAGACTACAAAATTATGTTACTGGTAATGTGTTTTAAAACTATTGCAGGGCCAAATTGCTGTAGAATTTATTCCTGGGATGTTATTAATGGAAAAGCTTCAATTCGTGGGGCCATGTTTCGGGGTTAATAAGGGACACCCTTGAACCATTGCATAGTGAACTCATCTTTTAACATGGAGGGATCTTAACTATGAAGATTTTAAAATCAATTTGTTAAAAGTCCTGTTACGTTAGGTATTTTCTTAGATTATAGGCAATAGAAACAGAAAATACATTGAACTAAAAAATAAACATCTAGAGGGATAACCCATATCCTAGAGCATATTTAAATAATTCAAGCAAAAAGTCTTGCTGCTGCCTTTCTGTCCTGTACCAGTGCTCCCACGGTACTCATCTCATTAGCTTTTCAGCATTACGGTGTATCGCTACTTTTTAAAAAAGGATGGTTACCCCAGATTTGTACCCAGAGCTCCTCATAGAGACTTCAAATGCATCAGCACAGTAATTGAGAATGAGGCAAGAGGGCAAGGGGATGGATCCTGTGTGAAAAATGAAGGCAGGAAGTCTTGAGCATTGTTCTTATGCTAAAAGTATCAGGTATCTCTCAAATGTGCTCTAATCTTGGTGTGTGTCATACGCAGTGTCGTTTGCAGCGGAAAATCCAATCCATCTCTACCTATTAAAGCTCTTCTTTATAGAAGGGATTTATTCTTAGTTAAGTAGAATCTGAATCAAAGGAGCAGAATCTGAAGCCTTTGTGGGCTAATTCCTACTCTTCTATCAGGTCGTGTGATTGCCCAGCTCATTCCACCAGGCAGTGTTTCTGATTCCGCTCCTTATGTGTGACTCCAAAATGTGTTTCTGAGATTTTCTCCTGAAGCACTGTCACAGATATAGCAGCCAAGGTCAGAACTGTTAGAAACTGGGGGATTTCATGTGCCTAGAAATATAGGACATTCCCCCACTCTCTTGTTTTTGTGATAACTGAGAGAAACAAGAGGGCAGATCTGGCATTCCTTTTCATTGTGTGTGGGGTGTGGTGGTGGGGGTAATGAGTTAGGGGGGCAGGGACGAGTGAGGGCAAGGAACAGAGGAAGGAGACTTTGGGAGGAGAAGGGACTGGGAAGTAAGCCCAGGGCTGGTATCTGGGGAAAGGAGAACCAATACCTCTTTTGTTGTCAGGAAAGCCCTGGGCACAAAGGGTGAGTTTGAATTTCACTTCAGGTCAGTTCAGGGCATTGTGAAAAGGCTGTTTTCAGACAGTGAGCTTAACTGAGTGACTCTGAGGTAATTAAATCACTACATTAGGCTGCTGACCATGAAAGCAGAAAAATACAAGCACACAAAAAGAAGAAAACAAAAACCTTACATTTGTATCTAATTATATAATTAAAATGTTTACTGTTCCATGTAATAATTATGTGGCTCATATTTGATCATGACGGAGTTTCTCTAATTGGTTAAAAAGTTTTACCCATTCTTCTTGTGGGACAAAATTGGGTTTTATTTAGTAATTTTTCATTTAGGGACGTAGGCTTCCATGACATCTGACTTTGTTTTATTCTCTAGGGTTTTAGCAACTTCTGTGGTAATTTTCAGTTTTATTTCCTCCCTTCAGTGATGTTCGTAATTGTAGACAGCCAGTCACCTGAGGAAAGGATATTTTTTAGTCCTCCATTTGCTTTCCTAATGTAAATTTGGCTTCTCAGACTCTATAGTGCACAGTAGGTATCAAACCAGAAGTTATTCTATGGTACTGAGAAGGTCCCCTGAAGAGGAACTGTTGGCTTCCGCAGTTCCATTGTGACTGGCTCATTTCCCCTCCTTCAGTCAATATTTCTTGAGCTTCCTGCAGCTTTAGATCTTGATTATTCCAGGACTGATTAATCTCGTTGCAAATTATCCATCTTTTCTTCCTCCTCATTGCCTGTCTTCTTCCTCACTGCCCATCTTCTTTTTATATTTTCTTTATCTATTTATGTTTTGCCATTTTACAAAAGAACTCCAACGGTCATCGGAATAAGGCACTTGGAAAGAAAAATGATAAAAGGGAAAGTAGTCACATGTTGTATTTGTTCATTGCTCTGTTTAATGGGCGATAGGAGAGAGTATGCCGAAATTTAGGACTAAAGTTAAATTTTACTTTTAGTTATAGAATTCATTGATCTATTGTCTGTAACTTCAAATAAGTACAATTTCGTGGGAGAAGTGGGTTTATAATGATGTATTGAGAATTCTTAATCTAATGTAGAACAAAGATTGCTTCCTTTATATGAGGCGATTGTCACTACTGATAATCTGTAGAGAGGAGTCCAGAAAGGAAAATGAATCAAGTCAAGCTGGGAATACATATTACCAGTCACATAACATGCTGTTTCTCTTGGGGGGAAGGCATTATGTCACTTAATAGAGGCAAAAAAGTCTGTCCAATCAGAGAAAGCTCAGATCACAAAGGTGAGCCTGCTGGGCTGCTCCACTGCGTTCTGGGAGCTGGATGGGGCTGTATGGAGGGGAAAGAAGGTAGGAGACAGGTTCATGGTAGAGCTAGCTGAATTGGAGAAATGGTTGGAGTTTTTGTCCCAGTTTTCACCTCCCATTAACCCTCGTCCTACAGTAAACTACCCACTTCAGAGTTGACTCTAGGTACCTTTCAAGGTAACAATAAACACACTATTTCTTTTTCTTTTTCCAGTGTGCTAATGAGAAAAGACTAGAGTAGTGGTTCTCATCTCTGGGCAATTTTACCCCCACAGAGCATTTGGCAATAACCAGGCAACTGAGGTCACTACTGGCATTGAGTGATTAGAGACCAGGGATAATGCTAAACATTCTACAGAGCATAGGAAAGACTTGCATAAAAAATGAATCATCTGGCCCCAAATATCAGTACTGTTGAGATTAGGAATTTCTGGGTAGAGGCATCTATTTATGGCCCTTAATTCCTCTCTCAGGTAATAGATGCACTTGTTAAAAAAATGCTTCTCTGGAGACATCCATCTATGCATCTCTCAATGTGGTCGAGAGAAAAGAACATATACATAGGTCAGAAAAGTAGGGGCCCTTGAGGAACCTCATTGACGACACAGGGGCAATGCCTTCATGTGAAGCTAAGTAATGTAATGATTGCACCCACCAGTATGTACCCAGGAGAGCTTAACAAAGAAAGCAAAAATTTTGGTGTGGTTAGTTTTAATTCGGTTGGCATGTAGTGGGCGAAGCAGTATAATAAGTGCAGCTATAGCCACAAAATGCTGGGCAAACAATGATTAAAAAGACAGAAGCTGCAACTGACACCAAGAACCCTTTAATCCATGGGAGAGGAAAAAATAGCTACCTCGCAAAGGATGACAGGAGGTGAGGGTGCATGGGCACCAGTAGGAGGGGCATATGTTCTACACTTTGGGGCCTAGAGGCATCATCATGGAGAAAAAAAGATGGATAGATGGACAAATCATAATTAGCTTCTCTTGGTAGGCTGTAGCAGATAGACGCTGAGACCAGTAATCATTCTGATTGGCTTGGTACATGGAGAGTTAGAACACATCAATCTCCTTTGCCATACGTCTGGGGATATTGGTAGGTGTTTTTCACACTCATCATAGGCACAAAATGAATTTCTAATTTGGGGGAATTATCTTTAGAATTTTAATTCATGAGAAAATTTAAGAAATGAAAAATTAGTCTATACATACACTGGGCAAAAACATGAGACCCCCATGTCAATGTTTTGTTCTGAGGAGGCATGTATATATAGTCTGAGGAAAGTCAATTTTTTTTTAAGGCAAATTTGCATGTAATCACTATTTATAAAAAAAATCAATCTGCTAAACTCATTGGTGATTCTAAGGATTCCTTTTCAAGCTTTTTCTCTGCCTAATTGACTGCATACTTCATGATTGACCTACTGGCCATCCATTGTCTTCTCAGAAAAATCTTAATTTGTTGTAGCCTCAGGGGAGACACCCAAACACCAGGCTCTCTGAGGTAGTTTCTCTGGTTGCCATAACAAATTACTACAAACTGAGTGGCTTAAGGCAACAGCAATTTACTTTCTCACTGTTCTGGAGACCACAAGTCTGAAAATCAAGGTGCGGGCAAGGCTATGCTCCCTCCAAGGGCTCTTGGATAGAGTCTATTCCTTTCTTCTTTCAGATTCTGGTGAGTGTTAGCATCACTCCAATCCCTGCCTCGGTTTTTCTCCTGTGTGTCTTGACGTCCTTTCCACTTCTGTATCTTACAAAGACAGCTGCCATTCAGTTGAGCAATCTGCCCTCTCCCCGCCATCAGTCCCCAATCCAGGATGATCTCAAAATCTTTAATTACATTTGCAAAGACCTTTTACCAAATAAGGTCATAGTCATAGGTTCTGGGGATGAGGATGCAGCTACATCTTTTGGGGAGGACACCATTCAATCCACTATAGTTACCTTTACACAAACAGCACAGTCAACTGTGCAGTGCTGCCAATCCACAGCTAGGGTAACCAACTGTCCCTGTTTTCTTTGCATAAGAGATTTCCTAGGAGTGGGACTTCTAGTGCTGAAACAGAGGAAGGAGCATCCTGGGTAAACTGGGATGGCTAGTGAAGCTATAACTGGACCAAGAGCCTGTGTGACCAACACCACCATTGTGGAGGCTTGGAAGTCATCGCTGCATGATGTCAATGCAGGAGAAAGCAAATACCTCTGAGAAAAGGTGGATGGGCTCTGACGTGCCCCTTCTCTTTCTTTTGACCTCCGCTTTGACAGCTGTGATGAGTTAGTCAGAGGCTTCTGCTGGAAGGAGAGACCTTAAGAGATTGGTTCTGTCTGTCAGAGCCACTCTTGGACTTAATTTCTGCTCATCTCATTACCTGTGGCAGCCCTGCGGTTTCTCTGCAGCTCTTAGTGTTTCTAAAAGCAGCCGTGGGAGAGGCAGCTGGCTGGTTACATTTTAGCTACCTGGCCAGTGATACCTCAGCAATGTGTTTCTTATGGACCTAGCAATGATTTACATCGTGCTAAAGTGTCTTTCCCCTTTTCCTCCCCACCCCCTTCAGCCTCCTCAGCAGGAGAGTCAAGAGAAGTAGCGAGTAAAGCTGGGGCTTTGATCTTCTAAGAGGCGGTGTTCCTTTCTCTGTCTGCTTGGACCAGAGGTCACTGGGTGAGGAGCAGCAGAGCTGACCTCAGCCAGGGCCCACACGCCTCCCTCTTTGAAGAGTTCATCACAGCCAAGGGCAATGAAAGAGGTCTGGTGTTCGCTTGCTATGGAGTTGTCTGCGTGTCATAGCCCTCCACCTTATTCTAAAGAGAACAAGATAATCCTGCCTTCAAACCAACTTTACGAGCTTCTAGTACTGCACACATCCTCTGACCTGAAGTTTCATGGCCAAGGGGCTGTATCTAGTTGCATTTTGAACCCCATTTTATTCTCCATGTTGAAAAAGATAAGAATATTTGTGGGAAAACAGCTGCTTTGGATCAAGTTTGAGGCAGTAAATTAAAATACAAAAGCAACATGAATGAAATGGTGGAGTCAGGACGTGATCTTGATGATGAAATGAACACACTTTCTGCTTTTGTCACAGATTGACTTCATCTTCATTAACACTGATTTTACTTTTTCATGATTAAAATTTTAATCACTTAATTCAATGATTTACGAAAAACCTTTTGATCATTGTCACATATAATTGTGATGGTTTAAAAAAAATTATGCAATAATTTTTTGTTTTTGAAAGCAAGCTTTTTAAATATTAGTTATTACTGAGATCCATTTATTCATTCCATTTCCATTTATTCATTCATTTATTAAATCTTGATTTACTTATAGTGTTTTGGAACGCATAGATTTGTATACTTTTCTTAGCGGTTGCTTTCTGTATTACAATATGAATAAGTAATTTATCAGAGTCTACTGGCATTAACTTACATTTTGCTACTTTAGGTGAAGTGTAGAAAGCTTACTCCCATTTAGATCCCTTTACCTTCCTAGTTTTTAGATATAATTGTGTTTATTTCCTTTATATACATTGATCACCACATCAGATGGTTTTATGATTTTTGCTTCAAACATCAGATATGATATAAGAAACTTATGAGAAGATGGATAATCTATTATACTTGCTCATTTTTCCTTTACTTATTTTTACCCATTCCCATGTTCTGTTCTTCCTTTCTGAAATTTCAAGTCTTTTTTAGTTTAGTTTAGTTTAGTTTAGTTTAGTTTAGTTTAGTTTAGTTTAGTTCAGTTTAGTTTCAGGTATACAGCACAATGGTTAGACATTTATATAATTTATGACATTTTCCCCCCATTTCTCTAGTACCTATCTGGCACTATACATAGTCATTACAATATTATTAACTATATTCCTTATGCTGTACTCCACATCCCCATGGCTGTTTGTAACCACTCATTTGTACTTCTTAATCCCTTCACCTTTTTTACCCAGACCTCTAATCCTCCTCCCCTCTGGCAATTACCAGTTCGTTCTCTGTTTCTATGAGTTTGTTTTTGTATTGTTTGTTCATTTCTTTTGTTCCTTAAATTCTGCATATAAGTGAAATCATATGGTATTTGTCTTTCTTGTCTGGCTTATTTCACTCAGCATAATATCCTCTGGGTCCATACATGTCATTGCAAATTGTACAATTTTATTTTTTTTATGGCTAAATAATATTCCATTGTATATATGTACCATAAATCCAATAGTCTATTGATGGGCACTTAAGTTGCTTCTACATCTTACCTATTGTAAATAGCACTGCAGTGAACATAGAGGTGCATAACTCCTTACAAATTAGTGTTTTGGCTTTCTTTGGACATATACCTGGTTCAAAAGGTAGTTCTATTTTTGATTTTTTGAGGAACCTCCAAACTGTTTTCCATCGTGGCTGTACCAATTTGCAACCCCACCAACAATGTATGAGGGTTCTATTTTCTTCACATCCTTGCCAGCACCAAGTCTTCTATTATCATTTCCTTTCTCTAAAGAAAACTTCCCTAAGCCAATCTTTAAGGGTAAGTTTGGTACCAATAAATTTTCTTGGTTTTTCTTCATCTGAAAATGTCTTTATTTTTTCTTCATTACTGAAGAATATTGTCACTGGACATAGGATCCGTGGTTGACAGTTCTTTACTTTCAGCGCTTGAAAAATATTGTTCCACATCCTCTGTCTTCTGTGGTTTTAGATGACGAATCTACTGTAATGTGTCATTTTCTTTGGATTCTTTCAAGATTTTTTCTTTGTCTTTACTTTTCGGAGGTTTAATTATGATGTGTCGTGGTGTGGATTTCTTTGAGTTTATTCAAGTGAGGTTTGGTCCCTTAAATGTGTAAATTTATGTCGTTCTCCAGATTTGGGAAGTTTTCGGTCATTATTTCTTGGAATACTTTTTCAGCCCCACTCTCTTCTTTCCTTCTGCGACTCCAATGATATAACTATTAGCTTTTTTTTCATTGGCATATACATCTCTGAGACTGTTCATTACTCCCCCCACTCTATTGTTCAGAATGGGTAAATTTTATAGATTTATCCCTGAATTCATTGAATTCATCCTCCTTGATTTCTATTCTATAAAATATATCCAGTGAGATTTTTTATTTCTCTCATTTCTGTTATTTCCATTATTTCTCATTTCTATTTTTTTTTTTTTTTGCTGAGATTTTCTTTATTTTTTAATTTGTTTTAAGAGAATTTATACTTGTTTGTTGAAACTTTTTTATGATGGCTTCTTTAAAATTCTTGTCAGATAATGCCAATATCTGACTCTTCATAATATTGACATCTATTGATTGTCTTTTCTCATCCAAGTTGTGATTTTTCTGGTTCTTCGTAAAACGAGATTTTTTTAATCACAAATTTTGAATATCATATTATGAAGCTCTGAATCCTATTTAATTTATTATTATTTTTTTTTAATCAAGTAGTCTCTGTCGAGGTGTAGCTTGAGACTAGGTGTGTTATGTTGAGCTTTATGCTAGGTCCCAATGATATCATCCCAGCAAAGTGAAGCACTTATTTATACTGTCTTGCCACAGACAGGAGAGGTGGCATTTCAGTTTCCCTTCACCTCATCAACACTTCCTAGGGGAAAGTAGGCGGTCGCCATTTTCGTTTCTGAGTCAAGGTGTAAGCACAGCTCCCCAGGGCCCTGTTGAAACCAGAGAAGAGATTGCACTAGGAGGAAGAAGCAGAATTCCAAGTAGTCTTGTCTCCTGACACTTCTTACCACCTCATTGATGCTGGTTGAGAGTGGAGGATTAGCTTTTCACTGAACTCCACTGATAGAGGAGGAAATGGAGAGTCAGTGTGTGGACCAGGCCAGCTTTGCCCTATCTCATTCTGACTCTGCTGCCAGATGGGGAATAGAAGATTAGCTTACCACTGAGCCCCACTTATACTACCTGGAAAAGGAATCAAAATGTCTCATTTATTCATGTATTTAAGTAGAATTTATTGAACACCTATTATGTCTCCCAGATATTGAAGAAGTTGCATAAGATAAGTAAGGAATTAAGACAAAGTTGGGTCTCTTCCTTTGTGGAACTTACAGTCTAATGAATCAGACAAGAATTAAAGAAACAAATTTCTAAATAAATATTTAAATCAGGTAAAGTGCCAAGAAGACTTACAATAGGAAGGGTAGAAAAGTCTTCACAGAGGCAGTGATATTTTGATTAAATCTTGAGTGAGCAGGAGTTGGCTTGATGAAAGATATTCCAGGGAGGAGGAAAGAATAGTTGGTGCAAAAATCATGAATTAGGAAGGACTTGGCAGGACTGTCAAATAGAGCTATGATACAAGCAACATATATAATTTAAAATTTTATAGTAGCCACAGTAAAAAAGTAAAAGAAAACAAATAAAGTTATAATAATACATTTTAACCTCAAACATCTCCAAATATTATCATTTTAACATGCCATAAGCATAAAATTTAAAAAAATATTTTATATTCTTGTTTTGATACCAAGTCTTTGAAATTTGATATGTTTTTTTACACTTACAGTGCATCTCAGTTTGGACTAGCCATGGTTCAAGTGGTCACAAGTAGTGAGTGGCTATGATATTGGACACCACAGTTCTAGAATACAGTAGATCTTAACTGGGTGGTGGGTGTTGAAAGTTCAGGCTTAAATCAGGGCTAGAATCATAACCCCTGTGTCACTGAGGTAGTTGAACATGGGAGACACCGTACATGGGGAGACTTGGACTAGACAGTTGCAATATGCCACATAAAAGATGATTAGGCATTTGCAATATGTCAGATGAGAGATGATTAGAGGATGAGGGCAAGAAAGTAGTTTGGAGGGACATTTCAAAGGGATAATTGCCTGAATCCACAGGATTCAGAGTCTGATTTTTTGTAGTGATGGCTTAGGGTTCCAGTATGAGCATGTCTCTCTTCAAAGCTGGGAATACCAGAGCAAGAGCAGGTTGGGATGAGAGGATGTTTGTTTTTGATAAACTGAGACTGAGGTGCCTGTAGAGCGATTTGTGAAATGAGAGTTCTGGCAGAAAGAAATGATAATCAGTGTTCGTTCGAAGGGTCAGCACAGACATAGCAGAGTGGAGGCCTTCATACTGGGCCACTTTTCGGCATGTCCTTGGTTTAGTACCAGTTACTCAGGAGGCATGGACTCATATTTCCCAAAGCATGACCAGGCACACTTTTTTCCCTGGAAATTTGCGCTTGCGGTTTGCTCTGCCTGGAATGCTCTGCATGGCTTGTTCCCTCATCTTTTAAGTCTGGGCTCCAATGATACCTTCTCAGTGAAGCTGTCCCTAAACACACCATTAAAAATTACAATAGTCCACTCTATCCTTCTCTGAAAGTACTACTGTATTTTGTTGAATCCTAAATGCTATCACTGATGATTTATATCATTATTTTATGACCCACCATAAAGCAAAAAAAATCACTAAGTAAAATATGACTCACCATCAATTTTAAAATGCATACTAATTTACATATGACAAAATGTAAAAAGTTAAGTATAAAAAAATTAATGAAAGATAATATCAAATTTTTGTTTATTTAATTTTGTTTAATGTCTGTTTTTCTGCTATTATGTAAACTCCAAGGATTTTAGTGTGTTTGTTCACTATCTACAACAAGGTCTGGCCCCTGGCAGGTACTGAATAGTAACCAAATGAATTTGTAAAACATGTCTCCAACCAAAAGTAACTATGGTGATAAGACACAGACATTTAAAAATAGGCATTGCATAATGAAGTTCAGGTCAGCAGCAGCAATTCAAGTTTGTGCTCTGCGAACACCTCAAAGGAAGGAAACAGAATATTATTGCTAAAGCTTTCATTTTAATTACAAACATTGTGTTGTTAAACCTGATACGTGTTAATAAATAGCAACAAGATGCACCTCTATTCTGCTCATCACAGGACCAAAGGATATTTAAAAAGGAAAAGGAGAGAGGATTTAGGAGTAAAGTAAAGATTCCTTTTCCCTCCACTGTACAGCACAAATTTTTTTACTCATGTGCCCACACTTGACCTCTTATTTCCCATTTTCACCCAGGACTTCTGTGACAGCTCCATGACAAGGGCATCTAATCATTTCTAGCATGTGACAACATTTGGTTCAGATTCCCTTATCAGCATTACCTTTTCTTCTCTCCTATTTGCCCCACCTCCACCTTAAAGGAGACCTGGAATGGACCTCAGAGATCAGTGACACGTCCACCACTTCTTCAAACACTCATGTAGAAAATCTTTCAGAGATATGATTGCGGGACCTTAGACCTGGGAAATAACTGTCATCAAGACCTTTACATCTGTTAAAGGAATTTATTCCAGTGACATTGCTCGGTCCTAAATTTACCATTAGAATTTTTTTTAAATACACAATGTGAACTCTTTTTGCTTTTAAAACAAATTCATCTAAACTCAATTATGTCCATTGGTAATTATAAATCAGCTTATTTAAATAATTCGAGAACTCCAATTTAATTTCTCTCAATAGCGTGTGTAAAAATCAGTTAGATTTTTAAAAGGTTTTTTTTGCCTTTAAAAATGTGTAGATAACATTATAGCAATTTTAATAGTTTGAATATATTCAATACATTTTCGTTATAAACAATGCATATTCAGCAATATGAAATTACGTCTAGTATATATTTTTGTACTTCCCATTATGATTACCTATTAGTGTTCAATGTAATAGCTCCAACTAAAATGAAACATTAAACATGACTTTTAATAGACACTTAAAAAGAAACTTTAGGGTGCTGAAAATGTTGCTTTTTAAAATTAGAGTTACTTCCAGATTTCTATAGCGCTCTGACTACAAAACTACTTTTAAATATGCCAAATTATTGTGGTGAGAGGAAAATCTGAAATTTCTTTTTGTTGACCTGTAAAGACTTTCTTTATGAGTCATTTGTAAATGTATCACTTTTTTGAAAGTCAAGCTGTTTTCTAAAGCTCCATGTAAATCCATGTTAGCTGATTTGCTGTGATCCATGGTCCTTAGTCAGAAGCAAGTGTTAGGAAAATTCCTCACATTTATATGTGAATTTTCTCTGTATCAACTCTGCTTTCTAAATAGGGTGAGAAAATAAAACACAATTAATGCATAAGTAATTCTCAGAAAATTCTTTAAAATTTAAGTTATAGGGTGAGAGACACACTTCTGAATAGTTGTGATTCTTTGCTTAAATGGTATATTTCCTCCAATTTGTTTTCTAGAATATAGCATGGTGAACACAGACAAAAGAAATTTGATGCTGTTTGAAATACAAATAATTTGGAGCCATTTAAACAAGTATTGCATTTGGGCAAAATTTAAAGTTTTATTTGTTAATTTTAATGTCTCTACTTTGAAAATTATTTTAATTTTATTTCTAAAATCACTTTATTGAGGTATGAGTGACATAAAATTATTTTTATTTTAAATTTACCTCCAACTTTAGATATTTTAGATGTAATTTCAACTGCTGCTAAATTTTTTATAGTCCTATTATTGAAAAAAATTATAAAGATAAAACAGGAGCCAAATCTTAAATTAAGAGGCATGCATTATTCTGTAAAATGATGTAAAATATAAATCAAAAAGAAAAAAATAAAGGCACTATAAAATAAAATGTGAATCTTGAAGTTACTTTAATCTCAATTAAAATATATGTTTCTCTTGAGCAAAAACTTAAAGATATACTTTTTGACAGTTTTAAGTTACCATAGTTATTTTCTTCTGATAGTAGAATCAAGTAGCATTATTTATTATACAACATCTATTTCTTTTGTAAATGTATTTTCTGAAATTTGGCACTTTAGCAATCATAAGAAAATATTTTATTTATATATTAGACACCTACCGAATGAAGTTTATTTAGAGCAATAATATAATAATTTAATTTTGAAAGACATGGGATTATATGGTAGCTTAAGAAAAAAACTATTTTCAATTTAAATGTCAAATATTGATGCTGTAAAGCCTAAATATAATTACCAATACATAAATTAATAAAAGCACGTATAAAAATTTCTCTCTAAATGAATACTCCATAAAGTTATTATTTTCACTAAAAAATGTGAAAAAGACACTCTGATCAGTACATTACTGAATATCTGATTGCAATTCTTAGCATGTATCATGTAACAAATTATAATTAGTGTACCTGCTTTCTCTTTTCTGTTTCTTAACTACATATATTAGTAGGCCTTTGCTCTCCAGAATTTTTTTTAACATATTTATTGATTGATTAGAAAAGATCTAAAATTTTATGAATACTAATATTCTAAGATTTTGATGACATAAACTAGCAGTTGGAAACAAAATGCAATTTAAAATAAACTGTCTTTCTTTTAAAATTGTTTTATGTTCTATGATCATAAATCTAATGGCTATGTAGCTTACTAAAATAAACCATGCCACAGATAAAGAAGCATGTTTCTAACTTAATTTTTGAGTGTATTCTAGCACATTTAAAAATTCAACCATCAAATATGGTTATATTTTAGTGATATGTTTATATCTTTTAAAAACTCTTATTTTTGTTGGTTTGTTATTTATGTCTTTCTGTGAACTAATGAGCCCTTTCTGGTTGATTTAGCACTAATTCAATTTTTAAACAACTTTTTTGAGATGAAATTCACATACCATAAAATTTATTCATTTAAAGTATATATATAATTCACTGATTTTTAGTATATTCACAGAGTTGGACAACCATCACCACAATCAATTTTAAAACATTTTCATCAGTCCACAGAGGAACCCCATAGCCATTAGCAATCACCTTCTATTCACCCCATCCCTAGTCTCCCTAGCCCTAGACAACTACTGCTTTACTTTTTGTCTCGATGAATTTGCCCATTCTGAACATTTTATATAAATGAAGTCACTCAATTTATGACCTTTTGTGGCTAGCTTCTTACACTTGGCATAATATTTTTAAGATTCATCCATGCTGTAGCATTTATAAGTACTTCATCAATTTTCACTATGAATAATTATTTTATAGATGTATTACATTTTGTTTAACCATTCATCAATTGGTGGACATTTGAGTTATTTCCACTTTTTGGTTGTTATTAATACTGCTGTTATGAACATCTATGTACAAATTTTTGCACAGACATATGTTTTTATTTTGAGGGGATATAATCCTAAGACTGTAATTGCTGGAGCATAAAGAAACTTTAATGCCAACTCCAATAGTAACTCAAAATTTTGAGGAACTGCCAGCCCGTTTTCCAAAGTGGCTTCTCTATTTTCTGTTACCACCAGTGGTGAATAAGGGTTCCAAACTTCCTCTACCTCCTCACTAACATTTATTATTGTTTATCTTTTTGATTATAGGTATCCTAGTAGGTATGGTGGTACCTCATTGTGGTTTTGATTTGCATTTCTCTGATGGCCACTAATCCAATCTTTGTCTAGACCAGAAAAGCATGCTTTTCAACAATCAAACTTACATTTTCTAGAATTTCAAATGGTTTTTTTCAGAAAAATATATGCATTAAAAGTGTTCACACATATGCTATTTATTCTACGTAGTTATCAAAGTGCGAAGATTGAGTTGGTGGACTAGGAGATTGTCAGACCAAATTCTCATTTCTCTTTCTTTGTGAGCAGTTAATCTTTCTCCCATAGTGGACTACACAATCTTAGAACACAAAATTGTTGGACTTGTTGGACTCTTAATGATAAGAATAATTACTGCTATTTGGTTCTCTGTCAGTTCTTCTCAAACATTGATTCCTTTCATTCTTACCGCAATGCTGGAGGAGGTATTATCATTCTCATTTGGAGTTGATAGAGTGATCCATTATAGAGTCATAACTTCCATACTAGCATTGGAAGGCTTTCTTGGAAATAAATTTAGCATACATTTTGTTTGTTTTACGGTTATGGAAGTAATCCTAAAGATGGAAGCTCAGGAAATAAGTAACTATGTTGGTCGCTAATGGCAACCCTTGAGTCCCCAGCTTGGTAGAGAATATATGCCTCAGTGCCTTTCCATCCAAGGTGAGCTGAGTGGTTATTGGCCACTTTCCCATAGGGTGCCCATCGGTTTAGCTGAGTAGTGAAGGGCACTGATAAATTATCGAAACTCCCCACCCTTTTCAGCTGGATAAGAGCTGAGCCTCCAAGCATTAAAAAAAAAAAAAAAAAAATAAAAAAAAAAAAGAATCTTGAGCATGCCTTTTTTGAATTCATTAAGTAGAAGTTTAAAGACCTCACTGATTCCTCTCTAGGCCTATACCAGGGGTAGGAAGCCTGGAGCTAATGATGGAAGTCAAGAGTGGACCGAGCAAAAGAACAAAAGACTTTGAAGATGAAAGAAATAGGAACTGCAAAGGGTTTAGGCCTCTAATGAGCAGGATCTGAAGAGGACTCATTTCAGCTTGTACAGCACTCCTTTCCCACAGGCATCCCAGCAGCGGTCTGTCATGATGCAAAGTAACCTTGTGCTTGATTCTAGCAGGCAGGCAAAGATGGCCCCTGGACCAAGCCTCTCATCAACTAGCTTTCCTTCACCACTCCTCAGTACCACCCAGACTGACAGCTCTAGAAAACAAATTGTCATCGTGAGGAAAATCTGGAGGCATAGCACTTGTTTGTTTTGTTATTGCCCAAACTTAAGGGTCAGGAGAAGATAAGGTAGTTCTCTTTTAAGAGTTATGGTTATCCTTCAAAGAGGTACTCGTAGGTCTTGAAAAAGCCAGCAGATGCTTTGATTTACAGCCCAAATTCAGCCACATCTTTCTTTTTTCAATTTGTGGTTGTCTTAGGCACAGGATAAGAGTCTAGATACAGTCTAGAAAAGCATTACTGTATACAGGTTAAGAGCATTGTAGTTAATTGCAAGCCTTGGGCACATTGCCAAACTCTCAGGCTCTCAGCTTTCTTATCTGTCAATGAAGCAGTTGTAGTACCTTAGCTTGTAGGTCTGCATGAGGAAGGTCTCAGAGTAAGTGCTCCAGACATTTTAGCTGCTCTTAGATCTGGAAGAAAAATAATTACTTTTAGTAGTTTAATTTTTCATGTATTTAAAATGGTTTCTCTAATTTTTGACATATTTTAGAGCTATATAATACTGTATTTACACTTGCTTGTGTTTTTACTTAATTTCTGCAAGAAGTAAGTAGAATTTTGTGGGCTTCCTGTGGGGTAGCAGGGAATGGGCAGTAACTGTTTAGACAAAGCAAGGTTTTATATTTAAAAGATATTTCTAAAAAGTTGAATTCTGTCTTTTAGACTCTTCTACCATTTGCTTTATTTATGTAATTGAAATACAATTACCATTTTCATATCTGTGTAAATGATTCATTTTATTAATTTCAATTTGCATACTACATTTTCAGAAATCTGCTCTTTGTGGAGTGCAAGGTACAGTTATAGCGACTTTATTTGTAGTCAAGGCCTCTATTGGCAATCCCAAACCTTGTCTCCCCATCGCCAAGCAGTAGTGAAGCAGTGGCTGCTACTCTTTCAGTATTCTTTTTTCAAGTATATTAAGCTCATGACTATAGGGTTGTGGGCAGAGTTTCTGAGTCAATTAGCCTTCACAAGTAATTTGAAGCCCCTGGCAGCAGCTAGAGAGCTGTGGCAGATTCATAGACAGCAGGAGGTTCAGAGAGGCCAAGAAAAATACAGAAGAGCCTCTACTGCTTTTTCTTTCTTTCTTTCTTTCTTTCTTCCTTCCTTCCTTCCTTCCTTCCTTCCTTCCTTTCCTTTTGAGGGGGGTATAAATATACATAAAATAAATTTATCACTTTTACCATTTTTAACTGTGCTGTTTTGTGGCATTAAGTATATTCACAAGATCACCATCATTCATCTCCAGAAATTTTCTCCATTGCTTTTTGAACCAGACCTGCCTTATTTGGGGAACCTGGAGATTAAGAAGGGAACAAAACAAATGCAGCAAATACACAGCTATATATTCTATTCAGTTTGAGAGACATTTTTTTCTTTCTTGATATATTTCTTCAAATACAAAGAGAAAACATAAGTACTTTAATTTTTTTTGGAGGGGGGCTTTTCATATCCTCTTTTTTCTTATAATATTTGAATATAATAATTTTAAAATAATGTGGATTTTCAAATAAATTTTCTAAGTATCATGAAAACCCACTCATATTCCTACTGCAAAAAGTCCTAAAGAGTAACAGTCTCTACTTGTCATATTTTAAACTTATCAGAAAGTATCTGAGAGCTATTATATTCTACCTATGTGACAATCTCGTTCCTCAGTCACATGAAATTATAAGAATGACCCTGCTTATTGCAGAAAGACAATATAACCTTGAAGTAAATTGTAGATTTATAATATGCTTAAAAATGTTTGCAATGAGAAGAAATTGACAGACAATATGAATGATTGGACAAGACAACCTAGCAGGGGAGATGTATGAGGGGGGAATGACTAGAACTTAAAAAGCAATTACAATGAATTTTTAGTACTGTTGATGGTGGTAAAATTGACACTTACTAATACCGCTAATGTAGAATTAATTGGTAAATCTTTGGGGAAATTTTTCATATAAATATTTAATATACATTTTTATATATAACAACATATTTATTTATGTATCATATTTATTATATATTATAAGTGGAGAATAAATTAGTAAAACTATGTGGAAGTTATATATATATCAATATATCTATAGATATAGATATAGGTATATATCAAGAACCAAATACTGTTTTTTTTCCAGTTTTATTGAGATATAATTGATATATCACATTGTATAAGTTTAAGGTGTATAATATAATGGTATATGTATATATTGTGAAATTAATTTAGTTAACATCCAAGAACCAAGTACTTTGATCATCATCTCATTTTGAGGGAGTTGTTTTAAGGAAACAATCAAAGATTAACACATTAAAATTGCCTCAATAATATTTATAATAGCTAAATGATAGAAAAAATTTAAATACCTAAAAATGGGAAGTGGTATGTTATAACTAATCTACATAAGGTAATAACATATAGCAATTATAATTTCTTAATAAGGAGTTTCGGTGACATGTAAAACTGCTCATGACAGAGAGAGTGTTAAATAATAAAAGAATATAATTTTTCTACACAGTGTCATCTCAACCATGTAAAAAATATGTACAGAAAAATGCTGGTTATATCTGTACGTGGGAATCTGAGTTTCTACATCTAAGTTCCCACATTCAGACAAATAGTATTTTTTTTCATATACTGAGCTCCATTTTATGAGAAAGAAATAAATCACAAGTAACTAAGTTAATGTGAAGAATATGTTTAAAACTGGACATCCCAGGGTAGGTCTTTTGGGAGTGAATTTATTCTGCAACTCTTAAAAATGACATGCTTAATGGTGACCCTGAGGCACATTACATTCTGAGGCATTTCTGAATCAAGAATGGTTTTGCTCAGTAGGCTTTAATACTAGCTAAACATACTGTCTTTTAATTTTTTGAAACCGGTAGTCTATATGGGATATACACACTTCTGTATATAGTAGATGATCCAAATAACAGAACACTTCATTCTCCCATTTTTACGGATTATCCGGAGTTTACAATCTTGTGGCTGCAAGTTTTATTCTCTTAAAAAATAAACTTTTATTAATAATTACTTAATTAGTGGATCTTACTCATCCCTAAACAGTTTCCCACAGGATGTCTACTTCTGAATAATGAGGATAAAGCAGTTTCCAAGACAATGTAAAATGCCAACTCATGCCAACTGAAAAGGAAAATTTCTACCTTATTATATGGGGCAATGAAGAAGGAGACAGACCATCGATGTGTTTCACGTAGGCCACTGCATCTTCCCCATGAGCCTCACCTGTGGTCCAGTTTTCCAGTGCTACCAACAGAAGACTGGCATCTCTTTGGGAAGTGAAAGGCCCCTTTTCCATTCACTCATTTTGAGTTGATGCTGCAACTTTAAAGATTTTACAAAGTGGCCATAGAGCTTTGCTTGTACATGTGCCCTTGGACCTGTTTCTGAAGACTACCCACCCCCACCCCCCTGTCCCATAGCCATTCTGGGTATTTTAACAGCTTCGTTTGCCATTTGGGATACATATTTTGGTATAGGATCAAGTGTGAGGTCTGAATTGAAGACAGATGTTTAAATTGGCCACCAAAAGTGCTGTCCTTCAGAATGTGTCTAAGATGGATTGCAGTTTACTTTCGTGTGGTACCTTTTTGGATCCTATATGTAGGACTCCCAAGCTTTCCAGATCTGAGTGTTTCAAATATCCTTTTTTTCAACTGGTGATCTGACATGAGATTTCAAGTGACTCTCAGTCATCCTGTAGCTTCCTAGGTTTTGTGCCTTTGACACTTAACTACGTTAGAGTGGATGCATCATTTGGGGTCTCTGCTTGACTTGAACCAACACAGCAGTTGTCCTTGCAGCTAAGTTCTTCTGGGAGGGGAGATGCTTTCAGTTTGGTTTGTTGGATGACAAGTATTTTGCAGAATGTTTGCTGAATTATGTATTAATTATAGAGGAAAGGAATGAGCTTAGAGAGAAATGATAGAAACCTTTACATTTGAGTTGGAGAGATATAGGTCTCAGAATCACAGAGTGAACCCAGTATGCAGAGCTATGCTTAGTAGATTGTTGAATAAATAAGTAACTATGTGTATACTACATGAGAAAAAAAATAATAAAACAGTGCCTAGGTGGACAATTTACATGGTGCGAATTGACAGTTTGAGAAAATTAAGACTGTGGAAGTGTCTGGAGTAGGATTCGATTTAAATGCAGCAGTCGTGAGATTTGAAGCAGATCTTAAAGGAACTAAATTAAGTCTACTTTTCGGAGTTCGTTTGTGGTAACAGAACAGTGCAAAAGTACTCTCTGTAGGACAAAGGATTCCCTCTGATTGTGCTGAGACCTTTCCAGTCATGAGCATGACAAAGAGTGTACGCTTACGGAGCAAAGCTCTAGCCTGTAGGCAAGTTATTTTCATGGATTCTTTAAAAACTTATTTGTCAAATATAGCTTTTCTTAATCTGGAAATCAACATAATTCCTCTTTCAACTAAGTTTCTGTTACACTTACCTTTTTTTTTCATGAATTCATTAATTTATTTATTCTATAGATATTTATTGAGAATCTACTCTGTCTCAGACACTGTGATCAGTGCTGGGAATGCAAAAAAAGATAAGATCCCAAGACACAAAGTGTCTTGGATATAAATAAATAGACAATTAAAATACAAAGTCCCTAAAGAATCTCTATTGAAGTTATTTATTAGATATCTGCTTCTATTTATTTAGATGACCTACTTTGAACTGTATAAGCATAGAGACTGAATCTCATATATATTTGATTTCCTAGCATCTGAAACACATCCTATGTGCTTAAGTAAATTTATTAAATTAAAGTTAATTGAATTAAATCTAGCATATGATGGATCTAGAAGTAGTACCTAGTACTCTTTATTTTTTTTTTTTTTTGCTCATATTATTATGGAACATTTGTATTTTGGGAAAATACTTCATAGGCTGAGTCCAAATTGATTCAGACTTAATTCTAAATAGTATATTTAAAAATATATATATTTTAAAGGGAATTGTGCTACATAGTAGAAAGAGTTTGGAATTCGTACTTAGAAGAAATGGATTTTAGTTCCATATAAGTGACATCTTATCTTAGACCTAGTTTCCTCATCTCTAAAAGGGGAATGTAAACAAAAACAAGTTCAGAGATTAGATTAGATAATATAAGTGAAAATCTTTTGGTCAACCATAAAGTGAGATGAAATCTTAGTAGTGAATCAAGGAGTCAATCAGATAGCAGAAGCCTACTGGGCCTTGTGGTAGGCAATTATTACTTTTTTTCTATTCATCATCGCCTTCTTGGGGAGATGCTCTCCTCCCCTTCCGTGTGTCTTTGTGATGGCCCTGCCCCCACTGCAGCTGGGAACATGTGAGTAAGGCTAGGACATGTCTCCTGGGAGGTGGGATCTTGTGCAGACATCCAGGTATTGAAAGCCATTTGAGCGGCAGCAGTGTCCGAGGGAGTCCATGGGGTCCTGTGTAGGTGATCCTCGCTAGTCTTCCCTGGGCCTGAGTGGCTAGCCTTCCCTTCCAATCTGTGAGCTCTTTGGTAGCTTTTCAACAAACTCCTTTCTTTGGCTTAAGTTAGTCACAGCTTTTGTTTCTTGCCACATCAAATATTAATTGATGAAAACTCTCTTCCAAGTGGGCTTTAACTAATTTTAAGCAATATCTATTGAGTCTTTGTACATTTGCTGTACTCCCTAAGATATGAGATAAGCTTTCTTACTTTGAGAAGCTCAGTCTCCTCTCTATCCTATGGTCCCCAAGCCATCCCAGCTGGGACTGGAAACAGTGTCTCAATCACTGCCACGTGTCAGTACTTCTATGTAGAAGCATGTGTGTGACACATGCAGATCATGTGGAAGTCCCAAGAGTGTCTCACAGGTAGTTTGCAGAAGAGTCTTGACTACTCTTTGGAATTTACCATTCTCCTCTCTTGCTCCGGCTGCTCTGGTGGTGAATTCTTTCACTGCCAATGCCCAACATGTAGCTGTACTGGCAGCACCTCCTCAAAGCTGTTGAGTGTCTGGAGCCATGGCCATGCACATGTAAACTCATGTGAAATGCAATAGGAATTCAAGGTATATTACCTATCATTCAATGTCAAGTGAGTGGTGCAGAGAAAAAGCACTAGGAATTCCACTGTGGGGGAGACTTCTGGGAACATCCTCTTTGCTTATTAGAGGATGCACTGGGCTTGGATAGAGAGGAATAAAGTGGGGGTATAGGAAATGGAAAGGCAAGGATGCTGAGGTAATAATGAGTAAGGCTTTTTAATAGCACTCAGGATAGACAACCATGAAATGGAGGGGAGGATTCCTGTGGGCCCACAGAGCTTCATAGCTGGAACTCACATGAGTGAAGTGCAAAGATGTGGTTTGGGTGGGAACAGGTGTATGAGAAAGTGATCCCTTCAACCTTTGAGATGACCTGGAGGGGCCTGGAGTAAGAGAGTAGCCATTTCCAACTGTGATCAGCTTTGACCATTTCCCCTGGAGTGCCAGGCAAATACCGTTATTTTCAAGATGTGCCATGAGTGACAAAGGTCGGGAAGCACTGCTACAGGACTAGTGGAAGATGAGACAGGAAAAGTAGCATTAAGCTGTACTGCTTTTGATTGACACAAGATTAGCATTGTCACAGGACCGTTAGGTCTTAGGCCTAAGAAGGAACCAAAGAAAAATCATTTAATCCACTTGTTCCTAGTCTTAGAGGGTACAGAAAAGGCTAGAACATAAGAGTGTCACTTGGATACTTTATTAAACAATATCTAGGCCCCTCTTTTTTCAGATTCTGGTATACTTGATGAGGATGCTGGTGGAGGGATGGTATCGACGGTATCTGTACATCTTGAGTTTTCTCCAGTTAACTAGTCTGGTTCCTGCTGAATAAGTGTAGAGTTATCTCCCTCCCTGCCCTCCCTCCCCCCAGATATGTGGATCAACTAATACCCTAGTAAACTGCTCATTTTTCCCATTCCTAAGGGTGCTGTGATCGATAAGTCACTACTGGATGCCTTCAGGTCTGACACGCTATTCACCTCTCTCTGTCTCTGTGGCCCATGACGGTAGTGACTTTTTCCAAGTTTTCACATCCAGGTTCCATTACTGCCATTGAAATTAGGACCCAACCCCACAGCAGCATCCCCATGCCACCCCCTATTTCTGGTATAGAGACAGCCGTGTATCTCTGTGAGCTTTCTGAGGTAGAGCTTTCTCTATCCAAGGCATTTCTCAATTGAGGGAGCATCATATGGATTTTCTGAAATGGGAGTGGAAGCAAGAAAGGGATTGGGTGATTGGGCAGGTTGCACATAATGGATCACTTCAATACTCCCACCTCTCTAAGCTTTTGGACTCCTTGTTTTTCCAAGGATAGTTATGATATTTCAGCCTCATTTACTGGTACACTTAACCAGCTAAAAAAAACTTCTGGAGAAGTTCTCAGTATTACTATCTATTAGAAATATCTAGAGCAATTTAAAAATCTCTGATACCCAGGCTACACTCCAGAAAAAATAAATCAGAATCTCTGGAGGTGGACCTTAGCATTAGCAATATTTTTTAAAGGTTCCAATGCGCTGCCAAGGTTGAGAACCACCTTGTTAAGCTTAGGTGAGTGTACCCATATCAATACTTTCAAACACATCATTGTTCTTTTGTTCCATCTATTTCTATCAGTGTTTCCCAGGACCCTACTGGGAATTCATACTTTCAATTCAACCTTTCTATAACTCAACAAAAGTCAAAGAACCAGTCAGTGGTAGAGCCAGAAGCAGATCTTTTAACCCCTCATCCTACACTTCCCACCACCTCAGCAGGTCCTGAGCCTGACGAATATGGATGTGCCGTAAGACAAGACAAGGAGGTATGTTTGTGAGCTTCTCTCTCTGGGTGGGAGTGGTGGCTGGGGGTTTCTGAAAACTGGGGAAACAGTTCAGAGCTTGTTGCAATAACCTAGATATGAAACTGTAAAACACAAGACCAGGATGTAGGCAGAAGGAGTAGAAATGAATGAATAGATTGTGAAGACCTTCGAAAAGAAGAATTTCTGTGATTTCTTGAGTGAGAGGAAAGAAGTATGAAAATACATCAAAGGTGAATAAAGCTGAAGCGGGAGCCTACTTAGGCATATGGGGAACAAAGAATTTACATGTTAGTTTTTCTACCTGAAGCACAAAGGGTAAAACCTGGGTTCTAAAGGACAGAGAAACAGAAGTCAGCCCAGTTGCCTCGTTCCTGCTGTGTACACCCTCTGGCATGCTGATTCTGGCAGTGACTGTGTGTGCTGCTCTGTCTCTCACTCTTTCACTAGGCACCACTTGTGACAACAGTACACTCTGGAAGGATACCTGACCAGGATTCAGGTGAAGTGAACTTCACAAAGGTGACTGGCTCCCACAAGGCCAGTCTTCGCTGTGACCTCAATACACCAGAGTGTTATCAGATCGCCCTGGGTTCCAGTCTCAATTCTGCCACCAAAGCCTAGGTGACTCTGGGCGCTCCCAGAACCTCCTGGAGCCTTTGAAGTCTCAACTCCGAATTGGGGGTAATAAATAACAGCCACCTTTTTATCGTTATTTTTAACTTTTTTAATCAAGTAAACTAACTTGCCTCAGATTTTCAATTATGACTCAAAGTGTAGTAAGGGAAATATTGGCATTTTCTTTCCCAGCCCAGAATAGAAAGGTTTTGACTTTTGTATGAAAAGGATAGAAAAAGCGCGCGCGCGCACACACACACACACACACACACACACACACACAGCATAAAAAAAGAATAAAAAAGAAGTTAAATTGTGAGAGACCAGCTCTGCGAGGAATAGGTGACAGTTGTGGTCCATTACATTTCCCTTCCTGATATGCTTAAAGATTTAATAACTGTTATCTTTTCCATGGTGTGCTTAGATAAATATTTTTATATAAAAATAGGACATTTTACCAGATTGAACATTCATGGTTAGTTTGGGATCCTCTGGAACTGTCAAGAAGCAGGGAAACTTTAGACTTGTTACATGGGAAGATGTCTTCACAGTGAGCCTTGCCATTTTTTTGAAAATATTCTCAAGGGTCAGGTTGGAAAGTCTGATGGTTGTGCTTTGTGGAAGCTAAGCTAGCTTTTATACTAAAAGTTTGCATGTGGAGGCCATTCCTTTCCTCAGTGGGAAGAATGATATTAAGACATTCAGTGTTTACACTTTCCACATCTCTTCCATTTGTTTTTTAAGTTTCCCATGATAGGACAGTAAATGATCCAAAATAAGCCAAAAATTGAATTTCAAATGATCTTAGTGTCTTCCTATGTTTTCAATATGTAGGCTGATATTTGATAGTTCTACAGTATTGAATGAAGCAATTATTAGCCAAAAATGAGAATTTAGGTGACAAGTTGATCTATATTTACTGCAGTTGTCAGATGGCATCTATGTTCAAAAACCATGATTCCAAGAATTACAGGTAACTAGCTTTAAAGTCAACTGCTGCATTAAATAACTATGTGTGTTGTTTCACTCAATTTGCTCAGGAACTTGGAAGTAAGTGATAAATTCTAATTTTACAGATGTGGCAACAGGACTCAAAGAGGTTAATAACTTGCCAAAGTTAGAGGCTAGCTGGTGATAAACTTGGGCCTATAACCCAAATCTGGAGATTCCAAAGCTAGGACTCTTTCCATTGCATTATAGTGCCACCCCAAGTGAGCATCAGCCAACTAAATCTAGAAGTGTGAGTTCCAACTGAAACGAGTGTGGACTTTAGGAAAAGTTGATGATGGAAAAAAATAAAAACCAACCTTACAGAGCAAGGGCTGGTTAGGTTGTATGGAAAGAGATGGCAGCAAAGGACCCTTTGCCCCTAAATAAATTTTTCTTGAGGTAATCATCGTACTGGGTACTTGAAAATTCTGACATAAAGACTTTTCTTGTGTTTAAATCACCATAAAAATACTTTCAGAAACTATCATATACTTAGCCCTGCTTGTCTATTATGTTAATTAGTATTCATGAAACTTATTTTCCAAAGGAGAAATCACTGAGTGGGACAGAAGGAAATGCAATTCAAAGAAAGTGTGAATTTGGATAGTCTGGAAAGTGGAAAGTTTTGGAGGAGAAACTACACAAGAATGGCAAGACAAATGGGGTTCTCCGTGAGGGGCCTTTGCTTCCAGGAGTCATTGCAAGGATATGGAAAATTGAGGGCACGTGGTTGGGCAGGGGGGCCACCACGGGTTTATGTATCTTCTGTTTTATAATTGTTAGCTAAAGGTGGCTCTAAATTAAGGTTCAGGGCACATGCAATGGGAAAATCAGATTGGGTACTAATTAATCTTGGTAATGGTCCAGTTTAACTGGAAAATGGGTTAAAGGCCTGGGGGCTATTGCTGTCTCTAAAAGCGGAACCTGGAATCCAGCAGGCCTGGAGGTTGATAACAGAAATCTGGCAGACTGGAAGATGAGAAGACTTCTACCAGCTTGTCACGCAGGTGGGAGCTGCCTCCTAGGGTGAAATGGGAAGCCAGTGAGACACAGAACAATCTAGACCACCCTGAAAAGGAAGCACGTACAAAAGGGCAGGAAGACTCAGAAACTGAGTTTCATGCCTACATTCAAAAGAAAAATTACCCCTGCTGCTGTGTAGTGAGGAAGGATGTTTCTGTTAACACGGAAAGCTGGGGAGAGCCACAGAGGCTGTGTGAGGCCTCTGGTGTGTTCTGCTTGACCTCCCACTTGACTCGTGGCACCTCGCCTGTGATGGACACCATGAGCCACTCCTAGGCCTCCTCTTGTGAGTGTTGAAGTGTTAGTCCCATAATCCAGCCTACAAGTGGCCAGTACGATGGAGTGCATAGGGCACAGTGCAAATTCCAGCCCTTTCGATAAGTCCTCCTGGTCTGAGGCTTGCCTGATCAAAAGGTGCAGACTGGGATTAAGATTCCAGATAAGTAGAATGAGTGTCTGGGGAGAGGCCCATTCAAGTCTTTGAGGCCGGCTGCTGTAACTTGTGATCTTTATTTAACCTACACAGAGACAGGGATTCTTTTCTATTTCGGCTTGGTTTAGTGGACAGCTTGTCTCTCTAATAGCCTGAAATACAAATACAGTGCACACCACAGCGAGGTATTTCCCCCATGCAATGCCAGAGACTGGTTCTTGAATCTCCCCTGGGAGGGCAAACTCTAAATGCCATAAATGTTTAATTACCAAAATATTGGGCTATGTTATCTGCTCCTCAGCTGGACTACATGATGAAATTGATAAATTGCCTCTGGGCCAGGATCCTAACTTACTTTCCAATGTAGTCTATTTGTTAGCTATGGAAGTTTTGAGAATCTTGTCATTGAACACTTTGAAAATTAGAAAATTATCTCAGTAACTGATTATTTAGTGCTTTCTTTGCTAATGTGGATATAAGTGTAATTTGGGTAAAAGAGATAAATTATGGAAAATGAAATATCCTGGGAAGGAGATGTTGCGATAACCAATGATTAAAAAAATTTACAAGACTCCATCTTCAGCAGTACAGAGAAGAAACACTGACAAGAGTCTGAGATGTACTCTCAGAAAACACAAATTTACATGTGTCAAGATTGTGGATTCTGGGAGTAAAATGACCCTTCTTCTTTTACTTGCTGAGGGAGATTTATCTTTTCATAAAAAGACTCTATCTCCTGCTGAGGCAAATGCTGGAATACTCCCAGCTAAGATTGTGTGTACTTGCTTATTCTAAAGCCAGAGATGGAAAAACCCATTTCTCACATTTATTCACTAATATTGTTATTTCTCAGATTTCCCCTATAAATTGTATTCTATCTAAACTATATACATGGATGAAAATACCTAATCCTCCAAGTATCGTAACCACAGACCTCTAAGGAATACTTTTGAAGGAAGAGGCCACCCTGAGCCTAAGAAGAAGCATGAGAAGAGTCTGCATTGGAAATTGTTTAGACTGGACCATTACCTGTGTTAATAATGTCAAGTCATTTGCATTGCAGTTATGTGGTTCGCATCTCTTTCCTTGGTCATCTAAAAAATGATGTACCTGCTCAAAGTTCTGGATTTCCAACAGTTTCAACACTTCAGACCTCTGTGAAAAGAGAGTATATTAGTTAACTGTTACTTTTAGAAAAACTAAATGAAGAAGTAATGCCAGTTAATTTTCTATACATGAAAACACATTTATTTTTGCCTCTCTCTTTTTTAATTTGTAAAATATTACTATAGATTAGTTGAAACATGAAAAAGTAGACAGATTACTATAACAAATCATCATTTATCCATCTCATCAGACACTTTTAAGTCCTTCTATCAACCTCCAGCAACTTAACTTCTTTTTATTTTGAAGCACAACTTGAAAATACTTTTCATACTTAAATACTTCAGCATGTCCCAGAATTGATTTTAAGCCCAAGTATAGTGCAACAATTTAATTCCAGCAATACAAGAATATTTGAGAAATATCCTTATTTGAGAAATCTCTCTCCATTTTTTAAAAAGAATGCCCCTTTATTTTCAATAAAATGTCTCCTCTAAAATGACTTTTATTCATTTGATTTTTTGGGGGAAGGAATTCCCTGAAAATGATTTTACAGACTTAACTTTGGTCCTTGCCCTAAAGAGTATTATCTCTTGTTTTCTTAAGTCATAAATGGAGACTGGTTAATATTTAAATTGTGTACCAAGATCAGCCCCTTTCCACATGGGGGTGGCACGGGGCACACTTAAATCTTTTAATGAAAAACATAACTTTATTTGAAATAAGGGAATTTGATATGCTTCTATTACATTTGTGCTTTATAGCTTTCTATTGCTCTAACAGAAATCTGGAAGTTTACATGTTTCTGGCAACCATGTCGCCCTTTAAAACTTGAAATAAACAAAATTGCTTTATGAGTGACCCTTAGTGTCATAACTGGTGGGAAAAGTAGAATGAAAGGAGCTGGAAAAAAACTATGAAAGTTTTATGGAACATACGCTACCAAAATAGAACCACAAACTTATGCTAGGTGACAGTCAATAAAATGTATGTGTTTTTCAATACATCTCTTATGACAACCAAGCTGAAATTCTGTGTCGGATCTTGCTCAGTTAACTTTGCTAGAATTGCACTAAAAAAAAAAAAAAAAAAAAAAAGTTCTGCTTTACAAAACTAAGCCAAGGCGCCACATAGTCCTTCAGTGGGATATGGACCACAGTATTCCTCCCATTTACATTTGCAAATCAGCGCGTAAGCCAGGCATCGGCATTTAATGGCGAATGGAAAGGCATCACAGGCCTCTTTCCCCAGGCCAGCTACTTTTTCAGTTCCTTCTCCCTGTGCTCTGGAAAACAACCCAGCATCTGAGCTCCTGTGAGAACCTGTCTGATTTAAGCTCTGCCAGGAAAACATGAAGTAGTTTACCTTACACTACAGTGCAAACTGGGTGAATAGTGGGCTGATCCAAGGGGATAATAGGTCAGAGCGCTGAACAGAACCTCAAGGAAATCCATTCCTAAATGGCTTTCACTCAATATCCCGGTGTCCTGTGCCTGGTTTCAGATCTCTGTTTAGGTTCCCTTTTAAATAAAGCTCAGTTGATTTTTAGTTAATTTAAAAGCAGTAAGAAGAACATGTATAAAAACCAGAAAGCAAATAGGACAATCATAGCTTCCTTTTGCAAAGATGGTTATCAGCACTGTCAGACATCTCCAGTCTTCGCTCCTGGGAACAGGCCTGCAGTTAGATAGTGTCTGAGGATTAATTGGCAAAAAGCTGTCTCCTGATATTGAGTTTCTTCCTTCCCTAGCTGGCAAGTAAACACCACTCCCGCCAGTTTACTGTGATCCTCTGGTGCTTGAGAGCAGTTCTGAAATGGCTCTGGCAGACCTGCCTTCCTCCCCACATTGTCACACACCTACTGGCCATTCCCAGAGACCAGCTGTGGTTAGAAAGAAAAACAATGGTTCTCAGTGACACAGTATAGAATGGCAATGGAGGAAATGACAGAGACACAGGAAACAGGGAGAGAGGTTTTCTTACACAAACAAGCCCAGGGAGGAACAGACTAGGAAAACAAAGGTAGAGCTGGAGAAAGCAGCCACTGATCCCCTGGGAGACTGTGGTCAGGGCAGGGGCCTCTGAGAGCAGCAGAGTCAGGGACCTTGGCGCCTGTGGCACTTCAGCGACCAATAAGTTTTTAGGGGTTCCTGAAGCCCGAGGCAGCAGAGAGGCCAAGAAGGAAATGTAAGAACATTTTAACCCCTGGGTTTAGAGTCTCCCCAAGGTGTTGCCCTGTCCCTGTGGGGGTCAGGAGCAATGCCGCCTTGCCCCTTTCTGCCTCCTGTTTTGCCTCCCCATATAACAGAGCAGGGAATATCCACGGCTGTGCACGCATCTCCTTGGTGTTAGGACTGATCTCTAGAGTTGCCTGCTCAGTTGTTTTCTTCTTGCCAAAAGCTGGAATTCCTAGCCTATTTAATGATGCTGTGCTCTTATTCAGTTCTTCCTGATTCAAGAGCTGCCTCTCTGGGATCAAGCCCTGCCTCACTGCTCCTGAGCCTGCATTCCCATAATGCCTAGTAGACATCCTCAGTATAAAACCTGCACGCTCTCTTATCATTACTTGCCATGGCCCGAGCACAGTGCCCGTATTTAGTGGTTACTCAGGAAAAGCATAAAATACGAAGTTAATTGAACTTCCTGCCTGCACTACTGCTTCCAGGTAGAACTTTCTTCCAGACGGGTACCAGGCAGTGTTCAAATAGAGCAATAGGAAATTCTTTTGAGGCAGCATGTCAGGAGTAGGAGAACCCTGCCGTTTCTGATATCCCTTTTTGGAATTAGTTTTGCGAGGTGTTGCCCCACCCTCACTCCCAGTAGAAATGATTCAACAAGGAGCAGCTCCAAGGGTGGCTTGTGGGTACAGAGATGGCTAGACCTGCCTTATAATTGCCACTGCCCTCTCTCCTAAACCACCGTGAATAAAGACAACATATTTTTATATGCACTATATTTGTGTGTGAATATTGCTGTTTTCTAAATGTGGCACTATATTTAGCATGTATATTTCTTTCATATTTTACAATTCCCTTGAATTTCGCCTAACTCTTCAGTAACATTGACAAGCTCATACATGTGTGGTGTGGCTATGGAGAAGGAAGAGATGCAGCAGCGAATGAAGGTGAGGCCTACCTCATACTCTTTTATTCTCCTCATGGGCCCTGGAGGAGGACACAGAACTTTATAAGGGTCCTTAGTAAATAGCAGCCAGGTAGGTCGTGGCCTGTGGCCCATGGTAGAGCTGAAAGGAGCCCTTGGCTCAAGGAACAGTGGTCAACTAGCTGACTTAAAAGCAGGTTTGTGACAAAGTGAAGTGACCTTAGGGTAGAGGAAAAACCCACCATTGGAGTTAAAAAGTAATTGCATGATTAGCTGTTTAACATATGTCCTTCTCATTAAATTATAGACTCCACGCGGGTAGCAACTAGGTCCAGAATTATATCTTCAATAAATATTTGTTGAGCAAGTGAATAGGTACATTTATAATACTATCAATTAAAAAAAATAATTTCTGATAAACTCATTTACAGAAACACAAAAATGCATCAGTTCTCATCTCTGACTTGAGCACTGGACAAGACACTAAGAATAATGTAGAGCAAAAAATAAATGATGCTTCTCCATTAGGATACGCTTCTCTGACAGCTCCCCAAACATATAGAGCTTACTCACAGAATTCATCTCTGCAAAAAGTTGTTTTCTTTCACCGTGCTTAGAAACAGACCCTGTATATGCTGCTCATTTTTACTGAATTTATGGATGACTTCTCTTTTTCTTCCAGTTGGAATTATCTCTTCCATTCATCTTTCCAAAGGATATTTAGGATTCTTAGAAACTTGAGCTCATTTATCTCTCAGACTCCCAGAGCATGTGCGACAATGCTAGTTTCATTGAATTTAAGTGAATTTCTACAGTTAGGACTCATCTGCAAAGGCGGCGATGGGTCTAGACTTGACAGTACGCTGATGAACACAGAACTGTTTTCTAAACATCTGGAAGTTAGTAAAGCTGATTACCTCTCAGTCTTGGGCAATGACATATTGGGTAGAGATTTTAAAACTAGAAACCTGAAGACAACCTTTACATATTTCTCATTTTATAAATAAAAGTAGAAAGTAGGATTTAGCTTCTATTTTTAGCCTACTACTTCATATTTGGCTATCTTAGGCAATTCCACCCAACATCTTCTTAGTTTTGTCAGTATCTGCCCTATCTACCACATAGAATTTTAAAGAGATTAAAGATATGAAAGTACACTGAGACATTTAAAGTGTCGTGTAAATGTAATGCCTTTGGAAAGCCAAGTGGGTGTTATGCTGATTCAATTTTCTAGCACCTGGGAAGAAGTAATTTCAGGTAAAGTAAATTGTAACTATTTTTTAAAATGAGAAAATATATGTGCAGTTCTCAATATAGTACCAGGCTCATAGTCAGTACTCAATAAACATTAGTTATTATTATTGTTTTCTTTTATATCCTGGAAAATATAATCATTTCAGAGAACTACACTGACCAATAGCACTTGAAAATAAACTTATCTTGGATTATACTGAAAATAGTATGTACATGGGATATCTTTATCTTAATTAATATGCAAAAAGCCAAAAAGCCATATTTTCAGGTTGAGAGAATAAAATCCATGCATTAAGACCTGAAATTAACCTCAGAGAGAAAATTTTATTCCTTAATAAATACTTATCTTTCTTTATCTGCATTATTTACATAGCACATCTTGGGTTAAAATTTTGTTTTTAAGGATCAGATCTAAATGATACTCTATGACTTCAATGGTTTTCATATAATTGCTACCCATATTTAAATTAATTTTCCTATAAGTCCAGAATTTTGGAGGAGCAGAGATAATGGTGATACTCCCTACTTATCCATAACATTTAAATAACTAAAACACAAAGATGAGGTAATTTTAACCAAATAGCTGGAGCTTCGAAAAACAAATTCATTATTAAAAAAAAAAAAAAACCTCACTTTTAGAAGACATTTGCATTACTATCTTTTTTGCTTAAATGTATTTTATCCCCATTAATTTTTTATCTAACGGCAGAAGCTGCTAAATGGGTCTATCTATTCTCTAGGTTGGGACATGCAAATGTCATGCGAATGCAATTTTAAAAGTGATTCCAAAGGAAAATTATAAATAAATATCTCACACCACTGTTACCTATTCTGCAGCCTTCCTCCCCAATTTGTGTTTTTCTTATTTTTGTGATATAGACTGATGTTTTCCTTCAGGGCTGTACTATAGCTCGCAATGCTTCTAATTTGGTATTTGGTCAGTTAAGTTTTACTTAAAATAGATCCAAACTGGAATGGGATGCCTCGTGAGAGAGTTAACTCCATCACTGGATGGTTAGTCAGATCCTGGATGGCCATATGCCCAGGATACTGAAGAGACAGACCATCCTTTGGGAGTTGGCCTATATAATGACTAGAGTCCTTTCCAATTCCTGAGATTTTATTCTAAAGATCTAAATTAACATAATCACATTTATCTTCTGCTTTTATTATCTATTCCATTTGCGTGAGATATTTGGCATTTTCCTTAATTTTTAATGCTGCTTGTTCCTTTGCTATTTATGCAGCTGCATGCTTGATATTAAACCACTTGAGAATTGACTTAGGTGGTTGTCACCAAGAGCCCTTCCCAAGACCATTCGCCTATGGAAGAGCCTCCCTAGGGAGAGGTGAGTTGGTCTGCCATGATGACAGGAATACGGACCCCAGAAACTGTTCAGGGAGCTTGATGCAAGGAGGCAGAAAGGGAACAGAGAGATCATTGGTATGATTTAGCTGCTATTTAGGAAACAAAAAGCTAAGATGGTGAGATTTATAAAGATAACTAAGTGTTTTCCAAGGACGGTAGAGGAGGTACATCCCAGTTGGTGACTAAGGGTAGGAGGGGGGTTGCCTTGGTTCATGATGAAAAGTGGATTAGAATCTAAATTGCTTAGTAGGGGTCTGCTACTGTGACCTCTTCTCCTCACTGATACTGTTTCAATGACGTTTTGTATTTTTCTTGGGTAAGTTCTGCTCGTGAATATGATCCTGCTTTAATTCTCCCAGAATGCTCCAAACTTACATGCCTTGTGAAATTGGGTCCCTGGAGGATTGAGAAAACGCTCGACCACCTGCTCTCATGTCCCTGAGTGGGAGAAGAAGTAGCAGAGGTCAGTTGTTGAATTTTTTTCTCCACTAATTTCGGAAAGGCATGGGCCCCTAGTGAGAAGCTGATAATCAAGTCTGTAGATGAGGAGAGAAAAATAAATAGAGAAACTTGGTGGTGATGGATGTTAACTAGATTTATAGTGACATCATTTTGTAGACTTATTTCACAGTACATATAAAATCAAATCATTTTATTGTATACCTGAAACGAACATAATGTTATGTTGTCAATTTTATTTAAATAAAAAATAGACATACTTGAACCCTAAACTATAAAACCATAACGTTTTAAAACCAGCGGATACTTTAGAGAGTTTCTTGTTCACTGATTCTCCACCCGGACTGTACATTAGAACTATCTTGGTTGTTCTTAAAAACGGTACTGATCTTGGGACTCTACCCTAGATCAATTAATTTCATGAATTGGTCACATGGAAACTACTTTATTTTTCTGAAAAAGAAAATAAGGGCTGCATTTCCGTTAATTGTACCAGGTTCCAGAGCAAGCAGTGGCAGAGAGGCTGGCACCAGCCTCAGGAGAGCGTGTTCCCACTAGAAAACATTTTTTTAAGTCTCATTTTTCTCCTTCATCTCATTTTTTTTTCATTTACAGATAGTAACGGTAATCCTCCATTTCTTCATCTCATTTCTTCACCTCTGCACTCACCAAACACCAACTAGATTTTTGAAGGATTCTTCTTGCATAATAACTTGAAATCTCCTGGTTCTTTTATTTACTTAAAGAGCGCCTGACCAGAGACCCTGGAGACAAAAACAAGATCATGTGGAGTTGATGAAGCTCCCACATTAATACACATGGATCTTGAGGTGAAATTGACCAAGCAAGTGGGCACTAAAGGGTAGGAAATGTGATTGGAATGGGTTAAATGTGGAGGGGGGCATTCTTGTCTCCCAGCTCTCCCTTCATTCCAACCTGGTAAACTACACTGAGGTTGACTGGGTCACATAAGATGGTCCCAGGTGGCCTCGCCAACCTTAAGAGGAGACATTTGTGGCCCTCTGACCTGAGGGCAGCATTTTTCATCATAGAGGTGAAATGAGGCTATAAGGCTGGAAAGGGGACATTGTCATTGGTGGGTGGCTGACTTTTACAACCCAGAGCAAAAACTCAAAGCTTTCAGTCTTCTTCGTCTCCTCCCCCACCACATTTCTTTTCACAAAGCAACAAATTCTGGTTGGTTATCATTTATGCTGGACTCCATTCTTCTAAGTTTGCTTTTGTGCAAGAAAATAGAGAACTGTTTTCATTGCCTTATCAGCCTCCCAGGAAAGGGGAAAGGAGCGTCTGGCCTGCTATCTGTGCCTTACCGGGGGACAATGAAACGTTGAAAGCAGGAGAGACTGCCACTCAGACTCACAGAGTGTCTGCAAGGACCAGGGAAGGAGGGGACTAAGGGGGGGGGGCGGTGCTCTGCTTAGCCTTCCGAAAACATAATAAGTCCCTGGGGTGGGCTGCTGCAAACAGGAAGGGTGTGGGCAGGATCTGAGTGCAGCTGCCATTCTGTTCATGCCGCCCATTCCCACAGCCTTTGATCAGCAGGCAAATGGCATTTTGTGCCCTGAGATAAATGCCTGGTCAGAGGGTGTGTGTGGCTGTAGACGGGGATAAGGATTAAAGATGAAGGTGTTTTATAGCTTGCCTTACGGATGCATGTTTCAAAGCTGGAATCAGGGAGGTGCTAGGTACAAGGGAACAGAAACATTTCCTATGGATACGTTCATCCATTCACTGAACATTTTTTTCTGCACCAAGTTCAAGGCACTGTGCTAGGCAACGTAGGGGATGCAATAGTGAATAATGCACAGCTGTTTCTAGTCTAATACGATGAATCACAAATGTGGGGAGGTTATTTGAAATTTCAGAAATTGGGGAGCGGGGTAGCAAGAGGCAGAGTACTCTTTTAGCTTACATACCTTCTCTCCCCACCCCCCATAGTTTTAGATACTTGCTACCCCCACCTCTGCCCCTCCCCACCTTGCGATGTGTGCCCTGCAGTTGAGAATAACAATGAACAAAAAATGCTTTGGGCATGTGAACTGAGTAAAGGCAGATTAAAAAAAAAAAAAAACAAGAGAAACTGCTGCTTGGTCTAATTGCAAAGCTGAGGCTCATGAAAAAAAAAAAAAAAAAAAAAAAAACCCACCAAAAAAACCCCCCAAAAAAACAAAAAGCAAAAAAACAAAAACTAAGCAAACAACAACAAAAACAACCAAAAGCTAAAAGTACACAATAGAGTGTTACTGCAGTCAGAGAGATGGACATCTTAAATAGTGAGAGTAGAGAGGACAGGCTCCTTCCAGTCAGAATGGTGGTCATGATTGCGATGGTGGGTGTGCAAAGAAAAGTTTCACAAAAGGCACGATTCCTAGAGGAGGTCTTGAAGGGTGGATGAGATGAAATTTAGATGTGTGATGATGGGCAAAGTGGCTAGGAAAGCTGGGAAGGGTATAAAGAATATTTTTGGGGAAAATAAAGTATCATAAATAGAGCATAGTGCTGAAGTGAACACACCTAGCAGAAAATAGCTCACTTTGGCTGAGAATGTGTGTTTACCCCAAGAGAAAGAGAGAAGGATGAAAAATAAAGTGGAGCCATTCTCTAGAGCAGAGGTCCCCAACCCCCAGGCCTCAAACTGGTACTGGTCCATGGCCTGTTAAGAACTGGGCTGCATAGCAGGAAGTGAGTGGTGGGCAGCAAACAAAGCGTCATCTGTTTTTGCAGCCGCTCCCCAATGCGAGCATCACCACTTCGGCTCCACCTCAGATCATCAGGCACTAGATTCTCAGACGGGCACCTGTCCCTGCTGCTAAAAAGGTTGGGACCATTTCTCTAGAGGGCTTTGAATGTAGACTAAGGGCATTAAATCTGTGACTAGGTCAAAGTTGTGAGAGTTTTATCCTTTTACCCGTCACTTACCAGCCCTAACGTTCCCAGAGCCTGAAGGAAGTCCTCCAGATTCTACAGTGTAGTGCGCTGCCTCTGGGCTACACACAGTTTGAGGGCAATATGTCGTAAACATTCAATAAATGGCCTGAACCCTTTCTGACACTTTAGGCGAAGGCCTCTTACCATCAATTCATTAATTCATAAAACAAATATCTCACAGACATGTTCTATTTGCCAGGCATTATTTCAGATATTGGGTGATACAGCATTGAACTCCCCCCCAAATGCAAATTCTTGCCCCCAATAAGTTAACAAACTAATTGGGGAGAAGTGGCCAACAAATAAATTTAGCAAGTCAGCGTTATGAGGAAGAACAATGCAGGGTGAGACATTAGGGAGAGAGATCGTGTTGGTGAGTGAGTTTTTGTAGGGGCTCAGAGAAGGCTGAGTGATATTTGAGCAGCAACATGTCAGAAGTGAGGGAAAAGCATTTCAGGCAGAGGGAATTTGGGAGAATTTGGTCAATTCTATAGTCAATGCAAAGAGGAGGGACATTGCTAAGTCCACTTATGATAGATACACACAACATCTCTTGAGTGGTAAGGAAACAGGTAAGGGAAAGCCAGTGCTGTATGCTTGACCTAGAAACAACCATGCTGCCTTGGGGAGCTTTGTCCCTTGGTGGCCAATTCTGGGTTTTGCTTAGTATGACCTTCTTAGGATGGAGGTAAACAAAGTTTACCAAAAATATCTCCACAGGCCCTGATTTTGGTGAGGAATCCTGGATTAGGAAAATGTTATGGTTTAAAATTCTTCTATGACCCTGAATTTGGTTTTGGAAAAATATGAAATTTTAAAAAGATATTGGATATTAGGGATGAGAAAGCCATTTCTCTAATTCAGTTCTTTATTAATTTAAAAAGTTTTCTTCTTTGAGGTGAAAGAGAGGATAACATCTCTCTTGCCGGCCTGTGAACCAGCAACTCACCAATAAACAATTTGCTAATGTCAGAGTTTGTTTTGTTTTGTTTTTGGCAGATGAAATCCCTGTTAAAACACTACAAAACTTGGTATATTTCTCCATGCTCTGAGACTTCCTGCTGCTTCCCCAAACTTATGTAAATATAGTTGGAAAGGTTCAAAAAAGCATTTATGATAAGAAAATTTTTTTTTTATGGAAAAATTTGTAAGCTGAGTGATTCTTATATTATGGTTCAACAAGAAAGTTGAAACACAGATATGCCCATTCACAGAGGGCTTAAAAAAGGGAAAAAAATCCTGATTAAAAAAAAATAGACATAATTCACGAGCCATTGTCAATATTAATTAGTTGAAAGTGATTCCTCTTATAACTGTTATCAGCCTTCTAAAAATATTTTTTTATTTCATTTTCATAAAATAACAAAGGAGAGTGTAATTTACAAGGGATATAAAAACTTCTCTTTCCTTCTTTTTTTTTTTTTTTTTTTTTTTGTAAGAGCATTTCTTAACGTGTAATAATAGCATCTGGAAGGTTCTTTTTCAGGAGATGAGACCTGTCTTACTGCACTTTCCTGGGCTGCTCTGGGGCTCTTCTGTTTAGGCCCCTGAGGAACCTTAAGCATGAATATGTCAGGACCTCTGAAACAGTGAGCGAATGTGTCAAGTATTAATGGACTATTCAGCTACATGCTCCTCAAACAGGGAGTTTTAAACTCTAGGAGGAAACCTATTCAGAAGAGACTTTATTTTGTTCTGTATTGGGTCCCTAGAATTAACTATGCTCACATACATACATACATACATACATACATATTGGCATGCATACGTAAACCTCTAGAAAACATAGCTTTTATTTTTCTTCTACTCATGACCACTAACCTTTTTCTTTTTTGTCCGAATCTCTTGGAAAGTGGCCTGGGGCTGCTTTAATGCTTTCTTTGTTCCTTTATAAAGCAACACACCCTTGACCACAAAGCTACAGCCTGTGTATAGGATCTAGGTTCTGACCAAGACTTGAGGAGCCATCTGCCTGAAGCTAGGTATTCTGGAGAGACCCTGTTGCTCTTCTGTGCTCTGGCCTGAGCCCAGATGCAGGTGGGTGGGACCACTGAGTGCCCCAGGGGGAAGGGAGCTCTCTTCCCATCTGCTCCGTGAGTGGTGCTTTGGAAATGGCTACTTTCGGTCTGACCTAATTGGAAAACCCAGGAGATGAGCCCTGAAACAATTTCCCTGCCTTGGGATTTTTCTTAATTTTGAAGGCAGGTTCAGGGTAAAGCAGATACTTCAGGCACAGATAAAATCCAGTTGATCTGAGTTTACAGCAGTGGGCAGAGGACTCCTTGGGTGTAGTTCACCTTTCTTCAGCTACTTCATAAGTCTGAGAAATTGGGTATACAGTCTAACCTCCTTGAGTTTCTACTATGATTCTGTGATGGGTAGCAATTTCTTTCTCCTAGTGATATTATGAGGCTATAATGAGACGTCCGTCATCATTCTTAGCACATAATTAGTGCCTAATGCAAGTCAGTTCCCTTTTTCTTATCTATAAATAGGGCATGAGCATTGGAAGGGGCTCAGGACTTGGAGGAATATGCTCAAACCCTCCCGATATATGAACGCTTGATATTAACTATTTCGGTCAGTTGCAAAATCATATAAAATTCCACTTTCTTAAAATTAGCATTAATTCATTCAACATGAATATCCACTAGACTCTGGTAAACTCTGGAGATATCAGTGAAGTCCATTTCCCATCTGAAAGCAGTTCTGAGTTTAGGAGAAAGCATATAACAGACAGGATTATTTGGAGTCAATCAGGCAAGGAGGATGAAGGATGCAAAAGGTACTGGTGAGAACATTTTTAATAATATCACTAGGTGATTCAGATGGAGGCGGCTCAAGGAACAGGCTTGAAAAAACTTTGCCCTTAAATGCTTTTATTGTAAAAGTCAAATTTTTATGTGTAGTGATGGCCCTCTTAAGAGTTAACTACAAAAAAAAAAGATGATTTTGTTATCCTGTCTTATTATGTACTCCTACATTTGTTTTGTAACCTTCACTCCTATTTGCCAAGAAAATCACCCTTTCTCTTATACCTTTTCCATCATCACATCCAAAGAAAATAAGCCCTCAGATATTTAAATTCACGAAGCTCTCTTAAAAAAAAAAACAAAAAACAAAAAAAAACAAAAAAAAAACATAGACCTCTAAACTGCCCGGTTTGTGCTGAGGTCTCTGAGCACTACACATCAATTCGTGTAGGCTCACTGATTTAGAGACACAGGGACATATGGGTGATCGCAGTTGCATATCAGTGTCCAGTGATCATTCAGATGTATTTGGTTCGAATAAGGAATAAGTATGGAATGTGTATGATGGTCATTGTGTAATAATTGGAACATCCTTTTGTTTAGTTTTGCTATTATAATGACTTGTTGGTTCTAGTAGTGTTTATATGGCACTGTAACAAATTGAAAAGTGAAAAAATTCAACTGAGTCATACTGATGATTTTATTTTCTAACTTCTCCAGCATGAGTAAGTGTTTTGATGGGTAACAGGTACAGATATTCATCTAGTGTATGTTATTTTTGTTATGGCTCTACTTCTTAAAGATCTATTTTATAAGATGAAACCACTTTGTATACTTGCACAAGGCTTGGTATTTACTTTTACCAAGACTTAAAACTCCACATACAGATTAAAGCACCCAGCTCAGCAGCATCAAGGCTTATTTACAGTATAATTGCCCCTTCTGCCAGAGGTGGGATTGCTGATGTAGCAGGGTTGGTGTTCACTGTTTTGATTTGTCATGGTGTCCAGAAAAAGGGTAAGTATGGTATTCTTGTAAGGTAGAGCAATTGCTAACTTCTCTTTTTCTCAAGATACCCCCGCTCCAGCCCCCGATTTGAAGTGGCCAGTGTGAGATGCAGATGGCTGAGTGATTCTGTTATGCATGGTGTCTCACACATCTTAACCAATTAGAAAGGGCTGTAGAGAATTACATGGAATTAATCCCATCCAGGAGGTCTAGGGACAGCCTCAACTACTCAAACACTAGTTACTTGGTTTACAGTGTCACAAGAGCCTCTTGATGGGATTAAAGCTGTGTGGCTCTGGGCAGTTTGTCTATTATTTCTTGTGAACAATGTGTGTGTGTGTGTGTGTGTGTGTGTGTGTGTGTGTGTGTGTGTGTGTGTTTGTCTACAACTGTGTCAGTATTTGTCAGGAGTTAATGTCAAGCTCTCACATTCATTTTATTCAATCTGCCAAGCCATGATGCCTTTTGAAAATGGTCACTTCTTTTACATTTATAAAAACTACACCACTTAGTTGACTTCTCTTGATTTTTTCAAGTGTTCGTTTTGAAGTTTCATTTCATACAGGAAATAGACATAATCACCAATAAATTTAACTTTAATAACTTAGACCCTGGGAGCCTTTCCTGGTTGGCAAAAAATTCCCTACATGCTGCAAATCCTCCCTATGGGACATCCTATTTCTTATCTGGAGTTGAAAGTCAGGATTAATCCAGATGATTAAGAAAATCTTTCTAAAAGATACCCTGCATCCTCTTTAAAATTAAACTCTGCTTGGAAGTTTCCTTTCATTTTTTACTAAAAACATACTGTCAATAATAAAAGTAAAAGTAGATCACAGACTTTTTTTGTGTTTTCCATAGGTATTTTTTGTATATTTGGGATTCTCCCAATTTACTCTACCACCAAAAAAATGACACTGGAATTTTGAATCAACTAATTATTAATAATCAATGTGCATTTGACAATGTATTCACTATACCAAAAAAGTTGCAGGAGTCTACAAAGTTTTTGATTCTTTTAAATGAATTACCCAGTCGAAAAGCATTCACATCATATATACTGTATATATGTGCTTGAGTGAACACACACACACACAGTTAATCTGCCTGGTAGAGTCTGAAAGCCAGAAACCTTTCTTCAGACAGCATTATCGAAGGTTTCTCAGCCTTTGCTTTTGCTTTCTAAGGCATGGAACAATGTGGCTTCTTCCCAGACAGTCAGACGTGCTATAAAAAGTAACATTAACCATGGGAATTATAAAGGGAGAAGAGATATGCCATAAACAGGGATAAACGTCTTCCTTTATGCAAAGATGCCAGATCCCTTTAAGCAGAGAACTTCTTCTTGTCCCCACTGCGGCCCCTCTTTCCCGTCCAGGGACCAATGAAGCAGGGCTTTTCCCTCTAAGTGACTGGTCGTGAGAGGCTTAGATAAGGCACAAAGTTGCCTTCAATAGACTTCAAACCCCCATCTCTGGGACAAAGTGGGAAAGCTATACTTTTGTTACCACTCTATCGAGGAGAAAGAAACCAAGGAAAACATCCACCGTACAAAGGCTACGTTATGTGCTGGGAAACCCTGATCCTTGCCTATTGTCTCCAGTCTTATTTATACAGCAGAGATGATTTTTTTCAGAGGTTTAGCAAAATCATCAGCAAGGCAATTTTAATACTCCATGTTTATGTGATCAGTACCCTCTCTATTTTCTAGGGGAAAAAAGACATTTAAGCAACTTTCTTTAAACAAAAAGTTACAAAGGGAGGGATATAATGTTCATTTCTGAATAGGAAAGGACTCTCACTGTGAAGTGTTGTGATATGATAAGGCATGTACTTTTTGCCAAGTTAAAGAACTTATTCTATACATGCAATGTGTAGATATACTATAATATTTTTATTATTCAGTATATATAATAATATGCTTTATTATTTTAATTCTTTTACACGTGAACAAGTGCAATTACTAGATATGATGGCTTTTTCTAACTCCAAAATCCAAGCAGATTTTAAATTATATGTAGTGCTTTCAGCTTGTGGAAGAAATAGGAAATGGAGGGCTAGGTGGGGGGTGCCAAAGATGGAGAGATGGAGCAGGGGAAGCATGAAAGGTTTGGGGGCTTCATCGCCCAGCTTCTGAATCTCAATTCCACACTTTGACTATTAATAGACTCTAATAAGTATTATTTTGTTTTGTTTTTTAAGCTATAATTTTGGGAAAATGATACCTCTCTCACAGACCTGCAGTTACACACGTAAAAACATCTGCTGTAGAGTAGTCATGGAAAATAAGTTTTAAAACTGATTAGGTACAAAAGGTAGACAACTGCAGAACGACCCCCTCTGAGAGGCTGAAGGAGTCTTGAGAAACCTTCACTATGTTATGCTGATGAATTTTCAAACTAGAATTTATTATTCAGTCAACAAATATTTATTACTAATTCTGTGCCAGGCACTGTGCCAGATGCCAGAGGAATTCTGCAAAGTGCTTCAGGGAGCTGCAAACATTTGATTTGAATTTTATTCTGTACATACCTTTTAACTGTTTGAAAAAAGAATAGAAATGATATGCATGTTCAATGTGCTATCCACTAAATTTTAGCTCTTTCGATATCGCTGATGTCTTAACTTGTGGTCTCAGGTTCACTCATTTTTGTATAGTCTCAGAATACAGCTTCTTCTGCCTTCCTTGAAAATATTCTTTCTTCTAAATATGTCATTGATTAGGCATGTAATGGTGCTTAAGTTTACCTTTAAAAATTCAGGCCTGCTCAATCGTGCCCATGTAAAACTATGCAAATATACTGAGCCCAATTAAATGCCAGCTCAGGCCTGGGGACCTGCTCAGAACATGCTCTGTTCCCAGTATAACTGCATAGTTCTGCAAAAGCAAATGAGAAGCTACCTTGTTCAATGGAGTTTGAAGCACTTTCTATATATTTCGGGTGTTTTTCTTTCAACTTTTATATTTATGAGAAAGAATAAGCAATTGTTACATATTATCAATGATTCAGTTTTTGAAATGAAATGTTCCTCCTTGCTTTTTTGAAGAGTATTTTGAGAATGTAATTGTAGCAAAAGTTTCACTATTTCTAGGAATTTATATGGTTGAATTAGGATTTTTCTTAATACTGTGCAACCAAAGCAAAACGGCAAAAAAATAAAAATAAAAAAATAAAATAAAATAAAATAAGAAAGAGAAAGAAAGAAAGAAATGCTGAAGCTGATTTCAAACTATTTTCTAAATCCAAATACTGGTTGTGCTTAATGATTGATTTCGCAATAAATCAATGTTATAAAATAATTAGATTAAAAAAAAAAAGAACACTAAGAAAATAATGTTTTTCTGTTTATATGCCTGGGGCATAAAGTACTATTAAACATGTATGGAAAATATGGCTCTATGTATGACTTTTTCCAAAAATAGGCTCTGGGGAAGAGAGAAGCCAACTATAGCAACTCTGTTTAAGACAGTGCTGTTTTTCTTGTTTCTAGATAAAATAGAAACACAAACCCTAAACATGTGGTTTGTGTAGTAACACAGACACAAGTGTCCTACAACATAACTGAATTTTTAATAGAATTATGAATAAAATCGCCTCAAGACTATCATGTTTTACTCATTTTATTCATAAGATACCTTTTGTAAAAAGCATTATCAAAATGCATCCTCCATTCTTGTCCCAGGCTCAAAACCATGTGTATATGTGGACAGGGGTTACTTGGACTCTCTTGGTCCTGTGAGACTTATTTCTCCTTTAATCAAAATGCTGATTTATCCTTAATTCTTTAAAAATCACAGGAAAGATCACTTGGATGTTGAAAAGCAAAAGCGAGCTTTATAAATATTCCTGTGGCAATGTTTTCTTGTTGTGATCAACATTCAGAGTGGCATACACCCTCAGAGTCCATTATTATTCTAGTAACAACAAGGGGTAAATATCACTTCCCAGATCTTACAAACTGAACGGAAGGAAAGAAAAAATAGGGAGTGACCTGCTGGCTGCTGGGGCTGATGCTTTCCTTAGATGATTAAGATTGTCGTCTCAAAACATTTGTGTGCATTTGGGAGTGGGATGATGTAGGGATGTTAGAAAAGCTTTTATTAATGCAGTACATTGCATGAGCAATCATGTTCAATTATTATTCTATTTATAGTCTTGATAGTTTAAATGCTGAACTTTCTATTAATGATGATTTATAGTTACTTTTTGATCTGTTGCATCTATATTAGACAATTTAAATACATGCCAATTTTAATTTAGAAGCTAGGGATATATTTTATTTTATCTTATTCTCTGGGACATTGAAATTGTTTTCCCAGCAACTCGCCATCATATGACTGCCTATTCCCTTTGATCCTCCTGGTCCAGTGAGGTTACAGGTATCTCCTGAAATCTGTGTGCAAATTACCATTGGTGATATCAGCTTTGCTGATGCCACTTTTTACTTCTCAGTGTCTACTTTCCTCTATTGCCCCCTTTTCTGGTTAACTTGTCCCGCGTTTTTGGTTTGTTTTTCTGAAAGAAACATCATTTTCTATTTCTAAAATTATTCTTTTCTGTAATTTTCTGCCCATGTTCATAGGTTTTAATGAGATGCTCTTGCATTGAGCCCAAATGACTTGATCTAAATTCTGTCATTTTTCATTTTAGAACCATTCTCCCACCCCCAATCAAGTTAAGATGCCCAACATATTTATTTACCTCTCTTAGAATTGGAGTACTTTCTGTGGGTCACCACCACTCAACTAGACTGAACACGAACTGGTTACTGAACAGGATCCTTGATCATCCGAACTCTCTCATCCCCTACCCAAGACACTCTAAACAAAAGACACTCACAGCTAATCATCTCAAAATCCCGCCGATGTGAAAACAAGCAAAACTTCAAAAACATGTTAAAACAGGTGGAAAGGGATGTATCCTGATGCTTAACTGAGTGTACATTTGAAATCATTGTTTTCCTTTTGTGAAATAAATGATTGGGGGAAAGAGTAGCCTAGAGGTTAGATTTTGTCTGAGTTCTTGGGATATATGCTGGCTTCGGACTTATTCTATGTCCTTGAGCAAGTCAATCCTGTGTCTATCTCCTCAACTATGATATGAAAATAATGCCTCCATCCTGAGGCCCTGGGGCTTGCTGTCAGTGAAGTGCTTGGGAATCCGCTGCTGAAAGGCGCTCAGCAAGTTCAAAGCACCCGTATTAAGAAAGGTTTATTATTTTTATAAACTAGTAAATCCTTCCCATGGATATAAAATGATTCTTCCTAGTTTTATTCTCCACTCAGACTAAAAAACAAGAGGGGGGGTGGGCTTTCGACTCTTCCATATGATCAACTTAACACTGCGATCCAGCTGTTTACATGCACAAAACTCTTCTCAGCCTCTTCTGATTTGCAGCATGTGCTGAGACCAAGACAAAATGACACACTATTCACAAGTGTGACTCATGTGAAAATTAAAACTTTATGCTCCATTTTATTAAGAGCCTTGCTTTCTTTCTGTGGGTTAGAATAATTGAGAATAAAGATAAACACTGTAAAATAAACGTGAACGCTGAGTTAGTCCAATCAATAAATTTGAATCAACTGCTCACCAGCAAACCTAGTGGATAAGTGAGGAAACTACAGCAGTTGAAAAGCTAGTGATAAATTTGATCTATTATTTCACTAGGCATTTTATTTACATACATTATTTTCATGAATAGAAACTATGTCTCATTACAAAAACGTCATGGTTATAGTAATTGGAATTTTATTCAAGAGGATAGGGAGCCCAGAAGAAAAGAGGGTACCTCGGCTGCAGTGTGGACGAAGGCCAGCAGAAAGGGTGGAGAAGGCCTAACAGTCTTGATGGTACACAGGTCAGAGGAAAAAAGGAAGAAAGGTAACGTTCAGCGTGTGTCAAGTTTGTGCCAGACATTATGCTATGTACCTTACATACACTACATCATTTTATCCTACTCATGACATTGCAAGACAGGCATTATGATTGCTTCCGTTTTATTGAAACTGAGAGCTTATGTCATTTTTTCAAGGGTAATAGGATAGAACAAGAATTTCAGATGATTCCCAGGCTAATCCTTTATACTACACCTTAGCACCATTTTAGAAAACAACTCTGTTGATACTGAAAACTATTGTTAAATTTCCTATTATAACTTATTAATAAGCACACCAAAATATTGCTATTAGTTTTCAGCTTGGCCTACTGTGTTTCTTTCACTTCTAAGTCATACTTGTATTGAAAAACTTCCCTTCGAATAATTAGGTTGAGTTATGTTTTAAATATGATGTTGGTAGTGAAATATTTGGTATCTGTCTCCTTTACGTCCTGATGATAAGGGTAGAGAGGAGTTGAAAGGAAATTTGAGAATTTTAGTGAACTTTTTGTATAAGAAGAGAGAACACTTTTTTGAATGTTATTTCAGAAAAAATTTTGTGAGTGGTATGTTAGGAAGGGAAAATTATGGTTCTGAGAAATTCTATGAGGAAAAACTAAGGTATAGATTGCACTGATGAAAGCAACTTTTACCTCAACTGTTTCTACCCCTCAATGTCTGCCTCCTGAAAGACTCTAGAAAGAAACTTTCTATAGGTCAGAGATCTATGTATGAAAAATTTACCTAACACATAAAATGTAATCTCTTAATCAAGCACGATAATGTACCAAATTAGGGCATAATAAAATTCAAGGTTGGAAAAGTGATGCATTTGGTCATTCTTCATTTTCTATCTCATTCTGATGACAAATACAGATGGGAGAATGTTAATTCCTCAGCTAAGCTGTAAAGATTTAAAAACTCATACATAGCCTTGTTTTGTAAACTCACTGAATAAGAAGTCTGTAGTTGTTTAGAATCTTAATTATCTCTTTTAACTAACAAAACCTAAGCAAGTTACTACTTCCAAATTCCTAAGAAGGAACAGTTGGTCTTTTGACTTCCCCGGAGTAAGTGACTTTAAATCTTTGCCAGCATATGTTAAGTGATCAACTCTTCTCTCAGAGCCCACAGAAGTCAGACTCCTCTGACTTGGAAAAAAATGTTTGATTTTGTCTTCCTTTTTCATTCAATCTCTTCTGCTTTCCCCAAAGCACTTATACTCTGGATAAAATATACAAGCTAATAATGAGGCAAATTCATTGTGTGCTGGTTCAGTTTACCAGGACCTTCTCTCCTGCCCCAGCCCCACACAAAAGCAGGAGTCTGATCATAATTAAGTGGCCAAGGTTTCCTGAGGACACTAAGAGATGGAGACTCTCAAGGTTATTTTAAAACAAGTTGTTCTTAACTCCTCTTTCCAACCGCACCTAAAGTGGTTAAGGAAGCAGTTGTGACCCCCAGCCTTGCAGAAGGGCTAAGCCTGATTCTCTTAGCAGCTAAAGCAAACCTTAACACTACTATTGTTTAGGACTGCCAGCATGTGTTGATAACAAAAGGCACACTATCTTTTAGCTGTTTTTTTCTTCGTTCCTATTTTAAATTTTCTACAGATAGTGAATTCACTTGTTGACTGTGCATGGGAAAACTACTTTCACCCTCCCCACAGAATGCCACTGATTTTCCCCCTTCTCTGCCCAGAAGCATACCGATATTGCCTTTTCAGACAGAGGGAGGCCCTAGAGTGTAATGGTAATTTGGAATTTATTTTTCAGTTAATTGAAATTCCAAGTTACCATTACGAGTACCAGTTGGAACTCTATTATCTTTGAAAAGTCTCTTTCTCAAAGGATGAAGTTTAAACACAGAATATTACAACCAAGACATTAACTGACATCCATTTCTGACTTTTATTTTACCCTTTAATACTTCAAGTCTTATATCAGGCATTGACTCCTCTAAAATGTTCTTGCAACAAAAACTAGCTAAAGTTCTGTCTTGGGTCATGTTCCTTAGCAACAAAGCCTAAGACAAGAGTTTTGGTGCATATGATTTATTGAGTGTGTCCTCTCCAGAAGAAAGGAATGAAGGAAACAGGGAGAGAGGTAAGCAAGAACATAGTCTCAGTTGGAGCTGTCTTTGGCTTGATCCCATAAATTGCTCTTGAGCATGAATTGCATCAGAGGCTTTTATACACCATGTCAATCCGTCATCAATTGCAGATTGCTCCTGTTAGGGGGAGGGGTCACATTATCTCAGGGGAGGTAATTCCCATTTGGTCAAAGGCAATTTTCCAGGTAAGAGAGCAGCTGTGAGCCATTAGCAGACAAACTCACAGTAACTTTGGGTTGAGTGCACTGGCTGGGAAAAAAAAGGAACTTGGTAGAGCACCAACATTATCTATGACACTCTATCCTTTGTACCACTCAAATCCAGTTGTTTTTTTTTTTTTTTATATGAAATTCACTCCTTCCAGGAATAGATATTTCAAGATCTAGTTAGTCAAGGAGGTGATATTTAGAGACCAACTGACATCAACTGGCTGAGCCATTCTGTCCACAGTCACTTCATGCCTGGTAAATTAAATGGAGCTAATAGAGGCTGTGATCTATTCATCCATTAAGACTTTGAGGGTGATACCAGTCCCTACTTTTCCATCTAGGAATGTGATATCATTTTTATGTAAATTTCAGAGAATATTCATTTGTTTTTTTCTTACTGTAACAGCTCTTTTTTCACTAGCCAAATTGATGTTTTTTCCAAATGTTAAGTACACCTATTGTGATTATAAATTTAGCTAGTTGGGAAATAGCCACAGGTGAGTCCATGGACCCTGTGGACCCACTTTGAGATGGACCTAGGTTAGAACTACTGACCCACATATAGACCTTCTCTAACGAAAGCATCCATGATGATACTTTGGGTTCTTAGGTATAGTCAACTCAGATCCTTGATTCAGCAACACACTTTCTACCTGAGTAAATGGCCACTGATCCCTTTGTAGAAAGACAGGGGGAATCACTACTATATAAACTTTTCTGGGGTTGCAAGATCTTTCCTCATAGGAACTTGGCCACCATTTCAAGCAATGGGTTATGGGTCTGATAATTAGCTCAAGTCTGTAAACTGAGTAAAGAATAATGATTTTCTGTTAAGGGGACTAATCTTAGTCTTCTACTCTTCTATTCATGATATATTTTGATTGATTATAGGTGTTAAGCAAGTCTTTCCATAGTACATGTGTTTGGAGAGAAGGATCCTGTTCTCTTCCTTCTACTATAAGACCACCAATTCAATCATATTAGGACCCAACCCTTATTAATCTTAATTATCTACTAAAAGCCTTATCTTCAAATACAGTCATATTGGAGGTTAAGGCTTCAACATGTGAATCGTGAGGGATGGGTATCACAATTCAGTCCATACCACCTTGGGAGCATCTAAGGAGAGATTTAGTTGTATATTTTCTTCAAATGTGTAATAGAATTTGATTAATTTTTTTTTAATTTGGACGTACTCTTTTAGGATTGTCAAATTTAACAAATAAATATACAGAATGTCCAGTTACATTTCAATTTTAGATAAATAGTAAAAAAAATGTTGGTATTAGTATGCCTTGTACAGTATTTGGTGTCCTGTATTTTCTCTGAAATTCTTTTCATGTTTTAAAATGATCAATGCTATTTTTTAAATCCACATAAGGGAGCATATTCTATATATTTGTTATTCTGAAGGACATCTAGCTTAGATATTTGTTTGACAAATTAACATGTAAAGAGTGAAGTTAAATATTTTTAATTAAAAAAATATTTTAAATTTTTTTGCTACCTTTAACATTTATTGCCACCTTTAACATTTCTGTGGGTAGGCACACGAAAAGCTATTTTCCCTCTTTTTTAGCAAATTTGTAAGTCTCTGTTATAATTTGACTAAAAATGTTTATTTACTCTGTATCAGTTCCTGAAGCATCAAAACATATATACTTTTTTTTTTTTTTTTTAAATAGAAGTTCAAATGGAGGGAGTCTTGTTTAAGAAAAAAGCATTCTCAAGTCCTTAGGAATTCTTCATGAAACCTTCATTATAAAAGTAAACATTTAGCTTTCCTTGAAAAATCTGTACTCCTGGAGAACTTTTTATAAATACTCAGAACAATGTGGCAATGGTGTAGGGCTTTCAGAAGACGTGTTGGTTGCACCTCTCCACATTAATTCTTTGTCCCAAGGCTGCCATTCACTGTATTTCAGGCAAGGTAGTTCTTATCTCAAGAGTAGGGTTTCAACCGTTAGAATACTTTGCGACTCTCAACCACTTTCTCTGCCTTAAAGGCTTTATAACTGTTCCTTGAAAAACATTCAAGCCAAGAAGGTGGCACAATTAGCATTTGCCTCAATACTCTCATAGAAACTCTACCCTAGATAATTTTACACTCAGTCATAGACATATTATACGATTTTTTTTTTCCAAGGGATTACCAATTGGAAATGAGAACTGAAATGTATCCTATACAGTACGATTGTACATACAAAGTGCTAACGTCTTAGGAGACACAATGTCACCCTATCTATGGAATCTAGCTGCCCAACGAAATATTCGAGCAAATATTTATTACATGAAAGCATCTGATTTGAATGTCAGTGTTCTCTAAATTACTTTACTGGTCTCCAAACTCCTTTTCAGATATCCTAAGATTGCTTTTCTTTCTCTTCTCACCTCTAATCCATAAACACACTGCATTGTCTGGCTTATCACCTCTAAAAGAGTAAGCTCTACTTGAATGACCCAAGCTCCTGGCTAGTAAATGCTGAATTGTAAGCTATTGAGGATGAGGAACATAAGAACATAAAATTATGCCTTCCTCTTTTAGTTAGGTTTTGGTTTAGTCAATTAACATATCGAGAACCTGTAAGATAAAAATATTCTTCTGAAAGATTGAGAGGAATACCTCAGTTTTCTATATACAAAGGAGAATTATTTCTTTACAAATTTGAACTCCAACTGTTTTAATAGTTTCAAGTGGCAGCTGCTTTGCCATGCACTTTTCTTGACTAGCAGTGACTTTCGAACTCTGCAGTCCCTGTAGGTTTTAAGCTTCATGAAGATAAGAAGTTTTTATTAATTTTGCTTACTTCTCTATTTCTAATGCCTGGAGCAGTGTTTGGTATATAGTATAGTCCCTTTAAATATTTACTTAATATATGAAAAAATAAAATATAGCTAAAAAAATGCTTGGTTTCACCTCCATTAATAATCATGAACAAATGCTTGGTGAAGTAAGAGGAATATTCATAATTAGCACTAATTTCTTTTCTGCTGTCAAGGTGGGTGTTCATCAGGCATACCAACTCTTTCTAATTGATGTTTTGAAAATTTCTCTTGCCAAACATTAGTGACTTTTGTCCTGCCATGTTTACATACCTGAGACCAAGCACAGGCACTTTTTGAAGTTAATTAAAGATTCACTTATGTTAAACATTTCCGGATGATAGCAAGAGACCAAGCTGGCAGACAATAGAAATAATCTCTAGTACTTCCCTCTGTGATTTTTCTCAGACAAGTCTTGAAGGATCTGGTCCTAATGGGATTGATAAAAGTGAGATGTAGTGATGAGGAGATCCTGTTACTGCCTACAGCAAGAGAATGCAAGTGAAATGAGAGACAAAGATCACCCACTTCATCTTTGCATATCTGAATGTACATTATCCAGGACAGATATAAAATTCCCTAACTGACTTCCTCCTAACACCCAGAAACTTTCACTTGTTTGTTGTTATATAGTCAAAGGCTAATTTTAATACCAGTTTAAAAGATAATCCCATCAGATTGCTTCCCAACTTTTTAACCTGAAAATTTCTTTTTTATTTATTTTCTCCCATGATCCACTAGGTTTTAATTTGATCTATTTAAAAACTGTATTTATAAACTAATAATTTTCCATTTTAATTTTATTTTAGAAACTCTGTTTGTCAGTTTTTCATCAAAAGTGATATGCTGTTACCACAAGGTGTTGATTTAGTTTAGCCAAAAGTGGAGAGACTTGGCGTTAACCCTGAGGCAGTTTATCATGAGTAGACTATGTGACTATCTTAGGCTCTTTGACTTGGAGTTGTTTCTGAAGACCCCTGTGGGTGCCAGGTTGAGAATCACATTAGGCTGCATATTGGGATCAACTCAGAAGCTTAAAAATACTGGTGCACAGGCTCTATTCTAGACCAATTACATCAAAATTTCTAGGCCTGGAAGTGATTTTTTTTTTTTTTTTTTTTTTTGGAAATAATATGGTTAAAAAGACCAGCAATACAGAAGAGAGATTTTAATGCATAACTAGGGTTAAAACCACTACGCAGTATAGCATATCTAAAGCAAATGTTAAAAACAAAACAAAGGAAGAAAGAAGAAAAAAAAAAAATATGTGAAAAGCCTGCTTCAGAGGCTGCATCAGATACTGGGAGCAAGGCTTTTGGAACTGGGGGTCTGTCCTCTCTCATGCTGACAACTTCAGAAAGTGAGAGCAAAATGCCCCCTCTCCTTCAAAGCACTTCCCTTCCCATGGTGCATCTCAATAACAGAACAGGGCACTGCCAAATCCGACAGGGAACAGGAGAGTGAGCTCCAACTCAAGAAGTCTCAGGATTAAATTCCCTGCGTTCAATCCAATATGTTCAGGCACCACTTATTTCTCAATTGGTGGTCCTCACACCACACAATCTTGTGTTTGCAAAGGGTTTTCTCTCCTTCCTACACAGCTTTGAAGTCGTCCTTTCTCTCAAGTTTGACAATGCTAAGAGAGATGATTGCTGCTGGAGAAATTACCTGTAAATGGCAAAATTGATAAGGAGAAATGAACAATAAAATGAATGAACATTTTATGGAATGTGAAAATTCTCTGATTCAATGTGTTTGCAAATGTCTTGTAATACAAAGAGGAAAATTCCACAGTTTCATTTTGATAAATTTAGTATATTTTGTAGTACCATATTAATTTCAGAAAAACAAATGTCCATGTTTTTTCACTTTTCATGTTTGTCTTAAACCCAAGCATTGTAAGGAACCTCTGGCTTAGTTAGGGAATGTAGAAATTGTTCAGTGACTATTTCAGACACAGCTTAGCTGAGAGGATAGAGCAAAGGCTTTGGAGAAGTCCAGACCTGGGCTTGGATGTATGTTCTATTCTTTGCTAGCTGCATGGTTTTACTTAATTTCATAAGGCTCAGATTCTGTAAAGTGAGGCTGATAATATCCATCTTATGGAGTTGTTACAATTAAATAAGCAATATTTGCAAAGCCATTAGTACTGAGTCTTGTTTAGGAGCAATTCACAGAAAATGCTATTCTTATACAAAAAAAAGTAGATGACATCACCTTTTCTCAAAGAGTTTTAAATCTTTTGAGGGGAAGGATTAATGCAAAAAAAAAAAAAAGAATATCCCTTTCTAGTGAGAATTACCTCTGCATATCACATTGATCTCAACACCTATGGAAGACTTCAATTCACCACAAGATCATTTTAAACTTCACATCTATTTCTAAATTTCCCAATTAGACTGTAAACTCAATGGCTGATCATTGTTGTAGCCCTTATTTTCTAGCCCTTATTTTTTCCATATAACCTACAAATTTAAATGACATAAAATGAATTGTCATACACACATGTTCAAATTGTATGCTCTTGAGACTATCATGGCTCTCTGAGATGAAGAAAAATTTTAAAAATATATTTTTGTAGAAGGTAGATTAAATGATTTGATCCATATGGAGGCAAATATTTAAAAAGAAATTGAAGTTTGGTGAGAATGCCAAGCTGAATTGTAATACATGTATTTATATTATGCATTTTAGATCATGAGACCAAGCTATATAATGGCATTTATAGGACTACTTAAATATACAGCAGAAAAAATCTTGGAGATGGACAAAATGATCAATGGGGAAAGTTCAATTTGTCCAAGCGCATGGGATTTAAATTCACTCTTGGGTACATAGAATAGACTAAATCTATCATTGTTCTGTGCGAAATGAGTTTTCTACAGCCCTGTTGACCGAATATGCCACTTGTTCAGGGTAAGATTTTATCAGAATTCACAATTGCTCCACTGTTAAAAAGAAGGCGTTAAAAAGAAGGCACAGGATGAGAGTTTTGGTAACTGCCTTGAAGAAAGGCTTTGTTATTTTTTCATCACTTGGTCCACTATTATTTCACCATTTGCCATTTCCTCTGACAATGATATTCTCCTATTATATATTTCAGCTTCTCATTTTTAGTTTTCACTTAATTTTTAAAAATCAGCAATCAATATCAGACTAAAATTATTAAATGCAGATATTTTACAAGGGTTTAAAAATCTTTTCAATATATTTCCCATCATCACTGCCATTTCTTCAGACTGATCTTATTAGCATAATTCTTCACAATGAAAAATATAATGATGAATTTCTCATTACTGGACAAAAAGCATGACTACTAAAATTTGTGTATTATACTAAATTGGGAGTATTAGAAAAAAATTAACTTAAAATGTAAAACTAGTCAAATTCTTTAAATTCTTTAAATTTTAAATTTTAAATCTTAACGAAAGCTTCTTCTCTTCCAGGGCTAAGAATTGAGCTGAAGTGTTTGGCTAGACCAGGGACAAGGTGGTAACCCACCTAGTTGTGGTTAAAAGAGCCAGCATTGAGGACTCAGCCCACGTGTTGGGGTATTGGTTACATACAGGGGATGGAGCAAATAACTAAATACGTGGAGGATAATGGGAGCCAGAGTTCTCACTGTTACAGATTAGTGTTACAAATACGGAAATAGAGAAGGCTTGAATAAACCCTGGGTTGGAGTTTGTGGTATTAATGGAAACACATGAGTTGTTTTCTTTGATATAGATAGAAGTAGATAGATATAGCTATAGATATAGGTATAGGTAAGATACCAATCATATTAGTCTGCTTGGGCTGTCATAACAAATACCACAGACCGAGTGGCTTAAACAACAGAAACTTATTTTCTCACAGTTCTGGAGGTTAGAAGTCTAAGATCAGGGATTGAATATGGTCAGATGTGGTGAGAGCCCTCTTCCTGGCTTGCAGACAACTGTCTGCTCTGTATGTTTCTGCGTGGATCACGTTGGCCTTTCCCTGGCATGTGCACATAGAGAAAGAAAGTGCTCTCTTAATGTCTCTTCTTATAAGGTCACTACTTATATTGGATCAGAACCCCACCCTTATGAACTCATTTAGACCAATTACCTCTTTACAGGCCCCATCTCTAAATTCAGCCACACTGGATGCTAGGGCTTCAATGTAAGAATTTGAGGGGACATAGACATTCAGTTCATAACTCCAGTCTATATCAATGAACATACCTGGAATCTAGATCTTGTTTCACTAAAAAGAACCAAGATTCCTTAGAGAAATGGCTGATTCCGGGGTTGGGACAAAGAAAAGTCAAGGTGAGTCTAACCTCACTGGGCCAGATAGTAAGAAAGCATTCAAATGATAACATATAAACTATCTTGAGTGATCTCCCACTTGCCAAATCTGGGACAATTAAAGCATCAATGTAAATAATGAAATGATGGATTATATAACTCATTAAAAAATAGAAAACTACCTATTATTATCTCTATAGATAGATGACAGATAAAAGAGCATAGGGAAAACTCTACCTCAAAGTAGAAGGAATGATGGAATTAGAAAATTTTCACTTTGCAGGTATAATTAAAATAATTCAGGCAAAAAAAAATCATTGATGGATGCTAACTCATGATGGTTTGATGAGGATCAGAATACCTATAGTGTCAATGTGTATTCTATCAAAATGCTTGTTATTAACTTACTAATAAGTAGCGCAAAACATTGGCAGACATTTTTTAACCAGGTGGTAAAAGTGAACAGCACCCATAATGGGACAAATTGACATCATATGCTTCCTCATATGCCACTCCAAAAAGAACACAGAATCCCTGCTATGGTATTCCTGACATAAAGCATACTCTGAATATGATCCTGAGGAAAAAGTCAAACAAATCCAGGTTGAAGACCACTACACAGAATAACAGTCCTGTAGTCAAAAGATATCAAGTACATAAAACATAAGAAAAGACTGAAGAACTATTCCAACTTGTAGGAACTAAAGAGATATGGCAACTAAACACAAGTAATCCTTGATGGGATCCTCGGTTTATTAAAGATACTATTGGAACAACCACTGAAATTTGATTGGAGCTTGTGAATTTCATGGTAGTGATATATCAGTATTAATTTTCTGATGTTGATCATTGTTCTGTGCCTATGTAGGAGTGTCCTTGTTTTCAGTAAACAAATACTAAAATTTTGGAGGGTAATGGAGCATTATGTCTGCTACTTTTAAATAGTTCAAAAAATATGTATTATTGTATGGAGTAATTAATGTGATATCAGGTATATGTATATTTATGTATATTAATGTGTGAATGCATATTTGTATGTCATATGTATGTTGTATTTATGTCATATGTGTGTATATATGTGTGTACGTGTGCACGTGTATGTGTATATGTATATATTGTGTGTGTGTGTGTATGAGAGAAAGAATGTGGTAAAATGTGAACAATTAGCTAACTTGCATGTAGATTATATTAGAGATCTTCATACCACCTTTTTTGTATGTTTGAAATTATTTCAAAATAAAAGGTTAAAAAGTTAATGAATTTCAGTACAAACAATACAGAAAATTAACTTAAATCTATTACCTAAGACTGAGAATTAACAAATGTAAAATAAATTATACTGAGGGAACATTCTAAGGTGTGATATATTAGAAATACTTATATATAATAAATATTCTTTGGGGAGGAATTATAATCTATTGATAATGAACAATAAACTAAAATGAAATCAAGACATGTCAGAATTTATGCAGTAAAAAACCCTCTTATTGTAACTTCATTGCTGAAATTATATATGGTTGTTCTTTTCTCTTTCTACAGTGAAATATATTGATGTGTGGGCTTATTGAAGAAAAATATTCTTGGACTTGCTTGAATACCAACTATAATTATTTTGCTCGATTCACACTGTGATGGAATTAAAATTCTAGGAGCTTCAATTTATTTTACTTAAGAACTTTTTTAGTTCTAAAGCAATATGATTTTGTCTCAAAAATATAGTTAATAACTGAATAAGAATATAAAATAATAATTCTGAATAAAAAAATCAAGCAAATGAGGATAAATATTCTTACATAGAATTTCCAATTTATTTTGAGTTAAAAAAATGAGTGGCCTGGAAGAAAAAAGTATGTGTTTACAAATGACTGCTTTTTGGTGTCTTTGCATTTGCAGTTCGTGGAAAAAACAAACTAGTACCTTTGTAGGCCTGTTTAGCAATATAACCCTAAAGGGCTGAGTATGCATACTTTGGAGCCCTATGATTTTTATCAGCCATGTGATCCTAGTTGACAATAGCAGATTTAGCAAACTTGGTGTTTCACAGAGGTGTGGGTAGCATTGTAGGTTCTGGTCTCCCATAGATTAACTGACCCCTTTCTTTTTAATTTCATGTGAAGTTTCTCTATTAACATTGTGCCAATATTCTGGGAAAGTCTGTAAAACAAAAAGTCCAGGACGTGACTTGGACAGATTGCCAACTGTCTTTCACAGGCTGGATTTTATGAACTCTTCCATGTATGACAGTGTTTTGTTTTGGTTTTAATGTATTCGATGGTGGAGGGATACTGAACCAAACCATTGTGGTCAGGCTCACAAAGATTTAATAGAGTCCTAGGCAGGCACAGAGAGGGATTCATTAGGCGCCAAGAGTGAGATTCCAATGGTGTATATTCAAAATAGGACGCTGCCGTTAAAAATGGAATTGATCGAGATGAAAATGCTTGAATTTACTAGTAGGTCATCTAAAGGCTATCTAAAATAGACCATTGCTGTAATGAAGTATAAGAAGAAGGGAAAATCATCAGAGATGAATAACTAAATATCAAACGAACTTCGCCATACCTCCACAAGCTTCACCAGAGACCCAGTTCCTATAAACTTATTAATCTATAGTGATTTTGAAATCTCTTCTTGCAGAAGCCTATTCAGTTAAAAATTTAACTAGGTGTTTGTTTCTGTATGAATAATGGAGAGAATTATCCATTTTCTGCCCGAATATTTTGAGGACATATAAACATAGTCATAGTCACTGTCACAATATTTTTTATTTCTCAACCGCCCACTGTTTGTAAAAAGCAGAGCTTAGTATTTTGCTGGGGTCTGTAATGTAGCATAAACTCTGAACTTACTTTTAAGAAGCTTGAAACTCATCTGGAGAGAAAGCATAAGAAAAATAACTGCAATCTTTAATATTCTTTAAGCATTTGCCATTTGCCAGCACTATATTAAGTGTTTTACATGCATTGTTTTATTTATAACTTAAAGCAACCATATAGATAGATATTATCTTTATTCCCTTTAGCAGTTGAGGAAATTGAGATTTAGAGACATTAAATACTTTCCCAATATCTCAGCAGAGCTAAAATTTGAAAAGAGCCATGTCTGGCCCCACATCCTTCCTACCTCCTAATCACTACAAATGGCATTAAAACTCTCCACCAAATTGTATGTAAACAGATGTAAATGTGGTGCCGACTGAATTGACGAGCTTTCATGAAGACGCAGAATAAAGAAAGTTTGTTAATAATGATGTTTTGGAGATGAAGTTTGAATATTTTTCATTGAGCGGAACGGATATAGAATGTTACCAAGGAACATAGTGAGGAGACTAAAATATAGTAGCAAGTATATTTTATTCCAGTTTTTACCACTAAACCTCATCTCCTTCATAATCTGGCCTTCCTTCATCCCTAACCACAATGTCTTCCATCTCCCTACATCCGTCCTGCTCTGTGCTAAGAGTTACTGCCTGAAAACTGAAATAAATGGGAAAGGGGTCTTAGTGTAGATTTGAATTCTGTCTTTTTCATCTGAGGAAGTGTCATTATGTGGATAAAGGGATTTATTTTCTGAATAAACAGCTTCCAGACTCGACCATGGCCACTTCCTTCTCACTGGCCCATTTTCCTCCACCTTCGACACTGGCAATTCAGGTGATGGAGCAAGTCCAATGCCTTCGCCACCTGCACCAGGTTATCTTACCCTTTGAAATCTGTTGTGCTTTCATTTGTGTTCCCTCTATGTAGGCCAGGTAGCTTAGCCCTTTTATGGGGCTCTTTATCTGATCCCTGGGGTCTGTAATGAATCTCTTCCCTTCCTTCATACTCCCTTTACTCTGCCCAAACCTATCTCCTCATCATTCGCTTCATCTTGTTCTACCAAATAGGCCTCACTCTTTCATCTAAGCATTCCCAGGCTTCATCCAGCAGTCTCCACTGGGAAAAGTTCTTTCCTCGCTTGCATTTCTTTTTAGATCCTCCCCATTTTGAGTGATAACTGCTCTTTTTTTGGGGGGGGGGGAGGGTACAGTGACTCTGACAATGAAAATCTCAGACAAGATGTTAAACTTAGCGATCATTTATGTGCTTGCTGGTATATTTATTATTCCCTCTTGTACAGTGGGGTATGTGGTTATGTTCCTTGCATTGTTATGTGCCCATATTGAATTTAAGATTTTAAACTTCTAGGGAGCAGGAACCCTATCTACTTTACTTCCTATTAAAATGTTTTGAGCTGTACTCTGTGTTTTTGGGCAATTGAATTATATTTGGCTATTAGAACCAATGGAGCACAAGTTAAAGAAAAACAAGATAATACTAATTTTTGGACTGCTTTTATGGAACCCATTTATTTTTCTTTCTGGATTTTGGCTAGCATATGTGAATTTTATGGTAGAATCATAAAAATTCTAAATAGTTAAATAGACTAGTCTGAAGTGGTGAAAATTATAGATTACACTTATTTAAAAATGAAAACAGTTGTATCACTTTCAAGAATGCATAGTGATATAGATCATTTACAAGGTATTAACAATATTTATTCAAGGAGATCTAGCATAGAGTCAGGAGGCCATACATATTACATTGAACATAGAAAGACCTACATTTGAATCTCTATTTTGCCATGTAAAAACTTTATGTTCCAGAAAAACTCCTTCACCTCTCAGACTGTGCACGTCTTTTCTCAAGTCACTACTGAAGAGTCAGTGAGAAACTATAAATAAAGCACTTCACATGTATGTGTTGAGCAAATGATAAGCATTCAAAAACTTTTAGCTAATAGTCATATTTTAACTTGCTTTTTAAAAAAGATGCTTCAAAAGCACTTAATTGCTTTCTTCCTACGATCTTGATTACATTTGTAATTCACTCAAAAAATTCTTTCTTCATAGTTCTTCAGTTCTGTGTCTGAATGATCCATATATTCTTGTCAAGAGATTTAAATTCATGTGAGGTAGGTGAATAATAAAAATTAGATAACTTTTTTCCTACTGCTTCTCCATCTCTGAGTCTCCTAAAATCTGGCTTGTGTGAGCAGAGGATTGTAGAAGCAGGAAGTAGTAGGTGTGGTGGCCTCTCTTTTTCACATTGTCGTCTACAGTGGCATGTAGAAGCAAGGCCCTCCTGCCTGGAGTCCCTCTTTACTCTTCTATTCTCAGTTAGCCTGCAAACTACCTCAGAATTCCTGTCTAAGCAGGCCAACGGTGTAGAAATGCAAATAGGGGTTTATCAAAGAAGAAACAATGGTTGCAAAGCTGCAGAGGGTCTTTTGTCATAAGTGAATGTTTAGGGTGTTTTTGCTTTTGTTTTTGTTTGGTCTTTTAATTGGGCCCTGGGGGTGGGGGGGTGGGGAAGGTCTGTAAGATGCCTGACAATTTTATAGGCATTTCCACCTTGGTACAGAGGAGTTGAGGATCTCGTTTCAAAGGGTTTAGGATTTAATAGTTGGGAGAACGAGTTGGATTCAGTGCTAATCAATTAAAGAGAAATGATTTCTGATGACTGGATTAGCTTCTCATTTCTCCAGAAGGGCAACTTTCTCACGATTATTTAAATCCCACCACTGGTGGGTGACAAGACCCACTGGGTACAGAACCACGCACTGTGGGGCTTCGCAGGCTGGGTGTTCTGTTCGTGAGAACACCATTAAGTCAGGGACTCTGGAAGGTCTCAGGCATCTAAACAGCTTTGCTTATTTGTTTGTTTACTCTACTCTGGAACAATCACTGAAAGTTTATAATCCTTTTTAGCAAAGTTCCTGACATTTTATAAAATCTTTAGAGTAAGTGAATTCCCCCCCACCATTTCTTTGAAATGTTGTATGTACACTTGCCTGATATTTTCCAAAAACAGTTATTCTAAAATGAAAGCTTTTTTTTTTTGCTTTTAAAAAATAAGTTTTATTGAAATCTAATTCACATACCATGCAATTGACCTATTTAAAGTGTACAGTTGAATAGCTTTTTAAACTTTCTTAAAATTTTACTTATTACTAATTTCAAGTATATAGTACATTGGTTAGACATTTATAGAGTTTATGGAACAATACCCCTGATTACTGACTTTCTATACCTCAAATATATAAGCAACATTGAGAACCTGAATTTCTCTTTATTTTTGTTTTTATTAATAATGTAAATACTTTCTAAAAATAAATTCTTTGAAATGAATTTAGTCAATAAAATAGATGAGTTACACTGAGTAGTTTCCAGAGCAAAAGAAGCATTTTGATAGAATGGACTTTCAAAATATTTCTTTGTCTGTTATATTCATATTCCTTGGTATAGACAAACATGTAAATATTTTTCATTCAAATTTGGCTCACTAACAGTGAAAACAGACAACAGTCAGGTACTATTAAGTAAATGCAACTCTGTAATTGTCCATATGGGTCGATTTGCTAAGGAGAACTGTCTTAATTAACTTACAGTGTACTTGCTGAATGAATGAATGAATGAATGAATGAATACCTTCTAAATTGTTTTGATTTAGGATCTGTGGAATCGTTTCTAAAGGTCTTGTATATGTTGGGGTAGTCTATACATTTTTTTTTTTTTGTCCTTCTCTCAGAGTGATTTTTTAAAAAGGCAAATCTAATCATGCCATTTTCTTTCATAATGGTCTCTTTTTGCATGGAAGATAAATCTAAACTACCTACAAACAAGACCCTTTGAGAGCCAGCCTCGTCTTTCACCTTTTTCCCTGTTGCCACCGATGCCACCTTCCTGTGGACTAGTTTGCAGGCTTGTGAACGTACCCACAGCACTCTGTATGTAAGCCATTTCGTCCAAGAGAAATGGCATCTCCCTTGCTTTTTCTCCCTTCAGCCAACCTGCTCAGGAACTATTTACTTTTTCTTTGTAAGTTGGTTCAAGCATCACTTCCTCTTTCAGTCAAATTAGAACTCTCCTTCTTGGCTTTCCATTCATTACCTTCGTAGTTTCCCATCCTTCTTTGAGCACGCGCCATGTTCTTAGGTTGCACCTTATCTTCCCACCTGGCTTGAGCTCCTTGAAAAAAAAAAAAATCTGGCCATAATATTCATTATTGAATCCCAGTGCCAGGCATTTAGTACATTTCAAAAGCATATGCTGCTAAATGATTGATTAGGTGACCAGAGAAAGAATTGAATTATAAATGATATTCTCTTACTATAATAGCTGATATTTCCCTGCCAATAAATATCATCAATACACATTTTCTACATTGTCTCCAGCCAAGTTTCAGGGAATCAGAAATAATTCAGAGCTGATGGGCAGAAATTTATCATTTTCTCTAGGGTTCATCTAGATTTCTGTGATTTGCCACCGTAGTTGTTGGCTCACTAGTAATAATAATAATAATAAAAAAAAAGAAACAAGGAGATGTTGCTGAATGTTAAAGAAATTCTAGTCTTCTTTGACCTTGAGACCTAGAAATCTCTATATTCAAGGACAATGAAACCACTACAACCGGACGTCCTGGGCCTGATTCATTCATTCATTCATTTGTTTCCTTCAGGAATCAAAGGTCTCCCAAGGCTTGAGTGTGGGTGGTTGAAAACAGCATGTGTGTGTGTGTGTGTGTGTGTGTGTGTGTGTGCATGCATGTGTACGTTTATATATTAAGAAAGGGAGTTATTTTATATGGTAGAAAGCTTCAGTATATTTTTGACATAGTAGCCGCAGCAATTTTGTTAAAACATAAGTCAGTTTCTATCACTCTCCTACTTAAAACCCTCTAATGGCTTGGTATCTTATCTGAAGTAAAAGGCAAATCTTTCCTATGGGCCACAAGCCCCACATTATCTGGCCCCAAGGACCACATCTCTCCGTATCTTCCTGTCTTCCTGGCTTGCTCTGCCCAGCCACACCGGGCTTCCCTTCTCCATTTCTGGGACCTCCAGACACACTGTCATCTTGAACCCTTTGCATTTGCTGCTCCCAGGTGCTTCAAATTTTCTTCCTTGCTTGGATAGACCCCTTACTTCCTTCAGATTTTTCTTCCAAAGCTGCCTTTTCAGTGTGGTATTTCCATATTTAAATTTCACTCTCCACTGTCACTTCATAGCCCCCTTCCATTTCCTCCTCAGTACTCGCTAAAAAATGTATAGACTTTTCTCTGTTGTGTTTACTACTGTATCTCCAGCACTTAGAACAATGCTCGGTACATAGGAGATGCTCAATAAACATTTGTTGAATTAATGTTGGCTATTTTAGATCATTATTTTCATGACTCGAAGTATAATTTTTCTTTTGGCTGAGATTCAGAACAGTGTGTTCAGCAGGAGACTTTGAAAATTTATTATGGTCTGTGGGTGAGAGAAAGAAGGAAGAGGGAAAAGTTTGTATTTCTTTATTACAATTTGTAATCTTAGGTGGTTTTTCTTAGGTGATACATACTTGTTTTTGGTCTCCTAGAAAGCCCATTATTCAGATCCTTTGATGGGTCATAAGGCAAAAGGAGGGAAATTCAATGCAACGGTATCAGCATCAAGGACCATGTATTCAAAGATGCGGATTACACTGATTTTTTTTAAAGGTTTTCTTAAAGTAAAATGTCTACTCTATATTTAAATCTGTATTTTTAAAAAAGCGAAATATTTGAGCATTAGTAAATGCTCAAATGTAGCTGTAAAACAGTAGAGACAGAATGAAAAGTCCAAGGGGGTGTTTCTGCAGAGGCTAAGAGGCCGTGCTGGGAAGGGGGCAAACAAACCTCTGGAGCTGAAGTGATGGGAACACTGAGGACCTCTGGGCTCCCTGCTTAGCCCAGGGCCACTGTTGCTCCTCACACCATCTGGGTGTTCACCAAGGATGTCTGGGGAAACTGACACCCTAAGGAAATTTGCAGCTCTGTCTCTGGACAAATTATCAGGCAGTAAATGAGGTACAGAGCCACAGAGGCATCTTGACTTGGCAGGGAGGCTGCGTGCCCACTCGCACTCCTAAGGCTTCCTGCTTGGGGGTTGGGGTGGGGGTGGTATTCAGAACCACTGTCCTGTTTCTCCTCATTGATCATGTAGCTATCACTTATCACATGTTAAAGCAATACGTTTGGACTTCACGTACGTTTTAGACCACGTGTTTTCTGAAAGCTTTCAGTAACCTTGCAGCAGTCACAGGTTTGAGAAATTCTTTGGATGTATTCTTGGGCACTCTAACTTGATAATGCCTTGCTAAGAGACACTGTTTTCTCTTCTTTGTAACTGATCTTTGAGTGCCACTTAAAATCAGCTGCAGGAGAAAGTATTACAGTGGACCTTTGGTTGTGGGTTAGTATTTTGGTCTGAAAGAGTTCAACGTTTTTGTCCCCTCAAAAAGATCCATCAGTTTTTAACATTTAATGTATGTGTATGTGTGCACATGTATGTGCCACAAAATTAGAGATATGTGTGAAAATCCATTGTCTGATTTAGAGGAATAAATTAAGGGAGGATTGAAATATTTAATTTATTTTTATTTAAACCTGAATGTCTGAAAACATAAATGAGCAATATTGTAACATGTTAAACTTTTCCCAGAATCTCATTACTTGATTTGAGCAAACATCCACTTTTTCCTTTACACAAGTGCCTCACATTTACTCATAGGCCCTCCACTCTCTCAGAGAAGAGGACTAGACATTAATATCTTCTAGGGAAAAGTTAGGTAATTTTTATTTCGGAAAAGAATGAATTTCGGAAGTTATCAGAATCTTCCTCAAGTATATGATGGGCTTCATGTGGTTAGGAATAAACATTCTAAGTTGCTACGAAGAGGACAGCAAGTGGAAAATAGGAATAAGCAAGAAGATATTAGTACTAATATTGAATAATGTTGTCTAAATGCAGAGTGGTATTATTAGAAAGCAGTGAGTTCCCTGTTTCTGGAAGCATATCGATTGAAAGATTCCATAAATACTGGAGAGGAGTGCTTTTCAGGTGCATATATATCTAATTCTAAAAATCCATGGTTGAAATAAGATAAGATCAGATGAAGGTTTTTGTTGTTGTTGTTGTTGTTGTTCTTTGTTTTTTATGATTATGGACATCTCTTTATCCTGAAATTCTTATAATTACTATTTTGAATCCAAATGAAGGTTTAGCTCTTTTTTTCTTTGTTAAACTTCATTTGGCTCTCTGACTATCTCTCTTTTCATGAGCTCTCCTATCCTGGAGAAATTTTTCTAGAAGTTCCACACCCACTTGCCAAAGTTGCTGTAAACGGAATTCTTAGCCTGGTGGAAAACGCAAGCAGGAGAAAGAGAGTTGGTGTTGTGAAACTTTTGCAATGCCAAAGAGCTTCTAAATAGTGCAATAGGGGTTTGTATCTGAGCCCACTCTTATATGGCTCCTCTCGCAACCCTTCTACTCTCCAAGATGCCTGCACAGGAAGTAACTAAATGGATGAATCAAATCAGTCAAATAAGCAGTTCCGTCAATGATTTAACTGATTTATGCATTCAGTTGACATCTTTGGTTTACTTTGCAAAATTAGACAGTTATTTTGGGGCCTTGTAGAAAAATCCAAAGACACCTCTTCAGTCCAGCTGCCAATGAGCTGAATTATTTATGGACATCATATCATAGAGGTTGACTTGGCTTTTAAACAAGAATATAAAAACCTAACATGTGGTTGTGCATTGAGGAACAGTGCTAAGAGGTAGGAGGATAAGTGAAAAGAGGCTAGCTATTCCAGTGGCTCAAAGGCCAACAGAATAACTTCTTACATTCTTAAAATCAGAAATTTCTCAAGTTATAAAAAATCTTAGAAAACATTTTCATTCAGGTCTGTCCCATTACTGAAGAGTAAACTGTGCCCCAAAGAGTTGAACTGATCTGCCCACGGGCACACCTTGATTAATGACAGTGCCAGATGGGCCACCTGTCTGATGACTCCTCATGGAGAATTCTCTCTACCTTCGACCTGCTCTGACAGATAGATGATCCCCAAGGAAAGAAAGTGAAGGCTTGACAGAAAGACCCTAAACTAAAATAAGTGCAGAGTTGTTTAAATAGTGACATTTCTTACCTTTCAAAGGTCTTGGGAGTATGTCCAATTTTTAATTTACGCTTTTAAGTCAGACTGCTTTCAGTGTTTCAAACATCAACACAAACATTATATCTGTATTGGCAAAAAGATTTGCCAAGTGAATATTTTGATTCTGCATTTGTTTGAGATTCTGCCCTAGTCCACATTCTTAGTCGATAAATACGTTATCAGAAGTCACCAAGGTTCTTCCTCTCTCACAGACAAGTATGCCTATAAGCAGAACAGTTTATCTCTCAAAGAGCATCCCCTAATTGTGCTCTCAAGGAGAAAATGAAAGGCAGAATCTGTTTCATCTTCTACAGCATTCTTAGCCATCATCTACTCTATACTGCTCTATAAAAGTTGAAGACAAAGAACAACTCTAAGTTACATATATTTCTTTCTAACTAACAGAATCTTTGTTTCCAGTGTTCCCCACTCTCCTCTTCTCTCTGTAGCTCTGGTCCCAGGCACTAGTCTATTTTAACTGGATATTAGGTTAAGTATTTAAAAACTCAAAGATAGAGAGAACTCTGTAAGGATTGCTTTAAGAACTGCCAGATTCTTATCTTTGAGGACAAAAGAGTAGAACGACTTGCTTGTAACTTTATTTCTTTCCATAAAATGGAGGTTGCTTGTCAATGGTTTACATTCTCAGTCTACATATTCCTTAAACCACAGGCCTGGCTACTACTTCTCAGAGAACATTGACTCACATTTCCATTAGGCAAAGCCATGTTGACTTGGTTGGTTACCTTTCAGCCACCTAACTGCTGCTTTGAGCCGATGAGGTCCCAAGTTTGGACTACAGTTTCCGAGCTTGCAAGCAAATTTGGCTGAGCTGAAAACTATTTAATAAAATATCTCTTTGCACTAATTCTATCTCCTTCAGATGAATTATAAACTACACTAAGCATAATGAATTGAATTCACACGCTACAAAACCCCAACATGGTTCAAGTCTGATTCTGGAGTATAATCATCTAAAGTTTAAATTCTAATTAGAGTTCTGGCCAGAAAGGAGCCTGCCAGCTTAGCCAAAGTCATGGTATTTAAGAGCTCAAGGATCTGAGAATGGGAAGCTCATTGGATATTGTAAAACATATGCATTCCATTTAGAATCCTTCTCTTGAGCATGACTCTGACTCCTGTGCAGAAGGAACATGAAACTAACATACTCCTCTCAGCTGTATAAATATCATTTGGCAAAAGATATGAGCTGCATGCCAACAATCAGAATACAGCCTTTTGTCTCCATCATAGCCTCAGCAAGGCTGTCTGCATATCTTTGACCTCCTTTCTGGGCTCTCTTGCTTTGTTTTAGCCAATGGTATTAAAGGTAAAGAGGAAGCTGACAAGAGGACTCCAGGAGAGCTACCATAATAGCTTCAGTGGGTCAGGTCCTCAGCCTGCTGTAAGCACTGGAGCATTTTCCATGATTTTTGACTAAAATTAAGGAACTGTATTTGAGATGCTACCCATTTAAGTCCAAATTAAGTCCTATTTTTCAACCCTCCCGTTTTGACTGGTTACCATGTGGGCCATATTTTCCTTCATCCCTGAACTGAGGAGGACTGTGCTCCTGAAGACTCATCTAAGCACAGATCAAACACACAGGTATTTCTATTCAGCACCCAGTGCAGAGATTATCAGACTTTCTAGGTTCATGATTTCCTTTTATCTCAGTTAATTTTTATGATATAAAAAAAGTTCCAGTTATTAAGTAAAATGGTCCAAACTACTTAATAGCAGCATGTTGCTCAGTGTCCAAAATAGGCATGTTACTATGCTAAAATACCTTGCAATACCCTGTAAGTCTGATGTGGCACCCAGGAGCCCCTCACACCACAGTTGGGAGGGGGGTGGGATTTGACATAGTTCTCTCCTGTCTTAAAGGAGCTAAACAATCTAGTAGAGAAAATAATAAAAGTAGAGTAAACCATGTTATAAAGCAAAGCAAGATGGGATGCTATAATAAGAAGCATATTTTATTGCAGAAAATGGAATCCATTCAATCTACTTTGAGCAGAATGGTTTACTAAAGAGTACTAAGCTGCTTACAACATTTCTAGAAAGGCTGAGGAGGCAACATTGGGTGCTACTGAGCCAAGAAAATTGTCCAACCACACTGTAAAACTATTTAGTGAAAATCTCACGGTAGTGGCCTTTGCTGTCTTTCACTTGCTCAGCACCTATGACCTGAGGGACAGTTGACTAACAAGAATGAAACACTCACTTAGCATAGCATTCACCTCACAAGAGTCCCACAATGGCTGTTTCCACCTTCTACATCTCATGGAAACCCAGACATTTACTTGGGGAACCTAGATTATAGGTAGAAACCTTCACTGAGAAGGATTCTGTCATTAGTGCTTTTTCAGTTCTTTTTTTTTTTTTTTTTCTAGTACAAAAAGGAAGTCCAAAAGAAGGCAGGGCTGAGTGCCACATGATATAATCTGCTGTATCTGCTATGGGTCCAAATGAATATAATGGTTGCTAAGAAAGAGTAAGAGGTCAGATTTGGTCATGGCACAATAGGAATCACTCCATTCATCATGGACATAAGAGTTGAACTGGGCCTTGGGTGAATGGTGGTATCTTAATAGACAAAAATCTGGTGTCCAGTCACAGTGGAAAAAATAAAACGAGCAGAGGTGCAGAGGCAGAAACATGTAGGGTAAGTTGAGACAGTCATTTGGAGAATACTCAAACACATAAGTAAGGAAGAGGCATAAGGTTGGGAACTTGGGTATTGCCAGTGTGGCGAAAGTTGGAGGAATCTCTAAGTAGATGGTAAAGTTTCCCTGAAGGACTTTAATTAAAAAATAAATGAAATTTTTAGAAATAGAAATAGAAAATCCTCGGGTGCCTTTTCCTCTCTATAGTCTCTCTGCAGGTGACATCCTCTAACTCCTATGGCTTTGAAGGTGTCTAAATGGTAAAGACTCCACATTCCTGTATCCAACCCAGACTTCCCTTCTGAACTTTAGACTTATATATCCCACTGTCTACTCCACACAACATGGATATGGATAGGCATCTCACTAAACGTGTCCATAATGGAACTCTCGTTTTCCCTCTGCCTTTTAGACCTACTCACAGTCTTCCCATTTTAGTACATTGCAGATTCAAACTTTCAATTCTCAGGCTAAAAAATCATGGTGTTATCCCTCACTCCTCTCTTTCTCTCAGTCTGCATATTGGCTATCAGCAAATCCTGTGAATTCTTTAAAAGACATCAACTTCTTCACTGCCACCCCATTCTGAACCACTATCACTTCTTGCCTAGATTACTACGATGGCTCCTATTTACCCTTCCAATTTCCAAACATTCTGTACACAGCAACTAGAATGGTTTTACAAGATGAGCCAGGTCATGATGCTCCTCTCCTTAAAATCCTCAATGGATTCTTATCTCATCAGAGTAAATGCCAAAGTCCTTACAAGATTCTACATGGCCCTACACGATTTGGCCCTGGCTACGACTCACCTTTCCACCTCCTCATCTCCATCTTGCTCACTGCGAACCCACCTCAGGCATTCTCACTATTCCTAAGACATCCCCAGGACACCCCTGCTTCAGACATTTGCACTTGCTGCTCCCTCAGCTTTAAGCACTTCTAGCGGATAGTTTTGTGGCTCTCTCACTCACTTTCCTTCAGTAATCTGCTTAACTACAATGTTATCAGAGAGGACTTCCATAATTGCTCTGCACGAAATAACACTGGACACTTTCTATCTTCTTCATTTGCATTTATCACCATTTCCCACATAACCCATATAGTTGTAAATTCTTGACCCTTCTCATGAACTGGGACAGTGCCTGGCATACAGTAAACATTCAATAAATATTTGTTAAATGAATATTATCAATCAAGGGAAAATTTATAATGAGGAAGTACTATAAAATAAAGAAATATTCAATAAATTGATAATGATTTTTTACTTGCATATCTCCAGGTCCCCCACCTTATCATTTGATCCATGAAAAATTTGCCAAGGAAATAATGAAAAGTGTTTATACTATAGGAAATAATGTGTTCACCAGCACTAAATATAGAATAGATGGTTTAGAGACCAAACAGACAGTCAGTTACACCTCCATACACTGTGATAACTGTTGGCAATTTACAAAGAACTTTCACATTCATCTTTTTACTGTACCTTTATAACATCACAGAGAATCAGTTTGATGTCTCATCCTCACTTTTAAAAGGATAAAAATGAGGTTTAACAAGGCAAAGTTACTTCACTTAGTCACATTGAAAGTGAGGACTCCAAATGCATCTGAGAAACTCCCAAGTTTTTGGCCTCTTCCATTCAGATCAGGCACATGAACTCAAATTAAAATGCTTTGCAAAGATTGGAGCCAGTTACCTATACCCTCTCTCTGTTTTTCTTAGTTGAAGAACTGCACCAAAGTAATCGATAACTTTTAGGTTGGTGCAGCTGCTGAATTCAGGAGAAACTGATCTGGGATTTGTAGTGTGTGCTTGGTGTAGAAACACCTTCCACGTCAGTGCCTGACGTGTGATTGCTCAGCGTTTGGTTCAGCCGTGATTTGGAGCACAATTTTATTCAGATTCATTGAAGGATACATCCTGCTGGTGGAAAGGAATCTGGCGAACGAACACAAATGAGGACTTTGAGGAAGTTTCTTTATAACAGTGGCAACACTGTTGTCTAATGTTTAAAATGACATGTATTTGTGGCTCTCCTGCCCCTGAGAGCAAGCAAGGGGGGCAGGGGGAAAGAGGGAGAGAGAGAGAGAGAGAGAGAGAGAGAGAGAGAGAGAGAGAGAGAGAGAGAGAGAGAGAGAGAGAGAGAGAAACTCTCTCCAACCCCAGCCCAGCAGACAAAAGCCTGGATACAGCAAACTGATTTCTTTGAGAACTGGAGACTGAAGTCTGAAGGCTGAAAAACAAGTGGTTCTGGAAAAGCTAAGATTGCCCCTGTTTCAAATTGCTTGACACATGAGGACAACTGAGAGGGTCATATTGTTTTCATTTGGAAAATGGGAGACTGAGAGATGACAATGGTATGGAAAGTGTAATTAGGGGGGATTTAATTATTCCTTTCAATAGATAGTTCAAATACTAATGTATATGCCATAAAAAGTAGAAAACGGGGCTTTTGACATAACAAAATATTATTCAGCAGCATAGAAATATTTGTGTAAAAAATTATCAGCAAAAGTTTGGAAATGAGGAATGCCCTACTTTCTCAGGACCTCCTGCACATAAAATGAATAGAGGGATTCAAGCAATTATCTGCAAAATTGAAATGTTCTACTTTACCTCAATTACTGGAGCTCTCAGGTGGAAGGTCTCTGAACCTAGGTTATCACTACAACTGAAAGTCTCTGTTTGCTTTGCATGGGTAAATACAACCATAGTGACAGTATGTTTTTACTCCCTGAAAAAGTACTTTTAATCCAAACTCCTTATCTGAATGGTTTTTTCAAAATAAAGATGTTCACACCTCAACCCGAGAGATTCTGATTTAGTAGATTTGGATGAGGCTGTGGAAATTTAATATGAAACAACTTGCAGGGTAATTTGGATTTTCAGCTAATGCTGGGAAGCATAAAACCACAGCATCCTTCTCTAGCTCTCATTTGCTTTCTTACTATTTTCCTAGCAGTTTTGAGCACCAAAAAATTCTAGTTATTTGCACGGTCCAGTTACCTGGATTTCTGTCTGTTAACATGGTACTATACTTGCCACTAGATTGTTTTGCCCTTGAAGTGTGAGAATTTGGCACAGAGCGGTCTTTGCAGACACCAGACTCTGACATCTGCAACTTTAATATAACATGTCACTAGTGAGAGGACACATCACTACTTCATTTTTCCTCAACCTTAAAAAATGTTACCTCATTTCCATGTTTTTTCCTCTGATATTTCTGTTCCCATTAAAGAATGGGGTGGTCATGTCCTCTATGGAAAAGAACAAACAAATAAACAAATAAATAAATGGGTACATTTATCTGCCTCCTGAGGAAAAACAGATCAGGAACAAGGGGGAAACTTTGAATAAGATTTCAGTCTTACTCAAAAACAACAACTCTCTTTACTCAGCAAAGAGCGCAATATTCAATCTTTTCATGGAAGAATTTAGCTACATATCAAAAACCTTCTCTCTCTCTGGGGCATCAAAGAAGAGGGAATGAGGCTTTCTCAAATGAAGTCTTTACATTACAGCATCAGATGTGCTCTCTGGGGATCATTGACTTAAACCATGCAGAAGGGGGTGAGGGGCCATCATGCCATTTCCATTAAAAGCAGTTGTGAAGCCCATTTCCCCCTTTTCTTTCTCTTCCCTATTTCGCAGTAATGCTTGCATTCCAACAAAATGAGCCTTTGTGCAATAAGCCAGACAACATTGTTCTTCCCCCTGATGCCAGTTGCTTTTCAAATAGATGATGGGATAACTAAGAACATTTGGGGCACAGTCTCTTCAAAACCGATGAAAACAAATTTCTCTGTGTAACTTAATTTCTTTTGGGAGAAGACCTGTGGTCAGTTAAGAGTTAAAATCACTCTACTGACACAACCAAAGTGAAACAAGAATAGAGGCTTTTCCATTTATCACAGAGTGACGTTTGATTGACCTTATCCTTTGTATTAGGAAATGCAAAGGAAGGGTAGCAACTTGTAAATATTTGTATATATTTTGTTGTTTTTCTTTGCTGTGACTTGTAACAGGCTGTGGTAGGGAGACTTCTAAAATGGCTGCCAACGGTCCCTGCCTCCTAGCACTCACGCCTTTGTATAATCCTCTTCCCTGTGTGTGAGCTGGACTGACTGACTCGCTTCTAATGAATAGAAGATAGCAAAAATGATGGGATGTCATTTCCACAGTTATGATACAAAGACTGTGACTTCAGTCTTGCTAGCACTGTCTCTTGAGAGCACATTCTGTTATGTTGTGAGATGCTCTGTGGAGAGAGCTACAGGGCAAAGACTAGAGGGAGGCCTCTGGCTAGCAGCTCAGGAGGAATGGAGGCATCTAGCCAACAGTCTATAAGGAGTTAAATCCTACCCTCAACCACAAAAGTGAACTAGGATAAACATCCTTCCTAGTTGAAGAACTGTAGCCTTGTGAGATACCCAGAGAGACTCAGAGGATCCAGGTAAGCCATGCCTGGATTCTTGACCCAGAAACTCTGAGATAACAAGTGCTTCTTAAGCTGTTGTTTTAAGATAATAGTTACAGAGCAATAAATAACTAATACACATGCATTGCTTTTGTAAATATTAACTTTGGATACATACACAGAAAAGTATACAAATCATAAGAGTATAGTTCATTGAATTTTTATAAAGGAAGCACACATATAATCACCATCCAAATAAAAAATAGAACACTGTCAGCATCTCAGAAGTCTCTCTGTACTCCTCAGACCATCAACCCCTTCTTAGATCATTATTTTTTATTTCTATCATTATAGCTCAATTTGCTTGTTCTTAGGCTTTATGTATTTGGAACCAAACATTATATACTCTTTTGTATCTGCCTTTTGGTTTCTAATCATTCTGCTTTTTAATAATAATCCTCGTTGCTTCAAGTAGCAATATTTTATTTACATTTATTGCCATATGCCACAATGTTTTAATCCATTCTACTGTTGATTGATGGTTGTTTTTTGTTTTTCATTTTTATTTTTTACTATTTATTAGAAGCAATGCTGCTATAAACATTCCCATACATATCTTTCGATCCATATACTTTGCATTTCTGTCGGAAATGAAATTTGTGAATCAATGGATATGTATTTGTTCTGCTCTAGTAAGCACTAGTGAATTGTTTTCCAAGGTGGATATATCAATTTCAGTTCTATCAGTGGCGTATGAGAATTCCAACCACTCCTCATGGTATTGTCAGGTTTGTTTTGAATTTTAACCTATCTGAAGGATATAAAGGGGAATCTCTCCGTAGCTTCATTTGTATTTTTCTAATAATTAATGACATTAGCACTTTTTCATGCTTATTGATATTTGTATATTTCCATTCATAAAAGATCAAGGTATACTTATATCCTTTTTAGTAGAATTTTATCTTCTTTAGTGTAATATTAAAATGTATTTAAAAAATATCGATATTCAATTTATTTGGCACCATTTGTTGCGAGGTCATTATTTCTACTTCATTATAGTGACATTGTATGCATTTCCTAAGGCTGCTCTAGCAAAGTACCATGACTGTGCAGCTTGTAACAACAGAAATTCATTGCCTCACAGTTCTGGAGATTAGAAGTCAAACTAAGATCAGCAGGGCCATGTTCCCTGGAAGCCTATAGTAGAGAATTCTTCTGTGCCTCTTCTAGCTGCTAGTGGTTTGTTGGCAATATTTGACATTACTTAGCTTGCAGCTGTAACACTTCTATCACTGCCTCTGTCATCACATGGTTTTCTCCGACCATGTGTCTATCTGTGCTCAAATATCCCTCTTCTTATAAGGACACCAGTAATACATGGATTAAGGGCCCACCATACTCTTATAAGACCTCATCTTAACTAATTATATCTGTAACCTCTCCCTTCCCAAATCAGGTCACACTCAGGTACCAGGAATTGGGACTTCAAAAGGTATTTGGGGGAAAACAATTCAACCCACAATAGGCATTTTTTGTTATAAATTAAGTAATTATATCTGTGTGAGCCTGTTTTTTAGGTTTCTGTTCTATTCCTGAACTTTAGATTTATTTTGATTGGACTATTTGTCTATTTTTATTTCATAAGGACACTGTCTGAATTATTGTAACTAAAATAAATCTTCAGTCCTAACAGTATACATTCTTTAATTTTATTGCTGTTAGTTGATCGTCATTCTATCTTGATTTCCCTATGTGAGATAACTTTCTTTCTACCTGAAGAATTCTCGTTATTATATTTTTGGTGCAGATATGGATATGCTGGTAACAAATTCTGTTTTTGTTTGTCAGAAAACTTTATTTTTCCTTCAGTTTTGATAAATATTTTTTACAAATATAGAATTTCAGATTGGCCTTTCATTTTAAAGCTACAATTACATTATATTGACTTCTATAATTTCTGTCGAAAAGTCAAATAGAAGTTCTACTGTTGCCCTTTCAGAGGCAATGTGTCTCTTTTCTTCGGCTGCTTGCTGGAGTTTCTCTTGGTCTTTGATATTCTACAGTTTTGTTCTGATGCCCAGGTATAAATTGCTTAGCATTTACCTTTCTTGGAATTCCTGTAGTTCCTGAAGTAGTTGATACTTTTCATCAATTTTGGATAAATATTTGATATTTAATTGATATATATATTTAAATATGCAATATTTGATGAATATTTAAGTACATGTCTGCCTTATCTTCTTTCTCTTTAAACTGGGGAGTCCAACCACACATTTGTTGGAACTTTTCTTTATGTTCTATTTGCCTTTAATGCTCTTTTTTGTATATTCCATCCTTCTTTCTTATTGTGCTCTAATCTGGATATGTTCTAATGACATATTCCAGCTCAAAAATTCTTCTGCTGTATAGAATCTTCTATTAAACCCATCTAATCAGCTCTCAGGTTTTGAAATTTTATTGTTTAGTTGTAGAATTTTTTTTTTACAATGTGTCAGACTCCGTGCTGTGTGCTTTATATTATCTCATTTGAATCTTCATAAATACCCTCTGAGGAAGGTACCATTAGTAGTTATATTTCCAGAGGAGGAAAACAGAGGCTCCAGAAAAGATGAAAAGGCCCAATGACACACAGCAAAGAGTTGATAATGCTGGAATTCAGATCCAGGAAGTCTGACTCAGAGCGAGTTTTCATAGCTCCTAAGTCACATTGCTCCTAGGGAGTGCATGGTTATGATAATGACAGCTAACTAACATCTCTATGGTTTTACGATATGCTTGGTATTGTTCTAAGCACTTTATATATATTAATTTATCAAATCCTCCAATGACCTTGAAGGAGGTACCATTATTATTGTCATTATGCAGATGAGAACAGTGAGGCTGAAAAAAGGCAGAACTTGCCTCAAGTTTCACAGATGCCACCAAGGCCAATGCTTTTAACTACTGCATCAAATGCCTCACAGCAAAATCAAGGCAGAAGTAACACTTGAGAAACAGCACCGGAAAGGGAGAGAACATCTTAAATCTGATTACTGAAAAAGTAAACAGAGTGCTTAAAAAGAGTGCAGAGAGAAAGGTGCTTTGGAGGGGCAGAATGGGTAAAAATGTATGAGTCCGATATAGGATAAAGAAGAAAAGACAAGGGAAATATGGAGGACAGGATTCATTAAATAAATTATGAATATGCCACATAGAGCTCGAGAGAGAGCATTCTTTGGAATGTGGTTTGCACAATCTTAATGTGGGGGACATAGCTGTCAGCAGCACGGTAAGAAGAACCAGAGGCTGTTTAATGCTGAGTCCTGGCAAGTCTTTAAGGTCAGGAGGTTCTGATCACCATGGTGGTAGTGAAGATTCGGTTGATAATTGCTAGGTTTGAAAGATAAGTATCAAGAAGGCAAAGATGTGGTCAGGATTGTCCATAGGGGTCCAAGGGAAGCAGTGGGAATCTGGAAACTGGAACCAAATAAGTGGGGGTAAATTTTGTTAACTTTGAGCTGTAATTTTACCAAACCACTTCCCAGGCTTTCTCAAAACACGGAGATGTATATTTAATAAGTGTGTTGGGGAGTTTACAAAAGGCATTTTGTTTGTAATAAGTGACATTAGGCAAACTTTTCCTGTCAGCAAATAGGACTGCCATTTCTATTCCTGTGTTGCTGCATGTAAATAAATCTCTCCTTTTATGTAACCCACTTGAGATTCCTGTAAACGCTGGGGATAAAGGGCTTGTTTTTCAGTTTTCTTGAGACAAACCACATGAAGAACCCAGGCACCAGAATGGCATCTGGGCCTCTTCCCCCGTCCTGGAAATGCAGAACTGAAAAATGACTTGCAGTAAAAGGATTAATAAAGGAATCCATCTCTGCCAATTAGCCCTCCTCAAAAAGGCAGAGTAGCAAATATCCTACTTCTCTTTGGCAAAGCACTCTGACATTTAGCATTCTTTATTGTTAGAAATGCTCAAATCTAAACCTTCCTGTTAAAATGGAGCCCCTAAAAGAAATAAAGGAAACTTAAATGCATATTACTAAGTGAAAGAAGTCTGTTCGAAAGGCTATATATGCTGTATGATTCCAACATATGACATTCTGGAAGAGGCAAAACTATACAGACAGTAAAAAACGTTAATGGTTGCCGGCGATTGGGGTTGGGGTTGAAATGAACAGGTGGAGTACAGAGAATTTTTTAGGGCAGCGAAACTACTCTGTATGATACATTATACATCTATAGAATATACACCGAGAGTGGATACTTACGTAAGCTATGGACTTTAGGTGATAATGACGTGTCAATGCAAGTTCACTCATTAGAATAAAATTACTACTGTGGTGTTAGATGTTCTTATTGGAGAAGCTGTGTGTGTGTGGGAGCAGCGGATACCTGAGAACTCTCTGGATTTTCACCTCAATTTTGCTATGAACTTAAAATTGCTCTAAAAAATTAAGCCTATTTAAAAGAGAAAGATAAATTAACAAATTAGAACATGGGCATAAGAAATGGCAAGTGGTGCTATTTGGAGTGGTTAGGGAAGGCCTCTGTGATAAGATGCCATTTGAGCAGAGACTGAAGGAAGCAAGGGAGTGAGCCACTAGATTCCAGGAGGAGGGAACAGCTGAATGAGGCAAAATTCTAAAGTGGCAGCAGGCCTGTCGTGTCAGGAACCGCATGAAGGCAGGGAGGCTTGGGGGAGAGTGTAGGTGATGAACTCATGGGGTCACAGATAGGTAAAGGGGTCATGTGGGGCCTTCTGAGTGAGAAGGGAAGCCATTAAGGGTCTGGGGCAATAACATAATCTGGCTTTTACTGTAAAAATCTCCGTGGTTGCTGTGTGCAGAAAGATCTGTTGGGAGGCAACTATGAGAAATTGTTGAAATAGTAGAGGCTCAGAGTAGGAGTTTAACATGGAGAGAGTGAAAGATGCTTAGTGGATACGTTTTTGTGGCATGGTCAGCAGGATTTGGTGACAGATGAGATTTGCAGGGTAAGAGAGAGAATGGAGTCAAGGGTGTTTCCAAGGTGTTTTGCTAGAACACTTGGGTCAAACAGAGGTACTGTGTACTAAGAGGGGAAACAACAGAGAAAGGACAGGTTTGAGGGGCACAATCAAAGTCTATCTAACATTGTAACAGGGACAGCTCACTGGATACCAAATCTGTACTCCTCTCACTGAGCAGAGTTGTATCAGGAAGCAGCTGCCCATCTTTCACAATCCCCTTTATGCCTCGGTATAGCTGTGTGGCCAGTCCCCCCAGTACAATGTTAGCAGGAGTGACGTGTTTCTCCCATTGGCTATGGTTTTTAAGGAATAGATGTGCCTTCCTCATGCTCTCTTTTCATTTCCTCAGCTGGATGCAGAGCTCATTGATGGCCCAGAGAATGGTGAGCCATGAGCAGTAATGATCTTGGTTTCCTGAATCACCACCTGGAAAAAGCTTCCTCAACAACCCAGAAACACATGCATTAAACAGTTACATGAACCAGCCATAAAATTTTATTGTATTAAGCTGCTAATGTTTTGGGTGTCTTGTTCCTCTTCTCTTCTCCTTCTTATTCCTCTTCAGCCTCCTCTCAGAATTAACCTAATGAAAACAGCTAGAATTGACCTAGTATAGAGATATAAATATCGAGATGCCTACTAAACTCAAAAGTGGAGGTGTCCAGTTGGCCTTTAGATACATGGTAGGAGATCAAGGAATAGTCACTGAGCCATGGCACTGGATTGGACTTTATCCAAAGTTTTAAGCCAGGTAATTACAGAATCATATCTTGTAACTACACCATAGATGCTTCTATTTCTTTTCTTGATGAAGTTATTACCAGACTGTTATTTCAGGGAAATGTGGAAGATGTAGTATAACTGAGTTCTAAAAATTCCATATAACAAGACCCTTCATTAGAGCCTATGTAATGAGAGAAAAAGAGATACGTGGTGTGGTCAGCAGGCCATTTAGATGGCAGCAAACTTGGGCCCAAAAATGAATGTGTAAAAGCCATAAGGAAGCAAGTTTCACCCGCATTAAAAAGATGACTTTCTAACAAAATGAGCCATGTAAGCTAATAAAGATTGTTTTGGTAGATGGTCCAATCATCATTTTAAGGTGTTCAGTAGAGAGAATATAGAGGGAATGGCTTAGAACCGCCCCCAAACTATGAGTATTTCCCAATTATTAGATTAAAATTAGTTTAGTGGGATAGTAACAACATTATTTTTTAAATGAAATAGTAAAAGTAGAAGAGAATTATTTGAAGTACAATATTTGTGAAACTTTTGATGTGTTCCATGTGTTTGTATGTGCTCACTGGGTTCTTAAGATGTATTTCTTGTGAGTCATTAAGTAAATGTGAAAGCTGCTGGCTTAAATAATTGGTCTCTAAATGTCGTCTGCTCTTTGAACCAGTGCTGGTCCTTGATAAAGCTATCTCTGGTATTCAGTGAATAAAGAAAATTATAAACAATATAGTGTTTTTCGTTAAGTTAGATTTATTCAATTTAAATGATCATCTTTTAGTCTGAGATTATGTCCTTCTAAATATAACATTGTTAAAATGTCCTGCCTTTTTAAAAAAAGACTGTTGGTAGTGTTTCCAAACATGGCCACAACAATATTGCCCATCCCACATGACCCCTTGTAATGTGACTGTGTGACCATCAACAGGCAGAATCTGTTTTCTGTCCCCTTGAATCTGGGATGACCTGTGACCTGTATTCAGTAACAGAACAAAGCCAAAGTGATATTGTTTAATTTTTAGGGCTGGGATTTAAGAAATCTACAGTTTCACTCTCATTTCATACAATGTTTCCTTTTGGAAGCCAGCTACCATCTGGTGAGGAAATCCAAGTAATCATATGGAAAGGTCCATGTGGAAGAGAAACAATGATCCTGGTCGACAGGCCCAGCAAATTGCCAAGCTCACATGTGAGTGAAAATCCTATCGATTCTCCAACCATCCTAACTAACACCGTGTAAGGCACCTATTCTTACCCAACCTAAAAACTTGTGAGAAACAATCAATCGCTGTTGTTAAGATGTTAAGTCTTGGTGTAGTTTGTTATGTAGTGATAAATAAAGAAATCGGATGGTAACAATAGATCCTAGCTAATTGCATAATTATTTGTCTTAGTGTCCACTCTTGGCAAAAATAAAAATGGACAACTGATGTATATCTCCTGCTTTAAAAAAAAAAATTGTTGGTTCTACAAAATTTGGTTCACAAGAACCTCTGGACTAGATGAACTTCCTTTTAATTTTGACATGCTAGGAGATGTCTCCTCATTTGTGTATCCAAATACTTTTACTGCCCTTGCCAGATGGAATAAATAGTACTTCCCATTGTCTTCTCCTAAAACTGGGTCCGTATAACTATTTTAGTGTTTCTTACCCCAGTGTGCAAGAATCTTCACCTGGTGAACTACGTAAGGTTGGAAGGCCCTGTCTTATCCATTCTTGTTTCTTCAGCATCTTTATTAGTTCTGGGCATGTAGTGTGTTCTTAATAACCTAGTGGAACTGAATTTTAGCTTCTTTTTAAAAATTTAATTCTTTCATAACATCTTTTGTTGATCTCAATTACCAGTGTGCTTGGGGAATATATACTGTCATATACAGAAGTGCTTATCTCATGGAAATGTAACGTGAGGAGAGTAAGGGTGTTGAAGAAGGGGAAATCACCATGATCATGTGAAAAATGGGATAGTCATAGCTGTTAAATATGTCCCCCAAATATCAACTTTAATTCTATGCCAACATTAAAGAAATTCTGCGAGAAACTAAAGCAAATGATAATTAGCAAGAGCCAGTTCTTGAAGCCTAAAGCTTCCTGTTAGCACAGAAAGTTTGCTCTATTGATGTATGTTCCTGATGATGTGAATGTATTACATCCTCTTCTCTTGTCCTACTTTTTACATGAAGCCTAAAACAGAATAATTTTATCTAATATTCTTGGACACTAAATATAATTGAATGAATAGGAATTGAACCATTCAGTGATTATACAAGAACCATCTATTGATTATACATTAATCACTTTGTTTAAATACCTATTTTCAAGTTATTGAATACATAGTTGAGCAAAACACTTACTATCATTATTCACAACTTTGAGTTCCTTGCTACTGATACAGGGTTACTAACATCACTTGTAAGACTGCTAGAAAATTGACTTGGTGTGTGTGTGTGGGGACAGGGAGCGGAAGAGGGCGTGTGATGAATGCTATGAAATTCATTTTGTGTCCACAGATATTTCTCTTCAGAAATTATGTCTGTGATAATGATAACCTTGACTTTACCACTGATTGTCCCAGAAATGTTTCATTTTCAGCTGCATGGATTTACATGGTGTTTGGACAACCGAGCTGCCCAAAATACTGCATGTATGCAAAACTGTGTTAAATCTACTTTTTTCCTTAATTGAAAGTGACTATCTTTTGCCACAGTTTTTAAGTAAAGATCTTTTGTAAAAGTTAAATTCTGAAAGTGAATTTCAAACTGTTAAGACTCTTTCATCCTTTATTAAATGTCGAAGATCCACTGGTTTGATCTAAAGTTTTAAGATACCAAGAAGAGGAGAATTCTGAACTGGAGAACACTTTAATTCTGTGGTTTGGTTCTATATTATCAAGAGATCTGAGAGCATCATTACAATGTTCCTCCCCAAAGAATTCATTCAGAAAGAAACCAAAAGGAGAGGAAGTGGGGAGGCCATTAGGCAATTCTTATTTTTATAATAGACCCTAGGTTCACTTTGACTTTCTTGGATCTGATGATTCCCCATCATAAGAGGAAACATCTTTAAGAAATTAAGAGCCTTGTGGTGGTTGAGTATAGGAATTCCCTGTACCATTTGACTGAATTAAACAAAGCATATTCTCAAAAAAGGAAAAGGAAACATTTTCATTTCAGATGTTTAATTTTTCAAACTCTCGGCCACATTTTATTTGATCTTAGGACCACTGATGTGCTGAATTTCCACAGTCTGGTCCCATGAATTTGGAGCTGGGAGTTAGATTTTTAAAGATATTTTCTTTTCTTTTATTACATAAATTCTGATCTAGCACATAACAATCATTTTGTGTTATTAATAAATACCTATATTTTTTTGGTAATATTCTTTTAACTGAATGATACTGCATATCTTGTACATTGAAATTAGTATTGAATCAAAGAGAGGGAAAAATAATTCCAGAAGAAGTGAAAATGAAGCTAAAATGATATCTGTTCTGGAGTGGTCGCCAAGGGGATTCTATAAAAGGCTAATACATAAAATGCAAACGAGTAAAAGGTAAGTGTTCTATGGTTTTTGTACCAAAAAGGGCTCAAGTAAGATTCTCCTGTAACTTAAAAAAAAAAGATAGACAGAGACCACAACTGTTGAAAGAGAAATTCTTTATCAGGAATTAAAAGTAGGGCAACCGAGCAAGGTCTAATTTATCATCATTTTCACGAGCACTAAGCACAGACTAGCAAGTATTTCAAGAACTGAGGATCCTCAGAGTCCTTGGGGTTTTCCTGGGTCCTCCACACATTCTGCAGGCTCCTGCCTAGAATGCTCACCATCTTCATTTTGGTCCTTTCCTTTGCTTTTCTCTGGCACTGGTCTTTCCCATCATCATACCGCATCAACACAAAATAGCTATACAAATGCTAAACTCATCTAGTACCACATTCATAGGGAATTTGAATTTGGGTTTTCTAAAACTCCTAATGACCTCTAAACTTTTACTTGGATCCTTGATTTCTATTAGCACAGATCCTCTCCTGTAATGCCAGTTCCCTTATGCCTTATCTCTCCTTGTTCTAATTGTTTCATGGATTCCTCTTAGAGGTCCAGAAGTCACAGAATTCGGTCCAGCCTCCATTCTCCAGGAACACCAATCACAGTGAGACTTCCAAAGCTCTGGTTCAGTCCCCCTCCATCTTAGGAACGCCAATCACGATGAGACTTTCAAAGCTCTGGTTCAGTCCCCCTACGTCTTTAGGAAACCACCACAATTTCTGAGACATGCAAGGAGGGACCCAAGCCCTCATCCTTGAAGCATCATTTGTGTGAACTGATAATTTGTGAGAACTCCTATTAGAAAGTAATTGAAAATTCTAGGCTCCCCAGAATTATGTAGTGATTCTATTTTCTATATTCACTACCAAATTTTTACCACTCCAATGTTCGCTACTGTACCTATACCTCATAGGCCAGAGTGTGTATCCCTGGTACAGATCACTTAAGCCATAAATAGCTTAGAGTGTATTTTGGAGCTAGACTTTCTTGGGTTCAAATCCTGATTCAGCTACAGTCTTAATTTGAGCTGCTATAACAAGATACCATAGACTAGGCAGTTAAACAATAGAAATTTATTTCACACAATCTGAAGGCTAGAAAAGTCCAAGGTCAGGGTGCCAACAGGGTCGAGTTCTTTGAAAGTCCTATTACTGGTTTGCAGATAGTCATCTTCTTGCTGTGTCCTCACATGGCAGAGAGCAGAGAGAGAGAGAGAAAGGACAAATTTTCTCTCATGTCTTTTTTGTTACATGTGAGATTACTATAGATCTATACATTTCTCTCTATATATCTACTTCTATCTGTCTATCTATCTATCTCTATCTATCTATCTATCTATCTATCTGTCGTCATCATTTATCATTTATATATCTTTCTAGCTATACGAAACAGAGCATTTTGTTTACTACTGGTTTCCAAAAGCATTCATACAATACTTCTCCTTCGCAGGACACATTAGCATTTAGTATTTCTGAGAGGTCTTGTGGTTCATTTTTTGAGTTTAATCCCTTGAACACTTGAACTTCTTATACCTCTTCTTAAATACCATAATTCATAACATCATTTTGAGAAACACTGAAATAAATGTTACTCTTTTCCTTGAAATACCTTTTATACTTCTTTCCACCTGTTTAAATTCTGATAATGTGCAAGGTCTTGCTCAAATACAAATTTCTGGAAAACAACTGAGTTTCAAGTGGCACCTCTCTCTTCAGAACAACTATTCCAGTTATAATGTGTTGCTCATCCAGCTGCTATAGTCCTTATACCATCGTTTCATCACGTGTCTATGCTTTGGCTCACAACAATAATACAATTATATGAAGATGTAAGCTGTGTTTTTTCTGCTCTGCATACTTCTGAGGCCCCAAATTCTAACTTGAAGGTCAACAACCCAGTCTGCTCTTATTATTTTCATTACTTATCCAGGTAAAGATGATGTGACAGGTCTTAGGATATTCTCATAACCTGCATGCCTGACGTATAACATGAACTTCATGTTTATTGGAACCCAGCAATGAGTAAGAAAGCGGGCCCTGGTCTATGTCATCCTGCTCTCACAGAGCGAAGCACCGAAGAGGAGCAGGCAGCATCCTATTTGCAAATGTGCTCCAGGAAAGTGTTAACCAGGCCTTGAATTAATATGGTAGTTAAAGGAACAGAATAGGAGATGAATTCACAAGTCTTTTTAAATGTTTTGGCTGAAAACTTAGTAAAAGGCAGTGATGAGCTGAAAACTACTCCATGACCAAAGCAGAAGGAAGAGCAGAACAAACAAGTTGTTTTATTTAATTCAGATTTAAACTTAAATAATAATAGAGTTATAAAATCTAACCTGTCTTTCAAGGCATAGCTCAAATTCCACCTTCTTCTCAAGCTACCTACAGTTACCTCAACCATTGGTCATTTCACCCTTACAGCCCAGTTCCATAAACCTCCAAACTCCTATTCTCCTGCAGCACAATGCCTTGTAGTCTACTTCATTATTATTAGCTATATCTCATTATTATAAGGTATTAACATCTTTCAGTCACAAAAAGTTTTCACAAGCTTTTTATTTGTAAGTTTGAAAGAACATTGTTTCCTGTAGCAGAGCCAAAGCACCTCGTATGTTTTGTCTAAGTAATCTTTGTAGCTTCCTGATTACTTTTCAGCCTGATCTCAAGTTCAGAACTGAGGTTATGTCAGGGAGAAGAAGAGGGAGCTAGGGCTTTAAAAAAGTTCAGGAGAGTCTTATAATTTATTCAGTGACCTAAAAGGTCCTTGGCATCTGCAATATCTCTTCGTAAAATAGCTTTGCAGCACGTAATAGTCCAGGTGTGCCTTACCCTTCCTTCCCTATTTCTCCATTAAAATGGCGACAAGCAACTGATAAGGGAATAAAGAGCTCATTTTCTTTGGTGGTATCAAGCAACTGTGTATGACCAAATGAATCAGCAAAGAGAGAAGGTCATAATCCATTCCTGTAGCAACCACCCAGAAGCAGAGCTGGTGAGCTCCAACGGGCTGCATGAAGACCCCTTGTGCTAGAGAGAGGCTTGTGAGAAGAAATAGGAATTAAAAAGCGGCAGAGGTGAAGGAGCAACTTGGAGACTTTCAGGTGGCCTGACAGGAATTGGAAGAATTAACCAGTGCAATGCAACTAATTAAGTTCAGAAAGGAAATATCTCAACAACTGCATAGGGCTGCAGCCCTATGGAAATGTGCATCCTCCATCTCTTCACCTAGAGAATTTTTGAAATGCATATCAAAGGGAAACTAAATGTGTCTTTTAATTCTCTTGGCTGAAAACAACAAAAGCATACACTGTGATTTTTCTTTTAATAGTTGGGCAAAGGAGAGATGCAGTTCCATTATGTCTGTTACAGCCCTTTCTGTTTGGCATTGTGGTTATTTGCTGGGATCTTTGTCTCTATGTGAGGGACACCACATACCACCCTGGTTCCCACCAGAGTCAGTGGTCTGTTTCCTCTTTGTCTTCCCTCTGAACTACCACTGCATGCCTTCTACCTCCCCAAAGTGCTGTCTTGCATTATTTAACTAAAAAGATGCTTTACCAGCACCAGCGCTCTCAGATGTGGTTCACTCAAATAGCATCCTACCAGCAACTAAACAGTAACTGGCATCCATCAGCCTCTGAGGAGCGAGTGAGCTGAGAGAGAAGAGACCGCTTCGGGCTTAAACAAACAACAATAAGAACATGTGCAGATTCCAAAAGAACACACACCAAATCTAATAAAGACGGTGCCACAAAAGGCTCTGTCAGTGGATAATGCTGGAGTTCTTTTGTTTTCCTCTTGGATGGTCTTATATAGATTTATCTCTAGAAGTCATGGTCTCAAATACACTTTCTGTGAAAGTGAGTCAATCTGCATTTGATCGTGCTGCCTCTTGGGAGTTTAGAGCTGAGACCGGGCAACTAGGGGGCTTGTTATAATACTGCTGGAATGGAGACAAGGTTGTGTTCTCCAGCACGTGGAATTGTTAGGTTCATTGTCTCTCAGCCACCCCACAAATACCTGGCCTGGCCCACGGAACACATTGGTTTAAGCACATTGGTCGTTTCCAAGTTGCAGTGCCTGGAGAAGAACCTTAAAATCCATACTTCACTAGTGGCAGCTAAAGAACTTGATTAAAATTAGATAGTAATTGTACCGACAAAGCATACATAGAGAGGAGGGAATATCGGTGAGCGTCTAGAAGGCTTCACAGGGCTTCACAAGAAATATCTGAACTGAGTCCAGAGAAAAGCAAGATAGCAATGTCACCCTGGGGAGATAGAAACAGCATACGCTTGGAGATTGGGACATAAAATACTGCGGCACGTTCAGGTTTTCTAGAAGAATATATATATATATATATATATATATATATATATATATTTTTTTTTTTAAACAAAGGTGCAAACTTGACAAATTTTAGACAGTGCAACAAAAAAATTGATTTCAGACAATGTCGGGAAGGGAGGGTAAGTTTAGCTGTTTGGGAACAAAACAGGAGAGTTTCGCTTGAAGCTTTTTCTGATGTCATATTTTCTCTCTTTTTGTTTTTTGTTTGTTTTCAAACTCTCAGATTCTCTCAGTCTATTTTTTAAAATACACGGTGGTCATAGTGGAGGGGGAAGCAGGAGAGGAGAGGGAAAGTGGTCAGGTTCAAGTGACTTGTAAGGCAGGGCTCTGTGTGGGGAGGCCCTTTCACTCTTGCGGGGCGGGGAGCCAGAGAATGGGCGGCTTCTCTTCTCTTTTCTCTAGGAATGAGCCTGCAGCAACCGAGGCAGCTCCTTCCCACAGTCATCTGAGCGCTGCCCACGGCCACCCCTTGCCCCTGGTTTCCCACGCTGTGCAAGCACAGCACACTGGGCTGTTCACTTGATCGTGCCTGAGGTCTCTGGAGGAAAGGCAAGGGGCAAAGGGAAAGAAGCAACGGTCCTCGAAACTGTACACAGGCCTGCTACTTGTATCAAAATGAGACTGAACTCTCGGTCAGCAGGTATACAGAATTAACAGGTGTGGGTAAAGGAGTTGGGAGTGGGAGTTTCTTGACATTTTCAGAACAAGTGAAGAGCAAAGAAGAGTAAAGCTTCTATGTGGTCATCAGCAAATGCCAGTTTTTCATCTTGCTTTTCTGTGTAAATCAGATTTCCTGTCCTTGCCCCAAAATTACTTGATCCTGTCGGGAGGCAGCTGCTCCTGTAAAGCCCTTTGCTGCTCAGCAGATGCCTGGGGTGGGGGTGGGAGCGTGGGGCCAGAAGGTGGCCGCCCTGACTCCAAGTTAGGCTGTCTCTGGGTGAGCAGTGGCAGCCAGAGGTCCTGTGAAAATTGTCTGGGCTTGCCTCTGCTGGCTGTCCTCCAGTAAGAACTGTTCACAAGCCTATTCTCAGGCAGTCTCATTCCAGAGGGTCTAACTGAGAACACAAAACGCTGGACTTTTTTTTTTCCCCCCACAAACCTCAAAGAGATCCTTTTATGGACAGACCCGTGCCTGCCTCTTTAAAAAAAATAAAAATCCTGTTGAGAAGTTGACCTCCCTTGACCTGGGCGAAGCAACAGGTGACCCCCTAGGAGAGTGGGCGGCAGTCAAAGCAGCTCTTGTCTCTGGGGTCTCAGGGGAACCAAAGACAAACAAAGCTTTCAGCCTGAAAGGACGCAGGCGTTGCCTCAGGACGTGCCTTTGAGTTTGATGGTGTGGGGACTCCTGGCCACACAGAGAAGTTGGGGCTGGTCTTTCAGTTTTGGAAACTCACTAGGCTTTGTGTGAGCACGTTGGTAAACAGGAGAGAAGGATGTGTAACTACCTTTTAAAAAAAGTTCGTTGGCTTTTTATTCAAATATACCCAGAAGCATTCGGCTTAAAAACTTACCCTCAATGCAGGCTCCTCTATGGGTAATTGTGGAGAAGAGATTCTGAGTTAGGTCTGGACTTTCAATATCACTGACTGGATGAGAAATGGAGGACAGGTTAAAAGGATTTTTCTTAAGGACTGTGGTATCTGGGATTTTTCAAATCTTCAAGAAAGCATTAATTTGATGTCGTCAATTTATTAAGCCATAATTAAGCATTATAATATGAAATGAAACACAATTCAGAATTGTTTCCAGCTAGCACTCAAATGTCAGCAACCTGAGGTACAGATCTTGATTTAGGAAAGGACTAGTGGTCCCGGATCTATGTACCTGAAAACCAAAAGATTTGTTTTTAGGGGTACAGACACTATTGAGTCAGTTGTAATAGGCTTTTTTAGCCAGGTATTTAGATATTCATATTTATATTATGTTTAAAGTGATTAACAAAAAAAAAAAAAGAACAAAGCTACCAAAATGCTGGATTCTTTTTCTACTATTAGGAGACTTAGAATAGAGGAATCATTTGCCCCTTTGGTGTATTTTAATTCTACTTTTAAACACTCGTTCATTTAAAAAATGTTATTGTAGCCTAATTTATTATGTATATACATATATACATATATATATGTGTATATATAATTAATTATATATAAAATATAATTAATATGGAATTATATATTATATAATAATATTATTATTATATATAATTAATATATAATTAATTTACCATGCATTTAACACTCGTACAGTGTCTTGCACTAAATTAGTCATTCCAATTTAGTGTTACAAAGCCAGAAGAAGACACAATGGTTGTCACAAGTGATCTACAAGGGCCTAAGGAGAAAATAGAAATCGTCCCACACACAGAGTTCTCAAAGACTGCAGAATTAAGGCAAATATTGTTTCACTCGACATAACAAGTGTGACTCTGGGACTTTGGGTTAACCCAGAGCCAGTCAGAAGTGCAGTCAAGCTCCAGCTCCAAGTCTTCTGATTCCTCCTCTTGTGCCCTTCTGGACATAGGTAGGGAACCTAGGGAAAACCATTGGCAGTTCAAAACCAAAAATCACTAAGTTCTCACAGTGCTTGCTTGCATCTGAACACTTAATCCCTGGCCTTGAGTGGCTGGTAGGCCTAGGTCACTCCCTATTGCCTCGTATCTCTCAGTATCTGCATTTGTGGAATGGAGATACTTAAAAAACAAACTATTCTGCAGCTATATCTCAGAGATAACACAATAATGATAGTCATTTACATAGAGATTGTTTTTTACTGTTTACAAAAATATTTTATATACAAAAGAGCTTTGGAAGGAAAAAGAACGTATAATTACAAGCGATTGCTATGCTCCTTTTCTTAGAACTTCTGTTTTCCCAGCAAAAAAGATGGCTCATAGCTGTCTTAAATATTTAATAGGAGTTTGGATAGTCAATGTCACTTTGTTTTTTATGGGCTAAAGAGATGTTCATTTTAAAAAATTAATTGAGCAACTATTATTTGCTATGCCTTGTGTCGAGGACAGGAAAGGTGAGCAAAACTGGATCCTTTATCCCAAAGAACTTATAGTCTAGATTTTAAAAATAAAATAAGAGTTATTATAACAAGTGCGAGAAAAGAAGTTGAGAGAGCCTCAGGCTTAGGACACCTGGAGAAAGCTGATCTAGATAGGCAATGAAGACAAAAAAGGGAGTAAAGATAGAGAGAAAGGCTGGAGATGGAAAAGATATTTCTGAGGTAGATGAGACATCAGTGTTTAAAGGTAGGGACGATGTGGTACTTGTTTTTGTTTCCCCACATACCAATAACTGCACTGGGAACTAAAGGGAGAAGAAAAGCAGCTTTGGTGTTTGGTTTTGGACACTCTGAATTTAAGATGTCTTTAGGCCACACAGGTAGGTTCCTAGTAGACAGTTAAAAATTTGGAGATTATCTTTTCAGAGACAATAGATAGAATTAGGGAGTGAATAAGATGATGTAACTAGGTCATAATAAAAAGGAAAGAGGGTCAATGAGAGTACCCAAGGACATCAATTTCTGAGCAGAGTATTAAGAAGGAGGCATCCACAGTGCAGATTAAGAATGCGATTATAAGAGAGAAAAAATCAAGAGCGTGCAACTGCTGGCACTAAGGTAGGAAAAAGTGGCAGGAATGAGCTTGATAATATCCAATGCTGCAAAGAAGTCACATAAGACAAAAACTGAAAAAAAAAGTCACTCGAATATAACAATTATAAAGATGTTTGTCACAATATTAGGAGGAACTATTTTGATGGAATGGCAGATAGAGAGACTGTACTGCAGTGAATGAGGAATGAGTTGGAGGTGAAGAGGTGGAGACAAAGTTATAGTTTCCAATTTCAAGGAGTTGGACTAGGAAACACATGGGAGCTATAGGCAGAAGAGGAGGAAACTATGGAATACAGAATATTTTTTAAGATAGGAGAGCTTTCAGCAGGCTCATAGGCTAAGGGAATAGATCAAGCAGGAAGGGAAATATTAAAATGTAGAAAATGAAAGGAACTCGATGGAGCAAAACTCTAGAAGAAACAGTGTGGTAGGCAGAATAATACAAAAAATATCCATGTTCTAACTCCTGGAACTTGTGGACATGTCACTTCCATGGCAAAAGGGGACTTTGTAGATGCGATTAAGTGTCTTGAGACAGAGGAGATTACCCTCAGTTTTGGATTGGCCCAATGTAATCAAAGTGTCCTTATAAAACGGAGACAGGAGGTTCAGAGTGAACAGTAGGTGTGCTAATGGAAACAAGAGGTTGAATGATGCAAGAGCCATGAACCAAGAGATATAGGTGGACTTTACAAGTTAAAAAAGGCACAGAAATGGCTTCTCCCCTCTGAGCCTCCAGAAGGAACCAGCCCTGACAACACCTTGACTCCATCCTAGCAAAAATGATCTTGGATCTTTGTCTCCAAAAGTGTAAGAGAATAAATTTGTGTTGCTTTACTGTCCTAAGTTTGTGATAATTTGTTACGGCAGCAATAGGAAACAGACACAGGCAGTAATAGTTGAATCAAAAAAGCAATTGTAGCGATTAGCTCTAGGAAGGCAGAAGGAGAAACACCTTCCACAGGGAAAAGGGAACAAAGTAAAAATACGTTGGGATGCCGATGTGTTTGCAGGTACATGACGAATGTGTACATATGTGTGTTTTACATGGAGCAAGGCAGGGTTGGAAGCAGGGAAAATGAATTTCTTGAAGAAAGTGGGGTGATGCAATATGGTCTGTTTTCTCAATGAAATATTAAGTAAGAGTATTTTCTGAGAGATAGGAAACAGTAGTATGGCAGGAATTTAGGTGAAATTAGTGAGAAACTGAAGTACTTTCAATGGGAAATTAGGGTCAGGGTGGGAAGATTTCCAACAGCATTTGATGTACCAAATAAATTTGAAACAAATTATAATCTCTTATCTTTTGAAGTTAAGCAATTTTCTTCAGCAGTTCTCAATAGTTGCAGAAAAGGCAAATTGTCATATTGAGGTGAGTTTAAAGTATGTAGATCAAGGGTGATAGAAATTGAGGGTACTGGTGAGTGTAGCTGAAGTGATTAAAATGGAGATAGCTTACTTAGAAATTGATCAGTAGGGGGCCAACAGAAAGAATGGTCATGGGAACGGAAGTACCAACAAAGTAAGGGAACATCAATATGAGAATGAAATGGATGTAAAGGAAGTTGTGAAATTATGCAGGAAAACTCAAAATAAAGAGCAATAAGATATTGTGGAAAACGTTGATGGGGGTTACTCAATTTCCATATACTTCTAACTTCTTCTCTGGTCTTTTTTTCTCCTTTAACAGAGGCTTGATTTTTCTCAGGTATTTTTTCTTGTCATTCAGGTAATCAGCAAGCTTAAATCCCTCCTCAGCTTTAGGGGTCGAATCATAATTGTCGAAGCCACTGGTTCTCAAACTTTAGTTGTATCAGAATCACCTGGAGGGTTTATTAAAACGTGGATTCCTGGGATCTATTCTTGGAATATCTCATTCACTAGGTGTTAGGTGAGGCTTTGAGAATCTGCATTTCTAACAAGTTTCCAAGTAATGCTAATGCTGATGGTCTGCAAATGGTACTTTGAGAATGATCTAAGGCAATTATGGTGGTCTTATTCTTCAGATCAGTTTAAGTATGAGCATTTGATTCAATGCTGGCCAATGATAAGTGAAGGGAAATCTTCACTGAGGCTCCCTAGACTAACATGCAGAGGCACATGGGAGAGAAGAGATCCTCTTCTGTAGGGCACATTTTTACTCATGAGGTCCCTAGAATGGCTCTAGCCACTCTGAAACCATGATGAGAGACATTGCCTAACTCAGGATGGCCTCAGTCCTTGACGACATTTGTAAGCTGCTAAATTGACCCTGGAACCATACTTCTTCTGAGCCTATCTTGTGGGAGATAATAAATCTGTTAGTGCTGAAGTTCCTTTTAGCTGGACTGTCTGTTACATGGAGCTGATGCAAATATCATTTTACCTACCTGACGAACATAAAATTTAAAGAAATAGACTATCTATTGTCTGATAAAGATATAGGAGAAAAGGCATTCTAATTTGTTGCCCATCGGAATGTGAAAAACAATGTTTTAAATATGTAATTTAAAAATATTTATTAAAATTTAAAATGTGTAAATATTTTAACCTAAAAATCTGTCTGGAATCTATCTTATAGAAATAAAAATGCCAATATAAAAATATATATAATTAAGGATATTTATTGTAGTTTTTTGTCAAATCTAAAAAAAAATGAAGCAATAACTTGAATATACTTTAGTAGTCAAATATTGAATCAATTGTGATATATCCACTCTATGGGACATTATGCAACTATTTAAAATAAATTCATATTTATTGACCTGGGAAGATGTCGATAATGTGTTGTTAATTTGAAGAGGAATATATCTAGTATAATCCCAATTTTATAAAATCAATAAATCCCCCAAACCATATACATTTGTTCATATGCTCATATAAGTCATGAAAAAAAGATGTGGGAAGATGAATAGTAAGCTATTCACACTAATTCCTATAGAAAAAGTATGTTAGAAAGAAATAGAAAAAAATTTTTAAGTCTTACAATATGCAGACCTCTGTTGACAACATTATTGCAAATATGTAAAAACTGATGAATATATGGAAAGAATTGGAACAAGTGAAAGCACTCATTAGGTTATGTAATATGGGACAAGTTTTATCTTGGATATCAATTATGTTTATTGTTTTGTATTAAGGTAACATTAAAAATGTGGGCTATTGAAGTTTAAAAATTCAGATGGCAAGGCTATAGGTCTAAGAGTTCTCATGAACTGTGGAAGTGAAGTGACAGTAACTTGAATGTCGAAAGTCCTTAGAGGTGAGATCAAAGGTCTTTCCATCTGCATGGAAATCACCAGGGTAAAGTTTGGCCCTGGAATAAGAAGGATACCTGAGCCAAAGTCCTCAATAAATGAGACAGTTATTGAGAAAGTGGTGGACAACAGAATAGAGGAAAGAAAGATGACGCCATTGATATAAAACAGAAAGAGTTTAGCATGATGTTATAAGACTTTAATAAAGGCAATGTGGGCATTTCATGAAATGGCCAATGATACTCATGAACCTTTATAACCTTTTCCTAACCTTTTCCCTTGCTCCCAATTCCTTCATTTCAATACCTGAGGGGAACTTCCGCTCAATTTAGTTGTTCTTCCTATAGGTTCTGAAAAGCCAAATTCTATCATCGAGCCTTCTCCCATGCTGCTCCCACATCTCATATCCCTGTTCCTTCTTCTTGGCCAATACGCAACTTTCAGAGTCAACCAGCAATTTCTTCTCGTTTATGACTTCCTTGACAGTTCTGACTCCAAGAAGTGTATTCCATATATGAAGTGTATTCCATATAACACAACTTGAAACTGTATCTTCATCACAGAGTGTCATCTATTACTCTTCTGTAAATCCTGTTTCACGATAGCAGAGTCAAAACTATATCATTCTCTTCAAGCCTTCTACCATATCAGCTCCCTGTTCTTTCTTTGCTCTTTCATTTCACAGAGAAAATTGAAAACATCGCTTGGAAAATTCCCCACATTTTTTCCTCTCTCCTCATCGTCCTCTTTTATGTCTTCTCATTTAGGAGGAGGAGGTGCCCCTTTAGATGTCTAAAGACACACACCCTCTGCTGGTGTCCAGTGCTCTTCAATTACTTACTGAGCATCTTGATATTACAGCATTAGCCCAGGTGCTAGGTCGAGAATGATAAACTATACAAAGGTGGTCCTTGCCCTCAAGGAGGTTAGAATCTGGTGAAGAGGAGGCATTTGTAATTACAAATAGGGTGAGTGCAACACAGAGATTCTTACTCCCTCTGCCTTTTTTTGGAAACTTCCATAGATTAACTCCTGCTGTTTTCATTATCTCTGAAATTTTGCTTTCTATAACATCTCCACAGTCAGCATTTATATTTGTTATCTAGTCTTAAAAGTAAGATCAAATTTTCTTACCCTGTATTTCTTTCTAAATACAGTCCTATATTATCCTCCATTCCACAACAAAACTTCTAGAAAGAGTTGCTTGTAATCACGGTTTTGTTTTCTTACTTCTCCCTGCATCTTGACTCTGAGGCACTTCTTCACCTCTACCACCAGATCCCAGCATCTATTCTGACCCCAAACAATGACTTTCATGTTGGTGAACCCAACGCATATATTTTTAGTTTTTGTTTGACCTCTGGGTAGCATTTTTAACATCTCTTATTATTCCCTGTTGCTCCAAACCCTCTCTGTTTGGCTTCAGATACTCCAGATTCTCCTAATTCCTCTTACCCTTTCTGCTTCTCTATTTCCATCTCCTTTGTAGGTTCATCTTCAGCAATCAGAACTGTAAAGTTAAATTCTCCCTTCTTTTCATGTGATATCTTTCACCTAGACAATTTCATCTATTCCTAAGCCCTAAATTAACACCTCCAAATGATGGTTCCACATTTATATCTTCAGCTCACATTTCTTCTCCGATTTTCAGACTTGTTTACCTTGTGCAGTGCACTCTGGGAATGTTCCTCAGAATCCTCAATCAGCTTAAGGCCATAAAGCTTGCTATGTATCACCTTATATTTTTCTACCTACTTTGTTATGATTTTATTATCTGTATTCTTCCCTGGAATGTAAGCAAGATCCCTAGAACTATGTTTTATTTATCATTTTATCCACAGTATCTAGCGAAGTGCCTAGTTTGTAATTAATAATTAGTATGAATTGATAAATTTACTAATTTTAATTTAATCCATTGTAGAAGTCATTTGTTGTAAAGGGCATCAAAATTCATGTGCCTTTCATCTTTTACAATATGGTAATCCTTTAATGACTGAGATTTTTGTGAGATACAATAAAAACAAATTATTAGAAAAATAAAGCTAGCAATAACAAAAAAGACATATAAAAATGAAAGCCCTGATTTTTCATTTTTAGATTCAACGGACTTAATATTACTCTGTGGGATTATTATAAAGATTTCTAAATGATTACTCTAAATTTCTGTAATTTTTCTAGCAGTGAATAAGTCACAAGTAGTTCACAAACCGGCACTGCACAGCAGACCATATTTTGAGTAGTGGATTGAATGACAGAGCTAGTCTCTTTTCTTGATTTTTTTTTTTTTTTTTTTTGCATCTCTCCATGATCACTTCATTTGCTGAAGAATAATAGATAAAAATCCTTTGTGTTTTTGCAAAACAAGTAAGGAGCTGATTGTCTAATTGTCAGGCTTGTCGATGACTCGAACACCTCTAGTAGTTTGACCCTGAAGTTGCTGTAGATGTCACGAAGGGTGCTCTGAAGTGGTGTGGGGAGAATCAGCGTGCATGTGTACAACCCTCTGCCTGTACCTGCTGGAGCCTTTTGCTATGTGACTATTGCAGGATCCTCGACACAGTGACCACAGATCGTTCAGCCTTATTCTTGACACTGAGTGCTTTAAAGTCAAAATCTTTCTGAAGGAAGATACTTATGTTCTACTATTTATCCATACTGTCAACAGAACTCCTAAAACACTACAATTTGTGCAGCCTTTAGAAAATTCTTACATCGTCTCTATTAAACCCAAAAGAACTGCAACTTCTCATGGCATTGCTGTTTCTTTTCTAGGACCAAATATTCATGGACTTTAAAAGTTCACTGCAGCAGTATCTACTGTTTTCTCACATATTTTTTAACATTAAAACTATGGGGAAGTTTCAACCTCTTCCCCTTGTCAACTTTGGAGTATTTTTCTGTTTAACATTTGAAGAACTAAAAAAAGCCCAGCCGCATACTGGAACCTCAGTTTATCTCAGGCAGAAGTTGCTGGACAAAAAGCTTGGTTTTCAATGTCTTGTTAGGATTGCCAGATTTAACAAATGTAAAATACAAGACTCCCAGTTAAATTTTAATTCAGATAAACAAAATATTTTTTAGTATGGGTGTGGGACATGTCCCTTGCATGGGGCCATACTTACACTAAAAATTTATTCTCCGTTTATTTGAAATTCAAATTTAACTGAGCATCTTGTATTTTACTTGGCAACCCTGTCTTGTGTAAATTATTTATTTAGATGGGTCCTTTTTCCTATGCTACTGCTGTGGGGTTTTTGTTTTTGTTTTTAGACTCTTTTCTTTACTATTAGGACACAGTTTTTAAAAGGCTCCCTGCCAATCTTCAGCTCATTATCAGTGACATCATTAGCATCACCATAGCTCTAAATTATGTTAAAACAGGATTAGAACTACTGACAAATTGTAAAGACAAGAGACTCCCAAGGAAGTTAGGATCAAATTATGATCAAGAAAGGAAAGGAAGGAAATGCCAAACTTAGCTTGTAGATAATGCTCAGCATAGTGAATGCTCTGTAATGCAGTCAGACACAGAATACCCCTGGGAGGCGGATGGGCACTCAGCCTCACATTTCACAGATGGAGAAACCTGAACACAAAGGGAGTTAGTGACTTCTCGAGGGGGCAGGAAGCAGCTGTGTAAAGGAATGGGGAAAGAGAAGAGAAAGAAAATCTTCCGAAACCCAGTCTTACCTGGCAGGGCGTGGAGAAGGAGGACATTACTGAAATGTGGATATTTTACTAAAATATTTTTCTTCTAGACAAGTGGGAAAGTTTTGTATCTGCCATTCCACCCTTTAATGTACAAATCATAGAATCAACACATTCTAAAATTTGAAAGAGGCTTTAGGAAACATCTATCCCAATCTTTTCATTATATTTAGTTTGACTTTACTAAATTATATAATTTATAGAACTCTACCTGTGTCTAGGCCTAAGAACTTCTAAGTCTTAATGTTTTTATATAGCTGATTTTAAATTAATAATTAATCATAAGCTATAGAAAAAAACAAGGTGAGTTTACTCAACCAAGGAAAGTGACCTGAGTGAACTGGGGAATAAAAGTCTTACAATGTTCCACTCTTTTTAGTAAGTTTAGCAACTGCCATCTAAGGATGGTGTCCGATCTTCTCATTAAAGGGTAAATAACAAAAGAGACATAATTATGACACACACAAATATAAAACAAACACACGTCCGAGAATATAAATTGGTGCAGCCACTTTTGAAACTATTGAGAATAGTATGGAAGTTCCTCAAAAAATTAAAAATGGAACTGCCTGCCACATGATACAGCAATTCTACTTCTGGTTATACATTTGAAGCAAAAAAATCCACTAACTTGAGAATATATTTGTACCCTCATGTTCATCGCAGAGTTATTTACAGTAGCCAAGACATGAAAACAATCTAAATGCCCATCAATGGATAAAGAAGATGTAGTATACATACACAGTGGAATATTATTGAGCCTTAAAAAAAGAAGGAAATCTTGCCATTTGCAATAGCATGTATGGACCTTGAGGGCATTATGCTAAGTGAAGTAAATCAGACAGAGAAAGACAAATATCATGTGATCTTACTTATATGCGAAATCTGAAAAACAAACAAACAAACAAACAAACAAACAAATAAACCCATAGGTACAGAGAACAAGTAAATAGATGGGTAGTTGCCAGAGCAGAGAGTAGGTGAGGGGTAAGCAAAATAAGTGAAGGTGATCAAAAGGTAAGAATTTCCATTTATAAAATAAATAGTAAGTAAACACATATCAAAAGAATTTAACTCATTAATTAATGTGTAGACAGTAATATGTTACAAATGTTTTAAATGATCATTTGACATGCAGAGATAATATTATCCAGCTGAGTGCTCTGGACTGAATTGTATCCTTACCCTACCCCCACCCAAATTTATATGTTAAAATCCTAACCCCTCGTATAACTATATGCAGAGATAGGGTCTTCAATGGGGTGATTAAGGTTAAATAGAACATAAGTGTGGAGCCCTGATCCCATAGAACCAATACTGGTCCTTATAAAAGAACAAAAGACACCAGAGACTCTCTCTCTCCACCATGAGAAGACACAGTAGGAAGGCGAGACATTTGCAAACCAAGAAGAGATCTTTCACCAGAACCTGACAGTGTAAATTTCTGTTGTTTAAGCCAATCAGGCTATGCTATTTTGTTATGGCAGTCTAAGCTGAGATATCGAGAAAATTTATTTGAATTGCCTGGAACAGGAATCATTTGCAGAGCTATGGACAAGAACATTTGCAGTATTATCATTTGCATTTTGCTATAGCACTCCATGAAAAGGATATCCAATAATCTCTTTTGATCTCATTTAAAAGTCTTTTATGGTTTCCTCTCACGGTTTTTATGAAGATACATCTGTAGGAAAATATTTTACCCTTGCTACTTTGAGCCCTCCTTTATTTCACTGGAGGTTACTCCATCCTTGCCACACACCTTTTGCAAGCTTTTACGAACAGAGAACTCTACTTCTCTTTTTCCTCATTTTCAACTTTTACTCTCATCACTCTTCACCCTTTCCTATAATTAAACATGTTAATTATATTTCTCTGTAATTTCTTTGCATAAAATGAATATGAAACCTCTTTCCATTGGAAGATTAGGACACTCCCAAAATAAATAACCAATTTACTAAGGAGAAAGAAGAGGAAGACTTTTTTCTAAATGTGCCATACTTCTCTCTCAGAGTTAAGAGGAGTCTCGATAGATAATTTTGTCCTTCATAATTAGTTACCTAGAAGATAAAACTTAATTTAAATTATTTTAAAAAGATAAAAATTCATTTTCTTTCTAGATGATTCATACTAAACATTGTATAACTATTGGAAGAAACATAAATATTGTCATTATATTTATCCTTCGAATCACAGGTTTAAAGTTTGGGAGGAATTTAGACATAGCGGAATATTTTCCCACCAATTTTTAGTTCCTTCTGTATTAATCGTCAGAGAATGTAAAACTGCTTAAATATTTTTATTAGCTCAATACTTCATGAATAATTCCTTTCTATTGTTAGACAGCTCCAAAGATAATTGTAACTCCCCCTCAGCCTAAAAAATATATTAGTATGCAAAAAGATGTTTAAAAATTATAGGAATTTGTTATTTATATATTATTGCTCTTATATTATAACATATGATCAGATAAAAATTGTATATATTAATCCATTTGTTGCAATGGAACTCTTATTTGTCACTTTCTGAATTTATATCATAGAATGAAAAGCCTAAATTTTGGGAGAAAAATTATATGTGTGTGTGTATATATATATACATATATATGTGTGTGTGTGTGTGTGTATATATATATATATATATATATATATATATATATCTCTTCACCTAGGCTACTGAGAAAGCTTTAAACTCTGCTTAATTCAATCTTCATATTGCTTTGGCTCTTCTATAAAATTCCACTTAATTGCTTGACTTTTCTTGATATTTTTATGTTGACAATGATTATGTGTCATTTTGGAGGGTGGAAAGCCTATAACTGTACTCAGGGAAATTTTTAAAATACACCCTCCAAAAGTAACCAAAGAGGTTTATAAAAAGTGTATCTTTATAAACTCATTGATTTTAATATATTTTTATATATTCACTCATTGCAGTTTTTTTTTTTTTTAATGATCAAATTTTTTCATCTTAGGCCAGTAGGATCTTCTTCAAGTTGACTCATAAATCCCTTCAATACAATTCTGTTAGTCTTAGAAAACTTTCATGCTTTTTGATATGACATGTTCCAGCTTCATTTTTTACAACCTTCCCCATATCTATAATCAGCTATTTCTTCAAGTCTTGGTTTCCTTAAGAGGAAAATGGTATTTATAATCTATGTGCCAATGAAGTACATATTTAGAATCATGTTAACATTATGGAACTAACTCATTATTCTAATAAGTGGGGAAGAATGAAAATGAATCAAATATTTATATTGCTTTTCACAAACAAGTTGTATCTCAGGGTAACCAAATAAGGGAATATTCTTCTTTATATATTTCCAAAAAATAAATGCAGAAAGAATGGTAAAACTAGAATATTATCATTTTGCAAATCCTAATGAAACAATGGATTTAAACAATTATAACCTAAGTAAAAAGTTGAACAATTTATAATAGATAGATCAGAATAACAATATCAATTATTGATCAATCGATCATTTATAATGATATAACAAAAAGATAAACAACCATAAAGTATGTTCCTCCTATTATGGTATAATAGGAAGTAAAGGGCACCACCTGTAGAATGTCTTTGCCAAAACAAAAAATAAAACAAAAACCAAAAAACTGGAACCTTATCAAGACTCTAGATTAACTACCAGTTTTTGAATAGTCTGGAGTCAGCGGAACATGTTAAATGACATAACAGGGACACAGTTCTACAACCTGGTTTCTTTAAGTAAAAACTTCAAAGAACTTAAAAATAAGGCAGGGGAACTTATAAACTATGAGAAATTTATGAGACACACTAACAGAATGAGTGCCAAGACCTTGTTTGATTCTTGATTTGAACTAATCAACTGTGCAAAATGTTATGTGACAATCAGGGAACTTTGAATATTTTTGATGATGTTAAAAAATTGTTGATTTGATCGTGGTATTTGGTTATATTTTAAAAGATGAAGGAGTAGATCTGAAACAAAGTTGAACATGTGCTGACTGTTGTTGATGGCGTGGATGGATTCAAGGGGTATCACTCTCCATATTTTGTAATCGCCCCTATTTTTGTATATATCTGACGATTTCCACAGTGAAATATGAAGAACATTTAAAATTCATGTACTCTTTTATTTAGCAATTGTATTTCCAGGAATTTATCCTCAAAATATACTTGCATATATATGTAAATATTTATTGCAGCAGTGTTACAATGTCAAAAGGTTAGAAAGTAACTAAATGTTTATCATTAAGGGACTGCTTACATAAATTAAATATATCCATACATCATGAAGTCATTTAAAAGAAAAAGGCAGCATCAAATACAAAATTATGAGTGATATTCAAAGCACAATGTTAACTGAAAAAAGCAAAGGGAAAAACAATTTCTATATCTTTATATCATTGACTCTGGACATAAATCAGGGACTACACAGTCCCAGTACTGTTGGAAGACATTTTGTTATCATGAGGAAAGCTGGTATGAGAACTAAGTTGATATAAGAATGCAACTGAAAGTATGTCAAAGAAACGGAGTTATTTTATTTTTTTAAGTTAGCTTGATTTGTGTTTTCTGTACTTGCAACTAAAAATAGTCTAATGAATGCATCATTTAAAGGTCTGGTCCTACGTCACCAGAAGATCACAGGAAAGGACTGCGGCTGGGACATTGGCAAAATTGACACAAACCACTGCCCCCTCAGTTCCAAAAAGTGATGAGTCAAGGAGAGATATTAAAACTATATAGTTGATAGCAGAGCACACTTCAGGGCACTGCATTTTTATAAAAGCCGTAACTCTTAAAACAAATTTAAATATATTCAGATGAGATAGCTAAGATTTCTCTCTAATTTTCTGCCTATTCTCTAATGAATATTCCTATTCACTCAATGTTTAGGAGTGTATTCTGATATCATAACACATAGGGTGTTGGTCAGAATTATAGATTTGTTTTTGAAACCTGAAACAAGCAAAAATTTTGTTGTCTGACTTTTGTTCTAAACTCTCACCCAACCTGGTTGTGTGTTCGTGATTTAAAACCACAAAGGGCCAAGTTTCAGGTAAAACTTATTTTTCTCCCTGGTTTCAAGTCTGGCAAAAAACAAAGTGTTAAGTCCATTAAAAGCGAAAGTTGTTGAGATCAACTGAGAGGAATTCGGATACAAGATATTCCAACCCTGTGGCTGAAATATTAAGCTTCATAGAAAAACTTCTATTTCAGATCATTTCATTTAGTAGCCATGCTTTTCCACGGACTTAAAGGCTTTGCTTAGTTTTTGTTTGTAAACTAAACTTTAAAGTAACAAATTAGAGCAGGAAGCTCATCCAAAACTAAGAAAGTTTAAACAAAAAGATCTCAAGATCAAATTATCAAAGCAGACCTTTAGGATGCTCATTTAAAGTAGTTTATACACAGTCTCTTATTTGACTCGTTAGGTTCCTATATGCTCTCAAATGTAAGAAAGGAATCTCAACGGTTTTTCCCAAAAGTTCGTCTGGTCCATTAAATTCTCTAACTTGAAATTACTCTTTCATTAATCATATTCATAGTCCTAAGAGGACTGAGTTCCACACTCATTTGTAGAAGAAAGAGATTAACATCTTTATCTTTGGCTGTAAAAGTTAAAGGGCAGCGATTCTAAAGGAGGAGATGAAGGGCTCTGATTCCTAACCCAGGAGACAGTTGTCTTGTCTCTGCTCCAAAAGAGAGTTGTCCTGAGAAATAGGTGTCTATCCAGGTGAAATAACCAATATATACAAGAGATTTATACTTTCATACACATTAGCTGTCCAAAGAAATAAAGTAATAAAACCAGGAGCAAATTTCTTTTAAGCCTGTGGTTTAATTTATAGTCAATGAGAAAACTTTGAAGAGTTTATTTAAAATACCAACCCCTGTGATAGCCCCTCTAGAGTCTGACTCAGTAGGTCAGGGATGGGGTCTGATACATAACACTTTTAATAGCTTCTCTGATGATTCTCATTCTAGCAAGTTGAATCTCTCTCTCTCTCTCTCTCTCTCTCTCTCTCTGAGAAAATTTGCTTTAGATTGTGGGCTCTAGCCCCAGATAAATTATGGAATAAAAAATGTTGTGCCACTTGGCATCATGCTATCTTGGATTCCAACACTCTTGGCATCCCCTTTCTATAAATGTAGTTTCCTAAGAAAAAAGACAGACGAAACTGGGTTTATGGCCTGGCTCGACCTGCACTATCTGTGTGCTAGAGCATTATCTACTTAACATTCAGTCTTTTTATTTTTATTCACTCAACAAATATGAATGAAGTTCCTGGGCATAAAATCTTGAACAAATCCTTATACAGTTCACCTTAAGTAGAGAAAGCAAACAAACATATAATCCAAAAAATTAGTAAATTTTAGATATTGGTAAGCAAGACTTAAAAAAATAAATAAAACGGGATAATGAGATGGAGAATAATCCAAGGGTGAGGGAGGGACAGGCTACTTCATTGGATGAATAGATGAGGCCTCTTAGAATGGGATGAACAAATGATGTGAAGGATTCAGCCATGCAAAGTTGTAGGGGACTGCATACCCCAAATAAGCTGGTATCATGAAGGGAAAGGGAGAAAACCAGTAAGAAGACCAGTAAGATTGAAGTAGGGCTAGCCAAAGGGAGAGTTCAAAGAGAAAGATCAGGTCAGAGAAAAGAACAAGCCAGATTACACATGGTCTTGGCACCATGAAAAAGTCCTTAGGTTCTTTTCTAATTAGAGTACAGAGCCATTCAAGCATTTCAAGCAAGCCAGTTTCCTGTCATAAAGTGGTTAGGGTATCTGCTTCATAAGAGTGAATCATGGAATACTTGGTTCTTGGTAAGTGTTCATTAAGTGGCACTATTGCTCTTCTTTTCTAGATAAGAAAAATGCTGCCTACCTCTCTCTTAGCTCATCAGCACAATATTACCCCCACAGAGTGTCTTACCTGTCCTGTATCTCATCATGTCATAGTCGACTAACTGGTAGAAAGCTACTTCTGTAGCTGTGTGTGGTATGCAAAGCTCCTAGAGAATGTATACATGGTAAAGATGGCTTCCCAGGGGCTATACAACATCTCCATTCTTTTAAAGTAGAAAAGGCTGTAAGGATCATCAGTTTCCAATTGGAAAAACCATCTAAGGGTCTAATAGTGCAAAGTTGAAAATGTTAGTTGAGTAGGTATCTTGGGTAGGACAGCTCATATCTCCCCTGGCCCTCAAGAGATGCCCTTAACCCCACGTAGCCTGGTTTCCCTACTCTCCCAACCTGAACCAAATTAATGATGTTATAGTTTTATCTTCTATGAAAATACATAAATGTTTCTAATACTATCTCATGTTGTTATTTTAAATACAAATTAAATATGATTGGTCCAGAAGAATCATTTGTGGTTCAAGTAGTCTATCCTTGCCAACAAATACTTTTTGAGGTCCCATAACCAGCCAGGCTCTAAATTTATTTAGTACAGTGGTTTAAAAAAATTTTTTTTAAAGGCAGAGATGACATTCTTCAAACAAAATCCATCAAGGCGATCCAATGTGAGAAATGGCCCAACATGAAGCATCTTTGGTGAAAACAGTGGTGAGATCTCAGGCCTGAGATGAGCCTCTCAGATTAGCCATTGCTTTCCAAGGGGATTCTTGAAGAACTTGAAGAGATTTGCGCACTTTGAAAACTAGTGTCCTGGGTGAAAAGATTCAATAACCCTCAGATACTGATGGAAAGTAAATAAACAATGCATGGGGACAATGACCGAACTGCTCATTCCTCATTTCAAACTATTCAAACAAAGTTCCTCATTTCTAACGTTTCAAGCAAAGTTTCTACAATCTCCTGCTCACATATCTGTCCTGGACTCTGTATTTCCAAAAAGCTCCAGCCTTCTTCAATCATTCATCAGTGCTTGAATGGATGGTATTCCATCAATAACATCTAGGACATAAAAGACCGGAAATCCCACTATTTGCAAGGTGCAAGACTCCTTAACAAATGTGCATGAGAGGTGGCCACCCAGCCCCTAAATATACCCACAGTGAAACTGGACTGATTTAAGTATGTTAAGAAATAAACGGAGACATATTGAAATTTTGAGTTTATTTGAACAAAAAATCTATGTGAATCGAACAATATCCAACCAGAAATTGTTAGGAGTGCTACGCTAACAGGAGCTAGGAGGAAAACTTTTGTAGAGAAGAGGTGGAAACAAAGCAAAAAAATTATTTGTGTTGTTAAGCATTTGCTTTATTTGGAAAACCCCAGCAGGCTCTTTGTGATTGGTTGTCCTTAAGTTTCAATTCCTTAACCTTGAGGCATTTATATATTTAGATTTGGGTTTGCTTACCTAGGTTGCTAAAACATTAAAACCACCTTAGTCTAATGCCCTTCTTGTTTAATTAATTTAACAAGTAGGAATAAAGGAAGTAGAGAGTGGTACAATTTAAAAAAAAATTTTGCTTCCACTTAACAAGAGTATGATCTGAGGCAGGTACCTTAATTTTTTCAAGTTAACTGTATTCTATTCTATAAAAGAAGGATTATAAATAATGTCTGTCTTATCCAAGATGATTTGTAGCTGGTAATCAATAAATGCTAAGTTTTTCTTTTCTGCTTATTTCAGTTGTGCTCCACGGGTTTTCTATCTGGGGGCCTGCAGGAATGGGGGGAGATATGAGGGAGGGCTGTGCCAATAATTGTAAACTGTATGTACCCACAGTTTTCCTATGTATGCAGCTGTTGTTGATCAAAGAAAATATAAATTCATATATGTATATTTATATTTATATGGGTATGTATGTATATATTATAATAAAATTCATCTCCACTCTTGTAAAAGGCCAAAAAATAGGTTGATATTAAATGGTCCTTCAACTTCCAAAGAGTGGGAACAGCTTTGGGATTTATAAGACTGGAAGAAAAATGCAGCCACAGTGCTCTAGCCCCCACTTAAAATCTTGTTGACTTTAGTCCCTTTCCTGGGAAGCCTCTCTCCATCCCTCATTATTGGTTATCAATGGGTAGATAAGGACAATAGCTTTGCTTTTCTTCACTTCGCCTGTGTGGCTTCCTGGCTTCCTGCTCCCTGTCCAAGCCCCTCCAGTGTGTTCCCTGAGGAGGAGAGCATGTCTCTTGAGTGGTGCAGCAGGCAGGCCACTGAGTCACAGGCTCTGTGGTGGTGCTGGCCCTTACCCCGTGGGAGACAGCCCCTGTGGCTGCATCTGATTGCTAATGAGCTTTCTGGTGGCCAGCCTTCTCATCAGCAACATTTGTTTTTACAGGCCGCCCTTGTAGACTTGACGCTTGTTTTCCTTGCCTCCGAGGCGCTCCGAAGTTTTTCCTCTCTGGGCCTGGCTGTCTTCTTTTCTTTTGAGACTGTGTGGGAGCTAAATTTAAACTTGATTAACAACATTTAGTCCAAGGAGGTCAGGATACTATTTTCATGTTAAATGCTGTTCTTTCTGGTTCCCTTTTGTTTTGTTTTAAGACACAATAGGCTCTCACAATGAGAGACCCTATGATTTTGTTGCTATGGTGTAACGGACAAAGCCCAGCATTAAGTGTTGGGCTGTTTGATTCTGATCAGAGATGGAGAAGGGAACTAATATCCTTTTTGTGAAAACATAAACTAAGTTTACTTTTGACAGCTATAGTTAAAAACTTCACAAATACTCTTAGTGATAACATTTTGACTCTTCTGAGTAACCTCTACTTAATATTTGGGATCCACCTTGAAGTTAGTTGCTTAGGGAAACTTCTTGACTCCCAAGGCATGTCAGGTCTACTATTAGAGACATCCTCTTGCACCTAGGAACATTTCTCTTCTAGCATTTCTAAGGCCTGATTGAACTATTATTCACCATCTGCCTTCTCTACTATATTGTAAGCTCCATGAGAGGAGGCTCAGCTTCTCTGGTTCCCCACCAAGAGGACTAAATATATAAATGGACAATGACCAGACCATATATTACAACAGGACTCTTACCCTCAACCTCTGCAGCAACCAGTTAAGAAAGTAAAACTATAATCTCTTGGTCCAGATGGCCAGTAGAATGGTCAAGGCTTGGTCAATGACTGCCAGCTTCTCTAATTTTGTCCCTACTTACAACTCAGGATCAACCAAGGAAAGCAAAATATTTTCTCAGAACCTATCACATAAGGCAACACCCCACTCTTAGTTAGCCCACTTCCAGCTCTTCATCCCAACAGCCTCTAATCAGAGCTTACCTGAAGCCTTCTCTTTTTTTCATTGTAATGCTTTCCCATTCCCTCCCATGCTTTGAAGTCTCTACTGAAAGAAAACAAGAGATAGTGGCTGACTCCTTTGCTCTTAATAAATAGTCTCTGTTCTCATTTGGATTGTCTTTGTTTATTTCTATGCCATATTATCTGTTATACTAAGGATGGTGTGTAGCACAGAGCAGGTACTCACAAAAGAGTAATTGAATGAATGAATACACACCAGTCCATTTCTGGATTAGAGTTCAGTCTTCCTAAACAGGAAACTTAGGAACCAAGAGTACCTAGGTTTTTACCTTAAGTCTTTAAGTACCTGACTCATGGCTTTGGAAAAGTCATTTTAAGTGTCCCAAGCTGTAAGCCAGGTTTGGGCCAACTGATTCCCATGTTTCAAATATCCCTCATAAAACCTCTCTCTATAACCATGAGCTCAGGACATCCATCTAAAGTTCCCCACATTGTGCTTAAAGAGCAAATGTACTAAGTGCTTTCTTTGATAATCTACTTCTGGAAGGAAAGAACAGCTTTTAAGAAAATTAGTTTGTAGAAGTAGACTTGGATGGGAATGGTTAAAAAGTTGTGAGAAGGCCTTAGTGGCTAACAGCAACTTCATGTCAAAAAAGGTAAAAGAAGACAGTTCAATATAAATGGAGTTTTGAGAGAAGAATAAAGAAATTATATTCTGGGGAAAATTCTAGTTTCATTAACATCATCTAAAGTTTAGTCTAAAATATGGTACCATATTTTTGTGTTTAAAAGAAACTTCAGAGTGATTGTTTTAATTGCAACATTGTGAGATATTAAGATTGATTTCTCAAGGTATCTATCTTATCATTATAAATATGTAGGAACGGAGAGGGGAGGGAAAGGGAGATAAAGGATTTCCAGAAGTCTAATTTCTTCCCAGCACAAATTCACACAATCTAGATAGAGGTTGGAAACATTACAATGTCAACTACTCTTGTGTACTCATCCCCCACACAAGTCCCACATTCTGCCCGTAAGATCCTTTCTCAGCTGGCACACTGTTCCCACAACCACTTCACCTCAGGGCTCTGGGATCCCAGGGACGGCCACTTCAGCCATCTGACCTGGATTGGTACTGAATAAAATCACCTGACATGTCTCACACAAATTTTTTCAGAAAGCAACCACTTTCCAAAAGAGCATCCATCAAACTTTTCAGTATACAACCTTAAGATCTAGCCACAATCTAATTATCATAGTTCTCTTGCCATTTCTTTTCTTAGGACAAGTCCAGAATACAGTGCTTATAATCAACAATAATCTCTCCAGAAAGTCATATTGGCCAGAATGCCCACCATCATGGAAAAATGTGATAGTTCATAAAAAGGACTCAAGGGAGAAGAATTTATTTGGCAGCCCAGAGCACAAACTCAGTTCTAATCTTCACTTCTTAGAGGTAGAACAGGGCAATCAGGCAGATGGCTCAGTGAAATACAAGCAATAGCCTGAAAAGACATGAATTACATCCCAGTATCTTTTTGCCTGTGGAAGAATTCTGTATGTGTTTCTTACATGAAAATGCTTGCATTGATTCAATGGAGAAATCTGAGACTCAGAAAGCATGGGTGAATGAATATGAGTGCAATGGAGGTAAGGAGGTAGGGGAGATATCAATAAATGTGGGCATGCCATGAGATCCAGTCAGAACATTACTTTGGTCAGGAAGTAGGATCATGTGGTCACTCTAATCACACAGATAACCTCTTCCCTCTACCAGGACCCACATGCGCATTACTCTATAAACTTTAATTTTGTTATATATAGTTATATATAGTCTTATGTATCCAATGATTCATATTTAAATTTCACAGTTGGTTTAGATATTCTTGCTGGCTCTTCAGTATCTTGAGGTTAACCTTTATATCTAAAGTATTTTTTCTCTTTCTCCCTTTGATTACTCTATTATTTGAGGTTTTGAATAAACGTTACTAATTTACATACATTTCACAATCTCAGAGAATTACTCATGAGAATAATGAAAATGTTCTGTATGACTATAAAAAAGAGTCTGGCTCACATAGGTTGTGATGTCTTGTTTACAAGACAGGAAATGTATGTTTTTAAGGCAAATATTTATCAAATGCTTAAATATTAAACTTAGAAAAAATCAAAAAGGAAATAGAGAGATTCGAGATATTAAGATAGCCATTGACTTCTTTGTATTCTTGTTTTCAACTGTTTTATTAATTAGTGCATCCATTGTTTACTCCACAACTTGGGAGCTTGAAATCACAACTACTTTTTAACTCACAATCCTATAAGTTGGCAATTTGGGCTGAATTCAGCTACACGATTCTTCTGGTCTCAACTGGGCTCATTCATATGTCTGTGGAGAGAGCTGTTCTGCTGGCCGAAGGGTGAAAGTGCCAAATCTCACAGTAGTACATTACTTCCACTACATTATATTGGTCAGATCAGATGACATGGCAGCCCAAATTCAATGGGTGGAGAAAAAGACATCTCTTGATGGAAAGAACTGTGAGGTCATGTTGCAAAGGTGCTCGCATATATGGATGGGCATAATTGTGAACAACTGATAAGTTTTTTTAATTAAAAAAATTTTAATAATACATGTTTATGATAAAGTTTCAAACAGTTCAGAGCATATCCTTTGATATACCAGCTTTACATTGCATCTTTTTATATATCATTCTAAAAATATATATATTTATATATTTTTTCCTCTCACAAATTATTATTATACATACTGCTCTGAATTAGCTTTTTACTCAAAAGTCTTTAGGAATTTTATCCCTAATATGACTTATAGCTCTAACTCATGTTGTTTTAATGACAGCATACTATTCTGTTATATAAATGTTCTATAATAACAAGAATCTATTATTGATGAATTATTTTTGTTTTTCTTTTCTCTTACAAGCTTGTATGGGTTGAATTGTATCCCTCTCCAGTTCATTTTTTGAAGTCCTAACCCCCAGTACCTCAGAATGTTGCCTATATTTGGAGATAGGGACTTCAAATAAGCAATTAATTTAAATGAGGGTAGGCCTTAATCCAATCCAACTGGTGGCCTTATAAGAAAAGGAGATTAAGGCACTCAGAGACAGCAGGGATCATGACAGGAAAACCCGGACACAGCAAGAATGTGGCTATCTGCAAGTCAAAGAGAGAAGCCTCAGAGGAAAACAAACCTGTTGACGTCATGATCTTAGACTTTCGCCCTCCAGAACTTTGAGAAAATTAATATCTGTTGTTTAAGCCACCTAGTGTGTGACATAATGTTATGGTACCTAATACACAAACACTGTTACATTGAATAGCTTTCCTTTTGTATGTGATTATTTACAGAGTTTCATGCTAGGTTCATGAATCTGTACATATTTTATCTTGACAAATACTGCCAAATTAACCTTCCGTAACATTACACTAATTTACATTTTCACCATTGTGTAACAAAAGGATACGCAATTGGTATTAACCCAATTTCCACATTATCGCTAATAACAATCCTCATCTTTGACACTCTGATAGAAAATGGTGTCTTATTGATATTTTAACTTGTGACTCTTTAATTATGAGGGAAGTTAAACTTATTTTTATATGCTCTTTGTTCATCTATATCTTTTTCTGTGAACTGCCTATTCATGTCCTTGGCTCAATTTTCTAAGTGTTATCTTTTTACTATTGATTTATAAAAGTTCTTTGTATATTAAAAAAATTGGCCTTTATCTGTCATATTTTTCCAGTCTCTCCTGTGTTTTTTAAAATTTCTTTCTTTTTTTTCTTATTATATCTTACAAGCTTTTCATATTTTCATGCAGTCAGATTTGTCTTTTTTTTTTTTTAGTTTAGAATCATGGTTTTATGTCACCTTTAGAAAGTCTTTCTCCATTTCACATTTTTTTTTAAATTTAGTGCTTTTATGGTTTTCTTTCTCACAGTTAAATCCTTTCAGTACTTGAAAATCTATGTGTTCTTTAAAAAATACATAAAATTATTGTTAATCATCACAAGTGGCTTATAACAAAAGCAAAGAACAGAAAGTCAAAAACTTAGAAGCCAAGTGCTGACTCAAACACTTTATTTCTTCCAGCTCTAGTCTTCAATCTTTTGTCACGAATTGTGTTCCCCACCCCCAACCCCCTGCAAATTCATGTGTCGAAGCCCAAATTCCCAGTGTGACTATATTTGGAGAAAGGGTCTTTAAAGAGGTAATTAAGGTTAAGTAAGGTCATAAGGTTGGAGCCCATATCTGATAGGACTGAAGTTCTTAAAAGAAGAGGAAAAGACACTAGAGATCTCTCCACATGCACATCAAGCAGAGGTCATGTGAGAACACAGAGAGAAGGCAGCCATCTGCAAGCCAGGAAGAGAGGTCTCACCAGGAAATGACAGTGCTGACACCTTAATCTTGGACTTCTGATCTTCAGAACTGTGAGATAATGAATTTCTGTTGTTTAAGCAACCCAGTCTATGGTATTGTGTTATGGCAGCCCAAGCAGATTAATACATGTGAAATGAGATAATATATTTCAGAGAGATTTTGTGGAGTTCAGTTTAGGTTTTCAAATGAAAGAAGTTTATAAACAAACAAACAAAAAATACCACAGCTAACTATGAGTAATAATTAATGATAATTAGAATCAGTAATTGGATACATGTGAATTTAATAATTGGATTAAAAGATGCCCAGAGCATGTTAACAGGGTAAGGACAGGCTTGGTGTAGGAATTTAGTAAGATTTATTAGCTAGTCTCTCTACATTGCTGTTGTTACTGACTCCTCATACAAAGCATAGAACCAGCCTAGTGTCAGAAGGATGAGCTGAGGAACATTTATCTTTTGTCTTATGACAGGCCCTTAGAGAACAATATTTCATGTCAAAATGACCCACGAGATCATAGTCCAAATTATAGAAATAATCATCGAAAACTAAAAGGCTTTGCTTCCAGTACAACACTTCAAAGATTAGTAAATTACATGAATAAAAGTTGAGAAAACTCATAAAGACAGATAGAAGAGAATTTTCCAAGATAAAAAAATAAATTAAACCCAGTTCAGCTGATAAATATGTTCCTGATATTTTCCTATTTTATTGTATTAAACCACAAAAATGCACATTTACCGTTATGTTTTTCAGGTACCTGCCAACTTCCTCACAATCTTGTTGTTATTATGAACTTAGAGTTTCTGGTGGGTTCCAGGCTTTATCTTGAAATAGAAAAACATCCCCTGTTACTGGATGTTTTATTACATTTTAAGTAAAATTCAGTTGGCTTCTTATCAATACTTGAAAACAGAAGTTCTATGGTAATATAAATAAAATTGGTTCAACGTTTCCCTTTCTGTCTGGGCTGCCCTAGAGAATAATTTGGGTGAGGCAGCATCTGGATTTCCAGATGCAGCAACCAAAAGCAGCCTTTTGGACACCTGCACGGACATGCAGGCCTCAGGGCAATGTTCGTCAGTGAGCAGCACTAGCTCAGTGAGACACCTTCCCCTTCCCTACCTGCCTTAAGCCCAAGAATTCTAGGATTTATGTGGCCCCTGGGAAGAGGAACTTCTGTCTATAAAATAAGGAAAGTCTCTCTCTCTCTCTCTCTCTCTCTCTCTCTCTCTCTCTCTCTCTCTCTCTCTCTCCTATTTCAGCTATTTCTCTTGCCCCCACTTAAATATTCAAGTACTATAAACTTACCAACTTCTTCCTTCCTCCTGAGAGGAAAAAAAAGTCAATTCCAAAATGACATATTGTTCAACCTCACCTCATTCTCTCCAAAGAGCTCAAAATATATTTTTTTAAAAAAATTCCTATTTACCTAGCTCTTAGAAAGGCAGATGGCAAATATTAAGTTTGTAAATAAGTAAAGCTCCAGAAGAGACTATCCAGAGATTTTCATGAGAGCGGCGATACAGTGCTAAACTGGGATGTTTGAATGTTGTTCTCTGTATTATATCCTATTACACAATTCCTGCTAAAGTATAGCCTCTGTGTTCTTGTACTTACAAATCAACGAGAACACTTCTTACAAATTAAAAATTGAGGTAGTAAGCATAAAGAAAGGAGGTATTATAAAGCAGCGTTCCCTAACCCCTGGGCCATGGTCTGGGACCAGTACCAGTAGGTGGCTTATTAGGAACCGAAGCTTCATCTGTATTGTAGCCATGCCCCAGTGCTAGCATCACCACCTCAGCTCCACCTCAGATCATCAGGCATCATATTCTCATAAGAGTACTGGTCCCTGGTGCCAAAAAGTTTGGGAACCGCGGAATAAAGTTCTCGATAGTGTACTTCCAGAATTTCTAATAAGATATGGGCAAAAGGTGGATGTTATGGTGTTTCTTCTCCACCACCCACCCCAACCAAAATTTTAAAAATAGACAAACTAATAAAAACACCCCAATGATTTATAAAGAATGACTTTTAAAAATAAAACAAGTTGAGATATGCATGTGGAAGGCACTGGGTCATGATGGAAGGACAGGGAAGGATTGTGGTCTGTTTGACATATAAGATCCTTGGGATTTTTAAACCCAGCTGGTGAAGCCATGGCCACAACTGCTGGTTGTGTCCATGAGTCATATTAAAGTGCAGTTATCAAAGATACTATGCCTTCTGATTAACTCTGCTTATAAATATGTCATATCTAGTTCTTTCCAGGGCTATGGAAAAATTTGATTTGCTCTTTTGGTTATTTTAATGAAATTCTGACTCAGTCCATGATTCTTGGCATTATCCCAATTACTAATAAAAAGAATTAGGAAAGAGACCTTTTAAATATATAACATCAGCTTCTAAATATACATCGGTATCTGAGAAAAGTTCCTATTGACTCTCTGGGATAAATTTATTTATGTCTGTATCTATGTAAGAGCCAACACATGGTCTTAGAAAGAATTATCCTGACTCCAGGATCAAAGTGTACCTTTCTTATACATAAACTAGTTCCAGCAGGCCAAACAATCATAATAGGCTTTGCTGCCTTTTAAGCAGCCCATGCAGAAATTTTAGACCAATCTTGGAGATCCAAGAAAGACAATGCTAGAATTGGGAATAGAGGAAAGCACTTTTGCAAATGAATGCATAGAGACTCGTGTGCTTCTAGGCAAACCATTTAATCTTTCTAAGTCTCAGTGTCCAAGATTCCTTCCAGCTTTAACAGTTATGTTTTGTTATCCCCCCCAAACTGAAAATTTTAATTCCAAAATTATCACTGAATACATAAGATGAACCAGCTATGTTCTGGAGCTGTAGGAGGTCAAAATACTGAAGAATTAGATATGGTCCCTACTTTCCAGGATTATGTACTAGACAGAATGTACACATGAGAAACATTGCAATAAAGATGCAGGTTGAAGACATCAAACATAGTAAGGAGCATAATTATAGAAAGAGTAATGTTGCCAGAAAAATAAAAAATAAAAATGTAATTCTCAAAGGATAGATTAGATTTGAATTAAAAGGGTTGAACGCAATGTGTTCCTCCTCACTTAATTTCTTCTGTCCACTTTGGCATGCGCCCCTTGTTGGAGCCTTTCCTCCACTGACATCGATTTGCCCGGTCCTCTCCAGTCTTTGAATGCTTCCTGGAATTACTTTAATTAATGATTTTTTTTCCCATGTCATCTTTTTAAGACAAATAATGAAACAGACCAACATGTAGCATATATTTACTAAATATTAGTTGATGATGGTAAAAATTCAGTTTCTAAGTTGGCAGCTAAATAATTTGGTAATCTGTTTTGTTATTAAAAAGACACACACATCATAGATAATTTATTAACTTATAAATAGATTTTATATTTTTATATATAACTTACTATATTTAAAAAATAATGAGCTTCTAGATGATGGAGAAAAATAATTTAGTGATTACTGGATGTCATTATGGATTCAATAAGAACAAGTCAGAGCATACTAAACATTTTATTAATTACCAAAGTTGACAGGACAGAATATGGAAAAGCAGTAATCCAAAGATCTCTATATAGAATTTTTTTTAACAAGTAAGATCTGGAAGAAAAGTTTAGTTAAATTGATTCTTGTATTGAACAACTATGCTCAATGAGCATTGATCAAGGTAAACCTGATGGGAGGTTCCAACCAAGTACGTAGGGCCCTGTGCTTCGTTGTGTTCTGCCCCATACTTTAAATAAGGAGTTGTATTAAGTTATATAAAATTTGGCTGTTAAACTTTCAGATGCTTTGTGACTGGGAAGAATAACTATTTTAATTTTCAGAATCAGAGATTTTTCAGAGACTTGAAAGAAGAAATAAATCTAAAATTCTATTTTATAGAAATAAATATAAAGACTTGTATTTGAAAACAAAAACAAAACACAGGTGAGACTTCAAAGAGACTATTTGGACCAATTTCATAGACAATCATCTGTTCAAATTCTGTTGTGTTACAATGGAAGATCTTTAGCTCACCATTGATGGGGCAGGAACATAGCCACTTCCCAGGGAAATTGAGTTATTTCAAATTTTCACTGAACAAAGATGTTCTGTTTTGGAAGTACAACCTGAATTATATTTGAATTTATAGGATAATTGATTGCATCATACAAATTTCCTTTTATTTTATATTATAGTGTCCCAAAAATATATGAAGATTTATCTTGGAAACACATTACTTATTAATTTTATTACTAACACCAGATTACATATTTTTTCCTTGAGAACCTCCCATTGGTGTGACTAAAATAGTAAACCTATGTATAATTTTTAAAAAACATATTGATTCTTTTTGGGAATAGTGATAAAGAGTGATTTATTTTCTTAAAATTATGACAGCTTTAGCATAACTGATGTCTGATTACTTTTATTTTTTTCATATTTTACAATTATTTTATAAGTATTTTATCAAGTTAAATAATTGAAATATCACATGTACCTTATGTGTGTATTGACTTATGCATAACAACTGCACAAATTGAAATGGGATTTACTGTCTGGATCCTTCAGGTCATGAGCTGGGTGAGAGAAAACTGTAATGAGTGTCAAACCTAGTCATTCATTCTACATGTCACACGATTGGATTTAGGACTAATGTTTAGACCTGATACTTCACTTAAGCTTGCTCTCCAATTAGGGGAGGTAGCTGGTGTAACACCCAAACCGGAATGGGTGCAACGAGTGCCTGTATCTCCTTGTAGGCAAATTGACTGCTGAAGACTATGTGTGCCAGACTGGTGTCTGGCACAAAAATGCTGTAGTCTATGACATACCACAGCCTGCACTGCACCATAAAGACTGAAAAATGAAAGGGAAAAAATTGCTTATTGAAATTCTTAGAGTGAGAAACTTGCTTCCATCATTTATAAAAGTAATACATTCTGAGAATGAAATATAGGGGAAAACTTTAATTTTCTCACTCAGCACTAAATTTTTCCCTTCATATTTTAGAAAATAATATGAAGAAAAAGAGAAAACTGATAGCATGTGTTTAATTAGATGGCTTATGATTGAAGAAAGGACCATCTTAAAAAAAAAAGAAAAGAGTTGCTTCCCATGGAAGAAAAATGTCATAGTCATTGTAAACAACAATATTTAGATTACTTGTTAGAAGCAGAAAAACATCCACACTTACATTCATGACTGATTAGTGTAATGCATAAAGTATTTTCATTCTTTGGAATTCATTTCAAGGAATTAATGAGAGAAAGCTAAAAAGTCCTGAAAAATACATTCATTGCACATTATTTAAAAAACAAGAGGTTGGAAACAATTAACTGCTTTATAACATGGCAGAATCATTAAACTATGGCAAATCCATATAATGAAATATTATACAGCCTTTGAAATTACATTTTTGACAATTTTCACTGATATGGGTAAATACTTATGACATAGTTTCAAGAAATTATAAATCCAGTATGATCATAAATATATATAATCTATATGTAGAAATGTAAATACTATATGTATAAAAAGACTGAAAGAACATATGCCAAAATGTTATATATACATTTTTATATATGGACAAAAATATGAGATATTTAAATGTATCATGAAGGATTGAAAAGAACAATTACATAAATCTATAAAATTATTAAAGACAGATATGGACAAAATCAACACTATTTTTTCTCTTTGAAATTTGAATATTTTATACCCAGAAAAATATCAAGACTGCTTTATAGGTATTGTAGATGACTTCTGGTCATTTTGGATAATCTTACTACTCTACATTACCACAATTGAAAGTAGTTCACAATTATATCTGAATTACAGTTAATTTAAAAAGCTTTTAATATGAATGAAATTTAAAGAGCTTTTCCTCTTTGATTTATTTTTCTTTTCAAACACATCTGGCACAAATGAATAAGATATAAAATTATTGTCATGATTATATTTTTGTTTTTTAGACAGCTAAACATAAATTTAGATATGCCCCTGATTAGTAAATACTGTGAAAAATTATTTGGTGTAATTCTTTAGCACTAATTTATATGTTACTAGTTCTAAATAAAACAAATTTCATCAAATCCTCATAACCAAAAACCTACACAAACAGAAAGACTTCAATATGAGAATGTAAAAATAAATTGTTCTGGATTAACTTGAACTATTAAACACAGCTAAACTTTTAAATTTTCTCTGAATCCATGGCTTCGCTTATTTAGTACCTTGCTTTAAAATTTTATCCCCATTAAATTTGCTTTAACCAAAAAAATATAGTCATCTGCCTAATTTTTTTTGTTAGGGTCTCAAAATATTATTTTTTAAGATAAAAATTTTTAAATAAAAATTAGAAAGAATGAAATGTGAGCTGTACCTCTGCTCTTAATCTCTTTATCAGAAAAGTCATTTGACAAATTCTTCTACCTGTTAATGAGTAATCACCCAAAAATAATAACATGCTCCCTCACTGTAGACAACAAAGCTTCTGTTCTAAAACAAATATTTATTTCCTTGTTTTGATGATTTCTGTCTTTTGTAGCCTGTCTTCACCTAAAGAAAGCCTTCAATTCCCCTTAAGTTTACAAAATACTCCCACTTCTTCCTCCTCATTATGGTTACCAGTTTATTTATCAGTTGTGGCAAATGCTAAGCAACCCTTTACACCACACTTAGCTAAATATTGTTTGCTTTAGGAACAAAGCACAGAGGACAAATATTTCAATGTGGTTTTCCATTTGGGGAAGGATTGGGGCTAACACTTGAACTCCAGCTGATTCTCATCCTTTTAGCCCCACATTATGCAGCAGCTGAAGCTTCAAAGAGCCCTTAAGGCCCCAAGGAGACACTTGGACTGGGACTTGCACAGAGGAGGCAGGAATTAGACTGGGTGCAATTGACCTAAAAAGTCCGTAGCTTCTAGGCCCCCTGGCAAGGAGAAAGTTGGAAAGACTACTACAGCACCCTGAGTTAATTATTATATAAACAGCTCATAGGGGAACCCGGGCTCTTTTTTTAAAGGGGCCTCTGCAAGGGACTTTTCTTGGTCAGGATTCTATGCTGATTCCAGTAAACTAAATATGGGATGAATATTAACTCAAGCAAAATCAAAATGAAAGGAAACTACCTCTTCCCAAAGCTACCCAATACAAATCAAAGAAAATCCCCTTCAAGCCTAAAATATTAGTGGGAGCCAAATGGTAAAGGAGAGAATGTGCTCTATTTTATTTAATTAAAATATACATTGGTTATGATCCACTGAATTGATTTCATGGTGCATTAATGGATCACGATCCTCAGTCGGAAAAACACTGGTCTTACGGGAGCCCATTTATGAGTGGGAAAAGATTTAGATCTGGTGCATTGAGCCTGTGAGTACCCCAGATGTGTAATTTTTTAAGACAGAGTGGCCTGAGAAACAGGAAGTATAGGGTTGCAGGGCCACCAAGGAGAAAAACCTACATTGTTTTCACCAGCATTGGATTTCCTGGAGTCAGAAACTGATGTGCAACTGTGTGGGCTATTTTAATGGTCTTGCCCATTGTTTTCCGACAAATCTATCAGTCAAGTTTTGATAGGACTGTCAGTTGATGCTTTCATTTTTGCTAATGGGAATAACTGAAAGCACAGCACAAATGGGGTAAAAAAAGACTTTAGGGTATTGGATAAGAGCAGAGGCTATGGTGTCAGGCAGGGTTTGAATCAAATTCTGGCCCTGCCATTTATTAGCTGGTTTTCCTGGCAATTTACTTAACATCTCTGATACTGGTATTCCCATCAGAGTTTCTTATGACAGTAAGTAGTTCAACCATTATCTTCTCTATTGTCACATAAGACAGAATGCTGGGTCTTGATTCCAGCTCAGACTTACTAGCTGCTTGATGTTTTGCCTCAGTTTCCTAATGTGAAAAATAGAAATATTATTTTTTTACTTATCTTATAGGATTGTTATAAGAATTAAATGTGTTAGTGCTTAGCGCAGGTTAAGGTACATATTATATGATCAATAGATGTGAATTAACTAAAAAAATTTGATCTGTCCTTTAATGTATGACAACTTTGGAGGGAAAGGTAAATTAATCTTTTTCCATATGATTTTCTATAGAAAATCCACATAGACCCTTTCTCTCTTCTACTTTCTAAAACGAGTCTTCTTTAGATTAGTGATACCTCTAATGATATAACTCTAACACCTAAGTGCAGTGGCAAAATAAAAATATGCAAATAGAGCCACCTAAAGAGATTGCCTTCTATTGTCATGTTTGAAAGCTATATCAAACCTTTATCCATTTGTAATTTAGTTATATTTCAGAGATTATTTCTTAGATATTAATCTTTTCAATCTCCATAAACCAACTAGAATTCAAATTTTTTTTTTTTTAATTCAAGAAATATAATCATAAGATGAAAGAAACTTTTGAGAGAACAAACATGTTTCCACCTTCAGGCAGATGAATACCTATTCCTTGCATGACCAATTGTTGTCTATTCCATTCTAAAAATTTCTAATGGTATAGATTTCTTTGTGGAGTACTATTATAGGTTCTAATGACTTTTTACTTCCTAACATTCATGCCCTTGTATAATCCCCTCTGGCAGAGTGTGGGCTACACATAGTAACACAATTCCGACACAAAGAATAGTGCAAAACTCACATTAGGTTAGAAAGACTGTGACTTCTATCTTACTCGTTCTCTCTTGCTCTTTTTCACTCTCTAGCTCTCTCACTGTGAGGGAAGCCTGGCTGCTCTGGTGAAAGGTCCATGGGGCAAGGAACTGATAAAACCAACCAGTGAGGACATGAGGCCTGCCGACTACCTGGAGCGTGATCTTGGAAGTGAATCTTCTACTTTCCTACTTGAAATGACTGCAGCCCCAGCTGACACCTTGAATGCAATCTTGTAAAAGACTGAGATAATAAAGGTATGTTGTTTTAAGCTGCTAAATTTTGGGTTACTTTGTCACATAGCGACATAATACCAGTATAGTCATCGACATTGGCAATTTTTTTAAAAAATGGCTACTTCCTCCACAAACTAAGATCCATTAATCCTAATAGTCAGGAGTTGGGCTGTCCTTTTAAGATGAAGCATAGAAGGACACAGCAAGGTACTTAAAAGCATTGCTAGACTAAAGAGGAGCCCTTTGACTTCTTTGCCTTCGCATGTGCCTGCCTTCAATTCCTGAGTTAGTCTTACAGGGTGCAGATTTGCTAGTCCATCTTCCAGCCACATCCCTGGCACTTCCCCTACTTGGTTTCTAGTAGTCAACTTTGACTCACCCCCAACACTCCACCTCCTGGACTACAAAATCAAACCAATCCTCTGATCATAGCTTCTTTGAGACTGTTTACTCCCTTGGTTTTGGCTCTTCCCAGACTTTTATCATACCTTCCAGAGCATTAGCTCTCTGTTCTATACCTACTGTTGAAGCAAACCATTTATTTCTCAATCTACGCTAAGATCAAGTTATAAGTAATTTAATAATATAGAATTTACGGAGTTAAAAAATGATGAGGTGATTTATAATAACTATCTTTTTAATGAGTTATAAAATAAGACAATGTCATCATTTCCAATAAACTCTGAAAAATAGGTTATAAGCACGGCCAATTTTATAAAGGAAAGTCTGGGTTCTTGAGAATTAAAAGGTTAGAATTCATAGTAACTCATATGATAGATAATATGATTATTTTTCAACTTCAAACCAGTAAAATGCTTTTTTGTTCCTAAAATGAATTTGAGGTGCCCTCTAAATCAAGAATTTGTCTTCTACTCACAAAATAATTGTGCAACATATATTAAATGAAAAGCTATGAAAGGCAAGACACTGAGCTAAGCTTTATCGGAACATAACAAAAATGAAACTAGAAAAGTTGGGGGGATATATTTTTAATAATGTTTCCCTCCATTTCCCTCCACACTCTTGTAAAATAGATTGGAAAAATAGTCATGTTTCACTTGAGATTTCAATAACTGAATATAAAAATTTAAAAGTTTTTGAAAAAAACAGATTATGTATAACATATTTTTGTTCTTCAAACTAACAAAATAATTTTATATTTGTTTTAAAATTGCTAAAACTTATGTTTTGCATATATTCCAATTTTCTCCAATGTTTAAATTAAAAAAAACATTTATTTTATGATTCTAGAGTTTTAAAAAATCTTATAGCTTACTCTTAGACTTACTCTATATAAGTATATATAAGAGTATTTAAAGCAGATGATCTCTGACAAATAAATGATGTTTTAGGGCATCTCCAATTTGTTACCTAACCTCTTATACTCAAGAAAGTCAGTTCCTTGAGAGTTGGGATTTTTATCTGTTTTGTGCACTGCTGTGTTCCCAGTGCCTGGGAGAGTAAATGCACATAGTACATAGTAGGTGTTTAATAAATATGTATTGATCAAAGGAGTGACTGTACTTTAGGAGAACGGGTTTGGGGGTTTGTTGGCATTCTTACTCTCTTGCATCCCACCATCACATGCAGATGAATGCAAAATAGAAATTCTTTCCTGCTGAATTCTGGCTTTTAACTCCAGTAAAAGAATCATATTTTGTTTTAATAGAAATAAATGTGAAAATGTTCTGAAACAAAGGCCTGACATCAAAATAAAGAAAAAAACCCTTCCCCAACCTGTTATTTATCTTAATCTTCTTTAGAGTGAGTCTTTGCAGTCATCAGCCTTTAAGCGCCTTCTAAAGATGAACTAGATCAGATTCAGAAAGATGAAAGGAAGTCAAAGCCTCAGATTTAAAAATGAGCTAATTCCCAAATAGTGGCACTGGGCTGCAGTGTGTACAAGTGGAATAGTGAGTTGCTCATACTAAGCTGAGATTCATTTCCTTGTTGAGCCTTACCATGGCTTTCTTTCCTCTTTGTTCTTTCCCTCTCTTCCCCTCCATTTCTTTTATTTTTTTCTCCTTTTTCCTTTTTTTTCCTCCTCTTCTCTTTTTCTTTTGTTTTGTTTTTTTGTTTTGTTTTGTTTTGTTTGTTTGTTTGTTTTGTTTTGTTTTCCTTATCTAGGGCTTTCTAAGAGACTTGGAACCTGATGAAAGGCCTTTCTTCCCACCATATGTCTTTCTACTTGTATTCCACTGTGACACACACACACAAAATGAGGACTGGGTTACTTCTCTCTGGAACTTACTTTTAGGGAAAAAAATTCTAAAAAAATATAGGCTGATAAGAAACTTTTTTCTCTTGAAAACAACTTCAAATTTATGTCTTGAGGTTGGTACATATTTAGGTCCCAACCTTATCTTTTCTTCTCTTCTATAACAATATCTACGCCTCCTGAATAGTACACATTAATTTTCAAAATTCGGAAGTATAATTTGTATAGTTCTCTAGCAGTTTACAAATACTATCTAATTTTAATCCTCACAGCAACTGTATACAATTATAACCCAACACAAGGAAAGAAAATTTTGTTATCATCACTATAGAGAAGTCCTTGTATTTCACCCATATTTTATTTAAGCAGGATACATGTTGAAAATCACATCTGATTTTCATTGAAATTTCTTAGGCAGTTAGATGTGGGTATCAACCAGGGAATGTGTTTTCTTTGAATTCTGTAGCTCTTCTACTCATTTCTTCATGTTCTTTTTTCTTTCTTAACCATATGTTTTTGTATTATATTAATGAAAAATGTGGGGTCCCTCGCTGGGGGGATTAGACATGAGAGAACTTGTTATATATTTGGGGAGGGGAAGGGTATGCATTTTGCTTCGTCTTTTTATTGTGCTATCACATTTCTTGGTGCTAGTTCTGGGAAGGGTAGAAATTGGTCATAACTTGCTTCTATTACAACAAGAATAAGCTTTCTTTATTTCCAATTCTATTTTTATTTGTGTAAATGTGATAAGGCTTATGTTATTAGATAATATAAAATTAAACCAAAATTATTATGCCTTCAGAAACAAAATGCTGTGACTGTATAAAAGTTATTTCTAAATTCTCTCCATATAAAATATTAATTAGAACCCACTCAGTGCTAAGATATGAAGCAAGTAGTTAAAGGAGTTCAAAAAATTTTTGATTTTCTTTGGAAGACTGTGATTCTATTTAAATTCTTGTGATTGCTCCAGTAGCTCCTTCTGCTCTCCTTTCCTATTTATTCTCTGTCCTTACCTCTCCTCTTAGAGGTAACTTGAGAAGGAGAGTTAGGGAAAAGAAACATTATTCTAATTCCTCACTAAAATTCCATCTACATCAAGCCCTGACTATTTCACTCCCTACTAATCCGCCAAAGAGAACAGAGTCAGCTCATTCTCTGTGTTTGCCAGGACATCTCTATGAGATGATATTTGACCCCTTGCTTTCCAGATGTCATTGGAAGTGAAACCATATGTGGTTTTTCTAATGATGCAGTGTCAACCCCTCTTATATGAGAAATTAGCCTGAACATCGTGGGCCCATGTATCCCCCAAGAGAAAAAGAACAAGGGATAGATAAAATTCAGTCATCCTTCTGCCTTGCCCAGAAAGAAGGGAGAAAGTAAAGCCACATCGTGTGGGGTGGTAAAATATTTCTCCTCCAGGGTGTCCTGCTTCTTCCAAGCCAGCAGCCTCATTTGTTTGTTTGTTGTTGTTGTTGTTGTTGTTGTTGTTTTATTTAATATTGCCAGCTGTCAGGCTTTGTTGATAGCAAGAGCTTTCAGAAAAGCTGTGGAGTTTTTAGTACAGTGAACAGACAGACACACCTGCCTGAGAGATACTGAAATGTGGGTTACAGTAAGGCCTCAGAAAATTCCATTTATTTCCTTACTCTTTAAAAACTTAATGCTACAGCATTTCATTCATAGCTTCATCTTTTTTAAACCTAAAAAAAAAAAAAGCTCTTGTCTCAGGTTCATTAGAACAAACTCCCTTTATGCTTTTAGCTACTCACAAGGGGTCCCCTACCATTAGTCTTACCACCTAGTCAAATCATAGCCACTTCCTTCTATTCCGTCCCCTGTTAAAGTGTTTCAGATTTATCATCCCTTCTTTGTGTTTCCCGCTGATTCATAGTCATGAGATGAAATGTTTTGGGGAGTCACTTTTTGTTTCTCTATCATTTACGATGGTTCCCATGACCATATTCCTTAACTTTCCTCTTTCTCTGCATAGGTTAGCACTGATTAGAGATGATGATCTTTAGCCTTTTTTATGGCACTACCAGGGAGTGCCATTCAAGGGAGCTTGGCTTCCATATCACACATGGGACTCAAGGCTGAGGCTGACCCCTGCTTTCATGCTTCCAAAACCAAAGTTGGTGCAAGATCTGGCCAATGAAACATTGGCTAAGCAATATACCATCATGGTGTGTCGTCTTTTATCTAAAATAACTTTGTTTTTATAAGTATTTTGCTGTCTTATTACTTTTAGATTAGGAGTTTCCCTGAAGGAAGTCTTTCCTGACTGGTCAAAAAATAAAGCAGTGTCCTGGGAGAAGGAGGGTAAAAATTCACATGCTAATTTCGCTTCTTGGTGAGTCATTGATTGCATTTCCATGTTAAAGATAGAAAAGATATTGCTGAATAAAATTTAGGGATTGGTTTCCCTTGATGAAGAAATTTTTCATGCTGTAGTAACCGAAGATAAAACAGTAATTCTTTTATTTCATAAATTCACTTGCTTTCTCGGCTCCCTCAAGGCAACTCATGAAAACACAGGGCAGCATTTTCACCACTCGACACACAGCACAATATTGTACCACTCCACATAGCACAATAAAACCATCTTCATTTGGAGATTTTCTTGCCTAATTGGTCATCACAAGGTATACAGGCAGATTTTCATGATTTTTGTATATTCAGCAGAACTTTGAAGACAAAGAGCCAGCCAATGTTCTTTCTCTCCACCTACTTTTTTAAGGCAAAAATTCTTGCTCTTTGGGCCACTTGGCTTATGTTGAATGATCCTCTGAAGTAAGTCGACTCTTTTCACATGGGTTTGAAACTAGGAATGCTTAGATGCTAAACTGGGCAAAGAGTACATTCAACGAGAAGAACACTGTCACAGAAATTGGAGGGACTACAATTGTTAAAAGGCAAAATACCCTGTTTTGTCTCTGGTTTGAATTTAAGTTTACTGCCTAGGTCACATGATGCAACAAGTCATGCGGGCAGTCTTCAAGGCGCCCAAGGGACAGAGTTTATTTTCTATGAAGGGATGTCCAGGCAGGATGCCCTTTAGAAGTCTGTGGTTTCCACAGCAAGAAGCTGAATTATGTCACTGTCTCTAATTTCAGCTTATAAAAAACATGCAAAAAGATTATCCAAATCCTATAGAGTTTAACAACTATATTAAAGACAGATTTGCTTTGAACATCACTGGCCAAAATGATCTAGAAAAGGTAAAGTACAATCAGAATTTCTATCTACAATTTGTATGTCTTTAAGATTAAACCATTATTGTGAGATCTTTCTATACTCCTTGGATTTTATTCTGCTTCTGTACTCAGCAGATAAACTTTGAACATGTCTGTAAGGGGAAGAGACCAAAACATGAATAACCTGAAAATTATAAATAAACTGAAAACCAGATATTCTGTTACTATAGAAATTATTCAGATATTGTCATTGTTGGATATTTTAACTAGAGTCACAAGTCACTCTTTAATAATGAAACCAAACCAAGTATTCAATCTTTGGGTTTTTGGTAATATCTGTTATAGTGCCAGTTAGATATATCCTTCAACTCAGCATTTCTACCTTTAAGGATTTGCTCCCTAAGTATACTTATTCATTAGTGAAATGACATATGTTCAAGGTTATTCATGTTAGGACTATTAAATATATTCTGATACATGTATTTAAGAGAATAGTATATAACTATAAAAGGGGAGGGTAAAATTCATCACATATTGTTGTGAAAAGATCTCCAAGATATATTGGTGAATGAAAACAAAAACAAGAGGAAGAGCAATGAGTATATTTTTATTTTGCTACATGTTTTTAAAATAAGAGAGGAAGGAAATGAGGGGAAGAAGAAAAGAAGGGAAGAAAGAAGAAGGAAGGAAGGAGAGAAAGGAGACAGAGAAAAAGGAAATGGGGTTAAAAAAAGGAGAGCAAAGGAAAGAAGAGAGGGAGTGAAAGGAAGAATGGAAGGAAGGAGGGGAGAATAAAGGGAGGAGGAAGAACATTTACTTGCATATGAATAAAATATCTTCGGAAGCCTCATCTCCTGGAATAGAAACTGGCAACTGAGGCATGTACTTCAGTACTCTTTCAATATTTTGGAACATTTTGAATTTTAAAAACTAAGTTGAATACAGTCACAGGCTACATAACAATGTTTTAGTCAATGATGAACAGTGTGTATAATGGTGATATTGTAAGATTATAATGGAGCTGAAAAATTCCTATCACTTAGTCACCTTGTAGCCATCTCAACATTGTAGTACAACACATCACTTACAGCTATTAATATAAAAATGTAAGGAAAAATATTTTTGTACAGCTTTACAATGTGTTTGTATTTTAAGCTAAGTAAAATTACTAAAGAGTCAAAAGTTTAAAAAAATTAAAAAGTTTGCAAATTAAATATGTTACAGTAAGCTAAGGATAATTTATTATTGAAGAAAGAAAAAACATTTTTTGAAATCTAGTCTAGAATAAGTGTACAGTGTTTGTAAAGTCTACGGTTGTGTACACTGATGTCAATCTTCACATTCACTCAGCATTCACTCAGTGACTCACCCAGAGAAACTTCAGTCCTGCAAGCTCCCTTCATGGTAAGTGCTCTATATAGGTATACAAGTTTTTATCTTTTATACCACATTTTTACTGTACCTATTCTACTTAAATACATTTAAATATACAATTACTTACCATATGTTATAATTGCCTACAGCATTCAGTACAGTAGCATACTGTGCAAACTTGTAGCCTAAAAGCAATAGGCTACACCAGAGAGCCTAGGCGTGTGGTAGGCTATTCCATCAAGGTTTGTGAAAGTGCACTTATCATGTCTGCACAATAACAAATTGCCTAACGATGTGATTCTTAGAAGGTATCCCCGTTATTAATTGGTGCATAACTGTATTTATGTGTTTTCTGCACTGTGAGTTCAGGGAGGACATGATCTCTGTTCTAGTCACTTGTGGACATCAGTATCCAGCTCAGCTCCTGACGCATGGCAGGGGATTAATAAATGAGTATTGCCCGCATAACTGTGAGCCCCCAAACAATATTGTAAGTTTATTATCAACAAAGAGATAAATTTTCAAAGTAAAGATGCTAGAATAAGCGTGTCTTAAGTATTGCACATCTCATACCTTTTACCAAGGCATGGTCACATTTCTTAGAAGTAAAAATATCATTTAAAACTGTAGTAAGTTTTATTTATGTACTTTGTAGCAAGTTTATTATAAAATAAAAATATACAAATAAAACTCTGTAAATGGTTTTAACAAGAACCAGTAAAAATACAGTAAGCTCATGAATACTTTGCTTTAAATTTCACAAATATTAAATGTGAACAGTTGGCATTTATTTGTTATTGGTGTCACTTTACAAAATATTTATGACACATAATGAAGTGATTTAACAATAATAAAAATGTAAAGAGAGCCTCCAAGATGATGTTAGTAATAACACTCTTTCTACAATATAGTGACCATGTTCTTAATGATTCGTGTTTAAATTTAACTTGAAACCACAGAAAGTTCTTTCTGGTCAACTTAAATTAATACATAAAAGGAGGAAGAAATGTAAAACAATGCAAAAAAAAAATCTATACTTTGCTGCCTTTGGTTATTGGGTACAATCTCAAACACAAACTAGCATTTGGATCTTGAATAAATAAAAAAATGTCTTCTTCCTAGTTAGCAAACCTTTGTTAGTCTCAAAGTTAAGTTCTTCAACTTGAAAGTTTGAATTAGAGTGAAACAACGTAAAGTCAAGAGTGATTGTTTGACCATGGAGTTTATTTTTTCCCTCATCTTTTTTTCCCCCTCTTTCTTTTAACAAAATTAGTCTTTCCAACTTTGGGTATTTAGAGTTGGTGATTTTCACATAGCTTAGAGGTAAATTTAAATGCATAATGCATAAACTTCCTTATTCCCAAGGGAGAACTATGATTCTGTGAGAAATACCCCAAAAGGGACCATGGAGACTGATGAAGATTGAGGTATTGGGAGGCAAGAGTGATTTCCACTGTCCACTCTGCACCAAAGTGCCTGAATTCCTCTTGTCATGTGACCCTTAACAAGTGTCACAGCCTCTCTATCCTTAATTTGAGACTTCGTAAACTGAGGAGAGGGCTTTGTAATGTCTTAATCCTAAAACATCATCAATTGTAAGATGTGCCATTAATTTATGAACAACTAAGAAAGCACAATTCAATGACTTGTCACTGTTTGGAATATGCATCTTAATTTCAGAAATATTAGAATGTTGGGGGAGGGGAGGTGGGAAGAGTGCATATTAGAATCCTTGAAATGCGATAAAAATATGTACCTCGTAGAAAGGTGAGAATTAGATGAGCGATTGCATATAAATGTTTAGTACAGCTCAGAATGTAATAAATATTAACTATGGTTATTATTTTATATTCTCCTCAACTTGAGTAATGACTTATCTTTAGGTTGGAGTCCAGCTGGACTGAAAGCAATCAGGTGCACTGGGAAGGACCAGAGGGTAGGGCACTGAAATGTATGTAAACCATGTGGAATGAGGACTGATTTCATCTCTCTTGCTTCTAAGATTATTTGCAGCCATACGTGCATCCACTTATTTATGGTTATGGGAATAGTCACAAGGTTTAACTATAAAGTAATTCCGATGTTAAGTTTCTACCAATATTGTTGCTATTGCTATAAATCTTTTTTTTCTCACTTATTTCCTAAAACCTCCTATTTAAATGTCCTTAATAAAAATTTTTAAATGTTATTGTGATTTTTACATAGGCCTCAAATTATTTAGGAAAAAACTAATAAGAGATTAGAATTAATTAAGGTGCAAGCATTTATGAAATAACCAAATAATCACAACACCACAATAAAAAACATCCTAACAATGTGCCCCTCCTAGTTTTCTGCTTGATTAAAATAAGACAACTCTCCCAATTAATGGTGCTAGTTTTCTTGAACAGCTCATATTTTGAATTAAAAAAAAAACTTCAATTTAAAGTGTTAAATATATATATATTTATTGTATTTATTTCATGTTAATCAGACATGTAACCTTATATATCATCTCTTTTTTATATTACAATTTAAGAAAATACATCTGTGAAATCCCAAGTTTCCTGGGAATCACAGCACTCAGATTCAAATTCTGTCTCTTGATTATGTTACTGAGCCTTTCTGAGGTTTGATCTTTACACTCTCTCTATCCCACTTTAAATTCAAATGGTTTCAAGTGAGAAATATTATTTATCACAGAAATGGCCCAGGGCCAGGTTTATATATTTATTTATATTTAGTTAATGACTTTGTCCATAAAAGATCTCAGGCTTTAAAACTTCTTTTTGTAAAGATGAGTACTATTTATCGCTGCTGAGTTCTGCTCCATTTGTTTAATGTTCATGAGGGCATCACATGTGTGTGAGGCTTTAAGAATTCTAGCTTAAGATGAGAAATGAACACACTGCACACTTCCTTGCCAAATTCACTCATTTTTTTTTTATTGCAAGTTGAAACATTTCACAATGGTCTCAAAGTTCTTTCCCCATTTTTGAAACACTGCTTTTTGCCCAGAAATTGGGGTCATAGTCCACACTTGGCATTTGTCTTCTTAAATCCACCTAGCAGTTTCATAGGTAAATGGGGTTCTTTTTTATCCAATGCCATTTGCTTTGGAGATGCCTCAAGAATCACTGCCTCATCGTAGTCATACACAGAGGGCCCTACTTCTGCATCTGTAAATTGGCTTCCTGAGCTGCTGGACATGTCAGTTCTTCTGATCCACTCTCAGATGTCACAGGCACCCGCTGTGTCTGACAGAGACTTTTCTGCAAGTACACATGTGGGTCTGCCCTGTAAAGTGTTTATCTTTTGCAGATTATTTCACAGAGTGGCTACGAGCTGTGGTGTGATCCTGTCACATAGGAACCTTGATCACATTTTCGGAGCACCAGAAAAGGGACACCTGGAAGCTTAATATTTAATAGATTTTTTTTTTTTTAAGCCATGTTAGTCTAGGAAAACAGGACTCAAATTTAATTATTGATCTGCAAAGTAAATACTCTGATAGGAATGCATCAATTGACACTTTGGCCTGGGAACTTAGGAACAAATAAAAATCAAGCACACAAAAAAATTTTAATAAATATTACTTCCCTTAATAGTTTAACAAACTTCTAGAACATTTCATAAAACTACTTTCTGGGTTCCCTGTGACATTTTTGCTATGATATAAAAAGTAAATATTGATAGCTTAAATATCAATATTGACAGAAACACAATTATTTAAATAGAAACATAGACTGTAAAACAATTTTACATGGTCTAAAATATATGAGTACTTTTAAAACCCTTTGGAGCAGAAATGCACTAAACATGTGGTAAGTATTAGATATTAAAACCATCATTCACAAGTTGCTTTGGTGCTCCTCCTTTTATATCCTGGCGTTTTTAAAACTTACAGTTTGTACTCATCTGAATCTCTTTATAGGTTTAAACTAGAAAAATGCCTACGTTTCATAGAAAGTATCTCTCTCCCTTTTTTTCACAGATGTGTACAGTGTGGAGTTACAAGGAGACTGTTCTCTTAGGTCTTATAGAAACTCCTTGGATTATTTAAATCCATTAAAAAATTCTTTTAAATCTTTTAATTATAGTTGGTTTTATTGTCTTTCCCTCTCATCTCTATTGTAATTACTACCTACTTTTTTTTTTTTTTAACATACGAAATCTCAAACCTGCAAACGTAGCACCAAACTGAACCAAACCAAACAATAATCCATGATGGGTGCTTTTCCTTATGTAGTTTTTCTATTATTTCTCCATTCTCTATTTTGTATGACTTCTCCTAGTTATTGTCTTCTCTTTTTCTTTTAATAATATTGGTCTGATTTCTTTATATTTTGTTCCAAAAATGATTTTAGTGTCAATCGTCTTCCTAAACCATTACATTCTGTTAAACCACCATTCTTTGACATTCTAATACCAATAGCTTTTCATTACATTTCATATAACCTATATCCGTTCCAGTCAGACATTTCTGTATTCCTCATATTTGGCTCTCCAAAACTTTTGCCATCACTCTGCTGTTCTCAGGGGCTCTGTATTTTACTCTTCTATTTATAATCATTACGCATTCTTCCCTTAGAAAAATAGAGTAAGTCAACAACCAATGCCTTTTCCCCTTTATTTGCTCTTAACCAGTCATTTCCAAGTATTTGTACATCCATTTCTTCATATGTTTCCATTTTCTCAGAATTTTTCAGCATGTATTTTTATTATTCTCTTTGCAAATCAAATTTATTTCTCATTTTCTTCAAAGTTGCTACATGGGTTATTTTTCATTTTTAGGATGCAATTGACATCTATTTCTTACCCACCAATGTTATTTTACTATCTTGCCCGTTTCTCAGTTCTTTTTCTTGGAGAAGAGTCAACTCCTCCATCATAATTTTGGGTGGGGAAGTTGAAATATCCCTATTCACAATGCCCTTTCCTTCTCCTTCGTCAAATAATAGCAACAATAATAAATAATGGTCACTGAAAAGAGAAGCTCTAAACTCGTTATCGTTGCTTCTCTGAGAAGAAGTCACTAGAAGCCTTTAAAATCTATTTATCCTACCATTTCAGAAGCCAATAAAACTCTTAAGATACTACCTACCTAGTTATTTGAGACTACAGATAAATTAGTATATATAACTATATGCACACAGATAAATGTGAAAGAATTTAAGTAGGAAAAAAAAGAAAAAAAAATTAATTCCATCTAATCAAGACTTGCCATGTGGTTGGCAGGCAGAATAGTTCTTCCATGAGGTTTTTTGTTTTGTTTTTGTTTTATTTTGTTTTTAAGCATGAATGTATGTAGACTACATGTGTTTTCTTTATCACTTGAGATTTAATATTTTATGTCCTAAAAATGTCTCCATGTTATGACACTGATTTTGTATGACAATTAAGGAAAGTTACACTATATAGTAAGGCTATTTTGCCCAAATAATAAAAGATATTGAAAATAATTTACCTTTATGAATGTTTTATTTCAGACAGTTCTTTGACATACTATCTCATAGATTTCCACCACAATTCTGTGATGGAGTAGAGTTAGTTATTATTATCCACCCAATGTTTAAGGTAATACAAGAAGCTCAAACCCTGTGTGACTTTAGTGTCACAAAAAAAAGTAACAAAGCTAGAGCTCAAACATGATCTGCTATAAACAAAGCCACAGGTCTTTCCACTCTGGGACTAGTGTAGGATGCTGACCTTTTAGATCATGTTCAAGTTTAAAATAAGGATTCCTAGACGGAAGCCCTGTCTTTGCCGCTAAGAAGCTATTTATGTTATGGAAGAATACTTAACCTCTCTGTGTTTCACTTTCTTCCTTTATAAAATTAGCAGGTGTTTCTCCATAGTTTCTTAGTTTTCTTTGACTCTCACAGTCTCAAATGCAACATCACCAGTGGTCTGTCTCTTAATACCAATAATTTTTACTGCTACCCTCCACATTTTCTTCATTAATTACTCATCCTTTACCCATAGTATTTCCTGGCTTCAGTTTTTCCTGGCCAAATGTATTAAGGTTTATGTCACAAATATGTGTTGAGCATCTGCTACATTCGATGTGCTAGGTACCAAGGCTGCTGATTTGAACAAGGAGCCATCCTTCCCCTCAAGCTAGACCACCATTCAGGTATGCATCACATCAGCTCTGTCTTCCTATTCCTTTTTCCCCAGGTCCTGCGCTGAGGGAGCCTGCATTTTATCTCATTCTCCTCCTCTTCTTAAAGTTTGATGGGCCCCCTTAAATTCAACCTCAAGCAGAATCCTCTCCCGGAAATCAACAGCACTGCTTTCAATATCTTTTCTCTTCTCCCAGATGCTCTTTTCCATTTCTACCTCAGAATGTCCTCCATGTGCAATTTGTGATTCACGGTTTCCAACACTCCCATCTTGTCATGCCAAAACACCTATTTTGCCTGAGCTGAATGAGTGTTTATACCAAGCCCTGGAGGGATGGAGAGCAGCTTGCAAACATGAGCAAAGCAAGGAAAGTAGATGCCACAGGATGCTGATCTCTCTCTATTATCTGGCCACCTTTGCAGTGTGAAGCAGTTTAAAGTAGATTACCAAGGGACATAGATTTTTGAGAACTTGAATTCAGGTCTCAGCCTTGCCAAGCTCTTCCTGGATGACTTTCAGCAGACATCTTAACCTTCTTGTAACATAGAAGTACTAACAGCATACATGTTAAATTCCTTTTTATGGTATAGCTCAAATGAGCTAATTTATATGGATGGGCTTTGTGAGAGTTTGAGAGAGTAGCTAAAGACATTAGTTTCTGAGAGCTTCATGGGATGCCGAGTATCTGGAAGAGGAGGGAAGGAGCCAGAGATGGGAGAGAGATTCAGAAACGAAGTGAAAGGGTCACAGAAGCCAATTCTGAGTATTTGCATAGGACCCCTCAGCAACCCACAGCCACTTACATTGCTGCCTTAGGCCTGCTGCCTGAATTATGAGATCCAGATTCATTTAAAGGCTGCAAGATTTAACTTTTCCCAATTGTGACAGGTGTATAGATGTGAGCTCACAGCAACATCATCTTAATTTATGTTCATAATAGAATTCCCTTGCCCAGTATCATTAAATTTCATCTCTTCTCTAGGGAAAAGAAACAAGGTGTAGTCACATATCTCAAGACCACTCTCCTTTTCTGATTATGAGGCTGTACATGCCAAGAAAACCTTCAGAAGAAATGACTGAGAGGAACATAGTGGTTGTACCACATTTCTTTAAATTCCCGTCCTCCCATTTCTACGCCTTTCCCTCATCCCTGTCTTTTACCTTTGTGTCCTTCCCTCTTGTGTCTGTAGTAGTTGTTCTTGGAGAACTTGACTGTGGTTGTCCTTTTATCTTCTTCTTTATTCTCTGGTTCTCCATATTGATTCTGCTATTTCTTACCAGAGGAAATGTACTTTTTGGTGACTACTCATCTCATACCAAGATACTTGTTTCCTTTATGGCCACAGAAATTTGATGTTTCTCTCTCCACTCTAAAATTTTTTTTTAGCAAGTTGCTTTCTTTTTCTTCTTTTTCTTTTTCTCCTCTTCTAACACATGTCATCTTTTCAGTTATATTTTCTTGACTAAAACTAACAAGAGTCTCCCTCATCTGCTTTACAACATTGTTGCATTTCTTTAGCCCTTTCTGGCAACCATTTGTTTCTCGAATACTCTGGACACAGGGCATTTTTAATCTGTGACCTATTTATAATAACAGTACTGCAAAATCAAGCCAGAAGTTCTCTTTCTTTTCCAGTAATTTTGTCCAAAATCATCCTTTTAAAACTTATCTCATATGAGTTCAACTCACAACCTTTGACCATGGAACTGCCTCTCAGAATTGCACCAGGTGCCAGTACAATCAAAGTATCTACATTATTGTGTTTATATAGGTGTTGCCTGCCTCTTTTTTGTATTTTATAGAGTAATGGAGTTTCTTCTCCCTGTCGTGACACTAAATAGGTCTTTATTTTTCTTTGCCCGCCTCATTTTCTTCTTGGGATTTTAGAGAAGTCAAATTGTGTAGCAGCAGCAGTTAGTCAGCAAGGCATAGTTAATCAGCAAGGCGTTGAAGAAGTAGAAATAAAGGACATAATACAGTCTACTAGAAATTTATAATCTTGTGTGTGGGACCAGGTCATGAATAAATCGTGTAACGTACTAAGTTGAATACTGAATTGGAATCCAAATGCCTAAGGACCATTACAGTTCTGTCTCCAACTCAATATTTAGGTTTGCTTCTTCAATGTAGCCTAACCACCTCCCCAGGAACAAAAGGATTTGTGAAGTTGACCTGGATTCAAGAGAACTGAAGTGTACCTGGGGGGGTGTTAAACAAAATAGAAGTAGAAACAAGATTAAAAACGATCATTAAATGAATTGCTCCTGATTAAGTGTATTCATTTTCATTGTTTATTCATTTTAACATGATCCTGAAAGGCTGTCAATAGTTTATTAGTAAATATATGCATATGTGAACTAATCATTAAAATATACATAAATGTGTGTTGTATGTATCCTTATTTCCACATTTGAAAGTAATTAACAGAATTTATTCTTTAAAATTGATCATTCGGAACACTGGCTTTCCCCCAGGTGGTGGAAGTCACTAATATTTTGCTGCCTCCCCTCTGGTTTATGTCTTGGAGGGCATCTGAGTATTGATGAAAAGTGGAAATTGAGCGACAGGGCAATCAGAGGGGACCGACTGCCTGAGGTTAGAGAATCCGTAGGTCCAGAGCCAGGAATAGCCCACAGCAGGATTCCTGAGCGATAGCCAGGCAGCATGACCCATGCAGCCTTCCCTGATAGCGGCTGGAGGGCTTATCAGTCCTCATGCCCTCTGTTGTCTCCTGAAAGAGGTGCCGTGGGCAGTTGGAAGAAGGCAGGCGACCCAGGGTCTGCAGGGGTGAAAGCAGTGGCTGCACTCTCATCGGGGCAGAAGTCGGCTCTGGCTGTTCCTCTTCCCCTCCGTAGGCCCTCCTTGACTGGGAATTCCCTTGTCAAGACCCTTCCGAGGCCCCTGTTGCTGGCTCTTTGCCCAAAAGCAGTGGGAGGTGCACCAGTCAGCCTGGTGGGAAGGCCGGACAGACATGCGCCTCCCTTTCAGCCCTCGCCGCCCTATCATTCACTAGGTGACAGATGCATTGTTTTCGGGAAGAGGCGGCAGCTGGACGGAGCTCCTCGCCCACCCTCCTCCCCCTCCACCCCCTTTCTGCATCCTGGGCGCAGGTCCCGCAGCCCAGCCAGCCCACCCTGCATAGCCATGAGGCCCTGGCTTGGACGCCGCGCTCCCTGAACTTTTAACAACACCTGCTAGCAGAGTCTCTGGTGGTGGCATGAATGAATCTGGCTGTCTATGTGGGGAGTGGGGGTGGGGGGCTTTTATATTTATTGCCGTGAAGAGGAAGTCTCAGCGCTGTCCCTTGGGACCGGAAGGCAGTCGGAAGGTCCACGGGAGTTAGAAAGCCAATGCAACAGCAGATAAAGCGCAGGCGCCTGAAACACTTCAGGCGGAGGCGGCTGCTGCGGGACTTGCCCTTTGCTCCTACCTGGCCCTGAGACAAAGACGACTAGATTGTTTTTGGAAGTTTCAAATCACCTCGTTTGTCATACTGCAGGGAAACCATTGACCCCACTTTGGTAGAATCTGCAATCCTCTCTTAGCAGAAGCTTTTCAGAGTGTTACTTTTCCTGAATGGGAAGGAAAGGTCCCTGAGTTAATAAAATTTAATTAAAAACAAACAAACAAAAAGGATGCTGAATTTGTATTAGACAAAAGCATTTCCAAATGCCTGTTGAAATGTCCTCTTCTAGTCACTTATTATACATTGCTAGTCATTTGTGCACATATCTTGTCTCTCTGGCACACCTTGGGAAAGATGGACAAAATGATGGGCAGCCTTGAAAATACCCATTAAGTGCCCATGGGGTGACCCATAGTGTTTTGAAACTATTTATTGATGATCTACTTAGAATAAAATAAGGGACATTTTGAAGTATCAAAAAAAAAAAAAGTTACATCTGTCTCTCAAGCTCCATCCAGTGCGAACCCTGGCATGCATCCTACCACCTTTATTCCTGACCAAGGAGACACATTTCTGAGCGACTGAGGAGATCAGCTAAGATTGGAATACTGGGCTTAATAGAGCTATGCAGAAGCCAAAGGAACTAACTGAGTCCCAGTAACATGGGTTTATAGTATGGACTATAAGCAAAAGCATCTACTTAAATCTCAAAGTAGAATCTTTTAGAGATATTTAAAAATCTCTTCAGCTATTAGATTTTATTTAATGCATGAAAAATAAAAACAAACAAGCCTCCGCGTGAACCAATCAAGCAACATTTCCAAAAGTGTGAAATTCTCTTAGAAATGCTCTTTGTGGCTTAATTTGCTCATCTAAAGTTAATATAAGACAAAATCTAGACATCTGTCTTCAAAATGCATTATAGCCAGAAGATACTGTAAACCTAAGTGACCCTACAAGGGTTCTGGAACAAATTCCAGTGAAACGCGTATTCCCCCCACACCACTAAGCAATGCTCCGGACACCAGCTTGGTGTTCTATAATTTAATTGAATTCTGACACTGTCTACCCAGAAACAGTATCTGATTTCATAGGTTAAGTGCTCAGTTTCACAAGATCACCGTTCATTTCAGATGCCAGTCGCCAGTTTAGGTTGTCACTTGTACTTCTGGCCGATTGTCTATAAATCAGAGGTTCCTATGACACTCTTTCTTGAATTCAACTTTTTTGCTAGAATGGCTCACGGAACTCAGGAAACCCATTTACTCACTCTCTTTCCGATTTATTACAAAAGATATTAAAAGATATGAATCAACTGCCAGGTGAAGAGATCCATAAGGTGAGGTCCTGAACCAAGGAACTTCTGTTCCCATGGAATATGGGGCCCAGCATAGTATCACATGAAAGCATTCTGGTTTTTCAATCTGGAATCTCTCTGAATGCCATCTTTTCAAATTTTTATGAAGGCTTCATTGTATAGGCACGATTGATTAAATCATTGGCAGTTGGCAATTTAGTCAACCTCTAGTCCTTTTCTCATCCCAGGACGCTTGGAGGTGGTACTAAAATACCAACCCTCTAATTATGTGGTTGGTTCTCCCAGCAACAAAACTCCAACCTTATGTTAATAATTCATAATGTCACCTTATCAATACAACATAGAAAACACCTTTAAGTTCTCATCACTTAGGAAATTCCAAGAGTGTTGGGAGCTGTAAGCCAGGAACTGTGCGTGAAGACCAAATATTTCTGATAAACATATATTATAAATCACAGTATCACTGGCCCTAAGTAGTATGCTTTCTGAGTTTAGGCTGTCATTGAGCCTTTAGGCCATACGGGGTGGAAGGTCAAAGATGAGTGATGTGTGAAGGAGAAAGAACCAAGGCAGGCCAAAGCACCAGGGTGATGACAGTGGCCTCAGAGCGAACTCTGTATGATGGCTTCACGGAAAGGGCGAGCTATCAGCAAGGCATTGATGGAAAGGAGGGACTCATTCTGACAAAATAGAGAAATATGCTCAGAGGGCACATCAGATAGGTTTGCATTGCTAGAGAAGAGAGCATGGACTGGGGTGTAGAAAGAGATAAGATAAATTTAGTAGAGTCAAGTCGAAAGAAAGCATTAGGTTGGACACTTGATTATTTTAATTTCACTGAGCTACAAGCAATTATAAGCCTTATAAGAAAAGACATGATCACATTCAACCAAAGCACAGGCCCCATCTTTTGATGATCATAAATAAAAATATATGAAGAGATACATGAACTAAATAGAAATACAAAATTTAAACAGATACCCCTGTTCTTTTGAAACATGGGTTTTTGTTGAAGCTTTGATAATAAAAAAGCATTCTCATTTTAGTAAAACCAAATAATGGTATGTTATATAAAATACCTCACTCTGTGACCCAGGGTTGCTGCTCTTAGCAGGTGGGTATATGACAGTTCTTCTCCATAAGTAAAGACATAGATATATAAGTTTAGATGTCTATTACCTATCTATTTTTTATCTATATCTATCATTTGCATGCAAATAGCATAATGCTACACATTCTGCTCTGCAACCTGCTTTTACATTTTTCTAATACTGGAGACAACTTCGTATGTTTATACACATGATTTTGCTCTAATGAAAAAATAATGGAATGGCATTCTGTTGAATTAATGTACCACAATTCATTTAATTACACATTAAGGTGGTATTTTTCTAGGTTTTGCCTTCTTTTAAACTTAGGAATAGTTTAAAATGTGTATGCTCTTTTTAGCGATTAAAAAATCATAATAAGAACAGTAAGGTCTTCATCCCTATAGAGGTTTTATTTTTTCTTTCATGAAAAATAATAAAATATGTACATTGAAAAACAGTTGAGAGTATGGCTAAACAGGTAAAGAAAACATCAATAGTTATAAATACATTTGTAATATTTTAAAGCTTATTAACTTTGGAAAAGTTGGTTTAAAATGGTAAAATCACCCCAGGATAAACAAACATTAAAAAAAAAAAACCATAAAGTAGTATCGAGAAATATTTATGTTTAACCAGTGTGTTTTCAAATAACTTACTTGGAGCCACAAACTTTTAAAAAAAACTTCAAGAAAACCTAAATACTAAGCAAAGCAGATGATATAGCCTGCTGAAAATTAATAGTGACTTTGCTTAATAAAACTTCTGTAAAAATCCCATGTGCTATCATTTTATAATCACGGGTAGTTCTTTCCTACTTTCTACTCGAACCCCTGACAACTATATAATCATGTGGTATGTAACGCAGCATTTTTTTTTTCACTTAGCATGACTCCCTTGAGACACATCCAAGTTGTTGCATGTGTCAATAGTTCATTCCTTGTTATTGCTGAGTAATATCCCATGGTACATATATACCATAGTTTGTTTAGCCATTCAGCCATTTGAAAAACATTTGGATTTTTCCTAGTTTTTGCCTATTACAAATAGAGTTGCTATGACTATTCAAAAGTTTTTTGTTTCTAAAAAGAGAATGGAAATTTAAGAACTTTCCTTGGGGGGTCATAAAAATTATCAAACCCCCTAAAATTTCTATTAATTACTCGAGATGCATGTGATATTCATTGGGGGAATTATATAAGTATGTGAAAAAATAGAAATTAGAGTTATTCAATTTGACTAGCTTCTTGGTTTGGGTTTTTTAAACACACTTTTTAAAAGGCCTGTTTGCTTTTGATGGATTTTTAGAGCCTCACCTCTCACCTATTTGAGAAGAGAGCAGGGGATCTCTGAAGTGATTCCTCAGACCAGAACATCTACTCAGTGTGGTTACCATGTGCTCTGAAAACTGTTACTGACAAAAACTGACATACATTCCATTTCTCAGTGTTCTGGAGTAGCAAACCGGGTGGTGGCACAGTCCATCTCTCTCAGATCTACGTACGGACATCCTGATGCTTGAAGGGGAGATAGGAAATGGTTATTGTATGGAAGTGAGAAGGTAGACATGGTAAACTCATCCTTCTCCTTCTTCTCCTTCATGAGAATTGGAATATTATCCAATGAATGGTTCATTACTACTAATCTGTAAAACAAATAATTCCTTTTACAACATTTCTCTTTTAAAATGGTAATCACAGTGTCATTTTTAGTTAGCACTTTCACATCATTTTTTTTTTTTTTTGGTCTCTTTATCTCAGAATGTGTCTCTCCAGGCTAGCAGAACTAGACATTACATTGGAAATAAGGAAAACTTAATTTTCTAAATCCAATCCCTATGAGAAAGGCTACGGTAACACTTCACACCAACCAGGATGGCTATAATACAAAAGATAGATAATAACGAGTGTTTGTGAGTATGTGGGGAAACTGTAATTCTCATCCATTACTGATGAAAATATAAATTTGTGCAGGCACATTGGAAAACAGCTCTGCAATTTCTAAAATGTTAAATACACATTTACCATATGGCCCAGCAATGGGACTCCTAGATACCAACTCAAGAAAAATAAAAACATATTCCCACATGAATACTTTTACACAAATGTTCATAGCAACACTATTTGTACTAGTCAAAAAGTGGAATCAGGACATACAAATGGCCAACAAATATTTGAAAAGATGCTCAACATTGCTAGCTATTAGGGAAATGCATAATAAAACCACAATGAGATACCATCTCACACCTGTTAGAATAGCTATAATCAACAGGACAAGTAATAACAAATGATGGAGACGATGTAGAGAAAAAGGAACCCCCATGCTGGTGGGACTGCAAATTGGTACAGCCACTATGGAAAACAGTAAAAAGGTTCCTCAAAAAACTAAGAACTGATCTACTATATGATCCAGCAATCCCTCTACTGGGCAATTACCCCAAAGACTTGAAAACCCATATTCAAAAAGATATTTGCACACTGATGTTCATAGCAGCATTATTCACAGTGGCAGGACATGGAAGCAACTGAAGTGTCCTACAATAGATGATTGGCTAAAGAAGCTGTGGTGCATATATACAATGGAATGTTATTCAGCCATAAGAAGAGATGAAATGCTGCCATTTGTGACAACCTGGATGGACCTCGAGATAATCATGCTAAGTGAAATAAGCCAGACAGAAAAAGCTGAAAATCGCATGATATCACTTATATGTGGGCTATAAACCTAAAAGCAACAAATGAATGGGACAAACAAACAGAGACTCATGGACATAGACTATAGACTAGTGATTACCAGAGGGTCAAGGAGAGAGGGGAGGTTGACAGGATAAAGGGGACAAATATGTGGGGACAGAAAGAAATCTAACTATGGGAGGTGCACACACAGTGTAAAAAAAAAAAAAAAATATATATATATATATACACCTTACTGAAAAAAAAGGAAGTGGAATCAATCCATATGTCAGTTAATTGATGATTGAATAAACGAATGTGGTATGTCCATACAATGGGATACCATTCAGCAATAAAAAGAAACTCACACATGCTACAACATAGATAAAACTTAAAAACATTATCTTAGGTGAAAGAAGGCAGACACAAACAACAACAACAAAATGGTTGCATGATTTCATTTATATGAAATGGTCAGTAAAGGCAAATTCCTAGAGACATAAAGTAGATTAGTGGTTGCCTAGAGTTGGGAATGTGGAGTGTCCATTAATAAACAGGAGGGCTATTTGGGGGGTGATGGAGGTAGGGTCTAAAATTGGACTATGGTGATAGTTGCACAACTGTAAATTATACTTAAAACAAGTGAATTTATATATGTAAATTATAACTCATGAAACTGAAAGAAAAAGAAGAGGAAAGGAAGAAAGGAAGAACGGGAGAAAGAGAGGGAAGGAGGAAGGAAGAAAGATGCTGTAGTGAAACAACTCTCTGAACTGGAGAACCTGGCCTTGTCAGTCTCATACACAACACACCCAACAATACAGTGTCCTACTAGACTGATTTCTGGGAGATGGAGCAAGTTATGCACAGTGCTAAGGAAGTTCACAGTCTGCAAAGGGTAGAAAAAAAAATCCTTCCTTTCATCTATTTTTGTAAAAGTAACAGAAGCTATAAACATCTTTTCTTTCCTGAGTTGATAATTTTATCCCTCATGACCCGCATTTAGCCCCAGAGGAGGAAGTCATTTAATTCGAGACATGAGGATGGAGAGGTACTCGTAGCTCTCCCACACTCTCCTTGTCAGCACGCAGCCCCTTCTGTTGCCACATCTTCTCTCACCTGCTTCTGGCGTTAATCTTGCCAATAAATGGCAAGAGAGGACAGAGGAATTAGCTGTTGGAGTGGTGACCTGACACAGTGGGCTGACCCAGGGGTCTGGGAACAGTTTATTTATTTGATACCATTTTCTCAGAACTGACAGGCAACCTTTCCTTCCAAATTTACTCTCTGGCCACCAGCATACACTGACATCGAGTGTACACAGATGGAGGAGGCCAGACTTAATCTGCCTTCTTACTACATGTTGTCCTAGAAACACACCAAAGATTGCATGGGTACTTCACTTCCTGGCAGGGTGAATCTCACAGAGCCCCACAAAAATGTTGCTTTTGCTGCTGCTGGGAGAAAGAGAAAGGAGAACACACCACTTCCATGAAAGGTCAGTGCATGGACCCATTCTCAGAGCAAACAAAACCAGTTAAGAAATAACACGTGAAAACTCTGGGTGTCCTTGGAGTTAAAAACACATACTTGTTCAAGTCTCTGTAATGATGAGCTCACTCTTTGTAACCACATCCTGTGCACATTGAAAACCTGCAGTAGAATGTAATGCAGTGCATGTGCCAACAATGTCACCTTTCAGTCAGGGCAAAGTTTTCTGTTTTGAAGGACAATTTCCAAGAGGATGTTTTTCTTTTTTATAGCACATCAAATATCCAACTGAGTCTGTTTGAATTGAATGTGTGTGTGTGTGTGTGTGTGTGTGTGTGTGTGTGTGTAGGGGGGTGGAGGTGAGTGGAGTGGGTGTCAATTTCTAAATAAATAGCTGCTTGCTTTCTTATCTTTTGAACCAAATATAGAGATTTTCCTAAAGATATGTACGCCGACACTCTATGAATGTGGTGAGCTCAGTAGTAAATGGGAACTTAACCTACTGCCCACTCCCGGGAGAACACTGCTTCTGAGTGAATCAGACACCTGTGAATGCTGGTACTTTCAAAACACAATGACAGCTGACCATGGCGCATCCTATGTACTTTTTCATTCCTTCTATCTGCCTCTGTCTTAAGCAATCTCCTAAATCCACTCTGTCAAAAGTCACCAGTGACCTCTTTGTTGTCTTCTAACTCAGCTTTTCATCTAATTCAACTTTTCAACAGCAGTTGACACAGTTGACCACTACCTTCTTCTTAAAACACTGCTCTCTAAGGCCATTTCACTCCATTAGTCCTTCTACATAACTGGCCCTTCCTTAACAGTCTCCAATTTTGATGTATCTTTGCACCTGAACTCTACATTTAAGAAGTAGTTCCTCAGATCATACCTTGAGTTCTTTATTTTCCCTCTGTAGGTGATCTCATCCATCCTATAAATTAATATCATCTGATTACTAATAGCTCTAACAGTTATTCACTGTAGTCCTCTGCTCTCCTTTAATCTAATTGGTGTACCAAAATTTTTATTTGAAATCACTTATTTTTTTCCACTGGGCAATTCGAACTTTACAGACCAAAATGCAACTTTTGACTCCTCCTCAGGATTCTCACTCCGCTACCAAATCTGGACTACCTCTAGTTTTCCTCATTGCAGTTGCTGTACCAGTGTGACACCACTCACATGAAGTAAGGTTACAGAAACATGCCTTACAGAGGGGTAGGGAGTCTGAAATCTAGCCCATATGTCCCTTAATAGACTATATGCCCTGGAGCAGAGCTGCATCTGTCTGGATCAAGGAGGGCCTCCTTTTTTGATAAAGGAGGCATTTTCAAACAAGCCGAGCACCCAAGGGATCGTGTAGACCCAGAGAAGGCACATTTCTATCCCCATCAAGGATCTGTGTAGGTGAACTATATAGTCCTACCATTGAACCAGTTACCAAGGATGGAAAGCCAAGGCCATTCTTGGAACCTAAACGTTAACTGGCAAGTCCTATTGATTCCATCTCGTGTCCATGGCCACAACCCTAGTTCATGCCACCGTCATCTATCACACAGAGTACCACATACACCACCATCAGGTTCTCTACTTTCAATATTGGTCTCCTGTGATCCATTCTTTACAAAGTAGCTAAATTTATTGTTTACAAACAAAATCAGATGTTTATAAACATCTCCCTTTTGTCCTGCATAAAACCTTTTAATCATTCCCTGTTATCCTTAGAATTCAGTTCATTAATTTGAACTATAAAGCCTTCCATGGCCTGGGCCTGCCTCGTCTCTCCAAACTCTTCTCTTTACGTTCCTCACCTGCCCCCTTGCTCATCCCGCACTGGCAACAATGGCTCTTCATTAGTTCCCAGAAAAGCCAAGCGTTTTTCCTACTCCAGGGCCATAATACTTGCTTTTCCTTTGTCTGGAACATCCTTCCTCTGCTCTTCACAGGGTCAGCTCCTTCTTACCCTTGAGATTTCAACCTAAATGCCATCTCTCTCTGACCATCTAAATGGATCATTCCTATACTACTCCATTCTAGAACCTTGTTTATGTATTTTATAGAACGGAAAACAATCTCTAGTTAACATATTTATTTGTTTATTATCTATTTCCTACACTAGACTGTAATTTCCCAAGGACAGGTCTTATGTTCCGTCATATGTTCTGGGCTGACACTTTCTGGGTCATAACAGGGAATTGGTATGTACTTGTTGAATGAATGAATCAAGTAATCTGAGTTTTAGATCTGAGTTTTGAAAGATAAAGAAGTTATCCGAAAGAAGCAGTGTTAAGAGCAGTTCCAAGTGAAAAAAGCAAGTGCATCAACTCAGAAGAAATCTAAGCATTCCACTAGCACATGATCATCTATGGGTATGAACAGGAATATCTTCTCCATTAGATTAGCATATCCTTGAAAGTAGGAATTGTGTCACTTTGGTGTTCGAATCTTCAGTGCCTAGGTCAGTGTCTTAATAAATATTGATTTACTGAATCTTGAATGAGTGAGAAAATTTTCTCCTGACTTTAGTTTTACTACTGTGGCAGGAACTGCTCAATGCCTCTAATATCTGTTTTCTCCCTTTTTATTTATAGCCAAACTTTGAATGTGTTCATTTGAAAAACTGCATTTCCCAGCCTCCCTGGCATGGCCATGTAGCCTTATTCAGGGTAATGAGATAGAGGTAAAAATGCTGTGTAGTATTTATGAAAGGCTCTTTAAAAGACAGGGGCACTCCTCTCGTTATTTTCTTTAATGTAAAGTGAATGGCCGTAGCTCTATCAGCTCTTTCATGATGCTGGGAATGAATAGCAGAGAAGCAGGAGAAAAGGAACCTGGGTTCCTTTAGGTATCTGGGTATCCTGGGTATCTTTATAGAGTTACTACACCAACCTTGTGCCAAATACCTCTGGACTTTTCAATGTAAGATAATAGACCCTTAAACTGTTTAGTTCACACTGGGTAGGTCTCTGTTACTAGCAACGAAACTTAATCCTAAGTTATACACATCGTAAAATAAAAATACTTAATGTAGTTTGACACACCTAAGTGCTGGAGAGTTTGAGCCTTTGGGTAAAGCACAGTGGCCAGATGAACAATAACATGCGTGATGCCCATGGCTTAATGTGCTTGTCTGGAGCCATGGAACAAAGAAAAATGTGGGAGTTTAGCCAACTAAGATGTTATTATTCTGTAGCCAATTTTTGAGGGGGTAAAGGGCCGAAATAAATTTAAATAGTTATTGGATTAAATAAGCCAGTTATTTCAGTCTAAGCAGTTATCATCTTTTAAATAAATTTCAAATTAGATTTTTTGGGAGTTGATAATTCTAAGAACAAATGGAAATTTGGTCACCAAACAGGACATTTCAATACCACAGGAGCATGTCAGTAGGGTCAGGGAGTGTATTAGTTCTAGGTATGGGAGTTAAGTACTATTTGGAAGAAGCATTGTGGACTTAAAAGGCATGAATCACAACCAATAGAGATGCAGTCTGGGTGGTAACTAATTTTTTAGTGTCTTAGAAAAGCGTGCAATTGATTTATCATTAGCAGAGTTCAAAATATTTAGTGGCCATTATCTTAAAATACGTTTTGAAATAATTTGAATACCTGAATGTATGTGAAAGAGTCCAGACCCATGTATTTATACTGGGAAGTTTGATAAGCAACGTTTTCTCATATAGGCATGCAATTGATTTAACTATAGGCTTGACCCATGGAATTCCCTTGTCAACTGACAGCCATGAGAAAACCCACTCTTGTACTGAAGTGCTCCTCCTGAAAATAGAGCAGGCGCTTCTTGCCCTTTCTCACAGTCCTCTCAGCTGCATGGAAACAAGAATGCTCTTTGTCAGGGATATCCAAGAGGAGTATTTTGGAGCTCAATTTTCTCATGGTGTATTCAAATGACAGAGAATGAAGATAATTCAATTTGAAATATGTCCAAGTGTTTCTAGTGTCATCCCTGTGCTGAAGCATATCTCTGAAGCAAATAAGATACTAAGGAATCAAACACGAAAAAAATCAGTTGGAATTCTTAAGTCCTAAAAGACAGACTCTCATAAAGCTTGCCATGGCTTTTATTTATTTCTCTTTTCCTGAAATAAAATGTTGGATAACCTCCTGAATCAAAGAAATATACAAACAAAAATGGCTACCAGTCAGGTGTGTAAACCTCAACGTATTTCAACATATGAAGTAGCCATTTCTTCAGTACACCTGCTGCTCAACTTACTTCCAGACACAGTGAATGAGTCATGAGTCCAATGAGTATTAGCTTGAGAAAGGGGACCTAGGCCACCATCCACACAGACCAAGCCTGCAGGATTCTGCCCTGGAATCTGTAAAGTCAAGGTATTTGGTGTCCAGAAGTCATTCTATCCAGGAGACTCAGTAGAAGGTGACCCCTGCTCCTGGCCTTAATCAAATATGTTACTATAGTTGGAGACAGCACATAGTAGGTACTCAAGATGAAACATTGAAGAGTGTGTGAAGTTATTACTTTTAATTAGTTTAAATTAACCTTTCATTAGGTAATTATCTGGATCAAATCCTTTTTACATTTCACTCTGTATTTGAAAAATTAACCGATATGTTCACCGTTTAAGCTCTTCATAATAATTATTGGTTTAATGCTAATGACTAAAACTTATTTTTAAATGAATACACAAAGTGTTTTAAATTTTGCTGAATGTGATTGCATGGTATTCACATACCAAGAAAGTTGGAAGAACGGGCTTTGTAGTCAGATTGCCTTGGATTGCATCCTAAACTGACATTTATTAGTTGTGTGATCAGGGAAGGTTACTTCATCTAGCTTTACTTGAGCTGTCCTCATATGTAATAAGCGGTGAGGAAAATAATAATACCTACTGATAGAGAACAAGTACTCAACAAATTTGATTATATTTATATAGTGGAAGGCATCAAATATGCAGAATGAAAATTCAATTGCTTTAACAGTGGAAAAAAATCCATCATTATAATAAATGTCTGTGTATGAATGAGCCTTAGGGTTTGAAGTCAGTCTAATTCAGTCTTGCACAACCGTGTAGAATTCTGAGAAAATGTCTTTACATGGATAGCATGCACTAGTTTGGTAATTCATTGGCTGCTGCAATGACATTACAGATGTGATTATAAAATTGCAGGATATATAAAAAAAAAATAAACTGCTATGCCAAAATTTATACATCAAAAGTACTGTTGATATTCAAGCTGCTACCTTGTATGCTATCTCTATACATTTATTCTAATGCTACTACAATTGCTGAAAATGTTCACGATTCTTCTGCTTGAGAAATGCTCTCAGAAACAGTATATAGGTTTCAGGCAAAAGTTAATCAAATCCATCTTAGTTTCCCATCACATCTGACACTGATTGTGACTAGTCTCTGAAATCATATTTAGCTTGAAAAAGAATTGTTAACACTAACAGAAGTCCAAAGAATGTATAACTGGCCCTGAAAGTAATGAATAAATGTATTCCTCATTCATTCACAAATATTTATTTCAATGCACTACTAAAGATGCTTTTACAATATCAATCTCACTGACAAGTGAAATATTTCCTCAAGTAATTGTTTTGATAGGAAACTGCATAAATTCCAGAGTGTATTTAATTTTTTTTTAAAAAAGGTATTTAAATTAGTTGACATATATCAAACTTGAAAGGATTCAAAAAGATGCCATTGCTGAGAATATCACAAGAAAATCATGGTAAGCATACTATCTTTTAAATAGAAGTTAAGTTTTAGATGTTAGTGAAGTAAACATTATTTGAATTTATTATCATTTGGTGTTCTTAAGATAGCTGCTATAAGAAAATACCACAAACTGGTTTAAAACAACAGAAATGTATCATCTCATGGTTCCAGAAGCTAGTTATGTCCAAATTCAAGGTGTGGGCAGGGTCAAACTCTCTCTGAAGGCTCTAAGGAAGCCTCTTTCTTTGTTTCTTCCTACCTTATGGTAGTTCCCAGCAGTCCTTAAACTTCATCGGCATGCAGACACATTACACTAATGTCGCCTTCCATTATCACGTGGCATTCTCTCTGTACATCTATGTCCAAATTTCCATCCTCTTTTTATAAGGCTACTAGTTATACTCAACCACCCTGCTCTAATATGACCACATCCTAACTTGATTACATATGCAAAGACCCTGTTTGCAAATAAGGTCACAGTCACAGGTGCCAGGGATTAGGACTTCAACACTATTTTGAAGGATCTCAATTCAACTCATAGCACCATATGTCTCAATTCAGCTAGGCTACGGTCTTCATTTTTTCATAAAACACTAATACAGGCCTACCTCGGAAATATTGCAGGTTCAGATCCAGACAGCCACAATAAAGCAAGTCATAATCTTTTCTATGGTTGAGGGTCTTGCTTTCAATTTGTAAAAAACACAACATCTTTGAAGTGCATTAAGGGGATTCACAGTAAAACAAAGTACTAAATGTTGATGTGAAGGTACTTTCTAGATGTGATTAAAGTCTATAATCGGTTTACTTTATATAGGGAAGATTATTCTAGATAATCCAAGTGGACCTGATTCAATCAGCTGAAAGGCCTTAGTTGCAGAACTGATGCTTCCCTGAGGAAGGAATTCTACCTGGATCCTTCAGTGTCAGCCTCTGCTCAAGTTTCCAGCCTGCCTTTCCTACTGGTTGGTCCCACAGATTTCTGACTTGCTTAGCCAGCCCCACCATCACATAAGCCAATGCTTTACAATAAGTTTTTTAACATACATACATATATATTGCCAGTTCGTTCAGAAATCACTGAGCACACGTGAGGGGGTTAAGTGTGTGGGCTCTGGAGTTAGACTGCCTGGGCTCAAAGCCGGGCTCTATTTTCTACTGTTCTGTCACCTTTGGAAAAGCAATACTACTTCCTCATGCCTCAGTTTCCTTATGTGTATGAGAGTGTATGATAATATTACTTTATAGAGTAACTAACATTTGTTTACCCATCAAGCAGTTAATACAAGTCAATACTTATCACCGGTGGTACGCTGGCTGAGGAAAGCCAATTGTGGTTATCTTTTCTCAATTCCATGTTCATTTTCAAGAATTTTGATAGCTTGAACTAAGCTGTGGGGGGAATATGTACATCTTAGAAATTGGCAAACACTGCAATTCAGGGCCTTTCTCATCCAGAGCTGGATCACCAGCACCACAGTGCTTATACTAGTATCCAATACAAAGTCAGCACTTGGTAAACAGTAGTGATTATAAGAGGTAAAGTGCAATAAGAACCAAAAAAGCAGAAACCTTTAGTTCATATGGTCTCTTTGCACAAAACAGAAAAAGAGTTCCTTCAAGACACTTCAGTGACATCGGCCAAAAAGTCATCATTTTTAATTAAATCTACAATGTGAGACTATTTCACTTTCTTATCATTGTTTTAAAGGTGATTTTTCTCAGTAAGTATATGAGTGGTGTTTCCCTATCTTCATCTTTATCATCAAATATGCTTTAATTCTTGTGGAAAAAAATTGCTCGAAAATAAAGATATTTCTTAAATAAAATATTTCCTATTCTAGGACATTTCGAAACATCTTTTCAGCAAAAGCATCAAAAAGAGAACTAACAGTCACTGGAAACGGTAATATTGAAGAAAAGGAATAGAGATGTCTACTTTTAGACTATTTGGGGTGAAGCTGGATAATACCCACAAAAAGCAAAATAAAATACAGTGACGACACCAAAGACTTCAACATGAAGAGCTCTTCGAAGGTTGCGAGAACTAATTATCTCTGCTAGTATCCAAGTTTGCATGAAGATTTATCTCCAGCCTGAGCTGGGCTCCGGCTTCACAGCCTGCCAGTTTTCATAGGCCCATGGAGGCCACCCTTGGGAGGCACTGTGGAGATAGCCTGCCTGGTCCATTCCTAGTATTTTCACAAGATCTGCAGCTTCCCAAATCTTGAAGATGTGAAATGAAACCCCAAGGGCCGCATTAACAAAGTCCAGCAGTTTTGGCTCAGCACAAGCCTGCAGTTATGGCGAAGTATCCTGGATTCCCATGAGAAACTCTTTGGATCTAGTTCATCTACGTCACATGAGTCTGCAAACAGAAGGCCACAACCATTTAAAAATACTATGACTGCTGGAGACTTCCTTGGCCATATTTAGTTCACATGTTTCACGGTGGTAGACAAAAGGTAGAAACAGACAAAGGGATTTGGAGGGGGTAGAAGAAGGCAAGGGCCTGCATTAGGAATCAAGAAGTAATACTGCCACCTTCCTTCCCCCAACCCCTATCCTTAAGCCCAAGGCTCTCTCAGCTCTTGTTTTCTCTCCAAGGAAGCTGCAGCCTCAGGTACTCCTCCGCCATCCCTGGACATCTGCTTGGCTTGTCTATTTTCTACTACAGGCAGAGGACAGGAAGGAAGAGTTTGTTTCCTGTAAATAGAGGGAGAGAAAATTACAGCTATTATTGTTTTGACAACGGAAGCCCTCCCTGAAGCTTGTAACACAGTTCATTCCTGACAGGCATCAGGTCTGAGTTGCCGGCTCTCCGCAGAAATTCCTCCCAAAGGGTCCCCGGGGAAAGCTGAAAGACCTGATGGCTTTGCATTAGATGCCTAATGGCATAAGGATGTAATTCTGGGCAATCTCGGTATTGGGCTGTGCAAATGGAATGCAGCCTGTGTTTTGATGAGTGTTTTGATGCAAGCCCAGAGCAAGCCCACGCTCTGCTACCCCAAATGAGCATGCTGGAGCCTGACCCTTAAGAGGGCACACACATGCTTGCATGCATACCAGTTTAAGCAAACATGCCCCCAAAGCTTGAAAACACCTTGATAACTCAAATTACTTTTATTTCTAAAATAACCATTTTATATTTTTATTTTGTATCGTTATTAATTTTATTTATAAAATTATTTTTTACTATCTCCCCTTGTCCCTAATCTCCCAAACTTCATTTCTTTTGAAGATTCCTTTGCTTTAAAAATATGTATAGATACATATATATAGATACGGTCAATGAAAAGCTATAAAATTACCAACTGCGTACTGAGTATCCTGCCTCCTACTCTCAGTATTTTATGTGTCACCTGTTTGGGAGAATATATTTGACCATGATCTTCAGACATAAATTTGTTATTTTTAGATGTTTTAAATTCATCTTTTGCCTGACTGGTGTGTGAAATCTAAATAGAAAGGAGGAGGGAACTAACCAGGATGACTGGGTTAGAAGCCAGAGGAAAGTCTGTTATGCCTACTAATGAGAATGAGATGTGTTATTCAAAGGGAGTGATCATCTCCTATTGGTAGGAGAAGTAAATTTAAATTTGATAGTTGAAGCAGGATTCATATTTGTATCAAATATATTAAGAAGAGGTTATTTAGATTTCTTTACTGAAATTGCAACAGCAATAGAACAGCTTGAGCTAAATTAAATTAATGACACCGTTTTTACTCTGTCTATATTGACAGCAGGCCCCTTCGGTTATCTACTTTCACTGGCTGCTTCCTTTAGCATTCTTTGCTAGTCTCTTGTCTTCGGCTCTACCTCCAAATAATAGTATGTCTCAAAGCTCAATTCTTGTCCTTCTTCATGTCCCATCTAGTGCTATGGCTTTAATAATATCTATATGCTGATGGTTTCCCAATTTATGATTTCAAGCATCACCTGTCACCTGAATTCCAGATTCTTAAAAGCCATAGCCTACCTGATACATCCACTTGGCCATCTACCATGCATCTCAAATTTTATATGCTGAAAACAGAACTCATTTTCCCCATCCCCAAACCTGATCCTACTCAACATCCCTACCTCGATAATTGCTACCACATTCACCTAGCTGCTCGATCAGGAAATCATCCCCGAGTCTTCTTTTTCCCTCCTCTTATACCCAATCGGCCAGCAATTTCTCTTATTTATTCCTACTTCCAATTAGCATTCTTTATTTGTCTTTCTCCATTCCCATCACTATAATCCTAGTCCACACCACCGTTATCTTTTGCCTGGACCACTGCAGTAGCCCCCATCTGATAGCTCTACTTAGGTTCTTGCACACCTAAAATCCTTCTATATACAGCAGCTAGGGTGATTTTTTTTTGTAAATTTAAATGGGAGTATATAATTTTCTTGCTTAAAGCTATTTGGTATCTCCCCACTTCTATGAAATTCAAATACCTTACCTCGATTTATGTAATCCTTAACCCAATGATCCCTTTCATTCTTACACTCAAGCCATCTTTCTCTTCTCTGGAGCCTTCCCTCCTCTGCCAGAACCTCTGTTGGAAATATTCTTCCCATAGAATCTTATACCCTTGACTCCTTGTTGACCCCTTAGGTCTAAGCTTAGACATTACCTTCTCAGAGAGCCCTAATATCTCATTCAGTCCTATATCTATCACTGAGCTTATGATTGCCTAGTGGTTTTTTTCATTTATTTGTGTATTATTTTTTCCTCTAACTATATCATAAACGTACATGAGACTTTGCCTTCATGTCCAGTGATATACCTAACTGATATAACTCTTCTAGGTAGAAGAGTTCCTAGCATGCCAGAGATGTTGATAATTGTTGAATGAATGAGAGAATTGATACAAATGCGTTCTATCACAGGCTGTGATCTGTTCTGGGTTTTCAGGAAAGATTTTCCTTAAGAAGTGTTGTGTGAGCAAAATCCTGAATGATGAGAAGTAATTAACTGGAAGAATCTAGGAAGAGAAGAGAGGAGAAAAGCATTCTAGACAAAAGAGACGATAGACATAGAAGCCTGGAGTTGGGAGGAGCCCAGTGCATTTGTACCACCATGAGAAGGGTCCATATTTGGAGTAGGAGGAAAAAAGAGAATGGTATAAACTGAGACTTGGAAAAGTATGCAGGGCTTCTAGACCAAGTTAAGGATTCCAGGCTTTATTTAAGGGTTTTGGGAAACCATTGTAAAGTTAAGCAGGCAGACAGCATCTTAAGATTAGCTTTCAAAAAACATCCTTTTGGCTGAAGTGTAAAGAAGAGGCTGGGTGTGGGTTGCGTGCCTACTATTCTTCCTGCTATGAGGAGGCTGCTACAGTAATCCAGAGGAAAGATCATGGTAGCCTGGACTAACCTAGTGGTGAAAGAGATGGAGAAATTGGGACAGACTCTAAAAATAGCTAGGAGGTAAAACAGATAGTGATATTCAATTAAATAAAGGTGGAGTGATGAAGGGTGGGGAGAGTTGGAGATATTAAGCCTGAAGTGCAGGTTTTTGACTTGCATGTGTACCTGGATGGGTGGTGGCATCAAAGGGAACATGAATTAAAGTGAGAATTAAAAAAATATCAAAAGCTTGATTTTCTGTATGTTAAGTCTGAATGCCTTTAAGGTATCCAAATGGAGATGTGGAAGTAAACAGTTGGATTTAGGAGTAGGGAGCTCAAAGGAAAGAAAGGTATGGTAGGCAGGAGGTATAAACTGGGGAATACTGATTACAGGCAATGAAGACTTTTGATGGTAAGGACCACTTTGAAATCATTTATATTTTCTATAGAGCCTAACACACACACACACACACACACACACACACACACACACACACTACATAACCATTGCAAGAAGTACACATGGTATGAAAGAAAAATTTTATAGATTATTTTAAAGAAGCCAAATAACTGTTCATTTGGAAAGTTTTTAAAGATGTAGTTAAAAAACAGTATATGACAAGAAAATCATATACTTTAAGTTTGCTATGAACATTCACAATTTTTTTTCTGCCCAAATTTCAAATTTGTTCAAGATTGCCACATTAAAAACTCCCCAAAAAACTATTTTCTAAAAGGGCAAGTTTATTGGTGTTCTAAAACTAGGTCAGTAACGGACAAATAGATTCTAAATAAAGATTTTTACTGAAATTCTATGACACCAGTTTTATGGGTTGACAAACCATGATGAAAGGGGTACATTTTCCTTACTTCCAAAGCAGCATGAAGTAGTAGTTTCCCACCTTGTGATTCTGACTCATCTTTCCTTTTATTCAAAATAGGACAGCCCAACAGGAATTGATCGGAAGTAAGAGTGCATGAGCTTACTGTGTTCAAATCTGAATAGCTTTAGGTGAGACATAAATGTGAGTGTGAAAGTGTCAGAAGATACACATAAGAAGTGCCATAAGTGTGAGGGTGTCTGTTTTACACAGGTGAACTATATTCATTTCCTGGAGTTGTTATAACAAAATACCACAAAGTGGGAGCTTAAAACAACAGAAATTTATTGTCTCAAGTTCTGGAGTCTAGATGTCTAAATTCCAAGTACTTGCTGGCAGAGCCATACTCCCTCCCCTGGGGGAGAATTCTTCCTTGTCTCTTATAGCCCCAGGTGTTCCTTGGCTTGTGACAGCATAGCTCCAATCTTTGCCTCTGGTCATCTTCCCTCCGTGTTTGTGTGTCTCTGTGTCTCACCAGCCTTTTTTCCTCCCTGTGTCTCTGTTTTCTCTTCCTATAAATACACCAGTCATATTGGACTAGGATCCACTCAAATTGAGTATGATCTGATCTTATAATATCTACAAAAAAACTTTTTTCCAAATATGTTCACATTGACAGGTACTTCTACATATCTTTTTGAGGGGGCATAATTTAATCTAGAGTATGAACTATGGGAGCTAATGGAAATGCATGTGTGACTGTATAAGCGAGAGCTCAGGATATGAGTGTGTGTGTGTGTATGTGTGTGTGTGTCAGTGCGTGCTACATGGTAAAGAATATGCATCTCAAATTTTACTTCCAACTAGCATTCTTTATTTGTCTTTCTCCATATAACCAAGTAACCAATTTATTTGTTGATCTCTATTTTGCTTCCTGGTTCTTGCTTTTAAGTTTCTTGGATAGCTTTTATGCTGTTCCTTGACTCTATTCACAATGAGTAATGGATCGTTTCCGGGCTCTCACTCCCACCTTTAATGAATACCAACACTAATTAACTGACAGTAACATGTAGCTGCTCTTGGCTGCATGAATCTCTCACTGAGGTCATAACGGCTGTTGGTAATTTATTACTCTGTGAGGTGCACTCTGGGACTCAGTGTGAAGACCATTTTTGCAAGTGCCAAAGCAGTGTAAGGCTGGCTTTCCTTGGTAAGGTAATATGTTCCTTAGCCCCTGGGCATAATGATATACCAAAGGCACAAGGGTTCCACTGGAATGCTGTAAAGATTTCCAACCACAATACCATCTGCTGGGAGGGACAGAGGACTACTGTTTGATGAAGGACTATTGCTCATAATATATTCTGAAATCAAAAACAGCAACAGAACCCCCTAAATTATCAGAATACTGTATATTCTTAGTATTATTAGCCTTAGAATTGTTCTGGGAGTGACAAAATTGCATCTCAGGAAGAAACAACACCATACAAGCAATATCAAGGATTTCTGATTAGGAGAATGGCAGACACCCAAGCCCTTGTGTGCCCTGCAATGAGGTCACTCGGGCAGCCTGCTTTCAGGACCAACTCTGTACTTCCCATGAACTCTACAAAATTAGCTTTACACGAGGAAGCAGTCTTGCTCCTCTAGAGGATCAAAGTAGCTGGACCCAGTCCCAATGTTCTGTAGATAACCAGGTCACAGGATACATTTGCACACTGCTTTACTCCTAGTACACCGTGCTGCAAATTCCTCTGCATTTCCCAATTTATATCCATAGAGGGAACTTAGGTTCACATGCTTCCCTCTATTATCTGCACTAATCTGGTGACCCGAGATCATTTATGTTCCCTCCACTCTTGTTACAATGCATCTGGAACTGTGTAACATTTTTTTCTCATGTATGGGGCTACTGTTCCCAACGAAGTCCTTTCATCCTTCCTATAATAACCTTTGTAATAATAACAGCACCTCCTTGTAACACTTAAAATGCTTGTCTCACAAGGGCAGCATGACAAGGGAAAGTATGTCAATATAATTTTTTAAATGACATCTGAATAGTGAAAAGTCACAAGACTATTCAGCCTAAGTAATATATAACAATGACAGTGAAAATGATGTATTAATATAATGAGTAAAGGATGGAAGAAAAATAGTATGTATAAGTTAGAAAGAATTTTAGCTATTCAGCAGTAGATGTTACTGATTAGTATGCCATGCTTGGATTCATTCTCTATTTGCGAGTGTTAAATTCACACATACTAAGATTGCTTGCTGCAAACATGTATATACTATACAAATACATTGTAAATGTGACCATAAATTTTTGAGACTGACTTTTTTTTAATGCCAGGACATAAATATCCAAATTATTATTTTCCATAATCTTGGAAGTATGCAGTTATTCCAATGCTACTATATTTATCTAAAAGCCTGTGGAATTGCTCCTTTAGAAACATTTTTTAATTTAGTTTGTGAAAACTAAAAACAAAAAGCATACCTATTATTTTGTGTTCGCATCTTAAATTTGTCATCAAACTGCTCAATCATCTTGAATACTCATCATATTCAAAGAGTTCATTATAAACATCTTTGTCTTTAAGCCAGTCTCCCTGAGTAAATATTTACTACGACATTTTACATTTTTTTGGATCGTCTTAATAATAAAAGTGATACGCATTCATTATAACATGTCAAATAGATGTATAAATAAAAAATAATACTATCTTCTTTCCCTCTAATCTTTTCCTCATGAACTAATAAAACATGCTATATTCATGCTAAAGAATAATAAACAACTATATGTATTAACCTAGAGAGATGCCCAAGGTATTTTTTAAAGAATAGTTTAATCTTATTTTTATTCTTAATTTTGTCTTTAAATATATTGGATATATCACTACAAGCAATGTTCCAGGAGACTTCCTTAATCATAAACCTTTCTGCATAGACACGTTTGTATTTGTAAAAGAGATTCCCTACAGTGGAATTTCTGGGTCAAAAGGTATATATTACATTTTTCATTACTTCTGAGATGAGAAAAAATGCATAAAATACTTAAATTCAATTAATAGAAAAATTAAAAGTCTAATCTGTGTTTCCATGTGCCCCTGATCAGAGAAAACTAGCCACATTATCGTTTAATGTTTAGTGAGAATATGTTCATATGGCACAACAAATCCATCGCAGTTATGGGCAGCTATGCTGTTATGCTTAAATTACTTCTCCCCCTTCAAGTGTCTAAAATCAAGTTTCAAAATGAAAATGACCATGATACTGGCAGAAAAAAAAAAGTTGCTATACTCATAGATATAGCCTAACAAAAAGTACCCAGGAGATAGGATGCAAATTTGATCATCCATTTTATGACCACAGGGTGTATAACTCAGGTCTAACATATTATTAAACCATTGTAAACCGTGCCAGGAAAAAACAATTTCACCCAGTTGTGACATTCTCTAGGATCGCTCATTAAATATCCACCATAGCAATGACTGTGTCTCATTGTTGAGTCATTCTTTTAGCACTATCGCCTTCCTAAAGTCATCACAGTGACTTGTCAGTGCATAAGATGCACACTGATGAAAAATGCTGCATGCCAGTTTGCAAAGAGTACCTGGAATAAAGATCATCCAATAATATGTCCACTAATAGTCATTAATTTTTTCTTTCATCTGTATATTTTTATTATAATTTAATATCTTCAACCATTTAGGAGAAGAAATACTGTTCAAAATTTATAAAATGAGAACAAAGGTCATAAGTGAAGAAAATTTCTAGTGTGTCTCATAAAGTGTAAATTTTACTTCACTTGATAAACATTTGTTTAGTGCCTCCTCTTGGCCAGGAAAAGTCCTAGGTATAAGAGACGCGGAAATGGGCAAACTGGTCACTGGCCCACAGGAGGCAAGAGACAAACCAATAATCACATTTATAGTACAGCGTGAGAGGAACAATGATAAAGACATATAAAAGTTGCACTGGAAACCCATACATGGTCACCTACAGTATTTAGGATTTGTCTGAAATACTTATAGAAGCTCATAGAGCTGAATATTCAGTGTGCTAAATAGTACTGAAGGCTTGATGATTAAGCCAAGTGATAAGAAAATTGGGAATAAATGATATAATAGCAAGTTGAAGATCTACAAGGTCATCTTTAAGCTCTTCAGTTTGAAAATGCTAAAGACAGACACATATATTTATAGTAGAAACTTATGATGATGCTCATGTTAGGGAAAGGAAAGAACACACATTTTCTAATTTGTGAATCAGTTTATCAAACAAAATTCTTTTTTGATCCTCAGTGTGTCCACATCTATGTAATAAGAAGTTGTTGTATCATAAGGTTTGACTGTGTTGCTGTAATGTTAATAAACAAAAGTCATAAAAAATAACAATATTATCTTTGATTTAGTGATTTTGTTTTTCTTGGACAGGGATAAATTTCCATGTGACACAGCAATTACAGTTTAATTCAGTATCAAAGATGAGCTATGAAGTAAAATAATGCCAAGGAATTTATAAAATTAAAAAAATCTCAAAGAACTTTTAAAAATTGATGATGTGTTAGCTTTAAGAACATCTGTATATTCCACTTTAAAGGAAATAGTAAACGATGTGGTGTAAAGAAGCACTTCATAAAATATTTTCATCAATGTTTACTTTTTATCTAAAAACATAATAGTCTATAAAAGCACAACTTTAACCTTTTAGCTTTTCTTTTGAAAAAAATCTTGTTTCCTCAGCGCCCCCCTGCACAGCAGAAGAGTTTTGCTGATTTTGCAGTTGTTTTTGTAAAACAAAGAGTTCTTAAATAGTTTACTTAAGTGAAATATTGTGTACCTTCATTTTGCATTTTCCTACAAAGGAATAAAAATAAAATCTCAATTTTTTTCTCTAAGGCCATTTTGCAAAAACTCATTTATATCACCACTTAGCACTCATCTGCATACCAGTAAGTAGCAGTTCCTTCCTTCCTTCCTTCTTTCCTTCCTTCCTTCCTTCCTTCCTTCCTTCTTCCCTTCTTTCCTTCCTTCCATCTCTCTCTTCCTTCAACAGTATTGACCAAAAATGATTACATGTTTATCACGGTGTTATCTACACAGATTTCCAAAGTAGGCTTAATAATTATATCACAACTATTCCATTAAAGGCTTTCATACAATAGTGTTGCATTAGATCGCAAATGTACGTGGTTAAGTTTAGAAAATCGACACCTCTGATTCAGTATTATTTAATAGCTTTATCAATATGATGAATGACTAAATATAAGCCTAGATATATATCAATACCTAGGGGCCAAAACTGCTTTCCTCCATCTTTGAAGACATCTTCTGAATTCCCAGTGATTATGGTGAATTGGAAAAGTGCTCAGATGGAAGCTAATTAAAATCAATGAGAAAAATTGCATGTTAATTTAGAAATAGAAAAATCCACTATAGAAATAAAATTATTTAGAATGACTTTTTATGTTAAAGAATGACAGAAGACTATCACCCAGGCTTGACTCAGAATGAATACAAATTAATGGTTATAATGGTGTAGAATAATCATTTTTAAGAGCAAGCATAATAGGCCATAGAAACCCAAAGGTTAATTCTTTCTCAACAACATTCACACACAATATTACCAATGTACGTCACTCAATTGGGACATACCTCGGACACATTTATTGAAAGAAACATTGAAGTTTATAGAGAAGTCATGCATATGTCTGTATTTGTAATATTAAGATTATTAAGTCTCTTGGAAAAGACTGTCAAGTGGCCCCTCAGTCTATTCATAGCATAACTCCAAACCACCATTTTCCACTTCCATTGAGAATAGACTCAAAGGACACATAAGTTGGGGAAAGCACAAGGGTGAAGGAAACAGACAAGAAATGAAAGCTGCCTTTCTGGTTTCAGATTATATTAGATTCTCATTATTCTAAAATGTTGGCAGTGAAGTGCTTCCTGGAAATAAGGAGGAATAAAAACCCAAACAGTGACTAATTAATAAGCAGGCAGCTTCTCAGTAACTGCAAAAGCATACTATATTTCTCTTTGACTGTAGTATAAATTATTTATATGAACATAGAGGCTTATAAAGTATATTAAGGAAACTTTAAGTTTATGTATTTACTTGCTTTATCATCTGCCTCACATCAGAAAGGAATTTAAACAGCTTACGAGGATTTGGGGAAGATGACAATGGTAGAGGTATGCTATTTCAATGATCTTGAGTCCTCTTAAAAAGACCAGGCAGAGCAACTATGATAGCAAACCCCAAAACCCACAGACAACATGGACAGCAAACTGGGTGACAAGGTATCTCCTGCAAACCCCAAAATATGAGATACCAGGGCACCCACAGTTATAAGACCCTTGTGCAATCATCTTTAGCACACGAGAAAGCAGAGAGAAATCAGCAGGGCACCTGGCAGCCCTGAAAATAAGGGAACCTCAACAAACATTCAAAGGAGGCTCTGCAGCCATCTAAAAGAGTGGCTTAAGTTGGAAGATTTCACCAAAGCTTCCCACCAGGACAAAGCTCCACAATGAGAAGAAAGTGCTGGGATAGAATCCAATTGGGGCAGGCAGGGGCAACAGAAATGAAAGAAAAAGTCAAGATATGTGTCATTAAAACAACAGAAGAGACAGCGCAAGAGTCAACAAACTAGAAAAGATATCAAAAACTACCACCGCTACTTCAAAAATGCTGGTAAGCTCATTTCCCTTAAAAATTAGCATCAGAAAAAATACGAGAATTGAGTCTGATATGTTATTAAATGAGAGAGAGAGAAAGTAACATCCCTACAAACAGTAAAAAATGTCTCAAAAAAACATGCCCAGAGAAAGATTAAAAATATAATCTAATATTTAGAAGCAACCAAAGTAAAATGAAAAAAAAAATAATAGAAACTATAAAGAATAAATTAGAATTAAGAAAAACTCAAACATGAGGTGATTGAGGAAAAGAAAAATCTGAAAAAAAGATAACAGAACTTATAAAAGAATTAAAAAATAAAATGATATAATTTTAAGAGTAAATAGAAGGAATGCAAGAACAAGTGAACACAACAGCTAATATCTTTCAAAAATTAGATGACTAGACAAATTAGAAATATAAGCAAACTTTCTCAACCTAATCAAAGGTATCTCTGAAAAACTTACAGCTAACATACTTAATGGTGAAAGACAGAATGATTTTCCTCTAAAATGAGAAGCAAGACAAGATATCTGCTCTCATCAACTTCTACTCAAGAAGTACTGATGTACACAGCATGAATGAACCTTAAAAACATTATGCTATTGAAGGGTTTAGCCAGGGAAACTAGGCAAGAAAATGAACTAAAAGGCATCTAGGCTGGAAATGAAGTAAAACTATTTCTACTTGCAGATGACATGATCTTGTATACAGAAAACCATAAGGAATCAATTTAAAAACCATTAGAATTGAATAAACAAGTTCAGCAAAGTTATATGATACAAATCAAAATATAAAAATCAGTTATATATCTATATACTTGCAATGAACAGTAAAAATTAAATTAAGAGAATCATTCCATTTGTAATAGCATTAAAGTAATAATATACTTAGGAATAAATTTAACAAAAATAGTTCAAATTATATACTTTAAAAATGATAAAACATTCATAAAAGAAATTGAAGAGTATGTAAAACAAAATGCCAGCTGGTTTCTTTCCAGAAATTGGAAAGCTAATTCTAAAATTTATATGAAAATTTGGGTAGTTCAGAATTGCAAGAAAGAGAGAGAGAGAGAGAGAGAGAGAGAGAGAGAGAGAGAGAGAGAGAAAGAAAAAAAGAAAGAAAAGAAAGAAAGGAGAAAGAAAGAAAGAAAGAAAGAAAGAAAGAAAGAAAGAAAGAAAGAAAGAAAGAAAGAAAGAAAGAAAATCCTTTGAAAAAGAACAAATATGGAAGACTGATACTTTCTGATTTCAAAACAACAGAAAACTATAGTAATTATGACAATGCAGCAATGGCATAAGAATATATAGAAAGTCATAATATAAATCAATAGAAGAGAATAGAGTTCAGTAATAAACCCTTTCGCTCATAGTTAATTGATTTAGAAAAGTTACCACAACAATTTGATGGGGAAAAGAACAGGTTTTTAATAAGTGATGCTGGGGCATCTAGATAGTCACTTTATAAAAGAATGAAGTTGGACCCCTTTCCCACCCAACAGAGAAAATTAACTCAAAATTAATGAAATACTCATTTATATGAACGAAAAGTATAAAACTCTTGGAAGAAAACATAGGCATAAATCTTGAAGATTTTAGATTAGGGAGTGGTTTCTTAGATATGATGCCAGAAACACAAGCATCAGAAGAAAAATAGATAAATTAGACTTGATCAAAATTAAAACTTTTTTTTGCTTCGAATTACACTATCAAAAAAAGTGAAAAGAAAATGTGCAGAATGAGAGAAAATATTTGCAAATTATATATGAGACTTGTATCTAGAATATACAGTTTTTTTCAACTCAATACAGAAAGACAAACGACCCAATTAAAAAATGGGCAAAGGATCTGAATAGTCATTTTTTTCCAAAGAATTTATACAAATGGCCAATAAACACAAGAAAAGTTGCACATTGTCATTAGCCATTGGGGAAATAAAAATCAAAACCACAATGGCATACCTCTTTACTAGGATTGCGATAATCAAAAAGACAGACAATAATAAGTGTTAGTGAGGATGTGGAAAAATCGGAACCCTCATATGCTGCTGGTGGGAATAAAAAGTGGTCAGATGGCTTTTCAAAAAGATGTATTGATTTATTAAGTGAACCAGCAGTTCTCTTTCTAGGTATACACGCCAGAATAATGAATATGTATTTCTACACTGCTCCACAAACATTCATAGAAATATTATGCATAGTAGAAAAAAATGAAGTCAATTCAAATGTCAATCATAAATGGATGAATGGATTAATGAAACGTGGTGTATTCATACAGCGGAATATTATTCACCGATAAAAACAAATGAAGTACTGATATATACATGAATGAAACTTGAAAACATTATGCTACATGAAAAAAGGCAGTATCGAAAGACTACATATTTTATGCCTCCATTTATATGAAATGTACATGATAAACAAATATGTAGACTCAGAAAGTAGATTAGTAGTCACCTAAGGGCTGGATGGGTTGGGAGGTTTAACGAAATGTATAGTGATGGCTAATGGATATGGGGTTTCTTTTTGGGGTGATGAAATATCCTAAAATTAATTATAATGATAATCATACAACTCTGAATATATTGAAAACCATTGACTTATACACTTTAAATAGATAAATTTAAATAGGCATGGTATATGAATTATATCGCAATAAAGTTTGTTATAAAATATATTTTTAAAATAATTAAATTTTAAAAAGAATTTTTAAATTAAAAAGGAAATGAAGGAATAAAAAGACTCATGAAAATATAATAGATAGGAAAGACAGGCAGATAGGAGCACACAAGGGGAAAAATCAAAGTAGTGGGACATGACAAATGCCAAAGTCTATAATCCAACAAAGCTTTCCTGAGGGGGAAAACACTTGAAACTACATATTGAATGACTGGCATTGATAATTACTATTGCTTTAAAGAAAAATGTCTGAATCAAAGTAACCTATGGAAATGAGGATGAAAGTAGATAAGATTTGGAAGGAACACTCAAGGGCATTTCTGGAGGTTAGTAATATTCTATCTCCAAAGCTTGTTCAAAGACATAAAGATATTTGTACTATTGTTCATCTTTATACCCTTCAAATATGTTAGAAATATTGTATCGTAAATTGAATATGTTTAATATTTGCTAAAAGGAATTAAATTGACTAGTGCCTTAAGACAGCATCTAATAAGTGTCTAATAAAGAACCTAGACAAAGTGGGGAAGAATTTCCTTGCAGTGAGGATATGAGCTTTTATGTCGAGTATAGTCATATCTAATAATTGTCGAGCTCTTATATACAAGAGGCACTATCCAAAGTACTTTATATTCATTAGTTAATTTAATCTGTCAAACAACCCTATGAAGTAGGCACTATTATTTTCTTCATCTGGCAGATGAGAAACCTAAAGTACAAGTAATTTACCCTAAGGTTTGCGCAGTGAGTTGGTGACAGAGCTGGAATTTGAATCCAGGTAGCCTGGCTTTAAAGTCCGTGCCCTTAATTCACCATGCTCCACTCTGTGGAATTGCTTAGGCAGGGGTGGTGGTGATGCAAGAAAGTTAGGAGTCATGCCAGCTCTTCACAAAGACAACAGGGAGAAGGTCAGACAACCTTTAGGATTAGTCGGAAGGCTAAACTGGGGTCAGATTCAGAAATGCCTTGAATGCCATGCAAAAAGTACTGGTCTTTTTCCTTTAATCAATGGCAGGTGTGGAACATCTATGAGCAAGCAAATAATAAGCTGTATGGAATATTTAAGGAATAATAATAATAATAGCCTGGGATGGAAAATTGGGGAAAGAACTAAATGAAGGCAGAAGATCAGTTTGGAGACTTTAGTGGGAAATCAATGAATTTAAAAGAGATGATTTTGAGCCAGGAGCCCAAATCCTCGAACACTGTTTTCAACAGCTTTATTGAAATATAATTCATATATCACACAATCTACCTATTTAAAGTGTATAAATCAATGCTGAGCAGTTTTCAAGGGAAACTGTGCAGAGACCAAGCCCAGCAAAAGCTTGTCCTTTAATATTATGGAACTTGACTCCTAACGAATGTTATCTTCAGCTCGAATCCAGATGGATGGATTGTACGGAGAACTCTGTCTGTCTAAGCAGAGACAGGACTGGAGCTTAGACCAAAAAGTGCCAAGAAATCTCACGATTCTTAACCCTCCACGGTCAACCGCTCTCATGGCAAGACAAGATCAGCGTGAGAAAGGATCAGCTCAGAGAGATGAGAGCAAACAGTTGCGAGAGCAGGAGGGCCCAGAGCATCCCTAGAAATGAGTTTAACACATACCATCTTGCTACAATCCCATCTCTGGGGACCACAAGTTCATGCTACTTCTCATTGATAGGAATTGGGGAGAGAAGGGCCTCTAGCTGTGCCTGCAGGCAGTGAGCACTACTATAACAGTCAAAGCGAAAGTGATTTCAACATGAAGTATGGTGGTGGATGGGAGCAGAAAGGAAGATCACAATAATTGGCTAAGAGGTAAAGGAGTGAAACCATCAAAAATGAGAGTTTTGATAGTACTGAGAGAACTATGGGAACTAGAAAGAAATGCTTACTCTGAGTAGACTACTATTCTCTCCTCTTTTTAGACTTTGCAGTACAGCAAAGCTCACAAAATTTAAATGAAATTTCAAATTCCTGCTGCACCACTTTAAACACTTCAATGAAGGTTAGTGACTCAATATACAATTTTCCATACAGCTTCGTGTTTCTTTTATTTAGAGATTTTTTTTAAGGAATCGTACCGATAATCTACTCATATTCCTTTTTATGAGTATAACAAGAAATGATATGAGTTTCTTAATAAAAATAATAGCTTTTATATCTTGAGTAATTACTTTGTTTCAAGCATTATGCTTAGCAGTCTATACACATTAGAGCAATAAATACAATAGCACGATGAAGGCCATTATTGTCTTCATTTTGCTGATGAGGAAATGTAGGCACTGAGAGGTTTAAAAAGTTAAAAATATTATCCCAAAATATATGATTAGTCAATGGCTAAACCATGCTTTAAATCTAGGTCTCACTTCCACATGTCTTATATACGGTTAGAAGTGGTGTTCATATTGCCTCTGATTTCATTTTTCTAGTATCTATCATTCTCCTGCTATTAACCACAAGTTTTGTTTAGGTGGTCACTACAAAATTAACAAGTGTCCTTTTAAGTAGATCTTAACCAGCTAATTGCTTAACTGAATTGTTAATCAATCAATTTAGTCAGCACTCTTAAGTTCTTCTTTATTAGTTAAAGCATAAAGTCAGTTGAGCATCTACCATGTGCCAAACATATTGGTCTGCTGGAGAAACTGAAAGCAGAGCCTTTCTTCTCATGTCCACAGTTTTTTATCTGTGGAGAGACACACCTCGAGAAATAAAGTACAGCATTCTGAAATCCTGCAACATTACTAGAGAGAATGCCTATCACACCCTTATTATAAGAAAATTCTATTCTGTAGTCACCAATTTGAGTCCATTTGGGGAAAAAAAGTTATGCCTAGTATGCAAAAGATAGTAATAACTGGGATGATAGTCTCAATTCTTTCTACCACCAATTCTTGCAGTGGGACTAAGGCAGTACTTTAAAAAAATTAAAAAAAAAAATGAACTATACGTCCATAGATACAAACCAAAAGACAAATAATAGAGATTTTTTTCTGAATTAATCAAATGAAGCAGTCATATTTCATTGAATTATACAGTTAGTTTCTTTCCCAAATAGTTATTTGGGCTTGAATGACCTATATCATTGCTTCAATTACCTGTCTGCTTTCGTGGTAGAAAATTTGAATGAGAAAAACATTTCAGATCAAAAGTTGAAAAGTCACAATATCTGGGTTACCTCGGCTTGAACCTAGTACAGTATGCAGGTTCTTGAATAATGTGTTTTAGTTCATCGTCATTTTGTTATAACATTGATGAGAAAAAAATGTTGATTCCTAGCTTGGGTCACTTTGTGTGAAGTTGGCACATTTTCCCTATATCTGTGTGGGTTTTCTCCAGGTCCTTCAGTTTCTTCCCACATCCCAAAAGTATATACGTTAGGTGAATTGGCGTGCCTGAATGTCCCAGTATGAGTGAGTGTAGGAGTGGGTATGGGCGTGGGTGTGCTCTATGATGGAAGGGTGCCTGTCCATGGTTGGTTCTCGCCTGGTGCCCTGAGCTGCTAGGAGTGGCCCTGGCCACCCTTGACCCTGAACTGAAATAAGCAGGTTGGAAAGTCATTCTTTTACTTGTTTTTATTGATCTTCCTTTAATCTTTAAAAACGTATGTAAAGCTCACATTTATGTCAATGTTTAATATTAAAAGTGTTCAATATTAGAAGTATTTCCAAGTTCAGTGATGTCTTTGTGACCAGAAATATGCCATAGGAACTTAACTCTTGTTCATATATCAATTAGCTATGGTAAAACTGGTTTCATTATACATCATTTCACTTAAAGTCACAGTTTCCAAGAACCTACCCACATCATTAAGTGAGGATTTACTGTAATTTGTAAGTCCTCACAGAAAGGGGTGACTTCAGCTCTCCACATACAACATGGGAAGGCAGCTCTGTTCCTGGCACACAGCGGTCTCACGGACCAAGCTTAAAGAATGAAGTCCCGATTCACAATCGCAAGGTCTCTACCGAATGAGTACAAAACAGGAAAAAGTAGCTCTTTATGAAGGTTGTCTTGTATGAAGTTTTAAAATCCAAGTATTTAGAATGATTTAGATTTAGAAATGATGTTTCTTAGTATATTTCTCAAAGGGGAGGCTATTGTGTTGTTCTCTGTAAGCCATGCCTTGGGCCCTAAGCTGCTATTCCCTCATGAAAATTTGCTACTATTATTTAGTCATGCCCACCATTCCATGCTCTGTGATCTCAAGAAGTGAAACTCACGTTCCTAAATCCATCACCAAAAAAGGGATTTTAGGACTAAGTGCTCCTAAACTAAAAGAAAAGGAGAGAAAAGGGAGAGTGACCTCTTAAAATTCTCAGTATTTTTCTCTCCAGCTTTATCATCTTTATCTTAAAATCACGTCTTTGAGATGAATGTAGACTACCAATTCATGAATGTTCAGGTCTCTGGCATTAAAAAAGTCAAAATGATGAGGTAAATGATTTGCCTGGGAATGTAGAGACTTAGAGGTAAGCTCGATAGCTCACATCTGCTTCGTCTCAACCCAAATAATGCTTTAAAAGATTGTCTCATATTAAGGACGTGGTTCCATAGTGTAGTGGTTAGCATGTCTGCTTTACACGCAGAAGGTCCTGGGTTTGCGTCCCAGTGGAGCCACGGTCCATGGTCTATGGCCATGCTACCCTGAACAAGCATTATGTCTGATCTTGGAAGCTAAGCAGGGTAGAGCCTGGTTAGTACTTGGATGGCAGACCACCTGGGAAGACCAAGTTCTGTAGGCATAAATAATAAGTAATAATAATAATAATAAAAGATTGTCTCATATTAAGTCACCAGGAGAATGTCTCTTGTGATAGTCCTCCATTTAACAGGAAATCTATCACTATTTGGACACATCATTGGATTAAACTGACATCTCACTGTAATAAATCCCAATGAGGCCTTCAAATCAGTCACACAGAAAAATACACTGTGTATTGAAATACAACCATTTTTGTATGTGTGGTAGAACACAGAAGCTATTTTGTTTCACAAGTATAACATGATGGTTTTTATGGGGGAAGTGAAGAATAATTTATCCAGTGGAGGAGGAATGTAATTAGCTTGAATACAGAGTATTGAAATTGGGCCAGGAGAACAGCCATGTTACTGGAAAAAAAAAAAAAAAAAAAAAAAAAAAAAAAAAAAAAAAAAAAAAAAAAAGAAAGGAAAGAAAGAAAGAAAGAAAGAAAGAAAGAAAGAAAAAAAAGATTCCATTTTGAATACTAAAAATTAAAATAGTGTCCCCTTATAGAATCTTGTATTCTCATGGTTATTTTTTTTTCTCTCTCTCTCAAAGCAGAAAATATCATGTAATAAGATACAAAGGAATATATCAGAAATAACATTTGCCTAGCATTCACCTGCTAAGCACTGTGTTAAACATTTTTATTCTTCACAATGCCTCTGTGCCAGTCTACACAGCCAAGCTCCCTCCACTCCCCTCAAGATGCCTGCTCCTTGACCCGCTCTTGAGCCTACACGTCATCGCCAATAGTGGCACTTTCAGAAGAACAGACCTGGGAGAGGCCTGAGCAGATAGAAAATAGACTTGGGCTATTGGTCAGGAAAGGCCAGGGTCCCTGGTATATGGATGATGGCCTAAGAGGCGAGATTGATGCAGCGGCCACAGGCTCCATGGAAGCGTGCCCCTTGACCCTGTGTTCCCCTGATGCTAGGCCCAGAGGTCAGAACAGGGATTTCCAAAATGTAGAGCCCGAGGCAGACGCCAATGTATCTTTCCACCTCCTGCTTTTGTCTAAGGCTAGTGCCACCAATCTGGGTTAACTCCAAAGCTGATGCTCTTAGCTGCTAAACTAAATAACTCCTCCACAAAAAAAATTTTTCAAAAATTGCTGAATGAGTGATTGCATGGAAGATGTGGTATCTGTCCTTTTGGAGTTTCAAAGGAAAAGACTTGTATATTATCTATGTTATAAAATTGAATTCCTGCTGGGCTGAAGGAGCATAAAAGCTCTGATCATTACCAATTTCCGGAGCTGTGTCATTTGGTTAGACTTTCCATGAGGAGCACCTTTTGGCTTAGCTGTCAGTAAAGGCACTTATTTCCAAGTGCACAGGTTCCAACATGCTTGATTCTCATCCACAGTTCAGGACTCAGTATTCATTCTATCCATAATTATCCATTTTAAATAAGCCCAGAGGTAATACTGGGGTAACAGGAGAAGAATAACCCCAGCTTATGTTGCTTGGCCTGTTGTATACTTTTATGGGTGGATCAGGAAGAAAATAAAGGAATCTGAAAGTCAATTTAATCATATCAAAATTTGTTTCAGCAGGACATGCAATAACAGGTTAAGATGTTGATCCATTTGTATTGTGTTTAAAATAACCCTTAGAGTAAGGAAGGTGGAAATTTAGATTCTATTAGTCTTTTTACAACGGAATAAAGAAGGTTTTTTAAAATAATTTCTTTTATGATTGCAAAAAAGTGGCATATGCTCTTGGGGAATAATTTTTAAAATGTGTCAATGTATAGTGAAAAATCAACCACAATCCCACCCAGCAAGACATAGACCATTAATGTTTTTATTGCACTTTGCATGCTACGAGTTACTCAATTACAGTGTCTCTTCTCACCCAAACAATTAAATAAGCAATCTTCCATATTAGTAAGAATCTCTGGATATATCAATTTTGATAACTACATAGTATCCCATCACATAGATTTACTTCGATTAACAATTTACTTAATTTTATTGCTGTAATGGGGGGGGGCTTCCTCTTTTTTATTTGCTTATATATTTGCCTTGATGAATTATATTGTATTTGTTTTCTTATTTTGCCTTTTATATAATATTAAAATATTAGAATACATGCACACCTAAAATATATTTTAAGGAATAAGATAACTGGGTCAAATAGGCAGACTATTGTTAAGGTTGTACTAAATTGCTTTCTAAAACTGGATCCAGTTTAAACACCATATTCTTATTCTATCTCCCCTTACCAGCATGGAACACTATAATTTTTCAGAGTATTTGGTAGCTGATAAGTAAATATGGCATCCCATTATTGTAAATTTTACTTATAAGGAAAGCACTTTAAATAATGGAATTATGTCACAAATGTATTACAAGATCATTTCGTCTGATCGTTAAAATTATTATCTTACTTTCAATGATAAATAAAATGATAAATATCTCTGAGTTTATTTTGTTCTTAAACATTTTCTTTTACTGATTTCTATTTTAAAAATGAGAGTTGGAGATGTACCTGGCTTTGTCCATGGAATAGGCAGACTTTTGGTTGCATATCCAAATTCCGAAATTGAATTAAAATGATTCAATTTTATACCTGAAATCCTTATTCTTATACCCCCAAGTTCAATTTCTTGAGAACCATAGTGATCTCCGATACTAGCTGGAATTATTGCTTCTCTCTTAGAAGCTTATCTTAATTTATCTTTTTATATTTATGACATCTCATTTTTATTACACTTCCCTTTCTCCAAAGTACTGCATGCCATATGCTTGTTTTTTAAAACTCAAATCTAATATTTTGGCAGGCCTTGATGAAGATTATGCATTACCATTCAAGCTTGTTGCATTTTAAAAAAAAAAAGAAAAAGAAAAAGAAAACAGATATGAGGATTACCAGCTTTAAGGGAGAATCACTTGCTAAAAAAGCATCCACACCAACTTCAGCAGGATGTGGGATTTTTGCCATTGACTTTTTTCCATTCATCGTCTCAGTTGTGAACAGTAGAAGTGAAAGAAGCTGGTTGGTGGTCTGTGCCTGTCCAGTCAATGCTGGGAAACTGTCAGGATTACAATGCTCCTTTGTTGGCTGGCTTGGCAGCGATGCCAAGAGCTGAATGGGCCACAGAGACTGAACTAGTTATGACGACCGCTGGGTCCTCTTTAACCACCAGAAGGCCTCCCCACCTCATCGCCAGGCCACCCTAGAATGACAGCATGCATGTGGAGATGTTTAGGTCCCTCCCATGGTACACCGTACCAAGTTGGTTAATAGAAAATTTTGACTTCCTGATCAATAAAATTCAGCAGAAATATCAATTTCACTTGAAACTTGCAACGACAGAAAAAGGCAGATAAACAAGATAAATCATGAAAATACTGTGAGGTAATGGTGTGTTCATCTCTCTATTGAGATTGCATGGTGATTATTAGGGATGGGAAGTAAAGAATTAAAAAATAAACTCAGAACCAAACAGAAAAAGAAGCTCCCTTATGATGATATTGGGGAAGATCTCTGATCTGAGTAATTTAGGTCATATTAACTTTTTATGTTTGTTTTTGTCACATTGAATCTGCCAGAACTCCAATTTTCAGATTTAGATGCATCCCCCAATAACAGAGGGAAGGAAACTGAAGATTATGAAGCAGGTAGGACAAAAGATTACTAAACAAAAAATGAGTTGTTTTCTAATAGCTTTCTGCTACCCCAGACTCCTGGTTTTATTTAAGAAGCCCATTGCCTTTGAAAACACACAGGATCTTTTCAACAGCAAAAGATCAAATGATGTTAATCAGGCAGTGGGACTTAATCCTTCAATGCAGCTGTCTCTTTACATTATAAACATTCCAGCCATATAAACAGGAACGATTTTTATCTTAGCTTCTTTTTTCTTCTTTTCTTCTCTCTCTCTCTCTCTCTCTCTCTCTCTCTCTCTCTCTCTCTCTCTCTCTCTCTCTCTCTCTCTCCTTCCCTCTCCTCCTCCCTCTCCTTCTCCTTCTCCCTCCCCTATCTCCCTGAAAATCTTAACTTTTGCCAATCAGTACAGAATATGCTTTCTTCTATCTCATTTCTAATACCCATAAGGAACAATCTGTCTACCTCAGAAAAAAGAAAGATAAGAAGATGGGACAGTGAGCCAGTGGGTATAGCCACGTCTCCTTTTTTTCCCCATGTTCACCATGCTGTGGGTTAGCCATTGTAGACTCTGTTCTAGTGGAAAGACCATATCCACAAGTCACTACGTATAAGTCTGTCTTCTCCCTTTTCATCACCTCCGTTCCTCCTCAGCTATTGATTTGGACTGATGGAATCCGTTTCACTTACCACAGATGGCAATGCGTTTACAAATAGAAATGCTATCAATGGCTTTTACTGAGACAGTCTTTTCTTCAAGAATAAGATAACCACAGTTTAAATTCTATGGCATGTTTAACTTAAAGAAGAAATGATTAGGTTGGGGTAAAGGATATATGACAGTCATCTTCCAATATACGATGTTATACTGTTGAAATAAGATTGAACTTTTATAGAAATATAGAACTATTAGAACAGTGATTCATAAATGAGCGTGTGGTGGTAAATAGAATCACTTCTTCAGGGAACTTCCTCAGGCTACAACTCCTTTCTCTGCTGAAATGGTAATGTGCTTACAGTAGAGAGCAGCTACCTATTGGAGTGTGACCTATTTCACAGGAGTGTCAGGATAAAAAAAAATCAAGAGATCTGTCAAATTGGACTGGAAATTCCATGAGATCAACTGAGCATACATAATTTCCTCATCTTTTTATTTGTAAGGCCTAATTGGGGCTGATATGTGGCAGATGCTCAAAAATACTTCAAGTATTGTTTTGTTGGTGAGTTAAAGATAAAAAAGTCAGGGAAGCAAATTTCATTTTAATGTAAGTGGAATGATGTAATAAAAGTACTGTCCATGGATAGACAGCAAGCTCTCCATCCTTGGAGTTCAAGTATAAGCTGAGGAAACCATTACATAAACTGGGGAAACTGCTACATAAACTGGAGAGTTGACCAGATCTATGAGGCTAGCAGAGTGGCAGCCAATTTGGCTATAGGTCAAGAACAGTTCCAACACCTTCTACTTTACAATCATGAAAAGTTTTATTACTTAAAAATTATTTTAAAAATGAATCCTGAAATATCATCAATTTAAAGCAGTTGATCAAATCCTTCTGCCTTCTTTTGGGAATTTTTTTGTTAAATTTGAATCACAGTTTACTAAATCCTAAAATTTTAATTTATATTTATAGAACTTATTTTCTTTTTTACTATGATTAACATTTGTACCTTTGAAAGTCTCCAAGAACATGGTCTTCTTCTGTAGAGCACTGTATGAATTCTGATACACATTTGCCCAGAGCTCTTCTCCTTCTCCTTCTGCTTCTCCTTTTCTTTCTTTTAATTCTGAATGAAGTTCCTCATCCAAGGGAATGTGGTACTTGATAACCACCCCTTCGATATCCATGCATTGCACATTTATGCTGAACATCTGTGGCCCATTAAAGGAAGTAATAAAGTGGTATGCCTCCTGCCCAACCACTGGCTTTGCTGTGATGATCTTTTGGCAAAGACTTCTCATCAGAAAACTGATGTAGCCTCTCTGTGAGTCAGAGTAAGTGGTACTGTCAGCCAGAGGAAGGGTGAATTACCTATCACTAGCATTTTTTCTTGCACAGCAAATTCCCCTTTCCCCAGTGATGGCAAAGTACCTGAGATTGTACATCATGCCTGTTCTACTGGAAGCACACAAGAAGTGGGCGACCCTGTGCTCTGAAAATAAAACCCAAGTTTTCTATGGCAGTATTTCTTCACAATCGATTAATTTACTTTTAAAAGAGTGCAATGGAAAATTCTTAATCTACTTCTCAGTCTGGACTGTTCTTAAAAATTTTGGATTTTCTACTGAATAAAACAAGTATCCTAATTTTATTCGCCTTAAGAATTATTCCTTAGCATCTTAGGGATTTTAAGAGTCGTCTGGTCTCCTCCTGTTACAAGTGAGGACTCTGGAGTCCAGAGTGGTGCAGTGATGTCATCCCCCTCCCCTGTGGACTCCACGCCCACTGGCTGCTGCCCTCAGGCCCTCTCCCTGGGGCCATTCCCCCGCCCTTCTTGGATTCCCAGGATTTGACATCTTACAGGGTATTGAAGAGATTGGGACTGTGTGAAAACTCATTGTGATCTATTAGGTCGTATCTGAATAGAGCTTTTATCTTTATATTTTTATTATATTCTGCTGTGCTAACAAAGTACAAATGTCTCTATTCATAACACAAAAACACGTATGTTGATTCTAAATAGAGTTCTGTAAGTCACTGCATATGCCTCTAAAATCATTTATGTAATTTTTTTGAAAACAATATTTTATATTCTTTTTCTCATATAGAGAGTTTTAAGTGATTTCAATATGTGCCTGTATTATTTGATGCTTGACTTTGAACAGAGACTTTTGGAGGTAATGTATTTTGAGTGCCAGTGGAGGAAATTTTATCTTATAATATATAATTTACTATAAAGGGGTATTTCTATTGCTGAAGAAAAGCAATAAACTAAAGATGAGAACTTTTTGTTCAAGTTCAGTGTCTGCCACTCAGTAACTCTGTGACTTAACCCAAGTCACCTAAACTTTCCTGGCAGAGAAGTGTGTGTGTCAGCAAGGGCAGAGATGGGGGGTGGGGGAGCAGAGGTAAGAAAATCCGAACTGCTTTTCTCATTGGATTGTTGCTAGTATCATCCAATACTATATCTGAAAGTTTTTGAGATTTACAAATCAATTTTAAGTTAGTATTACAATGGTCAGAACATTTGTCATTGCCACATAGCATGAGAAGTGGCCACAATGTGTTTAAAAGTTAAAAGCTGGGTTCTTTGATCTGCCAACTTGGATGGAATCCCAGCTTCACCACTTACTATCTGTGTGCCCTCTGGCGAGTTACTGAACCCGCTGCCTACACTAGACATCCTGAGGGAATACCAATTTAGCACACACCTTATTGGGTTGTGTTAAAATTAAGTACAGAGATGATGCAAGGCTCCTAGTGAAATATCCAGCCCACAGTTAATAAACTTTAGTCTTTGTGTTATGAGATTCCTGATGTTCATATGGTTCTGTGAAGTAAATAATCTGAGAGTGGGTTTCTTAGTCCTGAAAATATTTTTCTTAGGTCACCTACGTATAGAGCTCTAGTTGAGACATCACCTCAGAGGACATTGAAGAAATTCAGGTGTCATGAAACAAAATCACTGACAGTAAGGATTCATGAGTTTGAGGATAAACTCAAGAATATCTACTTTTATTCTGCCCTCCTCACTCTCATCTTCAGAACTGGAACTATGTCTTGCAGGAAAATTCTTCAGAGAATTGACTCCATAAATTTGGATAAATTTGGATTCACATTGTGTCTCTGTTATTTACTACTTGTTGGTCATTTGGGAAAATTGCTTCAAGTCTCTGAAGCTCACTTCCTTTGCTCATAAAATGAAGGCAACCTTACAGAACTCCCATGTATTTCGAAAGTAATACCTGGAAATCCTTTAACACATAATAGAACTTCAATACAAGGTTACTATCAGTATTTTTCTTTAAATTGCCTATTCTGATTATTACCACCATGATGGCTATCATTTCTACACCAATTCCTAGGTATTGGCCCAGATTCCCGAGAACTAAAGAAAAATACAGAAGAGTATAAAGGTAGAAAAAAAGCAAGGAATCATGATGAGAGCAAAGAGCGTTCCCTAAAACTCAAATGGGCAAACACAGAACAAGAAATGCATTCCGGTCCAGAAGTGAAGGAACGGTCTTCATCCTGCCTGTAAAAGAGAACACTGATGCAATAGTGCCGCTTAGTGGTATTCTCTGAGTACTACAGGAAGCGACTTTGTAAGCAGTGGGGAAATAATTGCCAAGGAGAGGCGTCTTTTCTTGAGGTAGGAAAGCACTGGTTGTTCCCGCATTCTTCTTTCTCACCATCCTGAGCAGGGCTATGGACGGCACACTCACGTCTGTTCAGCAACGCTTATTAATGTGTTTCTTTATATATTTACAGTTAGAGCCTCTCTGTGCTTCTAAATTAGCTTATTAGTAAAGAATCAGCAATTAACTAAAATATTAATCACCAGATAACAAAGAATGGTGAGAGTCTTCTTGACATTTGCAAGTTAAACTGTGGCCTTACTCACCATCCAGAATTCTTTCCCCATCTGAGAAGAAGGAAGACAATCTTCACCTTTAATTATGAAAGTTAAAGAATGTTTTATCTGATAGTGCATCCTGCAGTTACTTACCGACAATTATTATCTTTTAAAAGCAATTAAGTTAAGTGAGGGGGTCCTACAGAGCTGTAAAGACATTCAATTTTGAACCTGTGGAAAAGAGAAAATGAGCAGATTCAATTATCCTTATATTATTCATTCACTTATTTATAGTAGAAGAAAACCTAATTTTGCTAACAGGGGGAATATCTAATAGCCCAAGCATGAAGCAGTGAATCCGTCAACTGTAAGAAAATCTTGTTTTAAAGTTTAAAATTTTAGAATTAGAAGGCACTTTAAAATTTTGGTGGCCCAGCTCCTTCTGTTATAGGTGACATTATATTTGCCTAACTTGTAGTTTTGTGATTTTTGTATTTTAACTTTGATTGCTCTGTTAGGCTTTGTTATAGGACGATCTGGATCTATTAACAAATCAGGCTGTAAAATACCTTCTACAATGTGTCATTTATTGAGAGAGAGTAGGCCTGGGGAGAATTAGAAACAGCTGAAGGCACATACAAGCCCAAAGCTGTTCCTGTTTTAAAAGCAGTTTAAAAGCTGAAATGAAGAGAAAATAGGAAGAAACAAAAAGTTAGAGCAGAACAGATGTCACTGCTGGCAGTAGATGGGCCCTGGCCTCAGAGGCAGGATGAACCACCCCTGCAGTTCGACATGCTTCCTCCCTGACTCTCTACCATCCCAGCCTCACCTGGGCATGGGAGAAGAGGGGAAGCCCTTGTTTTAGATGCTGTTGGCCTTTGTGTGAACAGTATCTCTTCTGGTAAAAGTTGGGAAACATCTCCCAAATAGTCTAGTTTTGTTCATTAAAGTAATGTTTTTGCACCATTCTATAAACATCCTGATGTGATTCTGCCCTTGAAATGAGTCTCCTTTGAACATCTACATCTCCTCTCACCCCACCCACTCCCAGCTCCCATTGCCATTTTCTCCTCACCATATCCAGGGAATATCTTGCAAAGTTCTTGGTTCTGAGAATAAAAGACAGATCAGACACAGTATCTACCCCCAAGAATTCTTCTGCCTAGTATCACCATCATGATAAAACTACCTGTAAAATAGTCCATGAGTTCAGAAATGTACTTCCAAAAAGTTAGAGAATGCTTCTGAAGCTTCATGGTTGGCCATTTGGTTTTTCCACCTTTTAAGGTCAAGTTCTACTATGGAATGACAGGAACAGCCATCAGGAAGGAAACTTGACCAAATTCATAAGCTAAAAATTGCCATTTCAATTAGGATGAATCAAAGACATATGAAGAACCTGAAATAGTCTTAAAAATACTTTATATAGTATTTTATAATAATATATATATTCTATATGAGTTGAGATGCACTTTATATAGAAAGAAGGTTTTGCTCGATTATTCCCTTCCAAGCATTAAAATATGATTCTTTGGCAATATAGCCGCTTCAGATTCACTCAGTATTTACATAGTAGTACCACAGCCTCTCTAAATTGGCGTTGAGACTCAATTTTCAACAATGGGGGAGGTCCCTCAAACCTCTAAAAGGCAATTTTCAGACACTAGCTGGTGTCTAAGAATTCCACCCAATTCTGACACTATCTATCCCGAGATAGCATAAAATTCCACAGGTTAAGGCTTCAGACCTCTAAAACTCTCCTTCCCCCCACTTCCTGTCCCCACCTACTTCAGATGCCAGTTGCAAGTCTGGGTTTTTACCTCTACTTTGGACCAGCTGGCTACAATCAGAGATTTCCATGACCCCCTCCTTCCTTGTGTTCAATTAATTTGCTACTGTGCCCTACAAAACTCAGAGAAACATTTTACTTACTAGATTACTGGTGTGTTATAAAAGGATATAACCCAGGAACAGCCAGAAGGGAGAGATGCATAAGACAAGATATGGTAAAAGGGCATGGATCTTCTACGCCCTCTCCAGAGTGCCACTCTCCCCTTATCTCCAGGTGTTCCCGTCTCAGGATTCAGAGATTAAATGATTGGCCATTGGCAATTGATTCAACATCTAGGCCATCTCCTCTTCCAGATGTCTGAAAAGGGGGGGTGAGGAGTGGGAACTGAAAAGTTCAACCCTCCAATCACGTGGTCAGCTCTGTTGGCAACCAGGCCCCAACTTTTGGTGCTTTCCAAAAGTCACCTCATTAACATGACAAAACACACCTTTATCACTCTCAACACTTAGGAAATTCCAAGGGTTTTGGGGACTGTGAGTCAAGAACTGTGGAAGAACACCAAATATATATGAGAAATATATTTTGGTCATCTGAATAACCAGATATATATTTCTTGTGGATCATCGTATCTGTCTGAATGAAGTGATCTCCTCACACAGATGACCTTAATGGTTGCCACGATTCTCACAGTGCAATTCTGGAAAGTCCTAGGAGGTAGTATGGGTATTGGAAAATACATAAGCCATGGCATTACAAAGTTTAAATTCTGACACTGTAACTTAATGAATGTACAACCGTGGGCAAGTTATTTACCCCTACTGAGCCCATATCCTCACCTGCACAAAGTAAATAATGATATTGGAAGGGATGCACAAATCAGAATAATATGGTAACACTTCTAGTAAAGTGCATGGCACAAATGAGGTGTCCTGCAGTTTTATTATCGGCCCTTATATCTAATTTTTTTCGTGGTGTCAATATCTGTTGCTGCTCATTGCAATATTCGCCACTTGCAATACTCACCACCTGCTGCTTTTGCCGTTTGCTATTCTCCTGTTTTCTTCTCTCTTCCTTCGAACTTCCTCTACAACTTCTGGCTTGAATGCTAATGTGCTTTGTCCTTTGTGACTTTTTAAGGATATTGAAATTGCTCTATTCCTTCTGAACATCAAATCAAGAGACCATTAAGTGCCAAGTGCCATCTTGGGTCAAGTCCAATTAGTGTTCTGGTTTGATGGCTTTAATGATGGATGCACTAAGTCAGCTTTTTTTCCTTTCCTTTTAGACATATTTTTAACTTTTTGCCCCCTTTAATCCTCTGGGTTCCATGCCATTTTAGATATATAAGATTACTGGAATTTGGCCTCTCGGATAACTGCAATCTTGCTGTAAAACATATAGGTTTACTCTCTAACAGTTAAGAAGACATTGGAAGAACAACAGCATTTCCTGTCATCAGAAGTAAAGAAAAATATTCTAAATTATTGAAACCTGCATATTAACCAAAATTTTTCCCAGTTCTCTTTTAATATAACTTATTCTACATATTACTTACTTTGGCTGCTGTTTTGAAAGAGTAATTATTTTCCTTTATTTTAAAGGAAAATGCTGCTGCTGAGTCCATATCATAGTTTCATTTTGTGTCCTATGTTTAGAGGACTATGCTACCAGATCTAAGATATCCGATGAGTCACCAGGTAGTAGCTCCCAAAGACAGTGGCAGGTGTCAAGTCTCTGTGAAATTCACCTGCAACTGTTCTTAATGATACATGCCGATGAAGAGAGTCAAGTTTTGGTCACTCTAGAGCAGCGGTCCCCAACCTCTTTGGCACCAGGGACTGGTGCTCCTATGAGAATCTAATGCCTGATGATCTGAGGTAGAGCCGAGGCGGCGATGCTGGTGCTAAAGAGCGGCTGCAAACACAGACGAAGCTTCCTTCCTAGTACTCACCTCCTGGTTCCTAACAGGTCACGGACCAGGACCAGGATTAACAGGCCACGGACTTGCTCTAGAGGGAAAAAATGTCAGATCTATGTCATACGATAAGGATGGAGTGATAGAATAGTTAAAGATTCTTGTACAATTAAGACAATCTTTAGTTACTAAAGACAGTAACTGTGGAGAAGATCTGAGGTTTTACATGAAATCTGGTATAAGAGGGTACAATTGACCATTGAACAATGCGGAGGTTAGGGGCACCAGCCCCTCACTCAGTTGAAAATCTGAGTATAAATTTTGAGTCCATAAGTTGAAAATAGCCTACTATTGGTCAGAAATCTTACCAATAACATAAACAGTTGATTAACACTTATTTTGTATGATATACATGTATATATAATATACTTTATTCTCTCAATAAAGTAAGATAGAAACAATATTAAGACAATCATAAGAAAGAGAAAATACATTTACTGTATTTATTGAAAAAAATCTATAAGTGGACCTATGAAGTTCGAACCCACATTGTTTAAAGGTCAACTGTATTTACTCAGATAATAATTTAAAATAAGACAAACCATAATGTCTTTATACATGCAGAACTCCTCTAAACTGGAATCCAGAAGTATCCACCTATTAACACATCTATTAATTAATAAAAATTGGCTTGGAGCCAAACCGTCCTTGCTTGGCTAAAGCTTTACTGGGGAAAAGGCACATCTTTCTTGGTAATGTTTTTGCCACCACTCTCAGCCAGCACAAGCTTTGTTCACTCCACTGCTGCTCATTTCAGCAGAAAGTCCTCCCTTGGCTCTAATTAATGGCTGGTTTTATGGTGGGAAGTGGTACACACTCTGACTTTTTTGCTGCCCTGCAATATTGCATCACAGGCAAGAAAGTGGCAAAACAGAACAAAGCCCAATCTCTGTCCCTTGAACAAACATGACTTTTGTAATGTTCCTTTGCTCCCAGACTTAACACCATACATTTATTTTTTTTTTCTGAGCTGAATTGCTCTGCTTTAACCTAGTTGCATAAATGATCAAAGCCCTCCTTGAATTCCCCTCATCTTTCCAGAGTCTCTGGCAGAGCCAAGCTCAGAGGCCTATCTGCCCTATTAAAAAAAAGAGGGGGCTACCATGTGGAAATGGTTTGTTTCCTTTATTATTTCACTTGTTTTAATCTCATCATAACATCATTTTTCTGCTAATCATAATTCATTAGCAATGTAAAAGATTTAATTGTGGGTTTTTGTTTTTGGACATATAGACTGTGGCTTCTTAAGCTCAGCACTAGTGACACCTTGTGCCAGTCAGTTCTTTGTCATGGGAGGTCGTCACACACTTCGTAAGAATTTTAGTAGCAGCCCTGGCTCCTTCCTGCTAGAGGCACACACACTCACCCACTTTGTGATAATCCAAAATGTCTCCAAATATTACAAAATGTTCCCCTTGGGAAAAATCACCCTGAGGTAGACAACTGATGTAAACCAACTATTAACCTTTTTATCTATGAAGCTACAGCAGTCAGAAGCAGTACTCCTAGAATGTCTTAAAGGGGGAAAAAAAGAACTTGGATTTTGGTGAGACTTGGTCTCTGTAGTCAATTCCTAAAGCATACTACTGAGTGTTTTCTGGGCAAATTTTCTCAGATCAAACCATTGCTATCTATTCTCTTGCCCAAATCTTTACATAAATAAGTTTACAAAATCTGTTCTATACTTAGAATCTCATTTAATTCCATAAAGATAAGAAGTGGATACTAATAGCTGGTCGACTAGGAGAAGTGGGCATCATGGAAAAGAGATTTGGAAGAAGACAGGCTAGAGCTTTGATTCTGGCACCACCATTCACTGGTCAGTTACAGTTTTGTTTGTTTCTTTGTAACACCAAGACCGAGCTTTGTGTCCTATACTATAGCTACACACTAAAGCAACTTTCTCAAAACTGGCAGGTTTTGCACTTATGCTGGTCAGAGACCTCTTTAAGAATCTGACAAACAGAAAATTTATTGAAACTGACACAATTTGTAGACAATTTAAAGATATTCACAGATACCTCTGAAGTGTATAGTGAGGCCAAGTGAAGAATCCTTCTAAAATCCTTCTCATTTCATCTTTTCTTCCAGTGGACTCATATAATGATGCCAAACTGTTATCCTTGCCCATTGCTTTAAACTAGCACCCACTACTGTGGAAACAAATTGATTCGTATTTCCCCTGATTCTAGTGATCGGCCAACAGTTCCTTGAAATAAGTCATTGGTTTGGTAGAGTGCAAAGAGGATCGCCAGTGTCCCTTTATCTGGGGGGAAAAATGGTGAAGAAGAGTAATTGGTAACAAAGGGTCAAGATTGTTCGGTATGATTAATCATTGTATTAGTTTCCTATTGCTGCTGTCACACATTACCACAAACTTAATAGCTTATCTTAATACAGCACAAATTTATTATCTTGAATCTCTAGAGGTGAGAAGTCCAAAACGGGTCTCCCTGGGCTAAACTCAAAGTTTTGGCCAGGCTGCATTTCTTTCCAGAGGACTGAAAGGGAAATCTAATTTTCTTGCCTTTTTTACCTTGTAGAGACTTTCTGCATTTTTTTGGCTCATGACCACCTTCCATCTGCAAGGCCAGTGATAGCCAGTTGGATCTTTCTCAAATATTGGGATCACTCTGATACTTCCTTGTCTCCCTCTTCTACCTTTAAGGCCATTTATCATTACATTTGGCCCATCAGGATAATCTACTTTACATCCAGCTGATTAGAAAATTTAATTCTATCTGCCACCATTCTCCTCTGCCATATAATGTAACATATTCATAGGCTCTGGATAACCTTTGGGAGGCTATTTTTTACATTCTGTAGTCCCCTTTTCCTTGGTATTTTTGATGACAAGGTAGAAATAAGCCCTGTTACAAGCTCTGATGAACATTTACAATTTAGAAAAGCAAGAAGTTGACAGTATTTTTTTAAGTTGTCATTATAATCATGTATTTTTGGATAATATCTCCTTAAAAAATCCATATCATCTTCAAAAATAGGACCTCTGAAAAGTTACACACACCCAGTTCATAATTTCTCAGCAATTTAATGTCTTCCGATTCTTGATAATTTAGGCAATTAGAGAAGTTCTTTATATTTCACTATACGAAATTAAGAGAACTCACATGTATTTTGTAAAGAAAGTTGCAAATAACAAGTAGAGATACCAAGGAAGACTAAATCAAGCCTGCATGAATTAGAAAAGGCTCAAAGGAAATCAAGGCTCACTTGGCAAAGGAAGGGGACAAGGTTACTCAGAAGGAAACAACAGGTTGCCCTGCACATTCACCTTCTGGCTTGCTGTCCTATTGCTTTGTGGCACCCATCTCTAGAATGTTCCTCACTATATTCTTCTGCAACTCAAACAACCTCATCTTTTTCATTCTACTAGATCTTTTTTTTTTAAGTTATTATTATTGTTTTGTTTTTGTTTTCCTCCAGGGGACCCGACTACTTGTCTCTAATCCTTGTTTAGTACCACCTACCACCTTAAAAAGTTTCTAGTCCATCATCCTAACCATTTTTAATACATGCCCTTGGCACCCATTGGGTGTTTAGTCATATTTAATCCTGTTGCTGTCCCACTTTCCAAAAACAACGATTTTATGCCTTCTTTTCTCTCCTTAATCCTCCAGTGCATGCCTTCTCCTCCTCCATTCACAAATATTATGGTCTCCTCTCCTGCCAGGATCCTGGTAAGATTGTACTCCACAGTCCTCCTAGTCAAGGCCACCGATAATGGAATTTGCTAAGTCTGGTAGTCAAATCTCAATCCTTATGTGATATGACGTGGACTTGGTTGACCATATTCCTTCCTTCTTAAAATATTTTCTTCATTTGGCTTCTAGGACACAGCTATCTCTATTCTTCTTCCTCCTCACGGGCTGCTGCTTCTTGGTCTCCCAAACTCAAAATGTTGGGTGGCCCTAGTGCTTAGCCTCCGATGTCTTTTCTTCTTCATTCACACTTTCTCGCCAGGTGGTCTCATCCAGTTTTAGGGTTTTACAAACCATCTAAAATAGCAATGTCACAAAACTTTTACCTTTCCCCGGACCTCCAGATTATACCTTTTTTAGGATCTCTAATAGGCCTCTCAACATGTCTTAAATGAAACTTCTGATTCCTACCCTTCTCACAACCTTACTCTTCTTGCTGTTTTTTCCAGCTCAGTAAATGACAACTTCATCCTTCTAGTTAGGTCAAAATTTGTGGAGTCATCCTTGACTTTTTTCTTTTATACCCCATTCCAATCGGTCACAAATCCTGTTAGTCCTATCTTCAAACTGTATCTAAAATTCAATAACCTCTCACTACTTCCACTGCTATCACCTTGAACCAAACCAAAATCGTCTCCCCAAGCATTATTTTAGTAGTATCATAATTGGTCTCCCTGCCCCACATAGTCTATTCTCAACATTATCTTGAGTTCTTCAGTGTGCTTGTCCACTAAATGCCCTTAAACATTGGTACCATTGTTGATGGAATTAAGACAGATGGTTGACACGGACTCCATCCAACTTTTGGGAGGAGAGGATTCTTCAGCACTTGAGGTTTTAGGGAGGTTGTGATTTTTATCCTGGAGTTGTTTTTACTCCCTGGCCTATTTACGTTTTTCTCCAAAGTCCTTGGCTGTGACTCGTCCTAAAGTCCTACTGGTACTTTTGTCATTCCTGATTAATTTCTCCCTGCCAAAGTACTTTTCTTGTGCTTCTGTTCAAACGCTTATAGTTTGTCTACCTTGAAGTAAAGCTCTTCATCTTTTCCCAACCAGACACTGAGTTCCCATAAGGTAAGATTTTGGTGCAATATGGCTTAGCTCTCTTCTTCCTCCAACACACCTGCTATCCGCCCCTCCCCAGAAAAGGCAGTGTTTTTAAACGTTTGATGAAGTCCAGCTGAATGGAGTTTAGCAAACAAGTAATGAGTGCCTAGTATGGGACAAGCACTGTTTCTGCCGTGGATGGTACAATGCTCAAGGGGCGGCCACCAAGGCCTGAGGGTGCAAGGCAAGACAGAGGTGGCTGAGAAAACCAGGGTAACGAAGTGGTGGAGACGAAGGGAGAGAAAGAGGAGCCGGACGGGAAGGAGGAGGAAAGGGGAGGGGGAGGAGCTTCAGGCGGTAGCCACGCGGCCTGCTCCGCCCTGTCCGGATCGCTGGTCGCATGGCTTCGGCCTCCGCTGCAGCCCTGTCGGGCCGCGGGGCCCGGAATCTGCTGCAGTTTCTGCGGCTGGTGGGGCAGCTCAAGGTGAGAGGGCGCTGGCGGCTCGTCCGGGGCCGGAGCGGGCGGCGCGAGGACAGGCTGGGGCGCCCGCGGGCCTAGGAGGCGCCGCGGTCCCCGCCGGGCCGGGCCTCCCCTCTCCCGCCCTCCCCGCCAAGGAAACACCCTGCGGGGGCCGTTGCGCCCTGGCGGTAGGCGGGGAAGCGGGCAGGCATTACCCGGCCGCCTGGCCTGGGGCGTCCGAACCGCGGAGCAGCGGGGGCGCGGCGGCGGCCCAGGTGACCCTTGCGGAGGGTCCTGGCGGGACCTCGGCCCCGGCCTGCCCCGAGTACAAGTACGTTTGGGACTCACGACCCCACAACTGCGATGATGGGGGCCTCTGAGCAGCAGGTGGCACGAGCAGAACCCGTTGGTCCTGCACATTGTCAGTGGGGCGCTCAAAATCTGTCTCACCCTTGCGGAAATAACAAGACTTTGACATCACATTCCTCTGTGCGCGTGCCTCCCCGGGTCCCCGCCCATTAGTGGTTCTGCAGAATTTCAGCGAGTTCAAAGCAGATTATTTCTTTCATGAGTTTATAAAATTACTAGAGTTATAAAATTCCTGAGAACTGTCGACTTTCGAGGAGGAAATGCAGTCTCGTAAAATCATAACATATGACCTGAATTAAAGAAAGAGCCTGACTGGTGTAGCATGAATCGGGAAAGTGTGTGTGTGTCTTCTTCAGAATTTGGAAGTCTGTCTCTTGCTCAGGTTCAAGCTTTCACCACAGTGTTTTCTACTCAAGTCTGTCTAATAGGGTTGCTTGAAAGCAAAACTTCCTAACTCTTGTAGTCATGAAAAATAAACGACTTTGCAGTTTTGTTTTTATGTGTAAAGGACTTGCACATGTTCTGTAATTTATACATCAGTAGCACAGGGCAACTTCATTATTGAACTTTTGTATATTTGTAAATTATTATTCTCTCTTTTGAAAATTCTCTGACCTGACTAGTTTATTTCATTCTAGATGTCGATCATTTTGGTTAATTAAGTATTTTTTTAATGTGTTCTGAAACAATTATCCTGTTTCTGTGCCTTATTCCTGGACTTCTCTTGAAGAGCATAGCTGATAGTTAATATTTTTATAAACTTTCTCTGTTTCATTTTCATCACAGAGAGTCCCACGGACTGGCTGGGTGTATAGAAATGTCGCGAGGCCAGAGAGTGTATCAGATCACATGTACAGGATGGCAGTTATGGCTTTGGTGACCAAAGATGATCATCTTAACAAAGACCGGTAAGCTATGAACTTTAGTGTTTGTTAGGGTCTCTGGGCTGTGATTCTCCACCACTTTTCATGGCTGAGGACTGTGTCAAATTCTTCTATATTTGTTTTATATGTCAAGAAAAAGTATTTGAGGCAAATCATACAGATTTAGGATGTGGGAAGGGGAACTATGTGCGTTGATTGCATCCACTGTTAATTGAACTCTGGATTTTCTGTTGGAAAGGAAAAGAGCCTGCCTTGGTCTTAAAGAAACATAAGTGTGATATTAGGGTTTCCAGGGCCTCTGAGGGTGAGTGTGTTATGTCTAAAGTTCTATGACTTTATTAGTCCACTATATACTTTTATGTAGCCCCTTTTATGAATATTAGCACCCATCTGTGAGGTGACTTTTTGGGGTGGTATGTAGAAGATATAACTGAGAAAGAGATATCTTCTCTTCCTACAGTTAATCAGTGTTGTGTAGAATGCTTTTTGAGCACAAGAGAGTTTCCTAGCAATATAAGACAATAAATAAATCCCAAATGAATTATATAGGCCCCAAATGGCTTCTATAAATAGCACAAAATAAATTACGTTAGAAACTTAGCACAGTGTTCTAACAGGAGACTTCACCTGTTCTTGGGTGATCTTTAAGGGGTGGAATCTGAGATGTGCTCTGAGGGGTTGATTAGGCAGAGAAGTAGAAGGTAGAACACGCAGAGGGAAAGGCGTAGAAACCAAAGCCATGGTGGCAAGAAAGTAAAGGTATATACTTTGGAAACGATAAGTACATCAATTTAATTGCAGCAAAAGTTCATTAGGGAGTCTGAGGAACCCTGTACTTTGTAGATAATGTGGAACTGAGATTTTTGGGAAACAGTACAAAAAACATGATGTCCAATGGAGATGAAGCTAAGAGTAGTCTGAGATTTGAACTGGCTGAGAGAAAGGCTGTAGGCTGGGACAACCGAAGAGGAGGTGGTTAGGCCTTACACTGTCTTGGTAATCGTGGGAACATGAAACAGACTGGCCCTCTGGGGCATTTATCTCATGACCTGCCTTCATTATTTTGATAGTGATTATCCTGAACACTAGTCAGTATCACTAATAATCAGCCATTTGTGGAATAATCAAAATGTGCTAGGAACATAAATTATCAAGTTTAGTTTTAATACTACCAACCTTATGAAGTATTATTCCTTTCTTACAGATGATAAAATGAAGGCCAATAAAACTTAGCATTTAAAGAAATTAAGCAACTTAGCAAAGGTCACACAGCTAATAAATCTTGGTTGCTGTATTTGAACCTAAATTTATCCGAACTCCATTCATTTCTGTATAAAGGGCCTCATTTTGACATCTAACTAGTATGTTGGGGAAATGATTGTTTCTGAGTTTTGTATCAGTAAGTAAATACTATACCAGATCATCTCTTGGCTTTGTAATCTGAGGTTATCAATCTTTTAAAGTAATATTTGAGAAACCAGCCATTTTTAAAAAATATATAGGCTAACAATTTTCTCTGCACTCTCATGTATTCTGTTGAATATTAACTAGCAATTTTGATTCAGAACTGTTGAAGGTTGGCAGAATATAATTAGTTTAGAAAATACTGCATTAAAAGAAATACTCTGTGAAGATGGAGAAAGAAAAATATGTAACTTCAAAATAATAAAAGGAATTTATAGTGAATATAATTCTGTGTAATTGTTAACCATTTCTTGCCTGGTCAGATGTGTACGCCTAGCCCTGGTTCACGATATGGCAGAATGCATCGTTGGGGACATAGCACCAGCAGATAACATCCCCAAAGAAGAAAAACATAGGCGAGAAGAGGTCAGTGTTGACTATTGGCTTCACAAGAGCCCACCACAAAAACCTGTTGCTGAAGTAAAGCTAAGTTTATTAAACCTGTTGAAGTAAGGGAGAACCACCTCAACAGAGTCTTAGTGTCTCAGGAAGGGAAGGTCAGAGGAAGATATTTATATAGAGTTTTAGGGCCTGGGCTGGAGGAAGTTTAGATGGATCTTACAAAATAGACAACTAGTTGACATATACAGATTTTAGGACATAATAGCCTTGGATTGGTGGGACTGGTGAGGCAAAGTCTTAAAGAGACTCTTGAAGAGTAAACTGTTAGCGTTTATTCTATTTTGGGGTGGTTTACAGTCATATCTTCCAGAAGTAAGGATGTCCTGGAGTAAGAGTGAATTGGTTCTTGGTTGTTCTCAACCTTTTTTAACATAAGAACAGGAAAATATGCCTGCTCCCAGTCATGTTTAAACACAGGGACAGGAAACTATATTGATTTGAGTTCTCACTAATATGTGGATGTAGATGGCATGGCTTTCATTAGAACAATGGAAATAGTTAAACTTGAAGGAATTTTCCATGTGAGTTAAGCTCTTTGAAGAGTTCTATACATTACAAATATATATAATTATTATTCTGTGAATTTTAAATTAGTCCTTGAACCTATTTGTATTAATAAGAAATGAACAACATCAATAAAATATTAAGTCAATATTACTTATTTTATTTTTCTTTTTATACTTAAAGCACCCGGTCTTCTTAGGTGGTCTCCCATCCAAGTACTAACCAGGCCTGACCCTGCTTGGCTTACGAGATCAGACGAAATTGGGCGTGTTAAGGGTGGCATGGCCAATGACTATTAAGTCAATATTAATTTGGGATTTAAACCCAGAGGCCAGGGCCAAGAGGCTGGAAAATCCAGGGAGGCTTTTTTTTTTTTTTTTAAATAATGCTGACTGGCTGGTTCTCATTTCAGGCATTATGGAAACTACTTTTGTTATAGGCCAGATATCCTAAATTGCTAAGTGGACACATCATTTATCAAGATGGTTTAACCGGGTAGGTAGCCTTAAATAGCTATTCTGAGACTTGGGGGGAGATAAGCTCAGTAGCCAACTGCATTTTTGCCCCTCTAGAGGGAAAATCCACGAGGAATCCCAATTTAGGAGTTCTAACATATCCTAAATTATGGGAACAAGAGTAATAGTATGAGGAATGTATTTCTTTCTGCTAAAATACAGGTCCAGAATACAGGCTTAACATCATGGCAGACTGTAAAAAGGGAGGTAGCTAAAGAAATGTTTCTCTGTAAGAGTTTAGACTGTTGTTGTGGGGTAATCACTGTAGGATATATAAGTGTCCAATCACTATGCTGTATACCTGAAACTAATAATATAACATTGTATGTCAACCATAACTGAAAAATAAATTTTAAAAAATCTTTAAAAAAGGTTAAGACATTCGTAAAAAAAAAAAAAAAAAAAAAGTCCTATATTAATTGACAGAATTAATTTAAAAAGAAACCAGTTAGCTTAATACTGAGTTACAAAAATGAATTAGCCCTGAACCAGAGGATGCTGAGTAATGATGTATGTCATAGAGGAAAAGAAAGGAGATAACTTCCTCAATTAAACAGCTTATTTCAGGATATACAATAGTTTTATTCAGGGGTACATCTGGACATTATGGAGGAGAAATCATGTACTGAAGTGCAGAGGGTAATCAAAGACCTTAAAGTGACTCAGAGGGAGAAGAAAAGACAAGCTGTCACTATGTAGATGTACAGTGAACTTGAGCTTACTCTGCAAAGGAGCAAGTCAGAACCTTCTGAAGAAAAACAGTCAATAGGAAGACTCTCCAACCACTGGAATCGAGAGAAGACCTACTGCTGTCCTGACAAGAGCTAAGTCCTGGTCCCCATGGAGGGGCATAGAGAAGACCTGAACCATCAGAGAGTATTGCTCTCTTCTTGGACACTGTATCCTGGTGATGATGAAAAATCTTTCTGGCTTTATTAAACCACCTGGATGCTGCCCACTCCTGATTTATAGGAGAAAAAATAGCATAATCAGAAGGGACAGAACAAACATCTTAAAGGACCACAAGTTCTTGGATAAGAAACCAAGGGCTTGGAGAGTGCCAATGTCCCATTGCCTCTTTCTACTGCTGGCTATGATTTGGGAACAGAGAGAAGGATATCGGAGGTGAACCATTCTTTATGCAGAGGGTGTTTATGAATAAGGTTTGGATGTCTGAACCATGCATTCAGATAATTAAATGAGGGTGTCTTGGCTGAGGTGGAATGCACATAATGAGAACCAGGAAGCATCATTTGTCCAGAGGCTAGCCAACTGCATCAGGAAGGCTTTAAACTGAAGGAGAAAAGAGGAAAAATACTTCATAAGCCTGGAAGGCTGGTGGTTTTAGAGGAGAGCAGGTGTTAGATGAAGGGAGGATGAGGGCATAGAGGAGAAAATTTAGGATCCAAAAGCAATATTGTGATCTGACACTCTTCCTAAAAAGGATAAAATTAACTTTATATTAGACCCAAGTTGGTAAAGGGTGCTTAGTAAGGATTATCAAGAACTACTGGGATGGTACTGGAGGCTGGAATACAACAATGCTAATTTATATTCTTTTGCTAAGAGAAAAACTTATTAAGACGGAAGGAGTGTTAAAGTATGTATATATCTACAAGAGTTAATTTAAAGTTGCTGAAAATCCAAGGGGTTAAAAGAAGAACCAGACTTTATTATGGGAGTGAACATGGCAAAATGGAGAAAATGAAAAATTTAGTGAACATTTTATAGAGTGCTTGTATATGCTAGATAATAAATACTTTATTAACTATTTAATCCACATAACAGTCCTTTCAGATGGGTACATTATTAACCTCATTTCATAGGTAAGAAACCTGATGGACAAATAGGTTAAGTAACTTGCTTAGGGTTCCACAGCTGGTAAATGGCAAGCCAGTTTCAAATGCCATCTGAATCTGCAGTTTGTAATTGACGGCTGCACTGTTCGGCCTCACCAGGGCTGTGCGAATGATGATAATACTTTCTGGGTGCTTGTCACAAAACTGACACAAGGTATTTACTGAAAGCTTCATTCAGCTTAGAACCTTAGGCATATTTTTGGCATGCTTTGCTAATACGAAGAAGCTAGAGAAATTGTCACTTTAAATGTGTAAACAAGATGAAACTAGCATGGGAGTGGGAGTGGCAGTGCTCACCATCAGGAAGAGGAAGTCTGGCATCTTCAGCCATGTACCCTGGACTATAGCAGAATCGACGTGAAAGGGTTCATTTAAAAAGGTGAACATGATTCTGTGGCATATGCTGCCAAACGGAATATTGACTACCCAAGAGGTCTCAAAATGCAATTCTGATTGTGTTATAGCAAATGATACCAATCAGTTTACATCCAGAACATTGTTGTTCAGTTTCAGAAAGAGCAATAACATATCTGTTTTTTAATGGACTTGGTGATCTTAGTCAACAGGAAGCTTATTAATAAGTCAGTAATTGGGAGCCACTTCAGTCTTAGGCTGCATTTATGGAAATACAGCATCTAGTGTGAGGAAACTGGTTCCATTCTGTCCTGGGTTGGTCAGACCGCACACTCAGCACTGGCCATGTCACTTGAAATGGGATAAAATAACCCCTTATCCATAAAAGCAGGACTGTTGCATTCTAAAAGTTTAGATTGCGACATACGCATACATGTATGTTATTCAGTTTATTCTTTTCAAACAAAATTAATGTGCAAACGTGTTTCTGGAATAGAGGTGAGAATGACAAACTATTTGTGAAGACATCTTTAATTTTTGAAAATGCGAAGTATTTTCTCAAGTATTTGACCAAGATTTGTGAAAAGGAGCAAGGGAGAATGCAGGTAGAAAATACCCTAAATTTTATACCTCTAAGAGTGGTATGCTGTAAGCCATTCAAGATGGTGATATTACTATGTACAAGAGCTGGTTGGTGACATTGGCAGATATGTTTTGCTCTAGAGACGGTTGTATTCTATAACATTTTTTTCTTCCCAGTAATAAACGTACACACAGATATCTACTTTTAATTTTCATTGGTTTTTCCCAGCTCACTTTTTGATTTTCTGTAAGACCTTTGCTACTTTTATGTAATCACTTTGCCAAAAGTAGTTCTTACAACCGTATTCTTTTCAAGAAGCCTAACCTCTGGTTAGAATGAAAGCAGATTAAGAGGTGTAGGACAAGGATGGTCAAGGAATTTGAAGCCACTTGAGAGTAACGTGCAGACCGCAGACCTTGTGCCCCCAGAGTGTGATATTTTAGGACACTGGAGCAACACAGAAATGAAGGAAGTGATGGGACCGAGGGTGACTCCTGGGACTTGAGAGATTAGATTAAGTACTGAACACCCTCCACGCCCTCTCTCACCTCTGCTTTTCTTTGGGTTTTGGCTCTCACAAACTTCTGTTCGTGGTGTCTCTCTCCCAGCCTCTGCTGGACAGATCATGCAGATGGCCCCCGAATGACTGGTTTGAGTTACATGGCCATTCTTTGGACCAGTCATTGTGGCTGCGGAGATTCCCGCCCATCTGGGTCGCCACCCAACTGTGTGTGTGTGAGAGGAGGAAAGCAGGAGGGATAGGGTTAGGCACAGTGGAAGAATTGCAGGGACAATTTTCTACTTGATATAAGAAAGTACTCTCAGTGCTGCTGAAAGCCCACGTGGGCAGCCTTTTGTGCTGGCTAGCTCCTACCACTGGACATGTTTATGGCGGGAGGGCAGGAAATGTTCAGCAGTACTGTTGAAGGGTTCAGATACCACATGGCTGTTTTGGCTAAGTGCCCTTTAATATTCCTTTCGGCCTGTGAGTCTGTGTGCGTACGAGATGCTATCATGTGATTTCCTTGTGTTAATGACAATAGCTGCCCTTTTGTGTGGCACCTCACATTATAAATGTTAACAATAGAAAATGAGTGTAGTATTATACAAAATGTTTTTTTGAGCTTCGTAATTCAGTTACTAGCCTATTCTCGCCACTCTCAGGTTTGTTTGGAAGTCTAGCATTCTTATGATTGGGCATCTTGGGATTCAGCCACAAAATGTAAAATTCCTGGCCTCACATCCTTATGGGTGTGGTGTGCTGCAGGCTGCAAAATAAGTGCTCAGTGACACTCATATGAATAAATGCACTTATTTAAGGTACATAGCTGTTCTTGTAAGCCATAAAGATTGTCCAATGTTCTACTGCCCCTTCAGGAGTTATGTGTAGGAGTCTGAACCTATTACTTGGCTTTGAACATGATTAAAATAATGGTTTGATATTTTAGGAAGCTATGAAGCAGCTAACCCAGCTTGTCTCAGAGGATCTTGGAAAAGAGCTTTATGAACTTTGGGAAGTAAGTATATATGATGGGTTGCTTTTTATTTATTGTAACTGAACGTATATGCCTCATTGGTGTTTTAGTTAACTTAGATTATTTTAACAAGCTGTCTCTAATTTAGTACTTCCTGGTTTGTCTGTCATTTCTCAGCTGCTGCAGAAATTTCTCCTGGCTAATAGGATTTTTTTCCCCTCCAATTTCCCCATTTCCTTTGTCATCGTAATACCTGTTGCGGATCTTGACTCAGAGCCCCTGGATTTCCTTTTATATTGTTTTCACCTCCAACCTTGCCAACCCTCTACCCACCCACCTCTTTCTGGTCTTTGAAAAAAGCATGGGCTTTGGTGTAGTTAAGAACCAGGTTCGCCTCCTATCTCACTAATTCCTGGCTCAGTGACCTTGGGCACATTCCCCTCTCTGAGTCTTTCGTGCATCTGTGAGACCCTGAAGGGTTGATAGAACTGAGTGAGGTCAAGGTGAAGTGCTTCCTGATGCCCCAGCACAGAGCAGGGGCTCTGTCAGTGCGCTCTCCCTTCCCAGTGCTGCTGGTGGCAAGGATTACAGAGGCAGGTTGGAGAGAAAGGTGGGGAGAGTGGAAAGAGCATAGAAAGCGATTGCGCTCCCATTGCACCTCCCTTCTAGTGCTGTTTCTCATTTGTGAAGAGACAACAAAACAAAACAAAAAAAACCCTGCCTGCTGCAGTTTCTCACTTCCCTTCCACCCACCCTGGCTCTTCCTTGCTTGAGTCCCTGGACTCACTCCTTACTCTCGGATAGACCTGCCTTCCATTCTCACTTTCACAGTTCATTCAAAGCCCTACACCCTCCTCCTATATTCATATCCTGATCTTCCACCATTTCTTTCACATCCTTGGGCCCCAACCCTGCCTAATGCAGTGGAGTGTGATGTAAAGAAAGGCTTGCGGTCTGAGACCTGGATTTGAATCCTGCTTCCTGGCTATATGCCCTTGTGTGATATACTTGGCTCTAGTCAACCTGTTTCTCTTCTAGAAAATGGGGGTAATAGAACTCCACATCTCTTCGCCACGATTAGAACATTTACAAAGTTCAGAGAACCAGTTTTTTTTTTAAAAAAAGTCATTCAGCAGAAAATCTTACCTGAATCAACATGAGGCTTTTAGAATCCCCACTCATCCCCCTTGATGTGAAAATGAATATGCTTTGATGTAGAAATATCTGTTTGTTAACCGAGTCTGCCCTAGACCCCACTAGAGGCTTTCTGTAATATATACTATATGTACATTATTACTTTCTAAAATAAAAAAAAAAAAAAAAATCCTGGAAACCGAGACAGTTCTGGCCTTAGGATTTAAGATGAGAGATTGTGGACTTTTAATACCTACCTTGTTGAATAACTGTGAAACTTAAATCTGGCAAAGTATGCATGGTATCTAGCTAGACCCTGGCTCAGGTGGTATAACAGGGTTTTTCTAGGAAAAAGAGTCCCTTATTCCAAAGTGTATACTTTCAAGTAAACTTTTGAAACACTACGAATCAGAGAATAATGGAGTGGAGCTGGATTGCATTTCATACATAAAAAGGAAAAACTGACCCCTGAGCTTATGAAATTAATTTTATGTATTGTCTCTGAGCGAGATAAGACCCTCATAATTTGAAAACTTTTTACAAAAAATTTGTATCTTCGTGCCTCATAATTAATTGTAAACATAGTGGCAGTATCTATTAAATTATTTTCTTAGTTAGCCATCAACAACTGGCTTAATAAAGCTTACTGTAAAATTTATAACAATATCTTCCAAATAAAAACACTACAACAGTTGCATAGACTTTAGATTTGGAAAAATATGAAACAACATTAAATGACTCTATAACCTTCAAACAGGTAACGCTTGCATGACCTTGTGAAAGGCATTGGTTGAATTAGTTAAGCTTGTTAAAGATCTCAGGACAGGTACAGTGTCCACCCTGGAATGTGACAGTCCTCCTTTAAAATTGTTGCAGCTGGGCCAACCAACAACTTGAAGGAAAACAACAAAGGGTTAAATTTCTTTACGGTAATACCATGGGATGTCTACGACCCATGTGGAGGAGAAAAGTGAGCTTTTCTACTTCTGACATGAACCTCATCTTTGCGTGCCATAAAAGAGTTAGGGAACTTTTTTTTATTTGTCGTTTTTCTATTAAGTGTCAGAGGGAGAAAATGTGGACCATATAAATAAGCAGCAACACATTTTTTCAGACAAAATTATGAAATTTATTTATAGAAAGACTAAGGGCCAAAGGGCCTTACCTTGCCACAGGTCTCTTGGCTAGTGGGTGACAAAGCTAGGCCACAAGCCCACTGCCCAGGTCAGCATTTTCTTTATGTCATTGTGCTGCATGTTGATTAATTGAACAGCACTTATAGTTCTATGATATTCTTGATACCATGCCAGCTACTTATTATTAGTAGTAAGAGACTCTCTTTGTTTCCTAGGGCTGCTGTGCCAAATCACCACAAACTTAGATGGCTTAAGACAACAGAAACTTATGGGCTCGCAGTTCCAGAGGCCCGAAGTCCAAAATCAAGGTGTCATCAGGGCCACGTTCTCAAAGGCTCTAGGGGAGAATCCTTTTCTTGCTTCTCCCTAGCTTCTGGTGAATGCCTCTTTTAGCTTTGCCATTCCTTGTTATTCCTTGCCCCTCTCCAGTCTCTGCTTCCATAGTCAGATGGCACTCTCCCTGTGTCTGTATCCGTACCCAAACTTCTCTCTTCTTATAAGGACACCAGTCATCACATTAAGGTCCATCCTCATCCAGCATGAATTTATCTTAATTTGATTGTATCTGCAAAGACTCTATTTCCAAATAAGATTGCATTCATAGGTTCAGGTGGACATGAATTTTTGAGGAATACTATTCCACCCGCTACACAAACTCTCATATTAACAAGCATTTTTGTAATTCATGTTCAGTTAGTACATGGACTTCAGTATCAGATTTCCAGATTCAAGTACTGGTTCCTCTGTTCACTAGCTGTGTGATCTTGGGTAACTTCTTGAACCTCTCTGTGCCTTAATTTTCTCATTTCTAAAATGGCAATAAAAATAGTATTCCTGTCTTATAGGGTTGTATGGCAATCAAATTAATTAGTATATGTAAAGCACTTAAAATATTGCATGATACATAGTAAGCTCTATTTTTCTTCTGTCTCCAGTCCACATGTTCTGATTTTGGTTTAAGAAAATCTGGTTATTCTATACCCAGGGAACTTAGAATAGTACCGATAGAAGATGCCAGTTGATTGAGTTCTGAAATGTTATTCACAGCTATTCACCACTGTAAATTGCTGTCAGCCCAGAGGGTCACATCTCTTTAAAGCAATTAAATAAACATCCTTGATTATAATGTACCTTTCACCACAGAAGTGTGAAATCCAATTTCAGCAAAGCGAGAGAAAACATTTTCATTTTTTTTCTCAAAGTATCATAGAAAGAAGCCTGCCCCATCGCCTGCATTTTGCTTTAAAGAAATATCCCTTTGAATCCTCCTAGGCTACAGACTCATGAATGCAACAGCCTAATGGACAGCTCCACCTAAATAGCCACAGGAACCTCAACAGCTTCGTGGCCTGTGGCCATTTTATTTATTTATTAATTTTATGGTGACATTGGTCGATGATGCGGCCATTTTTATTATTTTCAATCCTTCTATTAAAAAAAAAAAACAATGTATAGCACAGCGAGTTATTAGAAGGATGACTCCTTTGTAACTGCCGTTCATGACAAGATTTGTAACTTTGCCATTCTGCCAGAAGCCCTGTCCTATGCCTTGACCCAACATAGCCCCTCTCTTCTCCAGAAAGTAACCACTACCCTGATTTTCATAGCAGTCACCTGAATTTCTTTATGGTTTTATCACCCAAGTGTTTATCCCTAGATATTAGTCTGCTCTTGACCATTTTCATAAACCTTAATATGTCTTTTAAGTACCCTTTCATGTACAGCCCCTCTCCCTATCCCTTTCATTTTCTTACAAGTTACCTGTTGAAGACTCCAGGTCATTTGACTATAGAGTTTCCCATAGTCTGGGTTTCAGCAATTGCATTCTCAACAATGCAGTTTGTATTTCTCTGTCCTTTCATTTTCTGTAGATTGGCAGCTGCCTCCAGAGGCTGGATCGTTCAGGTTGGTTCCTTATGGCAGACCATAGGCGGTGTTGGATTCTTTCTCATGAAGTGCATGATGTCTGGGTTTCCTTGATTCTTATGTCCTTTAGTCCTTTGGGGTTGCAGAATGGTAATGTCTTTATTTTGTTTTCATTTTGTAGCTGAAGTAATTTTATTAACAGATGCTTCTTTCTCATCTCCTCTCTGCTTACAGTTCATGTGGGAAAGGGGTAAAAATGCTGATGCTGATAGTTTCTTTGATAGCAGGAATGGCAAGGTGCTCCAGCCTAACATTTATGTTGACTGTGTTCTGACCAGACCTCCTGTTTTGCTTTTTGTTTCTTTTTAAATAGAAAATGCTATGTCAAGACCACAATATGGGGACTAGGGATGCTCATTGCTACTGAGTTGGTTATTGTTTCTATACTTTTTAGTGGACAAAGCTAGGAAATTAGATGATTGATAGATAGATAGATAGATAGATAGATAGATAGATAGATAGAGATGTTGCCAATTCAAATTCAGAATTACACAATTTGTACCTAATCTCTTACGTATTATGTTACATATCCTTTCTTCTACACCAGGAATCCTGGTTGTATAGGCTTTATCCCTTTTTACACATGTACCTATCTCAGAACGACAATTATATATACCACCACCAAGTATTGTGATTATTGAGAACAGTTTAAAAAATTGTTTTGTCTGTCCTATCTCACCTATTTTTTTTTAAATGTTTTTACTGTAACTACATTGTCAGTACATATAACCATTACATACTATAACCCCCTTCTTCTAGACCTCATTTAATCTTAGTTCTACAAGCTAAATACCAGTCCTTAATGTCAGTCTCTCCCCAGTCATTTTGGTTGCCTGAAACTTGTTGTCCAGTAGGTTCTCCAAGAAAGACTCACAGGAATAATATTCTCTAAATTTTGAAATCTTGCATGTTTTTAATAGTTCCTCTGTGTTCTTTATACTTGAAGGTCAGTTTTTTTTTTTTGTCATAGAGCATTGTTGTCAAGAGTCTGATCTTTCTTTATTTTATTCTTCTATGTCAGATGCTCTTTTTGCATATTTTTTATATATGATGCTGTTAGGATATGTCTTTGTGTTGGTCATTCTGGGTTAATATCCTTAGGTACTTAGTGTGCATTTTTAATATATGTTAAGTATGTAATATATACTTGCAATTTTTTTTATTAATTTCGAGAAAATATTTTTGAATATAATTTTTCCTTTTATCTGTTGGTTCATCTTTGCCTATTGTCAATGTTTGTTACCTCGTAAATCCTTTATATCTTCATTTCTTTTTGACTTTTAAATCTAATTTCGTTTTCTCTTAAGGCATCATTCATCATGTTTAGTTATCCTTGTGTTACTCATTGCTTAGTCTGCATTTTAAAATGACTTTTTATTTTATCTCTAATTGATTTTATGTTGCTCCTTCATGTCTTATCCTTTTCTTAATATCTTTTAGTTAAACTTTTTGAAATAGTTTGTGGTAGATTTAATCCTTTTTTAAAAAATGAGAATGTCTTTCTGTTGTGAATTGTCTGTAAATATGTTATTTTGCTCCTTGCTCTCTATCTTATGGTAAGTTTTTGTGGAATCTGATCTCTGTGCTTTTTCTGTTACTCATTTGATATGCAGTTAGTTTTCCGGAACTTTTGGAAGGACACTTGGTTCAGGTAACTTTTTTAACTCCACAGAGCTTTCTTTTCTGCTTTTTCTTTTGTTTTGGTTTCTAGTGTTAAAAATACAGTGGCTTGCTTTCAGAGATTTTTCTGGCTTTGTTCCCCTTCCCCACTTTAATGTGAACTTTTTCTTTTCTTTATTTCTATTATCCTTATCCCACTCAACTTTGATTCCACTACTGGTATTTTCTCTTCATGTGGGGGGCCCTATCTTGGAAGGGAGCCCCAACAGACCAGACTGGCAAATTCCCCAGGGCTGGGCTTATATCTGCTGGTATTGGAGTGGGCAAGATTCCTCCAGAGTTGTCTTCTGTTCTTAAAATTTGGTAATTCTATGAACAACTGTTGGCTGTTTGGAGAGTCTCCTATTCTTTGGTCCATCAGATGCCCTGTTGCTCCCCCGCTACTTTTTCTCTGACAGATGCTGACTGCATATAGGGCTTATGGCTGGAGGTAGTTTGTCCCCACTCATGTATGTTTTGCAATTTGTGGTAATGTTATGTCCCTTAGTTTTGTTATAAATGTTATCTATGTGGATTTTGGTTTTGCTATTTTTTTTTCTGTCAGTTTTTTTCATCTGTTTCTTCTGTTTTGCTCCTTATTTAATTACCCAAGCCATAAACTAGGGAGTCATTTTTGACTCTCCCTTTAATTTATATTCACATATTGGTTTGCTTCTTCATCCTTAACATTTCTCAAATCTTCCCACTTTTCCCCATTTTCATTGCCACACTAATAGGTCACACCATATTCTCATACCTTCTCTGCTAGTCCTACAAAGTCTTAACCTGATTTTCCTGTTTCCAACCTGCAAATAGAATGAAGTTTCTAAAATGCAAATCTAATCATGACACTTCTTGCTTGAAACCTGTCAGCGATGTCCAATAGCTGCAGGATAAGCTGAGACTCCGTAACATAAACCACAAGGCCCTTCAGGAGCTGGCTCCTTCTCCACCTTCTGCTCCTCTCTCTCCCTTTCCTCCCTTCAGTACTCCATCCTGCCATTAGGAACTACTTGCAGTGATTTCCCCCAAAGATGCTCCTCCTTACTTCAAGAGCTTTGTCTGCAGTATTCTTCTCCCTGCCCTGCCTCCTGGTTGGAAAGCGAAATTGAGAAATGCCAGTACCATTATTTTTTGAGAGAAAGAAAACAATAATTTTTTTTTAAATGTGTAATTTCACCAGAATTTGTTATAAGGTGTCGTTATTTCTTAATGGTCTCATAATCTCTTTTTCTCACTTTCAACAGTGAAAAAAAAATCCTGGTCTGCTACACTTAGAGTATTCCATCTCTTTTCGTTAAATAATGAACTTAAACTTATTAAATATAAATATATAATTATAAATGTAAATAGACAATTCAATTAAATGTAATTACTTCTAAGTGCCTTTGGAATAAAACTAAATGTATTTGGTTTCATATTAAAAATGATTTCCCTGTACAATTTTAAGCTCTATCAAAATCCAAATAGCTGGCTTTATAAGAATAAGGCATTTAATAAAAACCAAGAAACCTTTGGTGATTTACATCGCATTATCCTGCCAAGAAAGCATGACAGGTTCATTACCGAAATACATCTGGGGTGGAATTACAAATGAGAACTGTGCAGGGAAACCATTGGGAACACTGTGGTCTTAATAAAAGAATGATTCTATATAGTATTGATTGAGACTTGTGATTGTATGACACGTCGTCATGCTCTAAGAAGCAGACCTCCTGTAGCTTCTTGTTTCATGTCTTCGCTGAGGAGGGAGGGACCAATGGAAAGAGGAAAGGTAAAAAAGCTGCTCTGTCCGCTACCTTCCCCACCTCCCTGCCACTAACGTACAACATTGAGTGAAGAATTCATAGGTCCTAACTATGTCCTCAAGAGTCATAACCCCGGGAGACTTGATTAAATCTTCCCTATTGGGACAGTAAGCATAGAGATTCCGAGTGTAAAGTGGTAACAAACAGATGAGAAAGCTGGAAATTCATTTATAAAGGGAAAGGAAATGACATTAAATGGAAAAGGAAATAGTTTTAGAAGCATGAGATGAAATATTAGCTTGGAGTTAAATAGACCTACAGTACCTAGGTGGATTAAAGGACAAAGATCTTGAGGTGAAAACAAGACACTAAACAGGAAGAAAAATGCTTGAAAGTGTCAATATGAACCAAGGCACCTGGTGGGACACTTGGAATTGTGAGCACATGCTTCTTGCATGGAATGCTGATGTTAGCTGTGAAATTAAAGGTGAGGTGTCTCTGCGAAGGGTTTGTATACCATAGAGAAATACGGCCAATATAAAATGTGCTTTTAGCTATGAGTCTGATTTCAGGTGCCAGCATCAGAATTTCCCTGCATTACCCCATCATGTAGCCCTAATTGTGCCATTCTAATTGTCTCTTTACTTAGGAGTATGAGACCCAATCTAGTGCAGAAGCCAAATTTGTGAAGCAGCTGGACCAATGTGAGATGATTCTCCAGGCATCTGAATATGAAGACCTTGAGAACAAACCTGGGAGATTACAGGACTTCTATGATTCCACAGCAGGTACTCAGTGCTATTTTCAATAAGCATAATTTTAGTTTGGCTTAATCCTAGTGTAGTGACTAACATTATGTTAGTGAATCCACTGTTGTAATCCTCTTCTGACCCTTTCCATATGGAGCATCTGAAAAGAAAATGGTGGGATTTGTGGTGGGAGGCGGCCGAGGGCATGAGAGCACTGCCTCCCAGAGTCTGAGTGCCAGGTTCACATTCCCACCCACTAGCTGTGTGACCTCTCTGAAAAAAGGGAAATCAATACTTATCCTACTTAAGTCACAACTTGGTTGTGAGATTCAAAGACAGCATGTACTCGAAAGTGCATTATTAACCTATAAGTGCTTTGTAGATGTAAGGTCATATAAGGTGGATCTAGAAATAGAGATTTAAAATAAAATCTCAAATGGCTGAAGTCACCATGCCATTGTCATTATAGCCCTTGATGGCACAGACCTGGAGTCACACTGCTTGCATTCGAATCTATGTAACATCCAGCAAATTAACTAACCTAGTTTCCTTATAATTACAGAATCTTCTTCATAGGATGATTTGTTTGAAGAGATAGTGGGTTAATTCATGTAAAAGGCTTAGAATAGTATCTGGCAATAAGCCTTAGCTCTCTTGATTTTGATACAGTTTCCAGATTGAGGAGCTAAGTACCCTGCATTAGTGATGGCTAGTGTGATAGCTGGTGTTCATGTTGCCCCCTGGAGTAAAACTCCATCTCTCTTCCCTGGGAGCTCTTCAGGCTTAGCTTAGCCTCCATCTCTCCTGAGAGTACCATTAGAGATAGCCTTTCTGGGACTTCTCAGGACCCTTATGTGACTTCACTAAATAGAGGAAGATCCCAGCTCACAGACTAAGCTCCAAAATATGGTAAGGCATTGTAATGAAGTTGATTCGATTTTCCTTCTCTCTTTTCCAGCCCCATTACCTCTGCTCTAGACAAGACCCTCATTATTTCTGTGTTGGACTGTTGTTATAACCACTTAACTTAACCTGCCAGGCTTTCTAGTTTATCCTGCATGTCTCAATGCTTTCCTCTTTTGCAGATAGAGATATCATCACATCTTTGTTTTTAAACTCTTGCGAGTTTTCTCTTTCTAAAAAATAAAATCCTATTACTTTCGAATGACTTAAAAAGCTCTGTAGTCTGAGACCACTCATTTCTCTGGTTTCCTGTCCTAATCTTCCCCATCAGAATTAAGTGTTTCCTTCATTTGTTCAATCTGAACTTGGTCTAGAGATTGCCATCGTGTTGTCACAGTCTGACTTGTATTCTCCTTGATGATGGTCCTCATTGGGTCTCTTCTCGGACCCCTACTTGCTCACCCCTCCCACCCCTCACTTCCCCATAGAAAGTTGTTTAAGGGCCAAGACCAGCTTTGTTTCACCTGTCTTTGATATAGGTGCTACTCATTAGTTAAATGAGTAACATTGTAAGCCAGGGGTCAGTAAACTCAGGCCTGGAGGCCAAACTGGCCCACTTCTTATTTGTATAAATAAAATTTTATTGAAATAGTTACACTCATTCTTTGTGAAATGTCTATACTGCTTTTGTGCCACAGCAGCGGAGGTGAGTAGTTGGCAACAGAGGCTATATAGTTGTAGTTCACAAAGTCTGAAATATTTATTATCTGACTCTATAGAGAAGGTTTGCCAACCGTGTTATAAGCAATGGTTGGGTTCTACAGCGGCACACGTCACCCATAATGTAACTGAAATACGAGTCATGTTTATGTGGTACATTGCATTTAACACTGTTGTCTTCTATTTTGATATATTCACAATGAAAAATAGAAAATGACACGTGAAAGTACTAATAATAAACAAAACGGACGGGCTGGAACTAGCTTAAACTCATTTTATTGAGGAAGAAACTTGGGCCTGGGAAGAGGTCGCGACGTGCCTATAGCTGAGTTGAGACTAAAGTTTACTGCACTTTCCACTCTAGTGCATTACTTATTTAAAAAAAAATAATTAATATAAATAATGTAACTGCTATAAGAAATGGTTTCTTATCTCAATAATACTTGAAGAAAAAAAAAAAGTTCAATTAGAAAAGGATGAAGACGTAGACTGTGACCATTACGAAGATTTTGAAGGGGACTTAGTTAGTTTGATAACATATTTTTATTTCTCTATTTCAGTCATAACTTAGTGCTCTTTTTCTTTCTTTTCTTTTTGAAACCTTGAGGGTGGAGGAACAGCATGGAGGCCAGGGTGGCCGGTGAGGCTGGATGAGAGGAGAGGGTAGAAGATGAGCTCTGAGAAGTGGGCTGAGGCCCATAGGGACTTACAGGCCAGTAAGGTGCTGGCTTGTACTCTGAGTGAGATAGGTACCCCTTGGAGGATGTGGAGCACAGGACTAATGTGATCTGAATTGTATTTTGAAAGAGTTACTTGGCTAGATGCAGGGAGACCAGTTAGTAGCTATTGTATCTTAGTGAAAGGAGGTGGTTTGGACCACAGTGGTAGTGGTAGAAAAAATAAGAGCGGTTCAGATATATTTTGAATATAGAGTCGACAGGATTCGTGTGTTGTGTGTTTATGAAAGAATTCCAAGGACTTTGGCCTGAACCACTGGAAGAATGGAGTTGCCACTAGCTGGGGATGATGGAGGAAGAGTGGGTTCAGGGGAAGAAATTTGGAGTCCCAAGAGTGAAGGGAAGAAAGTTTCAAAAGGGAAGGAGTAGCTATCAGATTTAGCAACATGGAGCTAACTGGTATCCTCAATAAGAGCAGTTTTGGTGGTATGGCAGTAACAGCCTGACAGTGTGACCTTTACCCGGTGGGGCAGAGGAAGATGGCCTGGAGTCAACCAGGAGCATGGAGTACAGGTCCAGACCTGGGGGTAAGAACTGTGTAACAGGGAAAGTGGCCACTATGTCAGAGGCCTGTAGGGAAAGGATGAGTCAGGTGTCAGGGCAGGAAAGTGCAGGGAACATTCAGAGAAGTCGTGGATAGGGAATAAATAAAGTTAAATTGGAATGAACAGTGAGCAACAAAAGGCACTGGCAAGAAAAGATAGGGAAGAGATGGCAGTTTTAACATTCCCTTGCTAGCCACCATCAACCTAAGATTGTTTGGAGCGTGGCTGCTGCCCAAGGCAGAAATCTGGGAATGGCCAAGGAGAAGGTAAGAGAGCACAGATCAGTGGGTTTTGGCATAGAGGTGTTTGTAAAAGACATGTTTGCATTATTGTTTGTATCCTGGGAAAGCCTAGACCCCCCGGTCTTCCTACTAGTTTTTTTATATGTAGTTGCTTTGTCCCCCCAATTAATTGCAGATTCTGAATGGCCAGAGATTGTTTCAAGCTCTCTGGGCTCCATCCTAGTTGAGTTTTCCCTGAGTTCCTGGTAGAGGCATTCAGAGGCTGCCTGGTAAAGTTTCTCCCAGCTCTGTCTCATCAACAGTTCTTTGCCTCCTTCTCATCCATATGCATGGTGGCATCTGGAGTGAAAAAGAATAAGCTCCAGGTGTTCGATCCCTGTTGGCCCCTCTCTAAATCGGAAGGAAGGAACTGGAATTGTGTTCTGCGTTGGAGTGAAGCATGGGTCAGGTCACAGAATTGAACCCCTGATGAGCTCTGGGATGAAACTGGAGAGATTGATGTGAACTCTTGTCCTTATCTTTTCCCCATCTTCTTGCCTTGCAGGAAAATTCAGTCACCCTGAGATAGTCCAGCTTGTTTCTGAACTCGAGGCAGAAAGAAACGCTAACATAGCTGCTGGTGCCAGGGAGCCGCACTCCTGAGATGTGCTCTATGTCATGCACTCCTGTAACAAACATTTTATTTTTCTGTTTTGTGGTACTGTGTTTTGCCACTGTTGGTCTGTTGATTTGCCCAGATGTGAGTCTGTTTAATTTCAATTGCCTGGACTCCAGCAAAAAACATGAATACAGTGTGGCAATAAAAGAAGCTTACAGAACAGGATGTGGTTATGAAAATGTATGGCTGAAGACTGGGAGGTGGGGAGGGGGGGCCGGGTTCCTTTTTATGCACTAAATAAATTTTAAAAACAATAAACTTTGGAATATTTATTGGCGATTTTAAATCAGCTTATTGTGAATCAATAACCTATACCCCCAAGGGCCATATGTGTAGAAAATTTAATTATGATTGCTTTCAAGAACAGATTCTTTAGCTGACTTTGTGATAAAGATCCAGGAAAAGGAATGCATTATAATGGATTTCCTCAGATGAAATACTTTATTCAAAGGATCACTCTCTAGAGCCAAATTTTTATTTGGCCTGCTGTAAGCCTCCCCCCGCCACCACCACCCCCAATCATAGACTGCTAACAGGTCCCATCCTTTCTTCCAGTCCTTTTTGTCACTTGGAGATACAGATTGGGGCATGCAATTTCCAGTGCCACTCGTCATTCCTTTTTGTATTTTTCCATAGGATATACAGATCTTTAGACCAGCTATAAAAACATTTATCACCAGGTGAGACATATATACTCAGAAGAGTATTGCTGGGGTCACTGAACCTTATATAGGTTTTCTTATATAGGGAACACATCAGAACTGGTTTCCTTCCTTCATTTCCCTTTCATAGGATAAGTAATCTGCCCGCTTACCTTTAAATGATACACAAGATTAGGAAGGGAAGGAAAACTCTACATTTGCAAACCTGTTCAATATTTTGGTGTGGAATATGATGTCTGTCTCTTTAATTCAAATGTCAGTTTCCATTCGAAGAAGACCCTTTGGCTGGCCCGGTGTGAATTCTAGGCAGCGTTTCTTTGGAAACTCTACAGTATCCATGGATACCCAGTCGGCAGGAAGCAAGGTGCATGATCTCTTCAGCAGCAGCACACGCATGTACATACAGCTGCTCTGCTTTGAAAAGAGCAATGCTTCTCTGCATCAAAATACTGCTGCATCATAGCAACAGTATTTAAACAGTGATAAAGGGTTGAAAATCAGCAATGTATGATCATTATTGGAGAGACAATTGGTAGGAAAACAGAACTACATCAGTATTTTGGAGATTTTTCTTCTGACATGAAAACATGCACACAAAATAACCCAAGATAAGGTTCAAATATTTATAACTAGATTTTCTGTGGTGCAGGAGTTTTATTTGGGATTTTTTTTGCCATCTGTGATACTCATAAATTCATAGACTTTGAAAGCCTCTACTGGGTCAGACTTAATACTGGTCACTTAATCATTATCCCAGTTTCCATTTACCCATCAAGTGAGGGTTCACATAGTCCTAAACCTTCCTCATTGAGGTAAGAAATTTAAAAATATAAATATTTGAGCATTCTCACTTAAAAAAAAAAAAAAAAGCTCTTCTTTTCCTCAAAAGATAAGAGTCCAAGGTCTCAGATTATGTGACCCTGCATTGACTTGATTGTCAGGTAGGTGTACAGTTTGTCCTGTTCCATTAATTCGACTAGAATTTTTCAGATTGGTTTTATTTCACTCTCACTTTAATAAATTTTAAAAATGAACCCACTATAGGTTATATATATTATGTGGATTACATATTTAAATATATAATAGGTAAAGATATATTTATATATGATATAGGTTATATATATATATATAAAAATTGTGATTTTTTTTTTTGGTTAGTAGGCCTAATCTGTGTACATTTAAACATCTATAGGATGCATCTCTGCTACCTAGTAACAAATGTTAAGTTCCCATTTAGAAAAGAAGCACATGATGTGGAAGGTTAACTACTGGTCAATGTAGATCAGAGAGAATTTTAGAATTAAAGATTGTTTTAACATCCTAAGGTAGCTGAGGTTATAATTACTTACATATATCTCATATTCACCAGATTAGAAGTTGATTTAAAATAGTGTCTGCAGAATCATAGCTACCACCTTTTAAGATCATCAATATCCCTGAAGACTTAAAAAAACTGACTTCAAAGTCATCATTAAAATCAATCATTTTAATTGCTTAAATAAACATGTAATTGATGTAGGGGAGGGAGATCACAAGCAGTTTGATGGAATTGCTGTGTCATCCCATTCCTGGAGGCAGAAAGAGCTCCACCCGGTGGGGAGACTGAACTGCAAGGAAGTGCTCACTCAGCCTTCAAAGACATGCACAAGGTAAAGGAGTCTGAGCAAAAATCAAAACGAATAATAGCTCGTGTCTGGAAAATATGTTGTTACACAGAGACGGATCATGATCAGTTGTGTACGTGCTCAAGTCAGGACATTCGAAAAGATGATAATCTGTGAATACTGAAGTGTGATGGTCAAGTGGTCCATTATCAACACAAAGAGAAATGGAAATCATTTTATTAAACTTTGTGGTGAGGCCATCTGAAGCACAGGGTCAAGGCCTGGATCTCCCAGCGGGATTTTGGTCTTCACATCTGGCGTGCGCAGGCGGCGAAGGGCCTCCGAGGGCGCGGGGCTCGCAGCCCTAGCACTGCAGCTCCTCCTCCGCGCGCCGAGGGCCGCCTGCCGCGCTCTGCGCGCTGGCGTGGGCCGTGGAGCTGAGCACCTCCTCGAAGCTGCCTCCGCCGTGGTTCGCCCCGCCTACTTTCGTCTGAAACGGCCAGAGATGCAAAAATGCAGTTAGTTCATTACTTCTGTAATGTTTTTAGAGGAGTGATAACTTTCAAGTTCAGAAACACTTTTTCTTTTTCTTGAGGGGTTGTAAAGAGTGTAGAGAGAAGTTCATTTCCTTTAACAGAGTGCTAGGATGCCAGTCGAACTCATGCTCTGGGATTGGATTAGTAACTTTGATTTTGTACAATTTTAGCAACTCTCTCTTTATCTCTTCTGCAATTAAGATTCTTAGTCTCTTCAGGAGCATAACCAGATCTGTAGATTTGCACCATCTACTCACTCTCCCAGAGAACCATTTAATCAAAACAGAACTGGACTTTATAGTCCCCTCATTTTACAAATGTATGGATATTTTTAAGTGACTTTATTTCAAGGTTTCTACTTGAGATTTAGCAAGACAATATGGATTTCTGGACAAACGTCCTTTGAAAAGCAGTGACTCAACTGAACACGATTTCTGGTCTCTGCTTTGAGAGATGGGGATGAACCAAGTCTTGAGCACTGGTCACTTTCCATCTTCCTAAACAGTTGCCTTAATAGGAGGAAAATCCCTTAAAATGCAAAGTTATGATGTTTTACGAGGCTTCCTTTTTGTGTACGTGTTATCGGCTTATAAAAACAGATTCAGGAAGAAATTTATAATGAAAAGAAATATGGTTAAGTATTTTGGAAAATTCCTTATTCAAAAGTCCTTCAAAAGAATATTTAATGGTCCAAAATGTTTAATGAAAGTCATTCATGGTAACAGTGGCCTTCTTTTAAGCAATAGCACTAAGGAAAAAAAACACTGAGGGAAAGAAAGGTATGGAATAGATAATGTTGCCAATCCTAAAATGCTACCTACATCCCACTGTCACCAAAGTGATCACTCACAAGAACATAAACCACACTGGGAAATTAATGCATCCACCTACTGCCTTGCCTGCCCTTCTAAAGCCTTAACCAGGATTTAAAAACAGTTCTATTATTGCAAAACAAACGCACAATTTTCTCCAGTTGTCATTAAAATCCCCATCTGCCCCTTTAAATTCAATTACTAAGTTGAAATTTTCCATCTGCTAAGGTTGGGAGACTTGTTTTGGAAAGAGGCAGATAATAAATACCTTAGGCCTGGGAATCACATAGTAACTGTCACGAATACTCAACTCAGCCGCTGTAGGAAGCAGCCAAAGACAATGCATGCAAGTGAATGAGCACGGACGGCTGTGTTTCAAAAAGACTTGTATAGACACTGAGATGTGAATTTCATGTAATTTAATTTTCACACATCTCAAAATATAATTCTTTGATTTTTTTTCAGCCATTATAAAAATGTAAAAAACAGCTTACAAGCCATTCAAAAAATAAATGACCAGCTGGATTTGGCATACGAGCCTTAGTTTACCAACCTCTAGCACTGAGCATTGATTTGTCCTCCAATTAATGTCACTGCTTTCAATTATGTGATTTTTCAGTATACTTCTTTCTTTCCTGAGAGAAACAAGATTAATCCAACCTAATCTTCTCTATGAAGAATTCCCATTCTCTTCTTTATTTTATTCATATTCTCTTTTGACATAGAAGTCACACACAATATTGTATCAGATGAATACCAATTACTGATATTTCCTTCTGGGCTTTGTTTCATTCCTCCCTCCTAGTTCTTGACTTTCTCACATCAAAATAGAAAAACCAAGGAGGAGGGAACTGCTCTGAAATACAGCAATTTGGCTAGAAGGAAGTAGACTAAAGGGGTTTTCTAACCATGTGGGTTTAATGACTGCACATCACAATATTCTAAGCAAGAACCATCTTAAGTAAAGATGTGAACAATAAACCTCTCTTGGAGCCTCCCTTCATAATGGTTTTCCATCCAAGAATTTGTCTGTTCGTCCCCCAAATTATAATTGTTCTTTGTAAAACATTTTATTTGGATTATGGAATTGGGCTTCCTAATCTTTCATAATAAAATAGCTGGTTGAAAGGACACAAAGAAACAATAAGTATAATATATCTTGCCTTTTTTAAGGTTTTAATTCAGGGCATGCAATATAGTCATCAAAAAGTAGGTGTGCTAAAAATATGGTCTGTTTAACATGGGTGCAGAATGATTAAAAGGGACGCAGTTACTCATGATTCAGGGGAACATGGTAGTATATACCCAATAAGTGTGCTCACTGAGTGTACAGGTGACACCAGCTGAGACTTCATCAAGTAATACATTGATGTACTACAGGGATATAGGCAGAAAGGACTAAATTTTATATGATTATGATGAATTTGAAAGTTTTTCATGGACGATCAATTGTGTATAAAGGAGGAACAATCAATTCGGTCCAAATGCCACATGGTGTGTGACAGACTGTGTGAGAAAATGGCAGGAATTGACCTCAGTTCATAGCAGAACATTTTTCTAATAGAACACAAATATGAACATGATTCCCTTTGTGTGGTGTTTTTAAAATCAAGCTTTAAAGCATTATATGTGAACGGAGATGCAGCAAGCACTTTCACTCATCCTTGCTGATCTGTGAGTCATTCCCTCAGCAGGAAATAACATCAGGATCCATAATTGAAGAAAGTTATAGATATTTCATAAAAGATTGAGGCCACAAAAGTAAACCATGCAGAGAATAAGCTATATAAAGAAGAGTTAAACATCTATGATTTAGTCTGGATTAAAAAAGAATGAGCAATTTGTAATTATTGAGGAAGTGGGAGGTGTGTTACAAAGCACGACTATCAGCTATTCTCCATTGCCTGGGTGGGCAGAAAAAGAGGTACTGGGCATTGATCATGATGTAGGAAGTGAGTGGGTTGTGAGTCTTGTTAAACCCATTAGCAATCATGCAGACACAGAACCCACTTTCAGAAGGTACTGACACAGGCTAGTATCCAGTTAGCTAAATTAGTTTTGTGCATGTCTGATGGAGGAGGCAGGCTCTATACCTTCCTTCCCAATGAAGTAATAAAGTGAGAAGCTGAGAGTTTGGGTCAAACACTTAAATCATAAAATCATATGTGAGCTGTGAGCTTACCAGAGTTTTCTAAAAGCAAATGAAAATAGATTGCTCTTTATTCTTCTTTTGCTTTTTCATAGCTCCTTCTAAAGAAAACCTAAAAAGTACAACTTCTTCTATGTCAGAACTTAGATGTCTAACAAGCAACAGAGTTCATTCTCTTTGGAGTGTCTAGGGCTGAGAGTCAAATGTTGAGAAATCGACTTCTAGATTTTTTTTGAGCCTTTTGTTTTGAAACTAGATATTCTAGCAAGAGAAACGTCCAAGATACTGCATGTCTCTCCATATCTAAAGTTTTCCCTACAAATGGGAGCAATTTAGTGGCTTCTGCTGGTCACTCAGTAAGGTTGACAAGCAGAGCAGTGAAACTGCACAACCAGAAGCTGCTGCTAAATGAAACCAATGAAGGTATGATAAATGCCAAGTAATAATTTCATTCTGGGCCTTAAACCACCTAATTCAGACCAAATGAAGTAGGAGATTATGCTAAAGACTCTCCCCTAAAGGGAAAGACCCTCCAGGTCAAAATCAGTAAGAGCATCTGGGAACTCTAGTAACCTCACAGACCCTTCCCAGGCAGCACATGTGAGAGGAGTATGGTGATAGAAGATTCAGGAGCAGCTGGATAATCAGCATGTGGTTTTAATCTGGTTAAATAGCTCACATATTCTTCATTTTCCCAATAACAGAGAAATACAGAAATGGACTGTATACAAAATAGTGATAATGATACCAAGGTGTAATAAGTCATCATTTAGGTGATATCTTTAAAAAAATCTAAGCAGTTTCAATGATTTTTCCTATTTTAAAAGTTCTATACATTTTAGGGCCAGACTAATTTTATTTTTGCTATTTTCCCCTCTGCAGGCTAACTTACTTAGGTACAAACAATAGATTCAACAATTTTTTTTTAGTACCTACTATGCAACAGGCATATTTTTAGTTTATACCTAGGGATCAAATGCACTATTACAAAATAATGCATTTTGTAACTCAGCTTTATTTTTCTTGAATGATAACTGAAGTGTGCGGCGCTTAGTATGTGAACTGAGTAAGCAAATATAGGCAGTTGACAAGTAGTGGATGGCAATATAATACAGGGAGCCAAGTTTGTTTTAGCTAGTCCATGCCCGAACCAGAGGAGCTTTGAGCTGTTATTGAACTTTCACTTACAATATAAATTCAGAATTCGCATATCCTTTGTCCTATCTACATCCTCTCTCACATACCTACTATTGAGGGAATAGCATTAAGAGTTCTAACCAGTGAGGAGAAGAACACAAACCCTAATTCACCATAATGAACAATTCATCCTGAATGGTTTACATGAACAACTTTGTAAGGATACAGGGACGCTCTTCAATATTGGTTTTAATTATGGATTTATGTGTGAAGAAAAGGACTGACTCTGTGCAAGACTTGCTTTCTTGGCTGCACCAAATGCTGATGGCCCCACCACTGGAACTAATTGCAGCTAGGACTATGCTGTCCTGATTCGGTAGACCCAGTGACACAAAATTCACTTCATTTGTACCTTAAGGCTTGTGACAGTTGTCTCAACCCTCTCCTCAAATGATTTGAAAGTAGGAGAATTCCTAAAATAACAAAAAGAGAGAGGTCAGCTCCAAAGACCCGGCTGTCTCAGCAACCATGCTGTCTGGTTCCTGCTCTTGTAAACATCACCTTTGCACCTGAGCTAGCTGTTGGTTTACCACCTATGCAAACCATGTTTTAACATATATTTCACTTCTGCTAGGTTAGATCCAGAAACCATAACCTAACATGGACTCTTCCTAAATAAAATAGCCAGATACTCCACTGTAGAATAAATAATATAGCATTTGGCAGTGACACTGCTGTAAAAATGCCTTGGGACCCTGTAAATCACTTTTAATGAGTCGAAGGAGTGACAGCTTAATTTTCATTTACCAATTGTTTCTACTGCAACACTCTTTTTCCAAACTCATTTTTTTTTCCCCCATAGCATGAAAAGACTATCTTAAGGATGTCGTATTTGGCTTTTCCCACTTGGAATTTTAAAGTTCCTCATTGCAGTGAATGCGAGACTGGACAGAAATAACCCAAAGAAAAAAAATGTTCATAAGGTTTTTTTTTTTTTCTTTTCAATGCCTTAAAAAGTAACCACTTGGTCAACTTCCATGAAGAGATGTTTCCGAAAGTTAACGCTGTAATTATTATAAGTTGGAATATCACTTGTCTAATGCTTGATCAAAATGGTGTTAGCATGTGGTATTTTTCCTCCTGAAGAGGATATACCTATTTGTTCTCTTATGAGAGACAACCTTAGCAGTCTGTCGGCATTTTATTAGTAACTCAGCATTGTGTTAAATAATCTCTCTATAGCATTTTGTCACTATAAGCATTAAATACTTCACATGGTGCTTTTTGGTTTCCTGTACTGGATTTGACCACGTGACATGATTTAATGACAGCATTACCATTAAGAATGACATTACCAAGTTCAACTAAAGGAACAAAAACTAAAGAAACTAAAAATGCATCTTAAAGTATATATCCATGTTAGCTTTCAGCAATGATTGCCGTCATTTTCAGATCAAATAACTCAACTGAATGTTACCATATTAGACAATCCACTTGCTATTTTCTCTCGAGTGCGGAAGATATAAAATAAGAGGAATAGCCTATAAAATATAGGCTTCATTGTATTGTGTAGGATGGAGCATGGCTCTAATACTATCAAGAAGAAATTAATATAGAGAATACATTTTTGAGGGAATTTGGCTTTATTACAGATTGTCTCTTAAGACTCTGACACTCCAGATAGTCATAAATGAATTAACAATGGTGAGATAAATGGGCCTGAACATGGCATCACATCCTGTATTGGATTCAAACATAAGTCCAATTCCTACGAGTAATCCTCCAAATACCTCTTTTTCATGATGATATATTAGTGAAATTATACTTGAACGACTCAAAAGTTACACTTATTAATACCTGACTTAAACTGCGGATTCTATTTGGCCTAGTCTGCTCACATGATTGCTGACATCCATCAGTTATACAGGACTGCAGTAGGCAGACAATTTAGCCTAATAGTTCATAGGTATATGCTAGATGAGTAAAATCATTTTTTTTTTTTTTAAGTTCATTTCAGACAATCTCGTGAGGACTGCATTTGACCCATAGCCAACTAGATGGATTCCTGGTTCACAGAGCAAAATCACATTAATTTTTTGCAAACCTTCTTTGGACACCTGGACTTAGAATTTGACAAGTAAAAGAGCTCAGAGCCTCAGGCTGCACTTCTCAGTTTGGGTGTTCTTGTGCTAGGGGGAGCAAGTCATTCAAATACGAGCTAGACAATCTTAAATCTATGCTCTCAATTTACCACCAAATTTGGGAAATCAAATACTGTTGTTAAATTTCCAAAGTAACCAAACAACCCCAGTGTAGAAGAGGCATTATCAGACATAACAAATCAGACATTCCTTTAACCAAATTACAGTAGAATACGTGCCAGAAACAGAGAAATGATTTACTCAGATTAAATCACATCATATACAACTACAAACTTTTAGTACTGCACATGACCCTAGAAAGAAGTTGGCTTCAGTGCTCTCTAACTATTTAGAGTAACTGAGTCCCCTCTAAAATGTATTCACACCACAATATATGATATAAAACAGGCAGAGAGGCACAGTTCTGACTAAAGTGGGGGAGGGTCCCAGAGGCTTGATTCCTACTCTGTCACCACCACCACCACCGAGGCAGCCCAAGGCCAGCACCATGGGAAGGGCAGTGAATCTGGTTCTAGCCTCACTGTAAACATGATGAAACTGAGGTGAGTTTTCCAAGGCTGCAAAGTTCATTCTTGGCAGAGCTGGGCTACAACCTACATCTTCTGATTCTGACATTCATTCCTCTGTACTACTATTAGCTTGATTTCATGTGATTGTATTATAAAATCAAGCAAAACTGGAAGTGGAGAACATTTTAGTTTTCATTCAGCCAATAATTTTGATGACATTATTATTGTTCAACAGACACTTCACCTTACTATATACCTTAAAAATTTGTGATGACATCCTTTCCAGAACTGTAGCCCTCTTAATCTCCTATCCTTTCATTTAAACTTTCTTCCAGGCTTGCATTTAATTCTGGTGAAATAAGAAACATATTTCCATCTCTGCCAGTTGCTCAGGCCCTGTGTTAAGTGCTCTACAGAGGTTACTTTGTTTATATCTCACAGGACCTAATAAGGTAGGTCTTATTTCTCTGGGTATGTGGATAAAAGAGGTAGGTTAAATAACTTGTCTCAGATCACACAAATCGGGAGAGGCTGGATTTAGGCCAGTGTGTCTGGTCAAGCTCATTGCACCTACAATACTTCTGTAGAATTGTCAGCCTTTTCTCCTGAGGCCCATCAGAAAAGAGAATGAGTAGGTAGGTCATGGTACTTCCTTTCAAAGGGAGACAAAACCCACAAAGTAAATATCAGTAAAGTAATACTTCATATACATTTTGCATTAATATTATGTAAAATAATTTACACACGTTACCTCATAGCAGGCATACTTATGGAATGGCGAATGGAGTAGCTTCAGGGCAAAAGCAGATTAAAGGGAAGAAAGAAAAAAGAAGATAGCACAATGTAAGTACACGAGAAACTCCCTATTCACAGTTAATTTCAGCTCTCTGCAGTATTTGCTGCTCACCCCACCAGGATGATATTTGTTATCTTTGGGAATATGGGCCACAGTTGCTTCCAAGGGTACAAAGGAAGAGCTGCATATTATTTAACTTCCTGGAGGTTTCCTGTAGGCCAGGGAATCTGAGGAGAATGTCTAGTTTCCTCCTGGTCAGCCCATTAGCTTATGGGCATCTTCTCCAGCTCCCTCTCTACTCCTTGTTCCTGGTCAGAACCACAGGAAGGGTAGAATCCAGGAAGTAGAGCCAAGGCAGGTAAAAACTTATCATTCCATTGTAGAGAAACTCTCTCCAGGGGAATATACAGAGTTAACATGAGACAATCAAGGAAACACACACCACGCAAACATAATTCACAGTCTAGCATGGGAGCAGGGATTTCTGTCTCCATTCTAAAATGCTGATACAAATATTAACATTTCTAAGAACTCTAAGACTTCTTAACCTATTAATCCAAGGGTCGCTGACTCATTTTCCCTCTGATTGACTGCCTGTTATTTCTATGTGAGTTCCACACAAAAATAGGGTTCATTTTCCTGGGCTAGTATTTCCCCATTGCACCTTCCAACACCATCCCTGCTTTCTCTCCTCCTGAGAAGGGATCAAACTCCTCACTTTTCCCCAACAATATCCACTGAGGTCATTGATATGGGTGACTCTCTACTGGAGCTCAGACAGAAAAGGACAAAGAAATTCAGGGGAAACCTATGGTCCTATCTTAGATACTCCATTTGGAAACTATAGGCAAAATATTTCCTCAGAAATTACATTAGAAAAGGACAAATCCTCCCCTGCTCTGAAAAGTATATAATAGGATTCCAGCTAAAAAAATAAAAGCTTGATTCAGAGGCCCAGAACAATGTCCGCACCCTTCCCAACACATGTGCTTCTCCAGTAACTTTTTTCCTCTTCAACTTTAGAAGGTACAGAGTTGAAGGCAAATCATCCCCATAAGTAACAATTACCAGTTATAAGAAGTTCAGAAAAACATGACAATGTAGAGAAAATAATTTTTGGTTTCTCGACCTTTTACTCTCTATAAGTTTTATAAAAATAAACAACTCCCAACATCCACTTTACTTCTTTTCTTCTTTCTACGGATCTTTGTTCTACAGACCTCTGCCAATATAGAAAGGAACGATGCAGAAAAAGAGATTGGTGAGAGATGGCTCAGCAAGTGAAACTGGTGTAAATGATCTAGAAATGAGATAAATGTGTCCGAATGCATTAGGTGCCCTAGACTCTGTAACTCCCTGGTCATGAACACTTTTAGGAAAAGACATCTATTTTTTTTTGGCTGAGGCACACCCACAGTGTGAAAGAAACAGCAGGCTCTGGGATTCAAAATGGATAGCAAGGAACCAGCAGGGCCCCACAGGCAGCGCTTACCCGATGGAGTGAGACCTGCAGCGAGGGCAGCACAGGAGAGAACAGTGGGAGCAGAGTTAGTGGATCAGGATGCAAAGCAATGACAACACTGGCTGCTGTCCCCTCTTTCAAGAACCCAAAGCAAAGATTACGTAACTCCATTTATTACTTTTTTTGAGTATACTGAATTTTTAATGTGTATTAACAATTACTTTACCAACCTGTTATAAGCTGTGCTTCTATTATTATCATGAATATATGGAATGGTTTGACTCGCTAATAAAATTTTGTGCCTCTTCCAAAGACTTCATCTCCACTAGAACACACACAGTTTAAACAAATTCACGGAGAAGTTTCAGGAAGATGTCAATATTATAAAAGTTATTCCAACAGCTCGAGTTTCTTCACAGTACCTTCACAAATGTGACCTCATTGTAACTTCACAGGAGACATTTTAGTTAGGTAGCTATTCACAATGTTATTTTATGGATAGAGAAGGAGACCTAGCAATTCCATGGTTGGGCTAAGGGGACTTCACTTAACGGTAATTGGGTGAGATTGACAATTATAGCTTGGGAAATATTACTTATTTTTATAAAACATATAAATTAAATTCTAACATAGGCCTTCTCATTCAGTAATTAAAATGCCCAAATCCTAGGATTTCAAAATCCATATGTATTAACTTGGAATTACTTTAAAGAAAAACAAGAAGTACTGTTTTTCATCTCAGGTATTTGAATTTTTGTGGAAATCTTTTTGAACAAGTTTAGAAATTTGTTCTAAGAATGCACAAAGGAATTTTATCATGTAACTAATAACAATATAAAAAAACAGGATACTTTTAAACCAAAAAGGGATTCATGGTAAAATGTCTGCAAAAAATTTTTAAAATTTCCCCATTATCATTTTATAAATAGGCAAATTAATTTGAGAAAATAAAAAATTATTAATTTTTCTTATTTAAAAATCTTTATTAGAGTAAACTTAAGCAATTTTCAACCATGATTTTTATTATATTATTTCTCCTAGCATTATTTATCATTTATTTATTTATTCATTCATTCATTCATTCATTCATTCATTTTTTAGGTGAGGCAACCCTTGGTTGACCTCACAGATTGCAAGGAAGTGCTAGCATAATTTAAAATTAAAAATTCTTTGTAAAACTTGTTGCTTTCACAGGAGTTTATCCTTACTTATATAAAATGTTAAATATTCTAGTTAGAGAAAAAATGTAACTGAAAATACAGGTCTACATATTATAGGACTATTATCTGAGTCTCTAGTAACAGGCTATATTTTCCAATAGTTTGTAATAAAAATGTTGTGTCCCCTGTAGAGAATAATAATTAATGAAAAGTTGGGAACTCCCGGGAAATAGATTACCTATTACACGAAAACAAAGCCACATGGAAACAGGAGGAAAGGCAGTTGACACAACCTTGATACTGTACCTGATAGTATATGAACATGAATATGTCAACATATTGCACATGTGAAACAGTCTTCATTCTTTACCACTTAGAAAAATGAGCACAACCTTTATGAAATACAGTGTGCTTTTGTTAATGGACTGTCTCTAACTTTTGTAGTATGGGGCCACCTTGTAACTGAGATGGTCAATTAGTCAAGATAAAAGCTACCTAGCATTTATTGAGTGCTGAATACATGGCAGGCTCTCTTCTGTTACTTTTATAACAGCTCAATAACATTGTTATTCTTATACCTATTTCATACTGAGAACACCCAAGTATAGGCAACCTAAGTTACATCTGGCCTCCTCATTACCTGAAGTGGAATCACTTGTGAGCTTGTCACAAATGCAGATTACTAGATTCCTACCCAAGACCTGTTAAGGCACAGTCTTGGAGGGGTGGAATCTGGAAATATGTATTTTAAACAAGCTTCAGGGGTATTTGTAAATTTCCCTTAAAAATGGAGAAACACTGTTCTAGTATTATGCTGAGGTCCCAGTGTTCAAGTGAAAGGTTTCAACTACATATATAAAGAACAAATTTTATAAACATGAAAATATTTTTTCTTGAATATAACCGGTAATAGCGTCTTCCCTTTATAAGGAATTATTTAATTAGTTCAGATAAATGTTTTAATGCCATTGAAATCACTGCAAATTTATTTTTAATAAAAAGCAGCAGTTGCCTCTTCTGCCCTGCGTGACTCAGGGTTCCATGTATCTTCTTATAGTTAGAAGTAAATTTTATTTGTAATAAAATTAAGGTTAGTTAATAATCCAGGATGTTTACCTGTTCATCATATGCTACCTCTGAAGAATTTCAATGGCTTTTCCTTATTGTATTATTAGTAAAAATGAAGATAAAACAATGTGTTCAGATCCATGTACATGTACTTAACTCTAACTTCATGAACGCCAATCCGGCAATTTTTGAAGCCAAAAAAATAGCTAAAATATAAGATATGAATATTTGCCTCTAGATATCAAAGCTGCAGGGTGATAAAAAGTAATAGTTAAAGAATCTAGTGAAATAATAGATCTTTTGAAAAGAAGAAATTTAAAATGTACTTTAAGTTTTTTTAAAGTAAATTTGATTTTTAGAGAGAAAGTTGAAATCAATTTACAAAGAAAAATCTCCTAAGCATATCGGCTAAATTCAAAATAAAGTATGATAGTTATTTAAGCAAGCAAAAAATATGAGAGTAACAACTCTATATAAGATAACTTCCTAGAACATGATATAAAAAATAAAAATGGTTAATACTATATTATTTTTCTGGTGCCTATAGTGAGGATATCTGGTTCTCAGTTCGAAATCTTGATGTCCATCCTAATTTTATATAATGATGAAATACTGACAGTAACCAAAAACATGCAAGGTGACTTGTTTAGAAGTTTTGCTACAGCTACACACTGGAAGATAATATGGTCATTAAAAATGAAAGTGTTATAAACGTTTATTAACATATTCACAGTATATTCCTAAAGTGAAGAAAGAAAATTATCAGAAATATATACCATATAGTACCTTTTGCAATAAAATAATAAATATGTATGTATTTAGCATAGAAAAAAATATACTAGATAGATATATACTGAAATGTAACTAGAATAGTTTATTAGCACATATTCCACTGAATGCACATTTTAAGTTACTGTTTAAAGTACAATGATTAAAATTCCATGTATGCTGCATTCTTTTGAAATCCCCCCTCATTACTAGTGCTTAATGGCGTATGCTATTTTTACTTAGATCGGGCCCCAGTGGAAAAGGCATCTTTGGGCCCAGGCCACTAAGGCGACCTTCAGGCAGAAGACATCCCAATATAAAATTTTATCTCAGTCACCAACGGCTATCAACCACATAAAATTTTTCCCCAATAATAACAAAAAGAACATTTTAGCAAGTCCAGCCGATAGATTATAAAAGCTCCCTCTCTCTCCGAAAGCCAAGGGCTTGGCACCATTCCCACAGTTCTTTCCCACAGTACCTCATGTCTCCAAACTTCTTGCTGATGGCCGTCCCAACGTTGCTAAAAGCCGCAGTTGCCTTCTGCCCTGCGTGACTCAGGGTCTCATGTGTTTTTTTGTAGCTGTAAGTAAAACAGAACAGTAGTAACACAGTTTACATATGTCGTGATCACCCATAAAATACCCCTGGTCCTTCTGTCTCCTTCCTTTGAAAATTCCTTTTCCTAAACAGCTTTAGGGAGAAGATGATCCACAGAAGTAATTGTTTCTATTCATTGTTTGGGAATGATGGGTTGGCTGCCACTTAGCAGAGGGAAAGTCAGACCATTAAATCTGAATTCAGGAAAAATATACAAGTACAGATCTTAATGTGTAATGTGTAGATTTTTAATCACAAAGAGTGGAACTATTTTGAGAGTAGACAGTTATTCTTAAAGAAGTGTACTAACCCTATGAAGAGACACTTGCCAATGAAAGCTCTAGCCACCAAAGTTAACACAGAGATTAGAAAATGCACATTTCAAAGGGAAATTTAAGCTTTTACTGTTATTGAGGGTAAAATTAACCAATAAAAAAGCAAAATATAACTAATATTTAACTTGTTTTGCTAATACTATCGCTGGGAATAAGAAGGAAACATAATCGTAATATAGTGACTTTTTTTCAAAATAGTTTTAGGAATGTACTATTGCAATGGTCTCTTCATAAGCCTATGCCCCACTAGACTGACTCTTCGAGGGCAAGGAAGTCATTCATCTTTGTGCCCCTGGTATCTGGCAGAGGAATACAGGAGAAACTCAATAAATGCCAGATGAATGAATCAATGATCAAAGAGGATGCCCCTCTGTGGCTCTGAGCTGGAAGTCATGGCAGTAAGAACAGAGAGGAATGTGCTGGATCACACAAATCGAATGGGTAGACTCGATGGGGTTAAAAGTGATAAAACGAAAGAAGTGGAAAGATTGGCCTGGGGTTTTGAGTATGGTGACAGAAAGAATAGTGGTATATCCATAGGAACAAAAACTTTCTAAGAGTTATTTATTCAATAAAGTGGGCAACTAAAGGTTCCTAACCTGAGGGAATGAAAAGCAATCAATGACAAGTTTTATACATCATGTCACAATATATGCAAGTCATGATGCTGTGCACCTTAAACTTATACAGTGCTATATGTCAATTACATCTTAATAAAATAAACAAAGACAAAAAGAAAAATATTTTGTGTAGTTTTTAAAAAAATTAAAACTAATCCTTATAATGCCCATACCATCTTCTTACAATATACGCTGTTCCCACGTAAGTTCCCCAAAGCTACCTGCTTAGCCCAGAATACCTGCATGTGTACAGTACCTCTGAGAAGACTTTATATAAAATCAGTTGTGTAGGAACTTCCTTTAGCCCTCCACCCCTTCCATCTCCCATAAGTCATGCAGTTCTAAATTTACTATTAACTCTCAGGAAATGCTTTAAAACATGCCCCTTGGTCTTCCTTGGGACTGAAATCACTGTATGAATATGGTAGCCTATTACTGAATTTTTGTTAGCAGGTAGGAATGAGTTTACAATATTATTAGTACCATATATTATTTATTTACACAATGCCTGTCTTTCAGAAAGGGTAAAAATCATACGATCTAGACAATAAAACCAAATCTAGTATTCATTCATTAAACAGACATTTCCTGGAGAATATGAAAAAACCAGGGAGAATAAGGATTGAAGAAGAATCTGGTGCCTAGGAGAGAATTAGTATGTCTGGAGAGGGAGAGCTGTGTGAGTAGAGTGGGGAAGGTGGGCCCTGCTGGCTTTGGGTCAAAGCAGCAGATGAGAAGTGAGATGACGGGAGAAAGGAATGGCTTCTGGGGTGTTTTCCTATGTTGTTTTCTATGTAGGTAAAAAATATCAACTTATTCAAATTACAATTTTATTTTTACATTTTTCTACATGACGTTAGGTTTTAATTATGGGGAAAATGTTTTTGATTACATGAAACCATTGAATTTCAGGCAGTTCACATAGGAAATAAATGCTAATGTCTAACTTGTTATTAGTGAGAAGGCAGTTAAAATAGTACTAAATGTTAATGACTAGAAAGAAAAACATCAGTCATTATTACAAGATTTTAGTGAGGTGCAATCTTGAAATGGCATGTGCTGAGAATTCTTCAGAAGAAATACGCTGCTAAATATGTTGTCGGTTTGTCCTGATCACTTGGATTAACTAGGCTTAATTTAAATGCAAAGGATTTGGCCTTAAAAATGAAAGGGATTCTTTACAAATTAAGAAAGAAAAGTTTTCAATACCTATTTCATTATATTTTTAAGATGCTGACCAAGTTTTCACAAAGCAGTAATTGAGCTATGAAATCAGATCTATGAAGAATGCATTTAGAAGCGGAATCCATACATGTTGGAAGTGAGGAAAGCATAGTCTTAGATCCAGAGGAAACATGTTCTTGCACTATGGATGGGGCTTTAGAATTAGGCTCGACCCAGGACTCCTTCTCCTCACATCACCTTTCTGAAAAACTTATTTGCTATCTAAGTTTCTCATGTATATAGATGGAGAAATAGAGTAATCCATTAAATACCCCAAACGGGAGACTTAGTATCATTTTTACCCCTTAAATTCCTTGTACACTCCATATCCAGTCCATCCAGAGACCCTGTTGGTTCAACCTTCAAAATATATCAAGAATTTGTCTACTGTCTCACCACCTCTACTGCTCTCCATCTTAGTTAGCAAGAGGAGGGTTTTGTTGTATGCCCTACTTTGAAGAATTAAAAGAATTAAAAAGATTTAAGCCTGCACCCTTAGGAAGACTGAAAACCATCTTTTCCTGTCCAATTGAGACCAGACGTACCTAGAACTTTGGTCAAGTGAGTGTCAGCAGAATAGAGCTGGAGGAAAGGGGAAATGGGGTAGAAAAGGGACTTGAGTAAGGCTAAGGAAGAAAGTCTAATAGACGTTCACCTAGCACTGACTCTGTAAGGCCTCAAAGGTGACTCAAGGGAAAAGTAAAGAAATATTCTGCAATATCTGTGGTTTTCACATGAGGTTGGGACTTTGGATTTGTTAGAAAGTTATTTCTGTTGGTCCTGCATTGCTTCAGGAATTTTTTGTGATTAGAGCAAATATTTAATTTTCTTGTAAACTATGCCATGTAGCTTAATTTTGTGTATTGGAGAATGCTTTGAATTTTGAGATAAAGGTAACTTTTGAAAATTTGTGTGTGTGCGTGTGCCATTCCGAATTTGATGGCTTAATTTAAAAATAGCTAGAGAGCAGTACATATAAGTGTGAGCTACATTGTGTTTTAAAGACACTTTTATATCAAAACGTGAGGTGGGTGTACAGGGGCCCCTGAGCTTTTAGTGACATTTACATCCTCACCATGAAAAATTCAACTCTACATGTGAGATTTCAAAGTTAAAATTCAGCCATATGGATAATTCAATGAAGTGCTGAAGGGAGACTTTTAGGACTGTTAACTCTTTATTTCTGTGAATTATGTAATGTTGAAAGCACTAGAGCCCAATCCTTTCAGACTACAGATGAGGAAACTGAGGCCCAGTTAATGACAGAAGTAGAGTCAGGACCCAGTCCAGTGAGCTTGGAAATGACAGCCATTAGAGGGTGAATCAGGTAAGTTTTCTATAACTCTATTGTTTGTGGAGAGAAATAATACTGTATTTCAAGAATTCTAAGATGCACATTTCCCCCACATTTTTACATCTCTTCCTTAGGCTAACCATCACCTTTCTTGAAAATAAGTAGTCATTTGACATATGTTACTTAGAGGCCAATAATTGAGGGAAAGAGATTTCAAGGAGGCAGGCAATGAGAGAAGGTTATATGTGAGGAAGTGGTTTCCAAGTAACCAGGAACAACATGAGAAATTGGCCATTGGGCACAGAACCCTTAAAAGCTCCAAAGAGCACCATTCGCATCATAGTCTAAGCGAAGGGTCCTTCTGGAGTTGTGTACCAGAACCTATAACCTTATGTTGGATCCTAGTTGGGCTTGATCATAAACTTATATAAGTAATATACATTCCCATCCAGAGGCTTGGAGCCTGTATCTTGATAAAAGGCCCTTTTATCAGGCCACTGCTAATCCATAAATTGGCGTATTTACATTTTACTCCCTTTATTGTGCCCTGAAATTTGGTACACAGTTTGAACTACTAATACTTAGAACTTTTTTCAACTTTATCACATATAATTATGTTCAATAATATTCAGATAATGAAAAACAACGTAAATACCAACCTGCAGATTGATCTGACAACACCGTAATTTAAATGGAAGTAGTATTTAGCATTTTTGATTATTAGTGTCTTTTACATTAAGTTAAATATAAGTTACATCATTGCTGAATTACATAATTAATAGAGGAGTAATACATTTTCTTTAAATAAAAATCAAAAGGTTAAGATATCCCCAGTTTGCTGTCAATCGTACATCGAGAGGCAGAAAAATTGAGAGTTTATACTTCAAGAAGGCTGTTATGTGTCTCTCCTCTGTGTTCCCATCGACCCCTCTGCACAGCTCTTTCCAAGCATTTTTTTCACTGTGTTACAATTAATCGTTTTCAAATCTGTCTCCATGACCTGCCTAAACTGCCTGAGAGCTAGGGCCACATCGTGTTCTATCACTATATCCCCAGGGCTGGAATAAACCAGACCAAGAGTCACATGAAGCCAAAGGAAAGAAATGAATTCCAGTTTGAGTCCCAGATTTAAGCTACAGGTGCAAAGAAAGGGCTTTCCAGTGGAAATTTCTGACTCTGGAGGAGAGCAGTGGGAGCCTTAAGTTGAGTGAAGGGAAATTTGTTCTTGGATGTTCAAAAGCAATCCCAAGAAACAGCAGGACCCAGCAAGGCTTGAACCTCATCTAGTACTGAACCTTTCTTGGGCAAAGATTTAACAGTGACAGCAAATAGCAGCTCACATTTTCAGACCACTTTATATGCATTAATTAATTGAAGAGTGTTTATTGGGAATTTTTTGTTTGTTTGTTTCAAGTAGAAGGAAATTTCCTATTTTTCAAAGAAAGTCAACAGAAAAACAGGTTTTGCTCTTCATAGATTGTTTGGCTGGAATGAATATCTTTTTATTCTACTTTACAGAGGTAAATAAAATTGTAAGATATTTAGCTGTACATAGTGATAGTGTGATATACATATACATTGTGAAAAGATTCCTCCCACCTAGTTAATCGATACATCCACAGAAATCTTTAAGTTCTACTCTCAGCAAATTTCAATTACACAATATAGTGATATCAACTATAGTCACCATAATATACATTAAATTCTCAGATCATATTCATCTTATAACTGAAAGTTTGTACTCTTTTATCATCTTCCCCTTTTTCCCCCAGCCCCCTTTCTTCTTCTCTAAGAGTGTAGCCTTTTTAAACTTTTTTTAGATTCCACATATAAATAATACTATGTAGTATCTGTCTTTTCTGTCTTATTTCACTTAGCATAGTGCCCTCAAGATCCATCCATAGTGTCACAAACAGCAGAATTTCCTTCTTTCTCGTGGCCAAATATTATTCTGTTATATATATACCACATCTTCTTTTACGAATGGACAGCATTTTATGGCTAGGACAGGTTAGCTATTTGGTCAGCATGCTAACAAGGGTGTCTGCAGTATGTGGGGTAAGTTTCGGTGCAAGCTGAGTAACAGGAATTCTGTTGACTTTTCATGTAGATTCCTCTTGTCACGTCTTACTAATTTGAAAGTCAGTGTTAATAATAAAAATGCCTGTCGTCTTTTCAAATGTTTTGTCTTAATTTTCTATACACGAATAGAAGAAAAAATTTAAAATTTAACAGTCTTTTTACAAGAAGATATTCTATAGCATGAAAACATTTTTCTATTATGGGATTTGAAAGAGAACAGTAATGGTTTCTTATGCAGCATTTCACCAAAGACAAAAAATATTTAGGCTTATTTTCTTCCAAAGATTCCCTAAACATGCTATCAAAACACAGATTTACCTCCTGAATCTAGAAAAAAAGAATCTACTTCCTGTCTGTGTGGTAAGATGAAAGCCAAAAGGTAAAAAGAACGAACAACAGAATGAGAGTCTGGCTATATGTGCCTATTAAAATTAGGTCTTTAATCTTTACAGCCACTTCTGAACTCAACAGTGCTACAACAGGCTCTTCATAAAAAGAGATAATAACCATTACTGAACAAAATGGCCTAGAAGTCTTGGAAGTGCAAAATCAAAGAGTAAATAAATCATAAACTAAACTTTGATTTTCAAACACTGCATTATTTTAATGCCAAACATTAGAGTTTTGTTCTTATATAGGATGAAGTTATTAAACTCCTCAAAAAGATGGCATGCTTTAAATTCCTTTCCAAACCCTTTTCCCCTTTGTAGACCATTTGGTCTGTGGTGCAACTCAGAGAGGTTTATTTGTCAGGGAATCTCATGGGTAAGCAAAGGCCGAACACTTATTAATTAAAATGAAGCATATCAGTTTAAATGGCCCACCACAATGTTGCATTTCTGAATTCTTTCTTCTTCTTCCAACAGAAGAGATTCAAATTCTTCTCTAGTGGCCTCCCCACCACTACACCCAAAAGCCACATACAGCCCCTGGGGCACCTTTAAGCTTAAGGACAACATAAAAAAAAGCAGTGGAAAATGTTTTTTAAAAAGATGAGGGGATGTTTTGTATCTGCTCTTAGATTCTCTCAAATCAAGAAGGCAAGTAAAAAGCTATGACAAAAACAACAGCAACAACAAACCCTGGACACGGGTGATCTTTTAACCTACTACCGTGTGGTTACCCTTCTAGCAAGGAGAAAATTTCAGTCTGCTGTGTAATTGATTATTCCTATTCATCCAGTCCTATTCCAATTCGAATCCTACCATAGACTAAAATATGCCAAGATATTTCATTACCATACCACAAATTTTCTTCTCATTCTAAATCAAACAAAATAGGTCATGATTACTTAATCAGTATGCAAAGTATTGCCTTTGGGAATCACCTGCAATTCTGACAACTAGAATTCTTTTTAGTGCTTTGAAATCTGATTCTACTCAACCTAACCCCACCTCAATTCCTTCACATAGAAATTTTCATTGTGTGAGGTATACACTTGTCCTGGAATGGGCCTAACAGCAGGGATTTAACTAATTCATGGAGAAAACAGATTCTGTTATAAACCCTTATCCCTGCCACTCCCCAAACAAAGAAAAACAAAACAAACAAAAAACATGATTAAGACTTTCTCTCTTCCCTCAGCAGCCAAGGAAAAAAGGTGGGAGGAATATGCTCTTCCAAAATTATGTTAATAGATGTACGCCTCCCTCTTAAGAAAAGGATTGATTCTTCCCTACAAAATGAAGTTCACATCATTCCTAAGGTTAATGACTCCACCCTCATCTGTATTTATTAGATAATCTCTGAGGAAATCTCATCTAGTTCTACCTACTCCTTTCGATGACATCAATATGCAGATGGCTTCCAAATGTCTATCTCTGTCCCTTCCAAGTCACCCTCTCATGTTATAAACTTGTTTGCCTACTGGGTAGTTAAGACTTCACATAGCCAAAACAATTCTGGGTCTCCCCATCAGACCTATCTTAGTTTTTCCTACAACAGTGAACATACCTACAAAAGTGTCAGACACTGTCCTGCATGCTGCACAAATATTAACCCATTGAATCCTCACTATTTATGAAATTGGTACTAATATGATCTCATTTTACAGATGCAGGGAGACCTAGGTTTCGATCCAAGCCATTGGAGTCCGTACTCCACAGGCTTAACCACAATGATATACTCCCATCGCGGTAAACAGTCCTGATACCCAACAGCCAAACTCAAAGACTTAAGAGTCACATTTGATCCCTCATTCTCCACCTCCAAAGTATTGGGAAATCCCACTGGCCTTACCCCAAATTCTGTCCCCTCTATGTCCACGACTCTCCCTCATCATCATCACCACCTGGACTAATGCAATAGTCTCATAAATGACTTTCCAGTTTCCACTCCTGCCTCTCCACAATCTATATTGCACAAAATAACCAGAGTTATCTTTCTAAGAAGTAAATCGGAACAGGGTGCTTCCTGCTTCAAACTCTCCAGTGGCATCTAGAACTCTTGGAAGAAAATCCCCACTGCTCTCCATGGTCTGGGAGACCCCAGGGATCTGAGTTTCTCCCCTCATTACACTCCAGACAGGGCACTTTCTTTGGGCTCCTGAAACTTGCGAATCTAGGTCTAGCCTCAGGGTCTTTGTAGCAACTTTTGCTTCTGCCTGAATGCTCTTTCCCAGATCATCACAAGAAGAGATCTTTCTTACCATTCAGGTGTCAGCTCAAGGTAACTTCCCAGGACAGGACTTCCCTGGTTGGGACCCTATCACAGCAGTTTCTCCCCTGTCCTCCAAGTCACTCTTACTACATCACTCTATGCTGTTTACATGATAGCACTTCCTAATATTTCCTCATCTGTTTATTTTGTTACTTGTTTCTTGCTCTTTTCAACACAGGAAGAGAGTAGGAACTTTGTCCCATCTTCTTGAATTCTATATCCTGAGGGTTTAGATTAGTCCTTGGATAATGCCTAATAGCAGACACTTAATACTTTTCATGGCTTTGTAGTATCTGTGGATAAAGAATAACTGTTAACAGTTGCCACAAGGCCACTTCCTGCTATCTCCACACCACTAATTAACTGGACCACTTCCCTTGGGAAGAGCCTTCTCTCCTGCTGGCTTCACTAGGCTTTGCCTCCCCCAGGAGGTCCCTCCTGTCCCTGTGTCCTGATTAAATTCTGACTCATCCTTCCGAGTTCTGCTTACGCATCTCTTGCTCTGGAAAGTTTCCCTGAGACCCCAGCAAGGTTCAATCTCCAGCTTTCCACCTGGAAAATATCCTGTATTTGCCTCCACATCACTTTCCACACTTATCTTTTAACTGGTAATTTTTAATAACTTGTAAAACAAAGAAAAACAAAAACAAAACTCTGTTTTCCTGATTAGACTGCAAACTCTATACACCAGGGGATAAATCTATTCTATTCATTCAACAAAAAGCTTGATATTAAGTAGGTTGCCTGACTATAAAACCAATTTGTTTTCAAATATGAGAAAAATACAAACTGCATAGTCTTCCCTGTGTAAAGGTGCTAAAAGGCTCATTCTAACCTGCTTGTTCCTATTCCATGTCCCAGGAAGACTATGAATCTCTCTCCTCACTGCTCATCTCCCACTTTGCCCCCATCAGACCTAGAGCAAACTTGACTCACACTCCTCCCAGATATTCCTTCCCTACCCATACCCTCCCTTCCACAGCAGAAGAGCCAGTGGCCTGCTTCTTATACCCCAGAAGGAAGTTCATGTTGGTGTGATATGAAGCCCCTAGACCTGGCTTAAATACAGAGGTGAACAGACCCAGGGAACTGGAGATTGTTCAGCCTTTGATGTCAGGGCCATTAATTGGAATAAGCCATCGAAGTGCAAAGACAGAGGCTTTAAAACCACTGACAGAAAAGTTCATTTGATTTAGTGCGTACAATCCAGCTACACTTTTCAGAAGATTGTTCATATAGTGTTATAATATATAGTTTAAATTGATAAAAAAATAAAAATTGATATCAATGTATGGTATCAACCTTCCCCCAATCTTCAGGTTGGGGAAGGTTGGGTAGCCTCTGGAGATAAACTGCCGGGCTCCTTGGCTCCATCCTGCCCTCCTCTGGCCTGTGCCCTGACCCTATCTGGATGAGTCCTTGGGATACATAAGCATAGAAGCCTGTAGGATGGCTAGGCTGTTAAAAGGGGAGAGAACATTCTCCTTTCACATGGAAACTAAAGGAATCACAGTAGGGAAACATCAGGCTCCTTTGAGATCCAGATCCTCAAACAAAGGGCACCTTCACACGGGAACAAAAGGTCTTAGGCCTCAGTTCTCAGGAGCTGGCAGGCAAAAGTGGTACCCAGCAAAACTGGAGTAATTGTGGTCCATCATTGCTACCTCTACCTACTATCAGCCTCTCTCTACATCCAGTTACAATTTTATAAAAAAATGTAGAAGAAAATATACATATTTAACAAATGTTTAAAAATATATAGTAAAGAGGAAAAAAATTTAAAGTATACAACCCCAAAAAGTGGTCTGAGTGAAAACAGAATTTTGGTGAACAAAATTTAATTTCATGAAGCTACTTTATAGAGTCACTTCATGTGCAACATAATGATCATTCATACTTATTTTATTTCTAGAGAGTCTATTTTTTTTTCTCTCGCCACAGTACCAAAGAGGCCCCGTAGGAAAAAAAATAGAGGAGTGGTGAGACAGGAGGCTGAGTACTTTTTAAAAAATTCTGTTAATATACTTACGCAGTAGTAGTCTGCATGTCATGCCAGCTTTTGCTGAAGTTTTGTTTTAATTCATTCATCAGGTTCATGCCAAGTTTTTGTTTTATCTCAACCAGATGCCTTTCTTTCGCTGATAAAACCTGTCGTAATGTTGTAATTTCGTCTTCAAGCTACAGATGGGACGGAAAATGGTGGGAAAAGATGTCAGACAAACTGAAACGTATACCTGCAAAACCTCTGGCCTGCAAAACAGCCTCTGCACCCTCTCGTTGACACAGCCCACGTGGGGCTATAGCAAATACGTCCTGGAGAGATGACAGTCTAATATTTAAAAACAGAAATAGATTTCTAGTTTTCAAAGTTACAAAAGTAACTTTTGTAATTTATTTATACAGCAAAATGTAAACGAAAAAAATAAAAATAATCTGTAATCTCTTACAAAATAGACACTGCTTATTTTTTTGGTTTCTAATCTTCCAAACATTTTTCTAAAATTGTCCATATATATAATTTTTGAACAAAAAAAAAACTGGTTTTGTACTGTAGGCCTTATTTTATAAACAACTTCAGGTGTCAGTAGTCAGTGTTGTTTTTTTAATTTTGCCAACCACACACTGCCGCATTGGTGGAGGCACGGATTTAGCAGACACTGTGGTTTTGCCAAGCTAGTATCTTAGGAAAAGAGCAATAGGGAGGAAAGGGTGTGTGTGAAGGAGAGATTTGTGTTGTTTTAATTTTTGACAGTTTTATTAATGTGTAATTATCACACAATGAACTACACACATTTATAAGTGTACCACTTATACATACTGACCCATGCATACTCCTTTGAAGCCATCACCACGATCAAGATAGTGAACATATCCATCCATCACCTTCAAAAGGTTTCTAGGTCTTCTTTGGAATTCCTTCTTCCCACTTACTCTCACTCTCTCAGGCAGCCACTGATCTTTCAGTAGAGTTTATTTTGCATTTTCAAGAATTTTATATAAATTGAATCATACAGTATATACTCATGTTTATCTGGCTTTCTTCACTCTAATTACTTGAGATTATTTCAGATAAATCATGTTGCTGCATTATCAATTGCTTTTCCCTTTTTATGGCACAGTAGTATTCCATTATATGGACATACTACAGTTGAGTATCTAGTCACCTGCTGAAGGACATTTGGGTTTGGCTAATGCAAATAAAGCTGCTATGAACATTCGCACTGCAGTCTTCAACCTTTTTTGGCACCAGGGACCAGTGCCCCAATGAGGATCTAATGCCTCATGATAATCTGAGGTTGAGCTGAGGTGGTGATGCTAGCACTGGAGAGCAGCTACAAATACAGATGAAGCTTAATTTGTTCGCCTGCTGCTCACCTTCTGCTGTGCAGCCTAGTTCCTAAATAGGCTATGGACCAGTACCAGGCCACAGGCTGGGGGTTAGGGACCCTTCAGGTATAAAGCTTTTATAGACATGTTTCCTCTTTCTCTCTTGCTGCAGAAAAGCAAATCTCTTCACCACTATAAAATTACTCTCACAAATATAATTTCTAACAGAGTTTTGTAAAACACCCAGATTTTAGAGAATGTTGCTATATCCCATGAAAATAAATTCGAACCTCCAAAAAGCCTTTGATTCTAATTGATTGTCGTATGTTATAATGCACTGTCCTGGTAACATTGCTTAAACTTACGTCTTTGTTTTCTGAAAATATAACTATTTGTGACTTTCTTTGTGAAGCTAGAAGAGAATCATTAGTACTCTATTAGCATGGAGTTAATAAAAGGCTGACACTTTACTAGATATTTTTATTTGAAAAAATAAATGGAGCAGCTGTGTCTCATTCACGTACAAAGTTATCACTCTACTTCTGACCACAAAGTGCATCACTAACCCTGTTAGTCATCTTGCAAATGTGCTCCTTGAGTCACCAGAGACATAGCTGCTAGAAAAGTACTTCAAAAAAGACATTTAACTTTGCAAAAATTCATCTTTTTACTAGTGCAAGGAAGATTTTGCTCCATTAGTTAACAGACAGGAATAGCATTGCGAACATTCATATATACAAATAATGATTTAAGCAAAACAGCAGAAATACTGAATTCGAAGCATCTTAAATACTACAGTAGAAAAAAAACAATATTTTGGGGTTGTTAATATCAGCAAATGTTATCCATTTTTTATGTTTATGAAAATTTTTAATGCTCACGGAAATATTTCTAAAATTTTTCTAAAATAATTATGCATTCCATAAACATGTTAGAAACAATAGAACCCTGTCTTAATGAACGAGTCTTCAGTATACAAACATATATTCATTATTGCAAAAGGATTCTGTTCAGCAACCACCAAAGGGAATAAGGCTTTTAGTCTCTCCATTAAATGAGAACACATTGTTATTCTACAAGTAAACCCTTCTATTCTTTCTACTTTTCAATTTTGTCAGTGTGTCTTTCTGCATTTAATCTGCTGCCTAACATTTTTCAAGGTTGTATCTCTACCTCTCTTACCATAGAAAATGCTTGGGTTTCATGTCAGCCTTTTATTTGTATCAGAAAGACCTTCTCTGTTTTCTTTTTGGTAAATAATATGTTTTGAGCGATTGAAATTACTGGGAGTCTTTAATTTTTTTTTGACATATCAGGTATTACTGTAGTTTCCATTGTGTATTAAAATAATGGGAAAAAATTTAACTTGTAGAAAGAAATTATAGATGCAGAGAAGAAAGAAGCTCAAACATTTTGATATTCTCAACCTCATGTCTATGGAATCCCAGAAATGTATTCAAAATTGGGAGGACAATAGGATATTATTTTGTTATTTGGGGAGCAGTGAGTAAAGGATTCATAGTTTTCTAATGAAATCGTTGACTCAGAATAGTGAGAGAGAAACATCGAAATGACTAATTTACTGAATATCATCTCTCCATGGATAAAGAAAGAAATATAAAGAAAGAAATATAAAGTCTCACGCTTTAAAATCAAATCACAGGTTAAAAGGCATTTATGGGGAAGAGACTTTTAATGATGAAAACCTGAACCCGATTACTTAGTTGGGTCTATTCTTAGGTTCCATATGAAATGACTCACCCTTCACAAAGCTTTTAGTATATTAATGCTCTGAGATTTTAATGTCTTAAATTTGGTGGAGCCAGAGGACATACATTACTTAACGAGCACCCCCAGTTATTCTGATGCAGGTAGTATGGAAACTCTATATTTTAACCTTGTAAGACATGTCAAATTCCTTCTGGAATGAGTCGGAGTACAGGTAAATCATTAATTAAAGTGTTTAATATATCGTTTCCCCTTTCATTTTAAATTAATCATGTTTTCATTAGAAACTAACAGTCTTTGGTTCCTTGACTCCCTAGAAAATCACATTGCAGGATAAATATTTATGACCAAGATTAGATATTTAAACTCAACTATTTAAATATGAATTAACAGGAACAGAACAAATGCTGACGAAGATGTGGAGAAACTGGAACCCCTATACATTGCTGGTGGGAATGTAAAATGGCTCAGCTTCTGTGGAAAACATTCTGGCAGTTTCTCAAAAATTTAAGCATAATATTACCATATGATCAAGCAATTGCACTCTTAGGTATATTCCCCAAAGATGAGTGCTTGTAGGGAAGAAGGGTAAAATGGGAAGCAACTGATTAATGAGTTTTGGGTTTCCTTTTGGGGTAATAAAAATGTTTTGGAACTAGATGGAGGTGCTGGTTCATAACATTGTAAGTGTACTAAATGCTATTAAATTGTTCACCTTAAAATATTTAATTTTGTTTTATATCGATTTACCTCCATAAAAAATGCAAAAAATCAGTTAATAAGTTGAATTAGTTAATAAGTTAACTTCGATTTGAAATTTACGTGAGAAGATATGGAAAATTTAGTTTTCTATTTTATCTGCTAGATTATATGAAATATTTAACTTAAATCCATAAAAAGAAAAACTTTCATCAACTATTAATCCTCTGTACGATGTCTAGGAGTAAGAATATTTGATCTCTTGCATACAGTGCCTCAAGTCCTGCTTCTTCTTCTGGTTACTCCTGTCCTTTGGCTAAGAGACTAGAAGAACTAAGATTAAAATGCAGATACTATCTGGGAAGATTCGATGCATAATTTTATGTGTCAACTTGATGGGGGCATGAAGTGCCCAGACATTTGACCAGACACTATTCTGAATGTGTCTGTGAGGATGCTCCAGCATGAGATTAACATTTGAATTGGCAGATTGAGTAGAGCAGATTGTCCGCCCAAAATTGGTGGGCCTCATCCAAGGCTAAAGAGAACAAAAAGGCTGACTGTTCTTCAAGTAAGAGGGAACTCTTCCTGCCTGACTGTGTTTGAGCTGGGACGGTATTTTTTTTCTTGTCTTTAGATTCAAATTGTGAATCTTAAGCCTGCTGACCTTTAAACTGGAGCTACACCATTGGCTCCCCTGGAGTCTCCAGCTTGCTGATTATAGATCTGGGAACCTTTTGGTCTCTGTATTACATCAGCCAATTCCTTAAAATAAATCTCTTTCTATATACATATATACGCATCCTACTGGTTCTGTTTCTCTGGATAACCCTGATACAGAGGGGAGTTACAATAAGACATTATTGGTTAGGAACACTTTAGTTGTTTACTAGCTCAGTCCAGAAAGAATGAAGATTTTGAAGAAAGAAAGGTCAAGAGCCCAAGGCACGTCTTTGTAAGTCTAAATGGTGAGGTGGGGGGAGTGGGGTCAGGGCACTGTGTGTTCTTCTTGGGGAACCACACAATAAAGACAGTAGAGCCAAGAAAGAAATGGAGAAAATCTGAAAATAGGTTCTGCTTACTTGATAATGCTGTCTGGTATTTTTCCTAATTCTATTAATGCCTACTTTTTGTTTTGTCATTTTATTGAGGGGATGTTGGCAGTATTTGATTGTTATACAATATGAATTTACTGTACTAATGCCAACACTTCATCCTTTTCAAAAGCCAAGTCATAATAAGGAATACTAAGCATAAAATGCAGTTTAGTGAGATGAGAGTGGGAATAGGATATTCGTAGCACAGAAATATTGAGCAAGTTTATTTAAAAAAGAGAAAGAGGGGGAAAAAATCTCCACAGAATAAATATGTAAAGACCTCAGAAAAGATTTCAAGAGTAGCTGGTAATAAGACAACTGAGAACAAATCTCTGAAACAAAATAATATTTCTTAATATATTGGCAAAAAGCATAATCTACTTCTAGTATTTGCAAATATATTCATTAAAACTATAAAGTAACTCAAGTTAAATATAAATCTTATCGTACACCTGCTATACACAAACCGTTGTGTCAGATTAGAGGTGATACTGGACTCACATTGAAGGAACTTTTAAAAGGACACATTGAATGGCCACGATAATAAAATAAAGACTAAATAGTGTTAACAAATTCTTCTTTTTAAAATGTAGACTTCATCTAAGATGTAGCCTTTTGGACAATACCGGATCATTTACATCTCCTACCACATGGACAGGACTTCCCAGCACCTGGTAAGCACACAGCAATGTGTTGGAAGCATGGCAAATGGAGTGAGAAGTTCCCCTGAAGTCTACGGGCATCCACATGGGAATATGAACAAAGAACAGCGCAGGATAAAGCAGTGAGGAGGAGGGATCCAGCTGAGCCAGAAGACAGGAGGAGGATCTATGGAGAGGAATGTACTGAAGAGGAGACTGGACCCCTGACTAAGCAAAGCATCCAGAGATAATAAGTCCTTATACTCAAAGGTCTTGCTTTAAATCATGGCCACAACTGATTGTCTGACTCAAAGGCAATCTAATAGGCTGGCCTGGCAGGTGTCCTCCTACCCAAGTAGCTAACAGACCCAGTAGGGTCCTCCCTCAGACACAGGGAGGGGCTGCTTGAGACGATGGGCCCAGGAAGACTGGAGAGTTGAGGCAGAGAAGCTGAACTATCTAAAGGATGTCTCAGTTCTTCAGTTGGCCAGAAGTGGGACTGTCAAGATGGCTCTCTGTGTTCTTGTTATTATTAAACCCCGGCACCAGAGGTAACATGAATACAGGTGTGGCCTGAAAGAACCTGACTTGGGGTGCATGTATGCACACACAAGCATGCACCTACACTTGTAGAAGAGATGAGAAAAGAATATTTAAGAAAAGAATCAGCATAAAGCAGAGGTGGTTTGAGGTGGAAGGAGAATAAATGGAAATGAGAACAGAGAAAAAGCAAAGATACACTTTCTCTGTTTTTCACCAGGCCTGGGGCATATAGCTGTGCCCATGAAAGTCATGATGCTACTTCTGGCAAGATGCGGTCCTTCTTCATCATTTAAGAATCCAGAAATAAGAGACAGGAAGCATGGAGGCTAATGCATTCTGAAGACTGAAAACGTGAATCCTGGCAACTTGAACACTGTAAAAGGAGTGTGGTGCTATTTTCAGAACTCAGGCTTAAAAAGTCTTAGGAATGAGACATGCTGGAAGCTTATTAATGTAACTAAATAAGACAAGAATTTCTGGAAAAAAAATACTGTTTTTTTTTTTTTGTAACATTTATGGTGCCTCCATTTAGAACCAAGGTTTACTCTCTTTATTATAAAATACATGCTTATTGTTTAACATTTTGAAAATATAAAAGGCACGAAAATACATTGATATATGTATGTATGTGTGTGTAATCTGGTAATCCCAGAATCTCGAAAAATCAATGCATATTATAAAAATCGGTCTCTTATAGAGGTTGTATCTGAGCTTAAAATGTGAAGGAGTTAATTATAGCTTAGAATCAGTTAGCTTACACCAGTCTACAGAATGTAACTTTTGGACATCACAACTGACATGAACGGGTCATGAACCAGAACTTCAAGTCTTAAGAAAACACGGAGCTGATACATTCTCCATTAAGGCTGACTTCGGTCTGTGCACTCTGGCATGTGTGGCCAATCTGAGGTAAACTGGGCGGTTCTGGATCAGTGGTCACAGACAAACCCAGCTAAAGAAGCAGGCTATTTGATCTGAGATACTGTGCTTACTGACATAAGTTCCACTGTACCCAAGGAACAAGCTGCTCTTTTATTTTGTAATAAAGTTATTTTAGGGTGTGTCTTGAGAAAGCACCTGAACATTCTTATGTTATAAGCTGCCAGAACATTGGAGCTTGAAGAGTCTGTAGTGGACAAAGCATGGTGAGAGTAAGGGGGAGCTCAAAGCTCTGTCCCCAGCCAGCAGAAGAGGCCATGGCAAGAGGGTGAAGCCTTGCTTCTGGCTGGACCAGGAGTTTCCTGCTCAGTAAGCCAAGAATTAGGAATGGGTAGGGAATGCTAGTCTTATCCCCTCCTGCCCTACTGTCCATTCTATTTGAGAAGCCCCCTTTCCTTCTACAATGTACCACTCCTTAACAAAATGTTTAAGGGTTGACGGGTGCTGCAAACAAAAGGCTTGAATAAAGAGTTGTATTCACGATGAGCCAGATATCCTCCTCTCCTGTAGGTCCAGATGCCCAAGCAACTACACAAGATCTAATGAAGCCTATATTCATCGTCACTTTCCACCATACCCCCAGCGTTCTATTCTGCAAAAGAGTATACAATTCAATCAATGCAGTTGCTTCTATGATTGACTTTTTCATTACAAAACGAAATCATTTCAAAGTATTTGCTGAGCTAAGTTGCTGACCTAAAACAAAAAAGAACTACTAATGAACAGCAGTTAGTACTTGTAGCAAGGTCTTGAAGGAATTCCACCAGGCTTGTGATTTATTGTTCCCACTGTACTATGATGCTTAAAAAAAAAAGAGGTGCATATTTACAACTAATTATCATTGTTGCTTAAGCAGCATAATAAACTGTAACCAACAGGTAATGGATAATCAGCATTATAAGAATACCCTGGGAAAAAATGTCATCTTACAATATATCATTTATTAAATTCGATATATCGCAAATTTGATATATAAAATTGAATAAAAAACCACATCATTGTAATACAGGACATACCAAAGTAATAATAACTTTCAAGATGCAGAGATAGACATATCAAAAATAAGTAGATTACTAAACATACCTGAACTAATTCTGCCTTTAACTCTTCTTTTTCCTCCTCAGAGAGCATGTTAGAGAAGTCAGCACTGGTTACAGTGTCTTCATCTCTTCCTTGTAATGGTTCAGTCTCCAACAAACCTTTAGGCGATATTGATGAAATATTATGCAATTTTAAAAATGAATTTAATCAACTTCTACTTCCATAGTCTGCAACTCTAGATACACTGACCCACCCATTAAAAAAGAACTAAAAATTTAAGGAAAAAAATCTTTCTAAATGTGTGATGAGCTGCTAACAAAGGAAATACTAAGAAACCAAAAACACTAAGTGAAAGGCGGCAGCCAGATATGCAAACAAAACAAGTTTTCATTAGTTCTACATTTGCCATCCAGATAAATTCCAGCTTTGGTTTTTGCTGTCTCATGGGGCGCAGGGGACAGAAGATAAAGTCCAGGGCCACTCAAGGAGAAGAGTATAAGGTAAGACCCTACATAAATCTGTGTCCCCTCCGGGCTACACTTCGACAATAAAGTGAACTGGAAATGAATACTTCTCTCCAGACCACCTGCCTGCCTTCCCTGAGAATTAATAAACCCTGAGTGGGACTGCATGTGCACTTGCAGCTTGAATGCTCACTACCAGGATGTTCCAAAGCAACTATGAGATAAGAATTCAGAGTGTTAAGACTTTTTTCCACTTCAGATGTAGTAATGGACAGATACAAGATCTGGAGCAGCTGCAGTTGTGAGGAGACATCATGAAAAAACTAATTTTGTCAGAGGGAAAATGAGAAGTGCCTGGGTTCTTTATGTCATTGTTGTGCCACAGGCTAACCCAGCATGGTTCAACTTCTAACTTGTTATGTGAGAGAAATGCCTTATTATTAAAAATATAAAGAAGTTCTCTAATGGAGTCCCTTGGCATCTGATCAACTTAAATGCGAATGTTCTCTGGAGGGCCCAGGAAACAGGCCCACGCATATACAGGAGGCTCATTTATGACAGAAGTTACGACAGAGCTGGCATTTATACATCTGTGGGGAAAGGAAAGTCTTATAAGTTGTCTTGAAACCAACAGTTAGTTATCTATATAGAAAAAATAAAATTGAACCCTTTCGCCATTCATACAGAGAAATCAAACTATAAACATTTTAGAAAGCAATATAGGAATTTATATTTATGAACTTCTAGGTAAGAAGGGATTTTTTTAAGACACAAAAAAGGGGATCTATGAAAGAAAGGATGGATAAGATTAAGTATGCCTCTTCATCAAATGTACTAAGTGGAAAATGAAAAGACAAGTCACTCAATTGAAGAAGATATCTCTCACATGTATAACTATCAAAAAATTCATTCCTAGCACATACAGAATACCTACAAACCAAATTTTAAAATATTAATAACCCAAAAGAAAAATGGACCAAAAGACCTAAACAGTTTCTTTATACATAGAAATCACGAATGTTAATAAACCCAAGAAAACATGCTCAACCTCAGTGATGTTCAGGAAAGTACATATTAAATCATTTTACACCCACTGGATTATCAAAAAGTTAAAGTTGGACATTACTGAAAGTTGGTGGCTGTGTAAGACAGAAACCTTTATACAATGCTGGCAAGAATATAAATAAACACAAATAACTTAGGAAATAATTAACACTACCTAACAAAGTTGAACATTTAGACACCCTACAATCAGGCAAATCCATACCCATGTATATGCCTGAGACACTTATATACCAGCATCAGAGATCATTAATAAGAACTTTCATGGAAGCAAAAGACCATTACATTAAGTCATATAAAAGTCCATAAACAGGAGAATGTGTAAGTATATTGTGGTCCATTTACACAGAAAGACTGGGTAATAGTGAAATGAGTGAATGTATACTACGTGAATGAAACTAGGGAACAAGATGCTGAATGAAAAATACAAGTTGCAGAAAAACAAAAAAGTATGATTCCAATTATATGAAGTCCAAAACCATGGAAAATCGAAATAAAATATTGTCTAGGGATAAAATTATCAAGCAAAGGCAATGATAAAACACTCAGGACCATGGTTTTCTTTGTCGGGGTGGGAGGGGACGATGGCAATGGGGGACCTACAGGTGATCTCCACGGCACTAATGCTAATGCTCCATTTCTGGACTCCAAGTTTCTGTGCATGAGTATTTTCTGTACTTTAAACTTATTTTGTAAATATTCTTTTGCGTATTTAGTATTATTATTTGATAAAACAATTTAAAACAGATTTTGTCAAAAGTCAAAAGAGAAAAAGGTAAATAATTATCCTACAAAATGAGAACATTCTAGTTAAAGAGAGCAAAAATATGGCTCAATTTACAAAGTTCTTTTGAAGCCGGCCTCACTTTTGAGTTGACTGTACCCACATCTTTTTGTCTGAACCAACGGTATACCATCAGCACCTGTGTCACTACTGATACCCTAACACAAGTCAGTGAACATGGCCTTGATGCTCAGCACTGAATGGACAGACCAAAAGATCCTCCCCTGAGAACTGATAAACGCTGAGAGGGACTACATGTGCACTTGCAGCTTGAATGCCCACTTCCTGGGTGGTCCAAAACAACTTCGTGATAAGAATTCAGAGTATTAAGATTTGTCTGACCCAAGTTCGTCAGATCCTTATCTCCCCTATGTGCTCGAGAGGCGTGTCAGTACTAAATAATGTTCTTTTTCATAAGTAATACCTGTTTATTATAGAAGAGAGTAAAATAAAATTATCCGTTATTAATTACAATCACTATTAATCACACTATCCAGAAATAATTATCCCTTTGGTTTATCCCTACTGATATTTCTCCTATGCATTTGTCCATATATTCTTACATATTTTTATGTAAATTTACTGTTGTGAACTTGATTTATTTATTCACTCATTAGGACATCATGAAAATCCTTTATGTCTAAAACCACAACTCTAATGTGTAATTTTTGATGGTGTACAGCATTTTGTCTCATGTATAAATGATAATTTATCCTGCTTATTGGGAAGTTGGAGTGAATGTTTCCTGGCCATGTCATTGATAAAATCTTGATTTCTTATACATTAGAATCTAAGGACATGGACATTGAGAAACTATAGCCTAATTATTCCCTGGAAAGGCTGTGCCAGTTTCTTGTAAGCACCAGTAATCTATAAGAATATCTCTAGGCTCTTAGTACAACAATGTAAATAAATGTTTTAAAGGGGAAAAAAGCACAGTCATTTAATTCTGCTAGTACGTACTTATGTTTAAATGTGGCCAATGTATTTTTAGTCATTGTTCTAGGATAACTGTCTAAATCAAGAATCAGCAGCAATTCCAAGCACAGGTTTAAAAGATGGGCCCAGCAGATAAGCTGCCCCCTGCATTGGAGATTAGGAAACACTATGATACAGGCCTGTAAAATATTCTGGTCTTCTTCCCAACTCAGCCTGGCCCAGGAACTTAGGGATATTGCTCAAATTTAGCTGGAACCCAAATTCTCAAACTTTTCCTCTCTTGGACATGTGAGAATACATGTGCCAGGCCAGGGGATAGACAAAATAGTTCTAGGAGCTTAGGACTTTTCAAGACATCAAACATCTTTAGTATCTTCCTATATTCTAGGAAGAAAAGAAATCTTAAAATCCATTTTAATTGATAGTACATGAATTGGGAAACTTCTAATGAATTTAAGGACAGACAGACTCTCCAGCAGAAAGCTTCTACTCTTTAGGGGGGAGGTACACAAACTTTATAAAGTGAGATATTTTACACTGGCCTTTAGCCCTATCTGTCACAAGTCCCACTCCTCAGGGACATCATGGATCTTTCAGTCTTACTCCCAGAAACCAGCTGAACTGCAGAAGAGGGCTTGCACTGGCAGGTTTCAGCTTTTCAATACTAAAAGCCATAGGAACTATTAGGAAGCCCTCTTCTACAGCTCAGCTCTCATCAAGTTCCAAGAACCCTACCCACTAGGGACTGTGCTGACTTCCCGCTGCTGTTGTTCTGAGACACCCCAACTGCTTGTTTCCCTTAACTTTTCCTATCTTTCTAGTAGTTCTTTTATTAAATTCTTAAATCAGGTGCCCCTTTTGGGCATGCTATCCATCTGCTTCTTCCCTGGTCCCTGACTGGTGTAGGAAGGCTATCCTAATCTCTCTTTTGAGCCCTAGAAAAATATTTGTTTAAGGCTAGCCCACAGCAACCTGGAACACAGCCATGTGCCTATAAACTGGGCAAGTGCTGAATGGTTGGGTAGATTGGCCCTTTGTGTTTAGTTCCCCAAATGACACATTTGCGGTCAGTTAATCACACATGGGATCCAGAGGTCCACACAGTACCTTGTCACCTGGCGCCCCTGCAGGAAGCACTTGAGTTACTGGCCCTGGCCACAAGTCTGGATGGAGGAGGTAAAGAAAATTTTCCACAAATGAGAGAGCCAAGGTGAGGCTGAATCACATTGGAAGGGCTACTAGGCCCCAATCCAGCCAAAGATGACAAGATCATGAATTAATGTCTGCAGAAAATGTCAGCACCAGAGGACATTGTAGGGCCAGCTGCCCAAAGAGCCAGCAGAGAAAACAAGGCACTATAGGGGCCTTTCTTTCTTCCATATAACATATACCACCTTAACCAAGGCAAGGGAAAGGGGAGCTGATGAGGAGAAAGCTGAGCTAGGGGGTAATTTCACCAAAAAACTGAACATTATTTTAAGGGGTTTTAAAAATCATTGCATTGGAATGGCCTAAATCTATTTTCATTCTCCATTACCTAAAACCTAAGGGCTTAGGTATAGGTTTTTAAAAAATAAAAATAGAGCACATATGTGCACCATATAGTTTGAGCAAAATTTATGATCCACCTAAAGACAGTCATTTTACTTTCATTTGCATGCAATAAAATATATAGACTTGTTTTAGTAAAGGTAACAAATATCCACAGGTCTGACTCTAATGTAGGAATTGTACTTATTTATTGGCCAGATAACACCCTTTGGAAGCAAGCGTGTCTTAGAGTACTTGCCAAACTCTATCATGTGCCTATTTCCACTATACCTACAATTGACCAGTGATGATTCATTTAAGTGCCACCTGTGGGGCTGAATAACACAACAAACTGAATCAGATCCCAAAACAGAAGTCATTGTGGCTAGTCCTCATCTGGTGGACAAGGACCCTCGCTTGCGATATGTGGGTTAAGGGTCTGGCTCAGTCAGAAGCTGTTAGTTCTTAGTCTAGTCTGACTCCTATGCTTATACCCTCCCCTCTCTTACAAATGTTTGAAGAATAGTAAACAAAATGTTGGCAAGTGCAAATGAGAAGTGAGTTTTGGATTAAAGTGCCGCCTTCAACCTTGAAATGAAATCACCTATTGGCACCCATACACTTTTAAGGCACCCTGTCAAGCACTTCAGTGAATTAGGTCATGGCTTCACACACATGACTGAAACAGTACAGAGAGTCGTGAGTTAAAATGGTTACAAACTACGATTTCAGATGAGTTGTTGGAAAATACATAAAAGTTACAGAGATTCTTTCAAATAGCAAAATAACCTTGCAAGTATATGTTAGTGGACCATATTAAGGAATTAACAAATAAATCCAGCTATATAACCAAGCAAAGAAGAAAAGCCTATACTTTTAAAAAGAATACAAAATTATCACAGGACTTCATAAGAAAAAATGCAATAAAGTAGCTTAAATAAAAATTTACCATGTTTTAAATAATAAATTTAAGACTGTAATATTTATTACTTAATTATGCTTTCTTTATGATGCTTGGTAAAAATAACCTCAAGCAACATAAAATTTCAAAATATCTCTGTTTATTCCCCATGGGAAAAACTATTGAGCTAATCTCATTAAGGCTGAATTCATGATTATCTTTAAGTGCACAAAAAATTATACATGTTAATTCTAGGAGGGTAGAAATTAAAGATATAAAATAAGCTTATTTATTAGAATCATTTCTGCATATTTTCTAAACCTATCACAAAAAATCTAAATATTATGTCTCACGGATCTCCATCATTGATCTGCTCTCCATTCATTTATCAGTAACTTATTATTTAGCCTATTATTGAATGCATGCATAGTAGATGTGGCTTTAAAGGTGTGTGTTCCTGTTGCCCTGGATTTGGCAGAGGTCTCAAGTGCTAGGAACAATAGAGTGGGAGCTTAACATTCCTACTACATCCTTGAAACAAGGCTTGAACCATAAGGAACGACACACTAAGACTTGCAAACGAGTTATGCCAGGGCCTGGGGTCACCTAACTCTAGCCTTGGAGAATAGGGTAAAGAGCAAAGCAAGGAGAGAGCAGCATGGTAGGAAATTTGCATATGCAGATAAGTAAATTAAAGACAAATCATACTCCTATCTCCCAGCGGTCACCACTATAAAAACTTCATGTACATCTCTCCAGATCTTTTGCTATATATTATACACGCTTTTTTTTTTTTTACCCACTTAATGTTTCTGAAATCAGGATGCCTCTTTCAATCTATGGTATCTTACAATTAATTGGCGGCATTTTTCTTCCTTAGTGGTATATAAAACAATGGGTATCTTAAACTCTTTAGCATCTTAGCTTTGAAAAATAGGGACAAATATGTTTAAAATCTAATATATTAATGTATAATCTAATAATTTATATAAAACATATATATGTAGATATATCCATATATCTAAAAAAACAAGATAACAGTTTTGTAACTTGATTTTTTTTCCAGAAAACTTTCTCATCTTTTCCCATCCTATCAGAAACCAGACCATATCAAAGGTCCCCAGTTGATCCCATGATGTATCTAGAGCTGGTTTGCCCAAACCAATATTCAATCCACAACTGCATACTCTCCTGGTTGTTATGCCCCTTAAGCCTCTTTTCCTCAAACTACTGACTCCTAGAAGAGACCAGACTCTGTCCTGCAGAATTTATCTTAGTATTTTGATTAATGACTCATTAGGCGATTGCAAGATAGTTTGTTGATATAGAGACAACCCAATCTCAGAAAGAATTCCAGCTCTATCCATTTCAATTTTGTGATGATCATAGTGTGAAACTCAGTCTTTTCATCTGTAAAATGGGTATAATAATGTCTACCCTCAAGGGTAGGTTGTCAAGAGTTAGTTTTGCAAAATACCTAGCACAGTACCCAGCGTATAATAATGAGAAAATGTTAGTTCCTAATCTGATATTAGTTAGTTCCTAATCTGATATTAGTTCCTGACTGATATTCATCCTTAATCTGAATTGTTTATAAAATCCAAGTGTTATGAGAGAGAAAAAATTAGAAACTATTAATCTGTCCTCAGGTTGCTAAAAGACATCATTGGAGATACTATAGTGAATATCTCTGGAGAGGCCAACCAGGAATTTCCTGGAGGTGAGGGTATAAAACTGGATTCCTATAGTTTCTTGAGTCTTTTAGATTTGGGAAGATTGGTGCAGACCCCAACTGTAGGCTTGTCTTTAGGAACTGTATTCTTTATCTGCCCTGAGAAATGACAGGTGAACGTTCTTTACTCCAATGTTTGTGGCTGGGCTCACCATGCCTGGTCCTTTATAGCACGGGCCTCCCGACAGCATAGGCCAAGTCAGAATCATGGTTACATTTCAGTTATAAGGCCAGAGGTGGCAGCATAGAGTTAGGTGTCTCCAAATTGATGATCTGAGTCACTAGAGGATCTAAAACAAGTTGGGCTGTTTTCCGAGAAGCCTGACACAGGTAATGTCCAGTCTCAAAGTTCAAAGTCCGGTTTGGGAAATAAGTAAAGCTGCGTCAGAGATGAAGTACATGGTAGAGATTCTGAGACCTGAAGAAGGAAGCGCTCAACAGTTTCCTTCAATAGCCCTGTGTAGGCTTCTATTGGCTTTGCGCTACAACCCAGGACCTACCTGCGCATTCTTGGCCGTCTGGGTTTAAAGGCTCTTTCCACTGGCATAATGTCTTTTTTAGGAAGATGAAAGAGCCTGGGGTGAGGGGTGAGAGTGGGCTCTGAAGACTAGGAGGGCTCTGGAGCCGGTCTCGCCCTCAGCAATGGTCAGCCCTGGTCTCATCATCACACAGCACTTCATCAGCACCTGCAGCTCTCAGGTACTTGCTATTTTATCCCCCATGTTAAGTCTCTTTGACTACATCTTATTTCTTGTACTAGAATGCAAGCAACAGAATGACAGAAAGCCAGTTTTGTTCCTCCTGACATCCTGCATTTTCTAGAATGATTTATTCTAGCATGATGATGTATGAGCAGACCACACCAAAAGCAAAATATGCTCACTGTGTCTAGAACCACTGTTGAGAAAGTGTCTCTGAAAACAGCAGCCACTACTGTGACATTAATGTGCAAAGGTGACTACAGAATCTCAAGAGATTTGAAAGGATGACACTCCCTCCTCTGCTAATCTTTTCTGGGAACTATCAGTCTTTCTGATAGGGATAATTTCTTCTTTCTTATTCAAACTGCAATTTCTCTCCTCTTCCCTAGGCCCCAACCCCTTTTCCTCTCTCACAGATAACCATCATAGATGAACCATATTTACTTCTCCTTATCCCCAGCTCAACCCTACTTCAGTGTTTAAAGAATTACTATCAGGCTTCCCAATTGCTACCTCATGATATCTCTTGGCCTTGAGAGAAGTTACTAAGGAACACTGGACCCACAATTGCAATGAAGCAGTATAATAATCTTCTGTTCTCAAACTTTTTTGGGTCCCTTTCTCTGAATCGCACCAAAATATATCTTGAAACTAAGACAAAGCATCTCCCTGAACACAGAGACCATACTGAAAAGGGCATAACTGCTGCTATCACTGTGGGAACTTTCTCTCAGCAGCTGCTCAATTGTTCTCTTAAAAGATGCAGAATAAATGTTTTCTTTTTAATCACATGCTATGTGCCAGGTGTGTTACAGGCCATATCTCGTCTCATCCTCCCTAGAAACACATTAAGCAGATAGCATTAAGATAAAGGATTTCAAATTTTATGCAACTTGTGAGCTAACAAGTTAGCCTGCCACAGTTTCATGGATGCTGGCAGAAGACCCGAGACTCCTGGGATCAGACTCATCACATAGCTAGCAGCATGACCACCACATTCAGGTTTGCTTCCCTTGCCAACAAGATTCACAGGCAAGTTACATGGAGGGACCTAGATGGGAAATGCTCACATGGTGGGTCTGCATCACAGATAAAAAACTCTGAGCTCAGGGAATCTGATCCATTTTAATAGGCAGCAAGCGAATTTGCCTGACTTATACCTTGGTGGGAGACACCATCTTCATTCTACAGGACTGTAAGTGAACCTGGCTGCTGCTATAGAGAGAGGCACTATATCTTCTAAGGTTGTTACCTATTAACATCCTTGAAAGGTTAGTCTAGAAAAAAAACTGTCAGTGTCTCTGCTTGAAAGATGGGAAGAAATGCAAAAGATCTATGAAGAATAGTCTTCTCTAGGTTATGTTTCCTCATTTTGCAAATGAAGAAATGATGGCTCAACATGTTAAATGACTGACCCAACCTCACATGATTGATAAATGGTGGACTTAAGCACTGAATGCAAATCTGTCAGGTTACAGAGTTCATGCTTTTTTCAACCTGACCGCAACACCTCTTGCAGCAATTGGACAGGAACTAAAATGTCTCTCTATTCCACCTCAGAAAACCCTCCGTAAAACTTTCTGCTCAGCAAGACTGAGGCTTCCTGAAAGCCAAGGTCTGTAACTTTAATGTCTGCAGCCTCCCCACCGTTGAGCACTGAGGAGGGTCCAGGGTGGACTTACGTCTTCTAAACCTTCTCATATAGAAGTTGTTCAATTAATGTTTGCTGAGTTAATCCCCTAGGATAGAAAAAAAAATTAAACTATCATGTCGTCTAGCCGCCCATTCCATATCTTTTCATTATCTATAATATTTATCTACCCATTTTAATTTTTGTTGGTATGACAGTGATTAAGGTTTTATCATCACAAACTCAGACTATTTAAATCTTAGCTAAATTTTATCTCCTTACATGCATTCTCCTTCCCCACCACCCAGTTTATATGACACTCAAATCAATATTTTGAACACATTATTTTCATTGTGTCAAAACCTAGTTCAAAAACATTCAATGGATGCAATCACTTCCAGCCTAAATTTGAAAATTCTTACACTAGCCTTCAAAACTTTCCATGGCCGGCTGCAAGCAATGATTCCAAAGATTCTGCCTGTGATTTCCCCACCTAAGCCAAAACGATCCAGACTGCTATATGCAGTGTCCCTCAGTCATGTCCTATTCAATCCTATGCTTTTGTGCCATTCCATCACTCACGGAAGTCCCTCTCCTTTTCCTCCTCAGTCTCTCCTCTAAGAAGCCTACCAGCTGCCAACAACACTAGAATAACAAGTTACATGTTGTGTGCCTTAAACTAATCTAAAATGTTGACATTTTTGCTTTCTATACATATTACTATATACATTACTACTAAATACTATATATAAAATACATTATGACTCGTATTATAAATTGCATTAGGACAAATAATACTATATGGTACCATAATTATAGCTAAACAAGTTTATGAAAAAATATTTCAAACATTGTCCTGTAGAAGTTTATTGTCCTTAAAACATCAAGGACACATGAGTCACCACTATTAATAGCACTGTTTTCTAAAGCTTTGGTTTCATTTAATAACGCAGCTAAAAAAAGGTCATGTATGCAATGCTCAGTCAGAGTATACTAATCAGTTGACTAAAGAAACATTTTATGCTTTTTACTAAGAATTTTGTTTGAAGATATGTTCAGGTTATAGATTAAATTCTTATACTCCACATTTTCAGGGTTTTTTTTTTTTTTTTTTAATATGCTGCTTAGGTGAGAATTCAAATAGTTGGATGCTAATTAAAATTGACTCTGATATCTAAAGAAAAATTTGTGGCTGGCCAAAACCAAACCGTGGTTAAATTTAAAAGTGACATGATATTATAGAGATTAATAAATTATGGAAATCCTTCCTTCCTTTCGCATTCATTCAAATGTACAAGGCAACTGTCTTCTGGCTGGAAGAGGAAACTTAACTTTGATATAAGATTCTCAGGCTATGTATTGTTGAAGTCACCAAAATTCAATAGAATACAAAAAATAGAAAATATATGGTATCCAACAGTTACACACGTACTGTACAGCCCTGAAGGGTGGGAAACCTTTAAAGAGGTCAAACCAATTAGGGATGTACATAAATCTTAACTATTATTTCTGTGGCTGTGGTCTGACTAGGACTCCTACTCAGCTCCAGGGACGAGAATCCTGGAGACCCCGAACAGGCCTTAAGTACCTAAGGCTTCCTGGGTCTCATGCCTAACGCATGACTATAAGATGCTCCTGAAGTCATTGAGAGCTTAGGAATTTGGGTGATGGATGGGACTTGTTTGTCCTATGGTCACAGTGGCACTGCTTATGGCCATAGGAGTGGCTTGCTTCATGATAGTTTTTTACTAGGCTAACTACGGAAACTATCATTGTATTAAAACACGACTTTGATTATTATGTATGACCAGCTGGCTATGGAGGCTGGCATCCCCAGGTTGGCTACATATTTGAGAGATATCATATTCTAAGATATCACTTGTGAAGCTTGGGTTCACATCACTTGCTGTGGTTTGTTAAGTCCAGAAGTTTTATTTCACTGGTTCACATTGCATCTTCTTTTGATCCCATGCTCCTCATCGATCTCTTGGATGAGTTTCTACTAACAAATCTCCTGGGAGATTGATTGACCAAGTAGACCAAATATTTTATGGCAAATACTGTGGTCTTTACATCTTCAGAATAAAATCTACTTGAGAAACCAAATAAATAGCAAAGGATCATTTGGTAAGCATGGGGAAGAAAAAAGAGAGTTAGATGACTTCTAGATATTGCTGCACTTATGCTATATTTTAACTGAATAGTTTTCTCCTCCTTTAGATTATGAGGTACTTTATCCACTGTTAATATTTAATTGGCTATCATGACCTTACATATGTACTATTCAAATGCCTATAAATTAAATCTGACAATTGACCAGTGGAACATCTCTCTTTTTGTAGTCTTACAGATAAAATAACTAAGACCTACAACCAATGCAATGGCCATTGAAAGAAATAGTAAATAACAAGTGACAGAGAAGGAGCAATCAGCACATACCAATACATCAGCTGTGCTGGTACCACTATTCCATCTTTGTGGGTGTGTCTAGTTCCTTTAAGGACTATATTAAGAGGCTAGCTTTTATTCCATCAATGTTCTTTTGAGTTTATACTTTTACATTCCCAGATCAAATAATGTTAAGTCCCCACTTCCTTAGAAAGGTTATAGATAAGTAAAATGAGAAAGATTAAGATGAATTAGGACCATTAGGACATGACAGGTGACCCTAGAATATTAACTGCATTTGGCAATAGAAGACGAAACAGCAGGATCTTATCCAACATCCTGATAAATTGAGAACTAATGTATACCTGAGACTATCTGTGGTAGAAGGGTGTCTCTCATGTTACCAGGACATAGTTGTGCTATACTTTCCAGACTCCAAGTTAATTCATGCCATTTAGAATATATCAATAAACAAACAAACAAACAACACTTTAGTTAACTGTGAACACTATAGAAAAAAGTTTTTAAGTTGTTTTATAAGTAAGTAAAAGGAACAAGTCTAGAAGACATTAGGTTTTCTAAAATGAAAGCCAGAAAGAGAGAAGCTGAAGTTCCTTACAGAGGATGTGATAGATGTGTTCCTCCAGGGGCTGCTTCTGAACTTCACTCCAGTGGGACCAACTTGAATCACGACTAAAGAGTGAGCCACTCAGACCTGAGCTTTTATTTCTCACATGAAGTCACATGACCTCATCCACATGAATGGCTTTTTGCTGGTTATGAGCATTTCAGTGGCCATACTCAAAACCACAAAGGAAAACACTAAGTTAATTTTCAATGAAAAGATATAAAATATTTGTCACAAATCTCAGCTTCAAATACAAGATTTAGGCATTTGGGATATTCTCCCCATTTCAAACTACTATTTGCTACTCTTGAAAGATATAGTTTGACACACATATAAAATAGGTGCATACTGGACAAAACTGTAACTTAGACCAAAAGATCCCCCCCCCCCAAAGACATAAAAACACAACAGCTACAAATTTGTGAATAAAAAAACAAGCAGTTATGGAAAAAACAAAAATAGCTATGTTCTTGATGGACAGACTCTAGGAACTTCCTTCTCTGAATAACCACCTACATTGCATGAAAAATTAAACTATTACAGGAATGTGTATAGACAAAACAAACATAGGAAGTCCATTTTAATCCTTAAATTATCTTTTTCTTTGCATCCTCACCTTAGCAAATTTACCCCTCCTGGAACTTGAAAAAAGATAAACCTCAGAATCTAACACCCAATCTTAGATTTTTGCCTCCAGCAAGAACAGAGACAGTCTCACTTGTATTACTAAGAAAATGCCAACGTAACAAATTATTCTGATTTCAAATTCATAAACAAAACATAACACTTAAAGAAAAAAAAATCCCCTCTGTTTCTCTCCCTCCTCTTTACTTCCTCTTTCTTCTTACTCCATCAAAAAAAGACTTGAGAACTAGATTTTCCATTCATTCGTTTGATGACTTGTCCTGAGATACCCAAGCTACAGCCCAGGGCTCTAAGACTAGTTTCTACCTTCTCTAATCCCTGAAGGAGTAGGACAGACACAGCTGTGCCCTTAGTCACCTTCACTAGACAGGCTGCATTCCCATCCTCAGTCATTCTTTGAATGTTCACTGGTCTTTATAAAGTGCTACACCATCTTTTAGGGTGAGTTTAGGAAAATAGTAAAACCATTCCCTCTGCAATGGAAGATATCCACTATGAATGTGAAGTGGGACAAAATATAACTCCCCCCTCTCCAAGGTATATGTAAAGAAAGGGGTAGATAGTATGAAAGTCCTCTTCAGACAGGCCAGAGCTTGTTAAAGTTCTCTAGTCCTCACACAACATCAAGGCTATGGTGAGGATCAGAGAGTGGTGCCATGACGCCAACACGGAGAGCCTGGATCCATGGCTTTTGGTACTACGGCCAGATTTGGAGGTCTGTCATTTAAAAAGCATTGGCCAGAGGTATAAGCAGTTGTCCCTTTATGCAATCAGTTTAGTAACATTCACATTTGCCAGTTTCACTTATCAAATCTTTGGCATTTCAAATAGCTACTACTTCACAACGTCCAGGAGGAAATCTCCTTTTCTCTTAAAATCTGGGTAGGAAAATGAATGTTAAAAGATGAAAATACGTGTTTCTGAATCATGAACTGTTTAGCAAAAATAAAATACACAAGAACTAGGAAAGCTTAAGGCAAGCCATACAAAAGAAAATGCAATGGCCAAACCAAATATGAAAAGACAACCAAATTAGTAATAAAGGAAATGCAAATAGAAATGACATAGATATACCAATTTTTCATCTAGACTAGCAAAAATGTAAAAGTTGGATAATACTTTATATTGGCAACATTATGAATAAATAGATCTTCCAACATATTACTGGCTTCTGGACTGTGATAACTGATTGAGAGACTTTGACCTTGCCATCCCACTCTTGAGAATCAATCTTAGGGGAAAAAAAAGTCAACCTATAAAGATAGGTAGTAAATATTTACTGCAGCATTGTTGGTAGTGGTACAAAACTATAAAAACCTGTCCATCAGTAGAGGAATAAATAAAACAAGTACAGTGTACCCACAGTGCGTACTATTTTTCAGTTATTGAAAATAATGACCAGAAAGAATATTCATTGTGTATTGTCAAATGGGAAAAGCAAGTTATATATAATCCATTTAGGGAGAGGGATAAAAATTGTTTGGGAAGGCAATCTTGTGTAAGCAGTCTTTGGACCCCCACTTAGCCAAATCAGAATTGGCCTTGGGCCTGGAACAATTCCTACCAAGAGATACAGAATCCACATCGCCTGTGTCAGCTTGGTTTATCAGTTTGTAAGGGAACATCTTTCTCTATGTTGGGCTCAGTATGTGTTCTTTTGTTCTGTATGTGTTCTTTTGTTCTGCTTATGTGTTGATGGCCCTCCTTAGAAAGGAGGCCCCAAAAAGCTCTCTCATCCTTCCATCATGTGAGGACACAGCAAAAAGATGGCTAGCTATGAACCAGGAATCGGGATCTCACCAGACATGAATCTACTGGCACCTGGATCTTGTACTGTCCAGCTCCTAGAACCGTGAGATAAAAATATGCATCATTTAAGCCACCTGTCTGTGGTATTTTTGTTCTAACAGCCTGAATGGATTAAGATAGCATGTAATTGTTAAATTTTTTAAAAAACTTGTATTACAAATCGAATTTTAAATATAAATAAAATCTAAATGAATTAACACAAGTTGAAAATCTTAGATTTGGCATCAGATACTGTCTATCTCTGTCAGTTTTTGTAAGTAAGATAGTAATTAAATCCTGGCTGTTTCTTTTTTGAAGTATTCCTAAAAACGATGAATTCTGTGGTTGTAAATACTGTCTCATAGCTGGGAGTCTTTCCTAACATCTAACTCAGATTACTCTCACTACAATCAAAGCAACTGCCTCATTCCCATTCAGGTCAATCAACCAACGCTCATTTCTTATTATCTTTTTTCAACTGTATCTTTGATGTGATATTATTATGCTTCAATAATATTAACTGGGATGTTCAGCAAACTATTATTGAAGACAAACAACAAAAAACTGAAATATATTAAATGTCCAAAAATGAAGGCTTATTTATATGCTTTATGGTAAATCTATACAAGAACACATAAAATATCATTTTCTAGAAAAACAATTCATGATAACATCAAAAGCTCAAAATAGTTATGTTGAAATATATGAAACTCTTATTTCAAATTCTGTATCAAATATTATATAAAGTACATATATTTTATATGTGTAGACAGAGTATTAGGAGGAAATTCACAAAAAAAACTTTTAAAAAATATTACTGGTACATGGATTTATAGGTAATTTTTTTCTTTTCTTTCTAACTTCTTTTCTGTATTCCTCAAATTTTCTAAAATAAATATATATTTTTAACAAATGTGGATCTTTCTGACAGCTAAGTAGAGGGCCAGGGGAGGGAGGGAATAATTGGGGAAATTGTTCTATGAACAATATAGATGTCTAACCCATGTATTGTATACTTGAAACTAATTTAAATAAATAAATTTATTATTTTTTTTAACATAGATCTTTCTCTATTGGGGACCCTACATCATACCTAATCGAACTAAGGGTAAGCTGGTCTATAACATCACAGTAGAACGTTTAATGGATTTTCACTGGGTACAGAATAAAATATAACCCTTTTAGCAGATAGATCATCAAGACCAGGTAGAGTCCTTCAGCCTTTCTTTATCAGGCAGCCTACTCTCCAGCCACACCAGCACACCAGTCACTCTCAAAGCATGGGCAATTTCTGCTTCCATTCCTCTATTTGTACTACTCTTTGGCAAGTCATACAGTCTATCCTCAAAGCCCAAATCAAATGGTTCCTACACCATGAACCTGCTCTCTCAATTAGCTGCTTGTTCATATGTCTTACCAATTTGCATTGCGTCCATCCTACCATTTATCACATTGAATTTAGTGTTTATTAGTCTTTAGCTATGAACTCGTTAAGAGTAGAGACAGTCTTAATCATGTCTGAATCTCTGGCCCTTCTGAACACAGTGTGATATAGAATAGGTGCTCAAATCTATTTAATGAATAAGCGAATACATAATTAAATAAGAATAAAGTATAACTTCATGTCCCATGAAATCACAGAGAATTATTGAAACCTCTGTCCAAAAATCACCAAGTAGGAAAAAAAGCAAGAATCACTGAATAGGCAAGTTTTTTCTGAGAGTATCACAGTTTGGGAAGAAAACCTGTCCCGCAATTAATTGCAATTAAAAATAAAAATCAAAGGCCATTTAAAAAAAACCTATACTCAGAGAAGATTGATTTTTATATACAAGAGTAGAAAAAAATAGGTTGTCTTTTTAACTATAAAATGTTATCACCAATGTACAGGAGATATTTAAACCATTAAGTATCTCGCTCGGCTCAGTTTTGGTATCACTGGGAGGCATACATACACATTTCTAAATTGGAAATGATTTTATTTCAAATATAGAATGGTGAAGGAGTATGAATGAATAAATCTGAACATATTCAAACCAAGTAAACTAGATCCATGCAAAGTGGGTCTGGATTTTAGAAAGTGTCTGAGGGGTTGATGTCTTTGGAGACCAGCTGGGCAGAGACAGAGAGAACACACAGTCCCAAAGTTCGGCTGCCTTGTGAGAATGTTCTGTGTATCTCTCAGACAGTGCTCGTGTCCCTACTGAAATCAGAAAACACACAGCCTTTTTCCACTCTAGAGATGACTTCTGATGAACATCTAAGAATTAGGTCATGTTGAATCATTGAGAAACTAAGTATATCTTTTCTTTCTATTTCTGAAAACAATTCTGATATTTTTAATGGAATTTTTTTCAAAGAAAATATGTACTTAAATCTACCTGTGGTTAGTGCAACTGTAGTCAATTTTCAACACCTTTTTAACAAACAACTGAATTCTAGAACTGATTTTAAAAAACAGAAGCTCAAACTACCTTAAGAATTTACTAATGGAATTTATGGCATGCTAAACATAGAAGCAGGAAAGGGCCCAAGTCCTCTTTTAAAATTCTTCCCAGTTGGCAAACAAAACTAAAAATAAATGAGTCTGCAAAAATAAGATGTCTGAAAGAAGACTTTTAATAATAACCATTGGTTTTGAAAAAGTATGTTCCTTTTAAAGATGCGGCAAGTTTAAAAGGGTCTAGCAACTACAGAACATGTGATGACTGCTGGCTCTCTCACGCGTCCCCAGGAACCCAGCCCAGGTAGTTGGGTGGTAATCAACCCACGAAGAAGATTTCACTTAACAACAGAACAGTGTGGATACAGAACCAAAGTCGAGCTGTAAAAACTGCCTATGACTCCAAAGTATTTTTATGCACTGTCATTTTAAAACTTTTATCAACATCTGATTTCCAATATTTTGTGATATAAGTACTCAATCAGAGCACATTTCATGTTTGTATTTAAGGCAACATTAATATAAACATTTTTTTTTCTTTAGAGGTACACTTGACTTGAAATAAGACTCTATATGCAGAATTTAACAAGTGACTTTTTCTTAGTCCTATGTGTCATTCAAATATTGGCAATTAGCAAATCATACAAATCTATCAATAAATTTTAGGTTGTATACTGGTAAAAATTAAAATCAACAAAATTCAGTCTTAGACCTTACAATCTACGATACAATAAACTAGTTGAGTAGTTAGAATTGCTTAATTAAAAAAATATCCTTTACTTTCTCTTTAGAATCAAGGAAAAGTTATTTTTCACCAGAATTAGATTTAGTTTCATTGCAGTGTCTAGATTCTATAAGTTCTTTGTCTCTTTAAGTTTCAGATGAGGTCAGTAATGTTAGTATGTTAACATGTTCTTTTTCCTAAGGATGAAGTAAAATCAGCCTCATCCTTTTTCACTATGACTATTTAGTTCTATGGGTTTCAACCTGGGCACTACTGACATTTTGGGCTGGAGGGTTCTTTGTTGTGTGTTGTGCATTATAGAATGTTCAGTGGTATATATGGCCTCTAACTGCAAGATACCAGTAGTACCCATCCCCCCAGGTATGGTTACTAAAAACAGCTCCAGACATCGTCCAATGTCCCTTGTGGAGCAAAACGATGCTCACTGAGAATCACTGAGGAAGCTCTGCTCTGGCACAGAGACAGCTCTGTGTCTACAATTACGTCTCTGGACAGGAGCTGGCACTTGTGTTCACAATGTGTCAGGCACTAGGCCAGGGGTTTTATGCACATTAATTCACTGTAGGTTTTGAACACTTCGCAGAACAACTAAGACAGTAGTACAGAAGACTCAATTGCCTTAAAGGGTTTAAAGCAAGGGAAGAGCCTCCCAGTGGCTGAAAACTTTTTGCTTGCACCAACCGTAATCAGGATTCACTGGAAACTATCACAGATCTCTGTCCCTGAAGGCAGACAGGCCTTGGGCTCCTTCTCTCTGAGAGCAAAACAGAAATCAAGATCACACTCAGATTAGTAAAAGAGCCAGAGTCTTGGCTTGAAGCTCAGGGACAATCTCAGTCCCTGGTAAGGCTTTGACAATGTTGACCCTGGCCTCGAATCACAGGCTCATTCAGAGGTCCATGTGCTAACTAGTCACTTTGACCAGTGGCAATTGCCCAACCTCACCTTTGTGGATTCCAGCAATGAGCTGTGTCCCCTCCCTCTTTTATTTCCTTTTTTTTTTTTTTCTGGAGACACTAGTGACTCTACTGTTTTAGGTAATAGGCACTCAAATGCCTTTTTAGACTCTTTGAACATAGATGGTGCAATCTCTCCACCTCTGAGGTTTAGTGAGCTTCAATTCCCTTTGGACATTTCCACTTTACCAATTATGAACTCCTTCACTTGCTTAGTTCCTGCCACTTCTCTGAATTCTTAGCATTAAAATTAAAGGAAAAGCAACTTAACAAATGGTTCTTATCTTTTGGGGGTACATCTTAGTTGAGAGGCATTCTTGTTTCAGAAGTGCGGTCTAACTTCACAAAAATATTACATTATATGTTATTTTAGAAATAGCAAGTTTTCATGCTTGATTAGTACTTTTATTATATTCTGCTTTGGGTACAAAATAGACTTTACTTTAAAAAAATTCTTTCAACTATTCTGCCTCTTAAGAATTCTGAAACTTATCTTCAAAAAAAGTCTTTACTTTTGGGCCTGGCAGGGAGTTAAACAAGGAGTGTCTCCTGCTTTAGGAGACAAACGTTTCTCTAAAATGCTCTCTGGTAGAAAAAGAACTCAAAATAGACATGAAAATGAGTTTCAGAAAAACAAGAAAAGTTACATTTCTTGCATTACTGAGCCTGTGAACTTGACTTATTCCCACTCTAGACTGAACTGATTGCTTGGTGCATGTGTGTGGTTTAGAACTACTTAATTAGAGATTATGAAAAGACCTACCAAGGTGAAAAACTAAAATGATTAAAGGGTTTGGAAGGTGAAAGTAGTAACATGTAAAAACATATTTTAGTCTGGAAAAGGGACATCTGTAGAGACTTCACATCGGGAGGCGTGTTAAAAGGAAAAGGACAACAGCTGTTCTACCAGCATTCGTAAGAAGGATGAAATAAATTTCAGCGAGCACGATTTTGATTCTGTTTTAGGAACTATTTCCAGATGACAAATTTAATGTAGCTCCTCATGGTCTAGAAAAGATTGGGAAAATCTTTTCTGGAGATCCCTAAAGGAAGATTCATCACATAATTATTCTGATTGAAGGCACAGACTTGGCCAGGTATCTCTGAGGAATAGTTCAAGGTGTTTTGTTTTGTTTTGTTTTAATTTTCCTATCTCGTGATTTAGGAATGTGACTACACCGTGGATACCAAGGTGAATAAATTCTAATGCTGGGTTTGCCACTAACGGGGTAAACGGTTCTGAGCAGGATTCTTATTCATTCTCACCTCTGTGTCTCATGTGTAAAGTAAGGGGGACAGCATGTCATACTTAGAAATATGTTTAGATACACAGTGATGAGAGTCTAAGAATAATATCTGATATCGAATACAGAAATATGAGGATTAAAGGAAAGTTCTATTTTCATGGAAATTTGTTGTACAGTTTTAATGGAATCTCATAAACACCAAAGATATATAAGCATTTATTTCAAATTATTCAATGTTGTGTACTTTACATAAGTGAACAGAAAAATAACCATTTAACATGTAGTACATTTCTTAAAAATAATTTAGCAACTGTTGGTTGTACATTGAGACAGAAGACTGGCTGACAATTATTTGTTTCTTTTATTTGTAAGGCAACATACCAAAACTTGTTTACACATTTAACTGTAATTAAAGTCTTACGTTGCTGAAACAGTAATTAAAACTTTGAAACTACCTCAGATGTTTCTGTGACTAATCTAAGTTCATGTTTGATCTTACTACCTCTCTGATGGTCAGCAGGATTTAAAGATATGAAATGAAGATTTAAAATAGAATACAGAAAGTTTTAAAAACAACAACTTTAAAAATTATGGAAAGCCTATCTTTCCTTGTTTTCTCGAGCCTTGGATGATTCATACACTTAGAGCATCCTTGCACGTCTGTGTTTTTTTTAAGCTCCACAGGTGACACTGATAGGCAGCCAATGTCGAAAACCTCTGATTTTAAATAATATGATATGATATAAGTGGCACCACTGTAAGTGGCAAATATATGTATTCTTCCTCTTTTTTTTTAATTAGGAAGCAGAGACAGGGCAAGCACAGGGTGGGAAGCAGCCCAATGCCTCCTGGTAAGAATTCAGGACAGGGGCAGTCATAGGCAGGCATATCGCTGTAACCTGGCCTAAGTCCAATGCAACAGAGATACAAAAGGTCAGTCCTTCCATACCATAATCACCAGGTTTTCCAAGTAAGATCGGCAGCCCCAGGAAAATCTCCTTCTTCTGTCACATGCCTGCAACTGCATGAAGTAGACCTGTGCCACTGTCTCATGTGACAGCCTTCTAGAACAGTCTGGATTGCCACAGCCACCTGTATCAGCAGATACCAGCACAGTGCCTTCTACTGGGAACCAGCTATTGGAAGACTTGTTCTAAGTCCCGGAAATACATACAATGATTATCACAGTAGACAGGGCCTCTGCCCTCATGAAGAAACACATGCTGTGCAGACAAGCAGCAACTTAGCCAGTTGTGACTACAACAGAGCACTGAGACAGAGTGACTAGAGACACACCTTCAATAGTTTGAGAGTTTGGAGAAATACTCTCTAAGATAGGTCAGTTGAGCTGGCCCAAGATGGAGTTGCCATGTCAAACTCCAAAAAAAAAAAAAAAAAAAAAAAAAAAAAAAGAGAGATTTCCAAAAAGAGGTAATAGCTAGTTCAAAAGCCCTCTGGTTAAAAACGTCTCTAACATCAAAGGATCAAATGATGCAAGTGCTGATTAGGGTAACTCAGGATGACAATGCTGTTTGTTTAGTATTATCAGGGAATTCCACAGAAGTGTCTTTTCCATAAATCTAAAGTTTACTGAACGCTAAACTATTTAAAAACTACTCATTTTATACAAAATGTTTTTCACTGAGGGGTGACACAAAAGTTGGAGACATACTTCTTATCTCCAAAGAACAGAAAAGAGATCCTCAATGTACCCAGCTAATACAAATCAATAAAGAATGTATTAAATAATGGCACATGGTTTAGACTTTGGTCTAAACAAATAAAGAATGTGTAATTCAGTACTGAATTCTGAAGATCTTCATAGAGATAATGCTGTTTGAGTTTGGTCTTACAAAATAAGAGATTTTGACAGGTAGAGATGGGGAGGGAGATCTTGTAGGGAAGAGTGTTGGCAAAGTATCAGAACCAAGAAAGTTCAAGAATGGTGAAAGAATGAAGAGATGCTTGACTAGCTGGGGTCGGGCTTTTAGGGGAAGGTGGTAAGAAACATACTGAAAAGGATGTTTGTCCAGATCATAGAGGATAGAATTGCAATAGAGAATGGAGGCCGTAGAGAAACATAGAGGGTTTTGAGCAGAGAAATGATAACACAAGAGATATGCTTAAGGGAAAAAACACTACTTTTCTGATGCTACATAGAACTTCATGGATGACTGCAGGGGCTTTTCAACAGCATTAAACAAAAAGCTCAGGAACGCTAAGAATGTAACGTTGGTGTTACTTCCAGATCTCTCCCTGCTGTCAACTGCCATTTCTAAGTGATTACAAACCAGAAGTTGCCAAGGGAAACGAAAAAGTCACACTTAAACCTGTAATATAATTGAGTAAATAAGTCTGAAAAGTGGACCCAGTCAGGTCTTAGAATTAAAAGGCATGGGACCTCGTTTGAGCTGTGTTTTTCTTTTTGTTGTTGTCATTTTTTACTTTTCAGAAAACTTATCCACAGAAGTCTATGGCTATCTAAATTGTGATGCTCTAAGAGAACTGATCTATAAATTAAACTGTTGTCAGTGCCATCCTCCAGAAAAACAAGGCCCCTTTGGGTTGTGCACTCTTTGAAGGCCTGGTATGGCCTTAATCCGCATGAACTCCTCAGCTCACTCTGCAAGGCTCAAGGAAGAGCTGCTGCACAAGGAACATGTAACAGCTTCGCACCCTTACTAATGCTCACATTGAAATGGAGAGGGGGAAATACATACCTACAGTCTAATGTATATATTTTATATATTTTTTCTCCTATACGTATATGTTTTTCATGTGTTTTACATATGTATGTTTTCTAAGTATATATGCATTTTATGTTTCCTTTATATATGTATACACACACACATGCACACACACGTATGTTTTCCACACATAGAAGTTTTTTTGCATCCTTCCTCAGCAGTCCTCAGCTGTGTGCGCTACCTGAAACTATGTCATCAAAGAGAAGATTCCACACACAAGAAGTCACAGAAAGATTGCTTGAGGATTTGTCAGCCCTCCTTCAGTCGAATGGTTCTGCTATTTTTCCATCACAGTACTCCTGAGGGCTATGACACACCAACCACCTCAGGAAGAGTGACAGTGTAGCAATGACCTTCAGTAGTGAGAACAGACACGCCCCTGATCCCACCTACCCAGGAAAGCAAATCAGACAGAATAGGGAAAAGGGGAGGAGGGAAATGGGAATGGAAAAGGGGAATATAAACATAGCATTTGAAAAGAATTCCTTAAGTCCTTCCATTATACTCTGTCCCATAAACTGAGAATCACAGTATAATTTAAGAACATGGCCTTTGGAGTAAGATGGACATAAATTTGGTCCTAGCAACACAATTATTAGCTGAATAATCCTGGCTATTTCATTTAGCTGCTCTAAGCTTCACTTTTATCATCTGTAAAATAGAGAAAATAATAGTAACTACCTCAAACAGTTGTTCGGAGGATTAAATGAGATTAAACTATATAAACTGTTGGTTACCATGTCTAACACATAAGGATAACGAATAAGTGGCAGCAATAATTATCATGAACAGTCAGGCAGAGCTGAACTGTGCTGTCAGTGCTCTTATAATTAAATGTTTACCATGGACGGCATGGAAGCTAATAAAATCTTTCAAGAAATCAGGCGGGACACTTGTGATAGACTCAGCTGCCACTAGAGTGGACAAACGTGGGCCTGGCTTCATCAGTAAGGCATGCGAGGGAGTCAGGTGCAGAGCACGAGGGAGGTGAGTCCCAAAGGTCAGTGTAGACTGAGGCCTGCCACCAAAGCAGACCACAGCAAAGCACTTGGTCGGTGTTTAAAACCATAGCTAATATCCTCTTTCCTCTCTGGACTCTTTATTGACACTTAGAAAAGTGGACTCAGCCCTAGCTGGCCAGTTACCAATGTGGGAAAGAAAAATCAATGCCTATTTCCTTAGAAATGAAGCTAGGCAGCAGATACACTCCCTGTAAGGTTCTGCTGCACGAAAACCCAAGCCTTGCTATGTTCTTCAGGAGGGGTTAGTAGATGAAATAAGAGCCCTCTGTCAATGGCACATCCCCTGGTAAGTAGGTGATGTCACAGCAGGTTTCTTTCCACTAAAGGGACAAAGTCTGGATGAGTCACATCAAATCTTCATGTCCATTTCCCCTCCCCTTAATAGACTGTGTTTCAAGTTACCAGAAAGTACATTTTGAGACGCAAAAACACAGTTTTCTACAGATTAAGCCAAAAGAACTTTATGGAGCTAGGACCAGCTGCCATTAGCATGAAGGGCAGGTGTGGGTATGATTAGGTGATAGTCACATCCCCTCAGATAAATATTTGATGTCCTGAGCGCTAGTCAGTTCATCACGAAAACAAAAATTTCCACTTGAAATCAAAGCCAGTCTCAGCTTCTCCCACTATATTCATATAATGAAGTCTTCGAGGGAACGATGAGAGGATGCAGGTTTCTCCTCCAACAGTCCGTTAATGAAATTATCAGGAAAGCTGGTGGCTACGTGGTAGCTATGTTGGATCTTTCATTGATAATTTTGTACAAATCTTTAGTAATTCTATTTTGATTCTGCCTTAGAATTGCCTAGTGCCACATGTTCTTATACAGTGTATATACTGTTCTTTTTTTTTCTTAAACTCATTAAAAAAAAATTGTAATAGTTCATCATGACAAGGTATGTTGCCGTCCAACGAACAGAATGAAGGAGAAAGAAACAGAGGTATCTGAAGGCCACTGAGGACTGAGACATGTCCCACAAGTGCCTATTTCCCCCTTTGCTCAGAGCTCTCTCTCAGATGATAGGAAGAGAAACACGCTCAGAGTATGTTTGGTCTTATCCTCAGAATACCTGCACTTCATTTCTCTGTTTTGACAAACTGCATGTGAGAACAGCCAGCCAAATGGAAAAGACTGCTATTTTTGAACATCTGTATTGTTGCACCACATTGTTTCAGTTATAGGAAAAATACCATTTGTTCGATTTTGAACACATCATTATTCCTTCACCTTTTCCTTTTGAAATTGAGGGAAAAGAAGTAAATCCATATTTACATGGAACCTAGAAAAGGACATTTGGTTTCTCTCTTCTTCATTAAAAAAAAAAAAAAAAGCGTGGAAAACTGCTGTTTGTGTTCACAGAAACACATCAAGCAAATGGACAATGGGTGAGATGCAAGAGTCAAAGGACAATTTGTTCCTTTGCAAAATCATCCAGCAGGAAATAAGGCTAGGAATATTATTGAGATTAAAAAATGGAGAAAATATATTTGAACAAAATAACCAACACACACACACACACACATGCACACGCATGCATATACAAACACACCAAAAACAAAACAAACCTGAAAGTCAAGAAAAATTATTCAACTTGAAAGAAAATGTTAGTTATATTTTGGAAGACACTGAATTTAAAATCATATTAAGATTCCACATAACATCGTATGCTATAATATAAATTTTATAGTCAATATGTAGAGTGGAGACAAGACTGATTCCCTCTTGTTTCCTTGGTATAGTAAAAAAAAATATACTAAGTACTTCATAAAAATTCTAAAACATGCTAATGTAATCTCGACGGCCCTCAGTCTCATCAATTTCCTGTCATCATCAGTTTGCTTGTTGCAGTGGCTCCCATATGCCACTTACTTTGAGACTGTTTCTAGGACTTATTCTGAAAATGGAGCACCAAAAGCAGTAGTCTGCTTTGTTTGAGACTGGTCACAAGTTTGGTGTCTTATTTTTTGACAGACCTATGAACCAAGAAAAGCATATTAATTCTTGCCAGTCACAAAGTCACAGCTAGTAGAAATAGTTCAAATTATGAATAGCACTGTAGTTCACAGAAACTACTTCCAGTCTGACCCTTTCAGTTACTATGTCTTCAGCTATAGAAAGAAGTGACATAAATGTCTTAAGAACAGAAAGTCTGCCACGTTGGTAGAGAAGTCTAGTAAGGGAAGGAAAATGGAAATGTGAATTTTAGAAGTCCCTATAATTTGACTTTCTGCACTTTGGCATACCCTTTTTGTTAGCTGTTTTGTCAACTGTAAGTCATTGTTACTATTGCTTTTACTTCACATTCTTCTTTCTTTGCTGCTTATTAAATAACTTGAAAAAAATGGCTCAATTGATTTTTAAATACCTATGTAGTCAGGCAATAAAATTAAGTTCCTACAATATCAGATTTGGAGCTATTTCAGAGTTAAAAGGAAAGTAACAGTGAAGTTGGTGAAAAGAGTTGCATGGAAAAGTACTAAGACAGAGACTGCCAATCCTCCTCTGCCCTTTCTCCATGTGATTGACTATTGTACGACAACACCCACAACATCAAGGCATCAGTGTTAGTCACAAGGAAAAAAATAAGTTAGATTGAGAAAAATAAACTTAATGGCAAGATATAACAGCCTTTCTTTCCTAATAAATATCTAAAAATGTTTTTATACACATCTTAAATTAGGTGTATAAACAGAGTTCATTTTCCATCTTCTTTCTGAATATCTTTGTACCCAAATCTAGTTAGATATTACATACGTTATTTTCCTTTATGGTTGAAGTATTAGTCAGGTTTTCAAACACTTCCACTTCGCATGCCTGCATTCAGCCACCTCTGTGCCTATGACCCACACCAATCCTATCTTTGAAACAGAGTACACAACTTCTCTTACTGGTCCCAGGAAGAATTAACTTAGCATGTTGCCCAACTGGGGGTAATTATCATAAGAGAATATACTGGTTTCATTTGTATGGAAAGTCTTCTTTTTCCAACTTGAACATATAATTTTAAAGTCTAAATTGGAAAGATTATTCAATAATGCTTAGAGCAGAGGTGAAATCAACTGAGATACCTTCTATTTATACCAAGATAACCAGCCTTCTCATGCCAATCCCAACTGTTGGAGAAAAATCCTAACCACAACAGCAGAAAAAGTATTTTGCCTCGGTTAAATTAATTCTCTAAAAGTATCACAGAGTTTTGTCTAAGACTTAAAACTACCTTAAGAAACCTATTATCAAGATGTCTTACATAAGCTGGCCTTACTTGCATGGACTCAATGAAACAAAATGTACCTAGGTCTGGATTTGGCCTCCCTGAGTAACCTCCTTTTTGGCCGAGTGGAAATCCTCTCACCATGGAATGCCGTGCATGCAGTTTTGATAGAAGCCCTTTAATGCAGTATCTTTGTCAAACTATAGGTCACTACCCCATTTAGTGGGTCATTAAGTCAATTTAATAGGCTGTGACCAACATTTTAAAAATGAAATAGACTAGAACAGGGAAGAAATTATTAGGAATACACATAGTTAAGGGTAAGTAATCTTTCATGAAGTTTTGTTTCAGTTATAGCCACTATTATATACACACTCACATACACACACACATGCGCACGCGTGCACACACACACACACACACACACACACACACATGATGAGGCTGCTTTTAGCTATACTCAGGACACTGCTTTTGGAGGAAGAATCAACACCACATGAAGATAGATCCACTGAAGGATAAAAAATTGTTATCCACTTGGATAACAAGTTGATGACACAGATATCTTAACAGAGGAGAGAGGCACTGTAAAGTTACCACTGGAGTCATTATTTTTCTCAGCTATGGTAACTTGTTCAAAACCTAACCAGCTGTGAAGGCTTTGGTGAAATGCACAATATGCTTGCATAACTGTAGGATATCTTATTAAGTAGGTGATGCCATAAAACCTGGACACTTCCAAAATAAGATCCCTAATAATTACTCTCAAATGTGAAATGCTCCCCTTACTCCTTCTGCCAACATCCAACTAAAATCCTTTGTTCTTCAACACCATAAAAAACCTTGGTTCATGAGGAGGTATAAAAATAAAAGTGAATTTGATAGTTTCTGGATTTAAGATAACACAAGATCGGTTACTTTTTGGCAATGTGTGTGTGGGTACATGTACATATATAATTATATATACACGTACTTTTTGCCACTGATTGACAAAAACAGCATCATATTTTTATACTCCTCTGTATCTTGCTGTATCTTAATAATTTATACTAAATATATGTGCCAAATGGTACAGTTGTAATTCATTCTTTTAAACGACTACTGAATATTTCATGGTAAGCAAATACTGCATGAATTCAAACATAGTCCTTTTAATAGACATTTATTTCACTTTTTTCTGGGTGAGTAGGTATCTACTATAATTAGTGCTGCAAGGAATACCTTTGTACATGTATCATTACATAAGTTAGTTTTAGTTTCAAAATATTCCAAGAGAATTTCAATTTCAATAGATGGTGCGTATTGTTTTCCAAAAGGAATCCAGAACGGGGACATTTTCTTTCTTCTTCCTTCTGAGCAGTGGAGTTATACTTTTAACTTCTTGCCTATCCAAGGTATAGAACACAATATCATACTGTTACTTAAATCTGCCTTTCCCTAGAATAATTAAAGGATTTTTTCACATGCAGTTGGCCAACTGGATTTGTTCTTCTGTAATTATCCATTCAAATTACTCGCCTATTTTTCTTGATATATCATTAATTTTTTCATAATTTATTGATATTAATCATTTAACTGCAATATGCAATAAAATTCTTTCTCTCATCTACTTCTTATCATTTGGATTTGATAATTTTTTGTCATGAAAAGATTTTATAGAATAAAATGTCTATTGTGGTTTTTTTGTACCTCTGTCCTCTTGGTTACAACAGTCCCCCAGTTATTACATTGTAAATAGTCATTTGATTTTTCTTTTAATATTTGCATTGTTTTATTATTGTTAAGACTGTAATCCATATGAAGTTAATTTTGTAAGGCACAGAATGAGAGTCAAACTTTATTTTTTTTCAGTTAGTCAAATGTACTAGTATTTGTTATTAAATAAAACATATTTCTCACTGAATGGCATATATTAAATTTCACACTATCCTAAGATCCATTCTGGACTCCATTTTGTGGTACTTACCTATGGCATCAATTCCATGCTGTTCTGATGAAAGCAACTTTATGGTATATATTGATAGTCCATAGGCAACTCCTTCACCCCACCCAGTTATATTATAATGCCTTATCTAGTCTCACACATTTATTTTTCTGCAGGTACTCTAGGAGCATTTTATACAATTCCAAAATACCTTTGTTGAGACTGTAAATGGAATTACATTAATATAGTTATTAATTCATCTACTGAAAATTTCTCCTTGAATCAATTTGGTAGTTTATGTGTTGCTATATTTCCTCTTGTTCAGGGGCCAGGAAACTGCAGGCCAAATCTGGCACTCAGTGTATTTTTGTAAATAAAGTTTTATTGGATCATAGCTATGCCCACTTGTCTTTATAATATCTATGGGTCCTTTGTGCTACAGGGACAGAGTAGTTGTGAAAGAGACTGCATGACCCAAAAAGCCTAAAATATTTCCTGTATTGTCCTTTATAGAAAAAGTTTGCAGGTCCCTACATTAGGTTTAAAATTTAGTTTCCAAAAAGTTATATGTGGTATTCTCCAGCTTCTAAAATTTCTTCACTATTTTAGTTATGTTTCTTTTTTCATTTCTAACTTTGCTCTTGTTTTTCTGGAAACAGGTTTGCAAGAAATTTGTAATCTTCCAAAAATTAACTTTGGATTCATTTATCCTTTCTGTTACTCTTGTTGCTGATGTTTCTGATTTCATTAATTTTCGCTTTGATATTTTAAAATTCTCTTAAAGTGTACTTTTTTTCTAGTATGTAAGTATTAACTTGTATTATTTGTAGCTACTCTGTGTCTCACAGATTTTAGAGGGTCCCTTTCATTTTTTTCTGGACAGTTAAGAATTTCATTTTGATTTTACCTTTGGCCCAAGTATGTTCCTTAATTCTTAAGTTGTGAAAATTTGAGGGTTATATTTTAATATTTATTTCTAATTTTGCTAGACAGTAATTAAAGAATGTGGTCTACAAAAGCTCTTCTTAATGTTTTAAGGTATTCTTTGGGCAAAGTAGTTCGATAATTTTTCTTAGTGTTTCACAGCACCTAGGGAGTTAGAGAAAAACATAAAGTTCTATAATATATCCTATTAAGTCAATTTAATGCGATTGTTCGAGACTCTTCTGTCTTTAACTAACTACTCTCTACTCATTAAAATACACAACTACAACACTGAATTTTTAAACAATTCTCCCTGCAGTTGTGATAGCTTTTGATTATGGATTTTTAGCTGTTATGCCATTTGGGCACAGAAGTTTATGGCTTCACAAATTATACCTCTTTTTACTGTTTTGTGCTTCCTTTCCAATATAGTTATTGTTCCTCATGCTTTTATTTTGTTGGTTCTTTAGCTTGAGGATTTTGTCTATCTCTGTCTTCCTTTCACCTTTAAAAAATATTAAATATATTTCTTACATCTCATCTATGTTATTATTTTTATGCCAATGGTCTCTCCCTTTATGTTGGGGCATTTAGACTTTTTATATTTTAATATAGCAATGGTATACTTGATTTTTTTCCTATTTTATGTTTATAATTTAGTTTATTGTTTTCTCCTTTTTTTCTCTCTCTTTTGCCAGCTTGGTAAAGTTCTGTTCATTCCTTTTTATCTCTCTTGTTAATCTATAAGTTCTACACTCTTTTCAATTCTATAAGCTGTTGCATTCCCTTCACAAATACTTGTATTAAAATCTTCTGAAAACAGAATGACTAATGCTAGTAATCAGAAATAATCGAATATTTGCTATCATATAAAGAAAATACCAACTATTTCTTCCTTCCAAATATGTTATTCTTACATTGCCTTCCTTTTGCCTTGATAAGATGAGAGCTTGAATTATCTCTCTGGCTGGATATGCCTGCCTCTGCTGCGAAATCGCAGGAGCTGGCCTCCTCAGTGCCAGAGGCACAATATGTGACTAGTTTTATCAGTCAGAAGACTGTCCAGGAGATCTGCAAGAGCAGAGAGGTAGAGGCCTCTCTTCAGCCACTTCCGCTGTTCTGGCAGCCATGCACAGTTGGAGACATTAGCTTTCTCTGGAGGAGGTCCCAGTGTTACCCACTAACTTCACCGCGTGACCGACCAATCCATTTTGCTGCTGCAGACAGGAGTGGGTATAGCACAGTTCTGGAGCCAATGGCTAGAGTAGCAGCTTGGTGACAAGGCAGGTTCCGATGGCAGTGGCTTTTTATTTTTTAATTTAATTTTATTATTAATTTCAAATATACAGTATATTCGTTAGACATTTATGTAATTTATAAAATGAGCAGTGGCTTCTTAATCCCAAATGCTTCTTAATAGTAGCGGTGGCAGAGTAGCAACACTACTCTGTAGTTTTAAGAGTTGTTCCTGAAAGTTAAGTCTAGAGTCTACTACTTCAGCTATACTATAATTCTGTGGCCATTTAATATGGCTCTGTAACAAATCCCTTCCTGTTTAAAATAGAGGGGTGGATTCTGTCCTCTGCAATTGGACCCTGAATGATACTCTCCCTTTCTCCCCATAGAACTCCCAGATTTTACTGAGATAATAATAATTTAGTACTTTTGGTTTTAGGAAGTTTCCCCTTCCATATGTCTAGTCTATATCAAGAATCTTTACCCAGTTCTTATATTACACATTCCAACCACTATCATTATCTACTTACATTCAGCCAACATTTGAGTGTCAGCGAAGTTGCTAGAGATCGGTCTTTGCAGAAAAAAAGACTGTAAAAGCTTGATCCCTGCCTTATTGTTTTATAGTCACGTTTCACAGATTTTAGAAATGTTTTGTAACTTTATTCTCATATAATCCAGTGATGTTTTGTTCATCGTTTTCATTAAAAGTACTTCCCTTAAAATCTTCCAGTAGAGTAATATAGAAAAATATCAATGATATAAATATGTGCTTCTATTCAAGGCCCTTGAACTGGCAATCTTCATCTATGTTTCTTCAAATAGTTATAGCCTATCATTTCTAACTAACAAACCTGGCTCCAATCTCATCATTCCACAAAGTTCTCCTGTATAGTTCTGACCTGTCTGGCCGGCCTGAACCTTCTGAATGCTTCAGTGTTTTCCAGGCACCTTTAATGCTGCTTTCCAAATATTCTTTTTATTTATTTTTTTTATTTCTTGTTTTCATTTTTATTTTTTTGTATAAGGACTGATTCCATTGGATATTGTTCAAAGTAGGGATTTGCCTTTTTGGTTGTCTTCGTAGTCTATAACATGGTGATTGGCATAACGTCTCAATATGTGTGTATATTCATATGTGGCATATAAACATTCACACACATGCACACAGTGATTTTGAACACAAGTTACTTCAATTCTCTAGGCCTCCATTTACTTATCTGTGACATGGAGATATTGTCACCTACCGCAGAGATCTATTTTAGAGAAGACTAAATGGGATCCTGTCTGGCAATGTTTACTCAGCAGTTGTCCAGAGTCCCGAGGTGAGGAAAATGTAGGGATGATGATGTCTGACAGCCATCCAGTGCTCTTAATATCCTGACCCCCTCAGATGTTCTCAGCCCAATTAACCTAATATCTTCTTTTTCCGATATACTCCAAAAGCAAAGGCTACTTAAAGAAGCTGTACCCAAAGCCTGGAATGTCATCACACATTCAGATGGCAGATTTCCTTTCTTTCTACCTTCAACCAACTCTCAAAAACCGCCCCCTCAACAATTGTCTCCTGACTGTTATAGAGTGAGCCACTTCTTTCCACCTTACTCCCTCTAAAAATGCAAATCCTATAATACTTTGCTCACGACTTCAGCTCACGACTCCCCAAAAAGGCAGCTTGTGTTTATACGTGGTCAAAAGTAACACAGCACCTTGCAGTTGGTTAGGGTTTACATACTTCCCCTGTGCTTCTGTATGCTTTTGTGTTTGCACATCTGCCTTACAGAATGCACAGTTGCTGTTTAAATTGTTTTGTATAATGCCTAGTCACGTAACATACACAAATACTGGTTAATAAAGGCCCCCGGCAGTGACTCCCTGCCTTCGCAGGGACTCTTGGTCTTTATGCTTAATTGGCTTCTAGAAAGTACAGCTGCAAAGAAGCACCTCAGTGCCTTTCTAAAGCCAGAAGTATCCTAGGGGTTGCCCAAAGGGATGATTTCGACAGGGACCGCCAGGGGAAAGGCAGTCCAAAGCCAACTTTCCAAATGAAATTCAACTGCTCAGAATCTCCCTAATGTCCCAGGGACCCCTTAGAGCCTGGAATCAATGGTCTATCCAATATTGACTTATTCCAGTTCTCCTGGAAAATCCTGGACTTTGACAACCTGAGAGAAGAGAAAAACTGCCCAAAGGCCTATGGCGCACACCATGCCAAGGTAAACTGAGAAGGCCTGGATGTTTACAGTTATCTGTGCTGATACACCTTAGCACCCATTCTAGTCCATCACTATCTCCCCAGAGTCTGTACACTGCCTAGCACACAGAAGAATTCGGCAAATGTTTGTCAGTAAATAAATGTTATCATAACATATGCTTCTATCTAGGCCTGTCTTATGTGCTAGTATAAAACACCTAAATTCTTTACCTAATCATTGTCTGATATTTAAATCCTAAGATACTAGTTAAGTCTCAGTTTGGTTCCCTCTTTTTTCTCTAGAAAACAGACAGCATGTATATGATAAGGTAAAATACCTAATTTGCCTCGACACTAAAGCTAAACTCCCCAACTGCCTTAGTTCTTTGTTGTACCCTGGCCAAAATATTTCTTGAGTTTCTTAGATAGGTCTGTTATTTAGTTCTCTCGGTCTTGGCGTTGTCACTTATGCTAATCATATAGATCACATATTGTCAAGTTTGCTAATTAATTGCTATAAATTAATTATAGATTATAATTATGACATCATATTCATTACTTCGCTCATTGCCATCAGTTTCTTCATCTTTCTAGATCTTAGAGAGGAAAACAAACAGTAGGCTTGGATCCAACTTCTAAGATTACTTTAAACCATCAAGTTTTCCCCTCGTATGGTTCCAGCTTTGTAATCCGCACAAGAACAACGCCAGCCTCCTTCACACCACAAGAAAGTACTGTGAATACTCACAATTAGATGTACTGAAAAGCATTCAGCAAATATAAAGGGCTATGGTAATAACAAATCATTTCACTGTGATTCTGTGGGCCCTCAAAGCAGGAAGCTGGTGTGATTCTGTTCTTTTATTTAAAAGAACTCTGAGGAAGCAAATAGAAAACATTGTTGACACCTGAATGTATCATTTGAAGGACCAGGGAACAGTGTTTTATATAGATGTTAAACAGTCCTAATTCGTGTTTTCAACTGAAAGCTGAATTTTCCAGAATGGGGTAATGGGGGGAATTAAAACTCTCCTTTGTGTTCTCCAATCAAGAAACAGCTGAACACACACACACACACACACACACACACACACACACACACCTTTCTTTATTTAGTTAAAACGTTACATACCACATTTAATTCGCAAACTCTAATGTGTTAGTAATTCAGTAATTTCAGGATCTTCAAGGTTAAAGTAAAATGTTGCTCAATCAAGAAAGGTTATAAGCTATGCTTGACACTGTGTCCAATTACCCACAGCAGGTGGTAGGTAATTCTGAGAAGAGACTCACTCTCAAATAAATCTGCCTTTGAAAATGTAATAGTACAAGCCTGACTTTCTGTTCTTTTCTTCCCTCCCTTCAATCTTCACTCCATAAAGTCAAATTGGCTTACAATGTCATATATGCTGAACTAATAATTACATAAAAGTAAAAGGGCTTACACAGCAGTTATTTTAAAGGACAGAGGGAAACTGAGGCATTCGATGATTCCCAAGACTCTGAGTGTAACAGTTACCCACATGAGAGAATAACAGCGGCAACCAGAGCTGTGGGTTAAAGGTGATGACAAGGCGGCATCAGGATTCTCTCTGGTGGTAGATTCAGGTGAGCTCAGACTCCAAGGAGAAAGCGACTTTCTTTGTTGAAATGGCTTTCAAACAACCCCTATTAACCAGATTGCCCATGAGATGCCACTCCCCAGAGCGACATAATCCTCTCTTAAACACCGTCTCTGAACTTATCTTAGAATGCTCTAACAATGGCATCATGCATGAGAGCAGAAAAGACTCACTTTAAACAACAGCTGCCTTCTCAACATTTCCACCCATAAAAAAGATCACTGGTATTCAGAGTAGGTTCATTGAAGGAATAGAAAAAAGAAGTTAGTACCACAGAGTGAAAATAAAGGAAGAAAAATGATCATTCTGCTACACTGAAGTCATTCTGTGAAAAGAATTTATGCCTTACATATATATCACATACTATAAAATTATCAACACTGTAAAAATAAAATAGTACAACTCACGTCATAAATCCTATATAAAAAGGGAAAAAGATGATCTGCTTGTAAAATATTTTGCAAGAATAAAAAAAAAATCAACTACTAATACTAAGGAAAATTAGCATTCATACATTGGTTCTTAGTTTACAAAGTGCTTTGAGGCACATGGAAATTGTTATAATAACTCTAACAATTGAAGGATACAATCTCTGAGCAGTTGTCTGCAACCAGGAGGCTGAGTGGGATGACCCTATGTCTTTGGGCTGCACTGTCCTGCCTTAAACAACATATGCTGAGGGTCTACTTGGGTAACCCATTGTGCTCTACAGCAGTGGTCCCCAACCTTTTTGGCAGCAGGAATCAGTGCTCCTGTGAAAATCTAATACCCGATGATCTGAGGAGGAGCTGAGGCAGTGATGTTAGTGCTGGGAAGCAGCTGCAAATACAGAAGAAGCTTTGCTAGCTCCTGCACCTGCTGCTCACCTCCTGCTGTGCTGCCTGGTTCCTAACAGGCCACAGTACCAGTACTGGTTTGCAGCTTGGGGGGGGGGTGGGGCGGGGGGGAGAGGTTGGGGATTCCTGCTCTACAGTACACAATGATGAACAAGCAACAAAACAGAGCGAAGGCATGGTGTGTTTCCTCTTGAATTTCACTGTCTTCTGGAGAACTAAATTGATCAGGAAAGTGACTCAGGAAGTTATGTTCAAAGTGGAGGACAAAACTACCAGGGATGCCTGGAATTCAGTCAGATATGTCTGTTAAGATTGAGTGGTCAGAAGAATATGAAGGACTTCAGTGTTGCATCAAAGGTCTTTACAGTTGGGTGGAAAGTATGTTTATATTTTGTAAGAGCCAAAGAAATATAAAATCCAATCAAGTGGTGTGGGAGGGTGCAGTTTTCCCTTTAGAAGTCATGGAGTGGTGGACACAGCAAGTTAAATTTCAAAGTATTCACCAGAGTCGCCGGTGAAAAACTAGTCCCAGCCCAAATCTCTGGTCCTTATGCAGGCTCCAGTGTACTCAGAAAGCTACCCCTGTCTTCTGCAAACTTAGTTCTGTTAACTGATCAAGTCTCTGTGCAGAGTATCAATGCCAGAAAGATGTAGAATCATCTACAACTACTCCACCACCACCCCCCATTTCACAAAACCCCTTCATCAACTTATTGTTTTCCTTAGCATTTGCCAACATCAAGTATACCAAGTCTTTTATTAGTTTGTTGTTTGCTTTTTGCCTCTTCTCTAGAGTATGAACTTCCTGAGGACAGAAATTTTCATTTTGGTTGCTTATGTTTTTTCCTGGAGTCTAGAACAGTGCTTGGCATATAGATATTTTAGATAATTATTGAATAAAGCAATAAATGAAAAATTAATAAATCCAAAACCGTAGAACTAGTATTTTGTAGGAAGGCATCTGAATATTTGATATTTTATATTATGTTTTAGAGAATGTGGTCTACTGAGAGACTATCAGACATAATTACAATATTAAATGTTTAATCAGGTAATCGAATTAAATGTCATTATAGAAGGAAATCCTACTAAGTTTGTAAGTGATAACAGAACACTTAAGAAAATTTCAGAGTTGTTATATTTACATATTTAATGTTTAGATTTATAAGCTTTTAGTACTTGGGAAGGTTGGCCAATTAGAAAATTAAAGTGCTTAAATATGAAATTGAGTATACCAGCTAAATTTTTGTATCAGTTGATATCCTATTTGAATACCATGCTATCCAAAGTTCCTTTAAGAGTATTAACATTTGCCAATTTTATAAATAGAATAAATTTGAAGCTGAACTTAAAAGTGTAAGTTTTCTGAACCTGACTTTAATAAATAAAATGTTAACTTTTAAATTAAAAATAAACCTCCAAATAGTCTTTTTAACAGGACAAAGGTACACACGGCCACAATATGCTATAGGTGAAAGGCTGCACAGCGCAGAGAAAAGTTCACAGGGCTGCAAGGCAGAAAAAGTTCTTATTCTAGTGCCTCCACTTGTAAGAAACCAGCCTAGGCAAATCCCCTGATGTCTTGGAGTGCTTTCATCTACAAAATGAGGAGACTGCATGAGATCATTTATTAAATCTCTCCCAACTCTAAATTATGATGCTGTTCCTTAAGGACATAAAACAGATTCGAAATGCTGTGGGAGCAGAGAAAACAGGAGGATTACTTCCAGTGGGAAAATCAGGAGCTCATTAGTAGCTGGGTGGGATCTGACAAGTTCAAAGGAGGGGAACAGTATTTGAGGTGAACAAAACCACCGGAGCGTAAGCTCTAACACGGGAAAGTAGAAAGCGGGTTTGGAAAAAGAGGAGTCAAGAGAAAATGTCCAGTAGTGAGCTAGGCATCGAGTCTCATAAAGAGAGGACTTCACCAGCATGTTGATAAATATATGTCATAACCCAGAAAGCTAATGTATTAGTAGCAGCATTTACTGTATCTGCTAGGATGTCAGAGATAGTTTCATAGCACAACAGTATTTGCATAGAACCTAAATAAGCAATTGATTATCAAAATTATATCTCTTCGTATTAAGATTAGATTTTATAAGAATACACTTTTAAATTACACAGCAATTTCTTGACAGCTTACTTAAAAATTAGCTTATATTACTTCATTAGTGTAAGGCTCAGGATGACGCAAATATAATGTTACAGAATCCATCTTGAGCTCTTTGAAAATGAAAAAAATACTCAGATAATTTGTTACTTCTGTAAAAGATTTCCTCTGCCCTAAATTCTGAACAAAGCTAAAAATACTCTCTACTGAAGGGTCGGTGAAAATTAGAGATTAATAAATTTCTATTCATCAATATTTCAAACCCTCGCAGGCTATCAGTGAGGACTTGGGGGAGGTAGCACACTGAGGGAAGGAAATATTGGTTTTTCAAGTTTAGTTCAATAACAATGTGTAGCACACAGAATATTGTTTTTAAGCAACACAAGAATATGGGCATACTTTCTCATAAATCTCTATACTAGCTAATCAGAGCAGGCCCCGTGTATATTAAAGAAGAAAATGCCACCAAATTATTGTAGCTTTTATTTCTATAAATGAGACTTTCATCTGTCCAGTTGAAATAATTTGAACAGGTGTTACTGATCCAAGGTTTTCGAATGTACTGAAAATCAGCTACCCAGGCAAACCACTCTCCATGCCTGTGGACTGCAGCTCTCTCTTCATCCCTCATCTGCCTTGTTGGAACCTCCATACCTAGACAGCTAGAAAAACATGAGCACCCAAAGCACATCGTTCATTTGCACATCTCACACTGATAATCTAAGTATTTGTTCAGTATTTGCTTAATGGAGATTGTGAGAAAATGAATACCCATTTCTTTGTAAAATAGACACCAGGTATCTAGTGACCTCTTTTCTTTTAAGCTGTCCCACAACAAAACTCTATTCTCACACACACAAAACATTTAAATAACAATGCAGAATGACTAAAGATCTCATAGGGGAACTAAATGTTTATAGCATTTCCTGGGTCCCTCCTCAGCCTCCAGGCATCTCCGTTCTCTCTCCCTCTCTTTCTGTCTTCTCCAGGACTCAGTCTCTAGGGGCCATTTCTTCCCCACTTCCCACTCTCTTTTTCTTAAAAAGAGTACTTTAGTTTTACCCCAGCTTCTATCTTTATGTTGAAATAGCCCATTCCTAAGCTTCATGTCATCTTTCCGATTACCACTTGGGAATGACATTAAATGACAAGGGAGGACTATTGAGAGCTCTTACCATCACTCTAGCATTTCTTTAATTTGGGGAGCTTCTGTGATAAGCTATAATAAAATTTTTTTAAAAACCTATTCATTTCTTATCAAAGTTGATAGGTGCATCCCCCATCATACCCTCCTAGGGTCAAGGATGATGTTATTTACTCAATATTATTCATTCATTCATTCATTCATTCATCCATCCATCATTTTTCCTCACAAGTATTTATGAGTGCTTTCTATGAATCAGTCATTTCTAGACACAGGGGATGTGGCAATAAAGAAAAAGGTCAAAGTCCCTGCCTTTGAGGAGCTTAGATGCTCATTGGGGGAAAAAGACAACAAATAACTATGCATAATACAAAATAACACAGTGCTATGAAGAAAAACAAAGCAGAGTAAAGGGGAAAGACAAAGGTGGGGTCACATATGTATGTAATGTATACATGTATATATCCATACACATACTACGAGTTTTTATTTGTCTTTAAAAAAAAAAGTTTAAAATAGCAAGAGCAGAAATCTACATTTGTCCTTAGAAGCTTTCAGAAGACTCAGAAATCTCAAACATGCTGCTAAGCAACTGACATCAGGATCTTCAAAGCCCTGCCATCCAGAATACACACCTTTCTCCACTGGCTTTGCATTCCTTCAGCAAGGCTGCACTGAAATAAGCTACAACTCAGCCACAAAGACTAGAAATAAGATCTGCTGACTGAAAAGATAAGCACTCCCGGCATTCTTCTCAATGATTTATTAAATTATTGTGAGAGAAGTACTGGAAACATAAGCAAAAAATTTACCTGTTCATTCTCAGAACGTGTTCAAATAATGAACATTGTTTTGTATGTCTGCATTTGTTTAAGCTTTCATCTAAGTTAATAAAGAAGGATCAAAAGAAAACCATTTAAAATATCCTCCTGATAACAAATTTTCAGTATGCTTTAGTAGGTAAAATTTACGCTTCAAAAAAGAACTTTGTATGTGGGCCAGATGTCCGAGTTTCCCTCAACTTATAGATTTATTTCTATCTTCAACCTACTCATCTTTCCTTAGCTCCAGAAAGTTATTTTTAACAATGTGGTAGGTGGTATACAAAATCCAAAGAATGTATTAGCTTAACACCTAACTATTACAGCAAAAATCGTGTGGTAAACTCACAAATAAAGGGCTTTGGTTCTTTCACTCCTCACAAGGAGTGCTCAGTTCATGTGTACGAGAAATTAATAAATGAACCTCACCTTCCCATTTAATTGTTGCAATAGTATCCTAGCTTTATACACACATCATCCCACTCAATTTCACAAAACCCACTAGGTGGCTACCACCTTCGTTATTTTGTAGATGAGCAAAGTGAGACCTGGATAATAAGTTTAAAAGGTCACATAGCTAAGCAGTGACCAAACTGGGCCATGAATCCAAATCTTTGTGACAACATCCATGCTCTTCACCATGAGGCTAGAGTCTCTTTAAATGATAGAACCTTTACTCCTTGTGACTTTTCCCCATATAACCACAATCATTTCCTTAGTTTGGAGAAATCGCTTATGTGGCTATATGGTCATTCTCTAAATGAGAAGCACCAGCATCCAGAATAAAATTTTAGCCACTGCATTAGAAAATGAAAATATCTAATTGGCTGCAAACTTTCAACATAGAAAATCAAACATAGTTTAGGGAACAGTTGTTTTAGATATAAAACAGAAGCTTTTTTTTTTTTTTTTTTTTTTAAAGCAACATGTATTGAAGTAATTTGAACAAGTCTCTTAAGAATGAGCTAATCAGGATCTCAAAGGGCATCTGATCCAACCCTCTCAGGTAAGAAGTGAGCAAACAAAGGACCCAAAAGGTGAGTGACAGGGTGATGACAAAGTTGAGATCAGAACTCAGGCCCCTTGGCTCCCCATCTAGTACCCTCTTCTGCATCAAGTTGCCTCCCAAAAGAGTTTGATCAAAAGACAAATGACAAAAACAACAGAGAATATCTAACAACCCAGAGAAAATTTTAGGTTTACATAGAAGAAAAGAGCCAAGGCCCTCTACAAATTGTTCCTTGGACCATGTGTTTGACTCAAGTGGAAAGTCCTTTGGCTCAAATGACTGAGCTGGTACAGCCTTAAAATTAAGGGAAGAGAGGAGAACAGAACATGGGCTAAAGGGGAAGGTGGACTCTGTCTTCCTCCTGTGAGCACGTGCTCACATCAACATACACACACACACAGCAGCCAGGCTGCACGAAGTAGGAGGATACCTGCTCATAGAAAGTCAGTGTTAGATTTAATGGTGATATTCGTAGATAGATGCTGGTCTTGTTAGAAAGAATGGCAAACCCAGGGTTAATTAGTTCTTTTACATGGGGAGAAACATAGGGTATAGCACTCATTTTTTTTTCACTTATTTAACTACTTTGCTTCAATTATTTCCTTCACATTTATTTTTACCATTCATAAAATTATCTGATTCTGAACTAAGACAGTAAGAAGAGCCTATTGTTTCAATGGAGCGTTAACAAGGAACCAATAGACTTTTAAAAAGATTGTAGTTTAGTTCATTAACTTAATAAACTTTAATTGAACCCCTACTATGTGTAAGCTCTAGGTGTTGGAGATTAAGCAGTGACCAACACAGTAAAATATCTTTGTTTCATGGAACTTACATTTAGAAGAGCTGGGAAGAGAGAACAAAATAAATCAGGTAAAATATATAGCATAAGAGAGGGGGAAAGCTGCGAGAGAGAGAGAGAGAGAGAGAGAGAGAGAGAGCAGGAAAAGGAAATATTAAGTGTTTGTGTGTGTGGTACGCAGGCAAGGTGAACTTTACACAGAGAAGCCAGCACAGATCATCACTGACATCTGCAGGGCTCAAGGCGAGAACATAAAGCTAGGCACACAGCCCATCCTTCCTTCCCACACAGATCCCACGAGGTGTCAGTTATCTGCTGCTGCTGGATCACAAATTATCATAGGGTTCTCAGCTTGAAGCAATACACAGAATAGCAGTTTCTGTGGGTTAGAAGCTTTCTGGGTCCTATCTCAGAGTCTCACAAAGCTGCAATCAAGGTGTCAGCCGGGCTGTATTCTCACCTACAGGACTAACTCAGGGAGAATCTGCCTCAAGGGTCACTCAGGTGGTTGGCAGAATTCATTTCCTGACAGCTATAAAAATGAAGGCTCCAGGTTTTTGCTGCCTTTCTCGGGTCCTAGAAAACGCCATGTGGGATTTTCGAACACAGCTACTTTGTCAACCTACAAGGAGTTTGGGCTCCAGTCTGCTAAGACAGTCTTTCGAACATACATAATCAAGGGAGTAACATCCCCTCCTGTCTGTCATATTCTGTTAGAAGCCACAGGTCCTGCCCAAAATCTAGGGGGAGGGATTATAAGAAGCGGTGAATACCAGAAGTCAGAAATCACCAGGATCACCGTAGGGTCTCTCCACCATAAACACCAACAGGGGCTTCAGGCATAGGCACATGGACAACCTAGCCCCTCGAGTTAACATCAGCATCCTCAAAGATGGGTGTACACCAGAATCATCTGAAGTGTATGTTAAAACACAGATGGCCCACCCACAAAGTTTCCTATTCAGGAGCTCTAGGGTAGGGCTTAAGAATTTGCATTTCTAACTAGTTCTCAGGTGAAGCTGATGGTGCTGGTCAAGGGATTACACTCTGAGAACCAGTACTCTAGCCTGGATATCTGAGCTCATCCCACTGCCATCCCCCAGAGCCAGCTCTTAGTTTCTCAGGATTAGGAATGGCATGCTGGCAGCATGATCTGTCCTTGGAAGGCACATGCAAGCCCAGTGACACACTGAGAGCTGTTTGAGCAGAGAATTCTGGAGTCCCAGGTATCCAGGTTAATGGTCTAGAAGAGGAGGCATAGGTTCTAGGTAGACCTATAGATTGACTAATTCTGGACAAGGCTCAGACAGAAGGTGGCTAGAACAGGGCCCTGTAAAGGCTCAGAACAAATGTCAAGAATTGTGAAGGGTCAGATTTTACCCTACTTCCAAGCAAACAAATGAGCCTGATGGTTTCATGGATGCTGGCTGAAGACACACGACTCTTCGGTCAGAGAAAATAGACAACTAGTCACAGCAATAGCACTAGCCATAATAACATTGTTGCAACAGCTCCCTGAGCCCTAACTCCAAAAGGTCGACATGAGGAAGGCTAGGTGTTGCCTCTTTACACAGTAGGGTATATTTCAGGAGAGTATAGGGGCTGCCCCAAAATCTGATCCAGAGGGAGACCTTCTCTTTATTATCCTGACAGTAAATCAATCTGCCTCTAAGCGAGATAGTCTCTACCTCCCAAGGCTGCCTGTTATGCAAACGTCCTTAAAGGATTGTTTAGAAAACAGACATTAGGGTGATTACCAGAGGGGAATGGTGATGGGGAAAGGATGAAGAAGGTAAAAGGGTCAACTATATGGAAACGGAATGAGGCCAGACTTTGGACGGTGAGTACACAGTGGAATATACAGAAGATGTATTATAAAATTGCATACCTGAAACTTATATAATTTTACCAACCAATGTTACCTCCATAAATTTAATTAGGAAAAGAGAATGATCTAGAGAAAATTAGCTGTTAATGTCTTTCCTCAGAAGACCAGTTATGCAGAACCTGAGAGACTGACCCATGGAGAACTGTCTCCCAACAACAGGGGTCCAGTTGCCAGGTCTAAAGGTAACACTAGCTAGCAACAAGGATGAGGACGAGGATGAGAACACAGGCTAGGAAGGTAACTGAAGAAGAGCTTTTGAGGCAGATTAGATTAGGAGGTGAGGTCAGAGAAATAATGGGAGAGTAAAGGGAAGAGACCACGCAAGGGGAAGAGCACTCTTGTAGCCACTGTAAGGACTTCACCCTTTACTCTGGGTGAAATGATTAGTTGTTGTAGAGTTTCGAAGGGAAGAGTGGCATGATACTACATGTTTTGACAGGATCACTCACTCTGGTTACTGTGCTGGGAATAGATCAGGGACCAAGCAGGGAGATTAACTAGGAAAGTACAGGAAAGAAATGGTGGTGCCCTGGACAAAAGCAGAGGTGTGGGGAGTTGTTCAACTCCAGGTATGTTTTGAAAGTAGAGCTAGTGTGACAGACAGGGGTAAGATGGGGGCGGGGGGACAACAAACAAGAAAAATCGTTCCGTGGATAGGTTTGGGGGTTCTGCATTTGAGATGGAGTTTCCATTAGGGCTATTTTAGAGGAAGGAGAGCAGAAGTTCAGTGTTAGACACGTTGAGTTCAAGATGTTTATTAGACTTTTATGCAGACATAGCAAGTGGGCAATCTGAAGTTGAGGGGCCAGGGACAGACGGGGAAAATGAATTTTGGAGTTGTCAGTGGATGGATGAAATCCAAAGCCCCAAGTAATGAGGAGCTCATTAAGAGAGTGTGTAGATAGGAGTGTAAGATAGGAGACTGAGGCAGGGCTTGTGAAAAAGGAAGAGAAAAAAAGTTCAGTGTCCTGGAAACCAAGAGAACAAAGTGCTTCAAGAAGGAGGTAATGAGCAACCGTGCTAAGTGATGCTGGTAGCTCAGCTAAGATGAGGACTGAGAACAGATCGCTAGAATTATTTTGTAAAGAGAGCTAATTTTCTTTCCTCGATTCAAATGAAACCCAAATTCGGTTATTACATGAGACCAGTATGTCTCCTCCATATACAGTCACCATATATAACATCTATATATAATAGGGAAAGGGATAAGGAGACAAAAATCTGAGGACAGAGGCCAGCTCTATGGAGGAGAGCACAGGGCATCATCATCAGAGAAGGCTGGATCATATTTCAAAAGATTTCTGCATGTATGTTCTTATTTATACAGATTCTCTAAACTGTTGCAATAAAAAATATGCAAGTTCTAACCCTTAAAGTGTGCTACCTTCTTTCAGGTACAGTCTCACTGAAAGCAGGCTATGGGAACCTGATGGAACATCTCCTAAGAGCGGGAAGCATAGATATTTTGAAACTTCCAGTTAGAGCCCTGGGGTGGCTAAACGGAATAATGGGGCCAAAGACCCCATTTTCCTCCTGGCCCATCCTAACTCTCAAGGGAAACTATCTTTCTATGATGTCTGTATGTACAAATGAATCCATTTTAACAGTGGAAATGTTGGAAAATGCTTATAAACAATTTTTTTCAGCTCTCATTATTGTTTCTGCCAGCTCTTTTATATGCAGTGGGAAACAATTAGTGGGAGAAAAAAAAAAAAAAAACAAAGCCAGAGACTCTGACATTGAGAGATCTAGAGAGACCCCCACCCCCCACCCCCACCCCATTTCGACTCTTCTCCTTTTTAATGAATCAGGTCCATTTCCAGGAGCCCTGATGAGGGTTCTTGCTAGTGATTGGCAAAAGAAAATTTTAATTATAAGAAAAATGCATTTTACAATTTCCAAGGAATTGGAGTATTCTATAGTTTAGACATACATCAGAGAACACGTAACTTGTGTAAGGTACAAATAGCCTTTGGCAAGGTAAGTTTGGCAATGAGGTATAACGCATATATACATTTTCAGTGTATGGTACGTTATCTGGCTATAGCACAAATAGCAAAGTGTCAGATTTTTGTCTTTGGAGAAAAAAGCAATATGTTGGTGATGAAGGGGTATTCTTAGAGATTTGTGGTTTTACTCTGGGAATTTCACTGCTTCTGCATCAAAATGCAACACTTACAAACCACTGACACTGTGAGGAACTATTTAAAATTCATCTTTCCTTGAAGACTCAAAGCTTCCTTTTAGCAAACTTAAATTAATTAAAATATTCTCCTGCCTTCCCTGGTGCATTCATGACAATTCTTAATTTAATGCATATATTTTGAATAAATTACAATTGATTTCTTAAATATTTAATGAAAAACAGAATGACAGCCTTGAAAAATCCACAGTATGGAGTCATCCTTTATGTGTTCTTAACTACGACCAACTCAGTAAGTAAATTTAAGATGGCTTCAAAGTGTTGCTGGAGACATTTCAAAAGTGCAGAAATGGTGGATATCTGCACACATGTAGAGCAAGCCAGGCTGATGACTGAGGCTGATGCCCCCTTTTCTTCATTTGCCACTTTAGACCACAAAAATTTCACACAGAGATTGCTACAGCAGCTTAGGGACAAATCCTCTGACTATCCATTGTTCCCCCTAGGTACCTTCTTAAAGTAGATACTGTGCTAACATGATTTATTTACTTAATGAGGCTAAGTAAATAAAACATATTTACGTAAACAAGTAATTATAATAGTCATCAGACTATAAAAATCTTTCTTTTATGGGTATTCATTGAGATTATTTATTAGTCCTTTCAACTGGCATCTAAAGAGCACAGATCCTACCTTCTGGAAACAAGCATGCAGATCCTATGCCTTTTAATTATTTCAAAGTCCTGAGATTACTGGATACAGATGAATATCAAATGGAATAATATATTTGAAACACTTTATATTTGAACTGGTTTTTCCCTACAGCTAGTGGTAAAATGCTATACAGGTTTAAACGATCACATGTTGTGTGACTTTTATAGGATTCTTCATTTCAACAATAGAACTAAAACAGCAAGCTGTGGATACATGAACTTGTGGTATTATGGGGCTCGTTCTTAGAGACCTCAGGTCTTCTGGGTCATAGTCATAGTCCCAGCCCCTGCCCGTACATGGGATAAACAGTGCAAATAAATTCTACCCTTTAATAACCCCTTGACCATATGGAATGTAAAACAAAATCTATTATTTGCAACTTTACATCCTGACTGCTAGGCACACTTATTTGAGACAGTATAGAATAGGAATTAAAATTTCAAGGTATGAAGTCAAATTCTCTGATTCCAAATGCGGGGTCCAACATGTCCAAGTTGTACAATTGGAGAAACTTGTGTAACTGCTCTGTTATTCAGTTTTCTCATCTGTAAAATGAAAATAACATCACCTTCCTCATGACTTTGTTGTATCTATTAAATAATGTGATTTTTTAAGTGCATAGCATGGTATCTGACATTTAAAAAAAATACTAAAATATTATTAATATCCTCAATGTGAATTTGTTCTAATTTTGCATGTTAGCACTCTACAAATTCCACTGGGAATAAAATGCAGCATCTTGTCAGTTCTATGGGTCATCACCTGCAGGGATGACTCTTCTTGGCTACCCTCCCCAGGAAGGTGACCCATGCCAAATTCATCCTTGTTTCCCATTGGCATATGTTGCCCTGTGCATATTGAGGGGCAGTGTTGTATAGTTGTGGCGCTCACATTCTGGACTCAGATAGGCCTGGAGTTGAATCCTGCCTTCTTCACTTAACTTTTCTGACCTTGTTTCCCTGTCTATAAATGTGTTCAATGTAATGATATCTATCTCATGGTGCTATTATAAAGATTTGATAATACATATAAAGTTCTTGGCATATGCTACTAAAATCAAAAGCAAATGTTTATATATACTTACCATGTACTAGGCATTGCTTTAAGGATTTTGCTTGTATTAACTGATTAAATCCTCATTACAATCCTATGATCTAGGTCCTATTATTATCCTTACTTTACATGTAGAAAAACGAAGGCCTAGGGAGATCGAGTAACTTGCACAGGGTCATGTTAATGGTGATAATGGCAGGATTAAAATCCAGGCAGTTTGCCTTAATTGTGGAACCTTAACCATTATCTCGTACTACTTCTCAATATTAAGTGCTTGTTGAAAATTTGCTATTACTACAGTAATCAATAAATATTGAGTTAAATATTTATTAAATGACTCAATATTTGTTGAAGTCCTTATTATTTATTGTAGCTCACTAAGTATCAAATCTTAACATAGGCCACAAAAATGGACTCTCTTGCTTCTAAGTTTTTTGAAGCAACTTCTCAGATTCTGCCCACCATGGATATCAAGAAAACAAGATGCACATTAGGGAAGGCAATTTAAAGTAGGTTTCCATATACTATAATATCTATAATTCGTATTATTAGATTTAATGAGAATTTTAATTGCAACAATAGTATATGGTTTGTTGCAAAGATTGACTTCATCTTATGTATACATCACTATCTACATTAAAACTTTTATTTGGAGGGAAAATAAAACAATAGGAGGTAGAAGACAGGAAGAATGTTTTTAACAATACTTTTAAAATTCATACAACAAAATGTATAACACCTAGCTTCCACTATTTGATGTTTACGTCTATTGCCTAAAATTTACAAAATAAATTTTTCTTTGGGGAATCTGATCCCTACAATGTAAAGTGACTTGGCCAGTTGCTATGGAATTTTTTTATTGTTTTATAACAAAATAACACACTTTATGAAGCAATAATTTCTTTTCCATGCAATACTGATAAAAAGGATATAATTTTATTTATTTTTCTAGCACTTCACTCCTTGCTTCATTTTCTGTTCTTATTCTTATTTCTTCTGTTTTTAATTATATTGCCTTGCTGTGTTTCATATAACTGTATAAAATGCCCTAAGTTCTTCCTGGAGCAAGATGAGGGTAAATAAATGTCCTGTAAGCAAAGTATAATGTAAGGTATATATGTCATTTTTACTTTAGTGGAATTTGCAATCAGGTAAGATTAATCTGGCATTTACTACTTTATGTCATTCATGGACTTCTGACAACCTTTCTCAGTAGAATATCTGAATATAAAAAATAGTTACTGTAGCAGGCTGAAAAATGGCCCCCAAGATATCAGGTCCTAATCTCTGAAACCTGTAAATAGTATCTTATATGAGAGAAGGGTCTTTGTAGATGTGACGAAATTAAGGATCTTGAGATAGGAAGATTATCTTGGATTACCCAGGTGAGCTCTAAATGAAATCATAAGTGTTCTTAGCAACTGGAGGCAGAGGATGATTTGTCACAGACAGCAGGGAAGGCAATAGGACCATGGAGGCAGATACTGGAATGATAGTCAATGAATGCCATTAGCAGCCACCAAAAGCTGGAAGGGTCAACGAGTAGATTCTTTCTAAAGCAACCAGAGGAAGCAAAGTACTGCTTATATCTTGATTTTGGTCAAGTGATAGTGATTTTGGACTTCTAGACTCCAGAACTATGAGAGAATTAGTTTCTATTGTTTTAAGCCACCAAATTTGTAGGAATTTGTTATAGCACTCCTGAGAAACTAATATAGTTATTCACCTGAATATATCCAGAAGGGTTAAGCGGGGGAGAAAATGGTCCTTTAAACATTAGGAAAGACAAAAAGTTCTTTTGTAGGAAAATGAAATATAGAAAGATAGTTTAAAAAGGTCAGAAACTTTTTATTTTAAAGGACAGACACGTTTCAGGAAATAGCTACTCTAATATATTAAAGCAAAATTCTCTAATACTAGGAAAGCAACTGGGAATGCTGGCATCCTGTGGGTTTCGATTCCACGTTATTCTCCAGACCCTCCTAATTGAACCACTCTGCTCATAATCCCAGTTCTGTATTTTCTGTTCTACCAACTTCCCAGAATGTGCTTTGTTTTGCTGGAAGTAATCTTTTGTTTAACAAAGTCAAACAACATATTAGCAGAATTTCACTTATGAAAAAGTCTCTAGGACAGACTACTTCATTTATTGAACTATATATGCAAATAATGTCCATAGCACCTGGGTGGTCTGAAAAATACAGGGGACATGTCATCAGCAGCTGCCTACTTAACCTCACTCATCTTTCCTCTCTCTAGATTAAGAGGCAGAAAGAAAAGCCATCCACACTATAAATATTCTATAATAAATTGTGCTGATGATACAAACTTACACACAGGACTCTCAGAATCTAAGAGACAATTCATTTAGCCAGAAAAAAAAATATGCCAAGTGAAATGAAGATTTTCTCTGTAAATATTTTGTGAAAAGTTTTATTCTGAAAGAATTTAATATGTCAGCTGCTTAAATGACAAAAAAAATGTGTCCCCCCACACCCACTCAGGTTCCAACTAGTCATGAGGGGCAGGGGAAGCAGCAGAGAAGACAGGAGAGAGTAGGCAGACTTCTTTATCTTTCCTCTAAAGTGGTAGGCTTTGGGAAAGGAGCATTCATAGCATCAACTCTGCTACTCACTACCTACTTGATTTACAAGGAATTTACATCCTGTACCTGTTTCTTCTCTGCAGAATGGGAATGGAAACATTACCTTCTTGATGGGACTGTTGTGAAGAAATGAGTCAACACACAGGTACAGCACAAAGAAGAGAAATGCAGACACAGTAAATAAACTTCATTATTTTGATTATCACCTACCAGGTCGAAAGTTTTTCAGGTTCTCACTGCAATATGTGGCCCTTTTTCATATCATAAACAATTTCACATTCATCGGATAACAAACAAATTAATTTGTGTCTCTTCCTCGTTCAGGAAGCAGAAATCAAGTTTGTTTGCTTCTCCTAGCACAGAGCTTGGCAAAGGAAAACACTACATTGTTTGTTAAGTAAATCTCGCAGGTAAACCCATGACACCTGTGAGTCCAATAGGTTGTTTCAGGTGTCTTCAGGATTCAGATGAATATTGTCTACCTGCTGTAGTTTTTCTCCAGCTCACTGAACAATAGAATGACCTGGGATGCTTTCAAATATACCCATACCCAGGCCCCAGAGATTCTAGTTTCATTGGTCTGGGATCAGCCATGGCCAGTATTTAAAACTCTCCAAATAATTCTAGTTTCCAAGACAGGTTGGAAAGCTCCAGTGTTGTTCCCACCTGCTTCAATTCAGGAGAGGAGGACTCCAGGCGACCTCTGCTTTTGAATTTGACCAACACCTGCATGCCCTCTCCCTACCTCCGCCCTTGGTTGACTTTTCCTTTCTTATATAGAAAATGGGGGCGGTGAGGGACTGGAAGCAGAAGCTTTATGGACAGAATCTTGGCTGATGGAACAAACAAAGTTGGTTTTCACTGTTCAGACAACTGTAATCCTTGCAGCAAACCTGTTGGATGGCTCCAGGCCCGTGCACCAACCAAACCGCTCTCATTCAGGACGCTTCTGCCCCTAGAGGGCGAACTCAGAGGGTCATGGACCGCTTCTTCTTTTTTTTAAACGGGCTTTTATCTTAAAAACCATCATAGAATTTCCTATACTGTAGAAGAAAGGTGGTGATGATTGTTTCAAAGGGTGAAGAAAGCTGAACTCCTCAACCCATCCCTTCTTAGCGTCGCTCCCAATACAGACACCAGAGTCGGAGTTCGTCCTCCCAGTCTCGTGTTCCACATCCTCCCAGGGGGCGAGGGGGGCACAGGACCGCCTGGGGAGGCTGAGGGCGATCCCCTTCCGTGGGAAACAGAGACACACGTGTCGGTCTGCGGGAGATCAGCGTGCTGGCAAAGCTCTCCTGGTTGGCGAAGGCCGATCCGCGCGCTGCAAGCCCCTCGCGTATCCGGGAGACCCGGGTCTCCGCGGCGCCACCACCTCCGCGCGCGCCGCCCTCAGCCCAGAACTTGGGAGCTGCAGGACGCGAGCCCACCCTTAGGGCTAGAAGAGTAGAGAGAGCTTCCTCCCTACTGCCCCGAGGGAAAAGGAACGAACGCGGATTCCCGACCCTGCACAACAGGTTCTTTGGGCACCCGCGAGGTTCAGGAGGCCGGAGGGTTGGGGCAACTGGCTGGGGAAAGGAGGTAGAGCATTCCGTGGGCGCATTTCCTGCGGAGGAGCCTCTCCAGTTAGGGGTTCCTTCACTGGTCCCCAGCCCCACAGCAAACCCTGAGTTTGGGGAGCAGGAATTATCCCGCAGGCGCGGGTAGGAGCAGAGTTGCGGACGTGCGAAGATGGCACCGCTCCACTCTGTCCGAGAAGTTAGATGATACCGAAAAACACCTTCCTGCGCGCCCCGGGGCTGACCCTCAGGGCGATCGGCGAGTGACCACTCACCTTGTGCCTGCGCCTCCATGGTGGCCGACTTCGGGCTGAACGCAGCGGGGGCCGCGCTCGCAGAGAAGCAGACAGCGGTGCCGAGCTCAGGACGCAGCTGGCCCAGCCGCCTGCGCCCCAACCCTGTCGTTGCGTACAGGGGGTGGGGAACCACCGGGCAGCCACCACTGGCCGCTTTTGGTTACCTCCGCCCCTTACAGTCCACCTGGCCCAGACTGCGCTGGGAAGGAGCCCACCGCTGGGCGCCATCTGCCGGTAACTCCGTGTTAGAGGCGCCCACTCCTGGGTGAGGGCGCGTGCTCCGGCCCAATAAATGCCTAACCGAGATCGAGTAGGCCCCGAATTCTCTTTACTTGGGCAAATACCACGGGAGAAAGGAAGGGAGGGTCTTACAATACTGAACCACTGCTCCAGGTGGAAATACAATTTGGCCACTCTGATCCTGTGGACCCAACGTTTTTGTCAACTGATCAATATATAACCTTGTTTTATGTGTTTCTCCCTAAAGACACCTTACTTAACATTGTTGACTCATTAACATTGAGCTCGCCACATACAGCATTATAGCTCATACCTGAATGAAACTTATTAAGCTTTTTAAACTTACCTATTTTCTCCCTAGGCCGCTAGACAGCATTTCAGCATTATACTTGGGAGCCATTTTAAATGGCAAAATCACCCCACACCAAAAGCACAAAAATGGTTCATTTGTGGTCCGTGAAAAGGACCCTTGTTTACAGTCTGAGAGCTGAAACCAGAAGGTAGAGCTTAGCCTTGTCTGCATCTGTCGGCTTAAAATTTTCAGGGCTCTGCCCATATCTGGGATGACCATGAAAGAGCTGTATTGATTTTGGTGTCATAAATAAATTTTAATGAGGACACAAATTCACAAATATGGAATCTGCAAATAATAAGCATCAACTATGTATATATGTTTTCTAACCCCAAACCCATAGGAATCTCTGTAAGTTGATGAAGCAGTCACGATTTTAGAGAAAAAACTAGAAACAGTTCTGTTCCAAGCCTGACCTGGCAATGTGACTGAAAAGCATGGCAGAGACTTAGAACCATCAGCCCATGTCTCACCTGCTCAGATTTGTGGCTGTTACAGCTCTCTTCCATTTTTTTTCCCCACATCTATGCAATCTTCATCTAAAATGAAATGTATTTATCTACATTTGGCCTTTTTATTTTTTTAGTTTTTTGTTTCTTTCCTAAAATAGATGGTAAAAATCTGTCAGGATCAAGGGCGAGTCCCATATTGAGTCCCTTATATTTCCTGCCAAAGTACCTTATACAAATTCATAGCTCAAAGAAGATTTATCAAATAAATGATTAACTAACCATTAGGTTCTATTTTATCCATGCCCAAGTTATTGTCAAAGTATAGACTAATAAACATTAATGGAGTCTTACATTTTTGCTTGAAAAAGGGAACACTCAATTTCTTGGCACATGTATAAACATGTCAGTATTTATTATGTTGAAGATATCCCAGACTTGGAATCATTGATATTAAATTGTTCTGTAGAACACCAAGGCTTTTGGTGAGAATGACCATGGATGATCCAAGTGACGAATCAGAATCAGTGAGCCTATTCAGTTGCTCTTTTCCCTCTACAGTGGAAATTAAACACCGGGATGACTCCCAGCCATTAAAAGGAGCTAAAAATAGTTAATGACTTTCCAACTTGAGACAGCTAACCTTCATCTACACTCTGACTCATTTTTCAGATTTATAAAATTTTAAGCTACTACCATCTGACTGTCTTTTACCATTGTTTATAAAAATAAAATATTGATATTAATTCAGAAATATTTATTGAATGCTCTCTGTGTCAGAGACTGTGCTAGATGCTCAGGATACAAGTAAAGGGACATTCCTTTTTAACCAAGGAGTTTGTGATCTGGTGAGAAGGAGGGCTACACAGATGCTTTATAAAGCAGGGCCGTACTGTATGTGCTGTGCCAGAGTAAGTTCAGGGTGCACGTAAGCAATGCGGGAGGTCTTCTAATCCAGACTGCTGAAGAGATAAGGGAATGTTTCTTTGAAGATGTGTGCCTCACTGAGTCTTGAAGGATGAAGGAATTAACCAGGTATGTTGTATAGCCCCCGAATAATGATTTAGCCAAGAGAAACTATTGTTATGTCCTTCCTTTGCTTCATAACATACAATGGTGAGTTTCCTTAATTTCTTTACAGCTTAGTAAAACAGCCACCTACACCATCTCGTTCTTCATCTTTGTAGCTACTCCACATGGAAAATGAAGGGTAAGTATTTGATTAAGTCAATGAAATACTGATTCGCTACTCCAGAATTGATCTTTCTGCAGAGGCGAGGATGTAGTGGACATCATAAATGTCCAAAGGAAAGATGTATTCAACAGTCCTTGCTTAATCCAGTTCCAGGTCACTTGTAACATAAGGTGCTCAGGGTGCCCTTAGGAGGTGGCAGGGCACAGGAATGAGAAGAAGGAATAGGAAAGACAGATAAAGTATGTTGCTTTGATGCAAGAACCTTATTACATGGAAGGAGGACATGTGCTTTAGGGCTCTGTTGGAGTCTCACACTAATAATTACTAGTCGTGTAACCTAAAGCAAGTTTCTGTGCCTGAGTTTCTGTATCATGTGGCAGAATATTCTCTCCACTCCCCAGATAGTCTGCTTTGATTTGGTTTTTGAAAGCTTTCTAAGTAATATTGATATGCTTCCAAGATTGAAAATGACCGTTTTAGAAACTGTCCACGGTGAAGATGAAAGATACTAAAACCTCAGTTTTTAAATTTAAAAAGTTGCCACCCAGGTAAAAAGAAAATCATGGGGGAAAAATATCAGTGGACAGAGTAAGGCCGTTTTTGCCCCTGCTTCCAGGGGAATTGTGGAGGGAAGAGAAGTTTAAAGGAGAGCTTAGCCATGCATCTGTCTGTGTACCTTATCCTTTCCTTCATGACCCTCATCACAGCAAAAAGGACCTTGCCTTGACAGTCCATTGGAAATTCTGATGATCAGATTGTTGTGTGAAATGTTAAGGACAGAGTGAGTGTCATTTTGAATTCCCCACCTTTTCAGCTGGTGTAGGAAAACATCTAGGAGTTCCCTTGAGCCCCACATGGGGTATGGGAGTTAGGAGCAAGAACCAGCTAGTGAGCCAACGTTCCCAGGAGACTGGAGAAAGACAGCCTCTACTTCCTAAAGCCAAGGGAGGGACGGGGTACAGCAGAACCACTCAGGAAGTTAAGAGGCGCTGTACAAAGGGAAAGATAGTGTCTGTGTGGGACCTCTGCCTAGCCTGAGGACATTCTGGTATCACCCACATCACACTACACAGCAGGGCAAAAGGAAATGGGGAGAGTTTGGTGAAGTATTGCTCAAAGGGGAGACCAGAACTGCCTTCTCTCGAACTCCACAAACTTCCCAGTCCTCAGGGGGACCGGAACGTGGTTCCTATTCAAGTCCACCAGCCAGAGAGTTGGCCATGGCGACCAGGGATGGTTAGTGGTCTGCAGCCTTGCCATGGCCACTGAAGTAGAGACCCAAGAGCTGAACATCAGAGGAGTGCAGCATGAGGCTGTAGGGGTTCAGAATGAGTCACCCCAATATATGCCTCTGTGATATGGAGATTGTTTTGAGCTAAAGGCAACCAAGACCCTGTGGGCTCAAGATAAACTCCTACCCTCCCAAACCCTTAACTACTTAGAAGAATTTGAACGAGGGGCCTTGCCCATAATGAGAGATTCTCAGAAATAATCCCTTTTGACCTATCTGTATGTGAGGACAAACTACCAATTACTGAACATCTGCCTTTCTTATCCTGGAATGGCCTTGTGAATCTCTAAGGTGTTTTACCTCATCACTGACTCAGAATGTCATATATACCTAATTTTCCCTTTCTGTCTCTGAACCTCTCATGTATGCAGGGCCTCCGACTCTCTCTTATGTGAGGTTCCAGTGATTTTTCTACATGCAGTTAGATAAATATAGTTTTTCTCTACTCCTGTAAAATAGGGAATTATATTAATGCACTCTCTAATATAAATCTACCTTTGGGATAAAACCAACTTATTTGTCAATATTTTGTTTAGAATATTTGCATCTATACTTGTTAGTGAGAGTGGTCTGGATATAAACAGAGTTTAGTATAGAGAAAAGAAACCAGTCTAAGACTTTAAAGTAGGAATGGATTTGACATAGAAAATTAGGACCTTACAAAATTTTTGGTAATATCAAAATATCAGGGTCTACCTGAGCATCTTGGAATGACTCTCCAAAGAAAAGGGAAGTGCCTCACTAAAGGTGCTAGACCCTTGATACCGTCGCTGGAGCTAACTAAATCTGGAGCAGCAGTTACCACAGATGAAGCAGCCTGTAGCCAGCCATCAAAAGCTGGAGAACATATACCCAATGCTTCTGTAGTGTATGGGACCTTGCTAACCAGTAGAAATAGCTACAACTGCAAAAAGATGGCTTCTATCTCTCTTGCATCTGCTAAATGTCATGTGAGAGTATTTCATTTGGGAACCTAAATCACATCTAGAACCCTGATGGTAATGGAGTCTAATTTTTATTTTTTCAGCACTTGCAATATAAAAAATATATTTGCATAAATGTAAAAAAACAATATGCGATGTTCATTCAAAACACCGTATGTATTTTTAATCATTTCTTTTTTCAGTAAAAATACTTCGTTTTGTCAGTAAAAGACAATGTCAAAGTTAAGTTAGTCTCATAGAATTGGCTGCAGAGGATTTCCTATTTATATACACCAGCATGGTTTATGAGTTTGGAATTATCTTATTGATTGTGGTAGAATGCATGCGTAATATCATTTGGGTCAGGTGTTTTCTTGTAGAAAGACTTAACTACTTTTATTCAATTTCTTATTTGTTTATAGGACTATCTTCATGTTTTTAAGAGTAAGTTTCATTGGGCTATATTTTCTAAGAATTTATCTATTTCGTTGAAGCTTTAAAATTTATTGACATAAAATTGTCCCAAATATTTTCATACCTACTCTTTCTTTTTTTGTTACTAATATGAATTAGTGTGCTTTCTCTAGTGTGTTTGTTTGTTCATTTGTTTGTTTTTGATATGCATTGCAAGAGGCTTAATGACTTTATTAAACTTCTTAAGGAACATATTTTTGGCCTGGTCAGTCATTTCTATTGTATCTTTTTTTTTTCTCTTTATTAATTCCTGTTTTTATTGTTAATGCCTTTCTTTGGATTATTTTCTGTTATGTTTCTGACTTCTTAACTTAGATGACTAGCTTTTTCATGTTTGTCTTTTTTCTCTAACATGTGCGTATAGGGTTTTATATTTTCTTCTCAGGAAACTTGCTAGCTCAAAATTTTGCCATGTAGTGTTTTAGTATTCAACTCTAATTTAAAAAATTTTTTGACCTACGGATTTTTTTAGGGTTATGATTTTAATATCTAACTTAATAAGATGTCTTCTTTTAATTTCAAATTTAATTATACTGTGTTTAACAAATGTGGTCTTATGACATTACCTCTGAAATTTGTTGCGACATACTATATTGTCTAATATATAATCAATTTAAATTTTTTTATTTATGTTTAAAGCTATATGTAAATTCATAAATATCTACACATATATTCATGAATATCTACATGTCTTTTAGATCAAACTTGTTCATTAAGTTGTGAAAATCTTCTACATCCTTATGATTTTTTTCTCAACATTCAATTACTGAGAGCTGTGGATTAAGAATTTCCACTATAATGTAGCTGTTAATGTCTCCTATTTAGAAGTGTTTCATCCTTCCAGTAAACTTAATTGTTTGTCTTTATTTATATTTTGATTGTCGTCTCTTGTGAAAAGTACACTTTCTTTTTTGTAATCTGACAATTCGTTCCTTTAGCATTGATGTAATTACCTCCTATGTATTCATTTTTCTACCATCTTATTGTATAAATTTTACTCTTTCTAATTTTTATTTTGAATCTTGCCTTTTTTTCTTATTTTACTTATTTCCCTGTAATTGTTTCAATATATACACGGTAATTCTATTCTTTTAGTGATTATCTTCATATTTTAACATGCGTAGTTAGGAAAGTCTAAAGTTAGGGGTGTGTTGGTGTGTGTGATTATTTTATTATTCTGGCACAGTCCAAAATAAAATTGTTAATAAACACTTAAATCAATATTTCTAGGTTGAGTTTTTTCTTCAAAATGAAGATAAAAACATGACCTATAATAGTATAGCTAATGAAACCATCCGGCATTCACCTTGGGTTCCACGTACCTATCCAACTTTATTTGTAACTAATTTCAAGAATTAACCTTCCATTTCAGTGGGACTGATCTCTTATTGACCTGCTTTCTTCCACCTGTACTGTCCTTGTTCTTGTCCCCATGCTTTTTTCATCTCCTTAGAAAACCCTTCCTTCTTCCCGCTAACCACCTCACTCTGTGTGTGTGTGTGTGTGCACACATGTGTGCATAAAATCTTCCTGAAGGTATTATTATTCCCATATTACAGACAAAGAAACAGAATCATAGATTATTTAACTGAATTGGGTCAGACAGCTAATAATAATGGAATTGAAATATGCACCCAGTCTAAATTTCTCAACCTGTTCTTAACGCAGATAACAGCCTGCCTCCAACTTCTAATTTTCTTTCTCTCCATTCCTGGGAACAGTAAAACAATTACTATCACAGTTAATTTAGTAATAATATCAGGGAATAAGCAGTGAAAATATAAATTAAAAACCAAGTTTAGTGGACTAAATTCATCTGAAATTAATATTGCATAATATTAATGGAAATTTTTGAAAAAAGAAAATATATATTGGCATTCTCTTAAACATATTGACCTACATCTGTACCAGGATGCTTCACTTTCTGTGTGTCTAATGACATTCATTAACTAATCACCTGTTTTTTTCAGAGGAGGAAGAAAAGGGCTGTTCTATTCATGAGCCAGGTCAACAGTTTAAGGCATCGATGGAAAACAAAGAAAATTAACACAACCTGAGGAATGGCAGGAACTCTCAAGCAATGTGACATTTCAAACCAGTTTAGTAAGGACAATGCATAATTATTCCCCATGACTATCAAATGAGTACAGCAGCCATATAACTGTTGGTGAATAGAATCAATCTGAGAGCAAACAGGATTCATCAGACTGCTGAATAATTCAATGTCCTGTAGAAAATAAAAAAAGATTTCTTCTTTTTTTACTTCTCTTATACTTTCAAGGAATTTTGCTTTCTACTTTATTTTATATATATATATAAAATGACACATGCAGTGATTGTGTTATGTTTCTGCATGTGAACTATGAGTGATTTAGCCATCATTTAACTTATTTGGCAGATTCTAGTTTTTTGAATTTTGTTTTTTCCTTCAAGTCAGCCACCATACTCTTATACTGTTACCAATGATCTTTCTAAAACACATATCTAATCATGTTATTACCATATATATATATACACACATATATGTGTGTGTGTGTGTGTATATATATATATATATATATATATATATATATATATATCTCCATAACACAAGGGGATAAGGGGATTTCTTAAAATTTATTCTACCTGATATTCTATATGCATTTTCTAAAATAAATAAAACCAAGTAAGACAACATTTTAAAAAAAACTACTGCAAGGTCTAACACTTTGGGAAATCTGCATATTATAACTCTCTCTTGGAATTTTATAGCACCGTGACAATTTATGCAATAAAAAATAATTTAATTGGCTTAACTCAGCATTTCTCAAACTTGACACCCTCTCCTCACTCCCGCCCCAATACACATATTTTGGGAAGTAAGGGGAATTGTTTCCTAAAATCTCATGGAACTCTATTCTTGGGAAGACTATGACTCTGCATGAAACAAATTAACAGTCTTCCACAAGACACAGGGAGCCTTTTTCAATGTGGCTGTGCCCACTTCTCTTCATGTACTGCCCACCTCCCACCAATTACTCACTTGCATTCTGGGCTCCAGCCATTCGTAATGTCTTGCAGTTTAAGGCAAGTGCCTCCACAGCTCTTTGTATTTACATATATTTATTTATTTACATATATTTATTTTTGTCCTTTTGTCCATTAAACTCATCTCATAATAAAGATTCAACTTTTAAAAATTGCTTCCTTTGTGAAGTCTTCCTTTACCAGTCATATCATGAAATCTGTTGACATAAAATAAATTTTTCTAAGTGTCATATGAAATATAATTCTGGTTGGTACTCAAATTTTTCTATGTTAATAGTTATGTATTTATTTTAATGTTTGTTAAAAACATATGGGCTTTCCATTTACCATAATGATGGAAAGCTGATTTGGAAATATAGTTATTTTATCATAAGAAATAAGTTTGTTTAAATAAAAATATTAAATAAGTAACAACTCATTTGAATATGGCAAAATAATATGTAAATGATAATACCATGAGGAAGTACTGATCTAAGCTTAAATCTTCCGATAGAAAATCGCAGTGCCCAATAGGTACACCAGAGGGCTCCAAAATCTAAGCATTTTAAAACATAAGCATGTAAAAGATGACATTTCACTGGCAACAAATCCATAATTTTTTGATTATTTTGTTTTAAACATTTTGCTGGGCAATTTACATGCATAAACTCATTTATTTCTCACAATATCTCTTGAAATTAGCTGTTATTATCTTAATTTTATAGATATAACAATGTTATTGTCTTGTTTCATTTGATCTTTTGAATATAACATTATTCCACGCACTGAGTTAAGGCTTTGATATAGATTTTCTAAATTATAATTTGCAGTAACCCTGTGAGTAGATTATATTTGCATTTCTTGTTTGTAAATGAAGAAACTGAAGCTTAGAGAGATTAATTTGCCCAAGATTACATGGTGAGGCAGTTATTGGTGGAGGAGACAAGTCTGACAGAATCTAAAGCCTCTGATTTCACGAAGTCAGTTTCTCAAGGATCTCAAATTAAATTCTCTTCATCTCTTCCTGCTCCTCTTCATATGCATTAAATACATAGCATTTAACATTAATTATAAAGGCACATAGTGTGATGTTACGTTTAAGTTTTAAAAACAATCATCATACAAATCATAACGATGTTCGTTCAAGTGTTAGAAGTTCATATATTATTCTTACGTATATTTATCAGAAAAAAAGAAGCAAACGGTTCATTCAAACCTAAAGCTATTTTTGTATATGGGATACTACTGCGTCGTTTTACAAATGCAAGAAATTAACACCTTTGTATCAATATCAAGAAAGAGAGGGAGCCAAAGAGAGATTCCAAGTTGATAATTATTATGGCTTTAATAACCATGTCTTGATTCAGCTGATATTTATGCTGCTAAGGGCATTTCACTATAGCCTAGAGTATTCACAAGAAACTTTCATTTTTGTTTATATTAGAGTGGAAACATCAAGAAAGAATTTAAATTGTGAAACTTAAAATGTGATAGTCCTACGTTAGAATATTTACTTAACTAATAAATCACCTGGCAAAAGCATAAATAGAGTAGCCCTGGTTCCTGACAGCAAAAATAATTATGGCCTTTGCAGAGGTTTCTACCTTTTGTGTGTTCTGGTCTTTTAAACAAATGCTTCTCTGTGACAAGCCTTTCTACCCTTCATCACTAGATTGTCCTCTAAGTTGCTTGAAGCTTGTGGACCCTAAGTTATAAGTAAGATTTTGCAAATTGCAAGAAGTTATAAGTAATGTAATGATTTCAATAGTTTGAATTTATACCCAAAATGGTTATGTTTGAATTGTGAAACACAATTTTTTTTTTTTTAAGATGGCAAGGCAAACTTTATTCAGGACCATAAGTGTAGAGACTACTGCAATGGGTTTTCACAGTGGAGGAGAAAGGTTGGATTCCACTCAGAATACAGCATGAACAAGTAGGAATTTGTAGCCAAGGAGTAGGAATGGATGGAAAATAACTAAGAGGAAACTTCAGAGGCAAGGGGGTTAGGGGTCTGGCTAAATGAACCTGACAGGATTCAGGGTGAAGACCAGTCAAGATGATCACACATCACTTTGGGGTGGGTGGAGGATGAATAATCTGATCAGGTGTTAAGGGTTGAGGGTTTTGGTTAAACTGATGTAGCAGGCTTCTTGCTAAAACTAAATTTTACAAGGAAGTATACAGATGGAGCTAGGAGAAGGTTTAGGAGCCTGAATAAAGTTTGGTTAAACAAAGAATCACTGCCAATATATACAAGTTTTCTGGGCAGGGTATTGACACACTTGAATGAGAAACTTTGAAAGGATCGGAGGGCTGCTTGTACTGTGTAGCCCATTCTTAAATGTCTGGTAAATGTCATGAGTATACCAGTGAGGCTATAACAGATCGTCATATGACTATTACCTGAGCTACTCTTTTTTTTCCTTCCCTGTTTAATCTGTGTGTTGGTAGGTGGTGGCAGTAACATTTTACATATATTCTCGAGACTATCGCATCACAGAAAGCCCCCTATGGATAGTTACTATTTTAGAACGAAGAAATTTTTTTAAACTTCATTTATTTTTTATTATTTTACAAAAATACAATTTACAAATAAATTATACCTTTTCACATGTGCCTGTGTATATGCACATACGTGCACACACACGCACGTGCACACACACACACACCCACATACACATACATACATACATACATAAGTGGTGTGCTGATAAACCAGCTCTCTGCCCCGTCTTCCTCTTTCTCCACAATGTTCTGGTTCGTAGAGTTTGCCAATTTCTGTAGTGTAAACAGTCCCATTTTTGCCAGTTTTAAAATACCAACCTGGTGTTACTGAACATGGAGTCTGGAAGAGATAAACATAACTGACTCTCAAAAGCTGATGGAAACCAGCTCCACGGCGCGCGCGCGCGCGCACACACACACACACACACACACACACACACACACACACACACTGAATATGCCTCCGTGTGTGTGCATGTGTGTGTTAGAGGCTAATGCAATTTTTCTTGCCTAAAATGCCTAATAGAGCGTCCTATTCTCTTCTTTGTTGGTATATTTATCTCTACAACAGTGTATTGGGAGCTCTTGTGCTCTCACTTCTCCTTAGTCCATCCTTTCACTTCAGCCGTACAGAGGCCATCGATTGATAGCAAGTGTAGCCTACCAGCGCCTTCCTCAGGTTTCCACCTTGGGAGTTCTCTGCCTCTACTTTGCTGGATGCCCTGTGGAGGCTGCTGAGCCCTTAAGATTCATGGGCAAACACAGAAGCACGACTAAGTTATTGTCCCACAGCATAGCACTTGACACACAGGGATCAGAGTGGGTGGATCTACATCTCTTTCTGTTTGTGGGGTGGTCAACTCCCAAGCACAGTCTGCATGGCTCTTCAGATGGTCCTGCAGGATTGGGGAGCGACACCCACAGAGACAATTGTGTCTTGATAACGTATCTATGGATAAGCTTTTCTTCCTTTTCTGTTTCATTCTCCCAGCCATTCACTTCTGTTTTGGGGATTGACATCCCAAAATAAACTATTACCTTCAAGAAAGATCTAATTTGGGCCTTTCCTTTTTTGAAGGGCATGGCCTGAAGTTCTAGGCTAATTGGCAAGGCTATATGATGATAGCGATTTGATGAAATGCAATCACCACGAACAACACTGAGTAGGTTATTAAATTTTTGTCTACGAAATACTTAATTTTCTTTCTTTTTAGTTAAACTACATATTAAGGCTATTTAGCTTAGACTGTGATTTCTAATAAAGAAAAACGATAGCTATGTGATAAAATCCAAATGGGCCTTACAAAAAGGAGAAAATACTTGCAATATAATGGTCTATAAAATCAATTGCCTTGGGTTTCTTCTACTTACGGTTTATATATCAGCCAATTATCAAAGACAAATAAATATACATTTACCCAGTAAGCTATCTTTTTCTTCTGCCCACATTTGCATAAAACGAATTATTGCCACATACTAGAAGTAATATGTTTAAAAAGACACAGAATTCTTATGTAGTTTTTAAAATGGTGATGGAAACAATTATCGTAATATTAAAATAGCAAAACTGTGATTAAGTTGATTTTCACATCTGTAAAAAAATATATGTTATTAATCAACTCAGAAAATAGTTTTAACCCATAATCATTCTGGGTTACAGATAGGGTCAAATTATTTTTGGATTAGATTTTAGCTATTTAAGTATGTATGGAAAGACAGCTATTTCTGAATAATGTGTTTTTGTGTTTTTCTTCTCTTTCAGATTGCCAGAAATCAAAAACTTAATATTGAATCATGCAAATTCAAATAAAATAAAACAAGAAATACTTCAAACACACAGCATATCAAATAGGTAAAACAAATATAAAATTTAAATGGTTTTTAAAACTTTAATAAAAAATACTCTAGTACATAACCCAATAAATAAGACTATATTTAATCTAGTTGCTTATTTATGAAAAAGTTTAATTTTTCCCAATTTTAAAACATAGAATTTAAACAAAGAAAGACATGTACATAACACGAATTTAGAAAATACAGAAAGAAAAAAGTAGAGGAGAAAACAAAAATTACTCTAATCTTATTTGGGTGTATTACCGGGACTCCAGTGCTTTTGAGCCCACCTTCCTGCATGCGTTGGCCCAAAGAAATACACAAGCAGGAATTTGTAGTATAGAAAGAAAACAAAGTTTAATATCAGATTGGCTAATTGAGAGACAGGAAAGTAATGCTAAAAAACAGATTCCCTATAGATTATATAGGGCAAAATCACATGACCTTGTGTATTAGGAGTTCAGGGTTGTGGCTGATTGGTAGGAGATGAAGTAAGGATAATAAATCATTCCTTAAGGTCTTGAGGACAGTTCTGAGGTCTGTTCCAGCATCCTTCTGCCTGATCTGGTGGGAAAATCCACTTTAGGGCTCAGGAACATACTTTAGATCAAGATGTTATCTTTAGCCTGACAGAGGTCTATTAGTCAAGTCTGAGCTACTGTCTTCTGCTGCCTTCTGGGGTTGCTGATTATCTGAGAAAAGGCTAGATCTCTGAGGGGTATATCTATCATCTATCTATCTATCTATCTATCTATCTATCTATCTATATCTATCCATCTATCTATCCATCTATCTACCTTTCTATCTAATCTCTCTCTCTCTCTCTTTCTCTCTTCACCACTCCCCCCACCCCAATCTATGGCCATGCCACCTTGAATAAGCCTGATCCCATCTGATTATGGAAGCTAAGCAAGGTTGGGCCTGGTTAATACTTGGATGGGAGACCACCTAGCTAAATTTAATCAAAGTCATAAGAATCCTCAATTTCAGGTATAAAAACATTTATTTTTTTTCCTTTTTTGTATGTATGTAAATTAAAACAAATTTTAAGTAATTTTATTGAAGTACAATTGACATTAAACACCTAAGTTTAAATTAAACATGTATAATTAAATGCATTTCCACATTCCATATGTATAAATCATTACCACAATTAAGTTAATGAACATTTTCTAGGACGTTTCCTTAAGTCCCTTTGTAATCCATCCTCCAACCACGTTCTTCTCTCTGCCCGGTATTCCCAGGGCATACATTGCAGCTTTTGTTCTTGCCCCATGGATCCTTAAGATTGTAAGTATTTTTCTTCAATCTTTTTTCTTCCTGTTCTTCAGATAAAATAATTTTTATTAATCTATCTTCAAGTTTAATGACTCCAGTCTGTTATCTACATTAGACTCTTGAACTCCTCCAGCAAGGTTTTCCATATATTACATTTTTTTGACGCTACATTTTTTTTTTTAGTTCTTTTTAAAAATAGTTTCTATTTATTCATAGAGATTTTCTCTTTTCATTTACTTTCCCTTCTCCAGCCTTCTCTCTTCCATGACTCTCCTTTTGTTCTTTCTGTGGTTTGGAAGGCCAGTAAGATGGCAGAGTTTTCTACTGGAATTTTAGCAGCTGTACCCTCTAAAACTGTGCCTTTGGGGCAAAATCATTCCAGGAAAACAACTAAGACCCTTACCTCCACAGAAGGGGCACTTCTGTGTGTTTTAACTCCCCACCACATTCTGCCTGGTCTTGTTTATTCTCAGACTTTTTAGGTGGTGGTTTGTTGTTGTTGTTGTTTGTTGTTGTTGTTGCTATTGTAGGCAGTGCAATGAGATCAGCTAAAGGGGGTTTATATCACCACGGCAAAACCCGAACTCCTCAAAAACATTCATCTTCATGTTATAAAACAAATTTCAGATTAAATAAAAGTATTATGCAAAGAGCTAGATATTTATAATAAAATTGGCTATCTATAGCTTTGAACATATTTGTTTAGCCCCAAAGAAGTTTCCGGGTTAAAGATTTGGGACGGATAACACGAAAAAAGAAAATGACAGACCAATATTTCTCATGAACACAGATGCAAAAATCCTAAATAAGATACTAGTGAACCAAATACAGTAACATATTAAAAGATTATACACCATGATCCAGTGGGCTTCATCCCAGAGGCACAGGGATGGTTCAACATAGGCAAATCGATAAATGTGATACATCACATAAACAAATTAAAAGATAAGAATCAAATGAGCATATCAGTAGATGTAGAAAAAGCCTACGACAAGATACAGCATCCATTTATGATTAAAACACTTAACAAAATTGGTATAGAAGGAAAGTACTTTAACATAATAAAGCCCATACATATATGACAAACCCTCAACCAGCATTATACTTAATGGTAAAAAACTAAAAACCTTCCCTCTAAGATCAGGAATAAGGCAAGGTTGTCCACTATCACCACTGTTATTCAATATAACATTGGAGCTGCTAGCAAGTGCAATCAGGCAAGAGAAAGATATAAAAGGCATCCAAATAGGAAATGAAGAAGTCAAACAGTCACTATTTTCAGGTGACATGATTCTCTATATAAAAAACCATAAAAACTCCATAAGAACACTGCAGAAACAATAAGCAAATACAGTAAAGTCACTGGATACAAAATCAACGTTCAAAAATTTATAGCATTCTTATACTTTAATAATGAAGCATCAGAAAAAGAAGTGGAAAAAATAATTTCTTTTGCAATTGCAACAAAAAGAATAAAATACCTGGGAATAAATTTGACGAAACATGTGAAGTACCTATATAATAAAAACTACAAGACTATTAAGAGAAATCAAAGAAGATGCAAAGAAATGGAAAGATGTTTCATGTTTTTGGATTGGAAGAATCAACATAGTTAAAATGATTATATTACCTAAAGCATTATACAGATTTAATGCAATCTCCATCAAAATCCCATCAGCATTTAAAAAAAAAAATAGAACAAAAAATCATCAGATTTGTATAGAAGCACAAAAGACCTTGAATTGACAAAGCCATCCTGAGAAAAAAGAATGAAGCTGGAGGCATCACTCTGCCTGGCTTCAAATTATACTACAAAGCGACAGTAATCAAACAGCATGGTATTGGTAGAAAAACAGACACAAGAATCAGTGGAACAGAATTGAGAGTCCAGAAGTAAGCTCATATTTTATGGGCAGTTTTCAACAAAAAGGCGAAAAATACACAGTGGAGAAAGGAAAACCTCTTCAATAAATGGTGCTGGGAAAATTGGAAGGCCACTTGAAAAAGAATGAAACTAGCCTGTTATCTATCACCACATACCAAAATTAACTCAAAATTGATTAAGGACCTGAATATAAGACCTGAAACAATAAAATGCATAGAAGAAAACATAGGAACTAAACTCAAGGACAATGGACTTAAAGAGGATATTAGGAATTTGACCTCAAAGGCAAGGGAAGTAAAAGCAAAAATAAATGAATGGGACTACATAAAGCTAAAAAGCTTCCGTTCAACAAAAGAAATCATCAACAAGGTAAAGAGACAATCATCTGAATGGGAAAATATATTTGCAAGCTACACCTCCAATAAGTCCTAATATCCAAAATATACGAAGACCTCATATGACTCAATAACAAAAAACCAAATGATTCAATCAAAAAATGGGCAGAGGACCTGAACAGACACTTCTCCCTAGAGGACATACAAATAGCCAACAAATATATTAAAAGATGCTCAACATTGCTAGCTATTAGGGAAATGCAAATCACAACCACAATGAGATACCATTTCGCACCTGTTAGAATAGCGATAATCAACAGAACAAGTAATAACAAATGATGGAGAGGATATGGAGAAAAAGGAACCCTCATATACTGCTGGTGGGACTGCAAATTAGTACAGTCACTATGGAAAACAGTATGGAGGTGCCAGGAGAAACTAAGAATTGATCTACCATATGATCTAGCAATCCCTCTACTGGTTATTTACCCTAAAGACTTGAAAACCCGTATCCGAAAAAGATATTTACACAACAATGTTCATAGCAGCATTATTCACAGTGTGCAGAACATGGAAACAACCAAAGTGTCCTACGATAGATGATGATTGGCTCAAGAAGCTGTGGTACATATATACAATGGAATATTACTCAGCCATAAGAAGAAATGAAATGCTGCCATTTGCAACAACACAGATGGACCTTGAGATAATCATGCTAAGTGAAATAAGCCAGACAGAAAAAGTTGAAAATCACATGATATCACTTATATGTGGGATATAAACCTAAAAGTAACAAATGAACAGGACAAACAAACAGACTCAGGGACATGATCAATGGACTAGTGGTTATCAGAGGGTAGATGGTGGGGGAGGAGAGGAGAGGTAGACGGGGTAAAGGGAATCAAATATAGGGGGATAGGGGTAGGCTGAAGTGGGTAAAGGGGATCAAACATATGGTAGCTGAAGGCAACTGGACTTTGGGTGGTAAAAACACAATAGAATATATAGATGTCAAATTATAATGTACACCTGAAAATTATATAATTGTATTAAGATGTTACCCCAATAAATTTAATTTAAAAAGTTAAAAAATATATTTGGAGTGTTTTTTGGTTTATTGAAGAGTAATAGTACCAAAGTGAATTGAAATGGCCATCTGGAAATAGGTTTCATATGGTCATTTGGTTGAATTTGATACTTCCCAGTTCTGCTCCTGGACTCATGCCTAATGAATTAGATTATTGCAATTTTCCAGGCTTTCATTAATGCATTTGTAGAGAAGATAAGCAACAAGAATAGTCTTCTTAAGGGCTCTTAGTAAAGATAGGAAAGATGTTTGAAGCTGTTTCCTAATGACCTGGTAACTGTTCAGCAAAGATGTGTGAAGTGTCTCAATAGAAACCTCATAATGCCTGTGGTAGCCTTTAAAAAAACTGATTCTCCTTTCTGTTTTTATTATTACTGTTAGTCTAATACTGAACAAAGTTTGAATATAAAGGAATGCAAGATGAGAACACTTGTATCAATCAATCCTTTTCTAAACACTTTTTATTTAACAAAACACCCTCAACATTTATATATATATATATATATATATATATATATATATATATATATATATATATATATATTTGGCGCAGATACTTGATAAATAGTCATCATGAAGCAATTCTGAGAATAATGGAATGATTCTGAATGCCTCCGGTGGTTACAGGCAATTTTGCAGTGAGGTATGTGATGTTTAGTTCACAGATTTCCCCCTGAGGAGTGACTGGTACTAGCAATGAGCTATCAACATGACTCCACAAGTTCTTTGAGCAGCCTTTATTCTCATTGCTCAGGATTCCGGATTATGGCCTCCTGGAGTTAATTGCTGCCGCCAGCCTTTCCTGTGGGGCCAGCTGCTTTTTATGGTCAGAGGAGATAAACAGAAGCTCAATGGGAGATCTATTTCTGGGTGTTGAAAGGGCCTCTGTGCTGCTAGTCGAGGGGGAAATCATTCAACTTCCCTCATGGAATGCCTAGATTTCTCAGGGCTGTCCCCTTGATACTGGCACTTCTTGTAACCAATTTCTATAATAGATTAGCTAAGAGGAACAAGCCTTAAAATGTCTTAAAGTATTCAATCATGTCTAATTTGGCAAACCAAAATTCTAATGTGGCAAGCCAATATGTGTTAGTTCAATGTTAAATTAATGACCAGACTAAGAAGCATATTAATCGGGGGGTCATAATTACAACTCAGCGATTGTTAATAACATTCTCTGGGTCAAGAGTGTTTACTTAAGCGAAGGGAGAAGGGAGTTTCCATTCACTGAATACTACTTTGGGCCTCCTGTATGAGGAATATCCACAATATATTTATTCCCATTGTGCTGCTGTTAAATCAAAATTTAACTTTATAAAATTGTGAAAGGGGTTTTTAATTGCTGTGCTTTGATTTTATTACATATTTCTGTTCATACTATAGTTCTATTCTATGTAACATTATATTCTAATATTATAATATGTTAGAGAGCTAGTTTCCCTATATTCAAGGGAAGGAAACTTAGCTATAGAGAGATGGAACATCTGGTTCAATGCCAGAGCACCTATGAACAGGCAATAGAATCCAGACCTTTAGACTCATGAGTCAATGCTCATTTCACTACCCCAGACCATCATATTTATGTGATATAAATTTCTTAATTAGGAATGCAAATCAAGAGCAAAATTTCTAGGTACAAAAGTAGCATTAAGAAAAGAAAAATTTCTTTTACAGTGATTTTTATATCTGAACAGAAATAGTTTTATGTTTATAAATTATACACTTTTTAGGTATTTTTTACTATTACCAACTGACTATATAAAGATGCATTCTGTAAAAGGAAACAGAAATTCGATCCTAGCTCTAGGAAATAAATGTGTCACTCAAATAATTTTCTAATAAAACGGGAGCGAATTACATTGCTATGTAATAACTGTTTAGACTCATTTAAATTAGTTAGGTCACCTTCACAAGTAGGAGGGTGCTTCTAATTTCAATGCAACACAAGAAACAGGCCCTGACGGGTTAGGTTACTTTACGTTAATGTAAGATGTTGCTACCATAATATTGTAACAAGCAATCATACCTATTCTGCTGGCGTCAAATTGGCTGTACCTTTTAAAGATTCCACTGCTCCTAGAACTAGGCCATTCTGGGGAACAGAGGATGTGGAGTGAATTTTCCAATGGAAGCCAGGAGTGCTCCCTAGATTGAGCTACGGCCCGTCTTGAGTCTTGTTTTAGGGATAGCCAGAAATGGTCCCAGTCCTGCAGAGAATTCTATATAGGGAAGAGAAAAGCGTACTTTGATTCCTTCAAAAATATTTCTTGAGCCTTTGATCGCTATGTAGTATTAGCGTTCTAGTTACTGAGGCATGACATAACAAACATTTAATCCCACAACCACCCTTCCGGGTAAGTGGATTCTGCTTCTACAGATAAGGAACTTGAGGTACAGAGAAGTTAAGTAACTTGTCCCTTAGTTCCCTGACCTAAACAGCAGAGGTTAGATTTGTAATCTTGTCTGTCTGGGTCCAATGTATGTCTGTGTTATTTCTATCATGGCTGATTTTATTTATTTATATATATTCTATAAATAACATTATTGAGACATAGTTATACTAAAATTACTGGGTGTTTATTTAAAGTTAAAATTTAACTGAATGAACTGAATTAAGTGTGGTAACTCTAGCGGGGCAGTCTCCTTATAGCCAGCAAGGAGGCAACAGGATGTTATCATGTTGCTCCAATTTTTTCTCATAATGGATTAGGACCCACCGATATGAACTCATTTTACCTTAATGACCTCTTTAAAGAACCTATCTCCAAATAGAGTCACATTCTAAAGTTCTGGGGGTTAGAACTCTAACATATGCATGGTGGGTTCACAATTTAGCCCATTACAAGATCATACTGGATGAGAGTGGGCCCGAAATCCAATGACTGAAGAGAAGATACTGAAATCAAGAGTCTTTATGACCTTGACTAAATTTAGCTTTAAACCCCAGCTCTAGAAATCATCCTAGCTATCTACCTATCATCTATCATCTGTCAATCACCTAGCTATCGTTTATCTAAGAATCATCATCTATCTATATCTTTCATCTATCATCATCTATCATCTATTTATTATCTATCTATCATCTATCTATCTATCTATCTATCTATCTATCTATCTATCTACCTATCATTATCATCTATCTATCATCATCATCTATCTATCATCATCTATTTATCCATCTACCTATCCCCCAGGAGATTTGGCTCCCCACCTACCCATCAGCAAACGCTGAAGCAGAGGAAGACAGTAGCCCAGACCTAATTAATGGTCACAGGGTCTGGACCTCTGGAAGGCTAAAGATAACATCTTTACCTGTTACATTTCAGCTCCTGACCCCTAAGGTAGAATGACTCCCTGGCTGCTTTCCCATGAAACCAGACAGCGGGATGCTGGAACAGACCTCAGTACTGTCCGTAAGACAGGAATAAATGGCTTATTACCTCGTCTTTGACCAATCAGCTCCCTGCATGACCTTGAACCCCTAACCCATGAAATCTTGTGATTTTGCCCTATGTAATCTTAACCTACTTGCCATCGGGGAGTTGAGTTTTGAACATTAGCTTCCCCTGTTCTTTTGGGTGGCACCATTTATAATAAAATAGCCAATCCTTTTCCACTGTAATTCTCAGTGTTTAGTGTTTGGCTTTCCTAATGCCAGGTGGAGAAAATCTTTCTGTTGAATAATAATACTAAAGTTAAGGAGTGCCAATAATTCCTGGCAACCACCATTCATTAGGAATGAGGCATGAAAAGGATTCTCCCTCAGAACCTCCAGAAGAAACCACTCTTGCTGACACTTTGATTTTGAACTTCTGGCCTCCAGAACAGAGAGAAAATACATTTCTGTCATCCATGTGGTACTTTGCTACAGCAGCGCTAGGAAACGAATATAACTGCCTTGCTTAGTAGTGATTTGCAGGGGGAGGCCATGGTGCTGTGTCTTGAGTGGTACCAGCAGGCTGGCCTCTGGCAAAAGAAGATGCTGGGTCCAAGGACTATGGAGAAGTGGAAGTTTGGTAGAGCAGGACGAGGCAGGGAACCAGCCTGTGCAAAGGCACAGAGGCTTTGCCACGGCCTGTCTCGAGAAATGCTAGTAACTGAAGTCTTTGAACTAACTTTAAAAACAGTTTGCAAAGATCTGAATTTAATTGCTGAAAGAGATCTTAGAGATTGCCATTGCACTCCTCATTTTAGATTGAAGTCTGGAAAGGTTATGTGGCTAATCCAACATCACAAAACAGATTTGTCAAAGGATTCAGACATGTAGAAAGTTTATCAGCTAGGTTTAGCTTTCAACACGCAAGTAAAAGAGACAGCCTCGAGGCCTGTTGCTCCCAAATACTCAGATGCTGTCTCCTGAAGGAGACCCGCTCCCCCCGGTCACGGCAGGGGGGCAACAGTAGAGGTGAGGGGGGTGGGAGTGAAGGGGTTGGGTGCAGTGGGGGGTCACAGGGGTGGGGGTTGGGGGAGGGAGGCGGCTAGCAGTGCATGGGCAACACGCACCCCACAGTTGGCACCTCTCCCTGAACAGCCATCTTCCTGCCAGACACCTAGCTCCAGGGCAGTCACAGCCCATAGCCAGCCTGAGTGCCCATGCTCTCCAGGCTTCCCACAGCCTTATGCCAGGGTTACTTGGGACAAAGATGCTTCTGTACACCAGCCTGCTTCCCCCAAAGGAAGGCATTTGCAGCCCTGGATCTAAGCACTGCAGTGGTCCAGGAGTCTCCTCCGCTGGACTGGCTGTGCCTAGCCTGGGCATCTGCATGGAGGGCCGCTGCCCTGGGAGCCCGGTCTACTCTGGAAAAAGGTAATACTTATTTTTGTTTTATTTTGCTGATGATGGGAATTAGAGATTTGGGCAAAGGATGTTGAAATTGTAAAAGGATATCTCCCTCATTATTTTTTCTCAGAAGATGTTAGAATTTTCCCAGGGGAGGGAAGTGAATATTGGCAGGCAGCAGCTCTGAGTTTAAATTAAGCTTTTGCTGTGTGACTTTCAAACTCGCTTAACTTTTATTTTTAGTTTTGTTTAGTTTGTAAACTTTGTAAAATGAGGATAGCAATAACACTACAAGGGGAACGTAAGACTTACATAAGAATGCATGTGAACATACTATGTAAACAAATATACTATACGAACACATAGCAGGCACTAGATAAATATTTCTTCTGAAATCATCTAAAACAACCCCTCCAATTTAAGATAGAAGAGAATTAGAAGGCGCAAAAAGGTGACATAACTAAGCACACAAGCTAGAGGATGAGAAGCCAAGGTTGGAGCTTAGGCTTCCCATTTCCTGTCTAGTGTTCTTCCCATCTTCTGCTGCTCTGTTAATTAAAATCCAGTGTGCTCACCCATCTGGAGTAGGACAGTCCATTTTGAATCCCTGGCTTCATCATTCCTGGAGTTGAAAAATCTTGGAAAAATCTCAACTTCTAAATAGTTTTGGCATTTATTGTACAAGAATTTCAGAGGCTGTGATGTACCTACTAGTTGCTACAGTGGCCCCAAGGGACACAAAATGAGCGGAACATGATCCCTGACCTCAGGGAATTCATAATCTTCCTAGAAAGCCTCATACGCAATACAAGCAAAACAATCAATTTGTTGGAGATAGAGATGGTGAAATGAAATTCTTCTGCTTAATGTTGGGGGTGTCCCATCCAGCCCGTCTAAGGAGCAGTCACCACCCTAAAAGTCACACTCTCACTTCCACAGCATTTGCTTCTTTATCACAGCCTATAAAGAATGTTCAGGTGATTTTCACCGTCTTCTGTGCTTTCCTCAAATCACTCCACAGCAACCCAAGATGACCCACCTTCCAGAAAGCACACTCATGAATTTGTTCATTCCTGCTTCTCCTTTTTTAGAATCTAGTGCAGACATGACTTCAATAACTCTTTCTAAATTTACTTATGCACATGAATTTTGACACTGTCAAATTTTACCTTTTAATTGCTTTAAATTACAAATCTATTAGAAAAAAAAGACAAGATTCTTCTCTTTTAAAAACTTTTATTAGGCATTGCTAGATGATGTTGCACGGTGTATTGCACACATCATGGGAGTAAACAGCACTCCACAGGAACCATACAACAAACACTTCATACAGTGACAATCAAAATAGTTGATTCCCATTATATTTTCATCCAAGTAGAGTGAGAGTCATTACATCCTTCTGCGAGATCTGATCTCATAATTAAGATTAACCTTCCATTCTAAAACAACCGATCAAAAACAATAAAAAAGAAAGCCCAATCACAACAGAAGGCCATAAGGACATTAGTGAAAGTCTAAAATTAGATGCCAAAATATTTCAAAGTATCTATTTTGAAAGACTTGCCCCTAAAATTCGTTGGATCTGACACTTGGGTTGCCTATACTGGGTTGCCGGTAGCAAGCGAGACTGCATTTAATAAGAAGGAGCAGTACACTGATACATACCCACTGAAAATTCTTGAGGTAATAGATTTTTAAATTTCACTACTTAAAAAAAAAATCCGTTAATTTCCAGGTCCTGTCCAGCAGGACATATCTGTTGGCAGGAAGATTCTTTTTCTTTTTTTTTCTTTGTCTAATATTTACACATATTTGCATATACAGCCTGTGTCTTTGTCTATTCTAAGCATATGATTTATTTTAATTATTCATCATACATTCATCAGGAAAAGTTGAATTATATATTATGGTACATAAAGAATAGAACAAAAATAAATTTTTGTATAAAGCTAACACAAAAGGCAAAGACAAAGAAGAACAAAATAATATATTGTACAAAGTGTTTTGGTGTTGATACAGATCACTGTAAATGAATAACTATATGTAAATAGCAAAACCATGGTTCTTCAGCGTCTGTGTAGAAGTAGATTACAGATCCCATATTTCCAAAGACGAGTTGTAGAGAGCTGCTCAAATTCCTGAAGTATCACATAATTACATTTCTTTTTTAATGCTCTTCGTAGTTTTATCCTAATTGGAGCTATAGATACAAAGACTGACAACCATTCCAACTTCTGTTTTAAATTTTAGTAATCATTGTTCTTTTGTGGTTTAAAAACATATTTCAATTATAATGGCTTTAATTTATTGTTTAATATGTTTTATATTTTAGCTTAAAAATGAACAACAGATTTAAGAAAAATACATCGGCTAACCTGCAATTCTACAATACAGTGGATTAAGATAGCAAATGCAGCCTATATACATCTCTAAAGATACGCTGTCTCATCAGGACTTTAAATAGAGGGACCAAGGAACACTCACAAAAAATATATGGCTCTTTAGATAAGAAATAAAGCCAAGTGAAAAAAATAAGGCACTAATAACATATATAAATGTTATATACTCTCATCACACAAAGCACCATATGAAAGGTTAGAGGGACTATACATTAGTGCTATTGGAAAATGGTAATAAAACCAGTTTCTCTGGCTTTTATTCACCAATTTCTCCCTTTCTTTTAAGTAATGAATACATAAACACTAAAGTGGGGGAAATTCTATATTATGCTAAAAGCACAATTCATGGAACTAACAGCATAGACTACTCATTTGGAAATAAGAAGTTGATTACTATAACAATGTAGGAAATTAAGGTCTGTCTTTTGCTCCTTATTTTCCAACATTTTCATCTCAACAGAATTTTTTTTTCACTTCCAATTTTCTTTCAGGGATTTCTACATGATACTCATATCATCTATTTTCTTATTTATTTCTACCTGCTTCTTTTAAAAAATAAATTCATAATGTTTCCTTCTACTTAGTTTTATACCAAAATTAATAACATGGCTAATGAAATGTAAAAAAAGTTTAAAAATAAAATTACATAAATATTTTCTAATATCATTGAAAGAGTAAAGAAAATCTCTTTTCAACTAGACTCATTTTAAAAATAAAAATATTATGACATTATTTGGAAAGTGACTACAAATTTTACAAAAAATGAAAAATAAGCAATATAATGAAATGATGGACAAGAACTGGTACAAACTACTAATGAAAGTCATTCATCTTAAAATTTAAAAAATCACTTTTCATTTGCTACTGTTCATGAGAATTTAATTAAAATGAGATATGGTCTGACAATTCAAATAAGAGATGAGAATTATTCCATAAAACTGTAATTTCTAAATATACAGTTATAACAGATTAAACATCCAAACCTTTTTTTTAGCAACTTACTCTTTGTGAAAAAGAGAATGTGAATAATTTAATTGTCCCACAGTTTTGCAATAGCTATACCTATACATAAATATATCTGTCTCATAATTATGTCTTATAATCAATTTTGTTTAAAACAGAAAACAACTAACTGTTGTGGCCTCTTAATAAATAATGTGTTAACATACCTAACTTTAACACTACTGTTTTTGTATTCTTTCTACACAAAATTATTTCTGTGACCTCTCAAAATTTACTATTGAATAATTGCTTTCATAAGCAACAAGATTGTCAATTAATTTTCATATTAAAAATCTGTAACAGACTGTCCATGTCAAGATAAATGAATATATATATATGTATACATATATATCAATTATTGTTCTAGGTTTCATATGAATTATAAGGTTGATTTACTTTTTTCAATGCCATCTAAAAAATTTTAATTATGATAAAAATGATCAAATACCAAAAGTAAGCTGTTACCATATGGAACTTAAAAAAAAAATGTGTCTTAGAAAGAGAGTTTATAGCCAGCTGCTAAAAAATCATGATACTTTATCTGGAATTTTTTTATAAAGGAACATATAACATGATATTTATATCAAATATTAGGTAGTATTTACTTGAAAGGAACCATGAAAGTACATGTGAACACTGAGGATATATTATGTTAATGAAAATGTTATTTTAAGAACTTACTGGATTATTGAGACTATTTCTCGAGCTGGGGCATAAGGTGAACACCTGAAAACTTTGTAGGGAACCAATGACTGGCAGCACAGTTTGCTAGCTATAAGGAAGAACTCGAAGTGACATGATTTTTGTAATTTTGGGGGCCCTGTAACACCTGTTTGACTCTCTCTTGAACTTTCCTATATTATGTACTAAACCTATGTTAAATATATCTTGAGTATGGCTTATATCGAAATCATATCAATGAAAAAGTTGAATATTTGCAAATGACAAATGGTTTCTTTAGATAGGGCTAATGCCAGTTATAGTCAATATGATCTACTTTAGATTATCAAAAAGTCTAATATGTTCACAAGGTATGAATCTGTGGTCGAGTCTTTATATACAAATATAACACTATATAAATCTAGCCCCTAGCCCAAGCTGTCAAACTTTTTGCTGAAACATAGATGATAAACCATCTTTTTGGCCATTTTGGATGAACCATGAGTGACTTGAAATCACATTGAATAAATGTCCACATGTGTTTTTTGTCCAAATAATATGCAAACACAACAGTGACCTTACAATATCCATGAAGCAATTTCTGAAGCTTGGATTCAGAGTATCTTAGGCTCTATAATCCAACTGATGTGTTCTCATTCATTTTACTTCTTGTCAAAGAGCTAGCAGAGTTCTCCAGCTCCTATTAAGTAGAGGGACAGTGTTCCGGGTACTCCTGATACATTTCAATTTACAGATAAAATAAACCAAGGTAAATTATGTCCACTATCATTGCTAAATTATGGAGTTCTTTCAGTGCTTGAATTTAATTTCATTAGAGTCAAAAGAGTTAATGGTGAGACAGAATTAATTCCACATTTAGCCAAGATAGGAAGGAGACTGAAGAGGGGAGGAGCAAATTAACCAGGAAATCTAAAAGAAAACAGCCACTTGCTATTGAAGTATGAAAATATCACTTCACAAGGGAAGAAAGCCATTTAATATTAATGATGCAACAGAGTGACAAAAAAGTGGGACAGTCCTAAAACAATATTTTCTATGCCAATAAGTCTGTATAACCTAAGTGATGCAGAGTTAAATACACCTAATAATTTTTTTATAAGTTAAAAGGAAATGGAAACAAAAAAAGCAGTGGCAATCTTTTGTGTTTTAAAAAAATAAGTTATTGCATTTTAAGACCATATTGTTATTCTCAACAGTCATTTCTTTAGTCAAAAAAAAATAAAGTTTATAATATATATAATCACATGCTTCTAAAATTGGCACTATACATGGGGATCTATAAGGTATGTGATATAGAAAGGTTTCAGCTAATGCTCCAAAAGAACTTCCTGCTTCTTGGTTATGAAATGAGTACTAGTTCTATCCTTAAAACTACAGTTACAAAAGAGTTCCACTACATATCTCTTTTAAAGATTTGCATCATTGGTTTGCATCCAAAAGCTAACATTTCACAATTTCGAATACTCCCCAAATTTTGGAACTTTGATTTTGTTCTGATGACATCTTAATGCTTCTGTAAAATTATTTAAGTTTTATTAAAGTAAAAATTGTGGATATACATATGAAAAATGAGATTTTGGAACTTATTTTCCATAGGAGGAGGAAAATGTCATAATTAAGCTACAAATATTTGAAAAACAAATATGCTCAAACTGGCTATTGGTGGTAGTTTTGATTTACTTTGTTTCTAGTCAGTGGAATTTCTTTTATAGATTTCATAAAATACAAAAATGCAGTTAAATTTACAGTAAAATATTTTTAACAAACATTCCAACTAGCTTATTAGGTAATGTTTACTAATTTACTAGCTGTGTTTTAGCTTCTGATACCAATTTCTAGGATTACTATAATTTCAGAAACTTGGCTGCATTTTTTCAGGTATATTTTACTTGTTTTAAATTTTCAGTTTTAGATCCCACCCCTCTTCCCTTCCAAATTTAAAGAGGTGACATATATTTGCTAACACTGTTATTCTGTCTCCATCAAAATATATGTAATCAGTTTTTTTTAATTCTATCAAATTAGTTAAATGGCACAAATATTTTAAAGTGCATTATTGAATTTTAAGGCTCTATTTATGATAGATATTAACACAAAACAATAGAGCTGACCACAGGAAAACTTAATTTTCAATATTGGGATAGATTTCAGGCACAACAAATATGAAAGAATAAGCATGATCCAATAGGAAGACTCACATTAAGGCATGTGTGCAGCTCGTTTATAAAATTAAAATCTAAAATGGCTTTTGGCATGAATTTTTAAAATTTTGGTACTTAATGAAGTACATCAACTAATATTATTTAGGCCACTAACTTTTTTTAATTATGAATTTAACAGGCAGGATAAAAGCCTAATGTTAAAAATGACTGTATTTGTTTAATGAGGAAGAAGCTGGATCGGTGTTGGCAGATGTACTCTAATTTGACAAAGGTCGGGAGGGAATGCTGATGCTTTGCACATGTCAGAGTGAGTTTTCACCCTCTCCTGTCTCTCTCCCTCTCTTTTAGTGAAGAGAAGCTAGAGTATCAGAGGAGTAGAGAAAAATGAGGTTGGGGAGGGCCACCAGGGACTGGGAGAGATTACAGTGATTTGAGAGTATTTTAAGGGATCCATGGGCCATCTATTTGAGTGGTAGGACTGAAAGATAAAGGCTCATCTGGGGCCTTAGGACTCAAGAGATGGGGGTGGCACAGAACAGGAAATCTCCCGACAGGCACCACTGAATCCTGATACCACAGCAGAGAAAGTACAATTACAGGTATCAGGTTGTAACCTGACTGGTGTTTAATTATCTTTGATTGTTTTCCTGTCTGTTCTACATTAAGGATACAATAGCACCTATCAGAAAATCAAGGTGGTGGCGACAGGATGCTGCTTGTACCAAAAGGTCTGACCCCTCTCTTGTTAATGTCACACACAGAAGTTCTAAGGGAATTGCTGGGAGTCACTGTAAAATGAATGATTCATGTTATTCTACAATTTATAAAGCATCCCAACAAACCATCAAACCTCACATACAGTCTAATATATTTTTCTGTAGACAACTGTGGTCATTCCTAATTGCCAACATATTGCCTCCTATTTTTCACAATGCCATATTTAAGTTCCTTTGTGGAGCAACATGCATGAACATGGATAGCGTTAAAAAAAATGTGATAAACATGATCAATTTGGCTATTTTATTTAATTCCTCAAGTTTTACAACTAGGCAATCCAAATATCAATGCCTCTTTCTCGGATATCTTATAGAGATCTCATTACATTTTATTTTTATTGGAATAAGACTTTCTTGTATGCATCTTGGCAAGGTATTTATTTGGCTAAGCAAACAGGGGGAAAATTATCCTGCAAGAGATGCTTTTCGTTAAAAATTATGCACTTCTACATAGTCTTTCTTTTTCTCTAAGATAAAGGTCTCAAATGTACTACCTCTATGATACCATTTACTGAAAATGTATTAAAATTTTATTACAAATATTTTATGAAAACCAAATTTAAAAACTTATGGGAATGTTAACACAAAGTGACAACCACATATTTAAAGGATCTTCACTGATGCTTTATATTAGAGAAGCAGTAAGAATCTCGATGTCCACTCCAGAGAGGACTAATTAAATAAATTAAAGTATAGCCCCACAATGGGATATGTAGTATTTTAGCAAAGAATGAGGTAAACCTATTTAAACTGTTAAGAAAAGATGTCTACCAATAAATAATAAAATGAAAAATAATCACAGGACAGTAAGAATATTATTATTCTATTTTTTTAAACTGACACACATAGACACATACACGCACAAACACTTATTTGTATATTTGTAGAAAGTGTGTGGAAGGACACATACCAAATCATTAACAGTGGTTACCCCTAGAAAATAAGGGGTGGGTTAAGCAGAGAAATTTTCATTTTCTAATTCTATATGGTTTGATTTTTTAAAAATAAGGATATATTAAATTTACAATAAAAGCATTTAAAAATGACAGGGTTGGATAGATATTTATTTTATGTGTATGCTTCTTTCTCTAGTTTTTAGAATTCATCCCAGAAGTTACTCTGGTTTTATCTTCAATGTTGGCACTAACATATAAATAATCCTTTTTATTTCCTTCTCTTTTTAAGATCTTGATGCCACTTAGTTAAAAAAAAAAATCACAAATAATGAAGTTACTAATGGGGAAAGACCTAATATATAGCGACTTTTAAAGAAAAAAAATGCATACATTAATTTTAAAAAATCTATGCTGTAGAAAAAAAAAATTCTGTGCAACACAGTGCATGCTAGCTTAAGCATTGATGAAACAGATATCACTTTGTAATTTGAAAACTGGAACATTTCCAAATAATATAAAAATATCTCCCAAAGATAAGTTATTCAAAAAAAGAATAAAAATCCCTGAGTAGGCCAAAGACAACAGATACAATAACCTAAGAAAATAGAACATCTAATAGACCAGAGAGTGTATTATTTAGCCAGTTGGTATATATGTTTATGGCATATATATTCATATACATTAATAGAAGTATTATATATGTATATATATTATACATAAATGCATGAATTCTGTATACATGTATAATATTTCTATGGAAATATTATGTATACATACATAATATGATAGTATACATAAACATATCCACTAGATTTAGAATCATCGTATTCACATATCACCAAACTAACAGCTATGTCTGGGAAAGACGAATTTACAAAAATTAAGCACTTTATGACAGAATTACTTGGATTTAGGCTAGAATTTCCCATTCTCTCAGTTTCAATACTAGAGCATGTGGAATAGGCACTGAATAAATATTTGCTGAATGAATGGATGTATGGATGGATGAATAGAAAGTTGATTTTGTGAAACTAGAGCACATCTCTTTTTCTTGTACCATTTTATGCTTTAGAAATATGCCATTACAGAACCATAGCCTCCTCTAACTGGAAGTAGTTCAGTCTAGAAACTATAGTACAGCTATTCTGAGTGGTATTCAGAAAGAATGCAAGTATGTGGGCTTGTTATCCACACAAGTAAACCTCACTATCGTGTACTTTTTAGGTCAAATACAAATGATAAATGTTCTTATACTCTGCAGCCCAACAAAATACACTATCCACGTTAATGCATGTTTTATTACATAATCTATTTCAATTCACTCAAGGTTGCTGTCAAATAAATGCTACATCTCTGAAGATAGCTAATATAAGGATTTAGAAACAAGTTTACTTGTTTTTTTCTTATTTTTAAAGACTTCTCAGCTTGGTAAAAATTCCTGAAAATATTTCCTTCATTTTTATTTTTTGTTTCTATCTTTAAAAGCAGTTTATATGTTAGGTAAACCCACAAACACAAAAGTTTTGTTTTCAAATTACCCCACCATGAGAAGATAAAGCACATTATTTTGCATATGAGCAGTAAACATAAGAAAAATCCTTCAAAAACTTTTTTATAAAAAAACTTGAGGACGAATTAAAAGGAGAGAGAAAGAAAGAGGAGAGGTGAGAGGGTAGGGTACTAAAGAACATCACACCTGGAAGGAGAGTAGAATTATCTGTAATTACAACTTCGTTAAAAAATTAGCCGAATAGGGGTTTTATTTTTATTTTTTATTTGTAAGGCTTAAGCAATTTTCTCTATAGCAAATTTCCTATTTAAATTAACTAATTTGCCTGAAGGGTTTATATACATAGTAAAGCATCCCTTTTTCTTGTATCATTTTATGTATGCCAAAATATAAGAAATCTGAAAAGAATGAATGTTTAGGCCTTGAGAGTTTCCTAAAATCAGTCTATTTTGTCAGTTTATAAAGTTTGATGATCCTTGTGGTAACATTGCACACATTTCTCTTTCTGTGTGTGTGTGTGTGTGTGTGTGTGTGTGTGTGTGACAAAGATAGCAAGAAGTCCAAACGAATAGGTCAACATAGAAGTAGCCTATTGTCTACACTGCTTTTTATTTCTACGTTACCAAATTATGCCCACAAAAGAACCATCATCTTTAAATATGTCTATGAAAATGTGGAAAAATAGTGTAGAGGCATGGGACTTGATAAGCACAAGGTTATTGGGTCAAGTTTTAATACAGATATTTACACACACACATTCACACCCCTACACATACACTTCAGTAGCTCATGATTTTTCTCATTTAGTTTCATTATTTCCCTTTGGACACTGAGATTTTTAACAATTATAGCATCTGAAGAATGAAGGAATTACACTGCTTGGGCCACAGAGGAAAACAGGGGTATATGATGGGTGAGCCTTTATTTTCTAAAAAGTGGCCTTTTTTGTTGGTACAGGTGGGACTTCAGCTATTCACACCAAGTCTCATAAGATGGGCTGGAGGAGGATTCAGATACAAAGACAGTCCAAGCAATGCTCAGGAGAGGTATGCTCAGACAATTCTGAGGATAACTGGTTCTTAATTAAAATATTTTCTTCTAAGACCCATTAAGAAGGTCAGAGTTATGATACAGATGTTTATAGTGTATGAAAGTGACCATTTTTTAAAAGCAGCAATCTGTATAAGAAAAGGACAGGATACCATGTTGGGAGTGCACCGGAGCTAGCCTTTGTGGTCTGTAGAGAACCACAGTGAGATGAGATGGTCAAGGTTCCTCTCCATGTTTTTCAAGACGTGACTCACAGATGGTGCGCCATTCTGTATAACTCCTTCACGGACCAGTTTAGTAAGATGAAATCACCCGCGTTTCACCAGTGCATACCTGTCCGTGATCGTTTTCTCTGTTTTTTACAAAGGCAATAGATAGGAAATACAAATAAACCTAGGAGTCAAAAAAAAATGCTAATTAGGAGAAACATTTAGGCTTATATAGCTGAAAAATTTCCATTTTGCAAATGATTTACAAATAATCATTATTTAGCAACACATGAAAATGAAAAGAGGGAAGATACCTATACTACGAAAAGTATTTACTTCTATAAAATTTCATTTTGTACTATTTTTCTTTAGCCTTCACCTCTTTTTAACAGTCTCTGCAATACCAGTTTGAATATGGAATAATGTTTTCTATCAAAATGTCAAACCTTAGGTTTAAGTCTCATTATCTCTAGTCACATCATTTGCACACTATAATAGTCACACCTCAGTTTCAGGCGCAGCTATCTGTTACCTAACAACGTGGGCTGTGGAGCCAAATATCAGGTTCAACTCCTAGTCCTACCACTTATGAGGGCCTGGGAAGCCTTAATTTTCTCAATTGTAAAATGCAAATAGTAATAGTATCTACTTCATAAATTCCAACTCATTTTAGAGACTTACAGATCAGTTACTTTATAATTCTATCGTACACATGAAAATTACTTGCTAAACAGAATTTAACATGTGCAAAATACTTTTATTAAGGAAAAAAAATTAAATTCCATCTACTACGTGGAACAATCATCAAAGTATAACATCTATAACATTTAATTTAATGTTCTCTAAAGCAATGGTTCTCCATGTGTGGTCTCTGGACTAGCAGCATCAGTATTACCTGGAAAATTTTTAGAACTAGAAATCCATGGACCCTTATACTGAATCAGAAACTGTGGGGAGGAATCACCAACCCATGCTTTAAACAACTCTTTGGTTTATTCTAAAGCATGCTAGAGTCTAAGAACCACTGCTTTAAAGTATATATTTTAATATACTTGTATGGCTGAAACTATACAAATCACTGATACATTTTCTATTTGTCAGTGCTCAAGTATGTGTTGCATATATGTTCCTACACACATTGGTCTCTTTTTCACCCAGGGCGCCTTTTCACTCAAGGTGTACCGGAATCTTTTTTCTTTGATGCTTCCACCTGAAAAATCTGGGTTCTAGTCCACCAGACTCTATTACTAACATTCTAGTTTTATTAATATTGGTATCAAAAGGGGGTTAATAATGATTCATAAGATATATGGATCAAAGTGTCCATAGATTGAAAATGTCTCACCCATATACATTCTCTGTGACACATGCACCTCTGAATCTGAAATCATATGCCAATTGTCTACCTAAAGCAAGCATGGAACAGATATCATGCCCACTTAATAACAAACTCACATTATTACATTTATGTTCATACTCTCTCCATGGCACTCAAAGGATTCTAATCTCAGATATGTTAAGGATTTCTTACCGATTACAACTGCTATGGCCCCTAGTGCTAATCCCAAGACCAGGATTAGAGGTGCAACAAATAATTTTCCAGCTGGAAAAAAAAAAAAAAAAAAAGGTAAAACCATTTAAAGAGACTTAAAATGAATTTACCCAATAATTTCAGCAATTTTTTTTTTAAGTCTGATTACAATTAAGGCAGTATTTCTCTAAAAAAACATATCAGGTATAGAACTAATATACATATGTAAGTTTAGTAAGTTTATTGAAGTACTGGACACATCGGTCACATAAATCTCATTTATTGAGCAGTGATTATAAGCAAGAAAAACCAGAGCTACTGGATCACTTTATTCTACTAGGACCATTCATCTTTGTGCTTTTCCTTTAGATTTCTTCCATTTTCAATTTTCAGTATTCTGAAAGATTAAGAAAGGAGTGGCACATTCTGAGTTGTGTCTCGAAAATATAGTTAGCTCACAAACTAACTATGGAGAACTAGTAAGTGCTACAGAGGGCTTCTGCCCAAACCGACATCCGAAAAAATGAATTTACTTCCTGAGTGCAAAGAAAACTAACAATATGAACACCTAATAAACTGAACTACAACTGGTATATTTCAGTACTATTGTTAGAGAAAACTACCAATAATGAAAATGAAGCATTTTTCCTCAGTCACTTTTATTTGAAACACCATTCATTGAATAATCTGCCTAGTTCTTATTAGGGAGATGTCTCCATGTCAGAGGCTGCTGTTCATCTTTAAATCTCTGGTCTCTCTTATTCTCTGGGAGCAGAATCTGTAGCTGGGCGCATGGCCACATGGCATTTATACCACGTTTCCCATCTTCTAGCTGTGAGAGAAGAGCAGGCCCTTTCTCTGCCTTTGTCCAAGCACATTTGGTGGCCGCAGTCCCAAACTGAGGGAGCAAACTGGGTTACATCACAAAAGGACAGAAAGCAGGAGGGCTTGGCTATAATCTAACAACTAACTCTCTTATACGGCAGAAGAAGGTAAGTTTGTGATGTACAGAGTAACCCCTTTTTCCAGCCTTATGTGCAGATGAGAGAGGTGGGAATCACTCCACTGGGAGTTACGGTCTGAAAGGAGTTAGAGGCAGCTGTGCTAGAAGTGGAAAAATATGTGTGGGAAGGCTAGCTTATCTTAAAGCTAACTGCTCCCTACTTTGTCAGGTTTGTCTGACACACACGTGTACACACACTGAGTAGAAAACAGGCCGAAAAGCAAACTATAAAAAGCCGACCATATAATTTTAAAATAAAAACAGAAAGACCTTACAGAGAAAATACTTCCCTACAGACAATGTCTATGGGCCATCCATTCTACAGGCTGTTACATAACTCGACTTTTATGACCTGAGAGGAAGACTCTAATGGCATCTAGTTAAGTGGTGAGAGGACCCAAAGAAAATGCATCCAAAATATTATTAGACAAATAGGACAGAAAACAACTTCCCATATTTAAGAATGACTAAACAGAAAAACAAAAAGGAAATAAATAATGGTCAAATAAAATAGTACTTAAAAAATAGAAGGAAACATCTTGCCATATCTTGCCAAAATGGCATTGAAGTAGGAAAGAAAAGAACAGTGCATAAAATTGAGAATTTTGTGTTTTTAGGTTGTTCTCTGTTTGTATAGACTTATGAATAGGTTATAGTTCAAAACTTAATTCGGAGTTCGTTTTCTCATGGTAGTACTGTTACAAATAGGAGCTAGACTCTCTAGCTGTCCCTCTACAGTCTATTTAACTAATAAGCAGATATTGGTTTTATAATTATAATATGTAGCATATCAAACAAATGAGCAGAAAAACACTGCAAATCATTAAAACCAATCTTGACTCTATTAAATGCTGTTGGCTATGGAAAATTTTGTTTAAAGTTCAGTAAGGATATTTTTATGGAGATCATACAGATTTTAGAAAATGACAGCACTGGTTTCCATAAGTGAATTAAAAATATGTATGTTCTAGTTTTTACCTGAAAGAACTATTATCATGAGCACCAGCTTCGTTCTGATAAACCATCATATGATTCTAGAGAGGGAATTGGTTTGCAATAACAATGAAGTGATGCAGGGCTAGAGAGAGATATAAAGAGATTTTCATGAAGTAACTAGGCAAAAGTAGGTAGAAAGGGGGAAATGTGGAAGATGTTAAAAAGTACTGCATGTGCATAGGAAACACTGCCAGAGAAAGAAAGAATGGAATTCTTTATGATGAAAAGAGAGGAAGAAATCTTACAGTACATACATTCTAGAGGAATAGGGTGCTATTGGAAGAACTATTAAGTGAGGAGAACACTTCATCCCAGAAAGGTGGTGGCCTTGGGCTACAGCAGGAATCTGTGCTTATATCTGTATAGTTATGTATGAGACTGTGTGTTGCTGAGGATGAAGAGGGAGGTAAAAATGTCAATCCATAAAAGCACAGCACTTGGATATTTAAACATGGGTTTATGTGCAGTGAGGGCATTTGATACTCATTTAGTTAACTGTTAGCTATTAGTATTAACATTAATACAATAGAAAAAATATATACAATGACATCAACTATACAGATACAACGGAACTCTATTATGGGGATTCTGAAACATAAGGATATTTTTAATTGTACTGCATATGCTTCCTGAATAAATGGAGGATATCAATATAAAAATAAATATACATTTTCTCTCATCAAGTGGCTGACAATAGAATTTCAGAAAGTTAAAAGACTAATGACTTCACATGTCTGCAGTATAATTAATAATTTGTTTTTTAAACAAAATCTGCTTGCTCATAAAAGGTCCTGCTAACAAACTTAAATTTTAAATTTTAAACCCAAACATCTTCCTCCTGTTTGGGGGTAAAAGCTCCACTAAGAATACCTCATAGGTGCTCAGAAATTGCCATGGCTATTACATTTCCAAGTTCTAGTCAGTTGGATACTCACCACAGACCGATCCTCGCACTAATCTCCTTAGATGAGGTCTCTCTGGGAGGTAGCGATATTTGCATCCAAATATACTGAGGTTTGACGTGTGGTCTCCAAAGAAACGGAGCTGGCGGTATCTCTCCCCACATCGATAACAAAAATTAGTGTTACATTGTGAACAGGTCATATGGTCACATCCTTCAGTTCTCTGGATGTGAATCTGGATCGGCAAACAAGGGAAAAGGAAGAAAAGGTTATTAGAATTTTAAAAAGTAAAATCTACCCAATGTTATGGAACAACACTGAAAGCGTCTCCAAAATGAAAGCTTACATAGCATTTCTGAGGCTGTCAATTTGCTTAAAATCACATTATCCAAGATGATATTTGTATCAAATACTTCACGTGTGCAACACTCAATAACATTTCAGGCACTCGTGCTGTTGGCTGATTTTGATCAACATACAAACACATTCTAAAGAAAACTCACATATCTTTCTAGACATACACCTAGCTCGATGGTTAGAAGGTAATTTAAAATGCTGTGAAAGTATATTTTGTTTATGCTATAATCATAAAGAACAAGATGGCTTGGGGAATAAGTGGAATTACAGAGTATTCCTTAAAAGCAAGGATTGTATGAAACTTCTTGTGAATAAACATTGAGGAATAGAAAACTCTTTTGTGGCAGGAAATGATAACAGTTATAAGTGTATTCACAATGCCATTTTAGTTTCCAACTCTAATATCATTTGCAAATATGTTTATGAAACTGTTTGCACCCTGCCATCTGTGCAGCCTAAGTATCTTCCTCTCTATTGCAGCAGTCAAGTAACATGTAAATATAGTTTCTCCCATACCATAACAAAGATTTTACTCTTGAATAGCCCACCATATACCCAATGTGACAGTCACTGTCTCAAGCACTGAGGCTGTATTATAGTCAAGGTTCTACTCTTTGAGATATAATTGGATACGTGATTCAGAATCCTCAAAGATACTCATGAACTGGAGCCATATTTCATTCAAGTATGTGCATGATTTGTTTGTTAAGTGAGCACTTATGCAAGAAAACACATTTGCTAAAGAAAAGATTTGGTTACACTGACAAACTCACGTGATCAAAACAGGACCAAATAAAAACAGTCTTCTCATCTCATTACAGAGTAGGCACTTGCTATGTTTAAGTCACATCTCACTTCTCTTGATCATATATATACTTTTATCATATATAATACATATGATATATATAAGATCTTTGTTTAGAAAATTTATTTAAATGTTCCAAATACCAGTTGGCTACTGAGAATTTCTACTCATGATGTTGTTGGGACGAATGTGTCAGTGACTGTTTTAATGCAACTGGGAACTTCACAATTAATGCATGAGTCCAATCCTCCAGGGGTGACTTGGCTCTTTTCAGTAGACATTGGCCACAGTCCACAGCTTGATGTATTTCTTTTGAAATCATGCTTTCCTTCCGTGACACACAGTGTGGCTCCCTGAACTTTTGCAGTAGTGCAGTTTTAAGTATTTTTTTAAAAAACTGTACAACGATTATGGAAATGGGATAAAATGATCCAGGAAAAAGATCTTTAATGTAAAAAGATAAATTAAAAGTTTGAGAGAGAAAGAAAACTATTTCAAAATATAATCTTATTTTACAGGTTTTGAGAATAAAAGATTTTAATTTGCTAATTCCAAATCAATGTAGTATTTCAGTTTTAGTGATTAAATAACTAAAATTTTAAATTTTGTTTAAAATGAATTTTAAGGATTTCTGAGGCTGCTTTTAAAATAACAAAAGATATTAATCATAATAATGGTGAAAGTTATGTGAGCAATACATGTTTATGAAACCATCCACCTGCCTGCTTATCTATTTACATATCTATCTATGTATCTATCCTTCCTTCCTTCCTTCCTTCCTTCCTTCCTTCCTTCCTTCCTTCCTTCCTTCCTTCCTTCCTTCCTTCCTTCCTTCCTTCTTCTCTCCCTCCCTCCCTCCCTCCCTCCCTCTCTTTCTTTCTTTTATCTATCCTGTCAGTCAGTCTGTCTGTCTGTTTATCTGCCTTCCTGCCTGCCTGTCTACCTATCTAGAAAGCTTCTAGGTGATGGTGACAATATTGAAGCAGAGGGCAGCACATTACAGGCAACACAATGACTGGCACACAGCAGGTACTTAATATATGATAAGTAAATGAATCAAGAAAGAAAAGTTTACTAAGTGTCTGGCAGGGTATTAGGCATTCAAGGTTGTAGGTTGATTGTAGGTTAAATGCCAGTCCCTCCCAGTGGCTGATTCTTGGCAGGCAAGCGTTGGCCACATAGGGAGGTTGAAAGAACCTGGGCTTTGACTTTAAAAAGCCTTGTGTTTAAATTCTGCCTCCACTCGCTGTATAAAATGAAGTCATTTGACCTCTCTCAAGCATCAATTTAGACAATATTACCTATGTGAGAATAAAAATGTGATAATACACGCAGAGTACCTAACTTATCATTTGGAACACACTGAATCAGATGAATATAATATTAGTTCCTATCTATCCCTTCCTTTTTACTCACCTAAAAATGTGAGAAATCAAATACCTGGGCAATGTAACTGTACATTCCCTGTACAATGTAACTGTACAGTCCCTTTCTCATTTCTTCATATGGGTAATTCTTAGGCAGATGCTAGACCAGAGAGTACCTTCCTAGACAGGCAAGGGCAGGCTAGAGGGCAAGTGCACTGAGCACCTGGAGTCAAGGGTTGCTAATGAATTGTTATTTTGACAATAAAGGGAAAACTTAATTTTCTTGCTATTGGCCAACCCATCTTTTAAATATTACTTTGAAATTTTTTCCCCTTACCTGACAGTCTAATCAGAGCAGATCCAGGTTGTGGGACCCAAAGGTTATTTAATTTTAGGGGTCATCATTAAGGGGATGAATGTAAATTCCGAACACAATAAAGACAGGTCTAAGAAAGGACTTGTATAGATGAGGGTCACTGAAGCTTAAGCTCTGTAGCTTCCTGGTAAATCCACCTCTAGTCCAGCATGATCCCCCTTCAGAACAATTCTGAAGACCGATTACTCTGCCCACATCCATTTAGCATAGTAGATGGTGTTCAGGAGTAATGTAGGCCAAAGGCCCTACTAGACCCTGGAACTATTTCTGATCCTTCTTTAAATCACCTGAGCACTAGGAGAAAACATGTTGAGAGAGAACTGCTGAGCACCCAAAATAAAGGTTACTCTATCATACATTTTTGTATATTGTACTGTATATTGTATTTTTGTATATTGTACTGTATATTGTATTTTTGTATATTGTATTTTGTATATTGCATTGGATCTTATAATGGAGACAAGAAAATTTAACATTTTCTGGTCATATAGCATAGTGTTGTATTTGACCTATAAAGAAAAAAGACTAATATTTGTTTAGTGCCCATTATGTGCCAAGTATTGTACATAGATTAGCACCTTTAAACCTCATAACTGCACCATGAGATTGGCATTCTTACTCATAACCAGAGCTCAGGAAAGTAATCTGCTTGAGTGAATGGAGAAAGGGTTTTGATTCACATCTGTTTCTTAATTATGCTAAGCAGACTTTTATTATAAACTTAAATAAAAAAAAAGCAGAGAGTCGATCATATTTATTGTTGACAGCACAATCTTTGCACTAGTCAGGCAAACATGTCTGCTCTCCCACACAAACCATCTCTGAGCTTTTTTTGCTTGATTTTGCTGTTCTCTGGGCCAGTTCATGTTCTTCCTTTAAAATAGTATCAAAACATTTTTTTTCCTGCAAGAAGGTTGTTCCAACAAATTAAATTTGTTACCGACATTTCATTTGCACCCAAATTTCACATACAATGTTCACTGTCATTTTATATGTCTGTAATATTGTTTCATTGGGTTCTAAAATCTTTATGAGTGAAAATTTATTTTTTTCATTTAATTGTGAAGACTAAAATCTATAGTCTCTCTTAATAGTCTTTCCTTATTCTAAAATAATATTATGAACACACAAGGCAACTAAAATATTATTGGTATAATAATATTTCTGCACAAGAAGTGATCAAATTCCAGGCTCTGACAATATTCTATAGTAACCTCGTACATGGCAGAATTATGCACTTCTATAGATTAATTTGAATACCTGACACACATAAAGGCAATGATTTAATCATGAAAAGATGATTTCATAATTTACCAATCGTCGAATACACAGTGCTTCCTTTAATACTACTGCAAATACATCTTGATTATATATGAATATATTATAACTTGGTATTAACAGAGAAATGAACTGGCACATGGAAGTTAACGTGTAACAGGAGACATTACTTTTCGGATTTGCTAAGCAAGTTGTAATTTTGAGCTCCGAAAACACCCAGGGGATAATAAATTTCATATACTAAATGAGTTCCCTGTGTACATAATTTAAGATCAAATTCTAACAATGCCATCTTTGTTTATTTTTAAAACAAAGTCTTAAAATGTAGGTTTAAATTACATTTAAATAAATTTCATATTATCTATCAAATAAGCTGTTTTGATTTTTTATTATAGCTTCAAAATATCAGTTTAGCTCTGCTAAAAAACAAATGAATCACTCAAGTGACTATATTAGAATCAGTATTCTGTTTTTACTTAAGAGATAGAGATAGTAGGACAGATGAGATATTCCTAATCCACTGGATTAAACTGACTACTCACAAACCTCAACCATCATTTGGTTTATTATTCACAGGGTTTCTTTTCTCCATCTACAATAAATAAGGATGACTTAAGGAGTTGAACCTTTAAACACTAATGTTGCTTATATCTCTCTATATTTATAAGTCATGAGATGAATATACCAGATATTTCTTTAATAAGAGTTTTGATATTAAGTCTACATTGTAGTGACAGAAATAACATGAACTGTTTTTGAGCCTGTGCTCTTCTGCCTAGGACATATCAACATTTGTAATAAGAGATTATTCATAAAAATCATATATATTTTTAGTACTTGCCCTCTAAGTTGTTTACATTTAGTTTAGTAAAATACCTACAAAAAGTATCTAAATATAGAACTAGAATTCAGTCTTTTATACTCATACAGATTCTACTTAATCATAAGGTGAAAGAATAAAAATGAACTGCTCAATACCCAACCCATTTTATAATTACATCAGTACATAACTACCCACAAGTATTTATTTCCACTTTCACCAAGAAATGCAAACTTATTTTATTCTTTTTTTTAAGCTTATTGGGGTAACATTGGTTAATGCAATTATATAATTTTTAAGTGAACATTATAATTTGACATCTGTATATTTATTCTATTGCATGTTTACCACCCAAAGTCCAGTTTCCTTCAGCTACCATATATATGATCCCCATTACCCATTTCACCCTCCCCTTACCCTCTTATATTAGACCCCCTTTACCCTGTCTACCTTCCCCCTCAACCACCCTCTGCCCTTGGTAACCAACCACTCTTGTCTATAGTTATTTTAGTCTTTAAGCAGGAAATGGTAACTAAGTTAACTATTATATATTACTGTCACCAACAAATAATTTACTTTATGTTTAAAGTATTTTTATATACATGTTTGCCTCAGTAGCTTTTGCCTCTGGAATAATTGATTAGAAGCAATAAAAAAAAAAAGTCTCAGGAGTAATGCTCAGTTCCTCACTTAGCTCACTATACCAAGTCTCCATAGCATAAGGAATTTAAAAATGTAAACATACACACAAAGCCTTCAAAGATCTGGTAAAAAATATTATGAACCTAAAATTCTTGTCCAACTATAAGATTAATATACGAGGGCAAAAATAAAACCATTCCAGAGATGCTAAGACTCCTCTGCGCCTTTCCTGGGGCCATGACTCAAGGAAGCACTTCATTTAGTGAATGTAAAATTCAAAGAAAGATGATGCTAGCACATACAAAAACTGATGTAAGACATCTCAGGGAAAAAGCTAGAAATGATCAGTTCAATTTAGAACAGGAAGTCAGTTCATTTCAAGAATGTCTTCCAAAAATAAAGGAATATATACCAAGCAATAAAATTCCTCGGGAATTAAGTATTAACATGATAAAGTGGGTATGTCTACTCTCAGGAAGGAAAAAAGAAAAACAATGAGAATTTTCAGGAACAACTAAACAAAAATGCACATAAGTTTCAAATTTGAGGTGTAATAAAATATGGCATTACTGGTAGGAAACATGGATGCTGGGGGCATTTTTCCCAGAAGATGTGATCTTAGAAAAGGGAACGTAATTCTAGTTCCATCATTACGTGCTCTTGATTATGTAAACACCCAATTAATTTTTAAACATTAAAATCATCCTTTTGAAAAGTGTTAGATAGTATGTTAGAATAGAATATGAATGTTATTAAATTTGACAATATAAAAACAAAGTTATAGTTTACAGAATACGGGAAATGGGAAGAAGCAAAAAAATTGTAGAAGAGCTAAATCCTCACATACCAACTAAAATTGTTAAAATATTGAATAAAAGATTAAGTACATTATTTAAAGGTAAAAGATAATCACAAGAAGAATTAAAATAATAACCATTAAAAATTGGAAGCAGAAGAAAGGAAGAAAATAGATAAGTAAAATAAACCCTCATTTCTCATGTCAGACTAAAAATGGTTGCCTTTATTATGGTAGACTATATTATAAAAAATAAATAAGATGTTGATGCCAAAATTAGTTGGTGTCCTCTGCTTTATCAACTTTTTAAATACAATACTCTGATAACTTTAATTGTCCTCCAATGTACTAGTTTTCTTTGTTATAGGAAATTTCACACATATTTCAAGTTAAGTGTTATGATTGGTGTTTGATAACAGAAATTCTTTGAAGAGTAGAGAGTACTGTCCTATTCTTATTTCCCAGGGTAGAGCTTACCACAATTTAGCCCCTACTTTTCTTCCTTTTTCTTTACCAAACTTCTCTTGACCACATGTCGCATATTCTCAGAAATCTTCAGATGTCAGTCTTACCATCCTTCACATTCATCTTCACCTCTTCTCCGCAACTGTACACCACGTAGCCTGCCAATAGTTCAGGTATCTCCCCATCCTAATAAATCTTTCCTTTAGTTCCACATGACCTTCTAGCCAGTAATTACCCTCACCCTTCTGATTTTACTTTTAAAAAGAATAATCTATACTCACTGCTTTTCTTTACTCATCTATCAATTCCACCTCAGCTGACTGCAACCTGATGTCACTAAAATATGTAGATCAGCTAATCTTTCTCTAGGAAACATTGATTCATTCATGCATTTGATCGATATTTATTTATCCATTGATAAAATCTGATATGGTCCCTTCCCTTAAAGAGCTTATTATCTAAGCTATAGACAGACATTATCAATTGTACAAATAAATATACACTCATAAACTATGACAAGCGCTATGAAGGAAAGGACAAGGTATAAAGTGGACTTGATTCGGTCTAAGAATCAAAAGAAGCTTTTCTAAGGAAGTGACATTTGATCTTAGAAATGAATGTCAAGTAGCAGTTCGGTAGTTAACAGACCTCAGATTCAGGAAGAGCATCCCCAGCAAGGTATATTCATGGCCTTGTATTCAATGAAATAAGAAGTAATCTGACTTAGCCCTGATGCAGCACGTCTCTTTCACACTGCCATCATTTCCTCTGGCTGTCTACAACTACCTCCATATAATCAACAATGACCAGCCTAAAACATAAACCTGATACCACCATTCTCCTGCTTACAACTTTTCAGTCTGGAGAATAAATATCCAAGTTTCTCAGTGTTGCTTGCAAAGCCCAGGCTTCTGTTTGCTTCTATAACCACACTTTTCACCACTTCCTTCTGTGAAACTTAACTCTAAGGGAACCACAAAGTGCTTGTGGCTCTTGTACACAACACACATTTCCTGGTTCTGTGCCCTTATATTTTTAATTGTAATACTGCCACTCTTGAATACCTTTCATCATGCCAAAATCCATACAATAATCTTCAACGACCTAGGTCTCCCTGGATTCCCCAAATGAATGAGATGTCTCTTTCACCATGAACCCTCTTATAATACTCTATGAGAAGCCTTACTGAAGTGAAACAGTGTTTTATCATTGTCAGTATAACAACTGTGTCCTTCCTTCCATGAGATCTATGAAAAAAAGGACCATGTTTCACAGAGCTTATAATGGATTCTTATTACAAGTCCATATAAAAAGGAAAGAAAAATGGCATTCATTCATTCATTCATTCAACGATTTTCTATTTAGTGCTACATGATGCCCAGAACTGTTCTAAATGCTAAAGGTACTTTAAGGATCAAAATAGATCAAAATCCCTGCTCTAATGCTGCAATATATATATACTACTTTAAATGGTGATGAGAAATATGGTGCTATGGAGAAAAAATAAAGCACATAAGGGGCATATTCCCTATTGAGTTAGGAGAAGCTGAATTTTGCTCAAAGACATGAAGTGGGGAGAGTTGACCAAGCAACTCTTTTCTGGAAAGAATACTCCAGAAAATGGGAAGAGCAATTATAGAAGCCCTGAGATGGGAACACGTCTGATGTTTCTGAAGCACAGCAAGGAGGGCAGGGCAGCGTGGCTAGGGGAGGGTGAAGGAAGTTGAAGATGAGATCAGAGGAATAATGGGGTCAAGGTGTGTCCACAGTACCATGGGTATTATGGTCATTATAATAACTAGCTTTTCATCTGCATGAGACAGGATTCATGGAAGACTTTGAGCAGAGGGTGATATAATCTGCCTTTTTAACAACATCGTTCTGGTTGCTGAGTTAAGAATACTGTGAAAGGAGAGAAAGTAAGAAACCAGTCAGGAGGCCATTGCAGAAATCTCAGAAAGAGAAAGACAGTGATGTCTTGCACCAGATTAGTGACAGTGGGGGTGCTAAGATGTGGTCGAGTTCTGAATATATTTCAATGGTACAACCTACATAACTTACTGACTGATGGATATGGGGTGTGAGAGGAAGAGTTTGGGATGATACAAATTCTTGACCTGACCTCAGCAGCTAGAAGGCTGGAGTTGCCATTTACCGATATGGGAAAACTGAGTAGAACCATCTTAGGGAGAGAATATACTGTGTTGGAGAAGTCCATTAAGGCAAGTGAAGACATTTAGCAGGCATTTGCATATATACCTTTCTCATAGTTCCCCCAAACCTTAATGTTCTGCCTATCGATTGCTGCCACTAGCAACTCTTAAAAGTTAAAAAGAATTGAAAATGAAAATAAAGGAATCACCTAAGAAAGCTTTAGATTCTTTAGCAAAACTGGCCCCATCTGTATTTGCAAGGAAAGTGGGCAGTTTTTTACTCACATTCCCCTGTCTACTCAACTCACTGGACTTTACTCCTCTCAGGAGTCTTTATCTAAAACAAAGGCTCTCAATAGGGGCCCTCGGCACCTCGGAAATGCTTCAGAGTTTTCCTTTCTTTTCTGTCTTATTACTGTTATTTTTTTTTGAAGGGGGTTATTTGGTAGGCTGATGCTGACATTTATGGCTGTCCTACAATCCTGCACAGTAGAGAGTTAGGTTGTGTCCATAAAGACTTCTAATGCATTAGAAATAAAGATGAAACTCTGTTTAAAAATATCTGTACGTAGAACCTTACTCTATTTTACATATAAATGCAAAATAATGTTATCTTGAATTTAATATATAATAGATTTTTAGTTATGTAACTACTGTATAAATTGAGAAAAGATTGATTGTATTCAGAATCTAACTCCATTTTGTATGTAAGCCCAAAATATGTTTGCACGGTTTTAATGTACATTGAATTTTCTAGCAATATATCTACATGTAAAAACAGGTATATATTCACACACATATATAAATATACATACATATATACTTATTTTGTCCTCATTTTAAAATGTCAAATATAAAGAATAGGTATTGATAATATTTGTTTCACATTAATATTCATTTCTTAAATCCAAATTTTTCTTAAATCTTAACTTATTCATTATAAATAGGTTAGAAAATTTGACTGCTTCTTTATGTCTTTTAATGTCATGGTACCTGAGCATTTATATGTTGAAATACATGTTATTTCATTATAATATTTTCACTTATTTCTATTTTATATTATAATTAGGGCAATATATTGATTTTTTAATGATATGTTATATGAAGTTACATTATAAATTTAATCTCAAGAAAGTAAACAAATATTACAATTATTTTGCATAAAAACGGACATTGGATGCAATACAGTTTATATTGTAGAAAGTATCTGCCATCAAATGATCAGACTCCTCACAAATAAGGTCTAGACTTTGCTACACCAAGCAAACAGTAGCAGTAATAACTACTGCTCCAAATTTAGTGATTTCAAGTAATCTGGAGAGTTAAAATAGGTAATCAGGAGTCAAGGAGAAGCAATTTTATTTTCTGAATGAGCACTATTTGAAAGCAGGCATTGGCCCCTGAATATGCTTTTCTAGTGGTGAGTAAAGTGCTAGAGAATTGCAGAATTATCTATGAGATCCAACATTAATACTCCAAGTTCTTTCTTCAGCAACCACAGACAATGTAGCTAAAGCTCAGATATAAGAGCCTACAGACATGGCTTTTGTGCTAATTTTTTTGTGAGTGGGAGCAAATTAATTATTATCTCTGAAAATACATTTTTGCTCAAAAATCCTATTACAGGATTTAAGAGAATAAAATATCTGAAGGGAAATATCATGACAAGTAAATTCCCTTAATTCCAAATTCACAATAAATTATGCATGAACATAATTCATTTTCCCCTGCCTTTAGGCTCCAGTTACTTAACCTGTCTGAAACTGTTACTACATTTTAAAATGGTGGTAATCACCCCTTTTTCACAACTTGCTTTTCAGAATTAAATGAGACAACAAACCTAACTTACTACTGAGCCTATCAATTTATCAATGTATAAAACCTTACGGTTTTACCAAAAGGTACTTAATAATTAAGATCTGGATGGCACATTGAAATTTAGTATCTTAGTGTCACATCAAAAGATTGGCTGAGAACACATATATAAAACAAAAATGGAGACTGACACAGTAAATATATGTTAGATATTATTATTATTATTATTATTATTATTATCATTATTATTATTACTATTATAACTGTGCTAACACAACAAAGAAAGAGAGCATTGTATAATGGTACTTTCGTGAATAAAATAAAGATGGCATATCAGAACTCAGCACTCTCTTCATATGTTGGCATTTCTTTTTTTTTTTTTTAAAGTGACTATCCTGTCACCTAGAAATAGGAAAGATGTATGTTGACCCTGAAATAAAATAAGTGACTTAATTACTCATTAATTCATAAATCACATTACTTATATAAATGAAAATGTATAATATCCTAGTTAATTATCTCTATTCATTGTCTTATAAAATGTTCTAAATAGAGATATGAGGTTATTTATATAAGAGGAAAATTAAGGTGGTGAGGTACATGTAATCTAGTCAACCGTGACTGTATTTATACCACATTATATAAACATTTATATAAATAGTTCTTACCTGACATTAAGGAAGAAGGAAATTTGAGAAAGAGCTGTTTAAGAAATTCCCCTTTAATCTTTCAAATTAAAAAAAAAAACTAACCCTTTTGAGAAATATTAACTCGACTTTGTTTCAGTCCAATATTCTGAGCAATATTTAACTTTTACCTGAGGAAGGAAAAAATATGTAACAGCCAAATCCTTAGAGATTGTGTGAACAAATAGAGATGTTTAAGCAGCTCCAGAAAGCTATAATGTTAGTATTTCTGTTCCCTCATTAGATTAAAAAAATTTTTTTAATCATTAATTTCAAACATTTTACAAATTAGAGATAACAATGGTATTGACATACATGGATTCACCATCCACATTTAATAATGTTAACATATTCAATATTTGCTTCAGAAATATTTTTGAAGAGACAATGGTTCCTTTATCTGCTGCCTTCTTTATATAATTGTTTAACTTTCTGCTTGCTTTAAACTGGCTTGCCTCAATTATCAGGTTATGAAAACTTAGTAACATGAGAAAAGTTTGACATATTAAGTGGACATTCAAAGCATATAAAATTGTTTGTATGGTACAATTAAAACTTTTTAAAAAGTTATTTAAGTAGGGGAATATAGAGAAGGCACAGTGATATATTAATAGTGAGTGAGAATACCAGAGTGGCAAGATTCTGGATAAGTTTTTTCCCTCTCTTTTCCAAATTTCTATCATGTTATATGACCTTTGTAAAGAAAACCATTTAAAAATCAAAATTATTAAAATTATTAATTCATCTGAACAAATATACCTAGGGAATAAAAATAAAATATACTTTGGTCACAATACAATTTTAAATACATTTGATTATCATTATTGAAAACATATTCATATGAAAATATACAAACATCATTTTGTTCACCTAGAAGCGTTTCTTTTTCACAAAACTCCCAGGATTTTCCTTTCTTATATTTGTAAACTAAAAAGGAATATTTATGAAAATAAAGCCTTGAAGTATAAAATAAATATTAATTCATTGAGTAATATCTCCTCATGGATTTCTATTATAAGAATCGAAATGGCTTGAGGAAAATATAACTTTAAGGTCATGGGGAAAAAAATCACAATAAAGAAAATTCACAGCTTTAAAGCTATATGCTTAAAAAAACCCAAAACATTTGTATTCAAAACAAGTCATAAAATATGACTTAAACTGACATAAATTTTATGGAATTTGAATCTCACCAGAAAGTTCTCTGCTACAAGAAAGTCATGTAAACTGATTCCATCTTCCTTGGCTCTTTTCCTTTAAACTATTTAAAAGGCAATTCCTTTTAAAGCCCCAAATTTTAGCTATTACTTGAAAAGGCAACCAGCATGTATGTTTTCTCTTAATTGTTTATATCTGTTAAAACTGGAGGAAGTTTTTAGTGCATTCAGTAAAGTCCTTATAGTTGGTTGCTTTTTCTCCCCTCTATATCAAGAGTCCATTTTAATATTAGATGGAGGGATTATACTAACAAATGTGCTATTATGTAGTATTTCAATTCATTCAGAATGTCCCCAATGTATAAAGCTGCGGTATTGCTCATTGAGTATACAGTCTTACAGCCAGGCTAACTGGTAACTGTTTTCACAGCTTTCCAGCAAGATATAAGGTGTACTTATGTACACAGTGTTAGATAGAATGACTTAACAGCACTCCTAAGTTCCCACTGGGATTTTGGGCCTTTCTTTAGTTTGAAACCAAGTAATAGCTTTGAATAAACTGAAAAGGCAATAGAAAGGGGAAAAGGACTTATTTTCTCATTGTTCATCAGTGGATGAAGAATAAATGTGTACCGAGCGATTGAATGCAGTGATCTGAAGCAGAGCCTTAAAATCAAAGGGATAATTGCAGATCAATTTGCCTTCTACAAGTTAAACAAAGAAAGCTTTAGTGAAAACATCTTTAGACCTCACTTAAAAGAGGCAGTTCATCTAAATTATTTCAAATTTTTTTCCAATCATTAAGAATGTAGCATATTATTTCAGGAACACTTTCATTTTATATATGTGCGTGTGTGTGCGTGCGTGTGTGTGTGTGTGTGTGTGTGTGTGTATAAAAATTTGGCATAGTGAATTTGTGGATTATATTTATGCTCATTAATAAGATTCAGATATACTTGTATTACTTCAAGTGGGATTTATAATGATTAATTGTAACAATTTCCTGATAATTCAAATTTCGTTTCTCTGGTGCTAAGTCTCCAGGAAGGAATTGCAGAATTGCTCTTGAAAGAAAATAAGGCCCAATTTAGACAAGATTTCCAAAAATAAATCTGGCAAAAAGTGGAAACCATATATGGTAGAGTGCACATATACATATATACACATATTACTTTCTAAAGTGAGTTTTAAAAAAAACTTCCTGTTTCAACAATTTATATTCTGTAAACATCAAATCCAAAGTTTCTGGCTGGACTGACTTTCTGACTTCACTATAGAGACTCTTCCTGGGCTATCTGCATGGTTGACTTTCAGCATCTAGGTTGAAGCTCAAATGCCTACTAACTCTTTAATTACTCACATGATTATCAGAAAAATGAAAAATGGAATTTAAAAAATTCCTAAGTCCCGATTTTAGCTGTTAGCTTCTACGTCACCAGATTTACAGAAAGCGAATGATCAGTTTAGTGTAATTCTAAAGTGATAAGCAATGGCAGGAGAGAAAAGCAAAGGATTTAAGGATTCAGAGCCTGCCTGAGGGAGAAGTGATTACAGTACACGTGGCAAACTGGAAATAATACTTGTATATCATTTTCAAACTCGCTTTTCCCCATGCACACATCTCTATTTTTAAATGGAAAATAAGAATTTGGAAGTCTAAAATCAGTATTTATATGTAGCCTCCTTATATTTTGAAAAGCAATGCGCATACAGATATGCATTGGTTATATATAAAATCTTTAATTTAGTTACAGAACATAATTACTCTTCTAAAATGAAATAGTAAACATTCTTTTTCTCCACATTTGGATTAAGGTTTACATTTAATTTACTTCAATATTGTCGTATTATTGTTCAACGATATCGAGATGCATACATTTCTGTCCTGGTGTCCTAAAGCTTACCTTACCTTGCACTTTGGACACTTTTGGGCATTCCTCTGCCCATGCTCAATTTCGCTGGCCCAGTGACGCAACAATTTGTCTCCTTTTTTGTACTCCTTGCAGTTAACACCTTCATGCCAAGGAGAGTGGCACTTAAAACACCAGACAAATTGGCAAGTGGGGCACTGGATCTGTGGGGAAAAAAAAGTAATATTAAGTACTTCCATACTTGAAGAAATATTGAAAGTGTCTAAAGGATAAAAATGGTGATACTTGGGGGAAATTAGCTGAAAGATTATAACTTGTCCAGATTCAAAATATTGCCCCCTCTATAAGACCTAAACTGTAAAAAGCATGACTATTCTATTATTAATGGAGGAAAAAACTGCTTTAGCATGGATGATTTGGCTATTTGTAGACTACAATAGAACTAAACACTTGGGGCACTCTGCAAATCAATTTGACTTTGAGAAAATCTCCAAGATTGAAACACAGAGTAAAACCTGGAGGCTCACAATGACCCAAATCCACACACTCAGGGCTCCTGTCCTTAAATTCGCCTTTCCCTTGAACCAATTTCCCAGGCATTTCCATCGATCTTATCAATGGCTTCACTCACTTTTATAAAATCAAAGCTGCACAGATACTTCATCAAATAAAAACACACTGACAAAAAAACTGCTATACCAGCATTTGCCAGGAAGCACCACCTAAAATAATGGATATCCCTGGTTTTCAATTAATCTAAGGCAGATTAATTATAAAAAATAATACCAAGAATTGTTAGAAATATGTCAGCACATGGTTCTATGGCCTGCACCTAGGAAACCATCAGAAAGATGTCTTTGTATTTTCTCTGTGTGGTGGTGTGAGAGTCTGTGTGTATGTTCGTTGAACATATCGGTCTTCACTTGACTCGAGAGACATTTTATCTGACTTCTTTTATTTTGAATGACAGTGGAGTACTCCATTCTCATGCAGTATTTCTAGTCCTCACTCTCTTAAAACATATGGGTATAACTTGACTTTCCTAGCCTTGTTTTGTTAAAGTGAATTAATAAAATGTCTCACTGTGAACAGCACTGATAACTGATTATTCTCTGTACTCCTCCATATTACTTCACGGTAGCATGAGTGAATTTACTGATTACATTTTGAAGATTGGTTAAAGTGTGGTAAACTACACAATACCACTTTTTTTGGAAAACTATTTTTTTTGACAATGGTGGTTTCAATATATACATTAACTGCGTGGCAATTACAACCACAGCTTTTCCATTTATAACCAAAAGCAGTTTTCACTTATGTCATAAATAGATAATAATATCCTTCCTACGCAGATATGTAGTAACAAAAGTACTTTTGCTTTTAATTTATATCAAAACAAAATATTTTGTCATAAAACTTTTTAAATCTTCATGTTTATGTATTTGTTAAAACTGTTTTATATGGCAATGTTTATACTGCTGTGTTACATGCATTAGTCTTATCAACAAAATGATGTTACAAACTAGGTATAAACATCACAAGTTTACAGATGAGAAAACTAAGGCTCATAGAGATTAAATAACTTGTCCAAAGTACCATAGCAAGTATGTGTTAAGAAGAAATTTAAACAAAGTTTGTCGCTCCAAGGCCAGCATTCTTTTCATTGTGCAAAAAAACCTTCCTCATACTAAATAGCATTGTTTTGACGATTGAAAACCAAAATGTAGACGTCAAAGAAGCTCATGTGGATAAACTATCCAATAAGTTGGAATTTTACGTGATTACCAACAGAAGGTGAACTCTGAAAATCTTTCTCAAGACTTAACTCACATAAATTAGGACAATCCTTGTTGTTGTTGTTGTTTTTTTAAGGGACATTACTAGTCAGTCATCTAACCATTTTTGCTTTTTCAGATCATTAAAGTGAAAATAAGTCATTTTTAAAGAAGACTGAGTTAAAGTGAGTGAGCTCAAGATATTAAATGAATATAAAATGGTCATTCTCCTGTGTTTTGATGCATGAAGAATAGATGTAATATTACATGGAGACTAAACAAATGTAATTTTCAAATGTAATGAATGAAATTGGAAAGATGTCAGAAGACTGCTTTTCCTCACGCATCTGCCATTATGTCAGAGGGTCTGAATACTTAATTCAGTTCTCTTCCTTTAGACATTACTCATAGTTCTAAATCACTAGACCCTAGCATTGTCAAAAAACTCTTCGGTTTTTAATCAGTCAGTCTTAGATTATAGTTATGAAATAAATAGAAGAATGTATGTAATGGGGCTTTGAAATTGGTATTAACTCTATGGATGTCAGACACTGTAATGGTTCAAGGACCTTTGTGACCAAGCGCTGAATTATCACATCTACAAGCCTGTAATGAAAACATTTAGAAATGTGTGGTTCTCCTAAAGTAGCAGAATGATGACAAAAAAAAAAAAAAAAAAAATCTGATATTTGGTGTCCACACCAGGGACTCTGGCTCTCAACTTCTCATAATAAACAGCTAAGCCTCACTGCAGATCTCCTGCCAATCCTCACTGTCGACACAGATTTGGTGGCAAACTGTGAAAAGAGTTTTGCAGCAAACTCTCAAGTGAAGATGAATAATTTAAATTCAGACTCAACTGCTTACTGTCTCTCACTAAAAACATTAAACAACAACATTGTTATTCAGAGACTGCACTTGAATTGTTTAAATACAAACCTTTTGGTCTGAAGATGCCTTATTTATCCAGACCTTAATCATATTCAAAATTGTCCCCATATAAAACACATATAGACATCAATGTTGCGTCTTCCTCCACTCTTATTTATACTTACTCCTTCACATGAGATGCCATCTCACCACCACAGACCTCCCACACGGAGTGTCTGCCTTCTGAGTAATTATATTCACACAGAGGTCACCATGCTCTATCCTTGATACTCAAAGTGTGGGCAGGGGCAGCAACATCAGCATCACCCGAGAGCTCGTAGAAAACAAAGAATTTATGTCAAATCCCAGATCTACTGAATCAGAGTCTGCATTTTCACAAGGTCCTCAGGTGATTGATAAGTGTGCTGAAGTTTAAGAAGCATTGCTCTATACTATGGGACCCCATCTCCCTGGCCACAACTTGTTTACACCAAGCCAAAAACATATATCTATCCTACAAGGTCGCTGGCATGAGCTTTGTACAGCAGGGTGCTTACTGTTGAATAGAGATTAGCAGAGTCAAACTTTGTCTCTTGAGGAATGAAACAGGGATACATAACTCTACCTTTGCTGTGGAGGCAAAGACAGAGGACAGCTGAATGGCCATACTGCAGATCACAAGAGAAGGGAACAGCAGACATTCGCGTCTAGTGAGACAACAAAGGGGCTCTCATGCTACGGTTAGTGTCCGGTTCTCTGCGAGGCCTGTTGGCGTGGCTGCTGAGACTGCCTCCCTGCCCTTCCTAGGCCTGGGGAGCCATACAGTAAACCTCCTTCACTGAGAGAGCCCGAGAGAAAGCACATCTCTGCTTCTTGTAATTGGAGAAAATCCAATTAACACGATCTGTCTACTGAAATCTTATCCAGATCAAATGCTACTTGTTTCAAGATGTCTTGCCTGTTCCTCTCAAACAGATTCAGTATCTGTCTTACAGAATGTGTAGATGTCTAATCTCCCTAACAGGCTACAAGTTCACTGAGGGCAAAGTCTGTGTCTCATTCATCTTGTAGTTCTTGGGCTAAGTAATGAAAAACTTCTGGCACATGGTAAGTTAAATTATTTGTAAAATGAATTATTTTGCACATAGGAAATATTACATACTGGCTCATAAATAAGTTTAAGGAAAAGTCAACATATCTAATTTATAACCAGTGACTGAGATGATAATCATTACTTTTTAAATTAGCAGATGATGTTTACTAAATATTTCACTCACATGACATTTTACCAAGCATCATGATTAATGTGCACAGTCTTCTACAAAAGGCAGGGCTGCAAATGTTTCAGGAATAAAGTTATCAGCGTTAGGAATCTTGATTAACTTGCCTCAGAATCCATGAAAGATGAAAGAACTTTATATTATTTTTAACTTTTGGATTCCTTTAGTTTTCCAGAAATCTGGGTGACAATAATACTCAGATGACAAGTTAAACCAACCCACTTTTCCTAAGCAAATGGTATTGTCTCTTGACAGTTCATCACTCCAAATAAAGAAATAACCCACAAAATAAAGAGTTCAAAACCAAAGAGCACCCCAGATAAGTCTTTTCTTGTCTAAATTCAATATACAATTATATAATTATTTTTTAAAAAATTATAAAATCATTATCAAATTCAAAATATTAGCCAATATCCATGTACAAATGTAGTACTGCAAATATAAGTTAACTCAGTTTTTCAAGAACACTTTGCTTTATTAGAACTTCAGGTTAAGACCAATATTCAATAATAAGATAGATTCAATAATTCTTTTGTTCATTCAATAAATATTTATTATGTAGCAGGTATTGAGTGCAATAATTTTAGGTACATAAAAAAGAATAAAAATACTTATCCTCAAAGAATTTATTAAAGGCAGATAGATATAAACCTCGAGATGTATAAAATCATGTAAAAAATAACAGTCGAAGCGTAGACAGTGGATGCCATGGGAAAGGGGCTTCAGGGAAGGCTGAAGGGCAGTGTTCAGAGAGAATATAGCCTTGGAGTACGAGGGGAATGTCATGCGATTGGGTAACATTTCAGGAAGAGGTCCCAGCCTGAGACACCACAGAGGTCTGGGAGCGCATGGTGCACTGGGGAATAGCAGGTGTTTAGTGTGGCCTGAACAAAGATGTCATTTCAGCTGGCTCAACACTGAGCCTCGCTGAAGTGCCCCAAAACTGGGTCCAATTAATCTTGCATTAATGTTCCTACACTCTTGATGTGTCTCTCAAAATACCCTGTGGTCCAGTGACTCCTTATATGAAACATGCAAAACTTGTGGCTGTCAGATTAAGATGTGTCCTGAAGAAACTGGTCAATATGTAAATAGTAGGGAGATTTCATATTTCTAAAAAAGTTTTTTAATGACTTAAGATGGTTTTCTTAAAGAGGAGAAGATTCTGAAGAAACGTAAGGTATTACAGAGCTGAGAAAAGAAGTCTCTGATGGATGGCTTCAAATACTTTCAAGAAAGCACTCTCTCTCCTCCCATAGGAGATCAAATCCCAAAGCAAGAATGGCAGTGGAGGTTTTCTCCACATGGGAAAACATAGTTTGACTTCTTGCCTTGAATTTTTTTATTGAGGTAAAATTGGTATGTTTCAGGTGTACAACACTGCCATTCGGCATCTGTATACACTACAAAGTGATCACCATCAAAAGTCTAGTTAGCATCCTTCACCATACAACTGACACTAGTCATCATTTTGCAACTCCCTCCCCTGATGACTCCCAACCCACTTTCCCTCGGGTAACACCAATGTGTTCTCTGTATCTATGAGTTAGTTTTTGCTTTGTGTTTTGTCTTGATTCTTATTCCCTATGCTCTTATCTACTTGGAGATCCCTGAATGCAGTGCTAGTAATGCATGGGCTTTATGAAGCCATGCTCCTTGATAAATGTATCCAAATAATCCTTCCCTTAATATTCAACTGAGAAGGCATGCTTTTTTAGGGTAGCATGTCAAAACTTGAGAAATGGGGGTTTCATCCTTTGAAAAGAGTCATCTCTCATCAATTTGAAAATCAGTTTCATATCAACCATCTTGCTTCTACCACCTGGAAACACCATAAGTATTTCTAGACTCTTCCTCTAAATCTTGAAAGCAAGGACCAGAGAAATATCTATCTGAATCTATTTCTTGTCTGAGGACTTACCTCTTCATAGCTGAATATACAGGACACTGAAAGATTCTTTCATGGTCTGTGTAGCCTCAACTCACTAGCCAGAGAAGTATGGCATCATCCTGCTTTCAACAGGACACTCTATTCTGAACACAACACAGCAAGGCTAAAATCTCACAGAGATATCTCCATAAAGTAGCAGGAGGGCCATCTAATGACAGTCACATGAGGAAACAGGAGTATTCTTTGTGACCATTAGGTGAAAGCAGGAAAAAGCTAGATCTCAGCCTAAATGTAACAACGAATTCTTTTAAAACGGAACAGAATGATTCTGTTAAGTAGCAAGTGCCTTAACAGGGGGAGTGTTCAACCAGTGTCTGGACGTCGCCTGGAAGCCCTTCTGTAGGGAGGGAGGATTCACACACGTGTCAACTACTGCATTAGGTTCCCTGACAGATCTGAGAGGGTAAATATGGCAAGGTAAGAATACAGAGTGTGGTTGGTGAGAAAGGCAGTCCTAACATCTTTCAGACCACTTTATAATGAGCACCAGACTTACTTTTACCCACTATTCGGCAGATCAGCAGAGAAAAATGATTCTTCACTTATCTCTTGTGTGAAGATCCAAGGGAGGATGTGATGAAGTGAAAAAAAACAAACAGTTCTCAGTCCATTGTCGGTCATTTTGCGATAGTTGTGAGCCTTGATTATGACAATTAGTGTGGTTTAACCGTCAAATGTAGGCTAAAATATCAACTGAATTCCAATTTTGGCTTTTTTTTTTGTTAGAAGTTCAAGCAGGAGTTAAGATTCTATAAAATATTATGGTTAATTTATGCATCAAAAAGCAATACGGGACAATGTTGGCAAAACATATTATTAGTATCTAGAGGGAGAAATGCATCCTGATAAAATTTAGTAGGCCTGCATTACAGCTGAGTTTTATACATTTTTTCAAAGGTAACATATATAACACACCCTTTGTTTAAGGTGGGCTAGAGGGCTAGACAACTTCATCTTTTTCTCCCTCACAAATCTATGCTAGTAGCAATCATTTAAGAAACTACACTTGCTTTTCTATCAGCCTCTGACATCAATGATGTATTAATGCCAAGAGAAAACAGTGTGCGTCATAAACTAAACTGATCTTGTAGGGCTAATGCAAACTCTGATTCTCAATTTATCAATGCTGTCAACTTAAAGTGATGAAGTCAGACAAAAACTAAAGAGCAAACAAGCATACAAATTATGCTTTCATGGAGAAGCTTTAACATTTTTATGTATGGAAAAAATTCTCAAACCAGGTGCAGCTGGGATTTGAACAAAGAAAGGATTAAAAGGCCCCCAGAAACAGAAATATCGAGAAGGTATTGCCACCCCTAAAAACAAAAGAAGAAAGAAATTTCTGGAGAATTAGAAACATGGGGAGGAACCACCGAGGGGAAGCTATCATCAAGGAAGGCCACAGCTACTGCCAGGGCTTTGCACTGAATTGGGAAGAGAGTGAAGAAGTAATACATCTCCTATTCTCCCCTTCCATCCTCCTATCTTCTGTCAATACAAACCCTTGGTTGAACCCAAACAGAAACTGAGATGGTAAGGAGTCTGGAAAAGCAGTCCCAAGGAGAAGCTTTCTGGAGTATAGGATAAGTCAGAGATGGTTCGATAATAGACATGGAAAGAGGGTAAATTGAATATTACTTAAATTCCAGCCTTTCAATGAAGCATATTTTAAAGTACAACAATTAGGAATAACAAACACATTGATTTGATTATTTCCTTGATGACCTTAGAAAAGTTCTTTTACCACATGAGAAAATAATGTATTTGCTCAGTTTTATAAAATGTGGTTTCCATCCGAAGGGTTTCTAATTACAAGAGAGAGAGAGAGAGAAAAAGGCTAAATATATAAGTAAGATGAAGTTTCTCCAGGACATTTTATTGGATTTTTCCTTTTACTTTATGATAAGTGAAAACACCATTCTATTAGTTATTAAGGTTTTGCTTAATATTTGTAGGAAGAAGGATTGTCATAAGCTTTGCTTCAAGGAAACCATAAAGAGAATTACCTCTAGCATGTTCCCAGTGTTGATTTATGGATGCCCTTCAACTTTCTCCAATTGACATGAAAGGGGGATCATTTCTTGGTCTACACTCAGAAATTAGAAGGAAACCCAGAACTTGGCCCTACCTCAATAAGATACCTGGGAGCAAAATAACTACACTTAATCATTTTCGATTCCCTCCTCTCTTCCATGAAAAAAACATAACTTTCCTTACTTCCCCAAACGTACTTTTTTATTTCTGTGAATTCAATGACTACCCGCCCCTCAAATACTAATGCTTTCCATCAGATCACTATTTAGCATACAATACACATTTCCTGAAAATCTCTTTGATGCCTGAAACAGTCTTCAATCTTGACATTATCAACACATTTTAAACTAGTTTTCCATTCCCCAAAACCATACCCCTTCCTCAAGAAAGTCAGTCTCACCCCTCCTTGACTCCTACCATCTGTCACTCAGGCTTTTATTCTATTTCTATTCTTTTTGACTTCTTTATCCCCTTCCCAATAACCCAGGGTTGCTCATTCTGCTGCCTTTGCCAAAAATGAGAATAAACATAATAATTTCTAGCATGTGCTGAGCACTTAGGATGTGTCAGACATGGTGCTAAGCATTTGATATGTGTGACCTCATTTAATTCTTACTACAGTCTTGTGACAGGTACTACTACTACCCTCAGTTATCACTAAAAGATGTGGAAACTGTACCCAAAGCTACAGAGTCAGAATGCGGCAGGCTCAGTTTAAATCTAGTTGGAGGCCAGTGCTTTGACCTCCCTTTTCCAGCAAATTCAACATTTCAAGGCTTAGTTTAATATGCCTATTCTTTAATGAAGTCTTCCCAATCTCCTATCCGTTTGTCTTCTATGCTCTCAGTATTTTCCACCCAGATTTGTTACATTCCACATCATTATTTATGCATTGGCCTATTTATTAGTTCCTTCGACAAATATATTTGAGAGCATACTCTGTCAGACATAGTACTTGATACAGGTTATCAGCAAGAAGCAACCCTGGACCTGGCCTCCTAGAAACCAAAGGGAAAGTGAGTTGAAACAAACAAACAAACAAAAAGTACAAATACACCATAAAATCCAAGATGATAATTGCCATGGAGAAAAACTTTAGGTGCTGGTGATGTGTCTGTTTCCAGGCATCACATGAATGCCACTAAAGCAATTTTAATATTTTTATTTTCCCACCACTAACTTGTTCTCTGTATTGATGTACAGTTGGAATTGTATTACTAAATTACAAGAACTATTTAGGTTAGAGATTAGATTTCAAATTGGAAGCTGGAATCAACCTTGTAGAAATGGAACGGTACAACTTTTTGGCCTTATGACAAGAGCTCTAGGGGCAAGAAGACAAATATTATAAATGAAAAAGACTGGGTTTGACCAAAGGCAAGACTGTCTCAATATAAATCTCTCAATTCAGGAATGTACTTGTTCTGTTTGATATAGTATGAGTTTGACAGACTTCAAAACATAATGAAAAGTTCTATTTGCTCAAAGTTTTGCTAGAAGGGCCATGTTGAATGAGGGCCTGAAAGAATAAATGGGCTCTTTAGAGTTCTTGTTACTGCTTGTTAATATACTGTTTACCCCTTTTACATCTGCTGAGTACAAAAAAAATTAATAAATTGTATTTACAAAAACTTATTCAATTCAAATGATATTTCAAAATATGATATTTTAGATCTAAAATTTCATGAGATGCCCACGAATGTATTTCTTGCTATAAAATAGCTGTAATATTTTCAAGCAATTTTAACCTTGTATGTTAAGTGCTTCTGAACTGACAGCAAAAGCAATAATAAATGCTCAAAGACTGACATCGTAGATCAAAATATTGTAACTCAACAACTCAAAAATGAATATTTAAATATACATTACAAGGGTTTACCAATAGATACAAAACCCACTTTAGGCTGTAAACAACATTATAAAAAGATTTTAAATTGTTCAGACATGTTACACATTAGTAATTCTTTTTCTGTTTCTGTTTCCTATGACTCAATTTATTTCATTTGAGTACTAAATTTACCACTCTTAGTAAGTTATGAAAAACGACACCAATTTGGAAGTGAATTTTGTTATTGGGGAAATAGTATTTAAAAAAATACAGCAAACCTAAAATATAGTCATTGGTTCACTGCAAAGAATAAAGATATTAGTCCAAGTTCAGGGTGCTGCTGTAATCATATGTCATAGTTGGTTTGCTGGTGTATCAGTGTCCTTACTCATAATTTCTAGACAGGTACGTGCATGTAAATCAGGCGGTTAACGTTAATGTAAGAGCTTGGAGTTTACTGATGAAAAATGCTATATAAACATTATAGTAGGTAATAAAAATCTTTGCCTCAGGAATTCTTTGAATTATCCCTAGAACTTTGTAAGATATAGAACGGAGGGATTATTTACCTTTTCTGTTATAGATCTTCTATTCTACAAGAGTAAAGAAGACTAACAATTAAAGTCATCCACCAATTCTGTGGTAACTTTTTCTTAAAAGCTCCTAAATAGTTTCACTTTGAGATTTTAATCTCTCACTCATTCCAGTGGATTTTAACTGCTTCATAAATCAATAACATTTATTTTATATTGAATTCCTCCTCTCCCCAAAGCAAATTTCCTTCTCCTTTGCTCACCGAAAGTAAAAAACCAAGCTTATTAGATTTGAGACCTTGATCTATTTGCCCACTACATCTCGTTTTACCTATAATCCACCTGGTAGACCCTGGAGGAAGTCTGACATTGGGAAATGTTATCTGCACTTGGTTCACTCAGAGTTACACAAATACAAGATGTTATATTTTTCAAATTTTCTGTATTTCACTCTTAATACATGTGGATTGTGATAAATTATACTCAACACAACATACTTTGGTGATTTTAGATGAAATGAGACCTATAACATTTTACCATTGCTATAACTGCATCTTAAATTACAACTCATTTTATTCACTTCATAAAAACAATATAGTTCAATTTGACTCAATTATATATATATGTTTTAATTAAAACAAAATTCCAAAATAATATAGTCTGAGTTTATGTATATATTATAAATACATGTTGTTAATATATAAATTATAAAAACATATATAACATAAAGTATACTTATATAATTCTAAACATCATTTAGAAAAAAATCAAATACCTAAGTCATGGAATAATAAGTCCTTCTAAAACTGATAACATTAATAATATATAATTGGAATAAAAATTACTTAAAATAACCTGAGAATATACAAAGTCAAATAAAAGTATCCTATTGCTGTCGGCATTCAAAATCACTGTGAGGGTATTATTTTAGTTATACAATTTTGTAACTTCCAAAATGCACACCTTAGGGAAGGAACAAAACAGTTTTTTCCTGATTGTTATGTGTTAAAGAGACTAGCCTGCATAAAAACAGTAAATAAAATAATTACGAGTGTCAAGCAGTTTTGAAGACCAATTACACATTGAGGGGCTTTGATTAACCTAATCTAGCTCATCACTGCTACAATAAAGGAAACTACTTGCTAACCCATGGTCCTCAAAACTACAGAATGAATAATGCAGCAACCACTGCTTCCAAGACACAGAACAGGGTTAAAAACTTACCTTAAATGGAGATAACTTCCAACAGCCTTTGATACCACTTCATCCTGCCATTCTGTTGTAATGACAAGGATGAAAACTACTGCCACAGGCCTCATCATTTTTCTACTTCATTTACTGCCAAGGTCCTCAATTCTGTTGCATATTAGAGTTGCCTCATTAGGCTTAGAACTTTGCCAGACGATTGATCTGGAGTGGGCCTGGGACATTGGTGTGAGCTCTCCAGGTGATTCCAGTGTACAGTCAGGACTGTGAATCAATGATTTGCTCCCATAGATGCTGCCTTTAGGTTTCCCTGCCTTTAGCCTTACCCTCCTGTGACATCCTCTATTAATGCTGCAAGAATTATCTTTCTGTAATGCCTACAGAATGAAATTCACGCTTCTGAGCACAGTATAAAAGACAACACAATCTGCTCTTAAATACCTGAAGCCTCTTCTCTCCCCACTAGCTTTACCAAGCACTTGTTTTCAACATGCACTGACTCGTCTCTTGCTCTGAAATGCTCTCCACTGGAAAAATGCATCTTGACTATGAAGTCTTTCCTGACATCCTAGCTCTCACTCTTCTTTCAGTGTTCTCAGAGCACAAGTGTACTGGTTTTGTGTTTTAGTTTGTTTTTGTTTTTGACTAATCATAACGAATAGGCATTTTAGAACATATGTCTTTCTCACCTTCATTAGACATTTTTGGAGTGAGAACTATGTTACATTTGCCTCCATGTCCCCCAAACTTAGCACCTATCTTGCACATACTGGCATTTTGTATTTGCTGAATAAATGAATGAATGGCATTTTACACTGTTTTCACTTATGACAGACAGAGCCTGAGGGAGCTCACAAGCTTATACTAAAATTCAAGCTTATACAAAATTTAAAAAGTCTTAGTATTTATTTAATATTTAATTATAGTAATGACAATTACTTTAAAGATTAGCCTTCCAGTTGGGTTAAGAGGTGACTGTGAAACATGGTTAAAGTCAAAGAAAAACTTCAATTAATCTTCAAGCACGCTTGTCCTCTCATCAGGGTCCCCAAACCATACATTTTCAGAATCGTAGCCGACTTATACTCACCTTTAGACTCCAGTAAGGGAAGGAAGCCCACTGATTGCCCACCACAAGTTGGCCTAATTTGGCTGCTCCCTTCATGTGACATCTAACCCATAACTCTGGTGAACATGCTTACTTTGTATTTGTTTTCTGATCTGGAAGGAGTGGGAATATGTCCTTTTTTCTTGAAGGTTGTAAAGTGCTTGCACTGAGGACATGGCTTGGTGCTGGAATCAATACGGCCAAGTTCCAAGAAGTACTTATATTTGATGGAGTCTTCGTGCGTTAAGTTATAGATAACTGTTGTTTCTTCCAGGAATTCAAAACATTCTGTGATAGGGCATTTGATTTCTACTTGGCCAACTTGTACCTGTGTCAAAGAGCAGAGGGGAGAAAAACGAAAAGGCACTGGTTATTATGTCTGTTTTTTTTTTTTTTTTGGTATAGTATTCTTTATTTAAGGATTATAGTAAATAATTACCTGTCATTTTTCATAATTTCTAACGTAATAAATGGTAATCACTTTGGTACCCATATTAAGCAGTACCAAAATAATTAATCACTATATTATGTCTCCCAAATGAGTTATAGCATGTTTAAGCCTTCCTTATCATTACATTTGTGAACTTAAATGAATCTAATCCACAGGATCACCAAAGAAGCAAATTATCATCTCATCCTCTGTAAATGTCAGGGTGAGACAGCATTCAAAAAATGTGCCAACTAAAGAAACAGCTAGAATGACAAGGTCTTTCAGATTTTTCAATCGTACTACCAAGTACATCAGGACTAAACTTAGGTCACATTTAACTACTTCAAAGGGACAAAAGAGAGATTTTGAAAAAAAAAAAAATATATATATATACATATATATATATACATACACACACACACACACACACGACATCTAGTAATTTAAAAATCTTTGCCAAAAACAACTCTATTTTTGCTGCCTCTTCCATATAAAGAACATACAGTGATTGTTAATCACAGGAACAAGTACAAAAATTAAGCCAATCACAGAAGTGTAAAAAAAAAATCTTAATGAGATTCGGCTATTACTTCAGTAATCTATAAAACGAATTTCTTCCAAGGACACAGATTAGGAGAGGAGAAGGATACATTGGAATGCTACATTTAGCATTTGGTGTGGGATTCAGATATGGCTAACATTAAAGATTACAGTATAAGGTCAAAGCATAAAGTGTAGACACAACTAAATTTTAAAAGATAAAGACAATAAACTACTTTAAAATAAGGAGCACCTAGAATGTTCTCCATAAGTTGTGAGCAAGAACTCTTTATATCCATGGCATCATAATCTCTTTTGTCCATCTAATGGAGCAAACAGAGGCAGTGACGGCTCCAAATGGCAAATGACGCTAACCCATTCTTTTTCACTTGGGTGACCCTGACATTCTAAGCAGGCAAAACACATCGAACTTAATAAAAAATACCTATTGTGAAGACTGAGGATGAATGGGTAAAAGCTACCAGGCCTGGGAAAAGCATCACCACCTAAAGCAATTAAAATTAAAAAAACAAAAACTAAAAAACCTTAAACTCATAGTAACTTTCAACTTTGCGGTCTACTCGAAGACTTGAGGAAAGGTAATAAGAGAGTCTGCTTTTGAATAAACCTCCTGAATAGTGCTCACCCATTGAAAGTGTAAATTGGTACATAATTTTATGCTATTATTGTACAAAGTATTGTCCAGAGAGCTTTTTTTTGAATATTTGCCCAAAGTAATTTTTACTTCTTTTTTGGATGAGTCTTTCTATAGTTACAATCAGATTTTATTAGTACACTTGTTACAGAGTTATGATAAAGTTATTATACCCGAAATTATGTTTTATAATAAATTATTTTTAGTTATAGCTCAAGACAAAGGTCCTCTGAAGACTTTAAATAGACAAAAACCATGTTTCAAATTACAGGAAACTGGTTTAATGAAGTATGTCAGACATTTTAAAAATTAATACATTTCCCTTTTTAACATTCTGTCGACATTTATCAAGCTTGACTCTGAGCCAGGTACTGGGTTAGTCACTGAAGCTTTGCAAGTGTCCGTCAGTAAAGCAGCAATCACAATACAAAGTGATAAATGTGCTTGACAGGGTGAGTACACGGTGTCAGGAAGGATATGGGGCAGGCTCAGTAACCTCATGCTGGGGAGGTTAAGAGGAGACTTCTTGGAAGAAGTGAGGTTTCAAGTGAGATCTTAAGATTTGTATGACTTAGCCAAACAAGAGTGAAGTTGTTTCAAGACAGAAGATATGACACAGGTAAAGGCCTGTAAGTAAAGGAACATATAACACACTACTGTAGGGATCCCCTATTTTTCCTACATCACAATTAGATCAAATGTATACTGCCCTCAGGTACAGATACATGCATCCTAACTTAAAGATGAAGCTTTAGAGGGACTGAAGGATGAACAGTAAGACTGGACCACAAAGTGTGAGTATAGAGATGAACTGGGATCAGAGCAGAAGGGCGGAATGTGGAGCCAGCTCACAAGTCAATGTTTTTCCATTAAAATAGAAAAATTCAGTTTTTCAGCATGTGAAAGAATTTCTTTTCATTCCACACAGAAGAATCTCACCTGGGCCATTGAGAGTGACTCTTGTTTATTGGGCGACAGCATACTTTAGTAAGAGACAAAATTTTTTAATCTTATGTCAATGTTTTCATCTGGCCCCCCTCACCTTTAAGTTTATTTATTCTAACTATATAAGTGATAGCAATGACAGTAGTAATTTCGCGGCCACGCAGGAACAGTCAGGCCTATAGATATGGAATGCTGTTTAGGAACCAGAACAATGCAAGGCAGCTTAAGGGAGCAGGTTATCTTGCTACTCCTCAGCAGGGGCGTTCATTACCATCACACATTTGGATCCTTCCATCTAACATCCAACCAAGTACTTTTCTTCTTCAGTGTTTCTCAAATGTGCCTGCAAATCTATTTCACTTCCATAAAACACACACTTTCCTTATGCTTTCACACACTCTGCACTTTGCCTAGTCCATTCCTTCTTTCTGAAAGCTCTAAAATCCCTAACCCACTACACTGAGCCAAATGATCTCATATATTATTAAACAGATGGAAACACTATGATCATATTCCTTCATCTTCCCACTACTAACCCTACCAATCCCCGTCTGTCCCGATCTTTTCTGTCTTCTTTCCTTTTACACTCTAGGGCCCGAATCTATTTCCAAGACAACTGCACGAGTCTCTTTAAGTATTCATCGAGAATTGAAGTTTCCTGGCACGTCCAGGACCTATAAAATTTTAATCATTGCTGGTAAGCTAGTCATTGGCAGTTGGGGACAGTTACTCATACTTCTTCATACTAGCGGTATCTCCCTTTTAATGATAAAATGCTACTCATGGTCTATGCAATCTCTTGGTCTCTACATGTCTATTTTTTCCAGAATAATTTCCTGAAAAGATCACTATCAAACAAGTAATCATGATTAAGCAAAGTACACTCATTCATTTATTCAAAAGATAAGTATTTCATCAATTCAAACATGCCCTTTTTTCAACAATTTAGTATCTCTAAAGTCAAGATTTTCTTACACTGTGTCATAGTTTAATTTGCAGTGCTTTTAATTTCTTCGTCGTTCACAATATAATACAGCATCCTACAGTTGATCATGTCTTAGATTTCAAGAAAATGTGGTCTTTATAGGTTAGGCACTGTGATGGACTCTGAGAGATGAGAAGAGAGACACAGGGCTTCTAATGGAGGAAAAGTATGATAAACAACTGAATAAACCAGATTATAATAAGTGTTATGAAGGAGCTAAACATTAAGGAAGATATTCTGAGTAGGTGACAACTTGAACTAAGAACTAAAGGGTCGATGTCATCCAGGAAACTTGGGGAATAGACTACAGGCAAGGGAAACAAGGATGGCGGCCCCAGGGCAGAAGGTGCCTGAGGTGCCTATGTTCAGAGAACAGAACTGAAGGACTGAAACACTAAGTGAGCCACAACCCATAGGCTTTGTTGGCTGCGATAAGAAGTGTGGATTGGATTCTAAATTCAATGCGAATTATTGACCAGTTTTATGAGGAGTGACATACTCCAATTTATATTAAAAAATAATTCAGGTTTTTCCTGGAGAATGGACTGTAGACAAAAGTGGAGACTGGGAGAACAGGAGGATTCTGGGTCGTTCCTGGTCTTCCTATCAGTGGCATCTGACTGTGGCAGTTGTCCAGGCAGTAGATGATAAACGACTGAACTAGGCAGCATGAGGTAAGTAGATATGGAGTGCATTCTGGAAGTGGAACCCATGGGATTTGATGGTTGACCAGGTACAAATTAAATAAAGGAAGAAATCAAGGATGACACTAGGTTTTTGGCTTGAAATGATCTGATAACAGGGGAGGACACCACTTCCTGAGACGTTTTTAAAAAATATAGTTTACCTAGACATGTGATATTTTCTAGAAATGATTCACTGCAAATTTATTACAGTAACAAAAATAAAGATCACGAATCTATCCAAAAACATGTTATTATATTACGTTCCTATAATATTATAGGTAAAGGATATAAAGGTCCAAGATGTGAAGTATTGTCTTCATGGAATCTGAAGATATAGCAATTAAATTTGTGCTGACAGACTCATCTAGCAACTTGGAATTTGATGGTCCTAATTCATTTAATATTTCACCCAATATATTAAAATTTTTAATTAGGGAGAATCATAAACATATGCAGAAGTTGGAAGATTGGTATTATAGACCCTTAAGTACTCCTCCAGCTTTGACAATAGTCAACTCTTGGCCAATATTGCCTTTTCTATGCCCTGAACCATATAGCTCTCTCATATTATTTTGAAGTAAATACCAGACGTCATGTCATTTCATTCATAAATATTTCTGTATGGTTCTAAAGAAAATAATGTCTTTTAAAAAACATAACAATGATGTCAAATATCTTCCAAAATGACAATAATTCTTCAATATCAATGTAACAGTTTGATTCAAATGTCATCTCACTTCTGTTTATAGGATTTTATGTACTTAATATACTTACAACATAGATATTTTAAATTTATATTGTGTTAATGCTAATATCACTATTTATATCACTAAAAAAATATGCCCTCCAACCCATGTTTTCTGGACAAAAACATGCCTATTCTTGTAATGCGAAATTAGTTAACTCTAAAACAATCTCCAAGGGTGTTCAGTAAAAGACACTTTTTTTTACTTAACGTTCAAGCTTGATGGTTAATTTGCCACCTGGGAGGATTCCAAAGTAATTTAGTGACACAGGTGAGAGAGAGCTCTAGAGAAGTCACAAATTAATTAACTGAATCCTCCAAAGAAAAGAACAGAGAAACTATAAACCTTGGACTTTGAAGCCTAATTTATCAAATGTTTGGTTTATAATTCTGATCTTGGTTTTGAGTGTTGGTCAAGAGCGTTTACACAGTACCTTGACCTTTTGTTCACTTGATACCAGGGGATTTCAGATTTCCTTTTCCTTAAAAATTGAAAATGTTAATGTGGCATAGGAGAAGAGAATACCACTACAAAAGCAGTAACAACAATCATGAACTGTATATGTCACCTCCTATGTGCCAAGCACTGTTCTAATCACTTTCTGTACATTTATTACTTTGTAGAGCACCACAGACAGATGCATTTTCAGGTTCATGGGTTTACTATAACTTTATCATCAGCGATTATAGGAAGGTGGCTGCTTTACTGATAAATATGATTTTTTGTTTTCTCATTAGCTATTACACAGCACTGTGCTAGATGCCTTTAAATTTTTCGAAATACTAATGAAAAACAACAAGCCAAATATCCCAGAAGTTCTCTCAACAAGGGAAAGAGACATTCCTGCAAAGAAAATTTCAGCACCAGGTACCTTGTGGGTACGTTCTACTGAGAATTTAAGAATGAAATAACAACCACATTACACAATTACAATTAGAGAATAGGAAAAAAGGGGGGGGGGTTGAATCACTGTTCAAGTTGTTTTGAGGCCAGCATAATCCTGATACCAAAACCTGATAAGGACACTACAAGGAAGGAAAATTACTGACTGATCACTTCATAAACATAAAAATCCTAAACAAAATATTAGCAAACCAAACCAAACAATACAGGCAAAGGACAACATGTTATGATCAGAGTGGGTTTATTCCAAGAATACAAAGTTGGCTTAAAATTTAAAAATTGATGAATATAACTCACACATTAAGAAAATAAAGGAGAAAAATCTTATGATTATCTCATAAAAAAGTATTTGATAAATTCAATATTTATTCATGTTAAAATCTTAAAAACTAGGAAGAGATGGACACTTCCTTAGTTTAATAAAGAGTTACATACAAGAAAACTTATAGTAAATGTCATATTCAATGGTGAAATATTGAAAGCTTTCTTCTTGAGATTGGAAATGGGGCAAATATGCACTAACCACCATCATCTAACATTGAGTAGAGCTCATAGCCAATGACAGAAGAGAAGTGAAATGAAAATAAAACAGTTGGAAGTGAGGATATAAAATGCTCCATTTCTTACAGATTGCATAATTGGATATGCAGAAAATCCAAAATAATCTACAGATAAACTATTAGAATTAATAAATGAATTTTGTGAGTTTGCTGACTAGGTTGATATACAAAAATCAAATGCATTTCTATACACTAGTAACAAGCAATTTGAAAATAATATTTAAGAAATAATATCATTTATAGCAATATAAAAATAACGAGTATGAATAAATCTAAAAATTTGTACAATATCTGTACACAGAAATATTTAAAATAATTTTCAGAAAATAAAAAAAGAAAATGAATGAAGAAATATATTAGGTTCTTGAAAGATTCAATTAGGCAAAGATGTAAATTCAGTCCATTTTGATCTATAGATTCAAGGCCATTTCAATAAAATGTTCAGTAGTTTTCTTTTTTTCTTTCTTTTTTTTTAAGGGAAATATGGGTTCAAAATTACAAGCTGATTCTAAATTATATATGCATAGTCATGATATTCATGATCTAGAAAAACAAAATAGAAAGACTTGTTCTACCAGACATAAGCTGAATTATAAAACTACAGTATTTATAATAGTGTCACACTGACTCAAGAATACAGAGGGATAGATAATAGAACAACAGAACAGAAAAGAGTATAGAAAGAACCATTTACACATAGACGCTAGATGTATTGACATTGTACAGCAGTGGAAAGGATGGATTTTTTTCAAAATTTGGAGCTGGGTTACTTAAATATCCATTTAAAAATCTGTCTTACATGGATGGACCTTGAGATAATCATGCTAAGCGGAAGGAACAGGACAAGCGAACAGAGACTCATGGATATAGACTAGACTAGTGGTTACCAGAGGGCAGGGGGTAGAGGAGGAGACGGAAGGTAGATGGGGTAAAGGAGGTCAAATATATTATCTGATAGCTGAAGGAAACTGGACGTGGGATGGTAAACACACAGCAGAATATATAGATGTCAAATTATAATGTACACCTTAAAATTATGTAATTGTATTAATCAATGTTACCTCAATAAGCTTAATTTTTAAAAAGTTAAAAAAAAATCTGTCTTGACTTCTACCTGAAACCAGGTAGACTGTAGCTATAATTATAAAAAATGAAACAATAAAGCTTACAGAAATGATCAAGAAGAATATCTTCATGATCTTAGGGAGGGAAAAGATTTCCTACACATGACATTAAAAACATTCACCATAAAAAAAATGATAAATTGGAATAAAATTTAAACCTGTTAAACAACAAATGCTATTAAGAGAGTGAAAATGCAAACTAGAGTGGGAGAAGATATTTGTACTATATAAAGAATAAGAGTTTGTTGATCCAGAATATATAAAGAACCCATCCAAATCAATAAGAAAAAAGGCAGACAAGCAACCCAATAGAAAACTAGTAAAATACATCATAAAAGAGGATAACCAAAGACATATAAAAAGTGTGTTCAACTTCATGAAGTGTCAGGGAAATAAACATTAAAACCACAATAACATGCAATTTTAAAGAAATTAATGGAGTTCTCATAGCACTTTAAGATTTAACAAAGTAATGTTTAAATAGCTAAAAGAATAACTATACAATTAATGCAGTATTAGTTTTCTATTTAATCATGCCAAATGTATTTTTCTATAAACAATCACCCCTTCGTAGTACTTAAACTTTTCCCTCTTTCCTCTCTACCAGAACTTTCATGTTCCCTCATCCACTTAACTAAATTTTGAAAATTTTAATTCAGTTTTTTGAATAAAGTTATAAACTCTCATAGCTCAAAAACCAAAAAATACAAAGTAGATATAAGTTAGCAAGTCTCCCTCTTGCAACTGAATTCTTTTCTTCCCATCTATCCCACCAATGGTTGCTGTTTCCTTCATGAAACTTTTTAAGCATATACAAGAAATGCAAATATAAGTATTTGTCCCTTTTTTTACCCAAATCTTTAACAAATAGTATCCACATTGCTTTCTTTACTTGACAATATATTGTGCAAATATTTTCAAATCACATATGAAATTTCCTTGTATTTTGTCTTTAATTAAAAAAACTTCCTAGTATTCCACTGTACTATGACCAGTCTTATTTACCATATTGATGGACATTTAGATTGCTTGTACCATACATTTTGCTATGGCAAATAATGCCACAATGACAAATCTTATATATAAATTTTTCACATGTGTTTAAGTCTATTAGTAAGATAAATTCTGAGATTAGAATTGCTTGATCAAAGGGAACATGCTTATATTTTGAATGAACGGTCTCAATTTGCTTTCAAATGTACAGACAGATTTAAATCCTCAAGATGCAACAATGAGGCACAAAAGGAATAATTTGTGAAGCTTACGATAAAGCGTCATCAAATAGGTGAATTGTACATTCAGATTTAGGAATCAAAAGAGTAAAATTATTGTCTCCTTAATTTTTGGAAAGAATTATAAACCTAATCCAATTTTTCTCCTTGAAAAGCACACTGAACTGTAACATTGGAAATTAAGCAATTTTTTTTTTTTTAGGATTTAATAGCTTATCTTCATTCTTTAAGAAGATAACTCTCATATTCTAACCAGTTCCTAAGGAATATTACTATGAAAGGAATTTTCATAGCAAATTACTGAGTGACTGAAAGAAAGGAAAAGAAATAAAAGTTCCCAGGAATTATAAATTACCAAAATGAATCCAAGAAGTGGAAAAAATGAATGGTCAATTATAATAGAAGACATTAGGGCAGTGGTCCCCAGCCTTTCTGGCACCAGGGACCAGCGGTCCTATGAGAAACTAATGCTGAATGATCTGAGGTGGAGCTGAGACGGTGATGCTGATGAGCGGCTGCAAAACACTGATGAAGCTTCTGCTCACCTGCTGTTTGCCTCCTGCTTTGAGGGCTGGTTCCTAACAGGCCATGGACTGGGGGTGGGAACCGCTGCATTAGAGCATGTCTTCCTGTTGGAAAGTACTTACCGCCTAGGCTTTCCTCTCTGCTGCAACTGAACATTCTCTTATGTTCTCCCGCTTTCTCTTTTATATCTTTTTTTCATCTTGTCTATTCCTCTCACCTGTCCCTCTATCATCTCGTTTACTTTTACTTTCTTTGACCCTTAAGCCAGAATCTTAAAACAATTAATCTTTTATTTTTTTCTTAAAATAACTAGCTTTTGGGCTTGCTTATCCTTTATATTGCTTCTTTTTCATTCTCTTTTTTATTAATGTTTAGTATTATCCTCTTCCTGCTTTTATTTCATTTTGTTATTCATTTCCTAGTTTAAGATGATTCTTTAGTCTCTTTGTTTTCTGCTTTTACTCGTTAGTAATGAAAACAGTTTTTGCTACATTCCAAAATCTTGGCATAAAATGTTCTGCTTTTACTTCCTCTTTTTGTGTTTTTTAATTTCTCTGCAGTTGGTGACTTTTTTCCTAATGTTTATTTTCAACTCTATTTGATTATGAATAGAGTAAGAGGACTGTAAAATCTTAATCTAAAAATAGTAAGGTTTTATTCTAGTTCATTAAATAATCTTTTAAAATGTTTCTTGGGCATTCAAATTTTTTGCTCTAATCAAGAGATGTAAGATTCTATATAGCTTTCTATTAAATCACAGTTTGATGTTTTAAGTCAATTCCTCTATCAGAACATTAGTTATTTATCTACTCGATTTAATCCTGAAAGACGAATATTGAAATTGTTTACTATAATTTTTTCAAATTATTGTTACACTTTTAATTTATGTATTTTTGGTTTATATATTTGACTGTAGCGATGTTGATGCACAGGCTTATGACATATGTTTGTTAATAGTCTTCTCCCTATTTGGTGGTTTTACATTTAAATTCTACCTCTACCTCATCAAAAAAAGTATGTAAATACTGCCACTTCTCTCCTTTTTTAATTGGCATTTTATTTCTATGACTTGTCTCACCTCAACTTCTTTTTAAATCGCTTTGCTGTAAATGAGTCTATATATTAGTTTCAATTTAATGCCCAAATATTTTTTCAGTGCCTACCATGGGCAAGGCACTCTACTAGCTACTAGGAGGAATTTAAAGATGAATAAACTGCTATCCTCAAGTAACTTCCAGTTTATCAGGAGAGACAGACATGGGAATAAATAACCACAGTTTTTGCAGAGAAGCACAAAGTAGACTGGTTTTGACTGTTCATGGAGAAGGAATTATTTTAGCTAAACTATGAATAATGAAAAGGATCACAATAGATTTGGCTATGTTTCATTTCTTAAAAATATATAAAAATAATACAAAAGACACATATGTTAGATAAGAAAACATACTAAACATTTTATTTATATATTGTAAGTTTGTAAAAGTATATATGAAAAACAAACTGAGAGGAAAGAATTACTAAAAATTGATTTTTCAGACTGTGAAATTATTTTTTTCCTAGAGTTCTAATATTTTATTAAAATTTTGATCATATAGCATTATATTTAATTTTGCCTGTGTTTTCTGAACCCTAGTAGATGACAGATCCAGAATTGGTAGCAAAACCAGTGACCAAATCTTTGCATTGGTCTTGAAAACAAGACAGGATACTGAGAATTTGGGTGTAGGATTCTCCCTATCTAAACTGAATTATGAACAGCACTTAAGTTTGTTTCCGAATGCAGCTGATGATTTCAGTTTATGTCCTATGCCACTGCACTAATGGTCTTTGTCCTAACCCTCTGAAGTGTGCAGCAGAGAACGCAGTTATGTCCTAAGTAAACTAAGCCTTTGGGAATCCCATCACACGGTGCTGCCGTCATCTCTGCTAATTCATAGAAAGCAATGTTCTTTTTATGGAGCTGATGTCAAAATACATTTTTTTTTTTAAATCCTCAGACCTTTCTTATGGAAAATTGTTTAGCAAATAGAACAAAATCAATCCTTACGGTACTACTTATAAACTTGAAGGTAATTCAAGTTTGACACTTTTAAAAAACACATGCTCTATATTTTTACTTAGAATGATTTAAATGCTCCCCTCATCCCCACAGGTTTTGGTCTTTCAGTATTGGCAAGATTCAATGATTTCCTAAACATCAAACCAAGTTAACGTCGTTTTTTAACTTAAAAAAGGCAATTTCAATAGAGCCTTTTTATGCCAAAACAAAGTATCTTTGTATACCATCTACCCAGTTCTAGGAATAGTCTGTTCATTACCTGGAGTTTTTAGATTCAATAAGGAAAAATGTAATTCCCTCCTTCTTGGCTTCTATTCATTATTTCCAGATATAAAATACTGTTTAAAGTAAAGTGAACAAATTTTCTTTCAGATCACCCAGAAACAAAGTTAAAGTGTATTTAATTTATGGTTTTTTTTTTTTTTAAGTCTTCTCTTCTGATGTCTGAATTTTATACTTCCAAATTAGGGAGAAATCTTATTCTAGGAGTATAGCAATTATCTTTTTAAAATATGACTAGGACAGAGAAGTGTCAAAAAAAGAAAAAAAAAAAGATTTGCATGGTCAATGTATATACTATAAACCCTTCCTGAAAAGTTCTGTGACTAGATTGAAAAAGGACTGGAATACAGTGTTAATATTTCAATTTACTGCAAGTACATTTTAGAAAATCATGCTCTGCTTCAACTAAGCTTTTTTAAGTTGCTATAATACAACAATGAAAATCTCTTGACTTTTCTACTGGCCAAAAAGGTAAATATTGCTTATATGTTCAAACTGAGATAGCTCAAATGTGAGGTTTTTTATTTAAATAATTCACTTAAGAAAACTAGCTAAGATAAAGTATATAGAAACACAGTAAGATAGAGACCATATCAGAAGCCTGGGGGCTATAAAGAAATAGAACACATTACAGTATTTTAACAGAGTAAATAATCATAAGTAAAACTGAAAATCAAGTTGTTTATAAAAACTCTTATACCTTCCTCTTATGGGCAATACATAGGCAAAAGTATAAAGGGAGAATAATGACAACATAAATACTTCATACAGTATTTATGGAATATAAAAATACTTCATATATATGAATACTATTTTTCATTAGTATTTTTCCCAGTTTTATTATATGTTCTTATCTCTTTTATATATATGTGTGTGTGTGTGTGTGTGTGTATTACAATTAATTTTGCCACAATACATATTCTAGAAATTAAATCCTTTTGAAACTACACAGAGTGTTTATATATCAGGGAAATTATCTTTTGTGTGTTCCTCACTTATGTATTGTTAGGGGCAGAGACCCCTACATTTGATCATATACCTAAACTAGTGCTAGACCAAAAAAGGGGGGGTTAAGATAAATAAGCAAACTGTAAATTGTATTAACAATAGTAAAAATGATGTCATGCTTGCTCAACAATTCATTTAATAAATACTATGTACCAGGCACTATTATTCTTTGCATATGAAAATAATGCTACTGTACTATTAGTATATCATGGTGCTTTGTATTTGCTTTAATTATTACTATTATTATTATTATTATTATTATTTTTCATCCTGTAAGGGAGACAGAGCTAGGCAGTTGCGTCATTCACACACCCACTTGGTTTCCATGGGGTCAAGCATTACTCAGGAAAGCAGTATAATTAATGGAGAGGTTTGGGACTAAATAGGGAAACTTGCCTACTAAAAAGACTGACTTGATAAACATCTAACTTTGATTCTCTATTTTTTTTTTCAGAGAAAGGTTTTTAACATTTGTTTTAATTTTATCCTTTTAAAACAGAAATGCACAGTGCCTTTTTCCCTTTCTATCACAGAAAAATGGAATATTGATGACATGTTTGTGCTCTACAGTAAAGACTTAAATTTTAAACCTTCCTGCAACTTCTGGTATTGTCACAGTGAATTGAATAATGATGATGATAATAGCAGCAGCTAACATTTATTAAATGTATAAATAGCCAGGCACTGTTCTAAGCACTTTCTATCAATCACTCCATTTTTTTCCTGATAAAGATCCTACGAGGATCCCAAAGCACAAATGAATAAGTAATTAGCCCAAGGTCGCACAAAAAGAAAATACTGAACTGTAATGCAGACCTAGAGAATGCCCAAGCCTGGACACATTGTCACTATGTTCGTTCAGATGCCTACCCAGACCTGGCAAAATTAGCCTCTTGGAATAATAATGCCACGTTGCTACGGATGACCGAGAACTCTTAAATGCTTCATCCAAAGCACTAGATGCCACTCTACATGTGATGCTTTGATAACCAACCATAAACAGTCTAACCTTTACTTCCCTCTCCTAGGTGCTGTCCTGTAGACAAGCAGATGGTCTCCAAGCTCGTCTGGGCTGTCATCACTGAGCAGCAGTCATTCTCTGTGTTACCCCCTTCATCACCCAGGAACCATTTCTAATTTTCACCTCCCTCCTCAAAGCTTCACCTTTAACCTTCCCTTTCAGCTACTTGATACACGTGCAGTCAACAACCTCACCTCCCACTTGACAGGTAAAACCTCATGTGGTTAGATGAGAACCCCTTCACTTTCTGTTCCCCACACATAAGGGGTACATTTTTTTTCCTTCTTCTTTAATGTAAAGTGGGAATTTCCAAGCATCCCAAAATGAAAAATTCCACCTGCCTTGTTAGGGATCAACTTTCTCTAGTGATTTCAGACAATCAAGCATATAAACATGCTTGAGCTTTTCTCATCATAAAAACAAAACAAAACAAAAACTTACTAAGACTCTGCCTCAGTCTCTACATCTTGATTGTCCTTTCATTTTCAGTCAAGCTAACTGAAAAACTTACTTAATGTTCTTGTCTCTGTATCCACATTTAAAAACCCACTACTATTTGTGTCATTCCTCCACTTTAAGTTACTCTCTACAAAATGAGCAATGACCCTCTCATTAGTAAATGGCCTTCTGAATCCTTAGCTTACTCTACTGACATCTGCTTCTTTCTTGATCCCTAATACATCGCATTCTCTTGGTCCTCAGAACTTCCTTCTATTCCCTTTGTGGAGTCTTCCAGTGTCTATTCCTTAAAACTTCCTGAGTGTCCAAGGTTCCGTTTAGAATGGATTATTCGCATTGAGTAACCTTTTGCAATGTTATCCACCAGGGTTTCAACTCTACACCTATGCTAAAGGCTTCTCCATGTAAACTCCAATTTAGATCTCTCTTCTAAGCTTCTGACACATACAAGAGATTCTCTACTCAATGTTTCAGTCAAATACTTCAAAATTGAACTCACCACCTTCCTGTCTCTTCCTGACTCTTCCTCACTTTCCTTCATGGTCCTTAGCACTGGAAATGGCACAGCAACCAGAAAACAAAGTATAATATCCTTTTCTTCTGCCTCATCTCTCCTTCAACCAAGAAATCAACAAAATTCTACTTTACTCACTCTCCAAAGAACCATTTACAACTTTTGATCTCCACTGTCACTCAGTCAGTCCAGGCTCTGGAGTACGCTGTCTAAAACACAAATCTAATCGTGATAGTCCACTAATTAAAATACTTCAATAATACCTCTGTGCTCAGGAGTAAGTGAAAACTCCCTAGCATGTGAAATAAAAACCCTATTCAGGATATGACTGCTTTCCTGGATTCTCTATTGCCATCCCAATTCATTGCACACTATGCCTCAGTCACATTGGTTTGCCTCTGGAACACACTGTTCCTTCTACCTGGGGCATTCTCCACACCCATTTTTGTTGCCTAAATCCTGCAGGTTTTAGCTTAGATGGCAAATCCTTTAGGAAGGCTGTTCTAATCTCTCAAAACTGTATCAAGTGATCCTTAATCACCTGTAGCAGCATGTGCTTATTCCTGCATTTTGTTTATTCCACTCTAGAGGGCTTATTTTTCCCATTATGAACTTTATCTTGTTTATTCTTGCATCTCAAATACCTCACTCACCACCTGGCACAGAGTAGGTGCTTATAAATATTTGTTTACTTTCAAAAAGAGGTTAATATAACTAGTGTTGATCAGGTAATGGGTCTCCAGGCACAGAAGGCTAAGGGTCAAGCAGGGAGTTGAGATATAGACAACCAAGAGGCCAAGTGTAGCATTATAAAGGAGGAAAAGTGATTTTATGTGATTTTGGTTTTGCTAGTGTATAAAATTGCCTTGTAAGTAGATTAATCAATGTCTTATTCTGGACTATTTTAAAGGGGTTCTGGGAGTAAGGAAGGGTGACAAGAGCCAAATTGGCCTTGATCAGTAGTTCTAAGAAGATAAAAATGACCAGTAATAACTACCAGGACAGAGAACTCACACAGGCCAGAAGCCCACAAAGCCTCCCTTAAGGGGAAGACATCCTTGGCTGGCTATAGGCTCAGTTGTTTCACCCAACGAGCTAGCTGAAAGAAAAAAAGCTGGGACATAAGAAAGAAAATGCTTCTGGCCCTTTGTACTGATCAGCCCATTCTTCCAGTGCAACTCCTCTAAAGTATTCCTAGGCTGCTCTGAGTAATGGATATTAATTTTGCTTTTGTTTTTGTTTTAATGTGCCAGTTGCAAAAATTGTTACGGGCTGTCCAAAATTCCACTGGATCCCTACTCTAACGTAATAAAACTATATAAATTTTATCTAACTTCTGAATAATCTCATCATTTTTCAGGGAGAATAGAAAAATATTTTTCTTTCCTAAACCAAAGAGATCTGATTTGGGGCTTACTTTCTAAAACTAGTAGGGAAACAGATAGCAGTTACACTGATGGCCTGGAGTATAAGGAAGTATTTAATGACAGTCTTGAGGAGCTCTTGTGTTTGTGCAGCTGATAAACGATTTGTAAAAGGCAATTTGAAAAACAGAAAAAGGAGAAAAATTAGCTTTGTTTTATTACCCAATCATGATTAATATTAACATTTTCATATATTTCCTTTTAGTATATACTATATTTCTTCTGCATGCACTCTAAATTCAATTTGGTATCTTACCCTTCCATAACATAACACGTGCATTTTCCATGTTATTACCATCTATAATCATCATTTCTGAATATTTTATAATATTTCAGAAAGTAGATGAGCCACAGTTAACCTGTGGAGGCTGTTTCCAATTTTATGCTAATATAAATAATGTCGTAATGAATAACTTTATACATAAGGCTTTTTCTGTATTTCAGATTATTTCCTTAGGATGAAGTCCCAGAATTGGAATCATAGGGTCAGAGTATATGACTATTATGAGACTCTTGACACATATTGCTAAATTGGTTTCCAAAAGCCATATTTCTTTATAGTACATGATAGTAACTATTATACACCTTGCTCAATATGAGTGTCATCATTAAAAAAACAAAGAAAAAGCATACAAACTAAAACAATACAAAACCTCCAAAACTTTTGCCTTTAATGTGATAAGCAAAAGTGGCAATATTATTCCTTTAACATGAGTGTTTTTAATTTTTTTAATATTGTAAGGTTTAATATATATCAGCATATTTATTCGTTGATTTATCCTTTTCTGCGAATCTTCCAGTCATGTGCAGACCTGTAATAGCTTGATGCTCTATACATACTATGCAGTATTCACGGAGATTACATAATATTCCATGTGAAGTCAGAATAGTTTCCAGCAAGACAAGCCAAAGCAACAAGCTTGTATCCAGAATCCAACCCTGAACAGATGTTTGCTTGGCAGCCTAGTTACAATAATTAACATCAGAAAGCAGAGCAATTAAAAAAAAAATACAAGCAGATCTCACATTATGAATCATGGTTCTGTAAATGTCTCAAACCATCTGGATGACTGGGATCTAATTCTCCATTTTGAGAAAGACCTGTATGACAGTACCCAAAACAGGGGACGTCTGAATACCAAATGCTCTTAGGGTATTGTGTGTCTGCTTCTTAAATCACTTCTCATTTTCTACCTTTTAATAACAGATAATGATGTAACTGTCTCAAGCTCTTTTTCCCTAGACTGTATACTTCTTATAGGCACATACCACATTTTATTTATCTTGGTATCCTAGGAAACACCATGACCTTGCCTTGCATACAGTAAGCACTTAGTATTTGTTTATTGTACTAGATTGAAACAGAATAATCAAAACCTTGGCAGATGTCCGACCTCAAGCCAGAGGGTGTCTCTTAATTGCACAGGCAGTTGTTTATCATTATGATTAAACAGCTCTGTCTAAAGTCCTGGTGGGAAGTCTGACACAGGAAAAACACCAGCCTTGCTGCCTGCGAAGAGCAACATTAGAGAAAATAGCACTTGGCCTCTGAGGCAGGTGGAGTGCCTTCACAGCACGTATGGTCCTTGCCGAGGTTTGCTGTGCTGTTTTTCATAAAACTGACTGAGATATGAGGCAAACTGTGACTTCAATTTTATATGCAAAATTGGCAATACATTACATTTTAATGCATATTACTTTAGCCAGGGATTATTCGTTTTTCCAATAAACAGATGGTGACAGGAAATTCTCAAAGGAAAAGAGAGAGGTATCCACCTGAATCAGCAACCTAGAGAGATTTTCATTTTAATGTCTCAGTACTATTTGGTTGTATATTTTCAAACATTTAACTAAGACTTATCCTACATTTTAGGAAACATGTGGATTGCCTTCAATTCCCCATTTTTTTTTTAATTGAAATCTTCACTAAGTTCCTGTATTGGCAAAGAATTTGCTAAAGTATGTTTTTTTTAAAAAAAGAATGCATGGCATATCCTGTCCTTCAAATTATTTCTTTCCAGCTTTCACTTTTAAAACATTTCAAATCTTTCTTTCTCACTCTCTCCCCATCTCTCCATTTCTTCCCTCCTCCTCTCTCCTTCCTTACTCTCTCTCTCTCTCACATACACACACACATCTTTTGTTTTTTCTTTTTTTTGCTTAATCATGTAAAAGAATAGGGGCATACTTTTACATAATCACAATATAACCATCTTACCAGAAAACTTAGCACAGACAAAATATTTCTACCTAACACACATTCTATATTCATATTTCCCCAACTGTCCCTATTGCTGATTTTTAAAAATTATTCAGGATCCAATCAAAGATCATACAGTCTATTTAGTTGTCATTTCTCTCTCGTCTGTTTTAATCCTCTAAAACATTGTTAACATTTTTAGAAGTTCAGGCCAATTATTTTGTAGAATGCCTCACAATCTGATATTGTTCATTTCCCCATAATCAAATTTGACTTAAACATTTTTGGTGATGTGTATTTTCCACGGTGTCAGATTAAGAAGCACATACTTTCAGTTTACTCTATTATTCTGATGACAAGTTTGATCACTTGGTTATGATAATGTCTTCCAGATACCTTTATTGTAAAAGCACTTTTCTTCCTTGTTATTCATATGCAATCTGGAACTGATACTAAACCATGTGACTATATTTTGTTCCCCAACAACATTTTATCCAATGGTTTTACCATTCACCGATGATCCTTATCTGAATCAGATATTGCACTAGGGGTTGAAAAATGGTGATCTTTCTAGTTCTACATTATTTTTAAATAGCATTTTTGGCATCACATTTTAAAAATATGTCACAATAGACTCAGCATTTCCCTTTTTATTCATTGTGTTAAAATCCATTACCATCATTTAAACTGTCCCAAATTTGGCCACTGGGGACCACTTTAAGTCAGTATCCTGCTAGTTCTGCTTTGGTCTTGAATAATTCCTTGTCCTAAAGCTGGAATCAGCTGATTCTCCAAAGAACCCTATTTCTTTTAAAGGGGAATGAATGCTATTCTGAAACCAAGATCCAAGCTTCTGATATTCTTATTTATACTGGAGTAACATTGCCTCTAGGCCTTTTCAGTCATCAGAGTTATTAAATATATATATGACAAGTTTATATATATAATTATATATTATATAAATTAAATATATATTTAAATATATTTTAAAATATATTTTTCCTTTAATTTTAAACCAGCATTTCATATCGATGCCTCCAATTCTAAGTCAATGCTACAAGGGTTCTTTCTCACCTCTCCTCACTCCATATTTATAACGTTTTTCCCCAAGGTGAAAAAAAAAAAACTGATATCGGTGTATTTATTTCTTTGTTTTATCTTTCAATACATACATAAGTTTCCTAACTACTATACAAATAAACTAGCAACAGCAAACAACTACATAAAGATCAAGATTAATTTGAAATTCTCTTTCTACTCAGAATATAGCTTGCTAAGCATAGAGTCAGGGCACTGTGTTTAAAGTTGTCTAAATTAATTCTTCTCTGTCTTTATGCACTCAATTTGATAAATATTAGCTCCTTTGTTTCTGTTCATATTCTTTCAGGATTGCTTTTAAAAGAATCATTTTTGATTTAATTTTATTTTCGAGAATTAAAATAGTAATTGTTCAAAAGTCAAAACTACATAAAAACTATACTATACTCAATATTTTTACTCTTACTCTACCTTCCACTCCCCACACACCCACTTCTACAGGTAACCATTTCACACTTTCTAGTGTATCTTTCCTATGTTTCTTTCTGTAAAAGAAAAAGAAAGCAAAAACATTTATATATTCATATTTTTCCCTAAAGTTACTGCTAATCTAGTTGAACAACTAAAGCATTTCCAGACAGTTAAGTAAAGAGTGAAAGACAGAATATTGATGACAAAAGTCCAGAAAATACATGCAGTAGTACTAAATAGTCTTCTTTAGTTTATCTGTAAGAGGTATTCAGAGACGAATTTTGATAATCAAACTAATCATGCACAGAATTAAAAAAGACATAAACATACAAAGTTTTGTTTACATTACCAAATATATAATACAGTAAAACCAGAATCTTCACAACTAGCTGAAGCAAGCTAGTTACTATTTGCATTCATTCCTAACCATCGAATGAGCTCAAAGAATGTACTATACACTCAAAAAGAAGGAAAAGTTATCATTATATGTTAAGATACTGGAAATCATGAAAATGCACTTTAGAATTTTTAACTGTTTAGCAACAGAAGTAGATATAAGCTAAAAGCTCATTGAGTATACGAGCTAATACTTCACTTCAAAATAGGAAACTTAAACCAAAAAGTTCTAATAAATAACTCTAACTGGACTTAGCAGGAAAAACTTTATTAGTGCTATGACCTTTAGCTGGAAATTGATCGAATACCCAGACATGACCATTTCTGGATTTAAAGGTAAATAAGTAAAAGCCAAAGTGCTATTTAGATGCAATCTGATTTCCCATAACCTATTGAAAACTTAGTGGATTAGAGTCAAACATATTTGTAGTAAAATATTAAAATAGTACTAATAATATCTAACATTAATAATATATACTGAGCACTATACCAAATGCTTTGTATTCATCATTCTGTTCTCTCCTCATAACATTCATGTGAGGCTATTTTTATTGTTATAATTACCGTCATTATTCCCATTTCGCAAATGATGAAACTAAGGCTTTTCAAAAGTGAGATAACTTTCCCAGGGTCACAGAGCAATACAATACTGTCTATGCAACTTAAAAGTTAGAGTTAGGTAAGTCTTCTATATGTGATTACCCACTTTACTTTTATCAATATTGTACATGTGTGCTACTTTAAAAAGTCAAATGATTCTTACAAAATAGATAAATAAAACAGAGGTCCAATTCTAACCATCATTTGAAGAGAAAAAAAATTTCAACTCTTCTCTATTTTTATTATTTTTGTTCCTAGAGAATATGCTTATGCTCCTTTATTAGAATTTATAACGCATATCTTCCTCACCATTTTCCTTATTTCTATCCTCCCAATAGCATTACAGCACAAGTTTTTGTTAATTATTAATTCATATTTAGAATGACTATATTTAGACATATTTAGAATGTGACTATATAATATTTCCTATTTACGACAACATCTAACACATGGCTAATAGTATATTATAGCGCCATTTTATTTTTTATGTAACTATTGCATTCCTAGGACTTGGTATTTTTTTCTAGCTTTCTATATTCCAATTATTAATCTTTTCTAAAACTTTCCAACTGAATTATAAACTCCCCCTTAAGATTATTTTCCACATAATCAGAACAACCAGTTCAAGTTCCACTTCTTCTTTCTTAGAGCACATTTTCTGGAGCCCTGTCCCTCCAGTTCCCATGTGGACCGGTGATGAGCCTGCTACTTTGCTTCTATGTTGGAGCCCACAGCTTCCTGGATTACGTGTTACCTGCTATCTTGCTTCATTTCCCCTGTTTTGGTGGGAAACATCTTTATGGAGGTGTCGTGCAATACACTGATTTCAAAATGAGTCATCAGTAAGATCTGTGAGCCAGCCTTACTGGCAAGTTGGCTTTTTTTTCTTTTTTTTTTTTTGCTGAAAATCACCAAGTGTCAGCAATCTGAGGTGTTTCCCCTGGGACTATGCACTCGCTATAGAAGAATCCTCTAGTTTTATGTCTGAAGGTATATGTCCAGTTGCCAATGCTGGAGCATGTGGCCAAATGTGGGCTGAGGGGTCCTTGGCCTTTTTGTAGACTTGCCCACACATCTTTATTTTCAATGTAGTGCCTGTGCTTCAAACTGGGCCTGCAGCATCCCTGCTAAACTTTCAATTACCTGATTTACTCTGTGAAAGGGTTGCCACCTAGCTGTCCAGGTCCAGAAAGGTGAGGCAGTGGAATCTTCCTTATTCAGTTTTTCAATTAATCCTACCACTTTCAGCTACACAACTCGCTATCATCTTCTAAATATTCTGGTGCCTCCTACTCCAGGGAATTTCTGAAATTCACTGATGCACACTAACATTGCTGGCTGCCACCCCTTCTTTTTAAAAATCATCTAAGTATCAAATAGCTCTGTTAAGTCAGTTATCCCTCTATCCATTTACTCCTTCTAAAAAGAGGTCTGGATTTCTGGTCCACTCTTGAATTTTCCCTTGTTATCATTGTCCTTGTGAGCTGAATTCCAAATTTTGTGAATGCTAATGTGTTTGGAAAGCCTTCAACTAAAACAAACAAGATGTTATGTTTTCAATGAAAATTCTTGTACTCAAGGTTTGTCCTTGAAGTAATACAATGAGCTCATTCTGTTGTATCAAAATGAGGCATGAATTAAGCTGAGTGCTGAAAAAAACTGTAAATAATTGTTTTATTAAATACCAGTGCTCTTCAGATTTCCAGGAAGTCACTTGATCTTACGAAAATAATGATAACTGTAACTTTCTTCAAAAGTAAGGTGGAAGGCTTAACTAAGAAAATCATTTAAAATATTGTACAAAATACAGACAAAGCAGCAGCACTTCTTGGTTCTGTACTTCATTAATCGATGCTAATAGCAAAGCAAGGAGCCCTCTTACCATGTCTCTGTGTAAAGACCATAAAGGCTCTCTTTAATGCTTATATGTTACCCTATTAGGAACTCTTGAATAGCCAACATTATAAAGCTACTGGCTGTAATTATAAAAACTCCAATTTTATTGATAGTGCAAATAGAAATTCTGATTAAGGGAACTATGTGGTAACCTCTTTTGTTAACTGAATAAATGCTTCTCTTTAAGATTTGTAATTTTATATGTTCTGTTTTAACCTTTTACCATGGAATGTGTTAATCCTTTTATAATGATATGCTTGTGCCAGTGTAACTACTGAACACAACTTGAATAGAAAGATTAAAGTGATTTGTGCCCATACTGTAAAGATATATACTCAGCTAAAATTTGATAGTAACTTCCTAAAAAGTCAATGGCATTTTAATATACATAATTAAGGAAGGAATTTAATCCCTATTTTAATAATAGAATTATACATATGTTTGACCTTAAAAGCCTATAAAACACATGATCTTAGTATCAAGGGAAGAGAAATGATGTGTATACTTCCCCCCAAAACATGACCTATCCAGAACTTTTTACTCCATGATAGGTTGTTTTTGTCATTTTACGTATTCATGTACCTGTTTTTTTATACCAAATTCCATAGAACCCCAGAGCAGCTTATGAGAGACAGACAAATATAATAAAGCTGCAAATACGGGTAAAAAAAACATCTACCAGTTGATTAAATAGCTAATATTGTTGATTAAAAACTTTGCTCAGGACAACTCCAATTAAATCCCAAATTTAACTCTGTTTCCCAAATGAGGAAACAATGGGGTAAACAGCTGTTATTGTCCAATAGAGAAAAGCATAAGAAACAGTTTTTTTCTATATCATGTATGTATTATATAATTTAAATTCTAAGAAAATTTGCATGACTCTTCATGTAAATGACACTGAATATCATGAAAGGCAGTGTTATCAAAAGTAGTTTTCAAAAGATGTTTTCATATAGTCATGTCTTTTTTCTTTTTACTTGCATTCACAGCTAAGATTTCTGACAGCAAAAAGGAAAATAAGCAAAGGGAAAGGTGGATGGGGTGAGGCCCCAAAAAACCAGGTGCAAGGTACCAAAAGTGCTCTCCCAGTGGGGTCACACAGAACACACATAATTCTTCCAGCACCAGCAGACAAGGTGTGAAGTACTCTGCTTCATTAGATACTCTGTCTCCCAGGTTTTTACTGGGGAATGCTCACATAAGCTCCCTCTGCCTAGCATGTATCAGACCCCTAGGAGAAAGGCAGGTGTTCAGGATAAACTATTTTGTGTGCACAAATAGTTTAGGGGCAGAAATCCACTTTTATCATTTATAGAAAGTTTTACATCAGTGTAGAAAAATGCTTACTACTCAAGTTCTCATGTCAGCCAAGGAGCCAACTAGCAAGTAGGACTTTCTATGGATGTTAAACTCTTTTCTGTACAGATTCTATTAAAACAATGCACTAATGGGTCCCTAAATTGATTTCACAACCCATTCATAAGTCATGACTCGGTCTGAAAAAAGTTTTAATGTATCCCATCTTAAACAAAGAATCCTTCTAATGGCACCATATTCTTCTAAAGTTTCTGATTTTTTTCTCTGCTCTTTCATTGTAAAATTTGTCAGAGTGCTCTACATTTAATCTTTACTTTCTCATTGCCAACTAGGTATTTAATTTTTTTAAGAAAATTTTTAAAATCTAGAATATATAAAGAATAATGAGACATATTACTGCCATCTAATAATGTTATATTTAGACTTCCATGTACATATTTATTTTTTTATTTAAGAAATAAAATAATATAAATACTGAAGTCTCCTTTAACCAACTCCATTACTCTCATTTTCTTATTTTTTCATCCGGTGGCATCCACTGTCATTAGACTGGCAGGCCTTCAAGTCCTCTTTATATTTTTATGTACAAGTGTATCATTTGGAATATATGGTCAACTTTTGTTGTTTTGTAAAATGCCTTTTTTCACTTAACATTTTTTGAGACCTATTTATCTTGGTAAATATGTATTTTTTTTTATCGAAATGCTATGTAATATCTCATCATATGAATATGTCATATTTTATTAATTCAATCTGCTTTTTGTAGACTTTGAGGTTGTTTCCAAATGTTAGTTCTTAGAAATAGTTTAGCAGTGAGAGTCCCTGTACATGTTACAGACATGTGTGAGTGAGTATCTCCAGAAGTAAAATTCTTGAGTCTTGGGGGAACTACGTCTGTTTTTTATATTACTGTTTTCTTTAAGATAATCTGAAAATAAAAAAGTACAGAAAATATAACTACATATAGTATCCACATTTAACTATATCTATGATTATAAATGTATAATTTAAATAAAATATAATAAAAATAAAAAGGGATCATACTATATTCTCTATTATAATTTGTATCCATGCTTATTATAGCATAACCATACTTCCTTTCTAAAATATTTTAAAGTGTCTGCATATATGGGTGTCTCGTTATTTCTTTAACCAATGTCTACCATTTAGCATTTAGAGTTTTCCATATGCTCTCTATTTTATAATATAGTGATGAATATCCTAGTGATGAATGTGTGTGTGTGTGTGTGTGTGTGCACTTCTGATTATTTTCTTAGGAAAACTCATAAAATTGCTAATTTTAAAAGTATGAACTTTTTAAGATGTCTGATACATCTAATACATGGCTACTTTGAAAATCAAAACTACTAATTCTCTGAAAAATATTTTACAAAGATGTAAAGTAATGCAGTCCAAGTTTGTAGCTTTCTGAAGATGTGACTTCAAACAGGACACGATGTATCCCGTAGCTTTCTTTTCCGGAATACCAACAATATTTCATGACCTTCTAATTAAAACTAGTATACACACTAATAACAAGAAAACTGTTAAGTGGATGCTAAGTATTAGGTGGAAGTCTATATGCTTCACATACTAAGTATTTAAATGGCAATGTTGGTGCTTTCTGTGAAAATAAAAACACATGACAAATAAATGTATACAGTTGCAGAACCAATACATCTTAGGGCACAGGTACCTTAATCAGTATGTCAGTGAGGTCAACATGGTTCATCAGGAAGCAGCTTTGGATTTACTCAAAAGTTCAATCAAGTAAATGACTAAGTCCTCATCAATACTATACTATAAATCATTTAACAGATGATATGGATCTGCAATAGTATTGTATTGTGAAAATGGATTCTTCAGAAAATTATACCACAGATAAATGAGAGAGTTACTAGAGGAACGGAAGTCTTTATCATTGCCTATCAGAATGCCAAGCATCTAACCAACAAGAAAAAATTGGCTGAACGATTCAGTTATCTCTTGAGGCTATCTACAGTCGGGAAGATGTAATCAGTACAGAGAAGCAGTCAAATCCTATTTCCACCATCAGAAAGGATACTGTTCATTTAACAGTTGAATCAAATAATTTAGTCATAATATTAAATAAGGGAAAGCAGAGCAAGCTGTACACCAATTATAAATTGATTTTTCTATCTGAGCCTCGGTATGTACCTTGTAGAGCTTTCCTAAGGGTTCAGTGAGCTAATCCAGGCAAGACATTTAGAGTAAAGCCCGGAATGCTGCACAAACTTAGTAAGTATTAGTTATTTCTTTTATTATTATGCAGTCTCTTTCTATCTATTCTATAGTAGTGCTTTGATGGAAGCACAGAGGACCTCCCAATATATTCTGGAACACCTAGCTTAGTCAGGGGCATCCATTCTGCCCAAATCCAGAGTATGCAATATGAATGGTACTACCTGGGGCTGTCTACACAGATGGCGACTTTTGAATTGTGTAACATAGCAGCCCTGAATTTTGTCCAGAGACAGTTCCCATTTAGAGAATAACAAGGTGACAAGTAAGATTCTTAAATATAATTCTTTTTGTAAACAGAGATTGGTTATAACTTGCATATGTAGCCTGGAGGACATCATATTTCTAGGATTTCATAAATTAATTTTCTTAATTTCCTATTTTATAGCAATAAGTAAAAACTGCTTTTACCTATTGGTGGTGTCATATATCATTTATCTTATAGATAAGTAAGAACTGTCTAATAAATAAATCTGCACTAAAAAATAGCCAAAACTTTCAAACGTTTTTTTTTGGCCTGAGCACACTCTGGCCTCAACACTTGTGTGTCTGCTGACCTTTCTCCTTGAAGCGTCCTCCTTGGAGTGAGTGTTCCCAGGCCTCATTCCCTCCCTTGCCTCACTCAGGACTCTTCTGAACCAAGTCATCATCCATGAAACCTTCCACGACCATACACTCAAAAGCAGCACATGGACACACACACATGCGCCCACTTTATCTGTTCCTACCCTTCTTCTTACCTCGGTTTTGTTTTTCTGTCAATAACCATTATCAACATTGTCCTGTTATATGTATTTGCTTATTATCTGCTTTTTCCCACTAGAATATAAGTTCTAAAAACTAAGAAGGGACTCAGTTGAGTTAACTGCTATATCCTTAGTAAAATGAACAGTTTACGTTATATATAGTAGGTGCTCAATAAATATATGCTGAGGCAAAGAAAAAATAAAAATTAAATATCAATTATTTAACATATCTTTCTATTTTTTTCCCCCTACGGGCCATTAAAAAATATTTTAGAAATGCTAATTTTCAGGAAACCTTTAATATTACATATCTGAAAAAATCACTCATGACAAATGCATTATTCAAAGATAATTT